>NC_056686.1:153350499-154682999 GCF_018350215.1 Panthera leo | reverse complement strand
AGTCATTTGTCTACTGTCTTAGGTTTAGACAGTATAGGTAAAATCAAATTCAATTTACTTCAATTTTTATGCATTTTGTGTTTTGTCCTATTTTTTTAATGTCTGCATAACTATGACATGGAAAATACAACATTTAAGCAGATTTTGTGCTATGAATAATTCACATATAAATTTTTCTGAAATATAAGAGAATAAATAATGAATTTAAGAACAGCATTGTCTTAGCACAAAACAGTTAATTAATTGCCAATGCTTGATTTCAGGTGCACTGGGGTTCTGCTGTTTAAAAGAAAAAGAAAGGAAAACTTTTTGACCATGGGCTGATCCCTATATTTCCACATGTAATGCCAGTCATTTATTTGGCTTAAAGCTTTCACCCTGCTTAAACACATGTGTTCTTGAGAGGAGTGAAAAATTCAACTTCTATCATATATTTATGCCTTATTATATATGGTTTATAAATCTTTGACTAGAATAAAGGAAGGAGTTCAGAATTAAGAGAACTGAATAACTAAAAATTAGAAGAATATGGAAAGAATACGAAAGAATATGAAATACAAGAACTCAGGGTGCTCAATGCCACTAACATATACAATTGCCAGTTCTGTGTTTTTGCACTCTATGTTTCTTACTAATATCCCATATTAAAAGGATATTTAGATATAAGTAACCCCCACACCTCAAAAGTTTTTACAATACTTTTTGATGGTCTATATCTTACTTTTTCCATTTTATAATTTACAAATTGTTATAATTTCAGTGATGTTTAAAGCAATAAGAATATTTTTATTTTGAGGGCACCTGGGTAGCTCAGTAGGTTAAGCATCCAACTTCAGCTCAGGTCATGATCTCACACCTCTTGAGTTGGAGCCCCACATTGGGCTCTGTGCTGACACTCAGAGCTGGAGCCTCTTTCAGATTCTGTGTCTCCCTCTCTCTCTGCCTCACCCCTGCTTGCGCTCTGTCTCTGCCCCTCAAAAATGAATAAACGTTAAAAAAAAGAATATTTTTATTTTTAATAAAAATAACCTAGAGCAAAGAGCGAAGCCCTAACATCCATGCCAAAATTTACACAGGGTGAGCAAAGTCACTTTCAAGTATCAAACCTAATCTCTTTCATTTTCAAAAGAAAATCTTGAAAACATGGGTTCAATGATTTACCAATTATAGTCAGAGGCAAATCTAAAATTAGAACAGATACATCCTAATTACCAGTCTCAGTAATTAGTATATATGGTATCATTAGAATCCTTCCATTCACTTCACTCTAACACTGCCTCTCATCTATCCATATCTTTGTCCCATGTTCTACATGTTGCCTCAATGGAAACATCAATAAAATATTATTAATGTATGTAATCACAATTGAAGTTGTCAAATCTGTTGAAATCAAATATCTAAGCACAGACAATAACACTGAAATCAGAGAGCCTAGTGCTAAGGAACCTACCCTATGGCTTCCATAGTCTACCAAACCATTCACTCACACTACTGTTGGAAGTGTTTTCTGAGCATATTCAAGTTAAGCTTCTAATCACAGACTTACCCAAGATGTTTCACACGGGCACTGGGAGAAGGAAGGGAGTGGGTCTTATGGGATCTTCAGATACAGTGAGAATAAAAATAAACACAGCCTTTGCTTAAAATTTGTAAAACCTTGATATAATAACCAAATAAAAATCAGATTTTGAGCATTACAGGAAAACTATTATATATCCTTAATATAATCCCAAAATTTTTACAGCAAGCTGCAAGGGGAAAGGGACAAAATCTGGGCCAGATAATCAAGGCATGAAAAATTATATGTCACAACTGATACATAATTTAGGCAGAGCTTAGGTCATCAAGACAAAATACAGGCAGTATCAATCATGCCAAATTTGAGCATGTGAATGAGGGATAGCCTTCAAATATAGCTAGAGCATAATAAGGTCATAACAAGAAAACCATACAATGTCATAGGCAAGAAATAAACTGGGTCTATAGAATGAAAAACAGGTACAAGAAATCCAGGAACATTGTTTGAGATCTGACACAAACAGGAGTTCCAAGTGGGGTCATGTTGAAGGGGAACCAATTCCCTAAACAAGGCATGCAAGGCACGAAGTAGGTAACTGTCTATCAAACTTGATTTCAGATGCATGGGAAGGCTCTACTATATAAAACAAAAAGGAGGGGCGCCTGAGTGGCTCAGTTGGTTGAGCGTCCGACGTCAGCTCAGGTCATGATCTCGCGGTCTGTGAGTTCGGGCCCCGTGTCAGGCTCTGTGATGACAGCTCGGAGCCTGGAACTTGCTTCAGATTCTGTGTGTCCCTCTCTCTCTCTGCCCCTCCCCCGCTCATGCTCTCTCTCTTGCTCTCTCAAAAATAAATGAACATTTAAAACAAAATTTTTAAAAAAATAATAAAAAGGAAAAAAAATTACATTACCCATTGGCTGATTTTTTATTTAATATTTAACACCTCAAGCATTTGGCCTAAAGTTTTAAGCCCCCATAGAAAAGAAATCTGTTGTCAATTCTTTTCGCAAGGCACCGTTAGGATTCATGGCGAATCTCTAGTTTTTATTAGCCTGGAATCTATAGGATTAGTGAATCACACTGTAGTTACACACTGGTAGTTTCAACATAATTTTCTTCATATTTTTAAAAAATGTTTAGTTATTTATCTTGAGAGAGAAAGAGCACAAGCAGGGGAGGGGCAGAGAGAGACAGGGAGAGAGAGAATCCTAAGCAGTCTCTGCACTGTCAGCTCAGAGCCCAATAGGGCGTCTGATCATACGAACTTCAAGATCATGACCTGAGCCAAAACCAAGAGTCAGACACTTAATTGACTGAGTTACCCAGGCGCCTCCATATTTTTTTTGGTACTGTATACATGCTTCTATCATTCTGAAAGGAACAGTGAATTAATACTTATGTGTATTCATGTTTTCCTCATCTAATATCCTCATTTAAAATCCTTAGAAGAAGGCACTGTAACTTTTATTAATTCTTTCTCCTCAAAACTTACTTAGTATGGAATCTAATACACAGTAGACATTCAATATTAGTTGATCTGAACTATACTAAAAGTAATTTTGTTCAAGAAAACAAGTAATTTTTATCATGTAAATCGTATATTATTAACTTCCCTGATTGGCACAGTCTGAGAAATGCTTTTTCTTTCAATTTAGGTAAGTTATCCTCTCCAAGTTGGGTGCCATGTTTTAAATTTCACTCTCCTCACTATAGAATTAGTTGGTGTTAAGAATCCAAATTATGTTTCTACTTCTGTGTGACTTATCCTTTGTCCTTGGATGTCACTTCTTTTTTCCTAGATCTAAATTCCAGATAATGCTATTGATTTTTGTGTGTGTGATGTAGAGTGATGTCCTTTTCCCATTATCAGTAGGACATGCTATTTGAAATACTTTATAGTAAAGTAATATTTTCTGATGCAATATTGAACGAGCTACCATAAATCCTTCCTCAAATACTGTTGTATAAACATATACATATTGAAAAACACATACACACAGAGTCTCACCTGCCCATCTTTCAAACCAATAGTTTCTATTTGGCTGTGGTTCAAGGAAGAATCTGTACCACTGGAGTAGAGTGAAGCCAAATGTTTTGTCTTTGTTCACAAGAGAAAGGTGATTGAAGCAAATAAGTTTACAAAAAACAATAATTTGTAAAGGTATCTAAAGAAGGTTTTGAACAATTATAACATTTTATTAAGACAACAAGTCTTTGCTAGAGAATTCTTAGATTCATGTAACAGTTTCTTCAATATTCATAAATATTTCTCTTTTTATCACTGCATTATATTAAGATATTTCAATGTGGGAAAATTTACATGAAGTCATATACAACTTGGTTGATCTTATTTCAATCAGCCTATGCTGTAGCAGTTTTTTTAGTTCCTTTTCTCTGAATAATATATTTCCCCTTCTTTGGAATATTTATTAGTAGATAGAAACTAACTTATTCCTGCCTATACAGACCACATCCTTAGACCCCTGGATGTTCTCAGTTTCTTCCAAGTAAGTGGCCGATTCCATGACCCTGCCACATGCCACAACCAACTGAAGTAGGTGGACAGTCAACCAAAACCAGGTCAATGGGAATCTGTCTCCAAGGAAAGCAGAGTTGTTACCTAGAGAGATTAGAAGTAGTCTCTGCACTGAAAGAGTCTAATATGGCAGTCACCAAGCTGCCACAAGCAACTTGAACAAAGAAATTTGAAATCTGAGGAGAAAGATGAAAGAAGCTGACCCACAAGGAGAAATGGGGATGAGAGAAAATTTTACGCCAGAAAGAGAGACAGAGAGTAACAGAAAGAAACAGAGATAATAGCTTTCTTAAAGTCTAATTATTTTATAGTTCTCGGTTCTTACTCCCGACTAAATTTCATCTGCCTTTTTACTGGAAATTAGGAAAATTTTCTAATTATCAATGTTTTTCTTCACCAGCTTAGAATTCAAGCTCATGTTTGCACTTCCAACCCAGACTCAGGCCTTACAGTAAGTACTCAAAATAATAATAATAAAATAAAATTTAAAAAAAGGGATATTGATTAAAATACATATATTTTAAAGACCGTTTGGATACTTTGGTTCCAAGAAATCAAATACATAGTCTAGAACTCTGATATAATCACCACTGAGAGTCCCTGAAATGGGATAAACATTGGGCTGATGATTTTATATTACCTCATTTTATTCTCTAACAAATCTAGCAGATATGTGCTATTTCCAGCATTTCACAGATGATAAAACTGACACTTTAAGTGGCATTAAGGTCACAGAGGCATTAAGTGGTAAAGCCAGAATACACATTCAGGTCTATGACTCCAGAGCCTGTGTTTTTTTTATATATAATTCACGTAAAGTTGGTCAGCTTTGATTCTGTGTATCCAGTTTATGATGAGATTTCTTTACGTAAAATTGTAGATTAAAACACTAAGCTAAAGACTACTAAAAATGGCTTAGAATATTTTTAATTACAAACTTGCTAAATTAATTAAGAGAATGAATTTGAAAATTAAAGGACATGAAAATCAGAGCTAGCTAATTGCTAAAGACTGAAAGAGAGCAAAAATCACTTAAATGCACCTTAATCTAATATAGGGATGTATTTTGACTGTGTCTTTTAGGGAGCAAAATGATACCTTTTCACTATCTTTCATTCCAACATTATTACCTTTTACAAAGATAAAGTTAGTAACTTTTTACTGAAAAAGTATGTACTTAGTATTCTCTAAACATGTTAGACACAAAGGTATAAATAAATACCTTTATGACAAATATCTGAAAAAGATGATTCATAGAAGTGAATATTTTTACAGCATCGTAAAAACTCACACTACAAGTAATACTACACATTGAATAGATGTTTGTTATTAATTTAAAATAGATTTATATCTCTGTGATCAAATATTCATGCAAAATTATTACTCCATTATTTTTAATGCATTTTCAAAATTTTATCTTTTGACAAGGTTTGGTGTGACACTACTTTCTACTGAAGAAATTTGCCCAAATTGGTGACTCAGATAAAGCACATTCAATCTCCAAGTTTTATTTTTACAAAATAAAACCATGGAAATAAGTTTGACTCTATAATTAAAATAAGTATCTCTATTAAGCAATGTTATTTGCAATTATGCTTTTGCTGATATGTGATCAAAAGACAAAGAAGTAACCTCTCTAAAAGTTATAATTGTCATTTAAAATTTTCTTTAATATTTTTTAATATTTTCTTTTAATTTTTTTATTTTTATTTTTATTTTTTTGTTAAGTAAGCTTCATGCTCAGCCCAACATCGAGCCCAACATGGGGCTTGAACTCATGACCCTGAGATCAAGACCTGAGCTGAGATCAAGAGTCTGATGCTTAACTGACTGAGCCACACAGGAGCCCCCAATTATGTCATTTTAAACTTTAAAAATCTTGACTAGCAACTAGCAGATTAAAAATAATTTGTACAAATACAGGAAAATAATTTTTGAAACATTGCCCTCATGAAAGATTTTATAATGGAGACTAACCTCTAGTTATACATTTTAAGACTCTGAGAAAATAATTTCTTTCAAATGATTTGAAAAGAATCTCTTAAGTTTTATTTTTAGCTTTAAGTTATTTTTTGTTTTGTTTTTAATGAAAAAGAAGACAGAGATCAGTTCACTCTTTGACAGAGCTCTGTACATTAAACAAATATCAATTATAGAGAAAGTCTAGAAAGGAAAATTTTTTTAAAGAAAAGGAATCCTTAAAAATAAGATAAACATCTATGGAACCAGTAATGAAATATCAGATGTGAAAAACAGAAAGCACGGTTGAAACGTCAGGTCTACTGGGCTTTGCCTCCAGCAGTAGGTACGATAGACGGGGGAAGCAGAGATTAAAAATGCCTCATTGAGGTGCACACTGAATCCAGGCTTACGGTTTGGATCTGGGCCTGTGAAAAAGCTACAACTTTTCCAAGGAAATGACTTATATAAAGAGGCATACCTAAGCATATGGAGGAAAAAACAGAAAAATCTTCCCATTAAGGGTAGGTACCAAGTCACTTCCTAGGCTGTGATTCAATCTGAGTTCTCCCCACTATCCCCAGAAGATGTAATGCTAAACTGACAATATAAGGTCTGGTTATATACACAGGATTACAAAGACCAAATTGAGACACCCAAAACTAGACAATACGAGCACAGAGAGAGAATGAAGGGGAGACAGATGTAATCACAGATCAGCCTGCAAAACAAAATTCTAAAACAAATGAGGAAAAGAATAATAAAAGCAATAGATTAAAAAAATCAAAATTCAAGAGATTGTCACTTCAGACACAGTACAAAATATCTAAGATGACCTTAAAATCTTTGTGTTGCAGATTCTCAAAGGCATAGGAAGAAAGGTAACCATGAAACACATAGGAGGGCAATATGAAAAACAATTAGTCCCAAATATCAGGTATTAAAAGTATAATCACTGAAATTAAAAATTTAACAGATTTTTATAGGTTGAAAAGGAATAGAATGAAAGGATTAGAGTATTTTCTTGTCTTAAAAAATGCACACCAAATACAGAAAAGCAAGTAAGATAAAGAGTGAAAATACACACACAAAAAAAAGAAGTTCAGAAATGGATGTCAAATTACAGATTTAGTGAGAGGATCTAATTTATCTCTAATAGGAGTGCATGAGAAAAACACTGAGGAAGTATTGGAGAAACAATACCCAAAGCGGTAAAGCTGAGAACATTCTAGTACAATTGGAAGACATGAATCTTTAGTTAGAAAGAACATGTGGAAGGACAAACAGGATAAACAAGAATCACTATATCAATGCATCACAGTGATATAATGGTAGTAGTACAGTAATAAATAATATTAATGATAAATAGTGCATGAATAAGTAATGAAAAAGAATTTCACATTTAGAAATATATGGGAGAGAGACTCCCCTTCTCCCTATGAGGACCAATAAATTAAAATGTTCAATATGTTCATTTTTAAATAAAGTATTAAATAAGACATTCAGAACTCCCAATAATAAACATCAAATATTAAAGGGTTTTTATCCCCTTCCTTTCTTCTCCTTTTATTGTTTTGTTTTTCTCCTGGAGCTCAGTTTGAAAGAATGGTCAATTATACTTTTAAATTAAAAAGCACATTGCCATCATGTATCTCTACCTGTCCTCTTATATTTTTGCCTTTCTTTCATGATCACTATTCTTATTCCCCTCATCCCATAGTTAATGTGCTCAGTCTTTGCCCTTAAATATAACTTTATACAAGCCCACAGCTGGAAAGGAATTTTGCCACAGATGAATCATACCTTGAGTCTCATTCATATCTGATTTTGATATTTAGATGAGACTTTCAGCTTTGACTTTAGAATTGATGCTGGAAAGAGTTAAGACTTTTGGAGCTGCTGCAATGGCATACCTATATTTTGTATATGAGAACGACACGAATGCTATATACACAGGAGTGGAAGGGTATTATGTCTCTCCAGAATTCATTTGTTGAAGCCCTAAGACCCAATGTGATGGCAACTGGAGACAGACTTGGGGAGGTAAACAGATTTCAATGAGAAGACGAAGGTGTGACCCTCGTGATGGGGTTATTGCCCTTATAAAAGAAGAGGTGCCAGAAGGCATGTTTCCTCTCTACCATGTGAGAATACAGTGAAAACAAGCCTCTGCAAGCCAGGAAGAGAACCCTTCCCAGAAAACTGAATCTTGATCTTGGACTTACCAACCTCCAAAAACATGAGAAATAAATCTCTGTTGTTTAAGGCACCCAGTCTACAGTATTTTGTTTTGAGAGCCAGAGCTGATTAATACAAATATTTTTCCCAAGTTTCTTTCTATTTCTTTAATAACTTTTGTTTTTGATTTTTCTTTTCCTGCCCTGTACTTGAAAGATCCAATGTCTTTTGATGGTTTTAAATGCATTTATTCTTCAATTTTTTTTGGGGGGGGGGGTCTGGTCATTACCTTACTCTTCACTGTTTTCTTTTCCTTCCTTCCTTCCTCCTCCTTTTTTTTTTTTTTTAATTTTTTTTAACGATTATTTATTTTTGAGACAGAGAGAGACAGAGCATGAATGGGGGAGGGTCAGAGAGAGGGAGACACAGAATCTGAAACAGGCTCCAGCCTCTGAGCTGTCAGCACAGAGCCCGACGGGAGGCTCGAACTCACGGACCACGAGATCATGACCTGAGCTGAAGTCGGCCGCTTAACCGACTGAGCCACCCAGGCGCCCCTCCTCCTTCTTCTTAATTCAGCAATTATCTCTATCTTCCTGAAAGACATGATAGATATTTTAATATATTCTATCTCCCTGGAATCTCCAATACCTTCCATGGCTTTCTCCCCCAGAAAGTTCTTTTTTTCACTAGATTAAAAAACAAATGCCAGTCTAATAAAGAAAAGCTTTAATTTTTTAAAAGAAAATATAGGAGAACATATTTATGATCTTAGGATAAGGAAAAATAGTCTTAAGTGAGATCCTCACCAAAAAAAAAAAAAATGTGAGTAATGTTAACTTTTGCATTGTGCCAAATAGGTAATGAACAGGTTCAAGTACCGATTGAATTTACTGGTTTATTTTTCCCATTATTTTGAAATTTAGATTACTATTTCTGAAAGAATCAAGTGAAATTCTACTCCAAGAGAAATCACATCTTACTTTGGCAAATTTCTGACCATTTGGCCTTTAAGATCTGCAGACTAATAAGCAAGTTTTTTGAACTCCATCTAAAGTTTACTCATACTCTGTGAAGCTCAGACTCCGGGCAGCAATTACACCTAAGCCAGGAAGGCAAATAAAGCTTGATACTTCCAACCTCCTTCCCTTCTTCAGGCATACACAGGTTTTCGCAGCACGCAACTTACAGTGTGTTAAAAAGTCGCACTGGGAGCTTCCAAGTTGGTAAACGTGTAGAGGAGATTGGGGAAGAGCCGTGTGCCTGGAGAGAGCATGGAAGCTCCCCTCCGGTTCTCTCATCCCTTGTGTTCTGTGTGTCTTTCTCTGGTTATTCATTCCCAGTCTGCTCAAAAGCTCACCTTTCCGCACAAACCCCTTTTTTCTGAAATAGGTGCGGCCTCCTCGAGGGTGTACAGAGACTAGGGGAGCACTAAGGTCCAGAGGCCAGTCCCAAAGCGGGAACTACCATTTCCAGCGGCCCCTGCAGAGGGCGCCAGTCGGACGTGTGGCGCAGGCTTGGGCGGTGCTGTTCCCGCCAATTCTCGCGGTAATCCTGAGGCACAGAGTTCCGCGCTCTGCGGAGACGGAGACGTTTGACTGGTGTTGAGCTGACCCAGCTGCTTCAACTTTGTTACCTGAGGCTCTTTCCCTCCGCCCAGTACTATCGCTGGCTCCGCTATAACGAAGTGATAAAAAACTACTTTCACACCGTGAGTTTTCTTTCACACTAAAAGATGACATTTACGTTCGCTACCAGCCCTTCAACAGCCAAAGTGATCTGGAAAAGGAGATGCAGGAAGTGCACGGCATATTCCCACAGACCCAATCGGCATAATACAGTGAAGCTGGGAGTTTTCCAGGCTCAGGAAGGAGAATTTGTAGTTGACGTTGATATCACAGGCTATGAAAATGCGAGAAGTTCTGGTTCTGTAGACATACGTTCTAAGTCCCGGATCCTCATGATAATGGCCATATGCACCATCGACTGAGCACTGAAGGAGGACTTTGGATTTAAGCATTGTCTCTGGGTATGTTCTGGAAGGAGAAATGTTCATTGTTAAGTCTGTGATAAAGGTGAGAAAATGATCCTACTCAGTGCACTCTGGGATACTTGACAGTGTGAGTCTTGTAAAGGGCGGTGAAGACATTAAAAACAAAGTTCACCTAAGTGAAAGTGAATACCTTTGGTCAGAAAATCTATAAACAATTTAAAAATACTTGGAAAAATATGCCTTCGTTGATCAATATAGTCTTGAAAATAAAGAAAGCTGGGATGAGACTTTAGCAATTGCTCCTGAAACAATGCAGATCTTCCAAAAGCATCACAGTTCATTCAGCACTGGGAGCATTTCAAGAAGGTAGCCAGTGGATGTCAAAATAGTATAAAATGTGACAAATGTGGACCAGGCCTGAGTGCTAATGTCTCCTCCCAGCTTTCTTTATTTTCAAGACTATATTGATCAACGAAGGCATATTTTTCCAAGTATCAAGATTCCTGGAAGAAGCAATAATAGGAAGAATAAGTGGATTGCAGATAAATTTGTAAAATTCAATACATACAATAATTCTAAGATTTCTCATATGAATACTCAGCTCTACCAATTGCCATTTATAGAGGTAAGTGAGCAGTAATATGCCTGAGACTGTAATCTCACCCCATGGATGCAGCCTCCTTATTTTTGGAGGGAATGTTTTAGGTGTATTGAGGGCTTTGTCCTTGAGTGTTTGACATTTAAATGAATTACACCTGGCTTGTGTATTCAGTTCCTAATTTTGCTTACTAATATTTTTATTCATCAGGCTACACCCTACTTTTAGAAATCATTTTAATTTGTATCTTTTACAAAAAGTTGTATCTTTTACAACTCTTGCAAATGTAGCTCCTAACTTCTTCCCTCAGAAACAGTTGAATTAGTCCCCTGTAAAGAAGCAGCTTAGAAAAAACAGCTAACTGCACCAACATAAAGCCACTGTAAATGTCAAAATACTTGGACTTTCTATATATCTAGATACTTTAATTTTAAAGCTTTTGTTCCACGTTTGACTTTGTGCAATAGATTTTGAAGTATCAGATTTCTTTTGCCTGGTTTTACAACCAATCTAGACAAAACAGTTGTTCTGGTTTGCATTCTATCTTCCGAGAAACATTGAGAAGCAAGCTATTGGGCTAGTGCTTTCCATGACTTATGAAAATTTTCCTTCCTTTGCACTTCCTTTAACATTGTTTTCTCTATAGCTACACAGTCTTTTTTTTTTTTCCTTTTATCTTTTGGTTTACATAAAGCAGACTAATGCAGGCAATACATCAAACTGACTTGCATTTCTTTCTCTTTTCTAATTTTTTAAGAAATATCAGACTATTGTGCAAACAAACAAAACATATCACTCTTGATTGTGGTCTGTATATGAGGATCATGAAAATGGCACAGTAAAAAACAATCTAAATCAGAGTAGATAGGTAGAAAGCCAATCAGCATGCCTTATGAGAAGCATTAAGTGAGATTTTAGCTCCACCTAGTGTCCTGTGATAGGATCACATCTTGGAAATGAAAATTAATCCACCACAGGCAAGACTCAGGCAGCTAGCGTATGGCTGGGCACATACTCAAAGCAGCTACAGTCAAAGGCATGTTACTTTGTATTTCTTAGTTACTGTACTGAAAAACAGCCATGCAAGAGAAACATTCTTAGGTCTAAGGAATTGTCCAGGGACACCTGGGTGGCTCAGTCTGTTTAAAGTGTGAGCCTCTTGATTTCAGCTCAGGTCATGACCTCACCGTTAGTGAGACTGAGCCCAGCATCTGGCTCTGCCTTGACAGCCTGCTTGGGATTCTTTCTCTCCTTCCCTCCCTGCCCCTTCCCTGCTCACACTCTCTGTCTCTCTCAAAATAAATAAATAAACTAAAAAAAAGAGAATTTTCCAAATATTTACAGGGCCAATCGGTACCAGTGCTCTTTCATATATCAGCTTTAAAAATAGGAATGTTTGTGATAATAGAAAACCTGATTTAATGAAAATAGCGAGTGGGTGATGGAAGTCAGGATGGTAGTAACACTTGGAAATAACTAAGTTCGCAACACATCTAAGGATAATTTTACATATGCACAAATAAGGTCATACTGTGCTTTATTTTGTTTCCTCTTAGTGCAGGTTGATTTCAATACAACCATTCTGGAATTGGATTGAGATAGTAGACAAAAAAACAAAGACAAAGGCTATGAATAATTCAATAAATATATTTGATTACATAACCATGGCTATATTTGCAGGAGGGGGAAGCTACAATTCACCAAATAAAGGATAGTCTTTATTATATACCTATGGAACATTTACAAAACTTAATCATGCACTTGGATAAGAAGAATATCTTAAATCAAAAAAGTAAAGCGGTTATAGATCACGTTCTCATAATAAAACTAGAAAAAAGATTTTAAAATGTTTTATAATTATTTAGGAATTAAGAGGCACACCCAACTCTTAAAGGGAACAAAAAAATAAAATTACAAACTAAGAAACAGTAAAAAGGAAAATACTTCGTAACAACGTCTAGGGGATCTAGAAAAAGCAGGATTGAGAAAAAATTTTACCCTCGAAATACTCCACTGTTCATGAAGAAAGATAATAAGTAAAGGAATTAGTATTTATCTTAAGCTATTAGGAATGGCAATTCGTATGGAATAGGCAATTGCCTATTATGAATGGCAATCTCAAATGAGGAAAGAAAATTAGTAAAGATGTAAAAGACCAATTTGCTTTAAAACGTTTTATTAAAAAACAGTAATGGGGCACCTGAGTGGCTCAGTCAGTAAAGCATCCTATTCTTGATTTTGGCTCATCATGGTCTCAGGGTTCAGTTCATGAGTTTGTGAGTCACTGAGTCCCCTGCTTGGGATTCTCTCTCTCTCCCTCCCTCTCTGCCCCTCCCCTGCTCACACATGTTCTGTCTCTCTCTTTCTCTCTCAAAATAAATAAATAAACTTAAAAAAAGAGAAACAATAATATAAAACCAAAACATGCCTATTTGTGTCTGGTTGAAGGGAGCAAACACAGTATTATCTCAGCAAATTTTCCAAAGTCTGACTGCCCCATGAACCCAAATCAGAGGCAATTTAGCATTTTTAATCAACACCTTTTTCAAAATGTATTGATACTCCATCTAATTTTTAATTGCCATAAGAGTTTCTTACCATCCAAGTTGGGCCCATTTTAATTTTCATATATTCCTGCACAGAAGTTAGGAGTAATTGTCCCATTTTTTCTCTACAGGGCCTGAAAGTAAATACCTTAGGGTTTGTGAGCTGGATTGTGTTTAGTGTCTGTCCTAGCTACTCAAACTGCCATTGTTGCTCAAAGGCAGCCATAAACAAGATGTAAATGAATCAGTGTGGCTGCATTCCAATACAAATTTGTTTATAAGGGGAAAAACAGGGATTTAGAGATGAACTTGGCCTATGGGCTGTGTTTGCTGACCCTGGGTTACAGTTAAATACTGATTTCAATAAGTGAATAGGCACCATGGATCTATATGTGAATATATAAACAAGTTCACTTCAAAACAAAGAACATATTCATTTTAGAATGATAATAAAAATAATAAAATAATAATTATGACAACTACTATTATAATTATCATTTTGGTGGATCCTTTCTACAGGTTAGGAACTTTAAGTAGTGTTTTACATGCAATATCTCACTTAATATCCACATCACCCTGTGAAATAGAAACTGATATAATTTCCCTTTCCAGATGGAGAAACTGAGGTTTATACACTTAAGATATTTGCCCAATGCTCTAACTGAAAGGTGGCAGTTTGGGATTTAAAGTCATGTCTGCCGAGTCCAAGTTCTAAGCAGCTCTACAGAAATACTTCAAATACTTGGAATCACGATGTCATATACCCAACACATGAAGGTATTTTTCTGGAGTTCAGGAAGCTATTGCTGAATGTCTGTATTTCTGTATTTCTCCCTTCCTACCTTGCTCCAGCATTCAGTTCTCCCTAAAGGTAGAAGTGAGCATTCCAATGCTGTTCCCTGAGTCACATACTCATGAGGTTCAGACCAAAGCATTATAATTTAGGCAGCTGTACACACCCTCTCTTGTCCTGTTGGAGTGAGCTGTGTCCAGACACAGCACATGCTTGCCCTTATAAATTCCATGGAGTAAGCTAAAGAAGCAAGGATTGTTTTAGGCCCAACTTGTCCACCTGCAATGTAATGAATAGATCAGAGACTTGAGGGTCTTGAATCCTAGGCTCAAAATAAAGGTAGAAATACCCTGCTACATTCTTCAATCCAGCTTTACTAGTAAAAATTCTGAGCCTATTTTAACACTTACTGGGTCCTTGACTGACTTCAATTGGTTCAGTTCCCAAAGATGGGAAAAGTGAATAAGTAGGCTCACTCAAACCTCCTCACTATAGGGACCATAGAAATTATAATACATTCCTGAGGCTACCTGAGAGTCCACGTTGTTTCTGGAATTTATTATGTGCCTAGAGTATACCCAAAGGCAGAGTAACTATAAAATCTGTTGAATTCTCTCCATTTGACAACTCTTTAAGAAAATTTCTTAAACAATTGCCTATAAGGAAATTAATAGAAGACCAGCTGGAACTGAACTTATTAAGTCGGGGAAATTTCAGAAGACTGTTGAATGTACTACAAGGGCCAATGGTAGACACCACTTAAATGAACTGTTTGATATGATGAAGTTCAACTACAACATGATGATTAAGTCAATAACAAGGACATTTAAGGAAGAATAGTTACCAATTCTTGTGTTTTTATGAAGTCAAAATGTTTATCCTTATGTAAGAAGAATGTAATTTGGACACAAAGATACATTCTTTAACTGAAAAATACTGTGCCAGACCAATAAATTACTGAGGAATAAGCTCATTTTTTCACATTTTAAATAGCTCCTTTTAGATTCTATATTCCAGGGGCACCTGGGTGGCTCAGTTGGTTAGGCATCCGACTTCGGCTCAGGTCATGATCTCATAGTTTTTGGGTTTGAGCCCTGTGTCGGGCTCTGTGCTGACAGCTCAGAGCCTGGAGCCTGCTTCGAATTCTGTGTCTCCTTCTCTCTGCCCCTCCCCCACTTGTGCTCTGTCTCTCAAAAATAAATGTAAAAAAAAGAATCTAGATTCTAGATTCTAGAGGTCTCGCCTAAGCCTCCGGCTTGGGACATTCATCAGAACTTTGCTTTCGTGCAATCAGGCAGAAATACACATTCTCTTGGCATCACCTAGTGAGATCACAGCCTGTCAGTTTGCACTCTGCAGCTACTAGGAAAGCAAAACTTTGGGATGTGAGAATTTTCCCCGGGTAATTGTAACAGAGGTGATAGAAATGTCTGGCACATAAAAGGTTTTTTTCTTAAATTTGAGGATTAAAACTTGCTAATCACACAACATTTAACATGCACAGCCAGAAGACAGTTGGAATTATTCCTGGTCTATCTACATAGTTTCAGTAATAACATATAAAGAATAAAGGGTTTTTTTAGGGGAAAAAACAACTGTCTGTTGTATTTGAATGTAAAATTATACCAAGACAGGTATCCTTTGCACTGTTATTTAAATATATATTCAATCAACCTTGGAGAAGTTCTGACCAGTAGATAGAATTGATTAGATGTACAACAAATGAAAAAAGATAAACATCTATTAATTGGATACAAAAGTGAAATTAAGTTTTATATTATGGGTAAATTAATAGAACACTGTATTCTAGTGGAAAATAAACAATTTGAAATGTGAGTTGTAGTTTAGGGTATGGATAAAAGGGAGTAGTTAACACAAAGGAAAATGTAAACATTGCTTTTAATTTTCTGTAAAAGTTTGGTTTGAACAATGTAATTCCAGAATTTTTTTAGGTAGTGAAATTTGTATATCCCACTGTTGTATGCTTAGATTTATATCATTAACTCTCAGGAGCTATTTTTTTTTCCTCTAATAATCTTACACAACTGCATAAAATATTTGGTACTTCACAAAGTTAGCACATACCTAAATCATCGTCGATAGGTATTTACAGTTACATTGACTAGTCACCCTTCTCCCACTATCAATCTTGTAGTCCTCCAGGGATAATCCAGTTTTGAAAAACTAAGATATATTGAAGCCACTTAAACCATCTCTGAAAACAAAACAAAAAACTGGAATTCTTTAGAATATGCCAAGAATTGCTTTTATTCTCTGTTCTCAGCAGTAACTAAATAATTGACTTTTTTAGGTGAATCAATTCTAGTTCTTTGTTCCTTTGACAACCATAAAACAAAAAAAAATAAATTTATGGTCATACTAAAGGGGTATTAAATTCCTGTTGATATTGTAGCAAATATCACAAACATAGTGGCCTAAAACAACCCAAGTCACTATGACTATCTTATAATATTGGAGACACCTAAAATCAAGGTGAGGACTGCATTCTTTGTGGAGACTCTAGAGAAAAATCTGTTTCCTTGTTTTTTCCAGCATCTCTGACTCTGACATCTCACCTCCTTCTTGTAAGGACCCTTGTGATTACATTGGATCCACTCAGATAAACCAGGGTAATCTCCCCAACACAAGATCTTTAACTTAATCACATCTACAAAGTCCCTTTTGCCAGGTAAGGTAACATATTGACAGGTTCTGTGGAGTGGGACATGGACGTCCTTGGTGGAGGGGGAGGATGTCATTCTGTCTATTGCAGTAGCATTTAGAAACTTGAGTCTAAATTTAATATGGTCTAGGAAAGAGAAAGAATATAATAGAGATGAAAAAAAAGAGAAAGCCTTTTTGGAAACAGTTTAAGTTCATTCTTTATCACTAAAACTACAACGAAAGAGGTCAATGAAATTTCTATGGGATATTAAATGGGAAATAAGTTCTGTTACGGCAGAAGCTGGCTTTTTTGGAGAGTAATTGTGTAATTATTTTAATCTGTTTTAAGGGATATTTAAACAGTTTATAGATGTAAATTGCCTTCCCTTTCTTATTATCTGCTTTATCTGTCCTTCTATAGATATTTAATGGAAGTCAGAAAAAAAGTAGAAAAATAACTTCATGTTTAAGAATTTTGTAAAAGGTATCAATCTGACCAGCGTCACAATTATACTCTAGTGCAAGCCCCACCACTTAATGTGTAAATTATTATGTATCTAGATACTAGAGTTTTGGTTTTTTTTTCAGAACTGTGCCCTACAATCTATCCTTCAGATTATTCTTAATTCATGCTGCTTAGCAATCACTGTTTTTTCAACACCTTAAATCATACCACTTGATGGAGTGCTTTGTTAATCAATTCTTTCATTCACTAATTTATTCTACTGATATTTTATTGGCTATTTTCTAGAGTTTGTGCTAGAAACTGTGTGGGGAAGGGCGTGTGTGACAAGCACAGAAAAGAATGCAAAAAATATGAATCATTGCCTTTTCCAGGCTCACCACCACTGCTTTGAATTGCTTTGTTGCTTTAGGGCAACAGTAGCATACTGGTTAGTGACGAAGATCATAGACAGTAGACTCAGGCTTTCTAGGTTCAGACAGGGGCTCAACCATTTCTCATCCTTCTGATCTTGAAAAATTACTAACTCCTTTGTGCCTCACATTTTTCCTCATTAAAGTGAGAATTGTTTTAGCCCTTACCTAAGGGGGTTTTTTGAAGTTGAAGCCAATCTGTGTAAAGTGCTGAACCTAGTGCCCAACGCATCACGGAGCCTTCAGTAGATGTTAGCCATTATTATTGCCCTTTCCTCACTTATTTCTATAAGGAATATCTCCTAACCAAAGAGCCCCAGGCTTATTCTAATAATGAGTGAAAGGGAAAACTGGAGAAGAGAGGGTGGTAAGATTTGCTTTGATTGGAGCACAGGATTTCTCTTGAAAGAGAAGAGGGGAAACAGAGAAAACAAACAGATTGCCAAGAAGTATAAGAAATATTGAAAGTGAAAAAAATAAGGAAATTATTTTTAATAACATGCCTTAGTAAAATAGTAAGGCTTTAGAAATTTTAAGAGGATATAGTAATCGAAACTAAAATTGCTTTCATTTATTGTAAGGTTGCCTGATCATTTTTTTCATTAATTCATTCAACAAATTATTAATGAGCTAAGACTATGTGTCGCATCTTGTGCAAGGTTCTCGTGATAGTTATGAACAAAAAATAAAACTGGTTTATGTCTGCATTTAGCTTTTGTTCAGGGAAAATGACAAACATTGATTGCATAATCAGACACAGAAATGTTACATTGTTAATGTTGCAATTGCTGTAATTGTAAAAGTGGGGGAGTTTGATCCACTCAGGATGGTCAACAAAGCTTTTGTTGGTATCTGAAGTATGATTAAGGGAAGGAGTGTAGCCTATTCTAGGAACAGAAGGAGGGGGTGTGGCTGGGGTGCATTCAGTGAATGCTTGAAGTGAAAAGAAATTGGAGGGGTACAAAGATGTCAGACCATATAGGGCCATGTGAGTCCTTGTGTGTGTGTGTGTGTGTGTGTGTGTGTGTGTGAGTTTCTATGTGAGTCTTTTTCCCCCCTCCCCTTCTATGTGAGTCTTAATAAAGATTTTGGGTTTTGTCTTTAGGAGAAATGGGCTGATGTAATCAGTTTCATACTGTGAAAGGATTTTTCTTCAGAGACTGCTTAAATAAAAGATATGTGGATGGACATGTGGGAGGCCATTGCTTGCATTCACTCTGAGGAGAGCAGAGAGTGGCTAGGTTAGGGTAATGATGACATAAATGTTGATGAGTTTATTGATTTAAAAACTGTTTAAAAGTGAATCAATAGGTTCCAGTAACAATGACGGAATAGGTGTGAGGTTCAAGGAGAATGTGTGACAGATGACTTTTAATTTTCTGGCTTGACTAATTAGTTGGGTAGATAGCAGCTGCATTCCTGGAAGACTGGAGAAGGAGACTAGAAATGCCATTGGATTTATTTTTGACTCCGAAAAATCTGTCCTCAAAATGAAAACAGAATTTGTTTAGAAGTAAAATCATCACCCTAGAGATCAGCCAAGGGTACTGATTAACTATGAACATGCAATATTGAAATTTACTGTTAAAAGGCTACAAATTGACCAAATTTGAAATTGTAATTTGGGGGAAAAGGTGCTAATCAAGGCAGAAGATATAAAATATTCTGTCCAATGTTTTGTTTTGGTTTGTTTCACAGTGTTATTTTAGTTTCAGGTGTACAACATAATGATTCAGCAATTCTGTACATTTCTCAGTGCTCATCAAGATAAGTGTATTCTTAATTTCCTTTATCTATTTCACCCATCACTCCACCCACCTCCTCTCTAGCAGCCACCAGTTTGTTCTCTGTATTTAAGAGTCTGGCTTTTTGCTTGTCTCTTTTTGTTTTTGTTTATTCATTTGTTTTGTTTCTTAAATTCCACATATGAGTGAAATGATACGGTATCTGTCTTTATCTCACTGACTTATTTCACTCAACATTATACCCTCTAGACCCATCCATGTTGTTGCAAATGGCAAGATTTCATTCTTTTTTTATGGCTGAGTAATATTTCATTGTGTGTGTGTGTATTTATATCTCACATCTTCTTTATGTATTAATCAATAAAGGGACACTTGTGTTTCTTTCATATCTTGGCTATTGTGAATAATACTGAAATAAACATAGGAGTGCATATATCTTTTTGAATTAGTGTTTTTGTTTTCTTTGGGTAAATACCCAGTGGTGGAATTATTGGATCATATGGCAATTCTATTTTTTACTTTCTGAGGAACCTTCATGTTTTCCACTGTGGCTGCAGCAGCTTGTGTTCCCACCAACAATGCATAAGGGCTCTTTTTTCTCCACATCCTCGCCAAAACTTGTTATTTCTTGCATTTTTTATTTTAGCCATTCTGACAGGTGTAAAGTGATATCTCATTGTGGTTTTGATTTGCATTTTCCTAATGATTAGTGATATTGAGCATCTTTTTGTGTGTTTTCTGGCAGTCTGTATGTCTTCCTTGGAAAATGTCTGTTCAGGTCCTCTGCCCATGTTTAAATTAGATTATTTGGGTTTTTTGGTGTTGAGTTGTATGTTTCTATATATTTTGGATACTAACCCCTTACTGGTCTTTTTGTTTTATTGATGGTTTCCTTTGCCATGCAAAAGCTTTTTATTTTTGTGTAGTCCCAGTAGTTTACTTTTGCTTTTGTTTCCTTTGCCTCAGGAGACATAACTAAAAAAATGTTTTTATGACTAATGTCGAAGAGATTACTGCCTATGTTTTCTTCTAGGAATTTTATGGTTTCAGGTCTCCCATTTAGATCTTTAATCCATTTTGAGTTTATTTTTGTGTATGGTGTAAGAAAGTGGTCTAATTCAATTCTTTTGCATGTAGCTGTCCAGTTTTCCCAACACCATTTGTTGAAGAAACTTTTATTCTCATAGTATTTCTTGCCTCTTCTGTTGTAGCTTAACTGACCATAAAAGCATGGGTTTATTTTGGACTTTCTATTCTGTTCTACTGATTTATATGTCTGTTATTGTGCCAGCACTAAATTGTTTTGATTACTACAGCTTTGTAGTGTATCTTGAAATCTGGGATTGTGATAACCTCCAGCTTTGTTCTTTTTCAAGATTGCTTTGGCTGCTCAGGATTGTTTTTGTGGTTCCTTACAAAGTTTAGGATTATTTGCTGTAATTCTGTGAAAAATGCTGTTGGTAAATTGATAGAGATTGCATTAAATCTGTAGATTGCTTAGATAATAGGGACATTTTAGCAATATTGGTTCTTCCAATGTGCAATGTTCTTTTTTATTTGTTTTGTTTATTTGTTTGTTTTTATTAGAGAAAGCCAGGGAGACTTCTTTGTAAAATTGCACACTAAACAATATTTTGTACACAACCTGCATGGAAACCCAGTTTCTAAAACAATAAGAGTTTTTTTCTTGTCTGGAAAGAGATGTCAATATAAGACATGCCTGGATGATATGACTTTGCACTGCCTTGTTGGCTGGGCTTGAGACTTGGCTGCTGCTATAAAATTTGGAGATACTAAGCATTGTTTTCTACCAAGGACTGAAGAAATTTGTAGATAATTCTGTGCAAAGAAGAGGAGAAAAGGAATTTGGATTATTTAAAGTAATATGCTCTTATTATAGAAAAGAGATGGAAACCATTGAAGAAGCACAAAAATGCTGCCAATTGTATAAAGATCTGCAGGATCAGGCATTGGTAGACGATGTTTCAGCAGAAGGTTGCACTTATTACACTAGAGGTAGTACAGTAACTTGGAATTGTATTCATATGCAACTTGAATTTGCAACTTGAATTCATATGCAGAATTCACAACAGTTCTTTATACAAGGGTAAAAATAATCTTCCTATGAATTTAAAGAGAAGAAACTTCTATTCTGTGTGATAAGTCAAGGAGCCAGTATTATGGAAGATCAATCCAAGTTGAACCAAGACATGAAGGCGTATTTCTTCAAAAAGAAATCTCTCTTAATCACACATATAGCACACATCTTGACCACTTGGTAAAGTCAGTGAAGACTGCAGAAAAAAAGGAGAATTGTGGCAGGACTCTAGGACTAAGAAAAAAGGAGCAAAAATAATTGAAGAATGTAGATGTCATGCAGGTAAGCTTGAGCTTCTTGAAGACAGATACTCCAAGTCCCTGGTGGGCCATCTTTATCTCTAGGGTCACCACAGCAAGCCTAGGGCAGAGCTGAAGAGAATATTACTTACATTTTTTTTTCTGAAATCAAAATTGATTACAAGATGGATTACTATGATCACTTAGGAAAACATGCCCTTGCATTCCATAGAGCCCTCAAAGAATGAATGATTTAGTTATGAATCTGCTGAGTAAACAGGCACATTTCAATATACCTATATGAATGTTCAAAAAGACACATGAATAATGTATTGTGAGCACAGAGGGAGAGATTCACCCTGTCTGGGCAGCTTACAGAAGTTAGCCCAGAGGAGTATTATTGAAACTATATTTTTATTTAAGATTGTTATATGTATTAATATGATATATATGTCAACATATCTATAAAAGAGTACATATATAAGTACACACTTCAGTGAATTTCATAACATGGGTATAGTACCATGGAACTGACAATGCAACCATTACACAGATGAAAATACAGAAAATAGCCAGTGGACATTTTCAGTCTGGATGAAAATAGACCTAACTTTTCTAATTACAATAAACGTTCCTTAAATATAAGAAAGATTGAAAGTAAAAGGATACAAAAGGAGATGCCATGCAGTATTAACCAAAAGAAAGATCTTTACTAAAATCAAACAAAAATACTTTAAAATAAGAAGTATCAATAGAAATAAAGATGCATTTCCTAATGAGAAAAAGTTGAACATACTGTTAAGATATCACCATATTATATCTTTGTATACCCAAAATCTAGCTTTAAAATATATAGATAATACATAGATAAAAATTATATGAAAAATACCCACATCCACACTCATTGTAGGATATTTTCCCAAACCTATTTCAGTAACTCATAAAAGAAGGCAAAAATAATCAGGAAGCATATAAAATATTTGAGGAGCACTATTAACAAAAGTGACTGACATATAGAACATTCTACTCATTAACAACAGAATACACTACTTCCCCCAAGGGCACTTGGAGTATTTAAGAAAATAGCTCAAGGTTTGTGCCACTGTGGTCAGATAAATATTACAGAATATAATACAAATATTACAGAATATAATATAAATATTACAGAATATTTATCTGAGCACAGTGGAATTAAGCTAGAAGCAAATAAAGCAAAAAGAAGGGGCACCTGAGTGGCTCAGTTGGTTAAACAAGGGACTCTTGGTATTGGCTCAGATCATGGTCTCATGGTTAGGTTTGTGAGTTCCAGCCCTGAGGGGGGCTCTGCGCTCTGGGCTCTGCTCTCTGTGCAGAGACTGCTTGGGATTTTCTCTTTCCCTCTCTCTCTGCCCCTCCCCCACTTGCACTGTCTCTGTCTCTCTCAAAAATGAATACATAAACCTTAAAAGAAAAAAAAAAGGAAGTCTCTAACTCTTCAGCAACTAAATAACACACTTCTAAATAGCCCATTGGACAAATTGTCAAGATAATATTTTGAGCTAAATGAAAATGAAAAACAAACAGAAACTTCTAGAATGCAGCTAAAGCAGTGCTAAGTACTCTTTCTCTCTCTCAAAATAGAAGGAGTGCCTGGGTAGCTTAGTCGGTTATTAAGCATCCAACTCGATATCAGCTCAGGTCATGATCTCATGGTTGATGAGATAGAGCCCTGCATCCGGGCTCTGCAGTGGCAGCTCTTGGGATTCTCTCTCTCTCTCTCTCTCTCTCTCTCTCTCTCTCTCTCTCTCTCTCTCTCTCTCTCTCTCTCCCTCTCCCTCCCTCCCTCCCTCCCTCCCTCCCTCTCCCTCTCCCACTTGTGCTCTCTCTCTCTCTCAAAATAAATAAACATTTACAAAAACTTAAAGCAGTGCTAAGTAAAATGTATATACTTAAATGCATATTGTGGAAAAGAAGAAAGCCTAAAGATTAATCACTGAAGAATCCGTCTAAAGAAGCTAGAAAAATATCAACAAATCAATCAAAATAAAAGAAAGAAAATAAATAATAAAGATAAATATACAAAGAAATAGAAAATAAATGAACTCAATAAAATCAAATTTAGTTTTATAAGATTTAAAAATTTGAAAAAATAGTAACAAAACTCATAAAAAAGGAAAATATCTAATCAAAAAAAATTTAATGGTATATTATTACATATTCTACAGGCATACAAAGCTAAGAAAGAGTATAATGGACAACTCTATTCCAATAAGTTAAACATTTAAATGATCAAATTTCTTAAAAATGTAATTTTCCAAATTAGGCATGGGAAGAAACTGAAAATGTGAATAGTTCTGTACCTACTTAAGAAATTGAATAATGCATTAAAGCCATGGTTTCACATGTGAACTTTTTTAGACATATACATAAACTCTCTCAGAATATAGAAAAACTACCCGAATTCTTTTATGAGGTCAGCATAACCATGGATCTAACATCTGACAAGGGTATTAAGAGAAAGACATATTGTATGCCAGTGTCTCTCAAAATCATGGATGCAAAACTTTAAACAAAATACTAGCAAATCAAATCTAATAAGATATGAAAAGGATAATATACCATTATCAAATTGCATCTGGAAGAATGTAAAGGTAGTGTGACATTAGTAAAGCAGTTTATTCCAAACTCCCTTTTTCAAGCCATGGTTCCCCTCTTAGTTGAACTCTGAAACTTTAGCCTCTTTTGCTTCTTTGTTTTCCCAGCTTCATTTTTTATATTAGCATGTTTTCCTTTTCCTTGCCTTTCAGAAGTCTTCATAGTCTTAAATTGGGGTTCCCACCAACCACAATTCCAAATCTCCTTCTAGAAATACTCAGGCCTACAACTCTCCTTATTGGAGGAATTTCTGAATTCCCTAACTCAGGCTTCCCTGGTGAAATGTATTCCATATGGCTTTCCATCCTTCCTCCAATGGGAGCTGAATAAACTCCTATACCCATTGAAACTTGCATTAGGACTGAAATTACGTTATTAAACATTGCTCAGCCAGCCACATTATCTCGTATAGGCTGACAAAAATACAATCGAAGTAAAAGCTTGTTTGCTTGATTTTATTGGTGATTGCAGCACATGGGAGCTGGGGTCTGGGGTACTACAGTACCCACAAAGCATAAGAAAATAGCTTTTGCTTTGGGTTCTGATTTCTATAAAAAGGAGAACAGCTATACAGGAGTGCGTTACTGAGGCAGGTGCAGCTTTGTAACAAGGATGTAACAAGACAAGGCAAAAGCTTGTTTTTTGAGAGAAGCAGGAATGGAACTACCTCATCTCAAATAGTCCACGCCAAGAGGAAGTTGAGAGGGAATTTATTCTGGTTCCTCTGGACTTCTATCCCTCATCAGAGTTTTCCCCCTGGAGGATTACTTTGCCTTTCCGTCCAGGTGTCTCACTTGACTGTGTAAGCTCCCATCATGGAGGTAAATCCCTCCACCTGCTGCATGGAACGTTCTTTGCTTCAGAAGTGGTAGGAGGAGCAAGCATCACAAAATTCAGTATTAGGTTGTGCTAAAATAGTTGGGATATGGTCCACAGAAAGTTGTTCAATTTCCAGCAACTGGGACCAAAAAATTCTTCTAAGAAATGTAAATGACTTTGAGAAGCTGTGGTAGCAATAAGTAGTGCCAGATATACTCATATAACCTGAGTCTACTTGTTAAACTCTAGAAACATGTTCCATATTTCAAAGTTCCAAAGTTTCAAAACCATTAGATTGAATCCCTCAGTTTTTGCCAATTCCGAGCTACCACATTTTGAAGATCTGGGACACACATCCTACCAGAGCATACCAGGTTAATATCCCCAAGCAATTTATCATTCAAAAAATAAATCATACACTGAAACTCAGACTATATTAATAAGACCAATGCTGATAGCAAGCTTTATCAATACAAATAATTTTACCGAAACGCATTTTTGTCTCATATTTTTATAGCACTTCTTAGATCACTTCATCAGTTGTGTTAATATCTCTTGCATCCACTATGTACCTCTCAGACATTGTAAAACTTGATGTGATGACTAAAAATGCACCCTGCTTATATGGTTATAAATAATAGTCACTGTAAAACAAATTTAGAAATACATTTCAAAAGAATGAAAGTGGAGAATGGATGGTCAGAGGTAAGGAATAAAAATGATCAATATGCTAATTAGTTTTACAAGTTGTTTAATGTTTCTCTTTTACATCTAAGTCATGATGAAATAGGAAATTATGTTATTACCATAAGAGATGACTGCTTCCATCTTTCCATGCCTTTTAGCATCTCCATTTAATCATGTTTAGAAGATGGATTAGAATTTAACTTGTCACTTATGGCTTTTAGTAAAAAGCTTGGAAAGTTGCTTTTCAATGCTCTCTCCTCAGCAGTCCCAGTGGGCCTAGGGGAAGTATTATGTTCTTTCAACTCTTGGCATAATATTCTAAGAAGATGCCAATGCTTAGCCAAAGCAGTTACATTAGGAAAAGTGAATATTTGGGAGAAGACAGTGCTGCTCTTCTTGAGTAAAGAGAGCAGCCCTAGAAGGGAGTTTGGCTGGTGCTGTGCAATAACGTGTAGAGGCAGCTTTTAGGGGATGAAGGGTACTGAGTGAAGAAGCTGGCTCTCTGATGAGTAGAAAACAAATAACTGATGGCTCATGTGTACAAAATCACTCCATTACTGTATTCATGATCACTGCCAAACCAGCATAGCACAGTACTTTACTATATCTAAACTTGTGGTCTGGGTTGCAGTTAAAATGTAAATTCCTGGACTCATCCATGTCTGCTAGATTTGTAGTAAGTTCTTTAAGCTATTTTTATGCAAACCAAAGATTGGGAACTATGAGTTGGCTTAGAATCTAAGGGTTAAGAGGTTATCTGCTAAGGGTTAAGAACATGGACCCTGGTATAAGCCTACCTGGACTTACTATTTATGTTTAGATGATAATCTTACAGAGGCTCTTAAGAGCCTTTAGCTCAGCATATAATTCGTATTTGATGAATCTTGGCTGTAATAACAATTGTCAAGGCAAAGCTCCATATTTTTAGTGCCTTTGCTCCTTGTGTGCTTTTAATGAATCATTTCCCCTTTAAGAATAATCTAAATGATCATTTTAACTAGATTTCAAACCTGCAGAATTGGGAATGTTTTTAATTTTTAAAAAAATGGTAATCTGAATTTTTCTGGAGTCAGGGGCCTATTTATTATGGCCCTTGTAACTTCCCTACACATGGGAAACCCTAGAGTTACTTTAGAGGCATTATTGTTCAACTGTGTTAAATGTCAGAGGAACATAGGCTGAAATGTCCCCCAAATAACTGGGACCCAGATAAGCAATTTAGGATTCTTTGAAGTTTCAAAACAAGTAAAGAATAACCAGATCTTAGAGAATAAAGGAACTGGGTGAGGAACAAGGAGTCTTACTAATAAGAGAATCTAGGCCATCTTCAAGCAAACAAATTGTAGGAGAGTACTGCATTATTCATATACTCCATTATGCCTCTGTCTTCAATAAATAATTAACCCTCCATGAAATGAATACTGTAAGTTTGAGACAGAGCTAAAGAATGTATTATATATAATGCTATCAAAATTTTCAAGTATAAATATTTTTTGAACAACCGATTTTAAGTAAAAAGAAGGCATCATGTTTCAGATACAACTGTGAGTTCTCAGATAATCATAATATTCTTAGTCTCAAATTCCCCACAACTCTCAAAATTGCCTAAGCAGTAATATATTTCATACATTATCTTCACTCTCTAAATGCATTTTCAGTTTCCCTTCCCTGCTCTTGGACTATTGAAAATCATTACCAGTGCAGCAAGACTAATTTTTATGCCATTACAAATACTGACATTTATTCCTAATGACTATAAGGGTAGAAGCCAAAAAGCAGTTGCAATCGATTATATGCAGAAAGTTCTTCTAGTCACAATTACAACATTTGTATAAATTTCAAAATCTGCATTGTAGATGTCTCAGAAGACAGATTCTAAATTATCATTAAAATACAAAATATAATTTTCTAAAACAAGGGTTTTTCTAAAACAATATCTGGATCTTTCAACTAATGCTTCCCTAAAATGTTCTTTTTCTAGATCCCAATATAAGTGGTCATCTTTTTGCAAGTACCCTCCCCCAAAATGTGTTAAATATTTTATTTCATTCTTTAACTATTTTAATAAAATAAAGTTTGAGCACTGATTTTATATAAATTGTTTATGCTCTGCCTGGAATTTCAAATGTGATTCTTTCTCTGAAGCACTTTAGTGCTATTATTTTTTCCTGACGTGATTTTAAAACCTTCTAATGTCCTTCCAGCAAGCTTACCTATTTCTTTCTCTTCTTTCCCTACTTTTCCCTGTGCCTGGATAAGGGGAGGTCCAGTTATTTAATCAAGAAGACAGTGGGTTCTCAGTTTGTTTTTCTTTCCTTTTTACACATCAATCCCTATTTCTAAACTGATAAGGTCTGTAGAAATATAAGCTTCTTGCTCTTGTACCTCATGGCCAAATTTCTCGTAACTACAAACTGACTCTTAAAGGGTTGTCAAAATTGCTCCATTTCCATTGGTCAAAGCTTAGCCATCACTTCTCATGACAAGTGTTTTTGATCCCTGTCATCTAGATTTGGAACAACTTTTTTTTTTTTTATCCTCCATCATACCTTGTATTTGTTCTTTTAATGCACTTATCACATTGTACATAAGTTATATTTATTTATCCATATCCTCTGTAAAACTATAATTTTCCTGAGGGAAAAAAGGGTTATACCTTGTGGCTAACACAATATCTGGCACATAGTAGGTATCCCACAAATATTTGTGTGTAAAACTAACGGTGAAAACTCCTGCATTCCTCTGAAGAATTAAGAATGAAAAGGCCTGAGTGGGTAGGACATCAAGCACTCTATCATTCACATCTGTTATCTTCAATGTTCCCTATGAAATATATCGTAACTTTATAATGAGAGAGTTGAACTAGATGCTATCTAGAGATCACTGTCTGCTCTGAATGTATAATAACACCTGACTTTTGCTGTTCCTTATAGTTAATTTGAACAGGAGGGGAAAAGGCAAGCTAAATGAAATTTGCATCACTGCAAATGTGTGTAAATGCATGTATAAACTAGTAATGAGAGGGAGACAGGAGAAAAAGAGCAAGGGAAAGAAGGAGAAGCAGAGTGAAATAAAGAGAGCCAACAGAATCTGAAATTAGACTTTAGACTAGAAAAGTTATTTCAGATATACCAATTAAATCAACTTAAAAGTATCAGGTATTATAATTAATTTCACTGAAGTCACAACTGAAATAAAAATAGATCTGAGCCAAAATTTTGCACAACACCTTACCTCCAACAAGGAAAAAACTTAATAAAATCAAGGGAATGTAGGGTTGAGAGACATGGACTGTATAGCAAATAAGGCTTAATTTGAACACCAGGGGGCAGTAGGGCATTTTTCTTATTTAAAATATAATGTATCTAAAGGAAAAAGTTAATTTGAAACTTTTTCAATCACATTTACTCAAATGCCCTCTGAATGCAGACCCTTGAAAAATATATTGGGGAAATTCCTTAAGAAATAGCATACACAGTTCAAAAGTATTTAAAATGGAATAATTATTAAATTAGTAATCAGTCCTATATTACCTTATTTAAGTCAGTGCTTTCTAGTTCAATTAAAACTGAGGAAGCTAATTTCTTTTTTTGAGATAAATTGACATACAACATTATATTAGTTTTAGATGTATAACATAATTATTCAATATTTGTATATATTGTGAAATAATCACAATAAGTCTAATTAACATATATCACCACACATAGTTTTCATTTTTTTTCTAATTTTTTAAATGTTTTTATATTTTATTTTTGAGAGAGAGAGAGACACAGAGTATGAGCAGGGGAGGGGCAGACAGAGAGGGAGACAGAATCCAAAGCAGGCTCCGAGCTGTCAGCACAGAACCCAAAGTGGGGCTCCAACTCTCAAGCTGTGAGATCATGACCTGAGCTGAAGTCAGATGCTTAACTGACTGAGCCACCCAGGCACCCCAGTTAGTTTGTTTTCTTGATGAAAACTTTTAAAAGCTACTCTCTTAGCAGCTAAACTATAAATTGTGGCATTCTACTTTCTTCGTGCAATTGCTTTCTGAATAAATGCCAAGAACTAACCAAGAGATAATTCTTTACTTCAGTATTTAAACTGTTTCAAGGCATATCAAGGAAAATCTTTGGGATTTATATTTTTAGGAAATCTTTCTTTTTTTTTTTTTTTTAAGTAGGCTTCATGCCCAGTGTAGAGCCCATCGTTTGAATTCATGACCTTGAGATCAAGACCTTAGCTGAGATCAAGAGTCAGCAGCTTAACTGACTGAGCCACCCAGGCCCCCACGGAAATCATTTTTTATGTTAAAAAAAATCAAAATTTTTGAGCTAGAAGTGGAAAGAATCACTAAAGCCAACCGTTCTGACCCCTTTAGTTTTGCAAATGAAGAAACTGAGAAAAAAAAAAATCTTCTCCAAGATCACTGTTTTCTAGCACTACACTATCCACCATGGTAGCCACTAGACACATGTCACTATTTGAATTTAAATCAATTACAATAAAATACAATTTTACAATGAGGTTTCTCAATTTCACTGGCTATATTCAAATACTCAGTAGCTGCATATGGCCATTGGCAACTCTTATTAGGCAGGAAGATATAAAACACTTTTATCACTGCAGAAAATTTCTTTTGGATAACACGGCCTACAGAAAGAGCTGGAATAAAAACAGATCTCTCGACATGGTGTGCCAGAGAAATTGAATTAGAGAAGTGTGGAGTCATCAAGCACAAAGAAAATGATAGTTTCAAGAAGGAAATAATAATACAATAGAGGTGTTAGCCAAATAGAAACTGAAAAGGGTCCACTGATTCTGGCATTTAACAATTTTTTAAAAAATAATTTTATACAATGCTTTCCCACTTCCAGTATCCTAATATAATACCATGATTTTCCAGAGAAGAAAAAAATTGTAACAAAATGAAATTACTGAATTATAAGACATGGTAATACACAATGTCAGTTAATCAGCATCAAAACACGTCCAATTTTTAATTTTTGTAGTGTAAACTCTGAAAAATGCTTGTAAAAATATAAATTGAGGGAAATATAAACTAATATGGTAACTTATGGAGACACCAACCACTACCTGTGTGTCTTCAGCAAGGTATTTTATTCATATAAGATGCTTTTGTTGGTGACCATAACAAGAACAAGTGGGAAAGAGCCTAAAGCCAAATTCCAAAACAGAATCTAAGAATGAGTGTAAAGGAAGCAAAACTATCAAGTATAAGCTGTTCCTTTAAGAAGGTGGCAAATAGAAGAAAGAGAGGATAGGCTCCTACAGATGACCAAGAGTTTGTTTTACTGCGCTACCTACTTTAAGATTAATGAATGAGCTTCAGACTGGTTCACAAATCTTATGACGCTAAGTACAAAACATTTTTTTTAAGTGTGTTTGTTTAAGTAATCTCTACATCCAACGTGGGGCTTGAACTCATGACCCTGAGATCAAGAGCCAAATGCTCTATTGACTGAGCCAGCCAGATGACCCTAAGTGCAAAACTTTTTAGGTTTGTGCATTTGTATCTTTTTCTGTAGATGGGGTTTATAACATATCTACAGGCTAGTCTAATGGCAGAATTTGAAGTTGGAGAAAAAGGTGAAAAGTGATTGATCAAGGTCCCAGAGGAAGCAGGTAAGAAAAAGAATCAGGAAGAGAGGAGAAAAATAAATCTTAGGAAGGAGTAAAGATTTCAATTTTGGTCATTTTAGAGCAGAAAGCCTAAATAGGGAGAGAGAGATAGTCTTAAATAACCACATTAAGAAGTCCTGCAAAACTACTTCAAATTTTGTCTTGGTTTTACCCCAGCTTTCTCAAATTTTTTTTCTAAATATAACTTCTATGTAGAAAAATGTTTCTGTTAAACAATATATTACATTTTGTAAGAACACTGATTATAAACTGATTTATCAACAGGTACTAATTAAGCAGTTAATATAAGCTAATTATGCTCAGTACTATGTTTTAATATTCTTACACATATTTACTTGAACCAAGACCAGAACTATGCAAAGAAAGACCTAACTTTATAGGTCTAAGTTTAATAGGTATAACTTTAATAATTTTAGAAGAGGAGCCCAATTACTAATGTGCAGATACCAAAGTAAGGAATCAAGAATCATGGAAAATCAGGTAAATATGACACCACCAAACTAATAAGGCTGCTATAACCAACCCTAACGAAATGGAGATCCATGAATTGTCAGACAAAAAATCAGACTAATCCTCTTAAGGAAATTTAGTAAACTATAATAAACCGCAGACAGACAACTAAATGAAATGAGGAAAACAATGCATGAGCAAAATGAGAAGTTTGATAAGGAAATAGCAACCATAAAAAGAAAAGAAAAGAAAAGAAAAGAAAAGAAAAGAAAAGAAAAGAAAAGAAAAGAAATCCTAAGGCTGAAAAGTATAATAACTAAATTGAAGAATTCAAAAAGAGTTTCAAAAGTAGAGTTGACCACACAAAATAATCAGTTACCTATAATATAGGACATTGGAACTTATCCAACCAAAGAAACAAAAAGAGAAAAGAATAAGAGTGAAGAAAGCCTATAGGAATTATGGGATATAATGAAAAGAAACAATATTCACATTTTAGGAATTCCAGAATGAGAATAGAAAGAGAGGGCAGAAAGCATATTTAAAGCAACAATGGATAAGTACTTCCTGAAGCTGGGGAGAGAAATGGAGAGCCAGATCCATTAGGCCCAAAAGACTCCAAATAGGTTGAACCCAAATAGGGCTACACCAAAACATATTCTGATTAAATTTTCAAAAGTCAAGATAAAGAATTTTAAGAACAGCAAGAGAAAAGAGAGAAGGTACATACAAGGGACCCCTATAAGCCTACTTGTAGATTTTTCAACAGAAACTTTTTAGGCCAGAAGAGAATAGGATGACGTATTCAAAATTTTGAAAGAAAGACTTCAATAGCCATCAAAGCTGTCCTTCAGAAACAAGGGTGGGATAAAGATTTTTTTCCAAAGAAAAGCTGAGTTCATTACCCCAGACCCGTTCTACAAAAAAATGCTAAAGGGAGTTCTTTCAGGGGAAGTAAAGGAATGCTAATTAATATGAAAACATGAAAAGATAGTATAAATCTTATTGGTAATGGTAAATAATTTTAACATATTTAGTACATTTGGGAATCTTTTCTTTCATACCCATCATGAATGATTTATTTTCTGCCTAACATGTCCAAGTCCTCATTGCGCTTTACATTAAGTAGTCACAATTACTAAGAAGGCTGTCTGTTTTGCAATGTTACACTATTCCCTTTAACCTGTCTATATTTATTTTATTCTAAAGTAGATGTCTGGAAATGGCATTGTTGTTCTGCTATTGTTCTAATTATTCCTTAATAACCTGTAATTCAAAGTTAATAACAAGAGAATATAACATTTATTAAGCAATTACTATGTTAAGAGCCTTATATTCATTGCATTGTTTGATCATCCCAATGACCTTAAACATAGGTATATTATGATCTTGTTTTAATGATAACACATGGAGACCCATGGGTGGCTCAGTCGGTTAAGCATCCAACTCTTGGTTTCAGCTCAAGTCCTGATCTCAAGGTTCGTGAGCTCGAGCCTCAAATCCCGGTCTGTGTTGACAGTGCAGAAACTGCTTGGGATTCTCTCACTCTACCTCTCTCTCTGTCCCTCTCCAGCTCGCGCTGTCTCTGTCTCTCTCAAAATAAATAAATAAACTTTAAAAAAATAAAGATAACACATGCAACAATTCTGGAATCTCCAAAGTCATGCTGAGCCATAGTGGTAAGCACAATATGTTCTCTGAATCCTTGGGTGTTATATTCTGAGCATGTGAATACATACATGTAGATACATCTGGGAAGAAGATACAAATTAAACAAATAGTGACACAACTAATAACCTAATTACAAAAATTAATATGAAAGCCCATAGCTGGGGTAGCTATCTTTATCTGGTAGGTGACAACAAAGAGTTCCTTAAGGATTTTAAAAATGAAGGATAAATAGTTGAAGGGAAAATAAAACAAGAGACAAAATGGTTTGAGATACTGTTGGAGCAGAAGCTCAGAATGAAATGATAGTTAATTCTTTCTGTTTTGAATACATGCTAAAGGGGGAAAAGCTGGTTTCTTCACCATTTATAAACATTTTGGAATGCTGGAATCAGATGATTCGCTATTTACCTTAGCTGATGTTTATTGTAAAAATTGAGATAGTGTTGGCAGGATATGAATCCTCCTAAAATTTTTCCATTCCAAGTTGACTCTTGGTTCATTCAAGATTTGTTCTATCCATCAGCTGTGATGGGGGTGTGGGGTGGCGGAGGCAGAGGTCGTGAGAGAGTCACATTCTGTTTCTTCAAGGGATGGAATTACTTCTGGAAAAGGGAACATAAAATCTTCAGAAAGGCTTCACTGAAAGTGGGCGTGGAATTTGGAAAAGATACATAGGTGAATTTCTCAGGATATGGTTATAAATGCAATATTCACTTAATGAGAGAAGAACCGATTTAAAATTTGGTGGGTTTCTGAAAGTTCCTCCCATTTTCCCAGTTGAGAAGATAGAGATGCCATCTCTTTGGAGAGTCATCTCAAGAACAGTTATTTTGTGAAATCTCTCACTTCAAGTCTGTTTTTACTTCAGATAGGATAAAGAGATGAAACAGCAGTTGGGGGAGAGAAAAGACGTTGTTTATATCTTCTTGTTAGTGTGATAACTTCCTAGGAAATTCTGTGTCAATTCTATTTTCAATCAATTTTAAGTTTTATTAAGATAAAACATAAGCATAGTTTAAAAAGTTAAGCCGTCCTAAAAGGCTTATAGCAAAACCTTCTCATCTTCTTAACTTTTCTTCCCAGTAGGCAACCCTTTCAATCATTTTAGCTGATATTTTCATATACAATCTGTTACTGAATTTACACATACTGATGTGATTGATTCATCAATATTAAATATTACCTATCACATTTCTACTATGGAAAACTTACCATTTGCCCTCTCTTCCACCCCCTCTCCAAGCAAACATCCTGCCAATGTGGGTATATTGCACTGATAAACCCACATTGTTTGCTTTCATGATAAGATTCTGCTAAGTCCAGGGCAGTACTATAATTGTAGTCCTTACATATATGCATTTTTGTTTTTTGCAGAATTAATATTTGGATAACTTTTAAATTAAAAAAAATTTAACCATTGGCTAAGTATTTTCACACCCTTCAAAAACTCTGTAAAATGCCTCCATATACCTCAGTGTACCCCTAGCTCAAATCTGGACTGGCTGCTCCTGGGACCCATAGTTCATCTCTCATTTTGGCACATTCATTGTCATCATTAGGAAATGCCTCTTTGCATTTCTAATATTTTGAAACCCTGCTTATTGGATACCAGGAGCATTTTTGTATTGTTTCCTTCTTAGATCACATTGTCCAATAACTTCTTAAGTAGGAATGCATAGATGAAAAAGTATTATTTCCATTATAGATGGCAAATAAATTTTGCGAACTCCAATGTCTGAAAATCATTTACATTCTTCTCATATATTAACTGATGGTTAATATAGATTTGAGATAATTTTACTCTAGAAATTTGAATTTGCTACTTCTGGGTTTCAAAGCCTTCTGGATTCCAAAGCTGCTATTAATAAATCTTTTATTGTTTATAGCCCAATGCCTCATTGTTGTTGTTTTTAATCTATAGAATCTATTAGAACTTCACTAGTTTTCCCACCAATGTCATTTTCTTGCTTCAAGATCTAATCTAGAATTCCATATTATATCCACTTGTTGTGTCTCCTTAGTATCTGTAGTCTATGACAGTTCCTGGTTCTTTCTTTGACTTTAGTGACTTTGACATCTTTGAAGAGTACTGACCAGTTATTTTGTAGAATATCCCTCACTTTGGTTTTGTCCTATGTGTTCTCCTCATTAAAGTGAGTTTATGCATACTTGACAAAATACCACAGAAGTGGTATTGATGCCTTCTCAGTGCATTTTATCACCAAGAAAAAATTTTAAGATAATCTAGAGAGTTCCCATATGCCACTGCTCCAATTCTCCACACACAGTTTCCCCTATTATTTGCATCTTAAACTAGTATGCTATATTTGTTATAATTAATGAACCAATATTGGTGCATAATTATCAAGTGAAGTACATAATTAATTCAAATATCATTTGTTTTTAACATAATGTAATTTTTCTATTTCAGAATCTCATCCAGCTCACCATATTTACATTTAGCTGTCATATCCTTAAGCTTCTTTTGGATGTAATAGTTTCTGAGACTTCCTTCTTTTGTTTTTCTTAACAGTTTTAAGTATATTGTAGATTGTTCCTCTATTGGAATTTACCTAAATTTTTTTCTTAGTCTGGGGACATGCATTTTGGGAAGAAGATGACAGATGTGAAATGCCATTTTCACCAAGTCGTACCAAGAGTTCATACTATCAACGTGATTTGTGACTGTTGATGTTGACCTTGATCACCTAGCTGAAATAATGTTTCTCAGTTTTCTATACTTCAAAGCTACTCTTTTTCTGCATTTTCATACTTTACGCTTTGGAAGGAAGTTGCTATGCCCAGCCCACATTTAAGGGGTAAAGAGTTACTCTCCCTCTCCTTTAATGTGGTATATCCACATAAATTATTTAGAATTCTTCTGCATGGGATATTTGTTTCTCCTCCCACATTTATTAATTTATTCAATCATTTATTTATATCGGTATGGACTCATGGATATTTTATACTTTGAATTACAATCCAACACTACTTTATTTTGTTGCTCAAATTGTTCCAGCTTTGATCATTAGTAGTTCTTTCACTTGGCTTTCATGTCCCTTTGCTTTGACACACCCCCATTAATGTGAGGGCTGGTGTTTACTTCTTCTTCTTCTTTTTTTTAGCATTCCCTTATTTTCTGTCATTACAAGATGCTCCAGATTTACCCTGTATACTTCCAGGCCTGGTCCTAGAAACAGCCATTTCTCAAAAGAGTCCTGGTTAATTTTAATTGGAGAATGATATTGCACTCAAGATTTGGGCAATAGGTATACTAACCATCCCTTGCACTTTAACTCACTTTTTTTGTTCTATCTAGGTGTTTTTTTAAATATTTATCCAAAAATTATAATATTTCATGATGATTTTCTTTGGTTGAGGAACTATTTTCATTTAAACTGATTGATTTTCTGTGGGTCCATTCATTTGGAAGACACAGGCTCTTCAATTCTAAGAAATTATCGTGTTATTTATTTACCAATTGGCTCTCACTTGTTCTCTGTTCTCTCTTTCTCGAATTCCTGTCAGCTGAAGGTTGAAACTTTGGAATTTATTCTCAAATTTTATTTTTAATATCTTGCCATCCAACTCTTTGTACATGCTTGGTGGTTTCCACAATTTTATTATCCAAACTCTTTTTTCATTACCATCATCATCATTGTCATCATCTATCATAGATAAAGATTTCAAGAGATCTTTCATATACTGTTCCTTTAAAATAGGGCATCTTATTCTTGTTCAATGGATATATCACTCTTATTTATCATGTTAATTATATTGTCTTTGAATTTTCTTTTATGCTTTGCTCTGTCTCTAAGTCCACAGTTACTTCTTTTTATAGATTTGTTTCAGTTCCTCTCTGCCATGCTAAATACATTCCTCAAATGTTCAATGATTCTTGTTTAGTGATCACTAAACAATTGGATACTCCATACATTTATGCATGTGTTTGAAGTTTGAGGGAATAAACCCTGTAGAATAGAAGGCTTTATTCTAGGATAATCCAGTAATCAGTCAGCTTTTTTCTTGAAGACACCAAACTGCCAGAATCAATGGGCCTATCCTGTGGGATAGATCATGTTTTCTAGAGGAAGATGCTAGAATCTGTCTTCTGAAATATAAAATGTAACTATTAGAATTCTGGGCATTGTTGAAGGCAAAGAACCTGGGAAGAAGGGAGTCTCAACATTAAGAATACAAGTTTTTACTAATGTTCCTCTTTTCAGTCCAGCACCTTACTTCATTCTCCTTTGTGTTTAGTATTTCGGATTTCTAGCCTCTGCAATCCCAATTTTCTAGAGAACATATCTTTCACCAAGAGTTGAAGAAGAGAACAGTTAGCAGAATGGGCTAGAGTTGGGCCTCCTGTGGCCTAAAGATTTTCAAATAGCTTCCTTTTTATAGCACCCAACTTTGCCCAGTTGTTTGGTAACCAGGTGTCTTCAATACCTGAGATTTTCTAGCTGTCTGCAGAAAGGATTAGTTTCTCTCACCAGTATCACTCTCTATAGGCAATTAGGTTCAGACTTCTTTGTTTCACTTTCCTAAATCATTTATTTTAATGTTTTTCATCTACATTTCACTTCATGTAACATTTTGATGTTACAAATGTTACATAGGTTCTTAACAGAAGACCATGGGGGAGAGGAAGGAAAAAAAAAAAAGATGTTAGAGAGGGAGGGAGCCAAAAACATAAGAGACTCTTAAAAACTGAGAACAAACGGAGGGTTGATGGGGGGTGGGAGGGAGAGGAGGGTGGATGATGGGTATTGAGGAGAGCACCTGTTGGGATGAGCACCGGGTGTTGTATGGAAACCAATTTGACAATAAATTTCATATTAAAAAAAAACAAAACAAAACAAATGTTACATAGTTTCACTGACAATCCCATTAGCAATTTCTGGTTTCTGTACTCCTTGTCTTGAAAAATTTGGGAAAGCAAAAGATGTAATAAAAGTGTTTGAGCCAACATTTTGTCAATGTTTATATATGTGTTTCTGTAAACACGGATTACAGTGCATTCCATTTTTCAATTTTATATCCAATAATCAAGTATCAAGTAGTTCCTAATGAAGCTTGGCAGAAGCCCAAAATATTTTCAAGTGAAAAAATAAAATACAAAACAAAGATAATTACAAATGTGCAATTTCTTGTCATTTGTCTATAAATCCCATTGTAATTTACATGCATATATGTGAAATATGCTTATATATGTTATTTCTATATGTTTTTATATATATATATATATATATATATATATATATACACACATATACATAAACATATGCATAAACATAATATAAATGCAATCCAGGTATGTATGTACATACATCCAAGGAGCTAAGAAATTTAAATCAGTTTAGAAATTTATCAACTGATAATTAATGCTCTAAAAGTGTTTTTGCCCACTCTTTTGTAGAGGAACCCAAAGAGCTTTAGCCATCTATGGTCTATTATTTCATTTCTAAGAATTGCTAATAAGCAAGCCGTTTGTTGTGTTCCTCTGACACTGTTAAACAACTCTTTACAGTTTTATTCACTGTCCAGATTCTTATAGTTCTGGAACCTGGGATAGAGTGGAAGACTGTGGCAAGATTTTCTTAGAATAGATCTAAGGAACTCGAGCATATAAATGGAATCATAAGTAGAATGCTATACACATAAAAATAGTAATAAGGAACTGATGCTGGCTTTGTAGCACTGTCTTTATGTAGGTATATGAGGATAACAAAAAGAGAAAGGATGGGGTCACCTGGCTAACTCAGTCGGCAGAGCATGTGACTCTTGATCTTGGGGTTGTAAGTTTGAATGCCATGATGGATGTTATAGCGCCCCTAATTGACTAAACAAAAAGGATTCTAGGTATTTGCCTATGATATTGCACATGACACGTAGAAAGCTAACTAGTATTTGCTAAAAAAAAAAAATCTTAAGATCTTTAAAATTCAAATGATTCAGGAAGACATTTTCTACAATATGATTTACATTATATTCATCCTGAAAGATCTCTAAACCTGGATTTTGACAACAATCCCAAACCAATGTCTAGTACCTCTTTGATGCTGAGTGTTTTATTTCTTTGAGTGCCCTGGTATTCCCCATAGATATAATTGGACTTTCTTGTTTTTACTATTTCCTTTCAGGGAGGCCTGTGATTTACATCAAGATTCTACAGCCAGGGGAAATTTTCATACCTATAGATGACAAAAGCATTAAAGAATATAAGTACCAGAGTTTAGGCAAAATGAAAGCAGATCAATAAACAATTGTCATATTCATATTATGTGTGCTCTATGATCTATTTCTATGATGAATCACTACATTGTTTTGAGAAGCACATAGTGAATTAGAGGCATGCTTGCTGCTCATTCCTTTAGCAAATTTACTGGCTACATACTATATTACAGCGTGTGTTCTAAGTGCTACCTCATAGCAGGGGACAAGCAAGAATTGACATGCAGCATTCATTCTGATAGAATAAAACAAAATAAACAAATAAGCAATTGATATTTAGCATGCTAGATAAGTGTTATGGAGAAAAACAAACCAGTTGCTAGCTATGAGAAGATTCAAAATGTGGAAATTATGGTTGAGATGGAATAGAGAAAAAGATCATCTGTTAGGGAGGAAATCAGAAGCTAGACTATTAGATGTTTCATCCAAATGTTGTTGGCATCCAAATGGATGGGAAAGTTATTAACAATACTAAGAGTCTGGATAAAAGAGAAGACTGTCAACCAGAAAGTAAATCCGTAATAAATAAGAATTCCCATAAAGTTAAAAGATGAATGCTAGACGAGAAGAAGAAAAAGATGGCACACGTAGAGAACATATGTTCAAGAAAGGAATTTTGATTTGTTTGCATTTTGGAAGAATTGCTTAAGGTTTTACCAACCCTGGATGTGGTGATGTGGAATCAGAATAAAAATAAGAGTCGCATCCACACTCCTGACACTGACGTCTTTGAGGTTAGAAAAAACAGCCCCCACTTAAGTAGCTCCAAGGAAAATAATTCCCCTAGGGGCCGATCAGGTTCAAGTGTAGTGTGATAAAGCAGGTTTTTCTTGATAAGGCAGGATATGCAGGTCTGGAGCTTCCACCTTCTAAATACATACTTAGGAAACACAGCTTAGAAAACATGATTATAAGGTTCTTAAGGAAGAAGTGTGGAAAACAAACAGCTTCCCCTTGCTAAACAATTCAAAAGAATCTCATCAACTCATTATTAGGAGCATAATAATTGCCAAAATATGTCAACTCAACTTAGCAATATTATCTAACAATGGTGGCAACAGATTTGCTCCAGTACAACAACAAAAAATGATTGCCCAACTCAGAAGATAAATCCAACATCGTTAGTTTCCCTTCTATTTGTCTCTTGTTTCTCTTACTGGTTTGTACAACATCATGAGATTAGTTGCCTGTTCACTATGCATTATACAAAGCAGTTTATGTCAATTATCTTATTTAAGCTTTAAAATATTTAATATTAAATTTGTTAAATGTTTCTTATGTTTGAATGTACTGAAATATGCATAGGTTTTCCTGGGTGAAAGGAATACATAAGTTGGGTTACCCCAAAGGAAACTTCTATGCATTAGAAAATTCACTTGTACTGTCATCACAAAGTGTGGGAAAGAGAAGATGGTAATCTGTACATTGTCTACTAAAAAGAAATCAAGTGGATGTTTGACACTATGAAGTAATTGTTAATTTTTAGGTATGATAATAGTATCGGATTGTATTTGAGGGTGGGTTATATTTTAAAAGTTTTTATTCAGAAGCTTATGTTGATATAATTTTGGACAAAATGATACGATGTCTGGACTACTTTGAAGCTAAACCAAGGTTGGAGGGCAAGTATAGATAAAACAAGATTGGCTACATGTTGACAATAGTTGAGGCAGAGTGATTGAGGCAGAGTGATGAGTACATAGAAGTTTATTATATATTCCTTGTATTTTTGTTTATGTTTGAAATTTTTTATAACGTGTAGAATTTAAACCAGGAAAGTACATGTCACAAGGCCTCTTCTGTGAATCATGGATGAAACATGCAGTCTCTGACATGATTTGCACAGAACCAATGTTAGTTTAGTTCCACTTTGCCCCTCTGTCCCACACGTTGGAATATAAACTTGGAGCCTCTTAGAAACATACATGATTTCTTTTCCCTGTTCCTCATTTTTGTAATCTTTTCTTGGTGTGTTGTAGAAATCTTTCTTTCTTTCTTTCTGTCTTTCTTTCTTTCTTTCTTTCTGTCTTTTTCTTTCTTTCTTTCTTTCTTTCTTTCTTTCTTTCTTTCAAGGAAACTTCATTTTCAAACAAGACAGGGTTATAAAATGAACGTTCTATGGCATAGCAAAGTTTCCAAAGTCCACTTGGGAAAGAAGGTCCAACACCTTTTCCCTTCACCCCCAGACTTCACTGTTGCACACCAGTTTTTCCAGGTATGATAATGTTTTCCTCTGCCCTTCCTATCTCAGATCACCAGAGTGGGAAAGAAATCTAGAGTGAGGTTGTGGTTAGCTCCAAGCCACGCTTTCCTAAACAGCTACCCCCCGCCCCCACCCACGTCCACCCCCACGCCTAAGCAAAGTTCAGATTTGAATGCAGGCTGATAATTGACCCTGACAAGCTCTCCTGGGCAAGGCGAGAGAGAAAGCACCCAAAGGCTAAAACTTGAGTTGTTCCCCTTCCTCTCTTTCCCGGCCCTCTCCTCCCTCCTATTCCCACCGCTACACAGTCAAAGCTGCATCCCGCCCTGCCTCTTCTCTCCATCCTTCCTGCCCTCGCAGAACTCTCTCTCCTCCACCTCCTCAGCGATTCCCTCGTCTCGCCCCCTCCGTTCCCTGGCAGCTGCGGAGGAGATGTTCAGCAGCTGCCTGCGGTTCTGGCCTCAGCAGTGGCGGCTGCTGGTCTCTGTCTCCATCACCCCGCCCACGTCCGCTCCGGAGGAAGTCTAGCACCGGCCTGGGAATGAGGGCGGGGGAGAGGGTGGCTTGGCTCGGAGAGGGGAGGGAGGAGTGGGAAGGACACAAAAACAGCTTCAAGGCGGCAGGCGCTGCTCCACTGCGCATCTGGCCAGGAGGGGTCTCTGGATCTGTGGCTGAGCAGCCGCCCCAGAGACGCAGTTTCTAGCTGGCAAGTCAGTGGGGCCCATTTACCAAGGAGCCGTCGTGGCTTGAGTAGCATCAGCCGGTGAGGGCAAACGTCAGCTTAGCAGCACCTCCTGAGCAACCAGAACTCAGGAAGCCAGAGTGATCCTGGATGAAAAAGAAGCCCAGAAGGAGAAAAGAGATCCAGCCAGTTCTGCTTCTCAGGGTTCCCTCAGGTGCTGTTGGAGACCAGACACATGGTAGCAAGTAAGTCCCTTTTCTTGCTCTGTGCCCAACCCCCGGGATGGTGACAGCGGCCATCTGCTGCCAGCCTTTACCACCCACCCCCAGCCCGCCCCCAGCCCGCCCCACCCCATACACACCCTTAGGGTCTTCAGCAGTAAATTTAGATTCTGGACCTGAATTAAGCAAGCTACTTCAAGAGCAGCAGTGGTCTGCGGATGTTTACTCTGCATTGTGTATGTGGTCAGTTTTTCTCATCCACCAGGTAAGCTTTGGAAGCCCAGATGCTCTGTTAGTGTAAAATTTTAGTCATAATGGCAATGACTTTTAGGTTCCATGACACAATGATGGAATGGAAGGAATAAAAGCTTACACAGGATGGAGTATACTTCGAAGGAATCTTGTCTCTTATTTTAAGTAACTTAGTGATTTTAAGATTGGTGCTTTTCACGTATGAATCAACAGTATAAAATTAGAGGCATAGATAAAAAAATTAAAAATAAAGAAAAATAGAAAATGGGAAATGGTGTGCTCAGTTTAAATGGCTTGACATTTTGGTATTGTTTGTATCAACAGGTTTGTTGTTGTCGTCATTGTTGTTGTTGCCTTGTTTAGATCTATAAAATACATACTTTCTAGAGGTTTTCTCCTAGAAGTGATGATGTATTCATTGTGACTCTGGTTGTATGTTGCCTCGAATACTTAGGATATTGGTGAAAGCAGGAAAAACAATAAAAACATGTGGATATGCTCCCTTTATTAATGGAAATGATGGAGTCAAATTTGGATATTGGTCAGAAAACTGTCTTGAAATGAAAAGGCTGGGTGGTACTTTTTGTGGATACTTTTCTTCCTGCCTCTTGTTCAGGAGAATAGCTTATGGCAGAAGGAAAAAAAAAAAAAAAAAGAAAGGAATCTGGGCCCTATAATAAATAGAGTCCTATGCACCTGCCATTTTCCAGCCCTAATTAAAGTTTCTACAGTCCAGCTGCTAGTTTTACAAATAAAGATAAGACCCATGGGTAATTTGTTGAGGTTACTTGGCTAATCAAAAATGAGCTAAAAGTCCAATGAAGAAGACTTTGAGATTTAGAATGATAAAGATGAATTTTCATTTTCAAAAATGAAAAGAGTTATTTAACTTTTGATTAAGCTTTATTCTTCTTATTTGTAAATGACACATCAAAAACTTGCATATCCTGTTAAGGACTAAATGACACAAATTACATTAAGGTTTTGTGACTATAATATCATGTGTAACTGTTGCTTGTATAAGGGATCATTTTTGTGTTTTTATCCACTTCACTATTCTAGCTCTCATTTTATGTCTAGTTCAATATAAACATAAAAGGATCTTTGACAGCCTCACTACAATGCACTAAAGGAAAAGAAATTCAAATCCAGATCTTGATCTCTCCAGGTCCTGATCTCTCACCTCTACAGTTTAAAGTATATTCTAAAACATGAGACTCTATCCTCAAAAAATTGTGTGCCATGGTTAACAATTCATATTTAAATACTTTCAAATATTCTCAAAATATGTGTTACCCTCCTCTTTTTAGTTTTAAATTTTATGTTAGGTATGTGGTCTTACTTCCTTGGGATGTAAGTATATTGGATATTGCTGAATTTATTTGGTCCAATAATTAATATAGGAGAAGTGAAAGTTTAGGTACAATATTCTATTCTTAACTGCTGGGGTTCATTATAATCCTGGACTCAGGTAAGAGGTACTGTGAGCCCCTTCTTTCCCATCGATGTGTTTGAAAATTATAAAACCTGAAATTGGGTATAGGCTCAGGAAAAGGGACCTATAGACCCCAGACAATATAGGCAGGCCCCAGAACCTGCTGTTGTCCATAAGTCTCCACTAGAGATCAGAAGGTAGAACCAAACAAGCACCTAAGAACTGGGCATTCTGTCTTACAACCTCCTGTGGGAAAGGGTCTGTAAGGTAGTTGATATACACTCCCACTAATTTTGCCCAGGTAGGATGAAGCACTCTGGAAATGAAAACAACCTTACTTAGGGAGGAAGTATCCTAATATGCCTCAGCCCTAGATCTCATTATGACAGGATCTACACCACAACCAGAATACTCAGAGACTGACTGACAACCCTATATCTACCAAGACTCTGTCTTGAAAGCTTATGGTGGAGGCATTAGTATAAAAAGGACGTTCTTGATTTCTGGGAGTCTGGTCCTACCGTTTTCAATAACCAACATCATTTGGTCAGTTGTGAGAGGACATCTGTAAGCTCCACCCATGCTGACTAACTATCAGCAATGCAGTCACCCACCATATGAACTTATACAGACAAATCTCATTTTTCCTGGAGTTGGTCCCTTTCTCTTCTATTAGTGTCGGCTAACCAAGGCCAGGCAAGTAAGCCCTCACCTCCACAATGCTGCAAGAGGAAACCTTTAAGGCTAAAGAGAACATTTTCATGTGAGGGCTTATAGGGATGTTTTTCATCTGGTCAGTATCTCTTGACCCAACTGGGATCATGATTTCCATGTTATTTGTCCATTCATTTCTATTTATAAATCAGGCTTATTCTAGTTGTACTCCATGATGATGGGAGATCTCTCCTCTGTCTGGCAAACAGTTATCTCTGTTGTATATGCAGTATTTCTGACTGAATTGACTCAACTTATTGCTAGCTGAGGATAACCACTCTGTGGACAGCTTTGATTGTATGCCAGCTAGGTGCCAGACTGACTATCAGCACTAAACAAAATCTCCGCCTCACCCCCTAACTGCTCCCCACTGCCCAGGCCAGAGAAATTATGACTTTTAAAAGTCTGAGATTAAGACAGAGCATTTGGTTTTAAACTAGAACCAGAAGATGCTGATTTGGGGGCCATAGTTCCTGATTGAATATATAGTACTGAGTAGAATATTTCTTCCCTTCTACTTCAAATGCCAGAGTGAGGCTCCTGATCCACCAGTCTCTGATTCTGGGTTGCAGGGTCCAAGCACCTGATTACAGGCTAGAACTTTGGTTCTGGTCCATATTAGTCTCACCCTAACATGTTTCAAAGTTGCTGTCCAATTTGAAAAGGGATTGGGTATCTTTGTGCTAGATTCTACATTTCAAAAGCTGGAATAGTTTTGGGGTGGGAGTAGATCCTGGAAATGCAGACCAACTCTTGCAGAGTGATCAGGGGCAGAGGCAAGTAGCCAATTCTAAGAGGCCTCCAGCATTCCAGTGAATGTACCAGTTGGGGAATTTTTTTTTTTTTTTAATTTTGCATTTCACAGATCTGGTCACATCTAAAACCATAGCCCAAAAGTTCTCAGGATTGCTGATGGCTATAGAAGTTACATGCATAACAATCTCTCCTTTGTATTACTCTAGCAAGGGCAAGAATTCATTCTTCCTTCCTGAGCTCTTAAATGGCCTCTGGCCAGTTTCTTCTGGTCAAGGGTCTGACTGACGAGGGTCACAAGAACAATTAGTTTTGTAAAGATTCTGGCCTTTCCCCAACATGCTTGTTTTGGTGGGCTGGACAGGCACAGCTTGGAAGTTATTGTTGTATCCATAGAAATAAGTGAACCATGCTTGTGAACCATGAGGTTGCCATAGAGAAGCTCAAGTGAGCATACTTAAAACCAGGGCAGCTTTCCTTCATGTTCCTGGAAGCCTTCCCCCTCTCCATTGCTAGTCATAATGGCTCAGCCTGGTGAAACTCCATCTTACACAGTGACTTACTGTCCTGCATCTCCTCAGGGCTTTCAAATGTCCACTGAGCTTACTTTGGGCTGATTCAGGTAAGTGAATTTGAGACCAGATGCTCAGATTTTGTCATGACATTTTTTTTCCAGATTTCTTCTCTTCAGTTTAAGTAGTACCACCCTGCACTCCTCCTGTCTGGAAGAAAGACACTTACAAGGACCCCAGCTCCTGGTTATTTTAATGAACCATTACTAGAATCCAAGTTTACTAGATCTGGGGGGAATTCAGTTCTCAAAAGAGAAATTTTTATTTAAGGAGAGATGGGACCTGTCTGCTGGGATTTTTGGTGGTGCTCATTTATTTACAAAGCTGTTTTCCTAGCTTTTGAATCCAGAAGAATGCCTGGAATAAAATTCTTAAGGAATATTACCAAAACAAAATGGCAATACTTATGTTTTTGAGAAAGTTACTTATTTACAATTTTTCTCTGCAAGATGATATGTTCTAGGAATACTTGGCTGAATTTGTCAGAAGGAGTGGAGTCCAGAATTAAGTGGATATATTGAAGCCAAAATAGGCTGACCTGGGAGCAAAGCAGAGCTACAGGAAGATTTCAGGTCCAAGGACAAAGGAGAAAAAGTCAATTAAGTCTGGCAAGATAAACTGTATGCTAGGGAGAGGTAAAAGAGTAGGAGTTAGGTAATCACAACTAAGGAAGTAAGAAGCTCAAGTGGACAAACGATCGCAAAGCAGAAAACCAAGTAAGCTTAAGTCAAGATGAAGAGACAGCTACAAAATTCCAGGTGGTTTGGTGCCACTCTGATCAATCTGTCCTTTATTCCTGAGCCTTCGGTGTGTAAAGTCTCCATTTCTGGATTTTGGTAATACATATACGTGGTAAACTATGTTAAGGTAGGACAGAAATATGACAAAATCCCCTGAAATTTTTTCAACCCCTTTCCACAGATGTAACAGCTTACTTTCTCCAGAGGGGAAACATGCACGCACTAGCATATATAACAGTATGCATATAATTCTTATAAAATACTTTATTCAAAGGTGAACAGTGAAAGCCATTTTCAACATTAAGTTTTTTAGTAATCTATTTTGGAAATCTTTTCATATGAGCACAGACATATCTCATTCTTCATTATTACTAAATAGTGTTCTATATAGCAGCATACTGAAATTCATGGTTTTAGCTCCTTAGGGTGGACTATTTGATTGTTCACCCTAAGGTGTTGCGATTAACATCTTTGCAAATGTGACATCTCAAACTTCAACAAGAATATTCGTAAGACAACTTAATTGCTGGGCCAAAGAGCACATGCAACTTTATTTTAGAAACTATTGCTAAACAGAAAAAAAAATGCTTGTTTACACTCTCAGGTAAACTGTATGAGGGTATACATTGCTTCCATATCGAGGTTGCATCTGTTAAGAAGAGTCTCAGTGATGTCTTCTAGAGCTTTACTGTAAACATAATTGGTTCTTTTAATTTTTATCCATATATATCAGAATTTCATGAGCTTCAGTCATCTTTCCTCATAGCTTTCGGCTTCCTAAAAGACAATGATATTATTTTTGTATTCTCCATAAGAAAAAAAAAATCAATGCCTGTAATATCATTTGAGTTCTAAACTCTGGAGAAAAAAAAGGTCATAGAAAGCTCTAAGGGAAAAGGCTCGGCACCAGAGAATTTAGCTCTGAGTCATTATAGAATGTGGGAAGGATGAAGTATAAGCCATAATGTATATATGAAGTGAATTTAAGTGGTTTCAGTGAACAAAAATGTCAACCTAAATTGGTCATGTCACCAAAGCAGGTATGCTTCCTATGTTGTCAACAATATAGATTCTGTTTAATGATCACATCAACTCTGTCTCCTTCACTTATGCATGCAGTACCTTCCAGTCTCAAGTTAATTTGTTTATCAGTCTTGTCATTACTCTTGTTACTTTTTTTTTTAGAGCTATCTGAATGTCACTGGCACAATAGGCTCGATGCATTGTCTATGTCTGATTGAGAGCGTAATTGTTTGAAAATACTTTGGAAACTAAGCGAGAAGTCTTTTTACCCTTTACTTCCTATTTCATGTCAGAGTAAAATTGGCATTTGGGATATTATCCTTACTCTGTGGATCTACTGTCCTGTTTTTATTTTTGCCTCATTTTTCTTCATTTATATTATCTTGCTATATGGCCTACATTCTTGTAAGCTACTCTAAATCTTTTAGTAAATATATTAGGAGAGTAAATAAATATCTATCATCTAGTATAGAGTGGAACATTTCATAATTCTCTTTGGCAAAGCTAACCTAGCTCATCCCTAGGATCAGCTCCAGCTTCCCAGAAAGCATAGAGGTTGATTATTTAGATGCTGTGCTTTCCATTCCCTAAGGTAGGAAAAAGGTAAGAAAGCTGTGGCTGTCCTGGGAATTCCCCTCCTACATGTGCAGAATCTGTCTGGCCAGCCTGACCGCATGCCTGTCAGGCTCCACTCAGGGAATCAAACTAAGGGACGGGGAAGCAAAAGGGAATGAGATAAGGAGAGAGGAAAAACATCTGGCACCCCTTTCTTGGCTGTCCTTCATTGTCTCTGAGACGACACAGCTGCAGTTGCCGATATACAATATTCTCCATATAGCCTCTTCCCTAGGAACTCAGATAAAGAGGCTGAGCATTGGCTCACTTCTTGGATGGCTGTGTCATTCATCATGCAATTAAAGATGCTTTGGAAAAGGAAAGAGAGTGCTATTAATAATTAGCTCTCAACACTAAACATGAATCCAAACTGTCCCCCAAACTGTGACTTATGGCCATGCTACTTAAATATGAGATCAGATGTATTGCAAATTATCTTGGAAGGAACTGGAAGTAAGATAAGGTGGATGTCACAGCTGCATTTCTTTGATTTCAAACATCAGAGCTGTTTTACACCAGGACCTCTGTGACAAAATGACAACATCTGGTAAGATCATTACCAAATAGGCATCCAGAGAATGAGGACTATTTTAGAGATGAGGGGGGAAAAGGTGCCCAAAGAAGTGAAAAATATGTGGATCTTCTGGAGAAGTTATGTTCTAAAGCAGGTATTTGCCTCAGCAATTCTAGTATATTCTCCACCTCTCGTAGTTAGGAATTCAGACAAGAAAAAACAATCCCCCAAAATGTAATGTCTCTGCTTGCTTTATAAAGGTGGGTGGAAGAAGCTTGGGTATATGCCAAAAGAGAATCTTTTTGTCTAGCAAGCTGCATTAGATTCATCTCAAGAGGCCCACGCCCAAGGTATTCTGAAATTATCTGTTCGGGTTGGGTTGCTGCCTCCTAGATTTTCAATATTAGCACCAGGAGATTTCTAATATGCAGTGAAAGGCTGGTATAATTCAAATCAACTGCATTAAGAGGATTTTCTTTCCTTACAACTCTCAGTACCACCATCCTCTCACCGTCTCTGTCCTCTCAGAAGCCCCAGTATTTGTGAACTGCAGATTTGACTACCTTATCTAGTCAGCTGCCCGAGGTCTGGTACATTGTTGAAGGTCTTGTGCCTATCTCAAGCTAACCCAGAGCCAGACTATGGTGGGCCATACAAAACAACTGGTTTTGAACTCTTCTTCCATCTGGTCACAGATTTGGGGCATAGTTTGTGGATTTACGAGCTTAGTTCTACTGCTCAAAAAGTGGGCAACAGTGAAGGTTCATGGGGATGTAACAGTTTCATGCAGACTAAGAGGATATTCATGGAGGTCAGCTAGTTGTGAGTGTTCCCAAGAGCTCCAAGGAGAGTGCCAGTTTTGGATTTTTTTTAAACAGAAGGAAATCAGGTCTTGCATATTGGGGGAGCCAGATGCATCAAGGACTTCAGTATTAAAGGCAAGTTATAGAGTCTGGTTGCATAACAGAGCCCCTTTGCATTCCTCTGGGAAGGAACAAAGCATATTTTTCTCTCAATTGTTGAGCTGTAATGGGCTCTGGTCAGAAATTTTTGGTCAAGAATATGACAGATTGGGTTCACTATAAATACAATTCTAGGAAGATCCTGGCTCCTTTACAACTTTCTCATTTTGTTGGAGTAACAAGGGATAATTCAGAAAGTCTAGAAGCCAATTTCACAAAGCAGTAGAAGTTTTGAGAACATCTGGAGACATCTGGGACATAGAGTGGTTTAGAATGTTGGGTTAGACCCCTTTCCCAGACTCACTGGTAGGAAACCAAAATCTTTCTTGTCCTGCAAGACTCAGTTGGGAATATTTGAGGCAGAACCAACTTCATTTTTGTGTTCCTGGCAACCTCACTTTCTAATGACTTTATCACTGGCATAGTGGCATCCTATTCCTAGTCAACTGCATCCCTTCCTGGTATTTCAACTGTCGCTAAGTTTTCCTTCTGTTCATTGTTCTTCATAGCTCTGCAATCAGATGCAAATAGGGAAACTTTATTATCTGACACTGTTATGAACTTCTAATTCTATTGTGTATATTGATTGTATCATTCTGAAGCTTAATGTCCTAGATTTATCCTCCCTCAAGAAGAGAGACATTAATTGTTCTGAGATTATTGGAAACTTTGACATGTTGAAGATGATTTTTAGTCCTTGTTGCTCTTAAAGCTTAGTTTTCAGAAATGACCAAGATGACTTGCTTCTTATTTGTTTAAAAGTCTGTCTCTCATTGTCCTTAAATTCAGTGACTATATTTTATCAGTAGTTCTAGTGTTGACACTTAATAAGCATATGTTCCACAAATGATTGCTAAAAAATTATGTCAAAAAGAAACACCATTGTTAAATGTACTGCCCTATATGACATATAAAAATGAACAACCTTTTAAAAAAATTAAAGTTAATTTTTTCCAATATCTGAAATTAAAATATTAAAATGTAGAACTACAAATAAAAACAATAACATAGTTCTTTCTGCAAGAGAACATATTCCAATAATGTACTCCAGGGATCTGAGAGGGATGAGGGCAAGGGAACTAAGGAAGGATGGAGGTGAGCAATCAGGAAATCTGAAGCCACCAAAAGCCCAGAAGGGGGACCCAGAGTAGGTCAATCCTGGATCAGACACACATATTGAGGAGCCTTAGCCAAAACTGGCTGAACTCTGGGCAGAACCCAACCACAGGTAATAAAAAGATGAGAGCCATAAATCTGAAGTCATTTAAGTCAGGAAAGAGTAAAACAATAACAGGGCAAGAAAAATAGTTGGAATAAAGAAAGTGATCGTCACACTGGAGTAAAGACATATAAATACAAGAAGAATCCAGGAATATAAATTAGTTATGCAATAAATGGAGCGAAGCCTGAGCCAATTTTGGAGACTAGAGCTTGCATGCTTACAGGAGTAAATGGCTATTTTCCATCACATGGTAGGTCTGTCCAGCAAGCTGCCTTCCAATTAGTCCTCCCACATTGAAATAGTTATACCCTTGGGACATTAAGTCATTGGGTAACAATTGTGACATGTTTTAGATTATACTTATGGTAAAGAGAAATACCATCAGCTTCTTCTAAAGCTGCATGGAATCTGGGAATCTAAAAAGATGTGTGTTATGCCTTATTTATCCAGGAGTCAACCTTCATCAATTTCAACCCTTCCAGCTATATCTCTGGATAAGAAAACAATGACACTTAGGGATAGGGAGGAGGGAGAAGGTTTATGAAGTGCCAGAATATTTATTTTATTTTTTTTTTAATTTAATGTTTATTTACCTTTGAAGGAGAGAGAGACAGAGTGTGAGTGGGGGAGGGGCAGAGAGAGAGGGTGACACAGAATCTGAAGCAGGCTGCAGGCTCTGAGCCGCCAGCACAGAGCCTGACGTGGGGCTCGAACCCGCAAACCGCGAAATCATGACCTGAGCCAAAGTTGGACACTCAACCAACTGAGCCACCCAGGCGCCCCGTGAAGTGCCAGAACACTTAAAGTAAGGTTGATTTTCTTTCTCCATTGGAGATCTTGGGCTGCCACCCTACAGTCGATTAGTATGGTGTTTATACCTAACAAGCAGAGGCAATTGTTAGAAGAGAGAGCAGAGAGAAGCAAATAACTTGTAAGCAGCACGAATAAAATCTAGAAGTCTGATGATAAAGGAGATTAAATAAATAAAGCAAAAGAAAATGTAAAAAGTGGAACTCCTTATGTATGAAAAATTATTTAAGGATGACATAGTACTGCAATTATTATAATTGAATATTATCATCACTGATTTATCAGTAAGAAATTAGGTGACATTCTGCATATTCTTTTTATAAATTCCAGGAAATAGGGCCATAATTTCAATTAAAAAGATGGTTAAACATAGGGGCACCTGGGTGGCTCAGTCAGTTAAGTGTTCAACTTTGGCTCAAGTCATGATCTCACTGTCCTTGGGTTCGAGACCCGGGTCGGGCTCTGTGCTGACAACTCAGAAGCTGGAACCTGCTTCAGATTCTGTGTCACACTCTTCTCTCTACCCTTCCTCCATTTGTTCTCTGTCTCTGTTTCTCTCTTTCTCTCTCTCTCTCTCTCTCTAAATAAATAAATAAATAAATGTTAAAAAAAAAAAAGATGGTTAAACATAAAAATACCATGCTTTAAAGGACTGAAAATAGTAATACCTAGTATTTATTGTGTAGTACCTGGCAGGCACTGTTCTATGTACTTTATACTTATTAACTCTTTCAATGCTCACATTACCATATGAAGTAAGCACTTACTGTTTACATTTATGGTTGAAGAACTGAGGAATGGAGGGGTTAAGTACCTTGCTCAAGGTCGCAGAAAATGCTAAAGCCCAGGTTTGAATCCAGATAATCTAACCCCAAAACCAAACTTTTTCCCAAACTTTTATTATAAAATATTTCCAACATATAGGAAAATTGACAGAACTGTATAATGAACATTCACACACCTAGAACCTAGAGTCTTCAATTGCCATTTTATAATATTTAGTTTATCATTTATCTATTTATGCATTCCTCAAACTATCCATCAATTCTTCACATTTTCATATTGTCTTTCAAAATAAGTTGCAAATACCAGTAGGCCTCACGCATAAACACTTCATAATTCATATATTTAACTAGAACCCAGTATTTGTTTATGGGCTTTTTAAAGGTAAAACCAAGTAAAATGCACAAATTTCAAGGGTGTCATTTGATCAGTAGTCACAAATGTGTATGCCTGTGTGCTCTGAAGTCCTAATAGGCTGTTGAACATTACTATCACCCCAGAAAGTTCCATCATCCCTTTCAGTCAGTTCCTATTCCACACCTAGAGATTAGTTTTGTTTGTTCTGGCACTTCATATAAAGTGGATCATGTAGTTTGTAGTATTTTCTGACAGGCTTCTTTCACTCATCATAATATTTTTGGACTTAGTCCTCCTTATGCATACCAGTAGTTCATTTTTTTATTATTTATTGTTGGACTGTGTTCTATTATATGATATGCCAGTTTTTATTTTTCTGTCTATTCACTTCATGGACAATTGGGCTATTTCCTGGTTTTGGTAATTAGCTTTATATATTTTATATTTTCCCAAATATTTATCATTTTTCTTTCTCTTCATTTCTTCTTGAAGATCTAAATTTCCATCTGAAACATCTAAAAATATCTTTGGGGCACCGGGGTGGCTCAGTCAGTTAAGCATCCAACTCTGGACTTTGGCTCAGGTCATGATCTCACAGTTCATGAGATCCCACGGTTCTCATGGGTTCATGAGATCCCACGGTTCTCTTTAGGTTCTCAGTGGGGTGCTGCGCTGACAATGTGGAGCCTGCATAGGATCCTCTCTCCCCTTCTCTCACTCTCTGCCCCTCCCCAACTCTGTTCTCTCTGTCAAAATAATAAGTAAATTCTCTTTCTCTGTCTCTGTCTCTCTCAAAATAATAAGTAAATAAATAATTAAAAAATAAATAAAAATATCTTTGTCTTTATTCTTGAAAAATACTTTTGCTTTCTGTAGAATTCTAGCTTTACCTTTTTTTCTTTCCTTGCAACACTTTAAAGACATTGCTATACTCTTCTGGTTTCTGTGTTTTTATGATGAGAAGCCAGTAATCATCCTTATTATCGTTACCTAATATATAATATGTCACTTTTCTTTTAGTGTTTTCAATATTTTGACTATGATATCTCTTTTTAATATTTTACCCATGTGGCTTAAAACACTTATTAGTAATGATATGTCAAATAACTTTCTGAATTTTTTTAAATCTCAAATGTTAAATGATAGGTAGATGCTTTTCAATGAGCTGTCCTTAATATCATTCCATAAAGAATTTCACACATTTACAAGTACACATAATCTTTTGTGCTCTTTGGACCTCAACTATTTATATATCTATATAACTATATATCCATATTTGGTATATATGTGTGTGTGTGTGTATATATATATATATATATATATATACACATACATATATACACACATATGTATATATACATATACAGTTATATGTGTATATATGTACTAATATATACACATACATTTATGTATGTATACAAAACATATGCACAAACATATACAATCTAATTATCTTTATTAAGCCCCAGATTCAAGTTTCTAATTAATCTTTGAATTTTTCCTTTTAGGTATTTCAGATACGCATCAAACCCCAAAAATACAGAACATTACCTCTCCCATCCCTAATCTAAACTGGTACTTCTTCCATATTCCATATTCCATATTCTTTTTGTGGTATTGCAATCAGTCATATGATCCCGATATATATGTATGTATATATACATGTGTATATATGTATGTATGTGTTGTGTGCTTGCTTATTTATTTATTTATTTATTTATTTTAGCAGCTGCACCTGAAATACATGTTACCTGCTTTATTCTTACTATTAAAATAATGCTCAGAGCACCTTACCCTAGCAATCTGAGTAATTTAGATAACTACTACCAGACTTCCTTCTAGAAAAGTTGTACCATTAACACTACCAAAAAAAGTTAATTAGAATGCTTATTTCCTCAAATCCTAGCCAGCAGTTTGCATCATGAAATTAGGACTTCCATTTTAAATTAGTATGAATATGTTGACTTAAGTTTTTTCAAATAAGTTTCATTGTTTAGATTTTTTTAAATTTTATTTTGCATTTAAATTATTGAACCATCTCAATCTTATTTGACTGTAAGAAGTATATGGACAAGGATAATGGAAACTGCCCAATTCTGAACCTCAACATATATGCTCCACACAATACAGTACAAAATAAAAACAAATAGAACTATACAAACCCACACCATCAGCATAACTAGAAGGCAGAGAATGCCTGAACTTCAAAATGCCTGTAAAGGAAACCAAATTCATTTGCATGCTTTTTCATGCTCCAAAGGCCTTATGGAATATGGGTTCTAAATTTGATTTAAAATGACTAACAGAAAGAGAATATTCACCCTAATTGTGAAAATAATGGAGGTAAAAAGCATTTTCCGTGAACTTCCTTGTATCAGCTATGTAATAACCTCTATTTTCCCATTCTTATTTGAAACAAACTATTCAGTTTTTATGTAGATTCTAATTATACTAATGTTTCAAATTATGTTTAATGAGGGGCGCCTGGGTGGCGCTGCCGGTTAAGTGTCTGACCTTCGGCTCAGGTCATGATCTCATGGCTCACGGGTTTGAGCCCTGCATCAGGCTCTGTGCTGACAGCTCAGAGCCTGGAGCCTGCTTCAGATTCTGTGTCTCCCCCTCTTTCTGCCCCTCTCCTGCTCGTTCTCTCCCTCTCTCTCAAAAATAAATAAACATTAAAAAATTATGCTTAATGGTGATAACAAAATCACTCTGGGTAAAATAAAATTGTATGATAGATTAAAACTCAATTCTCAGTGATCCTAAATTTGGGTATCTACAGAAGAAAATACGGGAAGAAGTCATAGGCAGAGCACTGTTAAGTCATAGCCAAGACCACAGCCAAAATCATACGACAGAACCAGTACAGTGGGCATAATACCTCTGCTCAAACCACCAAAAATAAAGCACTGGTCACTGCCACTGGCTCCATTGCTACTGTTACTCCCAAAATTTATGGAAGTTCCTGATGAAGCTTCTGCCTCTATTGCAAAAGAAGGGATTCTCCACAGCATTTCTTATTTTGTGTCATTAAATCTAAATTAGAAATCTTGAGCTGATGCATTTGTTTTGTCTGGCAAGATCACATTGTCACTCCTTAGATCCATAAGACCCTGGAAAAGTCATTATCTACATTTTCTGGTCTTTTCCACTTCTGTTGCAGTAAGAGTCCCACCATGATTCATACAACAACAAATTTCCCCAATCTATGTAGATTACATTACTAGACAGCACCTCCTCCCTTCCAAATTAACGTCTTCTATGCTAGCTCACCTTCAATTTTACAAAATTTTCTGAAATATTTGACTTTGACACTTACATAAAGAAAATTTCCGGACAGTCCTACCTGAAGTCAATCTGTCAGTTACTTAGTAAAGCAAGTTACCCCAGTAAGCCTATTGGTTTTTTAGTATCTCTAAGGTAGCCATTCTGAGGTATCAATTGTTTACACTTATCTAAAAGTTTACAGTTTATAAACACTTTTGTGTTATCATTTAAGGATACTCAAATTAAAAACAACAACAACAAAAATAAAGATACTCAAATTTAGATTTAGACATACCTGAGTTAACATCTCCCTCCACCACATAACTAGCTATACAGTGATGGAGACATCATGAAACTCATCAATTTCTATTCCCCTGACTGGTAAAATGGTGACCACAAGGATAATATGTGAGAATATGAGGCAATAGAATTAAAAACATGTACGTTGAATGCCTCTCAAATCGTAGTCACTCAGTAATTGTAACTATAATTATATTTGCCATAATTGTTATGATAAATTTTGGCTTATCTCAAATGCTTAAAATTTGTTTTAAGGAGAATCTTTTTCCTATAAGAATGTACCTCTTTTCCCCATACTGATGCTGGCTCTGCTTCTTTCAACTGATGTCCAAGAGAATTGGCTTGCAGTTTCATCAAAAGTATAAAATATTAGTACAACTGGAACTTGTTAGAGTCCAAGTCTGAGTTTACTTTGATACATTCTTACCAAAAGCTTACTTTAGCTATTCAGGTTTTTTTTGAAAGTAGTCTAATGGACAGATTATTAATCTTTCTATTTTTCAAGCCTTAGCATTATATTAAGATCACTCACTGGGAAGCATAGTACCTGGACCATATTTTATAAATTCCCCACAGAAATGCTTTCATTGAATTATGATTTAATGATCAATAATTTACAGTCTTCACTCAGCCATCTAAAAGTAGGATGCAAGCCACTTCCATCTGATAAGTGCTTGCGTTTCTTTGTCATATCATAGAAGATAATGCCTACTGTCCATTCATTCACCTAGTCAACAATCCAGAGTAGTTTCATTCAACATCAAATTATTACTAAAGATGTATTCTGGGATAACTGACTGGGTTAGAAGAGAGAATTAGCACTGACAAAATCAGTACTGCGGTCCAGACTTTCTGTATATGGTCTGATTTAATATTTATGACCTTGTGAGGTACCTAAAGGATTCCAGAGTTTGCATATGAGGAAAGTATAGCAAGCTATGTTATCAAAGTATCACAGCTAGTAGGTGATGGAATAAGGAATCAAAGATTATTTTGCTATGTATGAGGTGATAACAGAAAAAAAAGAAAATTATATTTAGGCTATGTAATAAGAAGACTGGCTTGCAAATTGAATTTTGAGGTTTCAATGGAAGGCATCCAAAAGTGTTTTCATTAACAATAGCATCTTTGCAACAAGTTTGAACCTCCCTTTAGGTCTACTTTTAAGAACAATATTCTTTACATATGCAAGCTTAATAATATTTGTTAGGAATTATGATGGATCCCTAAAAATATAAGATATTAAAAGTACTTTTATTATAATCTGAAAAAATGTAAAAAAAAAAAAGATTTTGATTTTGTTAATTCAGTGCTGCATAGATTCAGTTTAGCTAATAGCCCAGACTTTTAGTTCATGTGATATTTTTAGGTTATGTAAAAATTCAATTCAACGATTTTAAGATTGAATAGTTCTAAAATTATAAGGCAGCAACCAAGCAATATTTGGACCCATTTAAATTATCCTACTCAACTGTCAACAAGTCCATGATTTCATATGGCTGGTTACAGGGAAGATTAACGTCCAAATCACCCTATTCCATTTTTTTGCAGCTATTTAGAAAGTACTTTATTATTTTGAATCAAATCTATTCTGGCTTCATCTCAGTGATCCTAGTTCACCTTTTTTCTTTTTTTTTTTTTTTTTTCCAAATAATAGTTAAATCTAATTTCTCTTCTATGTGAGAAACATTCAGATACTTGGAAACAATAACGTTACACTTGAGTCTTTTCTGCTTCAACTAACATATTCTCCATTCTTTTAACCGGTCTGTAGATGATGTGACTTGAGTCTAATCAACATTCTGACCCCATCTGAAGACCCTTCAGTTTACATACAGGCCTTTTGGATGTGGTCATGGAATGCAGCAGAATAGAGAAAGACTGTCTCCTCCATCTTCCTTCAAAGCAGACAAAGGTTATATTAGCATTTTTGGGCAGACACAAACCAGTATTGATTTATACTGCAATTACTATTAAGTAAACCCCCTTGGCAGTTTTCTCTGCTGCAAAAACACATCTACTGCACTTGTACTGATGGTTTGTTTTCATTCAAATTTCAAAACCTTACATGTATTCCTCCTATGAATTATTCTATTAAATTTGGTCCATTACTAAGATATAAAATCTTATCACAAATAAAAATTTATATTTACTTCCCACCTATTGTGTGCCAGCCACTGTACTTGGCATTTTCACCCATATAATTCTATTTATCCTTATTTAACCTGAAAAGGAATCCCAATTTTGTGACTGACAGATTCAAGATTATCAAGTAATTTTACTGAGACTGCTAAGAATATTAGTAACAGAATTTAGTATTTTAACGTAGGTTTATTTAATTCCAAGGTTTATGATTTTGTTTATACTAGTCTATAACCACTAGTCATTAAGAAACTGCTTAATATGTATTCAAGGAATTCTATATAAGGAATACAATTTTGAAAGCTTATTAGATATTTTAAAGGGAGATTTTATATGTAAGGGCAAATTTCATTATCTGTAGATTGTATTTATAAATTATACTAATTCAAAGCATTTTGACTCCCATCAAGAAACTGTGATATGTGAAATGTGTTTGACAGGAATTAGGATGGAGAAAATCAGCAAAAGAACATATTTTTACATGAGAAAATAGAACAAAGTTTGTAAATGGGAAATTTGTGCATGAAATTATATTTAATGAAGACCAACTTCAGTGGCCTGTAGGATGACTTGAAATAGGCAAAGACCTAGAACTGAGAGAAACCTAGGGGCTCCAGGGTGGCTCAGTTGGTTGAGCCTCCGACTTGGTTCAGGTCATGATCTCATGTCTGGTGAGTTCAAACCCCACATGGGGCTCTCTCCTGACAGCTCAGAGCCTGGAGCCTGCTTGGGATTCTGTGCCTCCCTGTCTCTTTGTCTCTCCCCTGCTTATGCTCTGTCTCTGTCTCTCTCTCAAAAATAAATAAACATTTAATTTTTTTTATTTTAAATTTTTTTAACGTTTATTTATTTTTGAGACAGAGAGAGACAGAGCATGAATGGGGGAGGGTCAGAGAGAGAGAGGGAGACACAGAATCTGAAACAGGCTCCAGGCTCTGAGCTGTCAGCACAGAGCCCAACGCGGGGCTTGAACTCATGAACCTCGAGATCATGACCTGAGCCGAAGTCAGACGCTCAACTGACTGAGCCACCCAGGCGCCCCCAATTTTTTTTTTTAACTGACAGATACCAGGGTGCCTGGGTGGCTCAGTCGGTTGAGCGTACGACTTCAGCTCAGGTCATGATCTCGGGGTTCGTGAATTCAAGCCCCGCATCGGGCTCTGTGCTGACAGCTCAGAGCCTGGAGCCTGCTTTGGATGCTGTGTCTCCCTCTCTCTCTGCCCTTCCCCCAGTCTCTCTCTCTGTCTCTCTCTCTCTCTCTCTGTCTCCCTCAGAAATAAATAAATGTAAAAAAATAAAAAAACAAAGAAACAAAAAAACTGAGAGATACCTGTAGAGACTACTAGAGCAATCCAGATATAGAATTGTAAAGATGACTACCATGACATAGATACGTAAATAATGGATAATATTTAACTACATAATTGAAAATAATTGTAGGAAAATTATTTTGTTCAGAGGAATTAATGACAAACAAAAATTTCATGAGTAATTTTCAAGGTATTAAGTTTGTGTATTTCTGTGTGTGGTTTTATTTTTGTTTTGGTTCTTTTCTTTTTTTTTTTTAAACTCAGTGCAGAGGAATTTTTTTAACATTTATTTATTTATTTATTTTGAGAGAGAGAGCATGCACATGTAAGTGGAGGAAGGGCAGAGAGAGAGGGAGAGGGAGAATCCCAAGCAGGCTCCACACTGATAGTGAAGAGCCTGTTGTGGGGCTTGATCTCAGGAACTGTGAGATCATGACTTGAGACGAAATCAAGAGTCCCATGTGTAACCTATTGAGCCACCCAGGTGCCCCTTGTTTTTTTCAATGGCTAAAAGGTAAAAGAGCAATTCTAGTCATTCAGGAAAAAAATGAATCTTGTTTTTACTTGGTGGAATTGCCACATAGATGATTCAGGGAAGAGAGTGTTTTGGGAAATGTACATGTAAATATCCATGTATAGTAATTGAAACTCAGTGTTTGCCTATGTATTCACCAAATAACAGATATAACATATGGAAAAGGCAGAATTTTAAAGGGTATCAAAGTTAAAAATTGTCATGAAGAACTGAGTTAAAGGAAGTAATAGAGCTATTAGTGGAGACACAGAAGAATGGGGCCCAAAGGCAGTGAAAAATGAGCTTAAAGAAGATAAGTCTAATTAATGGTTAAATACAGCTAAGAGAGGAATAATTGGATTTGGCTCCTCAAAAGTCTCTAGAACTTTAGAACTCTTTTATTTGAGAGAGAAACTGAAAGGCAGATTTTAATAAAACAAAGAGAATTCAGTAGATGTGTAAATGAAGTAGAATTGGTTATGAAGTAGAATTGGTTACGCATGAACTTACAAATAAATATAGTATCAAGTATAACAAAACCTAATCTAACAACTCATATCTACAAAACCTGGGAATTTTCCTTGAAAGCATGTGTTCAGTTTGGTGTTCACTTTTATTCATATCCTAAGCTTTTACAATTTAAAATTTTTCTTTATATACCCAAATTTTATATAGAACTGAAGAAAATACATTTCTTGCAGGTACAAAATTGGAAATGGCGTCCCCAGAACCAAAAGGCCTTGTCCCCTTCACCAGGGAGTCTCTTGAACTTATGAAACAGCATATTGCTAAAAAACACAATGAGGAACAAAGAAAAGATTTAAAGCCAAACACTGACTTGGAAGTTGGAAAAGAGCTTCCACTTGTTTATGGGAATCTTCCTCAAGGAATGGTGTCGGAGCCTTTGGAAGATGTGGACCCCTACTACAAGAATAAAAATGTAAGGATTAATTGAAGTTATCATGACTGCATTTTCATTATTTTTTTCAGATATGCAAAAAATGTAATTGAGATAGTATAAAAAAAGAATGAAGAATTCCTGTCTTATCCCCAGAATGACTTGAAGAATCTGCTAAATAATTGCACAATCCAAGGCCAAGCACAAAAATGATAAAAATAAGAGTAATTATGCTTAGTAAAGGCAGAAAGCAGTGTGGGCTGACAAAGCTGGAAGAGTCTTCCTCAAGAAAGTAGAATTTGAGTTACAACTTAGAGAACACTTCAGATTTTCACAATGCAAAGGGAAAATCTTGATATTAATTGGAATGGGAAGAGGCAGGGTGGTAATACAACTAGACCCTTGTTGCAAGTTGTGGGGAATAAAATGAGGTAATGAAGATGTCAACATGGATTTAATGTGGTGGCCAAAGGCTGATGTGATGAATGCAATGTTTAAGTAAGCTTAATATGAATATTTCTAAATTTACATGGAAGAGATAGGCTCAGAAAGATGATATAGAAAAAGAGAGCAGTCCAGGCCTTCAGTCACAGGGCCTGGATTATAGGAGCGTCTCAGAGGAGGGGAAAAGGTAACAAACCTGAGAAGAAATATCAGGATTTGAAGACAGACTAATAATACCAAGATTTCCAGCCTGGAATAAGGGTGGTGGTACTAACAAAACTGAAACAACTCTAAAAAGACCAAGTTTGGGAGATATGAGGATTAGCCCTATTGTGGACAAATGTAATTTGATTTTCTTGTAAAGCATTCAGTGATAATTACCAAATGGGCAAAATGGAATTGAACCAAAGGCTCTAGATGAAAGGCAAAGTGATGATTTTGCATAACTATAACTCTTTGAAGTATTTGGCACCACAGAAGAGTATTGCCATTTTACAGTGTAAATGTATAGAGTAACAAAGATTCCAGTATCTCTGGTAGCTTCCATGGGTGTTATGCAGCATTAGCTATAAAACACCTGTAAAATCCTCAGAACATTTTAGTGAAAATCTTAAGTCCTCATCTCAATTATCTCTGCTTTTACTTTTGCTATGCATAAGACCTAACAGTTGATAAAACATAATAACCTTAGAAGTGACTCTAATATAGCAGAGTTCTGAGTTCTTTGTAGTGTATACAGATATGGTAGGCAAATCTAAGTTTGTTATTGAAGACAAAACCAAGGGTTTTTAAAAATAAAACAAGCCAAAAATTGTAAGGTAGTTTAGTATAAAAAGTAGTATTATTAATGATGATGCAAAATCATTAAATGTGAATTATATTGTTTATTTTGTTAAGGGGGGCATACCAATAAATAATTCTAAAATTAAATAATTTCAGCACTTAAACTTTATCGAGAATAATTGCTATATCTGGAATTTACTCATTACTTCACAATAACATAAACTAGTTGATGACACATATATTACCTCTTGTATGAAGTTTGAGATTGTTCTAATAAATAACAGAAAGTACATTTTAAATAATCAGATTTTTCTTGGCCCTTTTATTTTTCTCTTTGCATTTCAAATGGAAAGAGGGAAAATAACTACAATACAGACATCCACAGATTGTATATTAGGGAAGTATTTTATTGAGGAGAAGTAGCAGTTTGGTTTTCCTTTAGAATATGTATTCATAAACTATCAATGAATATACATATTTATATTCACTAGTATATTTATATATATACACAAATGTAAATACCAATATACAGTCACCATAGATACCTCTAATATATAATTATGTCATATATAATTCTATAGTATATAATAGACTGTATTTTATATATATCATGTAGTATATTATATTGTTCATATTGCATTATATACTACATTATATATTATGTTATAGTATAATCTATATAATATTCAATATATATGATGTATTTTTACTCACACCATAATAAATGAATTTTCCAAATGAATACGTATATATAATAAAAGTGTATATGTGTATGTGTGTATATATAGACATACATGCAAAGACATACATACGTAGGTAGATACTTTCACTGTGTCTCTATAATATATAATAATATAATATAGATACACATATGTACACATGTATACATATATAACTCATTTTTAGGATGTTTCTAATCTTTCATTATTTTTGGATTTAATGTTTCTATATTCCAATACATTTATCTTACATAATGTAACTTTCTGTTTTAGGTGTGTTTATGTCAATGATAACATACAAGCGGTTTTTATACCATAGATAATTACTAGTGATTAATAAAATATTTCAGTGAATTGGGTCGTTTTTACTGTTGTAATCCCATACCTTATTTTCTCTGAAATAAAATTAACCTTTTTTTATATTCATTAAATTTGATTTCTTTAATTGCATTCTCATGAGCCATCAGGATATCGATTTCTTCCTTTTACACCATTTGACAGGAAAACTTGAGGTTTTGAGTGTGGCAAATGGCTTTCTTAAGTAGAACACTGGCAAAAGAAAAAGTGGTAGATAAACCTAAATATCAATGAAAATGTTTTTAAAAATTAGCCTTTCCATTTGATTTAGTCTCTAAAAGGATATCATAATATAAGAAAAGTGTTAACTGTTAGAATTCATGACTGAAAGGATCATTAGCAATATGTTGTGTAATGGATGAGATTATAGTTCCTAGTTGATGTTCTTTTTTGTTTTACAGACTTTCATAGTATTAAATAAAAAAAGAACAATCTTCAGATTCAGTGCCACTTGGTGTACATTTTCTCCTTTCAGTGTAACTAGAAGAACAACTATTAAGATTTTGGTTCATCCATATCCTTTTCTATTGGCTTTAGACTGTACTAATATCAGATGCAACTATTCTAGTCAAATATCACTGCAGTACTTTTCTCTTATGAATTAATATCTCATTTTGGGTCATATTGGAATCTGGATTGTAACTGCACTAAGTGTTCCATATTTGAAAATACATTTAAAATATATTTTCTAGCACACCCAACAGTAGTGAATATTAACAAATCTTAATCCTCCTGTTTTTCAATATGAATAGTATACTTTTTGACATTTAAGAAGCTATTTTATCTAATGTATATACATATAAGCAAATTATAGAGACGTATATTTCCAATATTATTTTTTATCCATTATTCCTTGACTGTAACCTACCTTTTTCCGACTGTTCATATTAATTAGTGTCCTGATTGACTGCATGTTTATGCCCATGACTGAGTTGCCAAAATGGGGCCCAGCATTACAGTAAGTCATATAATTTTATTATACATTATCTCATATACAATTATATTTTATATTTAACATATTGTATTATAGTATGTTATATACTATATATTTAACATTTCATAATTTACTATTTATATTTCATATATAATATTATAACATTCATTGTATATAATATAATATTTGTACATACAGCACAATTAGCAAATTACTAAAAACACATGTGTCAATTAAACAATTTTAATGTTTTGGTGATGAGAATAGTTTGGGATGTGAATAGTGTGGCTTTCGTTGGACTACAGTGATGGAAAGACCCATTAAAATTTCTAGAGAAGAAGCCTTTCTACCTCTCAAACTTTAATTGTATTCTTAAAACTAACTGATTTTGGAAGGTAAATATAAAACTGATTCACCACAGAAATTCTTATATATGCACATAATAAAATTAGTTATTTCATACTCCATTATAATTCAGTTAATTATTGCGGGATTTCCAATATGGAATGAATTTGATACTTTTTATTTTCATTATTTTCCAAAATATGTATCAAGACTATAACCCTAGCTAGGGCTTGTTGAAAAGATTGATAGTCAAATTTCATGGTTAATGCTGTAAGACATAGCCCACCATAAAAGCCCTAACTAAAGCCCTACCCTATGGTTCAATGGGCTTATGCTTTTTTGTTACCTGGTTGGTTGGTAGATTGGTTGGTTGGTTGGTTGATTGGTTGACAAATAGTTATCACAGACATAGTATTGGAGCTGACAATGTATTATTCTCACTTTCAATGTCTATCTGAAAATTTTTCTGCAGGAATACTTTGCTTGGAATTTACACATTTGAAATACTTATAAAACTCATTGCAAGAGGCATCTGGGTAGAACCTTTTTATTTCTTTGGTGATCCATGGAACTGGCTCGATTTCAGTGTAACTTTGTTTGAGTGAGTATTTCTTTAAATTCCAAACATCTTAATAACTTGCTAAGCAAGTACTTTTCATGAAGAAACATTGAGATTGACAAAGTTTTCTGCTTGTAAAATTTCTGTGAACAAAAATATTTCATAAATTGTAACCATAATGCATTCTCTCAGGCAGGCCCAACTGAACTAGCCCTCAGAATATGCAATGAAAATGGAAGGAATGGGATATTATTTGTGTTTTCTATCTGAAGCAAAAACAACAGAGGTTGAATTTTGGAACTTTAAGTGATTATTTTCAGTGAGCAGAAAATCTCTTGGAGACTTATGAGACAATCCTAACAAATTTGATTTTATCTCCAACCTACATTTTATTTAGCTACATTGCTTGAGACCAATAAACATACTAGATATCAGAATAAGGTATTTTAAACACACATACACACATACTTCCAAGAGTGTTACATTAAATTCTAATGGTTGACATGAATACTCGTTTTTCAATGCTTTTGTTTAGTGTGTTCTGTTTTATGGCTAAGGAAATGATGACTGGCATCAAACTCCTATTAAAAATAACTTAAACTAATATTCTATTTTTACATTTGGGGTTGACTTTTTTAAAGAAACAAAAAGCATATAATCAATGCTTGCCATGTTGTAAGCAATAAAAAAAAATAGTAGCTAATATCACTGAAATTATTATCACTACTACTTCTATTACTGCTATTATTTCTGCTATTGCCATTGCTGGTAGCTAATACTTAGCCCCATGTGCCAGATGCTGTGCTATCCATTTCACATCATTCGCCTAGTTAATCCCCACAAAAAGTCTTCGAATTAGGAAGTATTATTATACCCGCTTTACTTTTGAGGAAACTGAGGCAAGAAAGAATCAGTAATTTTTCCATGTCACACAGCTAGTAAGTTGGGAGCCTGGATTTCTACACAAAGGACTCTGGCGACAGTCTGTGCCCTTGATCTCTATATACCCTCCCTGCCTTCTGCTGTCATCAACACCATTATCACCATCATCATCACCATCGTGATCATCAAAACCCTAAGTGCTTAAAGTAAATCTCATTACTTAAAAAGCTATAGATTTTTCTTATTTTTAACCACCTTTCACTGACTAGATAACAAAATATTTATGAACATAATATAGAGTATTTGGTATGGAATTATGACTACTCACAGTGTCAATGGTTTATAAACTGTCACAATTTGTTTGTAGAGTAGTATTTACCTGGCTATCTCGCACTGTAGCAATCTTTTTCTTCCAATCAATAATATAAGTATTTGCAAAATAAAACAGTGAGAGCAAGGAAAATGTTTGCATATGTGCTTTTAAAAATAACTTTTAAATAGTAAAAGTAAAAAGTAAAAAGCCAAACATAAGCAATATAAACTCAACATGACTTCTAAATAACTCTAACTTAATTCCACAGGCATGTAACAAGGTACTTACCTCTAAACTTCATTCCAATATTTCGAATTACAAGAAATTTGAGAATTTTGAAAATTATTCCTTTAAACCAAGGTAAGAAATGGCATTTAGTCCTTGTCTTTATTTTGATTTATGTACTCCCCTGTATTAATTTGTACTCTCCTGTCATTGCTTGGAGAAATACTAAATTGACCAGTGTTTTGTCTTTAAAATCATGAATTATCTGATCTAGAAGTTTACTTCAGCCACTCCAGAAAAGGTAAAAAAAAATCACATTTATTTGAGTTGGGTTCAGTACTTATGATAACAAAATATAGACATTAATCAAAATATATTATATTCTACTTATTCATTGCATCTTAAGTATTCTTGCACCTTATAAAACTGTCTTTATACTTCTGAGAGAGATAGAAATCTATACAGATATCTAATCTGCTTTCTTTTCCTCACTACATCTAAAAATGAGTTGAAATGAACAAAATAATATAAAATAAGATAAATTCCATTTGGCTCGGAGTGCTTGGATAGGATGCATTCCACATGCCACAGAGTTCAAGGAGGTTCTGCTGAATAAGTAGAGCTGTGACTACGTTGATGGAAGATGCTGAGGACTAATTTACAGCTCCCATTTCTAAAGATCTCCTAGAGAAATCCACCTACACCTTCTAATTTGTGTTAAGAATGAATAAAAACAATCAGCTAGGAACAGCTCCGCTCAGTGTTGTTGGCCACTGAGTCAGAAGTCTGAAACAGGTGGACCAATAAACACAGAGGCAAATGTCATAATACCAAAAATTATATCTACAGATAATTTTTGTCCACTGCAAAACCATCAATAAGGCCAGATATATGTGTACAATGTACTTGGAGTCCAGGCAGGGAAAAACAGCAAGAAGATTGAAGAATGTGGTGATGGGTGGTGTATGGCCCTGTGGATAAATTAAAACATTGATTTATGCACATTAAGTGGCTGAATTATATGATTTATGAATTCTAGCTCAATAAAGCTATTTAAGAAAAATGGCCTATGCATGGCAAATTCATCAAACCCGGGAAACAAGTAGCAGTGAGAGTTGCCCTGGTAGGAATTCCCACAATTCAAGCTCCCTTATGACTTTCCGCAAATTGCTAGAACATAAAATTGCATCACCTGAGTCTTCATCTTAGGCTCAGGATTAAAGATTATAGAACAAATCAGGTGAATCCAAGCTAATACAAGAAGAACATACTCACTGGAGTTAGAAACACATAGGCTGATAAAAACTGCTCATTTTTTCAAGGGAGAAAATAATCCAGGTGAATAAGCAATACAGTGTATGAAAGTATTTTGTAATACAAAACGAGAAATATACTATTTAAGAGAATGAAAATAATCCTCTTTTTTCTTTAAAAAATATGCTCTAAGGAATAGGGGCTAGCATAAGAAATCATCTTTTTTTGTAGGCCTTCAGAAGAAAACCTAGACTCTTTGGAAAAGTCTCTACTTATGTCTTCTGCCCATTTCTCCCCTGGATTATTTGTTTTTTGGATGTTGAGAAGCTTTTTATCTTTTGCACAGTGAAGGAAACAATCAACAAAACTAAAAGACAACTGATGAAATGGGAGAAAATATTGGCAAATGACATATCAGATAAAGGGTTAGTATCCAAAATCTATAAAATCTTATCAAACTCAACACACCAAAACCACACAATCCAGTGAAGAATTGGGCAGAAGACATGAATAGATAGATACTTTTCCAAAGAGTCTAGGTTTTCTTCTGAAGCACTACAAGAAAGATGATTTCTTATGTACTACACTGTATGTTAACTAACTTGAATTTAAATGAATAAGTTAAAATTAAAAATTAAAAAAGGAGAAAACCTAGACTCAAGGGCAAGATGAAAATGAGATGATGAAATAGACAAATAAAAAGTAATAAAAACTATAATACCCTTTCAAAAAAAAGTGATAAAAACTATAATACCCTTGGTGAATAAATATCTAATGGTAATAGAAGCATTAGAATATGGTATTATCAGGGCACCTGGGTGGCTCAGTTGGTTAAAGATCAGGCTCCTGACTTCTGCTTGGGTCATGATCTCATGGTTCATGGGTTGGAGCCCCACATAAGGCTCCACCTGGAGCTCTCTCCCTCTCTCTCTCTCTCTCTCCCTCTCTCTCTCTCTATCCTCAGCTTTCTCTCTCTCTCTGAAAACAACATAAAAAAATTAATAAAAATATAAATAAATAAATAAATAAGAATTGCACATAGCAAAAAAAAAAATTAATAGTATAATTCCAAGTGGCAAAAAAAGGCTATAAATAAGTATTTCTGGATGATAGAAATTATAATTTGTTTATTTAATCTAGATATCTCATTTCTTTTAAACCATAGGAATAACTTTTTTTTAACCCTATCCTAAGACATTAAAGAAACCCAATCATCCAACAAGGTCATTAAAAAAGATTTTCAGGAGCACCTGGGTGACTCAGTTGGTTAAGCATCTGACTTTGGCTCATGGTTCATGAGGTCTAGCCCCAGGTCAAGGTCTGTGCTGACAGCTCAGAGCCTGGAGCCTGCTTTGGATTCTGTGTCTCCCTCTTTATCTGCCCCTCCCCTGTTCTCACTCTGCCTCTCTTTCACTCTCTCTCTCTCTCTCAAAAATAAACATTAAAAAATTTCTAAATAAAAAAATAGATTTTCAATTCTCACAATAATATATGAAACAGGTATTATTAACCCCATTTTAAAGCTAATAAAACGGAAACAGAAATATTGATAACATCGCAGAACTAGTATAGTCTTCTCCATTGTTGAGCTGAACAGTTATTAGGATCCTAAATATAAACAGACCAACAACAAATAAGAAGAGAGTAAGGGAAAAAAGAGAAGAAGGAAGGCAGGAAGACAGGCAGGAAGGAAAATACATAGTATTATCTATGAAGTACAATTACAGTGTTTTTGTTTTTTGTTTCTTTATGTTTTCAGAATTGAGCTTTGTTTAAAAAAAAATTTTTTTAATTGAAATGCAGTTGATGCACAATGTTACATCAATTTTAGTGTACAACATAGTGATTCTATCAGTCTGTTATGCTATCCTCACCACAACTGTAGCTACCATCTGTCAATATACAGTCCTATTACAATACCTTTGGCTATATTCCCCATGCTGTACCTTTCATCCCCATGACTTATTCATTCCATAACTGGAGGCCTGTACCTTCCACTCCTCTTTACTAATTTTGTCCATCTCCCAACCCCTTCCCCTCTTGCAACCGCCAGTCAGTTCTCTTTATTTATGAGTCTGTTTATCCTTTTTGTTAATTTGTTCATTTGGTTTAGTTTTTAGATTCCACATATATGTGAAATCATATGGTGTTTGCCTTTTGCTGCCTGACTTACTTCACTTAACACAATACCCTCTAGATCTATCCATGTTGTAGCAAATGGCAAGATCTCATTCTTTTTTATGCCTGAATTACATTCTATCACATGTGTAAATGACATCTCTTTATCCATTCATCTATCAATGGACACTTAGGTTGCTTCCTGATCTTGGCTATTGTAAATAATGCTGCAATAAACATAGGGGTGCATGTATCTTTTTGGATTACTGTTTTCTTTGGATAAATACCCAGCAGTGTAATTACTGGATTTTACTCTAGCTCTAGTTTTAATTTTTGGGGGGAAACTCCAATTTGCATTCCCACCAACAGTGCGTGAGATTTCTGGAGCAGGTTTTCTTTAATAAATAGAAAAATGAGTTCCTTAAATAAAGTCAGCTTTAAGGCTGAATTCTTGATTAGTAAGTGTTCTGATGTAAATACAGCCTGCATATATCACCATTGTGTATTATTGTTCTTAATTAATTTCTTCATGTCCTACTTAATCAGTTCTAAAAATTGAATTCTTAGAAAGTTAATGAAAGAATAGTATAGAATACTGCTATTTCAAACTGTTTGTTTTGACAACATTTGTAATCCATTTTGATTTATAACTTCACACTTTTACTTATGCTTATAAACAATGGTGGTTGGTATGGAAAGCAGTAACCAAGAGAAAAAGTCTTGTTCTTTATAGTATAGGGAAACAAATAACTAATTTTAAAATTTGTGTCTGAATAATTTTTTATCAGGTGTAACAAATTAGCAATAAGATAGAAACCTCAAAGTTTGGACTTTTATTCATTTTATTTATTAGATATAGATAATGTATTTTAGATTATAAAATACAAAGCTGCTGATTTTAATGGGCTAGGCATTTGCCATGGAGGAATTTTGCTAATGCTGCTTTACTAAGATATTTTACTTTATCAAAAACAAACCTTTCTCTTTTTAGGTCTGAAGTCTTTTGTAGGAATCCTGACCCACTGCTTGAAGAAACTTACTGGTGTCATTATCCTAACTCTGTTTTTTCTGAGTGTATTTTCTCTGATTGGCATGGGGCTCTTCATGGGCAATCTGAAGCATAAGTGTTTGCGATGGCCCCAAGAAAATGAAACTGTAACCCTGCACAACAGAACTGAAAATCCATATTATATTCGAGGTAAGAATCACTTGCCATCCGCATCAAAAAAATTAAAACTTTTCTTAAAGGCCAAGCAGCCTTCACAGAAATGTTGGACACTCAGCTTCAGAACAAACTTCTTGTAAACGTTGTAACTATGCTCAAGTACATGCATCCCCTGCTTTTTGAAAGTTCACGTTTCGCCGCTTAGCTTTTACCAAAGCCCTACATGAGTACCTGTTTTCGCTAACAGAGGAAATCTGAAGAGGATTTTCACTTTTATGAAAATGACTAAAAGCAAAAATAGCATTCAGCATTTGTTTTGCAGCAAGGCATCCTAGAGGTAGTGCACGGAGAGGAGTCTGGCCCCACCAAAGCTCCCTCCCCTAGAGCCACATTCAGCATCTCAACATCAAGCTGCCATAGCTTTGAATTATGTGTGTGAGCACCTGTGCCTTATTTCAGTTTATTTCGTGCATCTGTTAGCAAGATGTGTCCTAAAGTATCAGAAAAGCCTAAGAGAGGTTATTTTGGATGCCTGGCCATGCTCACAAACTTTTCCCTATAAACTAATGGTAATTGTTTCTTTATGCCATTTCCATTTACAAAAAGTTTTATTAGGAGTGTTCTGCTTTTGGATAGCGGGGAAACCTATACTGATATGGATCAGTTTCATTTATGAGGATTGCAAAGTTCCAATCTTCAGACAGTTCAATAAGGGAAACCTATGTTTGGAATTGCTAAGTTTTGTAAATTTTATCCTTTAAAAATAAATATAACCAAAGTCTTACTTTAAATTTCATCAAAGTAGAATCCTCACAATACTACCTTTATTTAATAAAGTTTTTTGAAGTATAAATTTACGTTTACTCATTAGCAATTTTAAAGTGACCTTATAAATTAAAAAATGGCCTGCATTATAGAAATTCTTTCTATTCTTGGATTTCAATCACTGCTGATCATTTTAAATGCTTTGGGTCATCCTTTGGTAAATATTAAACATATTTTAGGCTAATAGTCATAATGCCAAAATAAATATTGCTTGGCTTTTATATGTAAGTAATTCATATGCCTGATCACATATCTTTGCCATAATCCTGCAGAGAAGTGAATGACCCCTGTTACAAACAGAAAAATGGAAGTTCAGAGAAATTCAGTGAGTGTTCCAGCATATTATTACTATTCACTGATTAAAACTAGGATTCTAACCATGATCAATCTGGCTTTCAAATCCATGCCCTCTCCATCAGGCTGTACTCTCCTATTGGATTTTTTGCTCATATTAAAATTATTGGGTCCTTTTTGATAGTATTTAGAAAAAAATAAAAGTGTATTTTTAAACTAATAAAAATAAAATGTTGAATTTTTTGTAGTCCCTCTGCATGACTTTTATTTGTATTTGAATATATTAAGTCACAAAACAAATCTGAATAAATTTTACTCTCTGGCTTACCCCATAATATCATTATGATTCAAGTCATATAAAATTATTGGTATATGAATATGTGAAATGTTTCCTTATTATATGTGTCTATTCTATGGTCTTGATTCTAGTGGTAAGACAACAGAAAATGGATATTAAATCTTAGATTCCAGTTGAAATACTCTTTGGTTTCTTTAGTTATAACAAAATATGCAAATTATATAAAAATAAACAGTATTTACTACTTTACTGGTTATTGCTAGGAAAACAAATCCAGGCTCATCTTAGCATAATAGTATATGATAAAGAAATCACTTTTTAAAAATTACCACTTTAAAATTTGTCCAATTATAGTCATTCCATCTCCTCTAAAAACATGTTAGGAATGCTAAAAATATTATATGTGTAAAATGTTATTTAACCTAATTGCCATGTCATAGTCCTTGCACTTAGAAGAGTATTTGGGACTGCCCACTTCTACTAACGTCAAATTTCATTTGGTTTTTGACTGCCATTTAAAAGGTTTGATCAATGGTTCCTAACTATGATTTAAAAATTCTTCTAAAATTATTTTAGTCAACAAGTTAAAGTGACATTATTTGAGATTGGAGTAATTCAATTGTGTGTGTGTATATGTATACATGTATATGTATACACGTATATGTATATAATTTTACATACACACTCATACAATCAGGACAGATCTCATGTGTTCTTCTCTGTGATTAAAATTCAGAACCTAAAATCAATGCTCCTAAGCATGCATGTTCCCATCCCTGGTAGCTCATATCTAAAAACACAATTTACATTTTGAATTACAGCACATTAAGGATACCTGAATAACTTGTATGGGCTAAGATTCAGATTAACTTAAACTGTGATTAGAACTGGTGACATCAGGCAAGTAACTGGCACTGGATACTCAGTGTAGAAAAATAAGCTTCAGAGTGGGAAGAGAACGGCAGTTGAACCCAAAGGCAGAAATATGGTCTTTTGTGAAGGAAGATCATTTAGGAATAAGCCCTGTAAGAAAAGGTCCTCAGCTTTCAAACACTTCAGTCTTGGGAATTTTTCCTTCACAGGTCCTGTCATACCTGACTGGTTATATTCATTTTCCAGAACTCTATTTTTAAAAGGGATTCTCCTCTTTGTATGCTGAGCTGTTACTTTTGGGGCAGTGACGTATGTGGATTTCCAGAGGTCTCTTGGCCTCTTCATCACATGCTAGGGATGTGTAGGGTTTTGCAGATTTTTTTTTATAAAGGCCTTCCTTTTCACTATAGCAAGGAATGTTCCTCTTCTATGCAGATATAGACGGATATCAGATATGCTGTTTGTTCAAAATTAGATACAGAATATAATTTCTTTCCTATTTTTCAGAAACAGAAAATTTTTATTATTTGGAAGGAGAAATATATGCTCTTCTCTGTGGCAACAGAACAGATGCTGGGTAAGTGGTGTTAATGTTCTTGTATCAAGTCAGTATCATTGATCCATAGTATTTATTGAATGGTTATTGCTTTGGCTTATTTTTCTCATCTAATAACATTATCTCATTTTATCACTAAAACCATGCTGAGAAGTATACAACATGGAATACTATTAATCTGATTTTACGGGAAAAAGCAATAAACAGACTAGTTAAATGATTTATTCAAGGTCAAGAAGTTAGTAAGTGGCAGGTCTGAGGTCTGATCTTCTGTTTTCAGTATGCCCCAGAGCTAGTAGGAATTATCAAGAAAGACGGTATAATCTTTTCTTTGGCTAGAAGCCTTTGAAGAGAAGAAATATGAAAGATGCACTATTATTTCATTTATTTTATGGTTTGTATATCTTTTATGACTATAACTTACATTCATAAAAAGTTTATTGCTCTAAAAAAACAGTACTTATAAGTAACTCTTCAGTGATATGACAAGACTCTCAAGTCTTATTGTCCTATAATTTCAAATGAAGAGAAAAGAAAGTAGAAATGCAGTGCTTCTCAGCAGTACTAGCACTCCTATAATTCTTTATGTTACTTTCCTCAACTGGAAATGATCGGATGCCCTTCTGTAGGCTCAGCTCTTTCTTTGGCTCTGGGGCCCAAATTAACAAAAATCATATGGGGGTAGAGGGGCATGAGTTATGTAGTTTCTATATTCAGGTGATTTAGACATTTTGTTGCTTGTTCAACTCTTTGCCCAGCTACTGCCAGGCTTCAATTCTATTCTCAAGTCCATTTTGTGAACCCATCTCACAGTGTCTGCCACACCACACTCCAGATAACCCTTTTCATGGACATCTCAACTCAGATATGACCTGAAATGCTTGTTGAAAATAGCTTGTCATAAACAATCAGAATCACATTGATGTATTTCAAGATCAGAGGAGAAAGTCATGCAGTGTTTTCACCTGTAGCCACCATACCTTGCTGCATCGTAAACTATCCCAAAAGTTAGTGCCTTAAGACAAGAACAAAAATCTATTTGTTCAGATTCCGTGGGTTAGCAGTTTAGCAAGCCTCAGTGCGCGAGTACATTTTAAACCTCTCTTTGCATCATATTTGTTAACTATTAACAAAAGTCCAAAACAATGATGGCCAATGCCAGAATGACATTGGAGGAAAGTACACAAGGGTGTCGATAGAGGGAAGCATGATTTATCAGGCCACTACTGTAATAGCCGTCCCCAATACCCAAGCCCCCAAAAGACAAAAGTATGAAGACTCCAGGAGAGGAGATGAGATAAATCTTTAATCTGATCTTTGTACCAACATGCAAGTACTGTTTATAAATTGTCTATGTGATAAGTGTTTTCTCACCCTTAAATAATAGTATCTGAGGGCTTGAGGTGAGAGCATTTGAAAATTAAACCCTCAGCCACTGCAATTTAGCTTTTAGCACTGTTATTTTCCATCACTTTGATATTGGGTAGGAAAGAAATTTTTAACAAGACGTTGGGCAAAAGACCATTTGTGAGCCCCTTTTTCCTTTTAGCTTATCACTTATGTTAACTTAATATCGACCTCTTTGGAGCTTTTTCACTGGGAATTATTTAGGAGAAGACTACTCCCTGTGGAAGAAAGAGCCCTTTATTATTCATGGGTGGATGTTCTATACTTATGATTTGGCCATAATCTGAAAGTCACTTAAGAGTAAGCAGTTTTTCTTTTCTTTGCCTTCTTTAGTCAGTGTCCTGAAGGATATGTGTGTGTGAAAGCTGGCACAAATCCTGATTATGGCTTCACAAATTTTGACAGTTTTGGCTGGGCATTACTTGCCCTGTTTCGGTTAATGACGCAAGATTACCCTGAAGCACTTTACCACCAGGTAAGAATGGAGAGAATATGCACTGCACATAAAAATGGTGTCATGCCGCTCCCTTCTAAAATAATGGTCTAATGTAACACAGTTTATTAAATTTTTATGAGGAAAAGAATTTGAAGACAGAAAAGAGAATCAGAATTACTGAATATCAAACTATATGCTAATGCTGAACCCAAGTCTGTGCCCTTATGCATATTACATTTAATCTTTGAAACAATCTCGCAAGACCAATATATATATGCCTTTTATATGAAGACACTAAGATCAGAGTGGTTGGGTAACCTCTCCAAACTTACAAAATTTGTAATTTCCAGAAATCACAGTCCTGCTCTGTGGTATCATTCATTTGATATTAACTAAGTAAATAACATTTCTAAGTACTAATTCTTCAGTCAAAAAATTTAAACCAATGAGGTTACCATGTATTAAGAACTGTTTTTACTCAATGCCTACAATGTACTATTTTACTCTAATTCTTCTATTTCTTCTCATTCCCTTTTAATATTTAATCATGTTGTTATTATAACAGAAAGCTTGCTGTTATAAGACTTGAAATCCAAACTCTTGAGGGTCTCTCTTCGTAACTGATGATTTGTGTGCCATAGTTTCTCAGAAAGATATAATACTCATTTGAATGGAGATTCAATGTCTCTTTTAAGAGAAGTTTAATCACAGTAGAATATGCAATGTTAGTTTAGCAGCATAGTTAATATCAAAGCCTATTAGGTAAAACAAATAAATTACTTCAAATTTCCAAAGTACTTACAGTTGAAGGAGAATACTCTTTTTTAAAACATGCACATACATCCCCTCGTTTTATGACTGGATAGATAAATTATGTTGTGTGTGTGTACAAGTCATTAATAATGATAGGACTTTTAGCACAAAGGTTCTTACTGTGTTACATTATTAAATGAAAACCAAGTAAAAACAAACACACATACAGCACAATTATATTTCTAGTAACAGACATATATGAAAATATTAAAATGACTTTTTAAAATGCAAATTGTTTTTCTAATTTTGTAAGGTATTTATTTATATTGTTACTTTCCAGACTTTTTGACACGTATCAATGCCTCCTCCACAACACTAAGAACTTATTTCTGAAATTATCTTATCATGTTATCCTACTTCTAATCAGAGGTTTCCACATTCCTATGAGATGAAGTTCAAAGTCCAAATGCAAGGACTTGGAAGATCTGTGGTGACCTTCAAGATCTTGTTTCTGCATACTTCTGCAGATTTATTTCCTAACAATATCTCAATATGTACTCTCTGCTTTGTTTGAGTATAAAAAAGTCTTGCTGTTTCCTAAGTGAGCTTTTCCCCATAATTTCTTGTTTCAATGTATGTTGTACCCTCAGCCTAAATTCAAGTTTCTTTCTATATTCAGTCTCATGCCTTAAATTCATACCTCAAAGCCAAAAGAAATCTTGAGCTTTTCCCCAAGCCCTCCTTTCTGAGCCAAGGAAATCCTACACCAGAATTCTATGGCACCCTATAATTCCCTCTAATTGTGGTTATTTTAATTACTTGTTCAGCAGTTTCTTCCGTTAGGAGATATACTACCTAAAAAGAAGTATTTTGTCTTATTTTAATTTTTATGGCTCAGCATCACATAGAAATGCTTGATGAAATTTAAATAAATAAATAAATAAATAAATAAATAAATAAATAAAGTGAATACTTATGGATTGTATCAATTTATATAATAATAAATGTTTTGTCTTTTTTGGTTATAGCCCTCAAAGTATGTTTTCTAATGTTCTGGTTAGCATTGTTCTAAAGGAAATGCTTTCCCACTACCAGTGAAATGAAAAATTAGTCTGGGAGTACCCTAGTGGAGTACACATAGGACTTTCATCAATATTGCACTCTATTGAGTAGCATAGATAAGGTTCACTTTGATTTGGACTGGGTATTCGCTCTCAGCACTGCCCCAAACCGAATTGACATGGCTAGGGAAATTCAGCTACTATCCCCAAAGAAAACATCTCATATTTTGGAGAACACAATTCTCCATTCATCAGATATTTATTTGATCCAAGCACTCTTTGATATACCATGGGTACAGAAATGAACAAAACAAATGTGAGTCCTTACAGACATAAACATAACGCTATGTTTAACAATGCATTCTCTCCATAGGCTATGTACATCTTCACATGCACTATTTCATTTGATTTTCATAACAAACCTATGCTTTAGGGGCTATAATTAGCCCCAACTTCAAACTAAAATATAGTAAAACTAGAATACATATACTTTTCCATCATAATAAGAGTTTATATTTATACTTTTATCCTCCACCAGTTTCAAATAGTGGAAAGAGCAAAAACTTTGAGTTCAGGCATTCCTCCATAGCTGTGAGATCTTTGGCAAATCATTTTGCCTCATTTTCATCTTTTTTATGCATATTGGAAATAATAGTAAATACCACGTAAGTGTGTTGCATAGAATTAATGAGATAATAAAGTATTTATTAATGTGTATGGCCTGCAGTATATCCCACAATATCTATTACTGACTCCTGAATGTAAATGATAGCTAGTTCAGTGAGAAAAATATTTAACAAAATCCTAAATAGGTGACTCACTGGGGAAAAAGGTTTATTAAAAAAAAACTTTTAAAGATAAATGTACTATAGATTAATACAGAATTCTCCTTGATTGAATGTTGGAACATATTAATCTGTAAACATTTTTAACTCTGTCATAACAACATAATATTTTCTGTAAATAATACTTATCTATTGATTCAAGTGGATGCTTAAAAATTAAGACTATTCTCATCTGGGTTTTTTCTTTTTTTAGATTTTGTTTATATACTTTTACTCAATGATGATAAATCAGTAGCCTGTATTGCTTATATAGGGGACTGTATAAATCACTTACAATTTCTAAATTTTTAAATTTTTCATCTATCTTATATAATATTATGAAATAAAAGCTAGTCAGTGCTCACTTTTGAAATCTAAAATCTTGGTTTTCCTATCCATAAGTGACTTCAAATAAGTGAATTATATGATTTCCCCATGTGATTTGTGTAAATGTTCTTCACCAAAGTTTTTCTAACAGATAGAGAAATATTCCTGTTCCCCACCTATTTGAATAGACCTAAGTTTGTACCTTGTTATGATGTTTCCATAATGTTATGATCAGAAGAAATTAATCTCTAAACATTCATTCTCTGACTATATTCAGCTCCATATATTTAATGATTCTACTGTAAAGGAAATAGTCTTTCAAATTCAGTCTTTCCAGCTTTCTTTATTGAGAGATGACAAATTTTTCCTTTCAATATCTTTTCTCTGTTAGTGAAGATCTAAACACCGGATGCTCACCCTAACTTAATTAAATTACTAAATTCTCTCTTTGGGTTTTTTACCATGTATTCTGTACCTTACACATATATCTAAAGATAAAGAGCTTTTCTCTTATTTCTCCAGGTAAAGCCAGTAAAACTGTCTTGTGATTACATCCCACTCACAACTAAATTATTTTCATAACAAAATTTCATTTTCCATTTTAAAATAGGAGATTATAGGAAGACAAATAACAGTTTTCTCTTTTTTCTTGTTTTCCAACTGTCCTTAGATCCTGTATGCTTCTGGGAAGGTCTACATGATATTTTTTGTTGTGATAAGCTTTTGGTTTGCTTTTTACATAGCAAGCTTATTCTTGGGCATACTTGCTATGTCCTGTGAAGAAGAAAAGCAGAAAGCTGCTGAAAAAGCTGAGAAGACTGAGCCACAATTTCAGCAGACTTTAAAAGAACTTCAAGAAGGAGACAAGGCAGCCGAGGTATAAATTTCTCATACTGCTTCATAGAATCACAGAGTTTGAGTTATCTTCTCGAGATCTTGGAGTATATTGCTTTCTACTAGGTGCTCAGTGTCTGTGCATTGTATGTGATAAAAAGATCAAAAATAATCTTCATAAGTGGGCTCCCACTTTTGCTACATAACATTATTTCCTGAGTGTATTGTGGACAGAGTGACCAACATCTATAAATATTTCTATAAGACCGAAATTTTTTTGTTCCAGAATGTGTATAACTGCTACTGAAAAGTATGGATATATCATTTTTCAAACTTGACTTCTCTTAATGCAGGTTTAGGTTATTGATTTAAGCTTGCTCAGACAACACATCAGAATTAACTGGAAAATTTCAGTGCTGAATTCAATAGCAATAATGCCTTCCATAATTTAGAAATCATAAAGTACTAAAAGCATGGACTAAAAGTACAGTCTTGAAGTTGTAGAAAGAGAAAAACATGCACTTGACTGGCTTTCTAGCTCTTTCAAGAGGAAATGCACTATGCATCTTGATATATGGAGTTATTTTCTCCATGGAATAATTAATTCCATGATTAGTAAAACTTAATAAGGTTTTACTCCAATTTTCAATTATTTTAGAGTTGTGTTTAAGTATATTTCAGGTCTTTAGCCTCATAGCAAAAGATTCAATCTATGAATCTGAAAGTATTGACAGAAGTAGCACTAAAGGAAGTTATATAAATTATCCCTAAAAATCTAAATCGTGCCGTAAATGTACCAGAAGGAACAGGACCCAGGAAAGCAACCAGAAGTACCTCTCTTATATTCAGTAGGACCTGGCAATTTCACACCTCTTTCTCAGTTGGAGAGGGTTAGGTTTAGCCCAGTGTCCTAACACCCATATCAGAGCTGTTGAGGTGTATGGTGGGCAGGATCCAGGGGTCTGGGGTAGGGTAAAATCCATGCCTCTTCCAGGTGTTGACCCCTTCCCCTGTGTTGTGCAGAACCCTCTTGCCTGGGAGCTTGGTCTTTGGAGGGTGCTGGACCCAAACTGGTCACAGTACAGTTGAGTGCTCCTTGACCAGAATGGCTTGTTATAAAGCCTCACTTGGGGGAGGACAGCCATGCCCTGCCTCCTTTTCCATTCGTTTAGATTTGTTACTATTTTGCACTCTTAACACCTGCTAGCAAATATTGTCTACACTGGAAAAAGAACCTCGATGATAAAAGGACAGATTGAGGGAGCAGACAAAAGATAGAAAGGACTTATACTGAGACTCTATCATACAAAGAAGATAAAAAGAGGTGGGGAAAAGCAAAGAGCCAAGATACATTCTGGCACTAAGTGGAGTGTGCAGTAAGGCTGGGTAAGAGGTTCGTTAATACCAAAGGTAACTTCTGGGTCAAAAGGGTAAAATGTTAACTTCCCTACATATGTAACTCTTTATTTACTCATCATCAATGAAGAAGCTCTAGAAAAGTCTTTCTACTAAAAATATGGAATCTGAATAACATAATGTAGGATCATACCAAATTAAAAGTTATTGATAAATACTATATTTGCATGGTTCATAACATGCATACCATTGAAACAAGAAGCAATTATAAACAGTATGAAGAAAACATGTATAAAGAGAGGCTATTGAGTGTAGCCATTATATCACCCATGAGGAAGCCAGAGAAAAATTACAAAAGATTTTTGTCTTCAGAAATGAGTGTGGGGTCCTTCTGATTGAATGATGATGGTCTGAATGATATGTTGAATGTATAATTTGTTTCAAAGTGATATTTCAAATGTCAAGGGCTACCCACAAATGTATTCAAGAGCACAATATTCTCTTATCCCAAGATGAGATGCCCTATTAACTCTGGAAGAACTTGAATTATTTCCCAGTTTCTTAATATCTCCATTCATTTGGCTGTTTTGGATCAAATAAAGCCTTTCTGGTTTTAATTAAAATCTTTCAATTGTAAAGGATATCTTTTCCTGGAAGAGTGCTAGAACATTTTGTTATGAAAAACTTTTTTGGGAAGTAAGAGCAAAGGTCATTTTCACAAGATGTACTTTCTTTTTCTTTTTTTGTGTATACACAAGAAAATACTAGAAAGAGAAGAATTTAAAATGGAACATATTGAAGACACATTAGGTGACTGATATGATTTAGGACTAAGCAGACTCTAATTCCAATGTTGGGATTACTGAGAGATTACCTAAATGCTTCATATTCTCACATTATGGGAAAGCAGTAGATCATCTTAGCTAAGAGCACAGTTTTTCAGTCAAATAGATATAGATTTCAGTCTATTTTAGCCACCTAATAGATGTATGATGTTTGCCAAGTCTCTTAACCTTTCTGAACTTCTTTATCTGTAAGATGTTTATAATTTCAGTATCTGTCTCATAGGTTATTGTGAGATTCAAATGAAATAAATTTTTGTAAAACACTTGGCATGGCTTAGAATATACTAAGTAACTGGGGGGAAAATACAAGAAGACAAACACAAGAAGGTACAGCAGAATAGAATACTCCACCGTAGAATACTCCACCAACATAAAATTCTTAAGTCTTTGACTATACCCCTTTTAGGGATAATTAAAATAATAATGATGATGATGGTGATAATAATAATAGTATATAATGTTGTGGAGTGTCAACTGTGTTCCACACATGTGATAAGCATTTTCATGAATCCTCAAATGTGATCTTTATTGAGGAGTTCCAGTTATAAAATTTGACCTGTGTTTATTTGTACCTGATTTCTCCAAACTTGACTTCTTTCTTCACCACTTTATTTTTCTGGGGTCTCAATGCTGAAACTATATTATTCCAACAATTACCCAGTTTGCAGCTGAAACTTTCTTAAGAATTGACAGTCACTGGCAATCTCTTCTCCAGAAGAGAATCAGATATATACAACTGTAGGAATATAAATATTTTCAAATATATTTGCCCATCTAAAATGGCATCCTTATAACTCTTCTAATTAAATAAAACATTATTGACAATCTACTATATGCTAAGCATTGTACTAAACATTGGATATTTTAAAATGTTAATAAATACAAATATAGTGTCTATCTTCATGAAGCTAATGGTCTAATGGGGAGATAAACTGTAAAATTATCCTAAACACAAAATTGTACCTCTAGCACCACTAGACATTATGTGTTTCCTGATGCTATGAAACAGGAGACATAAAACACCACATAAAATATGTTATTGCCATAACCTGAGCTAAGTCTAGAAGCCTCTAGATCTAACCATCTTCTTCTAGAGACTAGAGGAGAGAGAAGAACACATTAAATTACACTGAAAGGACACAATCTGCCAAATCAAGAATGTGGAAATTCTATAGTTATAAGTGATCCATTATTGTCAACAAATAAATCAGATTAGAAAAAATAAAGGCATGAGATAATCAATAAACCTGTGAACTAAATACAGTATGTAAATCTTTTTGTATTTTGATTGGAACAAATCAAGTACAATAGAATGTTTCTGAGCAATGAAAGAAAATTGAGCATGGTCTGGGTATTGGATAATATTAAGGGAATTACTAATTTTCTGATTGCGATCCTAATATTACAATTATGTTTTTTAAAAAGATTATTCTGAGAATTATATGATGTCTGACATATTTTTCCTGAAATATTTTAAATAAAGCAGGGTAAGTAATACGTGAGAAGTGAGGAATATAATGATATTAATTGTTAAGCCTGGATATTGGGTACCTGGCGATTCACTACCTGGTATTATTCACTACTAAAAAAATAAAATAAAAATAAATTAAACTGTGGAGAGTGCTTTAAAAGTGAGAAATGTGATGCTTTGAGAGCCTATAATAAAGGATTTCCCTGGTAAGAAAATGTTTCTTTTTTTTTTTTTTTAATGTTTATTTATGTTGAGAGAGAGAGAGAGAGACTACGAGCTGGGGAGGGGCAGAGAGAGGGGGAAACACAGAATCCGAAGCAGGCTCCAGGCTCTGAGCTGTCAGCACAGAGGCCAAAGTGGGACTTGAACCCACGAACCTTGAGATCATGACCTGAGCTGAAGTTGGATGCTTAATGGACTGAGCCACCCAGGCACCCCGAGGAAAGGTTTCTAATGGGAAACCAACATTTGAACTGAGATCTGAAGAATGAGTCCATGCTACATGGGGGAGGGAACAGACTAAGTCAAGATGAAAAAGGTCAGTGTGGCTACAGTAGAGAGAGCAAGCGTGATCCCAAGATGAATACTGCAGCTATTCATTGCTAAATGCTAGAAATATGACTGGATTCTTCCTTATTCATACCTACTCTCCAGAGGAAATTTAAACCAGCTGTGACAAGAAGAATTCTAGCCCCTTTTTGCAGTCTAATTTTAACTTTGGATCTGCCTTTATTAGCTCTTAAACTTCCAAAAAGGAGATTACTGAGTCATGATCTTCTCACTTTGCATTATAAAATGGCCATATCCTTAGTTGTTGGCATTCATTTAATATTTTTTAAGAAGTTCCATTGAACTAAATTACTAGACTGGTGTGGTTTATTTGTTTTATATTCTAAAATATATCCACAGTTAGGGGTGCCTGGGTTGTTCATTTGGTTGAGCATCTGACTCTTCATTTTGGCTCAGGTCATGATCTCACGGTTTCGTGAGTTTGAGCCCCATGTCTGGCTCTGTCAGCAGCATGGAGTCTACTTGGAATTCTGTCTCTCCCTCTCTTTCTTTGCCCCTCCCCTGCATGTGCTCTCTCTGTCTCTCCCAAAATAAAGAAATAAACTTAAAACAATTTTTTAAAATTTTAAATATATCCACAGTCCAAGCCAAATAAGTAGAAAATTTAACATTGACTATATCACAATAACATTATTACTGTACTCACTCTATCCACCCCACACAGATAATTATCTTTACTGAATTACTTCTTGGGGTGATTCCGTCAGACATTGTCATTATCAGAAACATCTTTATGAGAAGCAATTCCTCTATATTAATAACAGTGGAAGGTATTATTCACTATATTACAAAATATCATCTTTATGAAGATATACCTGGGAGATCCCTCTTAGACCATAATAACAGAACAATTATGCCTCTACTGTTTTTTTGACTCATGAATATTTGAAATTGCCTATGTTACAACTTATATTTTATAGAATCCTGTAAGTGGGTCAAAAAATACTTTCTGGAGTAAGTATAGTTTAAGTAAATAAATTAACATCACATTCTGGGCCTTTAGCTTACTTTTTTCAATTAAAACAAATAGTGAGGGCACACAGATCTGTAGACCTGCAGAATCTGTCATTTTCCTGATGGAATCAGTATGAAGTCGAGTTGGTTTTCACCTCCTCTGACTCTAGTATTTATGAAATTAGAGGGATCTTGACTGATACTGAATGAGATGAATATGATGATTCCCTTGATATCTGTGATGCCGATTCATATAGACCACAGCAGAACTTGAACACTGTTTCCTGCAGTGTTAGTAACAGCTGCAGCCCCATGCCAGTTACCTCTGTGCCAGAGCGGGCTTGCCTGTTCAAATTTATTTACTATGTATTTCACCTATTTAGCCGCACCTATTCACCAAGTTAACAAACATACAATATTATCATTCTTATGTTGCTAAATGTAAAAAGTGTTGGGAACTCTGTAGTGTGATATTACCTACCTATTGTCAGTTTCTTAGAGTTTAAATTAAATATAAATTTTATACACGGTCATTAGAAACATCTGGGGTTCTATTTGTGATAACTATGAACTTGTAACATCTACATCAAGCCCTAGGAGTGTATTTCCTTTTTTTCAGTTTTTTTAAAAAAAATTCTAATGTTTATTTTTGAGAGAGAGACAGAGAGAGAAAGAGAGAGAGCGCATGCACTAGCAAGTGCAAGTGGGGGAGGGGCAGAGAGAGAGGGAGACAATTCAAAGCTGTCTCCAGGCTCTGAGCTGTCAGCACAGAGCCCAGGGCAGGGCTTAAACTCACAAGCTGTGAGCTCATGATCTGAACCGAAGTTGGATGCTTTACTGACTGAACCTCCCAGCCCCACCCCACCCCCACCCCCGCCCCTGCCCAGGAGTGTATTTCCAATGCAAGGCTTCTTTTGAACGCTGTGTAACCACATCAGCAAAACAGAGTATCTTAAAGACATTACTCAAGAGACATGAGAGACAGAAAGAAGTGATTCCTTTATGGAATCATCATGTATGATCTGGCCAAAACAACTATTTTACATGCTACTACTCAAGATTATTTCATTATCACAAAACCAAGTAATTTTGATTTTATCAAGAGAGTTTATAAAGTTTTAAAATACCCTTAAAGAAAAATTTAAGGTGTTAGAGAAATACTGTTTCAGCATGCTTGCCAACCAGATATTTTGCAATAACCCTATAAAGTACATGCTTAATGGTTTGTCAAATATGGGTAATACAAGTAATATAATCTGATTTCCTCCTTTTATAGTTGACTTTATAGTATAAAATGATTTTGTTGAGTTGCAAGTTCTACACATTTGTTATCCAAATAATCCTAAGCCAGTTTAATACTGCCTATAGTGTGAAGAGTAGCAAATAATGGAACCCAAAAAGATTTCTGGAGGTAAGAATCAATGTTTTAAAGAAGGTTATAAACCTTCTTATAGTTATAGCCTTGTATCTACAACAGGAAGAAGCCAGCATTAGACTCATCTAATTTCTTTTTAGACCAAGACCACACAAATAGAAATGAAGAAAAGATCACCAACTTCTATGATCACTTCTTTTAATATGTTGGATGATTCTACTGCTACTGTGAGACATGAAGAAGGTAAAGTAAAAAATACTTAGTTACTCTGAAAGGTATATTCATAAGATTCACTTTAAGTAAATCCTGCAATTTCTTCAGAATTTTAGGATAAGAAAAAGTTAAGGAATCACATAAGAATATTAAAGTGAGCAATTCCGTAAGCATGGTATTTTAAACATTGGAACGGGTCACCAAAGAGTAGTAAGGAGTTTTCTTTAACATTGAAAACAAAGTGGAAGTATTAACTTACAACTACAAATAGAAGTTGGATTATATAACAATAATATATTAAGATCCTTTTTTGCATTGTCTCTGCTTTTTTAATACATAAGCAGTAACTCATTATCATGGACAATATTAAAAGGCATTATTTTATAAAGCATTATAAATCTAGAAATTATAAATCATAATACTCTCAACTGTATTCCATGTTTTTTTTCTTGAGAGAAACTCCTAGGTTTTGCTTCTAATACACAGTGTGTCTCGTTTTCATTTGTCTAACTCAGCAAGCATTAACAAAATAGTGGCAATTGACTTTGCTCTGATTTATATTAGTACAAAATATTTCTATTTGCTAATTCCAAATCAAAGGTCTAATTTTAAACATCTCTTTGCATACGAAAGTCAAAATGTTTTATTAGCCAGAACTAAAACAACAATTTGCTAAAGTTTAACTTTTTTATTCTTTATTTCAGAACTTAAAAAATCCAGGAAGAGACGCCCATTGTGTTTGTATAGATTTGCTAAAACTTTATTGATCTGGAATTGTTCTCCCTGTTGGTTAAAATTGAAAGAGTTTATCCACATGATTATAATGGACCCATTTACTGATCTTGTCCTTACCATATGCATAATTCTAAATGTGTGTTTTTTGGCCTTGGAATGTTATCCAATGAGTGAAGAAACCACCAGTGTTCTCAGCATTGGAAACCTGGTAATGCTCTTGTATATTATTTTCATTGGCAGTTTCAACTTTTCTTTAGTCATCATAATCCTCATTATTTTATTTTGTAACTTCAATATGTTGCAAATGAATTATATGCATACTAGATGAAGTATGACCTTCATCCACAACCCACCACCTCTAGCCCTGATTTGTAAGTGTTATTATCATTGAAAGGTTTATAGCTAAGGTTTAAAATTCTGCTCTTTAAGTTTGAGATTCTAGTCAGTTACTTGGCAGTCAGGTTAAATGGAAATTATTTATTTCCTCTCCCATCCCAAATATATCCTCCCTTGGTACCATAGCTCCACAGCTCGGAGCAGGACAAAGGTGCAATAACAAATACAGATTCCTCACTGACACCTAAATTCTGAATCCTGACTACAACTGTACCTGCCTTGTCTGCTTAAGCTACCTGCCTTTGCCTCAGATGGGAACTTATTCTTTTGGTAAGGTAATGTTGAGAGTCACTTGTCCTTTTTTCCCCCCATACAATGCATAAAGCAAAACAGATTTCTGTGAGTTTAAAAACAAGTCACATTCAAGGAAATATGTAGCGTTTAATTTTCTTTTCTTTTATGGTTGTTGTTTGTTGCTTAGTACTAGTATAAATGGCCAAACTGCTACCCACTTTTAATTATACATTTACTTGGTACCAACACTATAGAAATTTAGTTATTTCTGCTAGTATAGTTTTCAAGAGACAGTTTTCAGAGGTTTACTATTTTTTTTTTCGCATAGACACTTTTACGGTTCAAAAAGTTAAATATCTTAATATGTACTCTATATCCCAAAAGAAACTGTTCAAAATAAAAATATTTTCATCTTTAAATATTCTCTTTTGTCTTTCAGGATAGCTTTTATTAAATAATTGAAGATTTTGTAGGCAATGTTTGACATTAGACTGTTAAGTGAAATGTTGGAGTCTATCCTTATTTTTTTTTTTAAGTTTATTTATTTGGGAGAGAGAGAGAGCCCAAGCAGGGGAGGGGCAGAGAAAGAGAGAGAGAGAATCTCAAGCAGGCTCTGTGCTGTCAGTGCAAAGCCCAATGTGGAGCTTGCTCCCATGAACCATGAGATCATGACCTGAGCCAAAACTGGGAGTCAGATGCTTAAATGACACAGCCACCCAGGTGCCCCAGAGTCTGTCTGTATAATACAGACTCCAATACTAATCAGATCTTGATAGAAGAACTGTGAAGACTGTGGCAGTGGAAACTTACAGTTTCTGTATATGTGGGTTCTGATGGTGTTATTGGAATCATATCCTCATCCATGTGTTTTGTTTTTGTTTAGATTTTTATTGGAATTTTCACAGCAGAAATGATTTTGAAAATAATTGCAATGCATCCATATGGGTATTTTCAAGTAGGTTGGAACATTTTTGATAGCCTGATTGTGTTCCATGGTTTAGCAGAACTTTATCTAGCCAATGTTTCTGGAATGGCTTTTTTAAAAATATTCAGAGTGGTAAGTACAATCCAATATCTAAATTTTATTTTATGAAAATTTCTCTCAGTCTCCTCAGACACAACATGGGAAGAATAGTAATACCTATCCTATGGGGACATTTGTAGTAATAAATGAATTGATTCATATATAAAGAGCTTAGGAAGTGCCCCAGGAAGAGTAAGAAGTTTCCAATGCTGTTATTTCACCGAAGCATCAAAGTAAGTAAGCTGTTTGGTAGCAAATTTGAGGTATAGTTTTAGGAATCAGGGCCAGGGTTACTGGTCAGTTGTGAGGAGCAGGATAATGTGGAGTCCCAGGAGATGAATGCCAATGTATGACTAAGGAACTGCAATCAGGTGAGTATTTCTAAATGTAGAGTAGAAAACTTTATAAAAGACCAGTCAAGCCAGCAGAATGTTATTACAAAAATTAAGTCAGAATCGGTATATGTATGCCTGTAATATGGTGGTAGTAAGAATCAGAAAACTAGGCAAGGAAATAATGTTATTAGAAGAGTATGTATGGAAACGTTAAGTACTTGATAAGTAATATATTTTCACGTTCTAGTAAGAAGTTGAAGAGATGTGGCAGGAATAAAGAACAACTAAATAGACTTGATCTTATCCAAATAATTCTTCAGAACCCTGTCTTAAGTCCTCATCCATAGACTTTTCTAATGAGTAAGAGAAACATATAAAAGATGTAGCTCTCAAATTTATGGATAAAACAAGACTGGGAAATAAAAAATATGATAAAAGATAGTATCAAAGTATCTGAAAGTCTAACATGGGCTGGATATAAATGATTCAGTCTTACATAGATAAATGTGAAGTCCTACTCTTGAGTCCATGAAGTGAACTATGTACTGGAAAAAGTTGGAGAAGGTATAGCATATATAAAAATGATATTTGGGTTTAAATTTTTTTAATGTTTATTTATTTTTGAGAGAAAGAGAGAGTACAAATGGGAGAGAGGCAGAGAGAGAGGGAGACACAGAATCTGAAGCAGGCTCCAGGCTCTGAGCTGTCAGCACAGAGCCCGATACAGGGCTCAAACCCATGAACCTTGAGATCGTGACCTGAGCCAAAGTTGGAGGCTTAACCTACCGAGCCACCCAGGTGCCCCAGTGATATTTGGGTTTTAGATGACTAAGCTCACCGTAATATGGTGGCCAAAACCGTTAAGGTAATCTTGTCCATTTCAATAGAAACAAAAAATCTAGTGAAAAGAAGAGAACTATTCAGACTAAACCTAGAAGGCTGTGTTTGGTTTTTGATATGTTACTTTAAAATAAAATACATAAGAGAAACTTCAGTGGAATTCAATGGAACCTGACAGACTTTTTCAATATCATCTATATGTCAGAATGTGGGAGAATTTACAGCGTACTGTGAAAAGCAAAACAAAGAATGGACAGTTATCCTACCAGATATTAAAACATAAAACTAGAGTAATTATAACAGCATAGTATTGAATGGAAATTGGCAGACCAATAGAAGGAGATATGTATTGGTTTAGTGTAAAAAAATACAGAATATGTGTCACATATTAAGAATTGTGTAACAATGGCTAGTATTAATAGTGCTCAAAACTGAATATTACATTAAAGACTATATATGTGTATGTGTATGATGCTGATAAAATGTACATCATAATAAATAGTGACCAGGGTTTTCTTTTTGTTTGTTTTTTATTTTTGTTGTTTCTTGCATTACTGTATTAGTTGAGAATTTTCAAGCTGGGAAAATACTGGCCGACATTTAGAATTCTGATGTTGATTCTGAGTAACTCATTGGTGGCCCTGAAAGGCTTGGTGCTGTTGTTGTTCACATTCATGTTCTTTTCTGCTGTGGTTGGCCTGAAGCTGTTCGGTAGGAGTTACAAAGAATGTGTCTGCAACATAGACAAAGACTGTCAACTCCCACACTGGCACATGCATGACTTCTTCCACTCTTTCCTGAACGTGCTCCGAATTCTCTGTGGAGAGTGGATAGAGACTTTATGGGATTGCCTTAAGGTTGCAGGCCAATTTGGTTGCCTTCCTTTTTACATGATGGTCATTTTAATTGGAAACTTATTGGTAAGTAATCCATGCTTTTAAATTTTCCTTGAAAAACTTGTGTAATGTAGTTTAGTATTTTCATGATGTGAATTTATGGGATCCAGTGGTCTATAACTGTGTTGTCCAATATGGTAGCCTCTAGCCACATGTGGCTGTTGATCAGTTGCAATACAATTGGCCCAATTAGAGATGTGCTACAAGGGTAAAATACCTACTGGCTTTGAAGTCTCACCCCCCTAAAATAACGTAAGTTATTTTATTAATAATTTTTATACTGAATGTATTTTAAAATGATAATATTTTTGATATATTTAGTTAAATAAAATGTTAGTAAAATTAGTTTCTGTTTTTGTTTGTGCTTTTGATGTGGCCACTAGAAAGTTGCATATGACATGCATCATATTTCTGTTGGAGAGCACTGGTTTATAACCTTGCTACTCAAGTAGCATTGGCATCATGTGGGAGATAGTTGGATCCCATCTCAGACCTATGGAAATCTACAGTTTAACAATATCCCCAGGTGATTTGTATGCACATTAAATTTTAAGAAGCACTTAAATGTAACACTGGTTGTCAAACTAGGTTGCACATTGGAATTACCTGGGGACCTAATAAAAATATAGTAATGTCTTGGATACATTACCAGAGATACCAATTTTATTGGTATGTGGACATAGCCCAGTCATCAGGATCTTTTACAATTTTTCGTTTGATTAAATTATGCAGTAAAGTTTGAAAATTGCTGACCTATAAAACTATGGTGCATTAGTGAAGAGGGATAGCTATCACTTTTAAATTCCCAGTAATTGAAGTGGTGTTACATGAATTGAGTAAGTAGCTTTTACTTCTTCTAAGCAAAGGGAATGGATTATAAAAGAAAATTGTTCTTACAAGGAAAAAAAAGGACTCAGTATTTGCTTTATTCATAAGTCATAGAAATCAAATACATTTTCCAAAAGACTGAAAAAAAATCACTGGTCAGATACCATTTTATCTATCAATAACCTTCCTCACTGCTTCTGTTTCACCTTGGGCATAACCTCTGTCATCCACTTATCACTGCTGGCATTCTGTTTAATTGTTGATGTACTTGTCTACCTTCCTTATTAAACTGTAAGCTCCACAAAGGAAGGATCATGACTTTTCTCTATATCATCAAAGCCTATAACAGGGTCTAACATGTAAAAATATTTCAATGATCTCGGCCTTTGTAGCTAATTAGTACACTTTCAACTCTCAGTGATATAACACTATTTTAACTGGCTAAAACAAAAATCAACATATATATCAGCATGCATAACTCAAAATGTCAGAGATAGATTTCACTTCAGTTGTGGTGTGACACATACATTCAAAAAAAAGGTCATTAGAGACAGACTTGTGTGTGACTCAGATCTGTCTTCTGTGTGGCCCTTGCTGGTAGTAGCCTCTATTTTATCAAGATGGCTGCTGCAGTCTAAAGCTTCATGTGTTCATATCACATCAAGTCTAAAAGAAGAGAAATTCCTGTTTCTTTTCTAGAAGTCACAGCAAATCTCTCCTATTATCTCATTAGCTCTGAGTCACATGTCCATTTGTGAACCAATCTCTATTACCCAGAGTGTGAAATATATTTATTATTTATTGTGCAGAGTGTGGAATATATTAACATATATTATGATAAGCTACTCAGAATCCTCTTTTGGAGCTGGAGTTGGCATCATTCAAAACACAAATCATACAACTAATAATAAGATAAGGGTGATTTCCCGTGAAATATTAAGTTTCTATTCCCAAAAGGGAATAGGAGAGGCTATGGTTGATGGCTATTGAGATAAACAACACACACACACACACACACACACACACACACACACACACACAGAGTTCAAAAGCAAAGAAGGAGAAATGCTGAGGCAATTGTATAATTGCATTTCTGCTTCTTTGTTTTTGAATTCCACTTTGTTTCTTATTTTTCTTACTCCTACTGATCAGAAACTTGATGTCAAAGGGCAGAGGGATTTCAGAATGAAATGGAACTACATGAACCTCCATTTCCAATTGATTGGTCATAATATTGCTTGGTTTGCTGAATCTTTTAAGCTTCATTTTTCTCAACAGTCATCATGTGTGAAGCGCAATGATAACAACTCTAGACTAAATACAAGGGGAAAAAATGTAAGGAGAGAATCTGTAAGGCTGTAGATCTCCCCCCATACTTTCAACTCATTACATTACAGCATTGTAATTTCACACCAAAACTCAGCATTTGTATAAAAAGAAGGTACTCCCCATTTTAAAAACTTAATTTTGTCTTGTTTGCCTAATAAACATTCCAGTGGTGATTCAGCCTGCAGTGGAACCGTAAAACATGATCATAAACAAAAGCAAGTATTTAGATGGCTTTTAAATAGTTACATGCAATGCTGAGTTATAGAAAAAATAGAGTTCAGATCCAAGCAAACATGGGTTCAAACTCCAGTTTTATTATTTACTAATTAAATGCCTTTGTGTATATGACACTGCCTCTTTAAACCTCGTAATATTTTAATAGAAGAATGAACATAATAATATATGCCATATAGAGTTATTGTAAGTTAAATAAAAACAGCTAGCACTGTATAAATATTTATAAATGTTTGTTTTACTTTCTTTAAGCTCTAGAAAATAGTACCTCCCACATCTTTAAAATTGTGTTAATTAAACAGTATTTAGAAGTTTCAGTTAGGCAAACATTCTACATGTTTCATTTGCAATTTAAGTAATTGCCACTAAGTGAACTGTGGGATCTAGCTAAGGTTACGTAAACCAAACAATGAGGGATATAGAAACATAAAAAGAAAAGAAATAGAAAATAGAAAATTCAGTTGCTTTTTAAAAATAAGACATTGATTATAAATATCTGTGTCATTCCATGTATGTTTACATATTCCCCAATTAAATATGTTAAGATACAATTTGAATAGTATTAAAATAGAAACTTCATACATGTTGAATTTCTTAAATTAGTAATCAAATAATTATTCGTACTTGAAAAATTCTTGGAAAATACTTGAAAAATAATTACATAAGTAAATCTTGAATTTCCTTTCTATTCCATATTACTTTATTTTGATGAGTTTTTCAATTCTCACCCAATAGATAGACATCAATGAGGTAAATGAGAGGGCAAATTTCAGGGGAGACATTTGAATGTTTTGTTTTATATACATTATTTCACATTTTATCTTTTAACACAAAAATAAGAAATATGTGTTTTGAATCTCTTTATAAAATACTGTGACTAGAACAAAGTCACACTAAGTTTATATAAAATTTTTCTTTATACCGTAATTCCAGAGAATTTTGAACTTCATTTTCAGCCTTTTAACAATAAAAAACAAATGTTTTTCAATCTTTATTTATTTTTGACAAAGACAGAGTGTTAGCAGGGGAGGGGCAGAGAGAGAGGGAGACACAGAATCTGAAGCAGGCTCCAGGCCTGGCCTGAGCACAGAGCCTAATGCAGGGCTTGAACTCAGGAATAGTGAGATCATGACTTGAGCCAAAGTCAGACGCTTAACCAACTGAGCCACCCAGGTACCCCAAGTCTTTTAACATTTTCACTGTATATGTATATCTACATTTGGTGTATGGGGGGATATGTTTAAGATATAAGAAATCTTAGATTGTAAGCTCTTAGTAAATTTTTCCTTGTCCAAATCCTGGCACAAAATCTATTTTTTACTCATTCTATAATTAATTTTTTCAACAAATATTAATCACTTATTTTGTGCCTAGTGTTGTGCTAGTTGTCTACTGGAGAGAAACTTGGTTCCTGCTCATATGAAGCTCGTAGTCATGAAATTTTTACCTAACACCTGTTCCTTATTTCACACTGTGCCAATAACTAAATGAAAGAAAAGAAACAACCAACTACCTTAAATTATATTTGGTGTTGCCTTCTTATATCCTGAACTCATTGTCTTTTAAGAATGATAGAAATGCTAGTAGTGTAGTTTCTATAAGGGCCATAAAGCCCCTGTTCATACTATCTGTAAGTAAGCTTTATTTATATATAAATATATTTATATATATATAAAGCTTTATATATATATATAAATATATTTATATATTTTTTATTTTCATATTATATACTTTTATATTTTTTAAACATAATTCATGTCATTTAAACTTTGCCCTTTAAAAATAATGTGTAAAACATAAAGTAAATTAAGTCTTCAAAAGTTCAAGTATCTGAAGAGAGGGGAAGACTTCCAATAATAAGCAAACAAAATGCTCAAATCAGTAGTTTAAGAGATGATCAGTATTGACTCCCTAACACTAAAACCCAAAAATATTATCTATACCCTACAATTACAAACGAGATAAAAATATGATTCTCTGGAAACTAAACGTAGCTTGATCATATTTCTCAGTGATAGTAAAGGTCAAAATATACACTGTCCTTCAGTTCAAATAACTTAAGTATTAGGAATTATTCTCCATCACTCATCTCTTTCTTATTTGACCAAATTTATTACCACAGAGAATCAATTAACCTACCCAAACCCTGCTACTAGCATATCACAAAGAAAACTAGGTACAGGCTTCAGAACCGGGACTGGGACTCTCTCCCCAAGATTCCTTGTGGGTTTGCAGAATCCATGAAGATGTCATTATACCTCTTCCTGGGATAGTGCTGAAGTGAGGTCAGCCACCTGAAGTAGCGATTCATTTACTTACCTTGGGAGAGACAGCCTGGCTCAGGGAAGGAAAAAAAGCTTTGGAATAAAATTAACTTAAATTCAATCTGTGTGACCTTGGATATCTGACATCTGTAAGCCTTGCCTTTTTCATGTCTAAAAGAAAATCAATAATATTTCATAGAATGTTGTGACCTTAAGAAGAGTTCTGGCTATACTGTACAAACCCTTAGCACAGCATCTGACCCACTGTATAGGAGTAAGAACTGAATAGCCTAAATGGCATTGTGGTTCCTAATTGTTTTCAAATCTCAGGTCAGCTTTTTTTTTTTCAAGATTTTTTTTTTTTGTTGTTTAAAAGGAAACAAAAAGTAACATAAACTTAACCTCATTTGTTTCCTCATTTAGATAATTTACCTGTTTCTGGCATTGGTGAGCTCCTTTAGTTCATACAAGGCTCCAACAACTGAAGAGAATGGTGAAGAACAAAATCTCCAGCGTGCAATGGCAAGGATTAAGAAAGGAATAAACTACATGTTTCCTAAAATATCATGCAAAAAACAAAACATTTCAAAGGAGACAATGGACAATGTAAACAATGTGTATGTTAGAGAGAATATTTCTGACCCTACCCTTTCTGATTTAAGCAATACCCAAGATTTCTTCAAGGATAAGGAAAAAAGCAGTGGCACAGAGAAAAACACAATGACTGAAAATGAGAGTCAATCACTTATCCCCAGTCCTAGTGTCTCAGAAACTGTACCAATTGCTTCAGGAGAATCTGATATAGAAAATCTGGATAATAAGGAGATTCAGAGCAAGTCAGGTGATGGGAGCAGCAAAGAGGTAAGATGTTTTAATATCCTGATTACTTACTGTTGATTTATGGCATTTTGGTAAGAAAGTGAGTGGGTGTTGAAGTTGCGGAGAGTTAGAGTACACATTTGATCCTAGCTCTACACTCCTTGCTCCTGCTTTTATGCTTCTGATGAAGTTAATTAACCATTGTAAGCTTCAGTTTCCTTTTCTATAAATGCAGATAAAATTGTATCTATTTCTTAGGGAGGATAGGACTAAGAAAAATAGCTCAAAGGTGCACAGAACAGTGCCCAGTCTATAGTAAACACTTAGTAAACATTAGAAAATATAATTTTAAAAGTCTATAAATTTATAAGCAGGCAGTGTGGGGTGATGAAAACATACCAAAGAAACTTAAGTTTTCAAAATCGATGTGTATTATTAGAGAAATCATTAAACTCTCCTGGGTGTTATCATCTTTAAAATGTTAAATTGGACTACAGGATGGCTAAAATACTTTCTTATTGGCCAAAAATCTAGGATTCTCATCACTTTATTTGTGCAGCATATACTATAACGTATATAATTAAGTTGGACTAAAAGAATAATGAAAACCCACCAGTTTGAATTGTGAACAGTGTGTAGCTTTATCAACTCATGGACAAAGAAAACAAAACAAAAAAGCAACAGCAAAAACAACAAAATAACCCAACACATTTAAAGAAGGGTAGATATTGCTGTTAACTTAGCTTCTAAAATGTACACCCTACTGGAAACATTATTATTGTCTTCATTTGCAAGCACCATGTCTTGGTAGGAGGTATGATTTAATAGAAAGCTACATCTACAGAGATCACATCTGTTCTGCAGGCTTCTTGCGTTGTACCTCAGTAGGGAATCATCTCAGATCACTCACAGGCACTGGGGAGGGGCAGAGAATGTCTCTTTCCAGATCCACAGAAACGACTCTGGCATTATCTTGTCTCCCAGACCTCTTCCAGCTTGGCAACTGCTCTTCAGTAACTTCTCAAATTGGCCTAATAGGAGTTGAATTGTAATTATTCAAAATCCTTCCGGCTCCTACTGAAGGCCTTTTTCTTTGTGTTAAAAAAACATTTTCACTCCTTAGCATTCCCAATATTTTGAGGTTCGTTTTCCTTTAATTAATACCATTTCTAGAAAACAGGGAAAACTGTTCTCCAGCTACACTTGTATATCTTCACTTATAACTTTGACTACCATCTATTTCTGGGTAAAAGTGCTATTTATCACAGCACATTGTGTTGAAATGCTCCAGGAAAACTTCTTGCCAATCTAATTAGAAAGTCTGGGATATGAAAATGTATAGGAAAGATGACACTAAATATGATTGTAAATGTTGAGGCTTCAGAAGTTGTAATGTATGCTGCCTGATTACTTGGTCCTACTGATTGATTAGCTACTCATAGATTTATTCACTTATCTGTACATTTGTTACATATTTTAGACACTTTCCAGATTATGCAACTCATGAGTACTTTAAGATGCTGATCTACCAAAAGCCAAAGAATAAAATATAAAAATCACATGGGATCTGGTAATTCTGAGATACATTCTTTTCTTTCTTTTGTATTTAAACTTTCAGCCATTGTTTAGTTACAACATAACTATATAAATTTTAGAAAAATAATGTCAAACTTTATATCAAGTTTTATAACTTTTTTCATAATGTAGCAATGTATCAGGGTCACTTTCTCATGCCATTAAGTCATCTTCTAATAAAATTATTTATACTTTTGAATCCCAATTGATTTATTTATAAAATTAGAATAATACATACTAAAAGAGGTTTGGAAAAATCACATCAAATAGTTTATGTAAAAATTCTAAAATAACATATAAATATAAGGTATATAATTTTCAATTATTGAATGCCTAAGAATTATATATTATTTGTTATTTACTCTCATATTGCTATAGCCTTTATTTCATCAGAAATAATGAAAATATGAGAACTGAAATAATAAAAGTGATGTGTTTAAGAGTAATATCCTGATGGATCTATATTTTTAGTTGAGCGCCAAATGTCTTATTGACAACTGACTATGTAAGATCTAAAGCAAATAAGGCTTCCTAATGATATTTTGTTGACACTTATTGTGCATAAGACCAAGAGGTAGGACAAAATATTTACAGTTTTCTTTTTGATATACTTTACTTAGACATTTCCTTATTTTTTAAGAAATAAGACTGTTTTTTTCCCAAATGTTTTAATACATTTATCTTATTTTTTTAATTAGAAAACAATTGTGTATACTATTAACTTAGAATAGTGGTCATTTTAAAGGATGATGTGTTGCATATTTATTTTGAAATAAAGTAAAATAAAGCATTATGAGAAAATCATTTCCAATAAAAGCCATGCATGTCACACATGCGTCATTACCACTTATACAAAGCCATGGCTACCTTATCGTATCCAGTCTTGACCTTCAGTCAAGAGCAGAGTGAGAAGCAATGTCAATCCTTTCAAAAAGCTTGTCGGCATAGGGCTGGTACCGCTTTGCCAGGTCTATTCCTGACTCTTATACCTTGTGCCATTTCTTCATTTCACTTCAAGATAACCTCACATCATTCCCATCCTATGATGGCATACACAAGAATGTATGGACTCGATTTTACAATACCAACTAAATGCACTCTTGTCTACCCATCTTTAGCATCAAGGAGTAATTACTTCTGATGCTGCTCATCTAGCTGAAATGGCTTATATGGAATCTCATGAACAACTTCAAGAGGGCTTTGGAACTCAAACCCTTTTGGATACTGGAGATAACCTATACACCTTTTAGGAGAATAGTGTTATGAACTAAATGTTAATTTTAATCTAAAAGTTATTTTAGCTTAAATGAATTTTTAATTAAATTTTTAAAACTTCAACTCACGGAGACATGTATCCTTTTAATGAAAATCATGAAATTAGCTTAAACAGTATTTTAAACCTGATAAAGTTCTTTTTGTATACAGTTTTTCTTATTTCTGAAAATAAAACAAGCCTGAACCACAGTGATAAAGTTGAATCACAGCTTTTTGGTGGGACTTTACTTTTCAGAAGGTAAAGCAATCTAGCTCGTCTGAATGCAGCACAGTGGATATTGCTATCTCCGAAGAAGAAACCGTCTGTGAACATGAAAAGCCAAAGCAGCTTAAAAATGGTAAGAGAAAAATAAGTTCCTTTGATCATTATATTGAAAATAGACTAAATTTCTCTTAACATAACTAATGCCATTAGATATATTTTAATTTTAGAGAGTTTATTAACTTAACTAAGGAACACACACATACAAATATATGTGTACAAGCACATGCACATGTGCCCAAAGGAATCCTCATAGAAACTTATAGGGAAAGTCAATAGAAAAGTCAACATTTGGAAAAGAGGGGCAGGGTCTATTTCCTAGAAGTTTAATGCAGTAGTTAAGAACACTGGGTCTGGAATCATACAGGCCTGAGTTCAAATCCCAGGTCACGTGACCATTTACTACCTTTACTTACCCTCTTTCAGGCTCATTTCTTAATATGTAAAATGAGGATAATAATGAAACTTACCTCACAGGATTGGTAAAAAGATTAAATTAGTGTAGATGCATGTGTGTCCATGCATGGTTGTGTGCATGTGTGTCGATGCATGGATGTGTGCATGTGTGCGTGTGTGTGTATATTTTTATGTCTCTTGGAATAAAGTCAATATTCAAAATACTCACATGAAAACATCCTATATCTTTCATAGGAAAACATATCATGCAATGGTGATTTATTTTTATATTCCACATGAATCTTAAGAAATGTATAAGGCTTCAGTCAGCTGATTGACTCACTAGATATGTAACATATATTTGTTGATGACTTGTAATTCAAATTAATTTCCTAGAAAGATTGACGAATATTTACAAGTTCTCTGCATTTGAAATCACTGGAAACCATCAACATGGTAACTGCTAAATGCTCAAATTCCTGTATTCAAAATAAGAACCTGCTCTCAGTAACTCAACTTCTAGAACTTGTATCATTCAAGGCAAAGGAGGAAAAATTTCCTATATTTTTTGACCAAAGATGTATGAATTGACAGTAGGTAAAATTCTAAAATGAAATGTGTTGACTTTAAATTCCACCCACCTCTATTTCTTCATGTTCTCCCCTGTTAAGCAGAGTCTTCTCTATCTTGGGATTTCTTTATGCTAACTCTCTTGACAGGAATGTAGAGTCCAATCCATGCATATGCCCCCTACCCACAAAGCACTCTGTAATCCAGGGGGCTCCTTCAATAAGTCTAAATCAAAATCACCATTCTCCTACCACCTGAGACCTGACATCAATTTAACTGACGTAACTAATATTATACTTCTTATCAGTTCCTGAATACCTATGTACTTAAATGAGAATGCTTATTATACCATGTGAATCTTCAGGCTTTATACCAAAATGTGATATTTAGAAGATATTGTATGTGGGGGAGAGGAGCGATTTGAAGGATGGGGATAAATTCTATTCTCAGACTCTGTTCCACCAGGCTAGGGGATGTTCTAAGTCATCTCTGCCTTTCACAATTTCTTCCTCTAGTGTTCTCCCACGTTAACTTTTTTTGTTTCCCCTCAGTGACTACAATGGTCACAGCATCAGGGGTGAAAATCAAATATTCGTAAGTCAGAGAGCACATGTGTTAGATTCCATAAGTAATCACCAAGGACTATGGTGGAAAGTTCAGGATGTCTACTTTTTCATGAATTTTCAAGATTTTTCTTCTTAGCAGTTTCATTCTTGACAGGTTATAGACGAAGATCTTCACCTGGCCAAATTAGTGGTGAATCCAAGAAAGGAAGAATTTGGCAGAACATAAGGAAAACCTGCCGCAAGATAGTGGAAAATGGTTGTTTTAAGTGTTTCATTGGCCTTGTCACTCTGCTCAGCACAGGTGCTCTGGTAAGTACGTGAGACTTATGGGGAAAAATGTATCTGAAGTCTGTTACTTGAAGCCACCATGCCAAATTAGTTTTCCCCAGATACTTACTATAGCAGTAAAGTTCATATTCTGTGATTTTGCTTTTGGGAAACATACATTACAGTTTCTTAAAATCTGTATATGCCTCATTCAGTATTAAATAAATCAAACAATTTTGAAATATAAGAATGACAGTGGGAAACGTGAATGTGAGATACCTAATTCTTATTTTAATAAAGTTTCATGTATGAGACAAAGTTTAAGAATATACACATACATACTTTTGTGCTGTGCTAGTACTTTGGTGCCTATTCAATCAGGAAAGAGAAGTACTATATACTTTTAATAACCTTTGAACCAAAAATACATATATTTTAATATTTATTCATTTTTGAGAGTGAGAGAAACAGAGCACGAATGGGGGAGGGGAAAAGAGAGAAGGAGACACAGAATCTGAAGCAGGCTCCAGGCTCTGAGCTGTCAGCCCAGAGCCCGACTCAGGCTCGAGCCCATGAACCGTGAGATCATGACCTGAGCCAAAATCGGACACTTAACCAACTGAGCCACCCAGACATCCTGCATTTATGAAGCATTTTGAGAGAAAGAGAGTAAATGAGCTGGGGAGGGGCAAGAGAGGGGCGGGGGGAGAGGATCTGAAGCAGGCTCTGCCCTGAGAGCAGAGAGCCTGATGCAGAACTTGAACGTACAGACCGTGAGAACATAACCTGAGCTGAAGTCGGACTCTTAACTGACTGAGCCACCCAGGTGCCCTGAACCAAAAATATATTTACCCATTGACACAACAACCTTAAATCTAGGAAATTATCCTACAAATATCTGAGCAAGTATGAAATGCATTTACAAGGCTCTTCAGTGAAGAATTCTTTGTATAGAAAAAGATTAAAAAGTAAAAATAGTCTACAATAGGTAACTGTTTAAATATGCTCTGATATAAACATCCAATGGGACACCGTGCAGCTATTTAGAAAATTCAAAAGCTGTATGCATGCTAATATTGCAAGTTATAGCAATGTGCAAAAAAAGAGAAAGATCTAGAATAAAGTGTATCTATTAGGTATCTATTAATATTCATGTTTCCCACTGTCATTCATAAATTTTGAAATTGTTTTATTTATTTGATATTGAATGAGGCATATGACATTTTACTTAGGAAATAAAGAAAAATAGAATTTATATTATATTATTTTCCAGTGTTTGATTAAAGAGGATCAGAGAAGGATATACAAGAAATAGTTAATTGTGAGATACACAGAGCAAAAAGAATGGATTCATGGCTGGGAACCAGACTTTGTACTGCATACAATTTTTAAAGTAAATTTTATATTGACATTTACCACACATTTACCACAAACCTAGAAATTATAAGTGTCTAACCTAAAGAATTTTCACCTGGGTGGCTCAGTCGGTTAAGTGCCCGACTTCCGCTCAGGCCATGATCTCACAGTTCATGAGTTCGAGCCCTGTGTCAGGCTCTGTATTGACAGCTCGGAGGCTAGAATCTGCTTCAGATTCTGTGTTTCCCTCTCTTTCTGCCCCTCCCCCTTTCCCATTCTGTTCTCTCTCTCTCTCTGAAAAATAAATAAACATTAAAAAAGTAAACAAGGATTAAAGTAATCCTATGTTAATAATGGTGTGATTCTTATAAATCTAATGTTAAATAAAAGTAACATTTTCTCACAAACTGTGAGATCATGACATGAGGTGAAGTCTGATGCTTAACTGACTGAACGACTCAGGTGCCCCGATCTTTGTTTACTTTTTGACCTTGAATGCACTTTAATGCAAGCCTTCCTGACTTTGTTGGTACTTTATTGCCTTTTTTCAGTGCTGAGATAAAAACACTATGAAATTGCTTTCAGTGACATTATCAGACTTTGTATCCTCTACAGTAAAGTAAAGGTTGACCTATTAATCTGAGAAGCTTTGGAGAAATGATTATAGTTTTATTTCATATTCATGTGTTTCCACTGGTTTACCTGATTATTTCTGCAGCAGAGCAAGCTGTGTGACTTTTTCTTGTAACAGCAGTATGGATATCTGAAGACACGTTTATCTTTTTCATTATTTAAAAAAAATCTATTAGATGTTTTATTGGGGCCACACTGAAATTACACATTAATTTATACAGACATAATATTTTTATAATATTGAGTCTTCCATCTAGGCAAAATGGCATATCTCTACATTATTTGGCGTGTTTTTATGTTCTATAGCAATTTTATAATTTTTAAGAAAATATATTTATTTACATTCAAGTTAATTAGCATACAGTGTAGTATTGGTTTCAAGAGTAGAACCCAGTGACTCATCACTTACATATAACACCAGTGCTCATCCCAGCAAGTGCCCTCCTTAATGCCCATCACCCATTTAGCCCATCCTCCCCACCTCCCCTCCAGCAACCCTCAGTTCTCCATATTTAAGAGTCTCTTATGCTTTGCCTCCATCTCTGTTTTTACCTTATTTTTCCTGAAGACATATTTAAAAGAATTTCTACTCTCTTAGTAAGTGCCACATATCTGCAAATTGGCTACATGGAATTAGAGATAAGAACCAGTTAGATGTGAGCAAAGGTTTTTGCCTCTTATATTAAGTTTGATTAACTGATTCATGAGAAGAATTCTGGATCACTGTGGTGCCAAATTCAGTCTCTATAAGAAATTCTGGGACCAATTACTGATGTCTGCTATAGACATAGGATCAGAAAATGTTACTTATGGATTATGTGAATAAATCCAAACCAAGTGAACCAGCCCGTGAAACTACAACCTATGACTTTGCTCACGATCTGTTTGCTAGAGATAGCATTTCATTCCGCTCTATGCCAAAAGATTTTTTAAAAAATTACATGTACACTAATCCTCAAATGTTTTACCCACAGGCTTTTGAAGATATATATATCGATCAGAGAAAGACTATTAAAATCTTATTAGAATATGCTGACATGATCTTCACTTACATCTTCATTCTGGAAATGCTTCTAAAGTGGATGGCATATGGTTTTAAAGCCTATTTCACTGATAGCTGGTATAAGCTAGACTTCATGGTTGTCATTGTACGTATTTCAAAGAAAAATGTTAAAGACTATTATTCAATTTTTTTCTTCTTTACTCTTACTCTCTCTTAACTCTTTCCTTTACTTATATCTACCTTTTTCCTCTCTTTGTATGTTTTTAGTCACCAAAATCCCCTATTTCTTCATTTGTAATACTTAACATTTGTCCTTTTCCTCTCAACCTAAAAATTTTAAAGTTCAACATTTCACCCCTAGATTATTCTAATGACCACGTATGAACCCACTACTAATGGGATAGACATCCTGAAATATTTAAATTCTGTTGGCTTGATGTTTAAATCATATATTCAAAACAGACGACTTACCATAACCTTCACCATTAGCACTGTGATCCAAGCTACTAAAGATTCTCAGTTGGATTTCCAGTGCAGATCCCTGCCCCTGCCACTACACACCTTCCTTCTAAGCTCCACATAGCAACCACATACATTTTACTGCTGTAAAACAGAAGTCAGTCCAGGTCTCTTTTCTTCTTGAAACTCTCCAATAAGCATCTCATGTCGCTCCGAGTAAAAAGCTACATTCTCTGCCATCAAAGCCTACAAGTTTCTACATGATCGGTCTTGTCTCCTATTACTTTCCGTTTCCATTATCCCAATTTATAGACTGCTCCACCTGCACTGACCTTCCTGAAGATCTCCCATATGCTGAGATTCCTTCCATCTTAGTGCCTTTGCAGTTATTTTTCCTTCCACCTGGAACTTTTGCTGGCTCACCTCATTTATGTCTACTCAAATAAGAGTGCAGAAATTGGGTCTTTCCCCACTACCGTATTTAAAACTGCAACTACTACAATGCTCCTTTTTCCTTTCTCTGCACTCTTCATCTCTATAGCACCTATTAATATTATATATTAATTGATATTCATTGTTTATTCATTGTGATTGTTTGTCTTCCCCTTTGAAAGGTTAGCACCTTTGGGGAAGAAATGCTTTCCCAATGTGGTTCTCTTCTTATCCCTAATGCGCAGAACAACTCATGTATCATAGTAGGTACTCAGTAATTTTTGTTGAATGAACAAATGGTTCCTATTCTATAAGCAATGATTGACTGAAGCTTCTCACTGTATAAATAATGACTTACAGTATCTGATCTCTGTCTTCTAAATAAATTATTGCGAATTAACCTTCTCCTCCAACAAAAATCACACTATATCTGCAACCCACCTTCCTGTTTCCTAGTCATTATTCTTAGGTGTACACAACCCGTGACACTTACATAAATCATATGTTTACTCCAAAGCTCACTTTAAGGCCATCTCTTAGTATAGGATAAAAAAGAACAAATTTTTCATTTATGTTGCTTGAAAATACATAAAATATGAAGGTACTATAAAAGTTAGTTGTAACTCTATCACCTTGCTCAATCTCTGTTAACATTTATTAACCCTGAATGATCTTTATGCATATGTTTACTTTAAGAAATCACCTTGGTATCTTTGTATACATTTTTATAATTTGTACTTAAACTTAACAATGTTCATATACTCTTTGATGCCTCTTCTCTGAAATACTATTTTGTATATTGTGTTAACCATATTTATATATGAATTCACATGTAAATATATTTCAAATTTTGTTTTTATGAATACATGATATACTATTACTGTATGGAAAATAATCATGAAACTGATTATTAATCTAATTTCAAACAAAAAATGGATGTAAATATTAACCCTTGATCATAAAGAATGTCAAATATACAAATTTTTTTATTTCAATAATATATATATTCCTACTACCAGAAAATGTTTTTGTTTTATCTTTATCTTTTTTAAAGTAACTTTAACACAAGGTTATTTTCTTATACTTTTCTTTAAGTCATTGTTAAGATATATTGAAATATATTTTACATCTTTGCATATTTCTTGGGAAGCTTTGACTGTTTATCATTTTTAAATAAGTGAAAAGTTTATTTTGCAGATTGTTTTGATTAAAGTTAAAATAAACCCTATTCACTCTTTTTTTTCTTAAATATATTTAGGTGTTTTGTCTTAGCTTAATAGGCAAATCTCGGGAAGAATTCAAACCACTAACTTCTGTTAAATTCCTCCGGGCACTCAGAGTTCTATCTCAATTTGAAAGAATGAAGGTAAGAAAAAAGTGTCTAAACTAATATGTAGGTTTTTATTTAGGATTAATAAATTTCTATAAATTAAAAATTTTATAATCTTCTCATTTGCATCTTTAACAATACTAATGCAAAAACCTTATATTCCACAATTTACAAATATAGAAGAAAGGTATATGAGTTATGCTTATTAAGATTTTAGGACTTTCCTGCTCATAAGATATGAATAGAAATAATATAAAATTTTAAAAACTAGTACTATTGTAGCCCACTTGGGTGTCTATGAGTATTGATACAATTATCTCAATGTTAAAAATATAACTGACAAAATGAAACTTGGATCACCTAGATGCTTAAAATTATAGGAATATCGTACACGCTAAGCAATTATACTGAATAAAAGTTTGAATTTTAAAATAAATTAATGTTTTCAAGTCACGCATCACAAATTATGAATTCTTGTCATCTCTCCCTCACCGTCACATTAAACCTCTTTTGAACAATGTAAGGGAAGCTAACAGGTAAAGCCACATAAAACAACCAGTGTTCAATCTTTTGTGCCTATAATGGAAACCCACCCCAAATGGCTCGACCTAATGGAGCAAACAGTTTATGGCCACCACAAATAGTATAATTATGTAAAATACAGTCATCAGCTATGTGCAGAAATGGGAAAAAAAGTCTAGTTTTATCTTTTATTTCATAACCATACATCTGTTTTCTTGATTTTTTTATTTATATAGATTATTTATCATTAATCTGCCTACTTGAATAATATTACAGAATATCACATATTCAGTGTAGGTAGGATCCAGTAAGAAAATTATTTATGTTTGATGTGTATTTTTCTTATAGTTCATATATTATATATTACATAAAAACTGCCATATATTAATAAACCATAACACTTAAGATCTTTTCACTTGGCAAAAACATGGATACTTGTTTTAATCTCAAAATTTAGATAATTATAGATGATTATTATAAACAAATAGAAATATAAGTAATTTAAAGTATTTTAAACCAAAATATATGTTTCAGAAATTTTAATAGCATAATCTTTATATGATATTTATATATACACATATGCATACATAAATACATGTATTAAGTACATTAATTATATTTTAATATATATGTAAGTACATGACTGATAGTAATATTTTTATAATTCATATGAATCTGTGATCAACTCGTTATAACAGGAATTAGTCCTGATCAACCTATTCCCTAAATGCATTGCTGGTGTTGGAGAAGAAATATTCTTACTATAACTGGAAGTTTGTACCTCTTAATCCCCTCCACCCACTGCCAACTCCTCTCCACTCTGATAACCACTAGTTTGTTTCCTGTATAGATGAGTCTGTTCTGTTTGGTTTTGTTTGTTCACTTGTTTTATTTTTAAATTCCACATATAGGTGAAACCATATGGTATCTGTCTTTCTCTGTCTGACTTATTTCTTTTAGCACAATACTCTCAAAGCCCATCCATGTGGTTGCTAATAGCAAGATCTCATTCATTTTTATGGCTGAGTAATAGCCCATTGTTTATATATACAGCATCTTCTTTATCCATTCATCTGTTCATAGATACTTAGGTTGCTTCCATATCTTGGTTATTGTAAACAATGCAGCAGTAAGCACAGAAATGCATATATACTTTCATATTAGTGTTTTCATTTTCTTTGGGTAAATATCCAGAAGTAGAATTATTGAATTATGTACTATTTCTATTTTTAATTTCTTGAGGAACCTCCATACAATTTTCTATAGTTGCTACAGAAATTTACATTCCCACCAACAGTGAATAAGGGTTTCCCCACCCCACATCTTCACCAGCACTTGTTATTTCTTATCATTTTGATACTAGCCATTCTGCCAGGTGTAAGGTGGTATCCATTGTGGTTTCCGTTTGCATTACCCCAATGATTAGTGATGTTGAGTCTCTTTTCATATGTTAGCCTTCTGAATGTCTTTGGCTATTGAGGTCCAATTTTTTAATTGGATTGCTTATGGGTTTTTTTATGTTAAGATGTAGAAGTTCTTTATATATTTTGTATATTAACTAACCCTTTATCAGATATATCATTTGCAAATATTCTCTCATATTCAGGAGTCTGCCTGTTCATTTTGTTGATGGTTTCCTTCACTGTGCAAAAGTTTTTTTTGTGTAATAGTTTATTTTTGCCTTTGTTTTCTTTGTCTGAAGAGACAGAAAATGAAGAAAAAATGTTGTTAAGGCTAACAACAAAGAGATTACTAACTATAGTTTTTTCTAGGATTTTTATGGCTTCAGGACTCATAATCAGGTCTTTAATCCATTGTGAGTTTATTTTTGTGCATGGTATAAAAACGTGGTCCAAATTCATTCTTCTGCATGTGGCTGCTCAGTTTTCCCAGCACCATTTATTGAAGACTGTCTTTTCCCACCGTATATTCTTTCTTCCTTTGTTGTAGATTAATTGACCATGTCATCATGGGTTTATTTCTGGACTCTATTCTGCTCTATTGCAGATCCAGATCTTTAAGCTTCATCTCAACCTCTGGAAGTTCTGTAGTTGAATGAGTTCTGAAAACATACCATTGAATATATAAGGAAGCCACATGATTACAAAATTAATGTTTTATGTATTTAATAAACTCCAGGGGCTGGGTACTCTTACTACTGAAATATTTGTATCAACAGTATCTACTACTTTTATTCTTACATAAGTGTATTTTCTGATAGGGATAGCATTTTTTTTCATTAGAGTCATCAATGGACTTCTCAAAATATCCAAAATGCCAACAAAGGATCTGTGACTTAGTTTTAGGAATAAAGTGTTACTGAAAGCACAATTAAAAGTTAAAATATTTATTCAAGTCCAGAAAACTGAGGGATATCAGCAAAAAAGTACAACAAAAAGGGTATGTATCCAGTAATGGCTAAGGGAAGGGAAGGTTAGAATGGTAGAAAAGAGAATCAGTGGTCTTCACAAAAAGAGAGAGAGAGAGAGAGAGAGAGAGATGAGGTTGGTAGAAACGAATCAAAAGTGTAAATGCTAAAGGAAAGATATGTACCAAGAATGAATATTTCTGTTGGTTATAGGAAATGCTTTACATTTGCCATAACAGCTATAGTGGAGTGATAAGAAAAAATCTGATTATAATATTCAAGAGAGAAGGGAGTTGAGGAAATGGAGATGGTGATTCCAGACTATTACTATTAATCAAATTCAAGTGGTTGATTTATTTCCCAAACTACCTGCTCTGGAGTGGCTCACCAGTGACATAGAGTGGTACAGTGAGGAGGTTTGTGACTCTGCAGGGTGCAGAGGCCCATTCAGTGTTTCTTGAAATAGTCTCTTGCCTTTATTTCATTGATCTACAGTCTCTTGGTCCTCCTCGTATTTCCCCTGCCACTTCAGTGTCTGCTTTGTAGGTTAATCCTCCCTAAAGTTAGAATCACCCAGACTTAGATCTAGGCCTTTCTTTCTCATTTTATATGCTTTCTAGATAATATGTACACATACATACGCACAGGTTCAGTTGTCTTGCCCTTTTCTGGCCCAATACAGGAAGCTGATAAATGTGTTAAATCAGTGAAATAATTATTTTACTAATCAACGCAGTTGCTTTTTCATGATTTTTTTAGTACAACTATTTTGAGACTATCTCACATTTTTTTTGTATATTTTTAATGTATATTTTTAATTGAAATTTATAATTTAGGTAATTCAAATACTGGCATGCTGGCCTATTGAATCTTTAGAGATGACCTGTTTTTGTTATTTCAATATGACATTACATTTAGTATTTCCAGTTCAACTAAAGTGATTTCACATTTCTTACCTAAAGTTTACCTGTTTGTTTTTTATATGCCAGGTGGTTGTGAGAGCTTTGATAAAAACAACTTTACCTGCTTTGAATGTGTTTCTGGTCTGCTTAATGATCTGGCTGGCTTTTAGCATCATAGGAGTGTACTTATTTGCTGGCACGTTCTATGAATGCATTGACCCAACAAGTGGAGAAAGGTTTCCTATATCTGAAGTGATGAATAAGAGTCAGTGTGAAAGCCTTGTGTTTAATGAATCCATGCAATGGGAGAATGCAAAACTGAACTTTGATAATGTTGGAAATGGTTTCCTTTCACTGCTTCAAGTAGTAAGTTCACTTTTGATGTTTTTTACTTTTTATCAGTGTTTTTAGATGTCCGTGCATATTATAGGTGGGCATAATGTGGACAAATGTGAATGGACAAAATGTGAATGATTACTAGAGTTGGTTATAACATATTTTAGCAATTATTTAAAATACATGTTATGCAACATACTACACTAGGCTCATTTGGAAAGATGAAAGTGAAATGCAGACCCTGCTTTCCTGGGAGAAGGAAGTGAAGATGAAGGTAGGACTGACGGGGGAGATGGCAGGTACTGGCCAAACCTATTTCCACCATCACTGGTAAGGTAATAGGGTCACAATTTTTGGTACAACTAAAGTTACTACTGTTTTGTTTCTACTCAGTGCTATGAGGAATGGCTACTCAGTCACCCACCATCTAACAGAAGTGAGGAGATAAATCATTCATTCTTGTCTTACCACCCCAATAGAAAAGCACATAAATAGCAGTTACCACTAACAATGACACTTGGGCAATGTGTATTTATTTATCATTTATCTATCTACCTCTCTCTCTCTCTCTCTCTCTCTCTCTCTTTCTATTTATACTATCTTACAACATTTTGTTATCAACTACAGTAAAACTACTACAATTAAGCTAAGTAAAAATAAATAGTTGTTAAATAGTTGTTAACAGATAATAGAAATGCAACAATGAAAATGATAAAGGTCTCAATTACAGGGTATATTGAAATGTGGTCAGCCTTAGTAATCAAATGTTTTACTGTATTAATAACAAACTGAGTTTCACTTTTTATTTGAAACAAAGCTTAAGATTTCCATAAGAATTAAATACATGCCATTTTTACAGGCAACATTTAATGGATGGATCACCATTATGAATTCAGCAGTTGATTCTACTGGTGTAAGTATAATATAATCTTACGGCCATTGTTAAAATTCAAGAAAAGTTATTTTTGCAATTCAAGAAGAGGGTACCAACAGTAATAGAATAGATAACATGATCAGAGTGAATGCTTATAGTAGACAGAAATTAAATACATTTCAAATTGAACATTTCACAGAAAACGAAATCCTTCCAGGATTATGTACAGTGGTTGAACCCCAATAAGCCCATTTGAAGGATTATCAGACTTCATAACAGTGGTTAAACCAATGCAATAAATTTTAAAATCCAAATAAACAAAGCAATGATATCCTTTCACTAACGAGCAAAGAAAAAATATTACTTCTGTAGAATTGTTGGATCTTCCTGTTGTAAATTGTTTTATAAATCTTATGTTTTAAAGCGTTAGTATCAATATTTTGCTTATTTTTCACTTTTTGATTTATTTTTATTTTTAAAGACTTTACTTTTTAGAGCAGTTTTAGGTTAACAACAAAATTGAGAGGAAAGCAGAGATTTCCCTTATACCCACTTGACCCCACACATGCATAGCCTATTATTGATATCACTTACCAGAATGGTACATTTTTACCCCGGATGAACCTACATTGACAGATCATAATCTCCCAAAGTCCAGAGTTTACTTGAGGGTTCACTTGGTGTTGTACATTATATGGGTTTGAACAATTGTGTAATGACTGACATGTAACTATCATTACAATATCATACAGAATATTTTCACTGCCCTAAAAATCCACTATGCCCTGTCTTATTTTGATTATTTTTTAACTTAACTTTTAGGTAAATAAGCAACCTAATTTTGAAGACAACATCTACATGTCTTATTACTTTATCAGCTTTATTGTTATTGGATTATTTCTTCCTTTGAGTATGCTGATCGGTGTTATTATTGCTAATTTCAACAAGCATAAAATAAAGATAAGTATAAATATTCTTTGTTCATTAATACCTGAGAAAACACATTTATAAGAGTGTCCTGCTTCAAATAATTGGTTTTGGATTCAGCTTAATGTAATTTTTATTTGGTGCTTATCTATTAAAAAAATTTGATGTTCCTGCATATTGATAAATATTGCTAAAATGTTCATCTTTACATTGTTTTATATATTGAAATATAAACAAACAAGTTAAAAGGTTAAAAATTGCAGGTGTTTCTATATATATATATGTTTGTAAATAATGACATGCTGACCAACAAGTAATATTGTGGTACATCTGCACAAATAGGTGAAGAAGTTCAAGAAAAATAAGCTACACTCTTTTACTCTCTGATATGTTCAAAGCCTTCAGAGTCATATCTAGCATAGACATCTTTGTCAGTGCAGTAGCTTTTTCTGCTAGAAGTAGGGGGTATCCTAAATCCTAACCCCATGTCCTAAATAGCAGTGCTTGAAATCAGTTAGGGACAATTCAGAGACAGAATTGAAAAACCCATTTGATCCCACCTCCACACAAAGGCCTTCAAGGCTTCTGCAAATGCAAAGGCCTCAAAAGTCATTTAAATCTGCTTATTTTAACCACAGAGACCTACTTTCTAGAGGTATAGGAAAGCCTTCTAAAAAATCAAAAGAATAGTCTAGTTTTGAAATTCTGTTTTCAGCCATGTCATCAAAGTTTAGTCATGTGCAGCATCTGATAAACTGCTCTCAGCCTCCACTAATCAAATGGGATTAGAAGATCAATGATCAAATATCCATTTGACTGGAAGCTTCAGCTTCTTGGGATCAATCCAGTGGGATAACATTCCAGGATTTGCTCCTGGGCTTCAAACCGGTGACCCCTATCAAATTTAAGTAACTAAGTCCTGACTTAGGGCAGTAACAATCCCTAATTTCTAGATTAACACACTAACCATTTACCTCTTATTCACTTTATATATTTTGTATAAGATACTTAGTACTAGGAACAAAAAGATGAAAAGCTCTAAAAGGTACTATGAAGAAGTAAGCACAAAGTGCTGTTGGATTAATAGTATAAAAAATATCTTTTGAAAGTATTATTTAGTAAATTAATATATGAACTTATAAAAACATATAAATGCCCAATTATATTTTTTTCCTGTTATTAGAAGATACAAACCAATTTTTCCTTAGCTTTTGAGTTCAGTTTTTCTTGATAAACCTTTCCCTTTATCCCCCACTGTTTCTCCTTTGTCTCTGCTTAACATGAGGTAGGCCTCAGTAGACTGAAAAGTTAAAAAAGAGTAGACTACCCACAGGAAAGTGCACCAAAAGATCATTGATATCAGTCATTACCATATATTCTACATGTGCTTGGTATGGATTTGTGTGCAGAAATCAGACATGGTTAAATGTGATTTAGTTCATTGCCTTTAAGACCTTTATAAAAGGTTAAATCAGTAATTACCAAGCTTTCCAAAATGTATATTGACAAAAGGTGAAATTTAGATTCATGTGATTTTAATATCTTTTTCTTTCATTTCTTTACCAGGGAGGCTCAAATATCTTTATAACAGTGAAACAGAAGAGACAATACCATGCACTGAGGGGGCTGTTGCATGAGGACTCTCAAAAAACAATACGTCGCCCAAGAGTAAGAAAACATCTAGATTTGTTTTCGAAGCTTCGTAAAAAGTTTATTTCATACATTCTCTTTTTAAAATGAATATGTGTTTTTAAAATTCTTCACAAATGCAGGGTGCCTGGGTGGCTCAGTCGGTTAAGTGTCTGACTTTGGTTCAGGTCATGATCTTGTGGTTCATGGGTTCAAGCCTCAGGTGGGGCTCTGTGCCTGCTTCGGTTTCTGTTTCTCTCCCTGCCCCTCCCCCGCTGATGCTCTCTCTCTCTCTCTCTCTCTCTCTCTCTCTCTCTCTCTCTCTCTCTTTCTCTTTCAAAAATAAATAAACATTTTAAAAAATGTTAAATTCTCCACAAATGCTTTTGACAAAATTTAAAAATATGTTCCTTAACAAGGTTTTGATGATCTTTTTGTTTGTTTTGACTATACATTAGAATTCTAGTTTGACAAAAACTTAGGTACTCACTTATTTTCCTGTTTATGCTAGGAGGTAAATTATAAATGTAAAGACTATATGTGTATGTATATATCCTACTAATAAGGCTATTACGCCCACCTTTTTTTTTTTTTTTACACACAGAACAAGTTCCAAAGATTCATGTTTGACTTGGTAACAAGCCAAGTTTTTAATGTCTTCATTATGGTTCTTATCTGTTTCCAAGCAATGACCATTATGATACAAAGTGATGAACAGAGTTCAGAAATGGACACTGCTCTCTACTGGATTACCTTATTTCTTGTTATGGTATACACGGGAGAATGTGTACTGAAGTTCATCTCTTTTCGTTGTAACTATTTCACCATGGGATGGAACATTTTTGATTTTATGGTAGTTATTTTCTCTGTTACAGGTAAGAGTTTGTTTAGTTAGTTTTTCTTTTATAGTAATACTAATTCAGGCAAGTTCTTATACTAAATATGTCCCAAGATATAGTCTTTTAGTAGGCAAAACAGATAGAGACCCTTTTTATTCCAATAGCAATGGCTTGTATTTTTACATTCATACATGTACACATGACAGCTATAAGATACTAAAAAATACTTGTTGAATTAATACATAGACTTCACTTAAGAGGTTACCAGGTAAATGCTTAATTACCCCTTCAGTATATCACATACATTATTTTTCTAGGATGTGTCTAGAAGGAGCTTTATGTCTTAACATGATATAACCTTTCAAGTTCCCTATTTTTTTTTAATTTCCAAAACTGTTTACAACTTTCACAATACTAGAGTGTTAGGCTTTAATGAATTTGTCACCAGTTTTCTCTTACTTTGGGGATCTCAGTCTTTTATTTAACAATTATATTTGAATAGATATTATGCTATACCCAAAGAATTCAGTAGTAAATAAGGAAGGCATAATCCCTGTAGGCACACAGTTTACAATGTAGTAAGGGATTCAGATGATTAAACAGTACATATTTAATGTTGTGCTATTAAGGTTATGATAAAGAAAGAAGCACGTGGTGTTACAGCAGCACAAGAAAGGGGAGTACCTATCAATAAGTAGAGGTCAGAGGTCAAAAACTTCCTGGATGAAGCAAAATCTAAATAGAGACATATTGAATAGGGGTAGACAAGTAAAGATTCTAGGATAAAAATGTTTTAAGCAGGGAAAAGTTTGTTTCTTGTCTGCCTCCCCATAAGATACGTACTGGAATATAAGCTCCATGAGAGACAATATTTAGATATTTATTGTGTCAAGCACTATTCTATACAGTCAGTTACTAGTGAAAAGGTAAACAAACTATTTTTATCAATTGTGATTCCAGAAAATTCAGCTTATTCATTTGGTAATAGAAGCAGTTCAACTATTGATAGACAGGTACAAGAAGCTTGAAAGAAAGGCAAGAAGGGGCCTTTGGGATTAAAGTCAGAGCTACTGAATCAGCTATCTCAAAGGAGAGGAAATCACAGTCAGAGAGAAAGCTGTTTGAATATGAAATCTCAGAAGGTGAAATATCCTGGGTCCAGAATGTAGCTATAGCTGCATGTGACTAAAGTAAAGTGATGGAGATTACAGTTAAGAAAGTCAAAGACCGAGAGACTGGCCTTTCAATGAATTGTGGATGGTAAGTGTTGGGGTGGAAAGGGTGACAGTGAGCCAAGTACTAAAGTCTCCAATGAATATGAATAAGGGGGGAGGAATATCATAGAACCAAGTAATGGTCGGCAATAGTATCATAGTTCATTGGCATGATCCACAATGTGTCAGGACAGAAATTTCTTTTTTTTTTTCTTTATAAAATTGACTTGAAGCATCTGGAAATCGCATTGGAAAAAAATGAAAGATGCTTGGTCATTCCATTTTTCTACTCTGAGAAATATGGAGTGGGGAAGAAAGAGCTCTTTACACTTGAGAACATTCCAAGGGAGATACTGTCTTCAAGATAGAGTCAGATTTTAGATAAGAAAGGAGGTGAACAAAATCTAAGATGAGGATGTAGAAAAAATTATCTACAAATAAATGGGGATACCTCTGGCAAAATGGAGGAATTTGGAAGATTGTAAGGAAAAATGAAAATCTGAGTCAGAGCAGAAGATTCACTAATACACTGTGGAAATGAAGGTATAGATAAGGTAGAATGTCAGAGAGAAGGTTATGGACAGTGATCAAGTTGAACAGAAATATGAGACATGATCATTCCAGATTCAACAAATATACCATATCATTTAGAAACTTCATGGAATTTTCCCCTCCCCATCTTCTCAACTCAAAATGAACCACGGTCTCTCCAGTACTTGCAGAGGACATCCCCTATACTTTTATGGTAATTGTAATTGTATAGTTCTAGCTCTCACTCCCTCATCTACCCACAACTGCTACAAAAATAGTTCTAGGCCAAGACTCATTTATTTAATTCAGTTTAAAGCCGCTAAGAACCCAAAGACTATTTATGAAATAAATAAATTATAATCTGTGAATCACTGAATGCCAGACATTTTTGTAATTATATTTATCAACTAGGTCTTTCTGCCTTGCATTATAATTACTTTAAATGTCTACCTCTACTCTCTAGAATATAAGGTCTTTGAGGACAGAAGTCAGGTCATTCATCTTTGCATTTTGCATTGACACCTTTATACTAGATGTCCAATAAAGGCTGGATTGAGCTAAATTTATTTATCCAACTGCAATCAGAAAAAAAAGAATATGATTACTATTTTGTATTATGGAATCATGCCATCTGTGATTCCAGAATTAGTTGATCTATAATGGCATAATAAGATGATGATTCAAATAATTATCTTCCAAATTTTGCTAGATACCCTGAAAATTGCCACAATGAGTATTTGGATAATCCCCACTTTCAATATATTCTGTTATATGGGAAGGATTAATAAAATGATCTTAACATATAGACAAAATGGAATGTAAAATAATTTATATTCCTCTAAATACAATCATATTTAAATAGTTTTATTACCTGTTTTATCTTCTCCCACACCAAGGACTATTTCTGCCTCTGATGGTAGGATACTACCTTGTGCCTCCTTCTGTTGTGCAACTGATACTACTCTCACGGATCATCCACATCCTACGTCCTGGGAAAGGACCAAAGGTGTTCCGTGACCTGCTGCTTCCTTTGATGCTATCTTTCCCAGCATTGTTGAACATCAGTCTTCTCATCTTTCTGGTCATGTTCGTCTACGCCATCTTTGGGATGTACAATTTTGCCTATGTTAAAAAGGAATTTGGAATTAATGATGTGGCCAACTTTGAAACCTTTGGCAGCAGTATGCTCTGTCTTTTCCAAGTTACGATATTTGCTGGCTGGGATGGGATGCTTAATGCAATTTTCAACAGTAAATGGTCAGACTGTGATCCTGATAAAATTAACCCTGGGACTCAGGTTAGAGGAGATTGTGGTAATCCCTTTGTTGGGATTATTTATTTTGTTAGTTACATCTTCATATCATGGATGATCATTGTAAACATGTACATTATTGCTGTCATGGAATTTTTAAATATTGCTTCTAAGAAAAAAGCCAAGACATTAAGTGAAGATGATTTTAAGAAATTCTTTCAGGTATGGAAGAGGTTTGACCCTGATAGGACCCAGTACATAGACTCTAGCAAGCTTTCAGATCTTGCAGCTGCTCTTGACCCTCCTCTTTTTATGGCAAAACCAAACAAGGGCCAGCTCGTTGCCATGGATCTTCCCATGGCTGCTGGGGACAGAATTCATTGCCTTGACATCTTACTTGCTTTAACTAAACGAGTTATGGGTACAGATGTGAGGATGGAGAAAGTTATTTCAGAGATGGAATCAGGGTTTGCATTAGCCAACCCTTTTAAGATCATGTATGAACCAATTACAACTACTCTGAAACGAAAACAAGAGGCAGTCTCAGCAACCATAATTCAGCGTGCTTATAAAAATTACCGCTTGAGGCAAAATGACAAAAATACATCAGACATTCATATGATAGATGATGACAAGGAAGTTCAAGCTACCACAGAAAATGCTTATTTTGACAAAGCTGAAGAAAAGTTAACTATTCAAAGCCAAATCTAATCCCACTTGCCACCTTTTTTCACCTTTTTCACATATTCTAAAAATGTTAGAAGTTTGAATCAGAAATAAAAATGAAGATCAGAGAAGTAAAGATTTTACTTAATAATCAATTGTTTACAACCCATGGAAGTTAAGCTTGTGCTCACAAGACTCCATGTCAAGTTGACTTTCACCTTTGTATACTGAGTCTAACCAAGATAAGCTCTTAGAATCACTTTAGTGAGTTAAATGGGTTAAATTTGCCATTTGATAATCCAATGCTTGTTTTCTCTATGTGGCTTTTATGGTGTGTGTTTCATCTAGAGGACTGAGGAGGTGATGGTAGAGATGAGTAGCTTTCTTGTATACTTTATGTCTACTTTAACTTGATGGGATTCAAATCATCATTAAGAGGACTTAGTTACAAATAAACAAGTACTTTCTTAATGTCGGGTAGTGTTAATAAAAACACAGTGCTGCAAGCTGTTAAATCATAAACTTGCCAGACAGATGTCAACTGGGGAAGAGAAAGGACAGGTCTTAGAAAGTGCCTTTGAGATCAACCACAGATAGTCTTGGGCTGATTCAAGCCACTTTGGTTAACTGGAGCCTTGGTTTTTGTTTTTGTTTTTGTTTTTGTTTTTGTTTTTGTTTCCTTCCTTTCTTTCTTTCATTCTTTCTTTCTTTCTTTCTCTCTTTCTTTCTTTCTTTCTTTCTTTCTTTCTTTCTTTCGGTACTAGGAATTAATATTGCTTAATTGTTTTTGGATTCCTGGTTTTTCATCTTTTTGGCTACTTCTACCTAAGCTCTAGTTCTTCAACAGAATGGATTCATAGAATAAGAAGTGCAAAGGGAACTATAGTTATGGCCTACATTTTTCTCATTTTTTTCTCATTTATGCTTTTTTAAAAAGTATACATTTACTAAAACGATACAATATAGAAACTGTTAGTAGATTCATATCTATCATAACACTGATGTATTTTTACCATTTAGCCATAATGCAACATTGAGTAGTAAGAGCTGGCAAATTAAAGTCATAATATGAATTCGAAGAGTCGGGGTTACCATTATGTCTAAGGATTTTTGCAGTGTCTTGATCTTTAATTGGGAAACTGTGGACACTTTGAAATACTTTTCACTGACTTTATGGTTCTCTATAACTTAGAGAAAGACAGCAATCACTGAAACTGTGAGGACTTTGAATAGATTAAAGTATAAGTTTGTTGTTGGCGGTGTTGTATAACATTAGCGTATGCAGATTAGTTTTTACTTTGTCATTTATCTTTCCAAGTTTTTTTTTTTGCTGTTTTTAATCTTATCACACATTCTGTAAAATGTTTTTATATTTGAAAAGCTTGAAAATCCTAAGTATTAATTTTCACAGTTGAAATTATCTTTAAAAGATAGACACAAATAGTTGGTCTTTGACATAATCATAAAAATGCAGCCACTCATATCCATGTAGTTCAAGATTCTGATATTTGTTCCATTTGTATTACGATTGATTACAGTGTACCCACAAAATCCCAAAGGATTCAGAAAGAAAATATGCATATTGTTGATGTAAGTGACAAACTTTAAATATGTTGTATGACATTCAATATCACTTAAATATCAGTAATTGTATTTTATTATGAATGCATGATCTTGAGCCTTAACTTTATAATCTATTTCTGCTCCTCAGAAATGTATTAACTTGACCAAGATGCCTTTGGAGGAACCCCTAAGTAAATGTAATTTCAGGGTTCTCTTTCTTTCTAGAAGTGTTCCTTCCCTTTGTCCTCTGCTCTTCATCATCGGATGGTGACTAGTGAGGAATTAGCATTTACTTGGTGACATGGTGACAGCTGGTGCTTTATCTAAATTTCTTAGTTTTCTATTTCTTGGAAATGCTTTATGTAAAAACTGCTTCAGATATTTAAGCTGAATCTTAATTTGCTTCTGTAAATGCAAGACCATTAATTGATTTTGGTTTGAAAATTAGATCTTTTACTTGTAAACCATGTTTGCTACTAACCTTCCAAAAATTGTGTAAAGAATTATTTTTTAAATAAGTCTTACAATATATTCTACTTTTTAGATAATATACAAAATAATAAATACAACATGTTAACCACACTAAACTTTGGTTTTTTTTCTCTGGTAAGTCAGGTTGTCTAGTGTGTATAACACCAACTTTTAAAATGAGCCTAACATTAAAGCTTATTCATTTAGGTTCAAAATTTAAAACTGGCAGAACTTGTGCTTCTTTTGGATTCACAAAAATTTGTAAAATAAATGTTAGTAAGCTTAGCAGAGACCCTTACACATTGACATTCCTCCTGTCAAAGTCATAAAATAAGTCAGATATATCTCAGTATTAACTAGAATTTGCTTTTTGGAGGATAATGCTGAAATTAAATTGGTTAGTGTGCTATGATTTATCAATGTGTGCTTCTTTAAACTTTTCTTTCTGCTTCCTTAATAAATATAATGCACTTTAACATGATTTTAAAGATACTGGAAATAGCTACTACCATTTATTGAGCAGACTATTTTATGCCCAGCTTGTGCTAAGTATTTATCATGCACGAACTGAGAAGTCACAATAACTCATTAAGTAATAATTTTCTTTTTATAGATAAACAAAATAGACTTAGAAGGGTTGTAAGAGCTTCTGTATGGCACAGAACTTGTAAGTGACAAGGCCAGAACCCCAAACCAGGTCTAGTTTCTGAGCATTAATATGTAACCACTATGGTTAATAACTGTCTTATAATAAATGACCTAGCTATAGACAGAAGTTTAAGATGAATTAAGTTGTTGTAGAGAGATAAGGTCTCTCTCTCTCTCGCCATCTCTCTCTCTCTTTCTCTCACCTTCTCTCTCTTCTGTGGTAAAGGGACAACCTCTGGAAAAATGAAAGACACAAGAGATAAAACTACTATAGAAGTGTTTTCATTCAACATTTATTATATGCTAGATATTAGAGGTAAGCCCAGAGTCTAGATAGATATTCATATGTACGTACATACATACAAAGACAAATATGAGACTAGAGAACTTACTAGAAGGGGAAAGCATAACTACACAGCTAATTATAATATATGGTAATTTTTATACTATTGTAAATTGCAATATGTATTCAGGAAATAATGGTGGGTTCTTACTTAGTAAAGATGAGTTAGTAAAGTGGGCCCCTAATGAAAAAGAAAGATTTTATCAATTAGAGAAGAAGGTAACTGTAATCAGCACAGACATCTTTAAGAAAAGGAGTCCATTGGGGAGCCTGGGTGGCTCAGTCAGTTGAGTGTCAGACTTCAGCTCAGGTCATGATCTCGTGGTCTGTGAGTTCAAGCCCCACGTCAGGCTCTGTGCTGATTCAAAATCTGAATCTGGATAGAACATTGGAAGAGAATTATCTGGGCATCCTGATCCCTTGCCAGACAGGCTTTATTTTGTCCTTTGGTTCTTTTTTGTTTGTTTGTTTGTTTGCTTTAATTTTTGTGTTAATGTTTATTTACTTTTGAGAGAGAAAGAGAGACAGAGAGAGACAGAGCATGAGCTGGGGAGGGGTCGAGAGAGAGGGAGACACAAGCTCCAGGCTCTGAGCTGTCAGCACAGAGCCAGACGCTGGGCGCAAACCCACAAACCATGAGATCATGACCTGAGCTGAAGTCGGACACTTAACCTATGAGCCACCCAAGTGCCCCTTGTCCTTTAGTTCTTGAACTCTCTCCTCAACTGTTCTTTTCATAGACTCCAGGTCCACATTCTCAATTCTAGCAGTCAATGAAGAGCTCCAGTGAATGACTGAGTCTGTACTCTCGAGGTGGGGATTTTCATCTTTCATGTTAGAGAATCTAATACTGTCAGGGTGGGACGCTTACTCATCTCCTCGTCTGTAAGTGAACCTCTTATCTTCATAGACTCCAAAATCACATATAAGCTCAAAGGATTTTCTTTCAATTCCAGCTAGTTTATTAACCACGCAGGTGACACAATACCCCTAGTCCTGGATTCTAGTCTAGATCACATGAGATTAACTTCTTCGAATGATCCAGGAGTTCAGACTCCCCAATCATGCAAAATTTCATCATTCTCTCCATCTTTTCTCCTCCCATTTTCCTTTCAGAACATTCTGCTGAGCACCCCTAGGTATTGGACACAACAATTTAGAGATAAACAAGATTCTCTTTATCCTTAAAAGAATAATAATCAGAGCTTTCCAGAAAAACAAAACTAACAGCATGCACAGGTATCACCCACTATCCAAAAGTAGAGTGTTCCTATGAAACCTTTTATAAGCTTACATGAACTAAAGAAACAACTACCACTAATTTTTATGAAAAAAATTATGATTCCCAAAACTAAAAAATAACCTCTTAGGCTTTTATGACACCTTAGGACACAACTGGCTAATGGATACATAAAATATATCAAGACAAAGAAAGTATGGATACTCACAAACACAGTTGAAAGGTATGGTGGTTTGATGGTTTGATGCTGAGATGCTGAATGTAGTTCTGGGGAAGGAGCTCAGTGGGGCCGCTCTCACTGCCTGGATGACAAATGCTATTTTCACTTTTATGTTAATTTTTTCTTTTCTTTTTTAACAAAAGTGAAAATCCCATTTGGATTTCTTTTGGTTGGCAAACACATGTACTAACGTAGGTCTTTTGTAAAAGCAAAGTGATGCAAATCAAACTTTCTAAAAGTGAGGGATACCGGTATATAGATTTATAGGAGGAGATTTATTATTATGAGAAATGGTTCACATGATTACAAGAAGCTGAGGATGTGACACTATACCATGTGCAAACAGAAGAATCAGGAAAGTCAGTGGTATAATTCAGTCCAAATCCTAAGGCTTGAGAACCAAGGGAGCATGGTGTAGCTCTTGGTCCAAGGCCAAGGCCAAAGAATGTGGAGAGACACTGGTGTTTAAGACCTGGAATCAATCTTAAGACCCAAGAACCAGAAACTTCAATGTCTAAGGGCAGGAAAAGATAAATGTCCTAGCTCAAGGACAGAGAGAGAGAATTCACCCTTGTTCCATCTTTTTGTTCCATTCAGTCCCCTAATGAATTAGATGGTGCTTAACCACATTGGTGAGGTTAGTCCTTTTTTTCATCCTTTTACTTTTAACAAACCGATGTCATTGGATTTGAAGCAACTTTCTTATAAGCAGTATATAGCTGGGTCACATTTTTTAATCTGCTTTTTATTGATGTATTTACAACATTTACATTCAAGGTAATTATTAATATGTTAGCACTTATATTCCATTTATCATTTGTTTTCCATTTGTTTCTTCTGGTGTCATTTCTCTGTTTCTTCTCTCTGGCTTTCCTGCACAAAACTTCAACATGTTTTAGGATTCCATCTTGATTTACGTAGAGTGTTTTTGAGTGTATCTCTTGTATGTTTTTGGTAGTAGTCATTCTGAATATTACTATATCTATGTATATATGAATTATACCATTCGCTAGCGTCAACATTTTACCACTTTGAGGGAAGTGTAGAAACCTCACTCTCATTTATATCTGTTTGTCTCCTCATTTTTAGGTATCATTGTCATGGGAATCAGATCATTTTTGTTCCAAACAAAAACTGAATTGATGTTCCATCAAATATTGTTTTAAAACTCAGGAAATAAATGATTCTTTGAATGTACCCATATTTCTGCTCTTTGCATTATTCCTTCTTCCTTCCTAATACTCCAGCATTCTTTCTCTTATCCATTCCTCCGTTTGAAGAATTTTGTTCAGCCAATCTTTAAGAATAAGATATTTTATTTCACTTTAATATTTCTATAGTTTTCATATGTTGAAATAACACTTTTTTATTTCATTAGAAATGCTTATTTATTTTGAGAGAGAGAGAGTGCAAGAGTGAGTGGGGAGGGGCAGATAGAGAGTGAGGGAGAGAGAGAATCCCAAGCAAGCTCCGCTCTGCCAGCACAGAGCCCAACATGGGTCTTGAACCCACCAACTGTGAGGTCATGACCTAAACCTAAACTAAGAATTGGAGGCTTAACCAACTGAGCCAACCAGGTACCCTTATTATTAAATTTTTTAAAAAAAGAATATGCCTACTAGTAGTAAATTCTTTTAGCTTTTCTTTTTCTGAGCATCTTTTTATTTCTCTTTCATTCATCAAGTTTGGATTCATAGAATACAGAATTTGTGGGTGACAGTTCTTTCATTTCAGCACTTGTGAAATATGGTACCACTCTCTTCTGGTTTCTATGACTTCAGATTAGAAATCCATGATCGGTTGAATTGGTATTCCCCTGCAGGTAACACTCATTTCCCTCTAGATTTTTTTCTTTGTGTTTATTTTTCAAAATTTTAACTGGTGTATCTTTGACATGGATTTATTTTTGTTTATCCTGTTTAGAATTTGCTCAGCTACTTGAAATTATAGCCTTGTGCATTTTATCAAATTTAGGACATTTTCAGCCAATACTTCTTCCAAAAACTTTTCAGCCCCTCTCTTTTTTTTACTTTCCTTCTGGGACTGTGCTGATGTGAATGGTGGTTCTTTTGTTGTTGTCTCATAAGTCTCTTGAGGCGCTGTTCATCCTTTTTCCAGTCAATTTCCCCCCCCTCTCTGTTGTTCAGGTTGGGTGAATTCTATTGTTCTATACTCCAGTTCATGAATTTTCTCCTGTTATCTTCACTCTACTCTATTGAGCCCATCGACTGAGTTTTTTATTTCTGTTCTGGTATTTTCCAGTTCTGTGATCCATTTAATTTTTCTTCTAAAACCTATTTCTTCAGAGATTTTCTATTTTTTAAATTTGTTTCAGGATAATTTTTAATTGATTGCCGATGCATTTTTGTAGTGGATGCTTTAAAATATTTCTCCGATAATTCCACCATCTGGTTTATCTCAGTGTTGTGTCAACTAATTGTCTTTTCTCTTTCGAGGTGTGATTTTCTTAGTTCCTAGTATGCTAAGTGATTATTTTTCATTATACTCAGGGAATTTGTCTACTATGGTAGGAAATACTGGATCCCATTTAAATCTTTTATTTTGGCAGGTAGTCACACTGTTTAGGTTTAGCACAGAGGTCTTGTTCTAGTTTTGTGAACTCTGGTTCCCCGGTAGCTTAGTTTTTCAGGGGCGTTGTAGTGTTATTTTGATCTTTGCTTTATCTGGTGTGGCTTGGACTCCCACTGGTTTCTGTTGGTATTGCATGAAGGACTGGGTGATATCCACAGGTCAGGCAATCTGTTTATTTGTCTGGTTTTTTTGGGCGAGGCGAGGAGGAGTGAATACCCTTACTTATAGCTCCTGAGAACAAAGATGCTCTCTGAACTTGGCTACCTGTGGCTACCTCCTCTTTACTGGCTCCACCCACCCATCCAGTGTTTCTGGAAGGGGAATGAAAGTCTCAGGCAGGCCTCTGGATCCAAGAGAGACTTTCTGGATCAAAAAGTATTTCTGGATCAAGACACCTGTTTCAGCTTGGTCTCTCTCAGCCAGTTCTATTCACCTGCTTCACCAGAAAAGGGACATTTCAGGTCCAGCAGAAAAGGAGGGTTCTTCCCCAGTCACCTAATTTTTGGTAGGGCCCTCAATAAACTCTTGTCAGTAATGCAAGCTTGTCTAATGTTGGCAGAAGGGCTCCCTTTAGATTCAGGGGATGAATAAGCCAATCTGGACTATCTTCTGTTTTTAATGACTGTTTTTGAAAGAGAGAGAGCATGAGGAGGGAGGGACAGAGACAGAGGGAGACACAGAATCCAAAGCAGGCTCCAGGCTCTGAGCTGTCAGTGCAGAGCCTGACATGGGACTCAAGCTCACAAACTGCAAGATCATGACCTGAGCCAAAGTCAGACACTTACCCAACTGAGCTACTCAGGTGCCCTGACTATCATCTGTTTTTAGATCAAGAGTGGGTTTAGGGTGCCTCGGTGGCTTAGTTGGTTAAGTGTCCAGCTCTTGATTTTGGCTCAGGTCATGACCTCATGGTTCGTGAGTTCAAGTCCTGCATCTAGCTTTGTGCTAGGTCAGTGTGGAGCCTGCTTGGAAATCTCTCTCTCTCTCTCTCTCTCTCTCTCTCTCTGCCCCTACCCTGCTTGCTCACTCTCTATCTCAAAATAAATAAATAAACTTTTTAAAAACTTAATAAAAATATTGGGTGGCTTTCTGCTGTTGCGTGTTGGGAATGCAAGATGCCTTTTACTGTGCTGTGTGTCCAGTTCTGGGTCTCAAACCAGCCTACCTTCTTCTTACCATCCTCAGGATCCTTGTTTGGTTGTGTTTTGTGCCATTTCCAGTTTTATTTAGCAGAAAAGAACAGGGAAAATATCGTCTATTACATCAGGTTTCAACCAAAAGTCTCATAATATATTTTTTAAACTCTGTTAAAATTGTTAAAGGAAACTTTAGTTAATGTAAAAGATCTCATTTTCTAGTATCACATAAAGGAGGCATCACTTTGATTGGACAATTATGTAAATATGGTATTCAAAAAAATACTAAGAATTACTAAAATACTATGAAATTAGCACTACATACTAAATATTATAAGTAGCATAAAATTATGTTGCAACTAATCAGGCTGCGTAAAATTATCACTATTAGTAAAGCATCACAAATTAACACAAAGAATAAGAAATAGTAATAAAAATTTAATTAGGCCATCAAAAATTATAATCAATTTTTTATGTGGATAAATCCTGATCTCAAGATGTGTTCCTCAGAATAGAAGTATCAGGATCACATGGAAACCTCTCAGAAATACAAATTCAATGACCTAACCACGGAGTCAGAAGTTATGGGGTGGGGCTCAGACATCTGTGTTCTAATAAGCTCTCCAGGTGACTCTACATGAAATTTATCAGAAATTAATGTATTTATAACCATCATTTGTGAGCTGTCCTGGATATCTTCCCTGTGCCCTGCCAAAACCACTCTCCATCCTTGTCCTTGCTCTGCTCCTAGAGGCTCACTCACAACAGCTGTTTCAGTGCATTCTCTTGTCCTCTGGCTTCTGCTTAGGCTTGGCCAGTAAGAAGCACTGGAATAAATTCTTTCTCCCTGAAAGATTACTGGGTTTACTTTTCATTCTTTACCTATAACCACAACTTCCGTAAAGGACCTTTCCTTATAGAAAATTTCTAGAAATTTCCATTAAGTATGCTGCCTCCACCACCCGCTTCAGACCTAGAAGCAGAATTCCTAGATTTCTCCTTAAACCTTGCCCACACCTGTTATAAGCCTATTTGCTAAACTCTCTACAAATTATCCCTTTGTACTATGACATTTTTCCATAATAAGAGCTTATCCCTGATCCACATGCCAACTAAACTTTTGGCCTTGTATAGTTTTTGAAACTGAAAGAATTCAAATCTTATCTCCTGTAATAATTTCTTCCAGAGAAAGCTTACATCTCATTTCTCTTCAAACCGAGAAAGAGAGAGAGAGAGAGAGAGAGAGAGAAGAAAGAAAAGAAAAGAAAAAAGAAAAGAAAAGGAAAGGAAAGGAAAGGAAAGGAAAGAAAAGAAAAGAAAAGATAGGAAAGGAAAAAGAAATTGCTTATTATAGAATACATGCTATGATACTTGTGTTTTGCTGAGTATGTTACACAAGCTTGGAACCACTGTTGGACTGATGGCTTAGAACAACAGAGAACATACAGCTCTGAGGACACGGGAAATAGGGAGAAAAGCTTGGATATAGAAGGGCAGTTAAGAAAAGTTTAGAGAGAAGTGGCATATATGGTGGAGATTTTGAAATGAACTTTTCAAGTTTTTCCATCTCTCTTGGCCCTGCCACAAAACAAACTTTCCCTTTGACGTACAAAGATTATTTTTTTCTAATCTGAAGGAAGAAAAGTCACCACCCTCTCCTGCTTTTTCAAGATAATTGTGTTTATATCTTGAAACTTTACCTAAAACCTATAAGTTTTCCAAAGGATTTAAAATTTTGAAAACAAAATCTAGATTATTTAGAAACCATTTCTCTTTTCGGTGTTGACACGTAATTTTCTTGAATTTAGAAAGAAATCAGAGAGAAGTATAGAATTGTTGAATCATTATATTTTACACCCGAAACCAATATAATACTGTATGTTTACTATACTTAAATAAAAGTAAGTAAGTAAGTAAATAAATAACAAAAAATAACACTTAACCAATAAATCATACTTTTTCACAAAATGAAAGAAGAAATCAGTTTTCTACCTGAATGGAAAGTCAGAGGTAAGATGAGGAAAAGGTCACAATTGAGGGCAAAAAATACTTGAATTAATAGCAAATAATACCTTAAAATATGCAAAATAGAGTCTAATCTTCTCTTTGTGTTAAATTTCTTACAGCATAGCTTGTCTTATACATGCCAAAAGCCAGGTTACCAGGTTGTGTAATTCGGTACAAAAAAATACTTAGATACAAAGTAAAATACAGACTGTTTGACCTCTAAAAGTTATCATCTAGCTCAACAGATCATGAAAAAAGACACAAAATAATTAGAGTTAGTGTATACTATAACTCAGATTATTAGACGTAATGTTACTACAGGTGATAATGTGATACAATCATAGGACTTAGCCTTTGACCTCACACTAACAGTATGCATGTGATTAGGATAAACAACATTTTCACTAGTTTCAGCCCAGTTCCTCCCTCTTGCTTCAACTCCTAATTGTTTGAATCCTCTGTTCAGAAAATTAGTTTTTTGCTGGCACAGCCCAACCCGAGGAAGAGCCTCCCTTCTGAATCGCACTGTCATTCTGCGGGCCAAAACTGGAGACAGCTCAAGGCATGGCAATGATAACTATGCATAAAATTACTGCTAAGTGTAAGCTTTAGATGAGATAAAGCTTTCTTTTCTCATTGTTAAGAGGACTCTAAGTATGTAAAAAGTGACTATTAGCTCCCCAAAATTTATCTCCCCTTCTTCTATGGTAATAGCCTTCCTGTTCTTAGCTAAACACATGGACTTCTCAAATAAATATTACATTCTACAACCTCTTTTTCCAGTGAAGGCTGGTCATGTAACTAAATTCTATTCTTTTTATTTTCTTTCCATCAACTGGAACACGGGTGAAGAAGGAGATGGGCCATCTGTAACAAAACAAGTAAGGCCAATAATCAATGAATGATAAGCAACAAGATAGAAGAGGCTGGTTCAGATAGTCATAAAGTAGTAAGGATTAGTCAGATCATATTTTGTCTCCTTTAACTAAGAAAAATAAGAACCTTTGTGTTACACTGAAGTGATGTCCCAAACTTCTTCCCTACATTCCTATGCAGTGGCCCATATCTTAAAAAAATAAAAAATAAAATATCCATGTCATTATAGCAAGATCACATTCTCTAGCATTTAGACCTAGAAGTATTGTTATACAGCGGTGCAATCAAGGGAAGAGCAGTCTAATATAATATCCCATTATAATGGCATCATTGACTCTTTGTTAGCCATAGGGATATTATGGGCAGTAGTTTCCAACTCTGCATTAACTTGCACTTTTGCTCAGTACAAATCTCTCCTGAATCCTAAACAACAATTGATTTGGAAGGAAACTACTATAAACTCATAAAATAGTGCACTGGGAAGTAAGAGTGCCGTTTTGATCAATGGGTGTATCATGATCTTTCGGTATTTGGAAGAGCTATCTTTGTTTGCTAAATACATATTTCTTTTTAATAGCTCCATCAATCATGCTAAGTAGTTCTGGTGAACAAAAGTATTTGTTTTCTCAACTGACTGAAACTTCGTTAGATCAAGGTGAAGCACTGACACATTTATGTCAAGCTAGACTCTTGCAATAGCTTGATGAAAGTAGATGTGTTGATTTCTTTTCTTTCATATACACCGAAAGTTACTAAGAATTATCCCTAAATGTCTGCTTTTCTCCTGGATCTTAAATTATTAAATATATTTCTATGTCCTCACATTGCCTTTTGCAGAAGACACTGCATTCTTCCATTGCACACACAGATTCTCTTCTTCAGTGTGACCCATGCCAACCCAGCCACACTTTAAGGGGGATCTCTGCTGCTGCGGCATTTGAGGCACACAGGAAAGGTCTCATGAATAATGCACAGTTATAAACAGGTGGCCATATCAAGATCTCTTCACTTAATGCTATTCCCAAACACACTCTGAGGAAAGTAATTGGATACCTTCATTAGCAATTGATCAGTACAGGAAGAAAGTGTGATTAAAAGCTTTGCAAGGCATCGATTGCATGTGCATTAGCTTGCACTGACTTGCATTAATTTTCTCCTGAAAACCGACATACATCATAGCAATGACCAGAATTGTAATGCTCCACAGAAATAGAAAATATTTTAAAGCCACAAGTATGAAACTCCAGAGCCATTCTTCTACTGCAGAGAAGGTAAGAAACAGAAGCAGCTTATCACGAGGCCACCTTATGATTAGGTTAAGTGCTTGTGAGGCAGTGTCAAGTGCTGATGTGCTACCAAAGGAACAGATTATAAAGTATGAATCCACTCTAGCCCATTTTCTTAATACCAGTGACAAGAAATGTCAGGAGGCTCCAAGCACCTTCCTGGAACAGCCACCATTAATCTCCAGTATGATCGCATCACTTTTTTCTTCTTTTAGATTAAAAAAAAAAGAAATAGTGGCACTTCCCGCACCCCCCACCCCATCACAGACTGTGTGTTAAACCTACAATATAGGAGTTTTGGGGGCATTCCACATCAGTTAGCCAGAATTATCAACACAATCGGCTAAAGTTAATTTTTGCTATTTGGGGGAAGGGGTAGGTGGATCGACCCCATGGCCAAGTTATAGATGACAGATATAAGCCTCTTGACTTACACCAATCTTCTTTAACAAGAAGATTGAAATGTGCTACACTATCCTATCTGTAGGATTAATTATTATGACAGTAAGCATTTATGGGCATTTGTAAGACAGCATCACATTGATTTCTGATTTTTGTTTCATTTTATATTGTTTTACCTCAGTGGCCATTATGTTATAAATAGGTCCTACAAAATATTAACTGTATCTGAGTAACTTTTTCTTTCTGGGATTATAAAGTAGAGTTATTTATTTAGGTCCTCTGGAGATTCTGTGTTGCTGATTATCTGTAGAAAGCTTTATTTATATCATTACTCTGTTATGGCTATGTTCTCCATATCTTAGTTATTCCTACTTGTCTTTGTTTCTTTAGTGCATGAAAATTCAGTATGTAAATGTGGAAGAGAAAAAAATAAAATTTCAAGCCGTCATTAGTGTGAGGTGCAAGCATTGGGGAGAGGGATTTACTTAGGTTATTTAAAGTCAGGATCTTCTGCTTTCATTTATGAAAGATTAACTACTGTGGGAATTGTCATCTCACTGTAAACAACAAGAAAACTTGATGAAATTAATGAGGGAAATATTTTTAGACAGTTGGCAATAGGCAGCACAGGACTGTGAAATCTGACAGAAGGGGTCCTAAGGCAACTAAGTTCCAGGATTCCTGCCCTATATTAAAGGCTGCTTCAGACCTGATTTAAATACACTTCAGTACAAGCCTCAAATTTCTAAACTAATTTGAAAGTAATTTAAGTGTGTGCCATATTTAAGGAATATAATAAAATGCAGTAATCAATAATGTAAAATCCACAATTTTCAGTCTCCAATCAAAACTGTCAGATAAAGAAAGAAGCAGGAAAATATGGCTCTTAAGAAATAAAAAAAACAGATTCAGTTATGATATAAATTATGAAATAAGCAGACTGTAATATTAAAATAGCTGCTTTATTTTTTCTTAAGGTTTATTTTGAGACAGAGAGAGCGAGAGCAGGGGAGGGGCAGGGAGAGAGGGGGAGAGAGAGAGAGAATCCCAGGAAGGCTCCGCACTGTCAGTGCAGAGCCCGATGTGGGGCTCGATTTTACTAACTGTGAGATCATGACCCGAGCAGAAATCAAGAGTCCGACACTTAACCCATAAGCCACCCAGGCACCCCAAAACAGCCATTTTAAATATGATAGCTATAAACAAGAATGTAAAGGAACATATGAGTTAATTAGGAGAAAATTTGAAAATATAAGCAATATTCTAATGACAGTAGAATTCTAGAGTTTAAAATAAAAACATCTGAAATGAAGAAAAAACTGGGTGGGTTTAACTGAAATTTAGAAACTGCAGAAGAGATTTGTGAACTGGAATATGTAGGAATAAAAACTATCCAAATTTAACAGAGAGAGAGAAAAACTAAGGAAAAACACAAAAAACAAAAACCAGAACCTTGGTGATGAATGTCTACCTATTTTACATATGTGCGATCTTTCCAAAATTAGGATAAATACTTTTCAAGACAAACAAAGGATAAGAAAACTTATGAACAGTACTACTGCACTATAGAAAAGGTCAAAGGAAGTTCTTCAGGTAGAAAGTAAATGAAATCAAATTGAAAAGTGGATTTAAACCTTAGAATAAAGAACACTAGAAATTGTAAACATGTGGATAAATATACATATTTTCTCATTTTAATGTCTTTTTAAAAACTGACAGCATAAGACAAGGATAATAATGTATAATAATGTATAATGGAAAATTCCTAAGAACACAGCACAAAGGAAGAGATCGAGGAAATGGTAGTATATTGAAATAATGTTCTGTGCAATGTACATGAAGTGGTCTAATATTATTTGAAGTTAGACTGTAATAAGTTAAAGAAGCACATTCTAAATAATAGAATAACCATTAAAAATATAAAACATTTATCAATGGACACTTAGGTTGCTTCTATATTTTGGCTATTGTGAATAATGTTGCCATAAATATAGGAATGCAAATATCTTTTTGAATTACTATTTTTGTTGTATTCAGGCAAATACCCAGAAGTGGAACTACTGGATCATATGCTATTTTTATTTTTAATTTTTTGAGGAACCTCCTTATGTTTTCCATAATGGTTGCACCAACCTACATTCCCAACAAGAAGATATACAATGCAATATTACTTGGCCATCAAAAATGAAATCTTATCATTTGTGACAACATAGATAGACCTAGAAAGTATTATGCCAAGTGAAATAAACAAAGACAAATAACATGATTTCACTTGTATGTGGAGACTAAAAAACAAAACAAGCAAACAAAGAAAAACAAAACAGAAACTTATAAATACAGAGAACAAACTGGTTGTTGACAGAGGAGAGAGAGGTGGGGGGATGAGCAAAATAGATGATGGAAAGCAATAGGTACAAACTTCTAGATATAAAATAAGCAAGTCACATGTATGTAAAGGGTAGCATAGGGATATAGTTAACAATATTGCAGTAGCTTTGTATGGGGAAAAGATGGTAATTAACTTACCAAGGTGAGCATTTCATAATGGATATAAATGTCAAATAATTACGTGGTATACCTGAAATTAATATTATAATATATTTAACAATATTGCAATTAAAAATATATATCACAAATACATGCACACAAATATATATTGTGTGCTGGACTGGCTATATTAAGATAAAAAATAAGCCTATTTAAGAAAGATATTATTTGAGATAAAGTTATATGTTTTCTAGTAATAAAGAAGTCAAATCACCAAAAAGAAATATCCTAAATGTGTGTATACAATAATAGAATTTCAATATATATACAGCAAAACTAAGGAAATGAAAATGAAAAATAGGCAATCCACAAGTATACTCAGATTGTTAACACTTCTCTTTCAGTAATTGATAGAACAAGTAAAGAGAGAATCAGAAATCATGCAGAAGATGTGAACAACCAACCTGACTTTACTAACATTTTAGAAACTTCCGTTGGTTAAGCATCTGGCACTTGATCTCAGCTTACTTAGGTCTTGATCTCAGGGTTGTGAATTTGAGCCCTGTGTTGGGCTCCTCATTGGTCTCTGTGTTGGGCATGGAGCCTACTTAAAAGAAAAAAAAAGAATTAGTTAATTAATTAGTTAATTATTGGCTATACTTCCCACCATTTAAACAAAAATTATCTTGAAATAGATCTTAGATCTACACATAAGTGCTAAAACTGTTAAAATCCTAAAGGAAAACATGGAAGATAATCACTCTAATATGTGGTAAATGAAGGATTTCTTAAACAAGCATAAAAGCAAAACCATTGTAAAACAATATTTATTACTAGGGCTATATAAAATTGAAAAACATTTTCTCATTAAAAGCACTGCAAAGAAAATAAAACTCCATTATAATTTAGGAAAATATTTTAATACATGTATCTGAAAAGGAGCTTTTATTCATAATATATAAGGAACTCTTATGTATCAATACTGAGAAGATAAACAGATTAAAACGTAGCAAAAAATTTGGATACACATCTTCACAAAAGGAAGATTAAGTGATATATACAAGAGATCCAAGTAACAAATAAGCCCCAAATAGTTAATTAGACATAGGAAAGTGCAAATAAAAACCACAATGAGATACCAGTTTGTGCCTACTAGAATGGATAAAATCGTAAAGAATGGCAATAACACGTGCTGGTATGTATGCACAGCAGCGGGACATGTCATATATTACAGATGAGAATGTAAAGTGATAAAACCATTTTGGGAAATAGTTTGACTACTTCTTAAAGCACAGTTTTGGTAGCCAGAAAAGCCACCACTCCGAAGGTATCAAAGAGAAAGGGATACAAATGTCCATATGAAGTCTTTATTGGGTGTTCATAGCAGGTATCTTCATAATAATCCCAAACACGAGCAATTTAAATGCCCATTGACTGGTGAATGGATAAAAAAAAAACTGTGACTTATCCACACAATGGAATACTACCCAGAAAAAGAAAAAAAAAAAAAAAGAGGAATGAACTGCTGATAATCATAATATAAATGAATGTCAAAATTATTGTGCTAAGTGAAAGAAAGAAGATACAAAATAGTACATATTCTATGATGCCATTTAAAGTAAATTCTTGAAAAGGCAAAACTACAGTGATAGAAGGCACATCAGTGGTTGCCTGGGTCTGGGTGTGGGGTGAAGGGACCAAACGGAATCTTTTGGGTGATGAAAATATTCAATTCAGTATCTTGGCAGTTGTGGTTATACAACTAACTCTACATTTTGCAAAACTCATTAAACTGTACATATAAGATACAGAATTGGATATAAATTATATATACAAAATTTGATTTGAAAAATGTATAATTTGTTATGCTAAATTATATAGACACGTGTATGTATAGAAAATTCTGGAAAAAAGACACTTTAAGGCATTAATTATGGTAATCTCCAGGTAACATTTTTTTTGGCAAGAAGTTAGATATAATGAATAAAATATTTTCTTAAAAATGTATACATGGGTAAGAATGCCATAAACATTTAAGAATAATTATCACAGGAAAGTAAAGGAAATAGAAGATATCAATAAATAGAAAGCAAGAATAGAATAAAAAGAAGAAAATCAAGAGAATAAACAGAAAAAAAATAAGATGCCAGAAATAAATTCAAATACATAAGTAAATTAAATACAAACGCCTATTAGAATATAGTTTTGCCTAGTGTGGAAAGGGAGAGAAAGGATGACCTCATAGTGGAGAAACATGACCAGCTCTATCAGTCAGAATATGGTCAAGATCTACAGTCATTAATCATATTGATAGTACATAGCCTTGATATGATGTAACAAAAAAGTATTTTATCTCTGATCTTCCTCCAAAAATTCTATATCAATCTAATCACAGGGTGGGGTGGGAGCAGGGGTGGATATCAGATAAATTCCAAAAGAGGAGCATTCTGTAGAATGCTGATTAGCACTCTTCAAAATTGTCAAGGTCATCCAAAACAAGGAAAGCCTGAGAAACTGTCATAGTCAAGAGGAGCCTAAGGAAACAGGACAGGTAAATGTTCCATACTATCCTATGTGGACTTTTAGCACAGAAACAGAACATGAGGTAAAAGCTAAGGAAATCTGAAAACCATGGATTTAGTTAGTAATTATATATAAGTATTAGTTCATTTTAATTATAACAAATGTACCATATTAAATTAATATGTTAATAATGGGGGAAACTGGATATGGCATATATAGGACTCTGTACTGTCTTATTTTTTTCTGTAAATCTAACTGTTGAAAAAAGTTTTAATTGAAAAATGTATTATAATTCTATATACATACTTCCAGGTGTATATATGACAAATTAGTGTGTTTTGTATTTAGTTCAAAAGGCAAAAATTAAATAACAAAATAAAGACAAATCTTTAAAAAACAGATATACAATCACAAAAATATACACAAGAACAAAAATAACTCCATAAAATTTGTTCTTAAAATACAGTTTTGGGGTACCTTGGTGGCTTAGTCATGATCTCATGGTTCATGAGTTCGAGCCCTGTGTGGAGCTCTGCACTGACAGTGTAGAGCCTGCTTGGAATTCTTTCTCTCCTTCTCTCTCTGCCTCTTTCTCTCTCTCTCAAAAACGAAATAAACTTTAAGAAAAAGTACAGTTTTAACACTACATAAATAAATGAAACAATTACCAGATATGTATTCCTCAAAGGATATACACATAAAAGGAAATCATGGCGTAAAATTGACAGTAGAGAAACAGAAACAATAACAAACATAATTTAAAAATGGAGTCAAACAATGTTAACATCACACATATAAAATATGTAATAAAAGTATTAAACAGGGTGAAGAAGGACGGTACCTAATGATAAAAGAAAAAACATAACCTAGTAAGGCGGCATTAAAATAGGTGGTGCAGGGACATCTAGGTGACTCAGCTGGTAGAACATCTGACTCTTGATTTCGGCTCAGGTCATAATCCCAGGATTGTGGGATCAAACCCCACATTGGGTTCAGCTGTGCTGAGCGTGAAGCCTGCTTGAGATGCTCTCTCTGCCCCTTTTCCCTGCTTGCACTCAAATAAAATAAAATAAAATAAAATAAAATAAAATAAAATAAAATAAAATAAAATAGTAAAGTAAAATAAAAGTAAATTAAAACAAAGAAAAATAAAATCAAATAGGTGGTGCAAAAAGCAATGAAATTTTAACAAAAATTACATAATCATAGAAAGTAATATTTAAATATAATTCTTTGAAAAACATTATGCAAAAAAAAAACTAGTAAGATTTAGAACACTTGAAGAACACTATTAATGAGTTTGGTCTAACCTGCACACCACAAATAAAGAATATACGATTTTTCCAAGAGCACATAAACCTTTACAAAATTAAAATTGTTTATTTTAAAAATGAACAAGATCATTTTGGAGAAATGTCTAGTAGCTATTGAGTTGTTTTTTAAAAAGTAATAAACGGATAGGCATGCTGCTGAAAAGCCTCAAAATCAAAAAGATATACATTCTCCTGAAATTAATTCCAAATAATTTTTTTAATATAGTTGCTATTGTTGGAACCAGGCAAGCTGATGATCCTAAAATTCACATGGAAGAGGAATTGTCCAAACACAGCAAATATAATTATGAATAATATATACATATGTACATATATACATACCTACATACATATATACATACATAAAAGGGACAAGCCCATTTCCAGATATAAAAAGTAGCACAATTTTCTTCCTCCCTTCCTTTCTCTCTCCTTTTGTCTTCCTTCCTCCCTTCCTTCCTTCCTCCCTTCCTTCCTTCCCTCCTTCCTCCCTCCCTTCCCACCTCCCTTCCCTCCTTCCTTCTTTACTCCCTTGCTCCCTCCCTCCTTCGCTCCTTCCTTCCTTCCTTCCTTCCTTTCCTTCTTTCTTTCATTTCTAGCTTCCTTCAATTCCTCCTTCTCTCCTTGTTTCTTCCTCTCTTCTTCCTTTCTGCCTTTTCTACTTATTTATGTAACGTAATCCCATAATGGAAAAGAGCAACTTCAGCCAAAGTATTGGAATACAATGTTCTGACTAGTGACTTCTCACCATTCCCACTGACTTACATTATAATTTCAGGAACGCTTTCTCTTCAGAAGTAGTCAATATTCTTTTGCTGAGCCAAATATATCCAAATGAAGGCATGCCTTTGAACTAATAACGCTTTTCAAATAACAAGGTGGGTGCCAAGTTGGACTCCAGTAGAATTAGTGATTTCATGAATCAGAGTACCAATCAAAGGATTATTATAGATTAATAATTTATATATAATTTTAATAAATCACAGGATATCTCACTTTATTAGAGCACATTAGTATGTGTAGTCTTATTCTTCATTCTGATTATGGCTTTCTTTTGTGTAGTCTACAGTGTAAATGATAGATATACCAGGGGCAACTGATTCTTAGGGGAACATTTTAAAGCTTTTTTTTTTAACATTTATTTATTTTTAAGAGAGAGAGACAGAGACAGAGCATGAGTGGGGGAAAAGCAGAGAGAGGGAGACACAGAATCCGAAGCCAGCTCCAGGCTCTGAGCTGTCTGCACAGAGCCCGCTGGATGCGAGGCTCCAACTCATGAACAACTAGATCAAGACCTGAGCCGGAGTCAGATGCTTAGCTGAATGAGCCACACAGGCGCCTGCCCCTTGGGGGAAATTTTTATAACCAAATCAGTTACATGGAAATTTTAAGAAAAAAGTGTTTTAAATAAATCCATACTGAACATTGTTAGAGCTGAAAGTAATGAAGTATTTATAAAAGTCATTTTATATCTTCTACTCCTGCACTTAATGGTAATGAGTGATAATACCTAATAATAGTGGTTATTGTTTATTGAATGCTTAATATAACCCAAGCACTACATATAGCATTACCTCCTTATAAAAAAATCCATTGGATGGGTATTATTATTGTCTCCATTTTATTTTATTTTTTTTTCAACGTTTTTTATTTTATTTTTGAGACAGAGAGAGACAGAGCATGAACAGGGGAGGGTCAGAGAGAGAGGGAGACACAGAATCGGAAACAGGCTCCAGGCTCCGAGCCATCAGCCCAGAGCCTGACGCGGGGCTCGAACTCACGGACCGCGAGATCCTGACCTGGCTGAAGTCGGACGCTTAACCGACTGCGCCACCCAGGCGCCCCTATTGTCTCCATTTTATAGATAACTCTTAGGCTAGTATGTGGTAGAGATAAGAATCAAGTTTATGTCCTCAGACTATTATACTTTAGTACTTCTGAGTAAAAACATTGGGAGTGTTAATCTATTTGGTTTTCTTAAATCAGAAAAACACTTTTATTTGCATAGATACTTATTTTTACCCCATTGTGTTCTAGAATGGGGTTAAGGTAACATTCAAAAATATGCTTATAGTAGATTATATGTATGGTCCTAATTCTTTGCTCTTCCCTTTGCTATGTGGTGTTACAGTTTATCTCATTAAAGAGCGAAACAAGTTTATTTCTTCAGAAGACCCTTGAATCTGAGCTTGGCCGTGTGACTCGCTTTGCTCTTTAGAATGTGGCAAAACGTTCTCCAAACTAGTCTGGGCCTAAGTCACAAGAGATCTTGTATGTTTCCACTTGCTGTCTTCTTGTGAAAATATGTCTAGATTAGCTGGGTGCTGGATGGTGAAAGATCTGTCCAGTAGAACTGAGCTGTCCCAAGTGCCCCAACTGAGGCCAGTCCAGATTGATCTAGATTAGTAACAGCCAGCCAACCTCCAGACATATAAGCCCAGCTCAGAAAGCAGAGCCATCTATACAACCCCCAGTAAATTCCTGCCTGTGACAACGAATGCTGATTGTTGTATGACAGTGAGATTTTTGACTGTGTGTTATGCATTACTGTCATGGCCATAAACAACTGAAAAAATATAGAATAAGTTTCATTTAGCAAGACTTTAACAGCTCACTCTACTCCAGACACTGTTCTAGGCTATAGTAGCAATCAAGGGAGGTGTGGTCTCTGCTCTTTGCAGAGATTAAATTCTACAGGGACACACAGACAAAAAAATAAATATATTTTTACATACTTTCAGATAGTAAAAACTGCATGAAGAAAACCAAGCTGGATGGTATAATCAAGACCAACTGGGAAATAGAAGATGTGAGGCATGAAGTGTGGGTTAGGGAAAGGTGACATTTCAGTGTAGTGTCATTTTCGACCTACGAAGGTGACCTTTCGGCTGGTACTCAACAAACAAGGAGACAGCCATGCTAGGATTTGAAGGGCTAAGGAAAACTCTAGGCTGGTGTTGTTGGTTGAATTGTATTCTACAAAAAAGACATGTTCAAATCCTACTATCTGTGAATGAGAAATGGGGTTTGATCAGGAATAGGGTCTTTGTAGATGCCATCAAGTTGAGATGATGAGATGATGGATTAGGATGGGCATATACCAGGAGGTGCCCTTATAAGAAGAGGGAAATTTGCACACCACACAGAGATATAGACACACATGCAGGGAGAATGCCACATGAAGACAGAGACTTGGTGACACATTTACTGGCCAAGGAACACCAGCAGTTGTTAGCAACCCCCAGAAGCCAAGAGAAAGGCATGGACCAACAGGATTCTCCCTCAAGAACCTCCAGAACCCTCTCAGTAAATCCTGCTTAGCACCTTGATTTTAGGCTTCTGGCCTCCAGAAATGTGAGAATAAATTTCTGTTGTTTTAAGGTGACCAGTTTGTGCTACTTTGTTACAGCAGCCCTAGAAAAGAATATAGCTCAGAATAGACTTAGTGGGTTCTCAGATCTGGAAGAAGACTTGTGAGCTCGAGTAAGGCGAGTGAGTGGGAGAGCAGAAGACGAAGGGGAAGAGACAGGCAGAGGCCACATTATTCAGGGGAATAGGCTATGGTTTGGTTTTGAAAATGAGAAAAGAAGGAAATGAAGCTAAAAGAAAATAGGGGAAGGGCATGGGGCCCTTGAGTGGCTCAGTTGGCTGAGCAACTGGCACTTGATTTCAGCTCAAGTCATAATCTCGTGGTTCTTGAGTTTGAGCCTTTGCGTGGGGCTCTATGCTGCAGGTGCAGAGCCTGCTTGGGCCTTCCTCTCTTCCCCTCTTTGCCCCTTACCCCTCTCAAAATAAATAAACTTTTTTAAGAATTAAAAATAAGAAAAAAAGGAAGGAAAGATATAATGAAATCAGGAATAAATTTAAGTAGGCAAGTATTGATGTCATGGGTTCCCTTGTGCTTGTTAGAATTAGATTATGAATCCTTTATCATCCTGTTCAGAGAGAAGCACATGAATCAAAGTGCTCATAAGTTAACAGCTAACTATTACCCAATCACTGACAAGATAAAGTCTAAGCTCCTTGGTTTGTCATACAAGTCCCTCTATGACTTATTTTTGCTTATCTCTTCAATTTCATTTTCATTCACTTCCTGCCTCACATGTAAAAGTCATCCAATAGATTATAATTCTTTAATGTATTTGTTGTATTTCTCACTTCCATATCTGCACACGCTGTTTGGTGGAATGTATCACCACCATGTGTTCCACATTCACTTGTCTTCTTCTTTATTATTTCATTCTTTCATTTAATAGTTGAGCTTCTTCTCTTTACCAGGCATCCTTTAGCATTAAGATATGGTAATAAGTAACGTAGATATAGCCCCCCTTTTACAGAGCTTTATAGTCCCCCTTTTAGGCTAAAAAATAATTAGACAATTATGATTGTGTCAAGCATGAGGAAAGAAAATTTCAAAGCGTAAGTCAAGGAGAACGTGACTCAGTCTTGGGTGTTGAAAATTGGCTTTAAAACTGAGATATAGGGGCTCCTGGGTGGCTCAGTCGGTTAAGCGTCCAACTTCGGCTCAGGTCACCATCTTACGGTTCATGGGTTCCAGCCCCACCTTGGGCTCTGTGCTGACAGCTAAGAGCCTGCAGCCTGCTTCAGATTCTGTCTCTCTCTCTCTCTCTCTCTCTCTCTCTCTCTCTCTTTCTCTCTCTGCCCTTCCCCCACTTGCACTGTCTCTATCTCTCTCAAAAATAAACATTAAAAAATTTTTTTAAACTGACATATAATCGAAAAGAGTTAGACAAAGAATGGGGATGGCCTTATAATCAGAGGAAACTGCAGAGTCAAAAGCCCTTGAAATGAAAAGTATTTCTTGTTTCAGCAACCTAAAGAAAACTGTTCTCTTCTCTCTGTCTCTCTCGTTGCTGTGTCTGCCTCCTTCTCTCTCTGTGTCTTCTCCACCTCCCTCATTGCTTCCCTCTTTCTCTTCCCCCCATTCTTCAGTCGTTGATTTTCGTTTCTACTCAGAAGTGATGTAGCTTCATTTATCATTTGTGTATAAAGTTATTTATTTAAGATAAGCTCCAGTGTCCTCGTCTGTTAAATAGGAGTAGTAAATATGCCTAACCCCTGGTTTGTGATGAGAATATAATGTGATTGTGTGCCAATCCCTGGGATGTCATGAACACTCAAAAACCTTAACTATCTATCACTCTATTTGTGTGTTTATCATTGAGCCTTAACTGTGGGTCTTATGGGCCAAGCCCAGCCTTAAGGTATTTTTATAGATTCTGTCTTATGTAATCCTCACAGACTCATACAAAGCAGGCGTGATTGTCCTCCTGATGATGAAAGAACCAGAACCTAGAATGTTCAACACATTAACAAGGTTCACCTGCCTTGAAAGCCCAGCCTTTTAGACACAATAGCATGGTTCATCCTTTCATAGTTGTTTCATCTTCTTTTTAAAAATGGAAAGATGTTTTTTAATAATGACATTAAATGTATTTGTTTAGCTTTGTTTCTATGGAGAAATTTTGAACTTCTATGTAAGAGAGAAACAAGATTGCATTTTTCTACAGCTCATTACTTGTGATACCACAAAGTTAAATCCCTAGGGGAAAAGATGGAAAGCAAAGTGATTGATAGAAGAAAGTTAAAAGAAATAAATAAATAAGTCAAATGGAGTCATTATGTTTTTAATTCCTGAGAACTACAATGTCCTTGCCAACCCAGCTTGATGATATAGATCATTTTTCAAATATATGTAATATGGAAGACTTCCAAAAACCTGTGGGGTAGATCATTAAAAGCTACAATTAGCCAGTGGCCATCATTTCAGCCTTCTGTCGCCATCCTCTTCCTTCCCCAGGTCCCATGAGGCTGATGCTTATGATAATATCACTTAATGTGGGTTAATGGCCTAAGACGTCAGGAAAAAACTTGCATCACTTGGGTGCCAGTTTACAGTTCACTGGTGCCCTGGTTCAGGTATGTATATTTTGGGGGGTGTCCCTAAATCAGAAATACCCATGGATGATTGAATCTTCAGACAATATCTCCTTTTATTCAACAATGGTATTGAAGCAAAGAACGTAGTACATTCTCTCATAAGAACCTATAGTGCAAGTTATCTGGGCTTATTAAATCCAGGTCTTTTGTGCTTCACTTGAGCTGGGGTGCACTCCAGGTTTTTATCATACTACAGACTATCTCCAGACAAGAGGCGGTCACTGCTGGCCATGTTTGGTACAAGTCCATGAGGAGTTTTCACCTGTCCTTGACCGCTGATGTTCCTTTGTCTGGAATCAATGCAGCCAGCCCATAGCCTCACTGCAAACAGCACTCTAGCTGGCCTGGAGGGCTCTGTACTTTCCATAGTCCTCACAGCTCTAACATGTAGCCCAATCATTCCCTGGCCTCTAACCCTTTTATTCTCAAACTTGCAAGGCAAAGTCAGAAATACTGCTTCAAATTCCTATAGTTTCCCCAGAACAATATAACATAGAGCAACTGACTCCACTTTCTTCAATATTCCTATGCAATATGGACTTTCTTCTTAGATAGAGGAATCAGAGATGAAGATTTGTATGGAAGCTCTTTGGGAAGTCCTCCCTGGAATTACAGCTGAGCAGAAGCAAGGGAAGCAGAGTTGAGCAGAAGACATTGAACTGCAGTACAATTACAAAACAGCCTCAGTCAACTTATGGAAGCTTAACCCACATCCAAATAAAGGGAAAATATTTGGAAATATTTGGAAATCTATTGCCTCACATTAACCAGTCATTGGATGCGGGCTGCCTCTGGGGAAAGGCCATACCTTGAATGAGGTTAGTCCTCTTAGTCAAGGATAATTTCTGTATAGGATCACAGCTATAAAGCCATCAGCAGCCGTGCCCCAACTTCCTCTAACCTAAAGAATGAATCAATTTTTCCTGAAGGGGGATGGGTAACAGACCACAGCGTCTGCTACACGTTACTAACTGTGGTACACTGTTCTCTTCTCTGTGTTTTGCTACCAGATATGAATCTCTAAAGTAACAAGCACAAGTCAAGAAAGTAATGACATGCAATGTGATTTGTAAATAATATTAAGTTGTAACTTTTTAATTTAGAAAATTAGCAATATATATAAAATTATGTATCTATATAGATATATAGCTTGACAAAAGTTTTTTTCCTCTTAATGCTACTTACTATGTTATTCTTAGATTATATTGTGTGCACTCCTTCAGTGTTAAAATGTAATTAAAATACAAATATTATAGATTTTAAGTATCATATTTGGAATTTTTTTATGACAACACTATTGATGTCCACACATCAAACTTTCTTACTAAAAACTTTCACTTGCATGTCTCACAGCATCTCAAACTCAATATGTGCAAAACTTTATTCATCATCTTCTACCATCAAATCTATTTTTCTTACAATGCTACTTTTTGAGGGGGAAGACGATGGTTAATAAAATCATCATTGTCATTTGTTGTTACCCATGCCAAAACCTTTTGATTTATCCTACATACTTCTATTTATCTTCCTACCTGAATCCAATAAATACTTACTTCCTCTCAATTTATTTAAAACAAAACAAAACTATCAGTTTTGACCATTCTGTTCCATTTTTACTTCACTAGTTTCCCTAGGTGTTTATCTTTTTCTCTCCTGTATTATTTTTCAAATCATCCTTCCTAGTGTTGTTGAAGAAATACATATTTTTTAAAGAAGAATAATGTTTCTTTTTTTTTTTTTTAATTTTTTTTTCAACGTTTATTTATTTTTGGGACAGAGAGAGACAGAGCATGAACGGGGGAGGGGCAGAGAGAGAGGGAGACACAGAATTGGAAACAGGCTCCAGGCTCTGAGCCATCAGCCCAGAGCCTGACGCGGGGCTCGAACTCACGGACCGTGAGATCGTGACCTGGCTGAAGTCGGACGCTTAACCGACTGCGCCACCCAGGCGCCCCGAAGAATAATGTTTCTAAAAGTCAAATACAATGATGACAATTCATATTTACAAAACTTTTAGAATATCTGCCTTTCAGATTAATGCCAGACAATGTAGCAGGATGTATTCAAGACTTTTCATGTCTCCTTTTCTCTTGGCTAATCTTCTCTCATTCTCTCAAGTGCCTCCTAAACTTCATCTATGTAAAAACTGAAATTAGCTGCAGTGTGCAAAGATTCCTACTTTTGCATATGATATTCCCTCTGCCTAGAGTGTCTTCTTCCTCCAACCTCACCCACCTGACCAAGTCATGAACAACCTCCCAGGTCCAGCTGTAACATTACCTTGCGGGGATTTTCTGGCACCCACACGAAAAATTATAATAAAATGTGGTAAAGTTTTGATAAGGGTAAGTTCAGGATATAATGAAAGCATGGAGAAGTAGAAATTAACCCATACTTAGCTCATCAAACAGGGTTTAGAGAATGTGATATCTAAGATCTGCAGGATGGTAGAAGTGGATTAAGTACAGGTGTTGGGGCACGGTGCTCCAGAAAAGGAGAGCAAAGTCTTCCTGTTAGAGATAACAGTGCATACATTAAAGAGTTTGACCTTCATCCCGAAGGCCACCCATTAAAAAGGGAGCATGGAGGGGCGCCTGGGTGGCTCAGTCGGTTAGGCGTCCGACTTCAGCTCAGGTCACGATCTCATGGTCCGTGAGTTCGAGCCCCGCGTCGGGCTCTGGGCTGACAGCTCAGAGCCTGGAGCCTGTTTCAGATTCTGTGTCTCCCTCTCCCTCTGACCTTCCCCCATTCATGCTCTGTCTCTCTCTGTCTCAAAAATAAATAAAACGGTAAAAAAAAAGGGGAGCATGGAGAACTGGTTACAGTTGGTAATGCTGAAGGGTGACTGAGCAGGTATGGAGACTGTTTCTGTAACTCAAATAAAAGTTCATGCCAGTCAAGCTAGGATAGTGGGAATAGTGATGGAAATTAATAACTTTGAGAGATTTTGGTGTAAATTTTCCCAAAAAAGAAAGGAAAAAGGAAGAAGGAAGGAAGAAAAGCAAGAAAGAAAGCTAGAAAGAAAGCAAGAAAGAAAGCAAGCAAGAAAGAAAGAAGCAAGAAAGGAAGCAAGAAAGAAAGAAATCTCAGGGGAAAAAAGAAAAACACTTGCTCTATGCTTCTTTCCTCTCTCTTTTGCTTAGATAAAACAAAAAGCCTCTATTTTTCTAGACACCACCAACGCTCCAACATCTGCCACTGACCTCTCCTTTTGTCAACATGTACTAGGACTTCTTTGATCATTTATTTGTGAACAAAAGCCATTCAAGGCCGACCCAGAAGCAAAGACACAAAGTTCTAAAATAGTACTTTGGTTATTAATGTTTTTGCCTTCATCAAAAAGGACAAAGATCATCATCAGATGCTTCCCCACATATGACTTTACTTGCCATTTTTCTTTTCTGCTCTCCTTCAAGAGCATAGACTAGTGCAAGGAGGAAAAGTGAGAGGAGAAATTGGGGGCAATGTTCAAGCTTGGTATCTGTTTAGAACTGTTTTGGTAAATATTCAAAGCCTTGCCACACCCAGAAGTAACCTACTTTTAAGATGGGTCAGGTCTTAGAAGACAACCAAGACCCTGGAATTAAATAGACTTTCCTGAAGAGCTATATGTACATCTCTTTTAAAAAGTATGTGTGGCTCATGGATACTATCACTTAGCTTCTTCACTGAATGCTATTTAAACAGCGCTCTTATTTTATAGAGATTTCCCTGTTTCTCTCCTTAGTTTCCTGTCTAGACAGTGATTCTACCTGGTACCTCTAACCACCATACCTTGAATTTCCTCCACCCTATTTTATTGTAATGGAAGAAGTAAAAACACCTTGTTCATAAATTTAAACACATTTTATTTCAGATATACTTTAAAAATAAATTGTGCTTTATGAAATGTTAATTACATTTAAATTTTCAAAAAAATTTAAATACCCTAACTTCCTAAATAACCTATTTATACTGTCCCTCTCTTTTGTTTTATTGAGAGCTTTTTGTTTTGTTTTGTTTTGTTTTGCTTTGCTTTGTCATAAATCCAGAGACTGTAATACAAGATTATGTGATTCAAGGAAGGCTTTTCTGTATCAGGTGTGATCCTCTTGAAAATAAGTTAAATGAATGTTTGTGATAAAATCACAAGTACAGAAAGAAAAGTTTTTGCATAAAACAATTACAAACTGTTAAAAATATATATCAAAAAAGAAAATAAATCTAAAATAAACCTGTCATATTTATTAGCTGAAATGACCTCTTCGCAAATCACTTTTACAAATACTCAGAAGTCGTTCCCTGTTCAGCTCATCTAGAGATGGACCTTAAATTTAAACATCAACAAAACATACTTTTCCTTTTGCTTCTCATTAAAAAGAAAATTATAAAAAGATAAATAGAAAAACTACCAAACTGATGAATAAAATCAAAGAACTATATCAATGGAGAGATATTTCCTACTCATGGATAGGAAGATTCAATATTGTCAAAATGTCAGTTCTTCCCAACTTGATCCATAGATTGAATGCACTCCCATCAAAATCCTATCTAGTTATTCTATGGATATTAACAAACTGATTCTAAAGTTGATGTGGAAAGGCAAAAAACCCAGAATAGCCAACACAATATTGAAGGAGAACAAAGTTGGAGGACTGATATTACTTGACTTCAAAATTTACTAAAAACCTACAGTAATCAAGATAGTGGGACATTGGTAAAAGGAAACACAAATAGATTAATGGAATAGAATAGAGAGCGCAGAAATAGACCCTCATAAATATAGTCAACTAATTCTTTGACATAGGAACAAAAGTGATACAATGGGGAAAAAAAAGTAGTCTCTTCAACATGCTGCTTGAACAACTGGACATCCACATGCAAAAATATGAATCTAGACAAATCTCAAACACTTCACAAATATTTATTCTGAATTGAGCAAGACCTAGTTGTACAATGTAAAACTATAAAACTCCTAGAAGATAACATAAGAGCAAACCTAGATGACTTTGAATGTGGTGATGACTTTTTAGATACAACACCAAAGACCTAATCTATAAAAGAAAGAATTAATAAGCTAAACTTCATTAAAATTTTTTTTTAAAAGTCTGTAAAAGGCAGCATCAAGAGAATTAGAATATGAGCCATGGACTGGGAGAAAATATTTGCGATTGATACACCTGATAACAGACTGCTATCCAAAATATACAAAGAACCCTTGAAACTCAACAATAAGAAAACAAACAAACTTGTTAAAAACAATGAGACAAAGACCTTAACACACCCCTCACCAAAGAAGATATACAGATAGCAAATAAGGGTATGAAAAGATGTTATCAGTGAAATGCAAATAAAAACAATGAGATATGCCTACACACCTATTAGAATGGCTAAAATGTGGAATATTTACAACACCAAATGCTAATGAGTATGTGAAGCAACAGGAAATCATTCATTGCTGGTGGGAATGCAAAATGGTACAGTCACTTTGGAAGATAGTTTGGTAGTTTCTTACAAAACTAAACATATTCTTAGCATGTGATCCAGCAATCACACTTCTTGGTATTTACCCAAAGAAGTTGATACCTTATGTCCACACAAAACCTGCACATATATATTTATAGTACCTTTATTCATATTGCTAAAACTTAGAAGCGACCAAGATGTTCTTCAGTGAATGGATAAATCAACAGTGGTGCATCTAGACACTTTTTAATGGAGACATTAAAAAGATCAATGGTTACCAGGGGTAGAGGGGAAGAGGGAAGACATAAATAAGCAGAGCATATGGTTTTAGGGCAGTGAAAATATTCTATATGATATTATAATGGTGGATATATGTCATTACACATTTGTCCAAACTCACAGAATGTACAGCACCAAGAGTGAACTCTAAGGTAAACTATGGATTTCTGGTGACTGTAATGTGACAATGTAGGTTCATTCTTTGGTAAAAAAAAAAAAAAAATGTACCACTCTGGTGAGTCATGCTGATAATGGGAAAGGCTATACATGAGTGGGGTCAGGGGGTATAGGAGAAATTTCTGTACTTCCCTCTCCATGTTGTTGTAAACCTGAAACTGCCCTTTAAAAAAAAAAAAAAAAGAAAAGAAAAGAAAGGAAAAAAAAGTGTAAAAAGTTTTCAGATGACTTTCTAAAATATTTGACATTATGGACGCCAGGTGGCAGTAGATGTAACATTTATCAAAAATGAATGAGGAAGGAGGAAAATGATTCTGAACTTTGTGTATGCACGTTAATAATATATACAGAGTGTCCACTGTATGCTTGTGCTAGAATTTGTATTGGGGTACCTCTGAAGGAAAGCCATAATCCAATGCTATAAAGATACCTTCATATTTGAGCCTATGGCTTCTATTCAGTTAAGTCTCATTTGATTATTTCTCTTAACTTGTATTAAAAATACATTAATTAGTCATTTCGGCAACACCTTCCAGAAGTGGGAGTCAGAAAAAATATAAATACATGTTGCTCACAAATAACAGTTTTCCTGGCCATATGTTTCAATGAAAGAATATTCCATTTAAATTTGACTTAGAAAATTGTACCTATTCATGTAAAAGAAATCTAAAAGCTTACAGAAGAAACGGACTTAAAAATAATTTAGTACAAACCTTCCCATTTATGGAGGAGAAGACTAGAACACACAGAGATTAGGAGACATGCCCATGGAAAGACGCTGTTGTAATTGATAGATTAGGAAATGGCTTCTGTCCTCTTTTTACCATACTATGAAGTGGTTTAATTTCTCTAACATGCTTGATTTCAGTCAACAGGTTTAACTGTGAATAAATGAACTACTGAGAATTTTACTTACCTTATATTGTTCATCTACATTTACCAAATTTAATTTTTAATGCATAATTGTAATGTAGCCTGGCCAATATTTTCTAAAGGTGTATTTTGTGAGACATAGAATAGCTGCTTCTTCATAGACATCATATAGCTTGTTGGCTAAGCGCAACGCTAAACAAAATGGAAAACTGTTATAGGCTGAAAAGGGAAGGACAAGGAAAGATGATTACTTCGTCTATTTTTGGGTCAGTCAGGTGGAAACCGGGAAATTCCAGATTTACTAGTTTAAGATTATATTTCTGGGAGAAGTTGAAACTGCAATTAAGTTAGGTATAAAGTCTTGGTTTGCTGACCTGTGACTTAGCACAAGTGACTCCATTTAGGACCTATTTTTTCTCTCTCTCTAACTTTATTCTTTCTCAAATGTTCCATCCACATCTTTGTTTTCACATCTGCTACTCTGACAAAACTCAGACGAGGCTATACATGGAAATTAGTTAACACTCTATACCTGACAGCAATCAAAATAACTAAAAAAGACACCTATATTTCCAAATTACATTTCATGTCACATAACAGAAGTTTCAATTTAGTAAAGATACTGAAATTAATACATTTAAACAGTTGTTATTCCATTTAAAGTAACAGGTCGGGAAGTTACATCTTGATTTCACTAACAGTCTTGCTGAAATATTTCTAAACTTCTCTTTTGGAACTACCTTCAGGATCTGTTTTGTATATCTTCAATGGAAGAAAATTTCTGATCCTTGAGGATGAACTTAATATAGCATAAATATAATATGTTAGGCAAATATATTGAAATATATCAATGGTTCTCTGTCCCACAAATTCTAGCTGCTTCAGCCTCCAAAACTCCAGTTTCCATCTTCTCAATTCAGGGAGATTGTGGGGCTCTTTTTGTATTTCCCCCTTCCTGTGCTACAGCCTGGAAACTAATTTCATGTATTAAGTTGAGACCATCATAGGACTCTCCTTGACTATGTTCTTTCTCTCAGGGATCACAGTCTTGTGCATCATGTTGCCCAATGTCTAAAAATAAATGTTTCATATTTGGGTAACCTCATCTGGTTTAAGCCTTCTTCAAGAAGAGAACTTTGCGAAGAGTGGTTTTGATCAAAAGGCATTCCACAAATAGCATCTGATCAGCAAAAGCATTGTTCTGGTAAAGGACTCATTGGTGGACTGTTTGACTTAGTGGGAATGCTTCTTGAATAACTGACCAATCAATATACTACTCAGAATTCTACCATGTGCAAGACAAAACACGTTTCTTTTTCTTCACATGAGTTTACTGGCACAAAATCTCACACCATGTCAAATTCGAAAAGCAAGTACTCTGAGGCTGATACATTTAGGAAACCACTTTTTCATTGTTTCATTTGCCCCTCTTTCTTATTATTCCAACCTATGACTGATAATCTTCCTTGTATATTGCACTGTTTTAATTATAGTTCTACTGCTTTTTAATCCTACTTTGAAACCAGACTTTTGAAATCTGCTTTTTAGCTATGTACTCACAAAAAGATTTGTCATTTTATGCTTCCATTTTCACAACAGCATGATTATTTTACTCAAATTAGAATATTGCCACGTAGCAGATATTATAAGATACATATGGATTTCTAATCTTATTTAATGAGAAAAAACAAACTCCGCCAGCACTGTATTGTTTAATTTACTGTCTTCATTTAACTGTCTATTTCTATCTCCTTCAGAAACTTTACTGTAGTTTTAAAAATTGGAATGGCAATTGTGGACAAGATAAAAGTGTGGATTTCCATGGTACCACCAAGTAAAATAAATTATTTATTTCTGTTTTGGTTTTGAAATATAATATTGGTTAATTTCAACATATTAACATCCCTACTTTGTGTACTTAAATTATAGAACATCATTTGTGAATAGCCTTAGGAATCTATTGGTTGTTAGCTAATTCAACCAGATTATCTTCTCTGCCTCCCATAATTCAAGCCTACCCTCTAACCTTCTAAAAGGCACAGGTGACATTATCACTTAATGTTTGATGAACTGTAGGTATGTTTAGTATAATATTTAATAAGAGTTTCAGATAGTTCTTTTCTGGATTTAAACAGAGGCAAAAATCCCAGAGCTGCAAACAAAACAAAACAAAACAAAACAAAACAAAAACAAAAACAAACAAAAAAACAGTAAACACACAGACAGCATAGACTAAAAGCAACAGATTACAAAATGCTTGGGAGACTGAAAATGATATATAAAATAAATAGATACGGGGTAAATGGTTGAAAGATAAAAGAGAATTGGGAGGATGATGAACAACACACACCACACTTTTCCAATGAGCTCATAGGCAAAATCTTTCCAGGGATCCTTCAGACAGACCAAGGAGGTTTTATTTTTGACGATCCCTAACAAGAACCTAGGTATATTGAGAATAATATGTACTTGCGAATGAACTCTTAAAATAGATTATGTATTACTAACACTAGACATCAAAAACAAAAAGATACTGTGAAAAGTAATTGCATTTTTAGTTACAGGTGTAACGATTCATGCATTGATAACAAAGGAGCAGCAATATGATTGCCTTATGGTAGCCTAGTGTAATTGGTATGACTACTTAATGGTAGCCTAGTCTATATGTTAATGAATCAATCATTATAAAATTTTTATGGCATACAGTATTATCACCATATTCATAATACAGCATTGAAATATTAACATTCAATACTTCTAGGCTATGTAGTTCACCTGAAAGTTTTTTTCAAATTGTTGCAAGTCTCCAAAAAAATTACATATATATATATATTTGAATATGAGTAGACTTACGTAGTTCGAACCTGTGATGTCAAGGTCAACTATATATATGTGTGTGTGTGTGTGTGTGTGTGTGTGTGTGTGTGTGTGTATAGTCATTGACAAAGCATGGTGTGTGTTATTTGTTATTTTCTTAGTGGCAGGGAGACAGGAACACTAAATGTCTTTCCTACCTCACAGATGGAAAGTACTTTTTTGTCCACTATCAAAAATTGCTGCACTTCATTAAACCAATGGATCACCCAGCCTAGTATTCCATCAACATCCCACATTATATTTTCTGGGTAGTGCTACATGACAACCACAAAATTTTTTAAAATAATTTGTTCCATATGGTACCATTATTTATCAATTCATCTTGAAACTATTTTTATCTTCATTTTGCACCATCTCTGGGAATAACGAATTCCAAAAAGCTCACTATATTTTATATTACAGTATTTTTGTTTGTTCTTGATTTGCTTCTCTAAAGCTTTGAGTATTTTGAAATTTGCTAATCAAATCTGTGTTAATTATATTAATAAATTTTCTCATTGTTAGAAACATTGATCATTTTTTCAGTTGTCTCATTCAGCTAAGGTGTTTGTGTTCTACTTTATCCTCTTAAGGAAAAAAAAAACACATGATTTGAGATCTTGTGGTTTTGAATTATTCCTAATGTCATATGGATTATTCCCTGATAGAAATGAGATCAGATGTCAGAGAGTTCTAAAGGAATTGATGGAGCTCATTTTACACTCTGTGACTGTGCATGGGACAATTTAGTTGAGGGGGGACTTGAAGGTGGCAAAAAAAAAAAAAAAAGAAAATGGCATTGACTAAATCTAATGAAAAAGGCTGCCACTTGCAGTACACTGAACTCTTCTTCCTATGTCTGCGACCTATCAAGGAAGAGACAATGACTTGGCTATGATGTGGCATTGAGGATTATCCCCAGGCGACCAAGTTCATCCTTCAGTGGAGCACCTGTGAAACTGAAAGCTTCCTTCTTTCAATAGCACATTTTGCAAGTCAAGAATATAAGGTCCAAAGCCCCAGGGCAAACTCAGTAAGCAGCAGATAGGTAAACCCCGGGACCTAACAATCCTGTGTATTTAGCACTAAGTATCATTTCCACAGTGGAAGGTGTAGAAGCGAATAACACTATAGCTGCAAATGCCCACTACTTATGCTTATGCTTATACTGCAAAGTGATCTGTCCTCTTGTAAGGCCTGAATCCAGAAATCCACCCTTCCCCAACATAATCCCTCATTTTTTTCTCCCGATGGAAATTTCCTGTTTCTCTTTGAGAAAAATAATTCAATCCTGTTTTCATTACTGTTCCTCCCAGCCGGCGGCTGTAGAACACACACACACACACACACACACACACACACACACACACACCCTACACAAAAGGATTTTTATAAATCCTTTTCATCCTTTTATTTTCATAGCCTTTCCTACTCAGCTCTAAACCCAGAACCTATATGACTGATGATGTATCCAGATGAGCGGGGCCAGGTCTGGGAAAGCAGCACCTACCCTACGTCTCCCTCTCCACCCACACAACCCCTTACTCCACCTTCGAAAGAAAACGCTTTCTTTGCCTGCCTTAGATTAGGCAACCCGATCGATCTGTTATAAGAAAGAAAAGAAAAATCGCAGCCTAGAGAAAGGTCTTGCACGGCACTGCTCGGGTCTCCCCGCGCAAAACCTCAGAGAAGGAACCGATTCCCAGTCCCGAATCCTCAAAGCCCAGGACGCAGGAGACTGGCCATTGGTCCCCACGGAGTTCTCCACCGGCTCCCACCAAACCACACTTAGTGACTTCTCGGAAACGTTAGCAGATTCTGCTGAGCAGGAGGGAGGAACGGGTGAGGGGGCGGGGGTGAGGGAAGGGAAGGGCTCTGGAGAATGCTGGACGGACCTTCCCACCATACACACACACACAAACACGCGCGCGCGCGCACACACACACACACACACACACACACACACACACACACACACGTCCGCGCGCACGTCCGCGCGCCCCACCCGAAGGAGTGGCGGTGGATGTGAGGTCGCGACCCCACCTGTGCCTTCTCCCACAGCACATGCGGAGAAGGTGCAGCCCGGCGCCGCGGTACTCGCAGCGGGTCCTGCCCTGCACTGGGTGCGCGCGTGGAGAGCCGGCGGCGCGGGCCCGAGAAAGGGCGGGGAGGAAGGAGTAAGGGGAACGGGCCGCGCTGCTGCCCCAGGAGGCGTGGGGGCGGGGCTGCCGCTGGCAGGGCGCGCCCCGGAAGGAGGGGCGCAGTCTCGGCGCTGGCCCTCGCTAGCGATCTGGTGGCGGGCGTCTGGTTTCCAATTCCATCCTCTCGCCGGGCTGGAGCTGGACTAGCCTGGGTGCCAGCGGCTTGTGGCAGGCGCCTGCAGAGCAACAGGAGCCCAAAGAAAGAGGGAGAAGCGGCAGCAGAGAGAACGCCGCGGGGAGAGAGCAGGAGCGAGGAAGGGGTCCCTGAAGCCCGCGCCCTCCTCACAGGCCAGATTGTGCGGGTGCACTGGATGGGCATCCTCGGCGGGCAAGGTTGCAAGTAAGTGCCTTTTCTGTTGCTCCTCTCGTGTGGCGGGCCGGGAAGCCCTCGGTCTGTCTCCAGTGCTAGCCTCAACCGCCACACCCACCTGTATCCATTTTCCCATCTCTGGGTTTTGGCTACTTGGTGTTATGCCACCTGGGAGGTAGAGAGGGGAGAAACTGAACGGAGAAGTCCAAGCAACTGGAGAAAGAGGAGCTGGAGAGGCACCTATTGCCATTGCAAGGCCGACCCTTTGCGGATTGTGACCGTGTGGGTTTGCTAGCAGGTTCCGAAATCGTGGAAAGGAAAGGCAGCTATCTATACCTGATGGTTTACGTCCGTAATTTCTTTACGCTAGCAGCATTGTTGGATGGGTTTCAGTTCCAGGGGCAGGTAGAACAAATAGCCTGTGTTCTAGTCCCCATCTGCAGAGGTGAGCGTGCGGAAGCAGCACAGCGGATCCTACCTGTAGGGATAGTCCGGCAGCGCCGCACCCCTTCCCAGCTCACAAACAGGACTGATTGACCAGACTGCTTAGCCCCATTTCTCGACACACTTTCGTTTTTTTAAACGAATAAGCATTTGAGAGTGAAATGCAGAAAAGATTCGGTGTCATTTTAACTTTTTATCGCCCTCAACCGAAACGGTCATTTACTTTCAAGGAAAAACAAATAGGTGTTTTCCTCACTTGTATTAAAGACAAAAGATCAAAACAAGATTACCAAACTAAAAAATGTCATGCCAACTTTTGTGATTATAACATTTTATTCCTTATTTTCTTTTCTTTTTATATTATACTTGCAACCTTCTTCGTAATTTTTATTTCCTCTTCAACTAAGAGCAATTTTTTTTTTTTACATGAGAAGCTTAGAGGAGTTTTTTTTTTTTAAATTCCTTTCAATAAGATAAAAACCAAATCAACATAAGGTTTTCAAAGAATGGTGGATTTTCAGTTTCTATGTGTCAATGTTGGCAGGTTCATTTCTTTTCAGAAACACAATTAATGTTCTTTTCCGTTTGTCCTCCTTCCCTGTGGGCAGGAGAAAGACATTGCTTTTCTTTCTTTCTTTTGATAATTTAAAATATATTTTCATGATTTTTGCTTTAACATCAATAAAATCTAACTATATATCATCTGTAAACCAAATAAAATTATTAAATAGTCCATTTTATTGAAGTTTTCAAATTCTTTTACCATTATTTAAAAAATAATTAAACTAGAATTCACTTTCTTAGAAACTATGGTGAATAGAATTTAAAAATATTTTATTATTTTAAAGCTAGACTTCTCTGATCCTTATGTATAGAGTTATGATTATTAAAATAGCTTATTCACAATAAAATGTCAGACAAAATATGACATTTGATGTAATGAACACTGCCTTCTATTTAGGCAACTGGTAATAGTTTTACCTAAGATAAGTTTTTGCACTGTGCGTATATTTAAAATACCAGTCTATTGGAAATTCCCTTTTGGAAGTGAACCGTTGTGCAATCATGGGACACAGTGATGTATTTTTACAGAGGCTCAGTATACAATATGCCATGATTCCTATGGTTCAGGGCAGGGCTAACTGGGTACCTTGAAGAATCTACAGAAGAAAGATGAGTCAGGTCTGGCTCTTTGCCAAGAGCATCCTTATGCCTCACTGTGTCCCCTAGGACCTGGAAATGATCATGGGAGCCCTCCTGTGGTAGTGCTTCTGTGTTTTTGCTACCTGTTGCTGAGGTGAGTTTTGGCAGCAAAGAAAAAGTAAGAAATTCAGAGGTGGAGTCATTGGAAGGCTATTCACTTTATTCAGTATGACCAAACCACTTTCTCTATGACAAGAAAAAAAAAAAAAAAAAAAAAAAAAACTCTTGCATTTTGTATGAATAATAGAAACTTAACTTTTATCTCATTTCTATTCCTAGTAAATATATGAAAGAATGTGATATGCTGGAAAGATTTATTTGGTATTTTTCTAATCCAAGGCAAGACCTTGTGGAGGAGCTTAAAGTTTATTAATGTAAATGGATCATTCGAAATGTCATAATGGTATGATTATGATTTTCCCTAAAACTGTCCCAGATCCTTTCCCCCCATCTTTAACTTCTGAATAAATGCCTTCACCATCCAAGTGTTGATTACTCTCTCTCTTCCCCTTGACAACATTTCATCCATAACTAGTCCATATTTAGATCTATCCGTTTTATCTTCTAAACATCTTTCTATCCAATTATACTTCTCAGATATGCCTCTTTCACTTTGTTTTTTACATCTATCCTGCTACTAAATTAGTTCAAGCCCCTATCATAATTTACCTGGACTCCTGCTACAGCCTTTGCATTGTATACAAAGCAATACCATCATGCCTGTCCTTAAAAACTGGATAGCTGACTGCATAGAAAAAAGGAATAAATGCAGAAACATAGATACCAATCAACAACAAATGGCTTCTGTTAGCATACAGCTCACTCTGATCTGGTTGTAAAACCTCACTGAACCCATCCCCCTCATTTTATATGCTCCAGTCACATTGGTCTTTTAGTACCTGGAACACATGGACTGATTTCACTCCCTACAACCTTTTAAAATGCTGTTCCCAGTGCCTGGACTATTCCTTTCACTCTTTGAATGGCTAGCTCCTTCCCAAACTTTAAATCTCAGCTGAAAAGTCTCTTCCTCAGGTGATCATTCTTCATCACCTGTCAAAAGTACCCTGTCCTCTGTTAATCTCTGTCATGGTACCTTGTTTGTTTCCTTCACAGTGCTTATTATGGCATGCAGATACTTTGTGGATTTGAATATTGAATGCTCCAAAGAAACAGAGACCAAATCTCTTGTTGGCCCAAAAGAGCACAGTGCCTGGCATGAAGTAGTGGGGGGTTCCTAAATATTTATGTAAATGAGAAAGTACAAAGATATGACTTATTTCACCACAGAGCACATCAAGCCAGTCAATTTATACATTTTATGATTCAATTTCTTTTTTATTTGTTGAACATCTGGTACATTTACAACCCTATACTATGATTTTAAGGAGGTAAAATTAAAATATCCTGAGATGTATTCCCATCTTGTAGCATGTAAGCAATAGTGTGTTCAAAGGTAAGTAGATTATAGCATATTCTTAGGAAAGCAGTGACCACAACTAGATTAAAATATATTTTGAAGGAAAATTGGAGCGCATAAGCCAGTATGACTTTAGTATGCGTGACTCCTAACATACAATGATGACCTTATTAGGTTTAAATCTGTATCTTTTGCCAAGAATTTGAGGGTCTGTCACTAATCATTTAATTTAAACTATTGTTTTATAATAAATACGGATACTTGAATGAACTCAGTTGATGGAAGTATTATCAAATGAGACTGAGGCCGTAGATCCAATGCCAACATGACACAAGTTGGTGTTTGCTCCAGGTTAAAGGGGCAGATTATCTTACAAATCCGAAGTGTTCACTCAGGAAGGTTCAGAGACACTATGGGCTAAAGAGTGTAGATTTATCACTGTTATTGGGTTTGGGGGAGAGGGGGTTTCAAAATTCATGCTGGTTAATGACAGTGTCATATTTTTACCAGAATGTATACATATATACACTTTGTATGGCAATAAATCCACCCATAATTTTTTTTCAGAATGTATTTAAAAATATTAAGCACTTTTGTTATTAACATGAGGATGAAAAGCTAGCTTATTGTTAGGCAACCAGTTTTGATTAATATCTTTTATCTAGCAAGTGACCAGCCATACTGTTGGGTTGTTTTTTCTTGTTTTGTTCTTGTAAAGAATTTGGCAATCATATTTTTTCTTGGAGGACTAACGTATTTCATGAATTGTCACCAGGGATTTCGTTAAAATTGCAGAGCATACAAGTTAGAATACCACTTAACATAGCAAGGTCATAGGGGCACCTGGGCCGCTCAGTTGGTTAAGCGTCCAATTTCGGCTCAGGTCATGATTTCATGGTTTGTGGGTTCGAGCCCCGCGTTAGGCTCTGTGCTGACAGCTTGGAGCCTGAGAGCCTGCTTTGGATTCTGTGTCTCCCACTCTCTCTGCTCCTCCCCAGCTCATGCTCTGTCTCTCTCTCTCGAAAAATAAATAAACATCAGAAAATAAAATTTTAAAAACGATGGCCAGGTCATAATAAAATGGATAGTGTAAGATAGTATAAAAATAATTTTCATTTGAAGATTTATGGAAGAGCATTCACAGAGTGTGGGTAGACTACTTTTGTAGAATGTAAGAGAACGGTTTTGGTTTCATGCCATCCTGCAAAATGAAATTTCTTCTTTGAAGGTTTAACTGACTCTTCCCCCCCTCTGTATAGCTGGAAGGAAATGGCTTTAGGCAACAAGGAAAGCCATCAGCCCTTGGCAGCTAAAGGTAGAGTAAACTTTGGGGAAACAAAACTCTTCTGGGTGGTGAGGATAAATGCCAGACCATGATCAAGAGGGACAGGAGGAGGGAATGCCTTGAACAGTGCCAGTAAACATTATTTGCCACAGACAAATTTGAGTTGGCAATATATATACAGTGGAATCATTTGATATCTTTTTAGCCACACTGACAAGAGTTCTTTCTTCTTTTTTCTTTAAAATAACAACTATGTTTTAAGTGAAAACATGCTGTTATTGCTTCATTTATAGAGGAAATGGATTACCTTTGGATTTTTAAAGTGATATCACAGGGAGTCAAAAATGCCATATATTATTATTAAAATATACCATTTCTTTAATTGTAATTTTATTGCTATTCATTTTATGATTTCCTTTTGTTGTGTCAGGTGTTTGAGAGACTGCTATTATTGATTATAAATGTCTTTAAAATGGCTCCTTGGATTTTTTACAAAGCTTTCTAAATCATTTATCAAAATACAATAAAGCTGATTGCACCTATGTTGTTCACTTGGAAATTTGGAGGGAGTAAGTACATTTACAATGTCATTACCCTACCATCTCTGCCCTGCAATGTATGTCTTTTTTCTTTCCTTTTTTCTCTTCTTCTGTACATATCATCTTCTGAACATTTGATATATATGCCAGGACTACAAGTTTTGCTCCATTTTGGGCAAAATTATTAATACTAATAATTGGAAAATCAAGCTCTTAAAGAAGAATTAATAAGATTAGACAGATGCATTAAAATATAAGCACAGAAACGTTTGTGTAAAGATTTTTTTTTTTAATGTTTCATTAAAAGAGCACGAGCACGAGCAGGGGAGGGGCAGAGTGAGAGAAGAATACAGAATCAGAAGCTGGCTGATTCTGAGCTGTCCACACAGAGCCTGACATGGGGCTTGAACTCACAAGCTGTGAGATCATGACCTGAGCTGAAGTCGGATGCTTTACCAACTGAGCCACCCAGGTGCCCCTTGTGTAAAGATTTTTAATGAAATTTTGTATGTGTTGTATGCCAAACTAGACATCCTCTGTCATTTGATTGTTTTTAAGAAATAGGGGTGATTTCACTAGATGTAGTCACTGTCAACTATACCAGTTGCTCATAAACCGTGTATCTTAGAATCTAAGTAATTATTTAAAAATATGTCATTTTCCTGAGAACCCATAATTAGAAATTAAAAAAAGAAGTAAATGTAGATATTAAAATCCATACAGAAAAATAAAATGGGGGAAATGAAAGAATTGTTATATGGTAAGGATATGTCCCCTTATTTATTGATATAACTCCACTACATGATTATTGTTTCAAGTCTAATGGACAATGCTTCTTTTAAGGTTTAGAGAAAGGATAGCTTATTAACTGTATGTACATTTTGAATAAGATATTTTATTGGTAAATTATGCCTTCACTTTTTCTGGGTAATGATATAAAATTAATATTCCATATAGATAAATATTATGAGACTAATCTTTTTAGATGATCCTTTCATGGAATAAAATTTCAAAGTTTAAATGGTGTTTTGTCCCACTTAACATGATACATATTCTTGTTACCGTGGACAAACTGGCTCATGGTAATTCATGTAGGGAAAAGAGAAATGGCATCATCAAGGGTCAAGTGGGAACAATGTTCTTATAATATCATGAGATCATCTGACATACTTTCAGGAATGAATGTTTGCAGAATTGTTATGCAGAGATGCTCTTTTGGAAATTCATATTACATTTGTACTATATTTCAGAATATTTACAAAATATTTTTATAAAGGGTTAAAAACATAGAGGGATAAATTTGTATTCACATCAATGTAGTGAAAATGTGTTTTCCTAGATATTTCTCTTGCTCAACATGTGATCTTAGTCAAACACTTTTTTTCAAATGCAGCTTCATTAATTGTAGAGTTGGTCACTAACCCTTCTAAGGGTTTCTGTACAAATTAGGTTAAAACGCATATTTTAAAAAGGCATTTTAGTGTCTCACACATGATAAGGAGGTGTTCAATAATGGTGGATAGACATTTGGTAGCTTAGTATATATAATCAAAATGTATTCTGTTTTGAATACAAATGGTACAGCATTTAAAGTACTCTGTTGTTGCATTTACTCTTAATCCTATTTTTAAAGACAGTTATAATTGTACATCTCTAATGTAGGATCATCCCATTTTGAACTCTCTATTAGTAAAGTTGTCAGGTATAGGCTATTACAAATTGTTTATGTGAAGTATCTAAAAATTTATAAGTAGGAAAATATGGGAGAGGTATCTAAAAATCAACAATTTTTTAACTATCCAGATAAATTTTCTTTCTGTTTTTGAACCTGGTCCATCAGAATTTTTCATTAATAGAGAGCAATTCAGTAGAGGTGACCTGCCAGATCTCCTAATAATGCATCTCAAAACTATCTACTTTGATAAGATTTTTGTAAGCACGTATCATAAAATTTTTCACTTATGTGTGAAATCAAACTGACTCTAGTACTTCAGTCATCAAGAACGTAACTCTGAATTTTTAAATCAGCAAATTAGATGTCTGAGCCTGAGAGAAATATTTGCCAATATGTCCATTCACTTACTTTATTTCACTCGTGATCGTTAACAAAAACCAGAATCTTGTAAAGGAAATCATCAAATTAAGGGTAACAACTGAATTGTTTTTATTTATCTTCTTTAGCAATCCACAATTCTTCCTCAGTTACAAAGAATAATAGACTATGTGTTACAAGAGGTGGGTTAGGGCAACATGATGAGGACAGAAAATGAATATATGAACAGGTATACTGCCATAAGGGAAAATATGGATCACAGCACCATTTACATATATTGTTAAGATTACTGGTAATAACATTAATTTAACAGACTCAAATGTGGAGGTCTCATTTTTGTCAAGCAGTTCATTAAGGGATCTTCAAATGCTCCTTTTAAATCCCTACAGCCACCTTTTGAGGTGAGCACGCTAAACTCAGAAGTTTGCTAACCTTCCAAAATACTTGCAGTGATCACTAACCTGAGTAATGTACAAATTCTTTTTAGAGGAAAGAAGATTGTATTTATCCTGTGAATGCACTTGTACATATTCCACCCAAATATGCCACCAAATAGTGGTTAGGTTACCAAGGATTCTATAAAAGTCATTTCCAAACACCCAGAATGGAGCCGAAATAAACTACATTTGCAATTAAACAAAGCGAACTATCAAATTACAATACCAGAGAATAAGAGAAAGAAAGATTGAAGATTGTTTAAATGTTCTTCTTGGATACTGATTCTTGGGTGGCGGTGTATTTGTGTTAAACTGAAGTTGAGATTTAGATGGACATTTGGAGATATTATGATGTTATGAAATGTATCAATACTTTAAAAGTGCTTTTGAGGTTGTTTTAAAGGTTGAGTGACTTTGTGTTCCTGGTCTAGGGGTGTCATTGTATTACTTTGACTTGATTTGGCCACAATTAGAATATTTTGCTTGTTTTATTTTAAGGAAATCAAAGGAACTTTCCCAATATAGACAAGAGTTTGAAAGAAAAGGAATGGTACCATTAAAAGGAGTGTGTGTGTGAAATGTCTGGGTGAAGTCCATTCCACTCAGTGATGAAAAGAGGGAATGAAGCCAGGCATGAGATTCTGGGTGTTAGGGGGACGTAAAAGTAGAGGAAGCAAAGTGACCTTGTACAGGGTAAGGAAAGAAGACAGCATTCGTGTAAAGTTCTTGTGTCCTAGAAATTACAAATACAGACATTTTGGGGGCACCTGGGTGGCTCAGTCGGTTGAGCCTATGACTCTTGAGTTCAGCTCAGGTCATGATCCCAGGGTTTTGGGATTGAGTCCCACATTGGGCCCGATGCTGAGTGTGGAGCCTGCTTGGGATTCTCTTTCTGTTTCTCCCTCTGCTCCTCTCCCCTGCTCGTGCTCTCTCTCTTAAGAAAAAAAAAAAGAATACAGACATTCAAAAATTTTTTTAAATATTTATTTATTTTGAGAGTGAAAGAGACACAGCATAAGCAGGAGACGGGCAGAGAGAGAGGGAGACACAGAATCTGAAGCAGGCTCCAGGCTCTGAGCTGTCAACACAGAACCCGACTTGGGGCTCAAACTCACGGATTGTGAGATCATGACCTGAGCAGAAGTTGGAAGCTCAACAGACTGAGCCACCCAGTCGCCCTTATAGACATTTTTAATTAGAGGAGTACAAATATTTTTAGTGTCCCAAGTTCATATACTCAACGTAACCTGAATTTTAGAACTTATTATCGCAAAGAGACTGATTTGTGTCAATTAAAGTAAGTAACATTAATGATTCAAGGTGTTCACTCTTAAGGGTTTTAAAACATTTTTGGACATTAGTTTATTTTGCATTATATCTATAATTTCCTAGTGCAGATTATTTTCTTTAAATTTCTGGTATCTACTTAGATACTGTTTGAGTGGGGTATAGAAACATGAAAATTCTTGAATTCTATGATGTGTCTGAGTTCTAATTGGTGTCTATTGGCAGCTTGTCCACTAGACTGTTAAGGTTTTAAGGGCAGAGACTGTAGTTTGTTCATATTGGTGGCCCTGCACGGTGCCTTGTATGCAGTCATTCTTAGTACAGATTTGCTGAAGAAATGAATCATATTTATTACAGGCATATACTTAACTCATTTACAATAGTTCCTTTTCACTGAAACTTACTTTTTAAGTATGTGGGAGAAATAAGAAGAGGTTAGTAATTGAGACTTCTTAAACCCAACTTTTCATCATTACTAAGTCCCGACAAAACAGTCCTATTTCTTATTCTGACTCAGGAAAGGAACAATACTCCTGCTTGTTTTTTTTTTTTTTTTTTTTTTTTTTTTTTTTTTTGCCACAGTTTGGGTTCATCAATTCTAGACGACAGTATTTAGTCTTATTAACATAAAAGAGCCAAAATATCTTAACATATACTCAGTTTGATGCATTACAAAGACTGATGCCCAGATCCTTTCCTAAAAGAGTTATCTGTCAGAGGATTTGCTTAAGAGGTGGTCTGCAGTCAAACATTAAAAAATAATGATAATAATAATGTTAAAACTAAAATTTCCAAACCCATTTGTCTTGAGCTGGTGATTAGTCATTAAGCCCTATCTGGTGGCCCTCCAAAATGTGTAGATCAGGAGTTGGCATCCAAGTTGGTATCAGTGCCATTGAGGTTGTGGGGAGGGAGAGCCTGGCAGAGATCCTAAGGGTAGCGGTAAAGGGAGGCTGAACAGATCCAGGTCAGCTCTTAAAACTCAGCATCACTGTTCTCAGCATTTATGTTTCTGCAGTTGAATAGTAATTCCTTCCTTCCTTCCTTCCTTCCTTCCTTCCTTCCTTCCTTCCTTCCTTCCTTCCTTCTTCCTTTATTCACTTTCTTCCTTCAGCAAGTACTCATCGAGTAGCTACTCAGACACGATTGTGGTGCGGAAATAGCAGTGAATAAAACATGGAGGTCTCATGCTAGTTTGGAGGCAGATAACCAGTAAATAAACAAACCACTATGTGTATGCTGTGGGGAAACATATAGCAGGACAGAGAGAATGGAGGGCAGGAGGCATTATTTAATAAGTAAGCGTGGTTAGAAAGCCTTTTAGAGGTGATATTTGAGCAGAGACCTGAGGGAGGTAGGGAAGTGAGAGAGCCGGGGAAGCAACAGGACAATCATTCCAGTCACGAGGAGTAGCAATTGCACCAGCCTGAAGGCATATTTGAGGTGTTCATGGAACAGCAAGGAAGTCAGTGCGACTAAGTGCAGAGAGAAGGTAGAAAGTAGTAGAAGATGTGTGCCTCTTCCTAACTTGGGAAAGATTACTACATCTGCCTAGAAGGCTGTATGAGGGGCCAATGCTGCGGTGACCAGCATGGGGCAAACTTTGGGAGAAGATGAATTCTGCCTTTTTTTTTTTTAAGTGGATCCCATTCTGAACATAGGTACCCCACAATACAAGTAAATGTTTGAGAAGCTCCTAATTGCCATATAATATGAAATCTTTTTGATCTTTTTTTTGAGATTTATGTGTAAATGTTTTATATTCTCTCCCTATCTGCAATGGAGGATAAAAGAGCTAACGTGACAGAGGTTACAACTGAGAGTATCTCTAAATGTTTAAATGCAGGAAACTAAAACAGGGTGAGAGTGCAGTCATATTTTGCTTAATTTTTGTATCTATTGTACAGTTTCTTCTTATGAAATAGTGACACTGCATAGATATCAAGGAGTATTGTCTGGCAACATAGACAGCAGGGAAGCATACTTGTGTCCTGTCATGCCTGACCCACTGCTCACTGCTGTGACTTTGGGATTCTACTGACTCTCTCTTCTCTAAGTTTTCAGCAAATTCTTGTGAATTTAAGTTTTTTTTTAATTGTGATAAAATATACATAACATAAAAATTACCACTTTAATCATTATTAGGTGTACAATTCAAGAGCATTAAGTACATTCACATTGTTGTGTATCCATCACCACCATCCATCTCCAGAACTTGTTCATCTTCCCAATCTGAAACTCTGTACCCATTAAACAATAACTCATTACTTGCCTCTTCCCTCCTCTGCCCCTGATAATCACCATTCTACTCTCTTTATCTATGAATTTGATTGTTCTAGGTACCTCATATAAGTGGAATCTTTAATATTTGTCCTTTTGGGTCTGGCTCATTTCACCTAGAACAATATTTTTAAGGTTCATAGATGTTGTAGCATGTGTCAGAATGTCCTTCCTTTTGAAGGCTACATAGTATTTCATTGTGTGTGTATATCACATTTTGTTGATCCATTCATCAGTTGGTGGACATTTGGGTTGCTTTTACATTTTGGTTATTATGAATAATAATGTTGTGAACATTGATGGATAACTATCTGATTGCTTACCTGCTTTTTAATTTGGGGAGTTAACTCCCCAAGTGGAGTTGTTGAATCATGTAATAATTCTACGTGTAGTATTTTGAAGAACTAACATACCATTTTCACATCAGCTTCACTATTTTACATTCCCACCAGCCATGCACAAGGTTTCATTTATTATTCCTCTTTTTAAATAACAGCCATTCTAATGAATGTGAAGTGATATCTCATTGTGGTTTTTATTTCCATTTCTATCATGATTACTGAAGTTTGAATATCTTTTCGTGTGCTTATTGACCATTTGTACATTTTCTTTGAAGAAATGTCTATTCAAGTTCTTTGCTGATTTTTGAATAGTTATTTGTTTGCTTTTGTTGTTAAGTTTTAAGAGTACTTTATATCTTGTGGTTATTAATTTCTTATCAGATATATGATTCGCAAATATTTTATCCATTCTCAGAGTTATCTTTTCACTATCTGAGAGTATCCTTTGATATGCACGATTTCAATTTTGATGAAATCCATTGTATCTGTTTTTTGTTGTTGTTGTTGCCTGTGCTTTTGGTGCCATATCCAAGAAAATGTTGCCAAATCCAATGTTTTAAAGATTTTCTCCTATGTTTTCTTATTATAGTGTTATAGTTTTAGCTCTTACGTTTAGGTCTGTGATCCATTGGATTCATTTTTTTTTTCAATTCCTGTAGATGTTATGGAGTCTAAGAGTCTCCAACTTCTCTTCATCCCCTTCATCCTTCTTTCCCAGAGGTCTGCTTTATTTTTGTTGTTGTTGTTGTTGTTGTTGTTGTTGTTGTGTGTGTGTTTAGCTCAAATATCCTTACTCAGTCCTTACTGAAAGTAAGGTAAATATTCAGAGTAAGGAATATTTACTTTTCCTTTCTTTTTTTTTCTTGTATTCTATGATTAAAATCCTTTAATTATTGGAAGAGTATGCCAGCAACTTAGGGAGATTGCTGATATGGAAAGAATATAATATTTTCTTGCTGTCTGATTGGGTTTATTTATCCTTTTGACCAATCCTATTATTGAAAAATATTTGGGTTTCATCCCTTCCTATGTAGTCTAGGAATTCTGATTTCTTGCTATATAGTTAATAGATTCAGGAACTGTTTATATTCCAATCTGAGGCATTAGATGATATGATTAAGTAGAGCGAGAATTCTGTCTTGCTGCATTTTAATCTCGTCTGATTAAACTAAAACAATGTTTTACACAGAGTGAGTATTAAATAATACTTGAGTGAGTAAGCACATGACTAATGAATGAAAAAGAAAGACTGTCTTATTTTCTTAAGTGTTTAGTAAATCAATGACTTCTTTGTTTTAGACTCTTAGATTCATTTTAATAAAACAAGTTTAAAACTCTCCTTTCATCTATCCCTTAATTCTTATGAGGACACTAATTTTTCAATCAGTTTTGCTAGAAGTGTTTTTAGAAGTTTGCTACTGAGAATTGATGTTTGAAGGTTAGAATTTATACCACAAATATCTTTTGTTCCATCAGAGAGCTCTTGTGGTGGTTAAATCCCGTAGGCAGTACCTTTCCCCTTGTGTAGCTACCAGCACATAAAAAAACGGAGACTATTTATGGAAATTCAAGGTCACTGAGTATGGTTTACATTGTCATGAAAATATGATATATGAACATCTTTTTTGCTTACAAACAGTTCCATGCATTAATTAGAACAAGAAAAGTAGTAAAGCCTGTAAATAAAAATTAAGTACGTTTACCATTGAATTGTTTTAGACTCTTTTTGCCTCAACACTCCCCTTATCTGAGAATCCTGGTCGGATATCTATTGGAATTTAAATTTGAGGAAGGATAGGAATTATTTTCTTCCAATTCACTTGTTACTCTGTGGCTGCTATCTAATCTGGAATTTTATCCACTATCCTAAGTCTGTTGCTATGTATTGTAGAATTTTGAAAAATGTGTCTCAGAATGGTGAGAGTAAGAAATGCTATCATACATTTAACTAACGCCTTTTAAAAAATAGCAATACCCTTCATCTTCTATCTTTCAAACAATAACAACATCAAAAGAGAATACATTTTACACATTATTATATGTATTTCATCATATTCCCAGATTAAGTTTAGGGCTACTAACTGCCTTACCATATTTTTAGCCTCTGGCTCCCTGAAGTATGAAACACGGAACATGAGTTGGTGAACATGAGTTTTCAAAAGGCTTTTTTTGTAAGTTTATGTTATTTATTCCATAATACTTCACCATACCTAGAATGAATTGCCACTAAATAAGATGTTTCTTTAGCTCCTTCCCCTGCTGATATACATTCTAAAAGAATGTTTACAACAAAAATCTTATATGTAGATTGGTATGCATGCTACTTAACTCACTTGTTGATATTGAATTAAAGGACCTTTCGTTATTGAACCATTCCTAGGCTTCGAGGAATATTTCATCAAAATCTGTCACTGTGCTCAGATTTTGCCTTCTTAAATGAATACCTAGCTTTCTCTTGCTTTATTTTTAAGTTCTGGTTGAAGAAAATCCTTTGATTCCTACTAAAGCATATTCTCTTTTTGTTTTTTAAAGTAATATTTCCTCATATCTTGCTGGGTGTTACCTAAGCTCAGCACTTTTAACCATCACATGATCCTGCTCAGTCCTAAAGAATCATTTCTACTATCAGATGGTTACGCTTTTATGAATTTGCCATATTCCTTATTTTCTCACAGTTTCATCTCTTTTATCATTTCTACTTTGGCTTCAAATATTACAACACTCTCAGTATATTGGAATTGAACAAGCCTGATGGATTTAATAATTTTCATTACTGCTTAAGAACAATGCCCATATTCTGCATGCACTGCATGGACTTAGGAGCTTTATGTTGGTGGGAATTGAATGGCTGTGTGCGATATATATCGCCATCTGTCGGTAGAGAGTAGTGCAGTTCTACCTTTGCAACGATCATAGTTCTCTTGTTTAAAACTCTAGAAATAAATATCATTAAGAAGAAAAGGTTCTGTATGTGTAATACAAAACTTTATCTATTATGAAGTCACCAAATTTGTTCTCCTTTCTTAAGAACATTAGGTATGCAAAATCAATTTGTAAGAAAGTTGATAAAAATCATTAATAATAATGGTTAGAATGTATTATACGCTTAACGTGTACCAGGAAATGTGCTTAATGATTAAAGGGCAGTGTTTCATTTTTTTCCCATAAAATGCCCTTGTAGGATAATCATTTTTAGTTCTGTTAATTTATGATGCAGAAACCAAGCTTTCCAGAGGTTAATTAACTTGCCCAAAACACAAGTTAGTAAGTAAAAGAGATGAGATTTGAACCCAGGCCTCTCTCATTATGGAGCCACAAAATTAACAACTCTATTATTCTGTCTTCCTATTTTACTGCAGATCTAGATTTTAGATTAAAGCCACAAACATAGGAAAATGAAATACAACATAAGCAGCAAATACTCTTCCCTTAAGATTTTATTTTTTTTATTTGTTTTTATTTTTGTAAACATTTATTTGTTTTTGAGAGACAGAGACAGAGCATGAGTGAGGGAGGGGCAGAGAGAGAGGGAGACACACAATCCAAAGCAGGCTCCAGGGTCCGAGCTATCAGCACGGAGCCCGACGTGGGACTCGAACTCAACAACTGTGAGATCATGACCTGAGCCAAAGTTAGACACTTAACCGACTCAGCCACCCAGGTGCCCTTCTTCCTGTAAGATTTCAATGAGGTTTTACTTTTAACCACTGATTCATGGTTTATCATTTTAAAATTGCAGTATATGTAGGGAAAGATGATAATATTACTAATATTTATTTAGCCTAGGCACTGTGGTAGGCACAGTAAGTGTTTCTGTTCTACCTAATGACCTTGTTAGATGGGTATCTTCTCTGGTTCATTTATGAGGAATTTGCATAATGCCACAGAGCTACTTAGGTCTTACAATCATGGAATTCAAACCTAAATCAGCCTGGCACCAAAGCTATTATGTCCTTTCTCCTAAACCATGTTAATGTTTTGGGTGAGGTGGATACATGCATTATCAAAGAGTGGAAATGCACTCTGTATAGAACACTTTATAAAAAGGTGTACAATCTCTTTTGTAGCCATACTTTAGTGACCTCAGAGGTTATATACGTCAGTGATGGTCTGTGCTCTCAGAAAAGGTTTGATTCTGACTACTAGAGAAGATTTAATATGGGCTAAGAAATATTTTCCTTCTTTTCTTCATACATCATGTGTAGATGGAACTACATGAATATTCCTACTAACCGTTTTAGATATGCTGACAATCATTGACAATAATCTTTTTTTTTTAAGTTTTATTTATTTGAGATAGAGAGAAAGCATGCGCGTGTGAGTTGGGAAGGGACAGAGAGAGAGGGAGAAAGAGAATGCCAAGCAGGTTCCTGACTGTCAGTGCACAGAGCCCGATGTGAGCCTCGAAGTCACAAACGAGCCATGAGCTCATGACCTGAGCTGAAGTCAAGAGTTGGATACCTAACTGACTGAACCACCCAGGCATCCAATATAGCAGTTCTTTTTAAGTTAACTTATAAATTTACTGCAATTCCAATGAAAATAAAAATAAGAATTCTGAAATTAGATAATGTGAGTCAAGTTATCTGGGACAATATACACAGGACACAGTAATATCTACTCAGACTAACCCCAGTAAACATTAAATTACCTTATAAAATTAGAATAATTAAAATGGTGTGGTTTTGGTAAAATACATAGCACAGTGGAATAAAATGTAATATCCAGAAATAGACATAATTATGTATGTGAATTATAAATAGCATCTCAAAAAGGTGGGAGGAAATATTAATTAATAAGTGTCATTGGGAAAACTGGAAAGCAATGGGAATAAAGATGAATTCAAATCGCTACCTCACAGCTTAACCCAATATACATATTAGGTGAATAAAATATTTAAAATATAAAATACAAATCACAAAGAAAAAGAAATGTTACTAGAAGAAAACAGGTAGAATTTTTTTAATTTTACAATAGAACTTTTTTTCTAAAGTAATGTAAAAACACAATAGCCATTACAGAAAGAATTGGTGAATTCACTTTAACAAAATAGTAAATGCTTCAAAAGAAATGAAAAGGAATGAAAAGAAAAAGAAGTGAAGAAATGAAAAAAATGAAATGAAAAACAAAAGACTAATGCAAAAGAAATGAAAAACAAAAAACTGATGCAAATATTTGCATCTTATGCTACAGAAAACAGCTTATTTTATTATTATATTAAGAATTCCTAAATTAATAAGAACAGAATAATAGCTCGTTATAAAAATGGATGAAGACTGTGTACAAGGAGTTCACAGAAATGAAGCACATTTTAAGGATCTGAAAAGATCCCCAACCTTACTCATAAGAAAAAATGCAAGCTGAAACAATAGGAAGTTATCATTTCCCACCTCTTAAGATAGCAAAGATGAAAAAAGGTTTATACAACTCTGTGTTGAGGGTGTGTGCAGACAATCCCTGACATATTGTTTTGGGGAGCATAAATTGGTAGAACCTCTATGAAAAGTAATTTGGCAATATTATCTTGTCCAAATTATAAATGCAGATATAATTATGACCCAGAGATTTTGCTGTCAGGTATTTATCTCACAAATATAATTTCATACTGTGAAACTATGTATGAGGAGATAATCATTGTGGCTTTGGGAAGAAACAGAAATGTTCCTCAAGGAAGAATGGCTAAATAATTTTGTCCTATCTATGCAAATGGAATTTATGAAACTGTTGTAAAAAGACATGGTGGCTCTCTACATATTAATACAGAAATAGTTCCATGTTATATATATATTATATATATCATATATATGATATATATATATATATATATGATATATATATTTAAGTTTATTTATTTTTGAGAGAGAGAGAGTGTGTGCAAACAGGGAAGGGGAAGAGAGAGAGGGAGAGAGGGAGAGAATCCCAAGCAGGCTCCACACTGTCAGTACAGAGCCCGATATGGGGGCTCAAACTCACGAACCGTGAGATCATGAGCTGAGCTGAAATCAAGCTTAACTGACTGAGCCACCCAGGCTCCCCTCCAGGCTATATTTTTAAGTGACAAATGCAAAATGTAAGCCAGTGTGTATACAGGGTATTAATTGTATGAAAAGGAAAATTAGTAGGTATAGATGTGTTTGTAAAAACATGTAGGTGGGTACACAAGGGATTGGTACCAGTCGATCCCTCCAGGGTAGGAATCTGGGTAGCTGAGAAACAAGGGAGAGAGGGACAATTACTTTTCTTTATACATACGTTTGAGTTTTGTAGCTATATTTATTCTTCAAAAATAAATATAAGAATGCTAATTAGGGAAAAAAATGAGTCATCAACCTGCGGTTGTGGCTCAAGTATTCAACCTAAAGGTGTTCTGTTCATGGAGTTACTAACTGCACTGAAGTTTAATTTTAATCATATGATAGGTCCTCAAAACTATGTCTGGAATGAATTTGAATGAATGAATGATGCCTGTAAAAGTGTTTTGCAAACCATAATGAGTATGAAAACATGTAATATTGTTATTTGCCTTATTTAGAATAGAGTCATATGAACTAAAGAAATATTGATATTCAAATTCCAAATTCAAAAAAGATTCTATGAAAGATCTGGAGAGGTATGTCACCCAAACACTGAGAAAAGAGAAGAGGCAAACTTTGGATGGTTTCATTTGAGGTAAAACAAGCAACCTTGTGCAGCCTCACACAAGTCTCCAGGGATTGTATGAATATCTCATCCCTAGTCTTGTGCTTCCAAGAAATTATATCCTGAAAATAAAACTCTGCTTTTGCACTAAGAAAAAAATATATATGCACAAAAATGTGAATATTTTACAGTATTTGTGTAGTTCTTTCAAGTAGTAATTACATATTTTTATTTTATTTATTTGTTTTGTAATTATATATTCTTTTTAAAATTTTTTTAACGTTTATTTATTTTTGAGACAGAGAGAGAGCATGAATGGGGGAGGGGCGGAGAGAGAGGGAGACACAGAATCGGAAGCAGGCTCCAGGCTCTGAACCATCAGCCCAGAGCCCGACGCGGGGCTCGAACTCACAGACTGTGAGATTGTGACCTGAGCTGAAGTCAGACGCTTAACCGACTGAGCCACCCAGGCGCCCCTGTAATTATATATTTTTAAATTTATTTTTAAAAACCAGGTTTACCAAAGACAAAAATTAAAAAATGACAAACTGGTGGGGCGCTTGGATGACTCAGTCAATAAAGCATCCAACTTCGGCTCAGGTCATGATCTCACAGTCTGTGCAGTTTGAGCCCCATGTTGGGCTGTATGCTGACAGCTCAGAGCCTGGAGCCTACTTCGGATTCTTTGTCTCCCTCTCTCTCTACCTCTCCCCCCCGCAAAAAAAAATAAATAAACATTAACATTTTTTTTTAAAAAAAATGACAAACTGGCAAAAAAAGGTAAATAGAAACTTTTGTAGAAAGGGTTCAATATTCTTAAAAGAGACCCCTTATCAAAAGAAGAAAATGAATTACCTAGGAATAACCTAACCAAAGATGTAAAACATCTGTATGCTCAAAACTATAGAAAGCTTATGAAGGAAATTGAAGAAGATACAAAGAAATGGAAAAACATTCCGTGCTCATGGATTGGAAGAATAAATTTGTTAAAATACTACCCAAAGCTGTCTACACATTCAGTGCAATCCCAATCAAAATTGCACCAGCATTCTTCTCGAAGCTAGAACAAGCAATCCTAAAATTTGTATGGAACCACAACAGACCCCGAATAGCCAAAGTAATTTTGAAGAAGACCAAAGTGAGAGGCATCACAATCCCAGACTTTATAGCCTCTACTACAAAGCTGTAATCATCAAGACAGCATGGTATTGGCACAGAAACAGACACACAGACCAGTGGAATAGAATAGAGACTCCAGAATTGGACCCACAAAACTATGGCCAACTAATCTTTGACAAAGCAGGAAAGAATATCCAATGGAAAAAAGACAGTCTCTTTAACAAATGGTGCTGGGATAACTAGACAGCAACATGAGAACAATGAAACTAGACCACTTTCTTACACAATTCACAAAAATAAACTCAAAATGGATAAAGGACCTGAATGTGAGACATGAAATCATCAAAACCCTAGAGGAGAAAGCAGGAAAAAGCCTCTCTGACCTCAGCCGCATCAATTTCTTCTTGACACGTCTCTAAAGGCAAGGGAATTAAAAGCAAAAATGAACTATTGGGACCTCGTGAAGATAAAAAGCTTCTGCACTGCAGAGTAAACAATCAACAAAACTAAAAGGCAACCAACGGAATGGGAAAAGATATTTGCAAATGGCATATTGGACAAAGGGCTAGTATCCAAGATCTATAAAGAACCCACCAAACTCCACACCTGAAAAACAAAGTATCCAGTGAAGAAATGGGCAGAAAACATGAATAGACACTTCTCTAAAGAAGACATCTGGATGGCCAACAGGCACATGAAAAGATGCTCAACATCACTCCTCATCAGGGAAATAAAAATCAAAACCACACTGAGGTATCACCTCACGCCGGTCAGAGTGGATAAAATGAACAAATCAGGAGACTATAGATGCTGGCGAGGATGTGGAGAAACGGGAACCCTCTTGCACTGTTGGTGGGAATGCGAACTGGTGCAGCCACTCTGGAAAACAGTGTGGAGGTTCCTCAAAAAATTAAAAATAGATCTACCCTATGACCCAGCAATAGCACTGCTAGGAATTTACCCAAGGGATACAGGAGTACTGATGCATAGGGGCACTTGTACCCCAGTGTTTATAGCAGCACTCTCAACAATAGCCAAATTATGCAAAGAGCCTAAATGTCCATCAACTGATGAATGGATAAAGAAATTGGGGTTTATATATACAATGGAATACTATGTGGCAATGAGAAAGAATGAAATATGGCCTTTTGTAGCAACGTGGATGGAACTGGAAAGTGTTATGCTAAGTGAAATAAGTCATACAGAGAAAGATAGATACCATATATACCATATCTATGGTATAGATACCATTTTCACTCTTATGTGGATCCTGAGAAACTTACCAGAAGACCATGGGGGAGGGAAGGAAAAAAAAAAGTTAGGGAGAGAGCCAAACCATAAGAGACTCTTAAAAACTGAGAATAAACTGAGGGTTGATGGGAGTGGAGGGAGGGGAGGGTGGGTGATGGGTATTGAAGAGGGCACCTGTTAGGAGGAGCATTGTGTGTTGTATGGAAACCAATTTGACAATAAATTTCATGTTAAAAAATAAATAAATTTAAAAAATTAAATTAAAAAAAAAAGAAAATGAAGAATGCCCCATTAGAAAAAGGATGAAGAAAATAAACAGACTTATCAAAGAAGAAACAGACATATTCCATGGAGGGTACATTTTAAAAGAAATTATTTTCCCCACATCAAATTGGGAAGAATTTTCCAATTACTATACTTAATATTGTTTGGGTATGGAAAAATATATGCTTATAAATTGCTAGAGAAAACATAAATGTCTATAGCTTTTCTGGAAAGCATTTGGCCAAATGTATGTACATAAGAAGACAAAGTAAATATTTCAAAGTAACATAAATAATTTTTTCTGAAATTATTTTTATTTTAATCTTTATGTCTTTCAATATTTTCTCAATTTTCTACCAATGAAAACTGGCTACATTTATGTTTAACCATATTAGTAACCCCAAATTTATTATATGCACAACTTTCAGGGGAGTACTGTGCCTTGGATTTAATGACAATAAAATATTTCCTGCATAATTTAACCTTGTTTTTACCTACAAATTTCAAATAAGTTGCACTGTTTAATGGCAAAATTTAAGTTAGAATTAATCAACAATCTAGTATTATATCTGTGCCTGGGTTTCTAAAACAATTGTCTTATCACTTTCTTAGAGATCCAGACATTTGGTGATATGTCCTTAATCAAACGTACATTTTGAGTAAAATATTTCAATGTTGGGGGGGGCTTAAGCACTGGTGAAAATGGAAAAACACTCTAATGGCTTTTTAAATTCTAAGACTAGTGTACTTCAAAGTTGTAGAATTTTAAGGTGTAATTAGGTGGTGTCCACCATATTGGTTGGTCTCCCTTCTCATCCATCTGATAAAACTTTTAACTTTATTGCTGATGGTTGAAAGAAAGCTGCTTCGATTAAACCCAAACATATCATCAATGGTTTTTATGTTAGTATCACTAAAATGAGAAACAGACTGTAATAGCAAAACTTATACGTTTCTTGCACATGTTAAGCTGTATATAAGGTTAGGAATTGTTTCGTTTCCAAATAGGTTTTAATTTTTTTTTATGTTTATTTATATTGGAGAGAGACAGTATGCAAGCAGTGGAGGGGCAGAGAGAGAGGGAGACACAGAATCTGAAGCAGGCTCCAGGCTCTGAGCTGTCAGCACAGAGCCCAATGTGGGGCTCGAACTCACGAACCATGTGATCATGATCTGAGCTAAAGTTGGACACTCAACTGACCGAGACACCCAGGTGCCCAGGTTCTAATTTTTTAAATGAGGAGAAAAAGAAAAATGGAGAGAGCCATGGATTTTTAAAGAATGTTTCTTATATAGAGTCAATGATAGTTCTTGATTGTTATAAGTATTTGAAGATGCTTTCAAAATATTGAGAAGTCTTAAGTAACTTAGTTAAGTAATAACTAATGTTTGTTTACAAATCTGTGTGATATGTATGTTGTCTTAAGGACAAGATGCTTATACTTCTTCAAGTGTTTTGGTTAGGAGAAGCTATCTTTCATCAAGCATTTAGTGAGTTTCCATGATGTCAAGATACCATGCTATGCCCTGGTAATAAAAGATGCCTAGGACAATTTTCCTGTCTAGGGAGCTTAAAGTCTAGTTGAAGAAGACAGGCATGGAGACTGATGAAAGAAATGAAGCATTGTTGGAGCTATGATGTAAAAAAAAATCTGCTTTCGGGGGCAGTTGGGAATCCAAAGCAGACAGGAAGGATGAGAGGAAAAGCTAATGAAGGGCTAATTTATATTTGATGGAAGGAAGATAGGAAATGAGGTCAAATGTCTTTGTGGAAGAGATGTTGAAGTGAATATTATAAGTAATCAGGTGATCAGGATAGCCAAAACTGGATAGATGGAGCATCATGAGAAAACAGGGATTATAAAATAATCTGGCTGCCCTTTGGGGAAATAAAATGTAGAGTGAAGTAGCTGAGATTAGACTGCCAATAGCGGAAGCAAAGAGCCCCTATTCCTGTCAGTCCCACATTAGGAAAAGCTTTCTATGCCAGACCAGACATAGGGCAGGTCACCCTGTAGATATTGCAGAGCTATGGAGGATTTTTATTTATTTATTTTTTTTTTCTGCTTAAAGCAGAAGAAAGTCATCAAATTTCCCATGGCAAAAATAGAATCTCTTGTGCCTTTAATGAACATTCTATAATTGACCCAATCTCCTTGGTACTACCCAGCTAAGTTTTTAAAGCATTTTCTACAGCACCGCTGGTTTTTTCAAAAGAAATTTTGCAGTGCTTCAATAAGAAAAATAGGTCAAATGGAAAGACACACCCTTAAATGTTTTAAATCTTGGTATAGAGAAAACAGTTTATTGTTGTAGCAACTCCTAACACTCCAAAATTGAAAGCTACTAATGTAGCCCATCTCAGTTGCACAGAAAGGACACCCAGTTTTCAACTGATGGAGGCAACAGAATGGAGCAGCACAGAAAGGTGGAGAACCCTTTCAGGTGAAACACTGGGATTCCTAAAATAGGTTCTCTTTGGAATTTCTTCCCTTCTTTAAAGTTTGATTAACATGAAAGTCTCAATATCTCCTTGTAATTTAATTTTTTTTTTAGTGTTTATTTGAGAGAGAGAGAGAGAGAGAGAGAGAGAGAATGAGAGCGCAAGTGGGGAAGGAGCAGAGAGAGAGGGAGACACAGAACCTGAAGCTGACCCCAGGCTCTGAGCTGTCAGCACAGAGCCTGATGTGGGGCTCTAACTCAGGAACCATGAGATCATGACCCGAGCGGAGACGACGTCAACTGCTCAACCTACTGAGCCACCCAGGCACACCTCTCCTTGTAATTGTAGAGCAATGGTATGTTGATAAGGATATAGGAGAATATTTTACAGTATTGTTATAGCTAAAGAGAAAAATTTGAAACAGTATTTTTAGAGAATTTGTTAAAATTCTAATGAAGATAGGGGCGCCTGGGTGGCTCAGTGGGTTAAGCGGCCAACTTCGGCTCAGGTCATGATCTCGCGGTCTGTGAGTTTGAGCCCCGTGTTGGGCTCTGTGCTGACAGCTCAGAGCCTGGAGCCTGTTTCAGATTCTGTGTCTCCCTCTCTCTGACCCTCCCCTGTTCATGCTCTGTCTCGCTCTGTCTCAAAAACGTTAAAAAAATTCTAATGAAGATAATTTAAAAATAAACGTGATACATATTTTAGTTAGTGATTAATATTTTGTAATCGAGGATTGCTTTCCTAAATACTGTAGATTTCATGACAGGATATCAGGTCCTTGCTAATGCATTATTTGGTTTCTTAGTTTCGGTCATGCTGCACTCTGCTCTTAATGGTAGGTTTATGTTTTAATTTATCATTATCATTAATTTGCCATGGTATTTCATTTTTTGAACTTTACTTCTTGTTTAAATCATATTTTGCCTGCTCGATTTCTTGCCTCAACAAAAGATGCATTTATCAACTATGTAAATATTTGTTGAGTAGAACAATCTTTACAAGTACATCTTTAGGGGCGCCTGGGTGGCTCAGTCGCTTAAGCGTCCGACTTCGGCTCAGGTCATGATCTTAGGGGTTCGTGAGTTTGAGCCCCGCGGCGGGCTCTGTGCTGACAGCTCCAGGCCTGGAGCCTGCTTCGGATTCTGTGTCTCCCTCTCTCTCTGCCCCTCCCCTGTTCATGCTCTGCCTCTCTCTGTCTCAAAAATGAATAAAACATTTAAAAAAATTAAAAAAAAATAAAAGTACATCTTTAAATCAGTATGTGTTTATCTATTTTACATTTTCTATTCAGCTATCTTAAGTAAGGCTGTGTAAAATGATACTCCATTAAATTATGATAGGAAAACTTACCAATTTTCTGCGTTAACAAGGTTTTTTCCTTCTTACATGTAGTAGTTTTATTTTTTAGCCACAACAAGTGTAGCTTCAACATTGTAGGTATTCCTTAAGAATATCCTGAAGAAGGCAGACTATGGAAAAGCAGCCTAGCCCTCATGTATATTTTTACTACGTCTTACAACAGTAAAAAGTGTATCATATTATACTGGAAAAAAAAAAAGGAAGTGGTGGTATTCTTAGGTGGTGTTAGGTACGCTGATGATGTGCTTCATAGTAATTATGTAAAACTCCAGAATGAGATTTGTTCCCATTTCAATCAAGAAGGGTAGGGCATTTTGAAAAAAAATAATAATAAAACAGTAGATCTGTTCTTTGGTAATTGAAATTAACCATATAGGCACCTGGCTCAAAAGGTTTGGGCATTGTGAATCTACATGATTTTTCTGCCCAACCCCCAAGCCTAATGACTCTGATGATCATGTTGTAGTCGGTTGTCTGCAGCAAAGACAGATGGATCAGCCAGGGAATTCTCCACTAGCTCTGCCTCTCTGAAACCACAAAGTCAGGAAATGTAATCAGATTGCTGAGCTGAACCAGAGCAAGAGCTTTCCTAATGGGTAACTGTGACTTGAGAAATCACATCCATTAGATAAAGTGATTAAATATACATCAGTCCTTTGGCAAGGGAGCCATGAAGATATTGCAATAGAACATCATCATGTGACCCATCTCTCTTGAAAAAGGAATACATTTTTACCTTTGACATCTTTAAATTCCTCAGCTCAGTTGCAGGAAGACATTTGTTCATGATGAGCTTTATGCAGTTCATGATTTTCTGTGGACTACAGAGTACTTGTGGGGTTGATAACACCTGATAAAGGAAATATTTCTGACTTGCTCATCTCCCATACTGTTTTTGTTTTATATTATTATTCTTTGTTTTGGCAATTTCATACTTCATCTTATTATTTTTTTTAAATTCTTTCAGCGGAAGCCTGTGTGTCCCCAAGTTATATATGTTTTTTCACTTAGATATATATGTACAAAAAATATAGTTGTGTATGTGTGTTCATGAAAATTTCCCTGAGCTTTCCAAATAAGCTTTCTTTTTTTGTTGTTAAAATAGTTTAAAGAGAATTTAGTTTTCAAAAATGTCACATCAAATAGGATTAACCTCCACTATATTTGTAGTTCTAGAAATTCCGGTTTCTCATTCTTAGTTATAACCGTATTTGATTAATAATATCATGCCCCATCATATATTAATACACTTGCCACTAGCCCACTTGAGGTAATACATGTATTCATAATATTCTTTTTAGCTGTGAATAACCCTTCACTTTTTCCTTGGTGACCATCAGGAAGAAATTACAAAATGACTGGCAGAGAATGAGTTTACGATCATGGAATCATGGATAACTGGGTTGAAGGAATCTTCAAAAATTATAGTCTTCTACCTTATTTTACATATGAGTTCCTGAGAGTTTAATTTGATGTGTCTAAAATAATAGGAAACACAGTTAAAGAAGCGACCGAAAGTAACTGTCATTTAAAATTTTCATTAGTGAATTCCTGAGCACACCTCTATACATGCTAATTTTTATTCCCCAAATCAAAATTTCTATTTCTCCCTATAATCTTAAATTTTGAGATCTTCAAAGTCAACAGAGATGAAGGCAGGTTGCTAAGCTCTGATTTTAATGGGTTTTCTGCTGCTGAGGCACATACAGGGATGTTTAGTTATGTGAGACCAAGTGAGGGGCATATTACACACAAAAAGAGGTGTCACAAAGCCCCGACAAGAATGAATATGAGGTGCCTGAAGGGGCATCTTTACCAGCCTGTTTGATAATCTGTGTGATTATGTAAAATACTCAAATTACCTACAAATTACATATGCAGGAAAAATAGAATACAATTTTCATTCTGAAAGGAGTTTACCGAGATATCCTCGTCAAAACTATTCATTTTATAAATGTTTTTGGTATCTAGAGATGGTTTAGCTATAGTACAGCGAGTTAGAGTCAAGTCCGTGAACCAACAGCTAGAAAGGCTCTGAACTGAAAATATAGCAGACCTAACATGGTTATTTGAAACATTTTTTAGATATGGTTTCTCTAGGTTCCTATAGTACATTACTGCCAATATCTACTTACAGTGCTATTCTAATTTGCAGAATGGATAGTATTTTTTTGGATATTTATTTATTTTGAGAAAGAGAGAAAGAGCACTGGGGAGGGGCAGAGAGAGAGAGAGAGAGAGAGGGAGAGAGGGGATCCTAAGTAGGCTCCACATTGTCAGAGCAGAGCCCCATACCAGGCTCAATCTCACAAACTCTGAGATGATGACCTGAGTCGAAATCAAGAGTCGGATGCTTAACTGATGGAGCCACCCAGGCACTTGCACTCGCAGAATTGACAATATTTTAACTTCTCTGACCATTGAGAATGTTTACTATTCCTAAATTGTAAGATGAGGAGAAAGTTGTCAGTCAGTAAGCGAAACATCTGGTTCAGTGTAGAAATTGAAATAAAATTAATTGCATAGAGAATAATAATAAATATGAGAGAAGTGGAGAGCACATTATATAACTTTGTGACTTTCTAATTTCATTGAGGACTTCAGTTTTGAGCTTTTTCTCACCTTTTCTGTTCTCTTTTTTCTGAAGTAAGGAAAAGAGAAAAGAGTGTGTAACCATTGAATCAATAGTTACCGACTACCCAGTATGTGCCCCATTGGGCTAAATATCGAGAGTAGAAAGATGAATAAGATTCAGATCATGTTGAGAGTAGCTACTTTGGAGATTTAGGAAAGTGCTCCTTAGACAGAATCTTGAAGAAGCCAGAGTTTTGGATAGGTGGGTAGGGGTGAATTTCAGGGACTGAGGCTGAGATCATGTAGAAAAGGCTCTGTGGGTTAATCTCATAAACCCTGGGGGGAGCCATTGATGACTTTTATTTATTTATTTTTTTTTTACACTTATATTGATATATTAAAACAGTGTTCTCAAACTTTAATGTGCATACAAGTCACTTGAGTATCTTTTTTTTTATTTTTTTTATTTTTTTATTTTTTAATATATGAAATTTACTGTCAAATTGGTTTCCATACAACACCCAGTGCTCATCCCAAAAGGTGCCCTCCTCAATACCCATCACCCACCCTGCCCTCCCTCCCACCCCCCATCAACCCTCAGTTTGTTCTCAGTTTTTAACAGTCTCTTATGCTTTGGCTCTCTCCCACTCTAACTTCTTTTTTTTTTTTTTTTTTTTTTTTTCCTTCCCCTCCCCCATGGGTTTCTGTTATGTTTCTCAGGATCCACATAAGAGTGAAACCATATGGTATCTGTCTTTCTCTGTATGGCTTATTTCACTTAGCATCACACTCTCCAGTTCCATCCATGTTGCTACAAAAGGCCATATTTCATTTTTTCTCATTGCCACGTAGTATTCCATTGTGTATATAAACCACAATTTCTTTATCCATTCATCAGTTGATGGACATTTAGGCTCTTTCCATAATTTGGCTATTGTTGAGAGTGCCGCTATAAACATTGGGGTACAGGTGCCCCTATGCATCAGTACTCCTGTATCCCTTGGATAAATTCCTAGCAGTGCTATTGCTGGGTCCATTGATGACTTTTAAATAGAGAAGTGATGTGATCAGTTTCTGTTTGCCACTCTGATGAATATAGAGGAAGAAAAGAAACTAAACCTAGAAATGAGGAGACTACTGTGATAATTCAGATAAGAGGTAAAGAAAGGAGAAAAGCTGTGCGGATATAAAAGGGAATGAGTATAGGGATGATTTAGAAAGAATAATCAGTAGGACTTGTTAATTAGTTGTTAAGACTGTATTTGAGTCACAAGATAGTAAATGTAGTCATTTCTAGAACTGGATACTGATTAGTAGTATCATCTAAAGGAGCAGGGCAATAAAGAGTATATGGAAAATTAATATGAGTTTGCTGAACTTGAATGACATATCTAGGCTGGAAAATAGTTTATTTTTATTTGTTTATTTGTTTATTTATGTATTATTTGTAATGTTTACAGTGGAAAACCTTTCCATTCTTCCTTTGTAGAAAACCATCTATATAATAATGAACAATTACACATGTACAAAGGTAGTATATTAGCTCATTTTTATTGACTCATGAGTTGAGTGCTGCCTGGTATCCTGTCTGGGAGTTGCAGGCAGTCAGCTGTGAAACAGGCGGTATCTTTCCCCCATGTTGTCCCTGAACATGCACCTGATTTGAGTCTCCTACCATATTGTTATAGGAAAAGGCTCCATCCTTCTGGAACATGCTCAAGAAAATTTGCCAATTTCTTTATATAGGTCCTGGGTTTATCTGAAATTCAAATTCAACTAGGCATAATGCATTTTACCTAGTGACCCTATCTTATGTTTTTCTTAAATGTTCATCCTTTTCTGTGTCCTTATGGCCCCATGACATATGCTCAAGATCAGAATGTACTAGACTCCTTAAATTCTGGGACATGAATTCCATATGCATTGGGTTAGGGGAGGACAGTCTACCGCCAGTCAATTCCAGGTACTTTAGACACTGATTCCTGGATTTATTTTCAGTGTTGTCATTTATTGATTACTTCACATAAAGGCTTAATGTGTTTATAATTCCGGAAGAATGATGGAATAGTACTAAAAGTGCTGCAGGTGTGTTGAACATTAATTAGTTAATTATGAAGCACTTAGTTGAGAGACATTCTAAATAGCATAGAACTCAAGGCTTTTCACCTCAATCGGGGGTCCACTTAAATAGCACTTTACTAAGCCAGGAAAACAAACACAACTTGTACATGAGACATGTCACCCACTAGAAACACTAATCTCCCAGTCTGACTGCTTGCCAGAAAAAAAAAAAAAAAATCCCCTGGGTGCTGGGTGTCAGAGGCTTTCTAAGAGCAGCGATTCATGAACCTCCTGGACCTTGGACAATGTTGTGACATTATTTTCATCCGTATTCTTAAGTAGTTAGTTGACATGATGAAAATATTTTATTTTGATTCAGAAGGTATAAGTGGAAACAACAGAATATTCTAAAAATACAAGATCTCAGAGAGGAGAAGGAAGGGGGGGTGAGGGGAGTGGGCAAGGGAGATGGAAAGAGAGAGAGTGGCAGCACGGTGCCTCAAGATTTCAGACAGATTCGCAGTTCTGATACTGCTTGTGTTCTGTAAAGACCATTCTTATTAATTCAGGGTGACCATAATACATGAAAACTTTTAGAAAAGTAGACCAGTCAGATATCATCAAAGTGATGTGGGAAATGTGGCAGGCACGTGGGTAACTTAGTCCCAGTCCCAATACCCCATTCTTTTTTTATTTGAAATATCCAGCTTTGCAAGCAAACTGAATTCTGTCCAGCCTGAGGATCAAGTGATTTGAATGATTGTCTCAAAACTACTGTGCAGATGTCTGTTTTTCTATGTTTTTGTTGTCTTTCCGAGTCTTTCCTCTCCTGGCTTTTCCACCTACTATTGGAAGTCATGTACTTTATTATGCACTTTTATATATTATAGACCCTTTTCCATGAGCTCGATTCCTACCTGAACCCATGATGTAGAGACGGAACAATGATAGTTTTCTCTGCACCTGCTCTATGTTTAGTAAGTTTCCAATTCCTTTTGGTGTCAAACAATAGCAGGTATCTCTGAAGTCCCTCAGGTCACTAATGTGCTCGCTTTTTGTTGTCAAGGTAGCAGCTGAACCACATCTTTCACAAACAGTTGGGCAGAGCACCTCTCATTCATTAGGAGAAATGCCCCTAGAGGCCTGGCTCTGTGTCCTAGGCATGGCTCAAACATTGTATAAATTAAAATGTCTGATACATTTTCTATTGTACAATGTTGCATTGTTTTAAAAACATTAAGAACCTTAGTAGATTCTCTTACTTTGTTGAAATGAATAATCGGTGTTCAGTTTGTGTTCAGTTTTCCTGAGGCAAGACTGAAATGATATTTTAGAAATGCCAAGTCATGGTAGATTCATTTGGGAAAAAAAGAGAAAAGGTTCATGGTCTTTGGTATTAAATTTTGGAATTAAGGTTAGAGCTAAATTATGAGAAGATTTTCATGATGATCTGTTCCATTTTTACATTCCCTGAGCAAGCCCATGGCCTTTGTGAGAAATTGACTAAGACAGGAAAGAAGGGGCAAGTGTTAGGGCATCACTGAACCATCTTTCCTTGTTTCCAAGTGGCAAGTCAAATTACCTCTCACAGGAACACAGGTTGATCAAGAGGATCAGAGAAGCAAGAGGATGAGGCACTCCTTATTGGTATTTCAGTACAGAATTCTCCATCTTGGTGGTTTCCAGGCAGATGACAAGAGGTCTGCAGCCTATTAATCCCAGTTAGCAGACCTAATGGCATAGAACTTTAACACATGTTCCACGGTCATTGTTTTAAGTACAGAATATTTCTGAGATTCAGGGAGAATTCTAGTCTAGTTCTCTTTCAGTGAAAATATTGGAAAGTGTAATTTATAATGCCTATGTTTAAGCAGTCTTTTTTTTCCCCTAGAACCTTTTGACTTGCATCGTTAGAAAATGTCCTTTTGTGGTGAAAATAAAAAGATACAGGCCAAGCACTGCCAGTTTTATTTTGGGAGGAGGTGATAGTTGGGGAAAACATGACCAAGGATATCATGGCAACATAGCACTCTGGGAGCTCAGACATAAGGAAAGTAACAAATACCTTCATCTTCAACAGGACTTACTGGCAAACATATATTTTTAAAATTATTCTTATTCCTGTATTGATTTGAAATGCCTTTCTATTGAGTTTGCTTGTAACTTAAATCTTAAATCTCTGTTAGTCAATAATCCTCTTTTCCCTATTTTGCCCCACTTTTTCAAGAGTCTGCTTACCTCAACGTGGTAAATACATTTAAAACAGGCAGAACTGAGTTTAATGCCTACTTCTGCCCCTTTCTAGTATATCAAATGAAATCTCTCATTCTCTATGAATTGAAATAAGGATAAAAAGCCTTCTTAGTGTTGCTGAAGAGATTACATTTCTAACATAGCACTGAACACAGGGTTAACTGCTTTATATATATACATTAGTTTTCTTCTATAGCATAACCAAACTCCACCTACTCTCAGATATCCTATTCTTTCCTGATGGCCTTTACAGCTTTGTATAAGCTCCCTTGTCACTGGCTAATTTTCTAAGTGGTGCACACCACAACTCAGTACCAATTTTGTCATGAAATGTCCTAAAGATAACCTAAGAATAGAGATTCTGTGAAAGAACATTGAGTACCATTAAATCACGATATTTATTATAAAGCAGTGATTTGCCTGCTATTCTCCCATACAGATGATAGCAGAAGTCCCTATTACGCCACCAGATTCCCATTTTACGTGACAGCTGTGATATTTTAACTCCTGGAGTAATTGGGGGTGTATTTGCAATACAATCAGCTCAAATCTAATTCATCAATTTTATGAGGTCTGAAACATGGTCAAGGCTCCCTTTGGTGCCTTGAGAAAAAGCCGCTTGCCAAGATAACAAAGGACATGACTCAACTGTTTTCTTACTTGCACTCCTGCTTCACATCAGAGGCAGGGAATTTTATGTTTAGTGACCTTCTCCTCCCACACATTTTGGATTTTCTCATCTAAAGTCACATCTGTGACATCAGTGCTAGAAATTTCCATCTCTGGCTTTCTTAGCTTGGCTATTTTTTCCTGTCTGCACAAAGAATTTTAGGTGCCTTTTGATAAAACACACATTAAAGGGATCACTAAAAGACTGTCAAAATGAATCAGATGTTTTGTGCAGTGGAGGAAAAAAAATCATAGCAACATAAAATTTGTTTTGTCTTTTACAGAAGACCTAACACATAGCAGTGTGTTCTTTGTTGATGATAATTGTTTATACTGCTTAAATATATCTTCTTAAAATTTATTCTCTAGTTTCTTTTGGCCAAGCCCATCATTCTTGCAAGGTTGAATGATTCTCATGACAGATGACTAGGAAAACCCCATTCAAAGCTAGTGTAAAAATTACAAATCTTTAGTTTCAAAAGATGCCTTCTCACCAAAAAGCTTTACTTTGTGGTTTCTCATGTTTCACGTTGATGTTAACTCCTAGGTGATGGTTAATGGTATCTTTTTTAGCAGCAAAACATTGTCAGATTCAGATGAAATAATAGGTACTAAAAAGCTTTATAAAGTTAAAAATATATCAAAATGAGATTTTAATGATGCTTCATTTATTCGAAGTAATGGAATGTGGTTAATAATTTTTCAATTAAGCAGTTTTCCTTGCCAGTTTAGTTTGCTTGATTCGAATACGATGCTACTTAGCTCCTGCAGCAGATTGGATTCCTTTAGGAACACTTAGCATTTCTCCATGGAAAGACATGCTCTCAGACAATCCCCCTTGACCCTGTCCAGTTATCTCACACAAGCATAGAACTGACCCTTAGCATTTTGAGATTTAATATTTATTGAGTCGTTCTTGTGTTCAGCACCCCTCTCAGCACTTTGTGTTATAAAGTATTTATCTAAAGTAGATGGCCTTATATGCATTCTCTATTGTAACGCACACAATAGCATGAGGACGGGCGCTATTGTCATCTGCTCCTTGAAGAGGAAACTGAGGCTGAGAAAAGTAAAGTCATGTATCCATCTCATACAGCCGGAATATGAGAGAGCTGGAGATCAAACTGAGCTTTGTCTGACTCACGGTTCCTAATACTATGCTATGTTCTTCAAACCAAAGGCTCCCTCTTGCCTGGTTTTGAAATGTCTAAAATAATTCTTGAAAGCAAGATTTATTTATCCATTTTTCTTTCACAACAAAGGTATTTGGCAAGTATTTTGCATCAGTTGGGACTTCTTTTTTGAAACACAAACATTCCTAGTTCTCCAAAATATTGGCATATGTAATATTTTTTAAAAGCTTGGTGTTCACATACGTGAAGACTTAACTTGTTTTCTTTTCAAAATAAAACATCAGTTAGAATTCTAAATGGGATGTACCAGATATGGGATTTTCTCCTGTAAAACTAGCAATAGGTATGACAGAAACCTTGTGTGCTTTTTCACCCCACCAAGAAGTTCAGTCTTCTAATTATTTCATATGAATAAGACTTTTCACCTGTGCCAAATATATAGTGAATTTTACAACACCTGGAAAGATGTTAAATCTTAACATCCAGAAGATGTTACAATTAATCTTTATGTTGAAAGAATGCTAAAAACTAGATGTATGCTATGTGAAAAATGTGTTTTTGTAATACAAAGGTAAGAACTGATGAGGGCATGGTTGCCAGAGTACTCCAAGGAAGTCTGGGTGGTGAATGGCAGACCTGAGCTGAACCTGTCAAATAGGTTAGGATTTGGACGTGTGGAAGCCATAATCTGTGTTCTCCAAGTGGCATAGGCACACATAAGAAGGATGCTGGAAAAGTTTGGTTTTTTAAACATTGTCTTTCAATTTTCAATTTTATATATATTTTTGATGTATGTATAATGTCTTACAGTTGACATGTAGATTCTTTAAAATGTAGCAGTAGTATGAATTCATGCATTGGGAGATGCTCAATGTATTATTATTGTTATTATTTTCCTAGTAAAAATGAGTCTGGGACATTCTCTTATGATAAGGATTGAAACCACGATCCTAGAGGGCACCTGGGTGGCTTAGTCGGTTAAGCGTCCAACTCCATTTCAGATCAGGTCATGATCTCATGGTTTGTGAAATGGAGCTCCACATCAGGCTCGGCACCGACAGCACAGGACCTGCTTGGGATTCCTTCTGTGCCCCTCCCCTGCTCGTACTCTCTCATCTCTCTCTCTCAAAATAAATAAACATGAAAAAAGAAAGAAAGAAAACATCGTATAATTATCACCCTTTTAAGGAAAGGCAGGAAAAGTAACTGAAGGAGTTAATTGTTGGCATGTTGTAGGGGTCATTATTGGCTTATTATTTCAGAAAGTGATCAAATATAAACACCTCTAAGAGGTATTTATTGAATAGATTGGTTCTACCTCTGATCTAAATCACTTGTGTTTCCTGCACAAACTTGAAATAACCCAATAATTCTACATTATTTTCAAGTATTACTAGTATTATATATTCCATACATATGTATTTATTATATATGTTTATTTGCTCTTGTTTCTTTCTGTTTTAAGACCTCATAATTTTCCAAGTGTCAAAAACATCATGAAACACGTTTGGAAAGTGTATACAGTCATCACTCAGTTAACTATTACTTTGGTAGATATTTATGTTATACACAGAAATATAAGTCTGAGACATTTCCCCTGTATTGACCACGCTGTTCTGCAAGTATGCTTATAGTCAATGAGGGAGAGGCTTGGATCTCCTAGTATTCTTAAAGTGAAGACCCAAACTTGCCTCACATTTCCTGAACAAAATGACAGGTTAATGTAATGGATGAAATGATTACAGCTTGGCTTCCTTAAAATGTAGGCTGTTAGTAAAAAAGCAATTAGGAAAATAATGAAGAAATGAAACAGCAGTTCCTCTTCCAGTTTTCCTTTGCTCTGTATTATGTCATAACAAAAGTAATATAATAGCCACTAATTATAGGAAACCTTTCAGACTTTGTAATTGGATCCTTCATTTTTCCCACAGCAACTGTGAACTAAGAATCTATTATTCACTGATCTGCCTAGTTCATTCCCAGGAAGTCCTATCGGTGTCTCTTGATAAGAGTCTTAAAGAGATTTATGTATGTATTTAGGCATATTAGCTAAACTGGTGCCCTTTTTTAAAAAAGAGTAAATATTAGGCTTATTGTTGTGAATTGTTCATCACCCACTATCAAAATGACCTATCTTAAGCAATATCAATCAAGTGGTGGAAAGCAATGAACTCAAAGCTCAACACTTCTAGTCATAGTTCCAGTAGTTCCTTAAACATGACTAAGCAAACACCAAACTCCCTAAACCTTGATGTAACCATTTGTATTAAAAAAAAAAAGGAAAAGAGTATTTGCAGTTTACATTTCAGAGCCTTGCCAAGTGTGAAAGGGCTGCGAAGAGTGTGAAACTATTGTAATTCAGCATATCTTTACATATGTAAACGTTAGTCATGAATGTGAAATATATTTTCAGCTTTTTTACTAAATGGGTACTATCAATTAAGAAGGCTCCCAAAGAAATAAGTTCTTTAGAAAATATGTTGATATATTAGTTTGTCGTGAAAAATACAAAGAAATACAGAAATAAGATAAAATACAGAGGAAGCACACGAGGCCACATTTCTGGCATATATTTGTGCATCAAGGAATGAAGTTCATGATGTGGTTAGAGGCCTGAGTCTAAAACATTAGAAAGCTGATAAAATAAAATTAGAAAGCCAAGAATCAGTAGAACTGGTTGAAAGGAAGTAAAACTGAGTGAGAAGTAGTGGTGGAGTTGATAGGGATACGCTGTTCGGTAAAAATGTGCATGTAGTTTGCTTCTAAATGATCTATATCCATGTTACGATTGTGTAGCTTAGAAGAAACCCCAATGTCAAAGGCAGTCAATATAAATTATAAAATTTCTAAAATTGCATTCTTCCCAGTTTGTATTATTTGGGAGTTTTGTTTTCACTCAATTTCATTAATGAGATAGGTTACCCAATTGTCTTTTCTTCCTTCCTTCCTTCCTTCCTTCCTCCCTTCCTTCCTCTTTCTCCTCTCTTTCTCTCTCTCTCTTTTTCTCTCTCTCTCCCTCACTTACTCCCTTCCTTCCTATCTTCTTGGCTGTGATGCATTAGAATAAAACTAACCCGTTTCTTGATACGTCTTAACTTATCTCATGCCCTCTCCCCAACAGATTAGCCAGGTGGGTTCCTCCCCAGTGAAATAACATGTATGGTTCCTAGGTATCTGAGAGGACAAATCACTTGCTTTTCACACAGTAGTGGTAAAGCCAACATGCTTTTATAACAACAGAGTAGACTTTTTAACTATAATATGCTGCCCTTCTGGACAGTAGGCTTATTTCAAAAAGAAACATTGTAAAAACTATTGTATATACTTGTATTCTGCACTAGGGTTCTCACTTATTTTTTTTTACCATTTTGTAATACAAAAGATATTTAACTAAACAGCTGATTTTTCTCAAGGTAATTTTTATAGTAACATTAACTTTTTACTTTGCAATTAACAAATACTTATGGAACAGACATATAGATGCAAAAGACTCAATTTTGTTGACATTAATGTATTTCTTTTTTATTTAAATATAGAGACTTGTTGGGTTAAGTGGTAATAGATTTAAGAAGCTTCCTCGCCATCATAAATTCATTACACTTAGGGGCAAGGGCCTACAAAAGTAAAAGAACCTATAGATTTGTTATATATCAACAAAATTCTAAGTAAATGCATTTCCTTCCCACAGCATTTCTTTAATTTGCCTTTCTCCTCACCTATTTCTGGATTTTTATTAATCCCTAATTACTATAAGCTCTAAATTATAAATTTAGAAATTCCCAATTTATGTTGCTATGAATAAAAGATTACTACCTACAAAATGAGCCTTTTCTGTGACACACTCAATACCAGAGAGTTTGCAATTACTTGTTCATGCCTTTAAGGAAGTTAAAAGCAACCTGTCATTTTAAATTTGATTTTCAAAGAGCAGGGTGCCAGAAATGTGACATAAACAAACGAACAAAATGTAGCTTCTAGGTGTTAATGATGGGTAGACATTCTTCAATTAAGTTTCTGGGGATAGTTTTATTTAATTACAAGGGCAATTTACCAGATAAACTACTCACTGATTGAATTTCCAAACTCAAGCCTGCCGAAAAAAGCCAAATGAATCATCAATTAAAAACTTATTCAGGAATTGTTGAATCACTATATTATACACCTGAAACTAATATAATCTGTCTGTTAGCTAACTAGAATTAAAATAAAAACTTGGGGCACCTGGGTGGCTCAGTCTCTTAAGTGTCCAACTTCAGCTCAGGGCATGATCTCCCAGCTTGTGAGTTCAAGCCCTGCATCGGGCTCTGTGCTGACAGCTCAGAGCCTGAAGCTTGCTTTAGATTCTATGCCTCCCTCTCTCTGCCCCAAGCCCCTGCTTGTGCTCTGTCTCCCTCTCTCTCTTGAAAATAAATACATTGAAAAAAAAACTTTCAAAAGCTCCCCCCAAAATAAAGAATAAATAAAAACCTCAGTGATTCAGATGCCAAGACCTCTTTGACAGGTACATATTCTAACCCATATACTTCTGCATTTTGAACTTTTAAAAACACTGATATCCCTCACCTAATGTTATGTTTTCCTAGAATACTGGGGATAAACAGACCTCAGTCCTAGGCCTGGCTCTGCTGTACACAGCTCTGTCATCTTGGACAAAGAAACCTCTAGATGACATTTCACTTTCCTTAATTTTGAATTGTGAGGTCTGACTTAGATTTTCTCTGAACTCCAGTCACTCTAAAGTAGTAGTTTTTTTTTTTTAATTTTTTTTTCAACTTTTTTTTTTTTTTGGGACAGAGAGAGACAGAGCATGAACGGGGGAGGGGCAGAGAGAGAGGGAGACACAGAATCGGAAACAGGCTCCAGGCTCCGAGCCATCAGCCCAGAGCCTGACACGGGGCTCGAACTCACGGACCGCGAGATCGTGACCTGAGCTGAAGTCGGACGCTTAACCGACTGCGCCACCCAGGCGCCCCTAAAGTAGTATTTTTAAATGGGACTTCAGTGAATTGTAGCATGTAGTTTTAACACATGCACACATGCTAGTGGGGGTAGACCAGAAGAGAGACCATCACTATTATAGTAAGAATAAATATTTCTTTGTGAAACTTTGTTTCAAATATAAGTGAATATGTATACTTGGCCACAAGTAAAATATAGTTTGCTTTGTGGGACTCGGTCAAAACTTATGAAAAGGACTTCTGTAGGATTTTAACCAGTGTTTCCACTTGGTTCATAAGGGTTGGTTTGCAAATGAAAACCTAATAATTAACATCTGTCCTCAATACATAATTTTAATTGCCCCAGCCTTAAAAATGCCATGGCCCCAAAAGTGTAAAGCCCCAAATAAAGCCCACACAAGACAGGATATATATGATATAGAGTATATATCATATAGGGTCTTTTTAATTATCCTAAATTTAGTCACTATTGGTCTTGGAAAACTTGAATTAGGAAGAATTGCTGGAATATAGTCATTTATATACAGATCATTTTGACAAAGGCCTATATATGCTATAATTGTTGGAGTCTTATTAAAATATTATATCTATGTTTGCAGGTGAATTCCACGGGATTCTCTCATAAGTAAAACTGATATTTTGCTGTGCCTGAACCTTCTCTTGAATGGTACCTAAAATATAGTTGTTCAGTGCTTTATATTTCTCTCTGGAAAAAAAAAAATTAATTATGGTACTAAGGTAGTTTAATGATGGGATTGTTTTTATAGCCTTCTGAAATTCATAAAATTTATGCTTCTTGAGAGAATCAACCTGTGTGGTAACATATCAAGCACTGATTAAGGTAATTAATTAAGATAATTAAGATAATTTTTTAAAATTAGGAATAATTGTGAAAAATTCAATAAAGTTTGATATATGTAAAAGAACAAAAGTGTACGAAATATGTCAGTGTTGTATTTGATCCTACTAAAAATAACTATATATACTGAGTTATTCAGTTTAATTTAATATGAATCAAATTAATATTACTTAATTTAATAGCTATTTGATACTACTTTAGTGTCATTTGGAATTAGATTCAGCCGCTAATACTAGAGACCTGAACATAGTAGCTTAAACTCCCAGATTTTATCCTTTCACTCAAGAGAAACCCAACGTAGACTTCCAGAACTGGTAGAGTACCCAGATCCTTGTGTGTTTCTGTTCTGTTACTCCTGACTTCCAGTCTGATCACATTGTAGTCTAAGATGATTGATTATTGGAGTGCTAATATTCAAATTCAAGGCAACAGAAAGGAGGAAGGACACAACTTCTCCCTTTCCAGGCATGTGCAAGGAGGTACCATGAAACATTTCTCATATCTGTACTCATATCTGTACTAGTCCCACCCTTACCTGTTAGGAAAACTGGGTAATGTAGTTTTTCAATGGGGCAGATTGCCCAGGGTTCTCAAAGGTGGGGATTAATATTAGAGCACACATATTTCCTTCCTTTTTGTTCCAGGTAATGGGCTAATTTTGGCTTATTTTTTATTTTTTCAAATAATATTGAAGGATTTATTAATCATTTACTGACACTGTGCTTTTTATTCAAAACATGCTAAACAAAGTCATAGCTATTTAAATACACTTTTTAGATTGGAAAAGAACTTAAATACCATCATTTAAATTTTATATTTTCCAAGTGAGGTAACTGGTGCTGGGATAAGCTGGGTTCTCAGCGCACAGTCTCATAAGTGACCAGAGTAAGAGCCAGGAAATTAATATAGGTATTTTTTTAAAGTTGATAGTACTTTTTGCTACTATATTATGATGGTCTTTATTAACTAAGTGATGCTGTGCTTTTCACTATGCTTTTTAAAGAAGAATATTAGAATATTAATATTTTAACGTGTGTTAATCAGATAAAATAAGATACCTTACAGAAGGACACTTTTTCTATTTTTAACTTTATTCATATAAAGGAAAAGTCTTGTTAGAAACACACTAGTGGGTTGCATTGTAGAAGTTCATTTGTAAGGCATTCATTAAGAACTCAGAATACATTTTCTTGTCAGGAATATGTAATATTTTCACAACTGGCTTATGGTTGCCTATTGAACACTTGATGTACCTAGGGTAGCATATACATAATACTATAGAACTTAACCATTCTATTTCATTTGTTTAGTAAGTATTTAATGTATATCAACATTTATGTTCTAGGCACTGTGCTATATACTGGGGACAAATAAACTTGGTTACTGCCCACACAGAGTTGACCACGTGGCCAAGAGGATAGACATCAAGCAAATAATTCAAAGTGTGATGAGTGCTTCCACTGAAAAGAACAGGGTCCTTAGTAAACACATTAGCTGGAGGAGGAAGGAGTAAATACAGTGTTTGAGGGGAGAGACAGGGAAATAAAAATGGGCCAAAAGGTACACATCCAACCCCAACTTGACTTCAAGAATTGACACTGATTTCTAAAGAGAAAAACTAAAGGCATAAAAGAATTTTTTTCCAGCAAAATATATTGAACAATCCTCAGCAATACTCTGGCACCCAGTTTAGAAGCTTCTTATTCTCCTCCATTTTTTTCCTTTCTCCTCCTCTACATGCATTTGTGCCTCACAACCCACTCTGTAGCCTAAGAAGCGTCCAGCCTCTGTGGCTAAAAGGTTAACTGTACCCTTTCCCATTCTCCCTGACAGTTCAACCTTTGGCTAACTTTCTGGTTCTGTTTCCTTGGAAACATATAAAAATGTGTGAATGATATCACTAAGTCATGCTGCTTATGTTAACAGAGACTCTGGAGATACAGAGGATCACCAGTCAGCAAACACCACAGTAATAAATACTGCAAACAAGATCCACTGGGGGATACTAAAATTAGTGGGCAAATGTTTGAAGACAAACAGGATTTCCATAGTCTAAGCTATCTTTCCTAAGATACTTAGCAACAACAAAGGTAAAGTGAGTAACCTGATAGTGGAGAAACTTGACAAAATTCAACAGAATCAAATAACCAAGGTAAACATCTGCATAGTAAGACACATGGGCATTATGAATCACTTGTTCAAAATAAAGATTTAAAAAATAAATGCATATTGCACAGAGAGGAAGAGACAACAAATACTGTAAGTATAGTGCTGTTGTACATGTGTACATTAGATGGGTTGTGACAGCAACCTCTAGTATCAGTTCAATGTAAGGAGAACCGAAACAAAAGATGAAAAATGATCCCTGATTGGTAGAGCCCATCTCAACTGGAAGACCTATAAATGCCTGATGAGACTGTCTTACCTTGGACCACCCTTAATGCAGTGACTCATGTAAGTGGGCGTGCCATTTCATGCGCAGTTGTTACAAGTGAGTGGCTTACATGAAACATGCAGCTTTTAAGTGATGTGATTCCCACGCTTGCTTAACGTGAACCTCGTTTCCTAGTTCTGATATGGACGCACAATGCTGCGCTGATAACTGTAAAAATTGATGAAAAGACTCCTCTAGAAGGGGAATGCCTGTCACTACTACTGTGCTAGTAAGTGCCAGTTCCTGTCATCTCTCCTTAGGTAGAGTGCTGCCATCCTCCGTAGGCCTCTTAACATTCTTTAACTCGCTTTGGGTATTTTGGTGCATTAATGCCTTGGTTCATTTTGTTTCCCCTGTCTGATTGATAATGACAATTGTTGTTACAATAATCACAGGCATTTATTGTGATCTTACTGTTTCAGGTGTTGTTCTAAAAAGTTTATATTTATTAACTTATTTAATTCTCAAATGTCCTTTTCATATTCATTTTGCAGATGAGTAAACTGAGATACCCAGTTAAGTAACTTGACCAAGGAGACATAGCTTCTAAGTGTTAGAGGTAGGATTAAAAAGGAGGTATCTTGGCTTGTACAGTCCAGTCTTACAAATCTGCATTCAACCATGTTCTTCTTGACCTGACTGGTCTTTCCTATACCACTTCAAACTCACTTCTGTGTCCTTGTGTTTCCAAAATACTTTTTAAATACTTCTATTCAAGTAGTTGTATCATGCCTCATAAAGACTCTTAACCTTTACAGAGTAGGAATTTTCCTGGTCAAAATAGTTCTGTAAATTCTAGTGACTCCAAAGTTTCTATTTCCAACCCAGGCTCATGTTATGAGTTCCAGAACAGCATGGCTAAGTACTTCACCCATCATCTTCTTTCCTTGTTCAAGCCTTATCCTCCTGGCTTTTCTTTTGTATGGAATTATGGGAGCATTTACTTGGTTGACTAACTCAGATAGCTGAAAGTAATCCTTGCTTCTCATCTCACTCCTGGAGTTCCACATGCATCTGTCAATTCTGTCTTTTCATGATCTCTCAAATATGACCACACCTCTACACCGTAATCACTTGCTAGCTGGCCTCTCAGCTGTAAATCCACCCTCTACCCTGTGGGTAATGTGAGCTTTGTAAAATGCAGTTTTGTTCATCTTCTCACTTAAATCAATTCCTAGTCATTGCATCTACCTTCTTCTCCAATCTCCTTTCTCTCCACTTTATTTTTTTCAAGGTCATTGTTCCCTTAAAAAAAATGGAAATAGTCAATTTTTCCCAAATGAATTGGAGTCAATGTTCAAGGTCTACAGCTTAGTGCAGGTACTCTTTACAGAGAGTAGTCTAATATGAGTTCCAAAGTTTGGACTAAAAATCCAGTGACGATGGAATGATTGTAACTGAAAACAATGACTAGCCTTTGTGGATTTATTGACAGCCGACAACACCCCTCAGAAGATAGAGAACTAAAAACGGAGCCATCCTCTCAGGGAGTTTACAATGTAAATGGCAATTAGAGCCAAATTAGATATTAGAAAGTAAGTTTTTAAGAACCATAGCCACTGCTATATCAAAGAGGCCACCAGATGAAATTGTGATCTAAGCCTAAGTTTCTCAACTCAGCAGGGTGGACATTTGGGGCCATATAATTCTTTGTTGTGGGAAGTATTCCTGTAGGATGTCTAGTATCCTCCCTAGAGGACTCTCCCTAGACTCTTCTCACCAGGTATCACAGCAAGTACTCTTTCTTCTTATTGAATTAGGAGTAATCATAAAAATTGTACTTCTTTTGGTGGAGATAATAAAAATGTACATTTAGCGGATGTTTGCCTAAAGGTGCAGTGTTTATTTGAAGTTGAAACAAAGTACAAATGAGTCTCTGGATGGTGTTGGCTGTTCTGTCATATTGTACATGATGAGCAGTACCTGGTGTCCTTTATGTTCGCAGTAACTGTCATAAAATTATTTTCTGATTTCAGCATTGATCCTGTTTGAATTGAGCAATTAAAGAAATTTTTAAATGTTTATTTTGAGAGAGAGCACACACGCGTGTGCATGTGCAAGCAAGGGAAGGGCAGAAAGAGTGAGAGAGAATCCCAAGGACACTCTGTGCTGTCAGTGCAGGGCCCCATGTGGGGCTAGAGCTCACCAACCATGAGGTCATGAGCTGAGCTGAAATCCAGAGTCAGATGCTTAACTGACCGAGCCACCCAGGTGTCCCTCTTGCTGACTTTTAAAGTAATCCACTGAGGGGCACCTGGATGGCTCAGTTGGTTAACCATCTGACTTAGGCTCAGGTCATGATCTAACTCAGTTAATGAGTTCGAGGCCTGCATCGGGCCCTCTGCTGCCAGTGCAGAGCCACTTAAGATCCCCACCCCCCATGCCCCTCAAAATAAATAAATATTTTTTAAAATAATAATAAAATAATTCATTGAGTGAAGTGGCTTCGGATCTTCTGTCCCCTTCTCTCTCTGCCCCTCCCCTGCTTGTGCTCATGCTCTCTCTCTCTCTCAAAAATGAATAAATATTTAAAAAATAATAATGAAATAACCCATTGAGTGAAGCCTACTTATTTCTTGTTTATAGTTTTCATGATCTCTTTAGCTATAAGATTATGCAATTTGAAAGAAGAGTAGAAAATGTTATTGAGTACTCCATTGCTTAAAAGAACTTGTTGAATGTATAAAAGAGAAAATTAGTGAAAATATTATCCCTTAAATGCCAAGGCTCTTGTTAAAAGAGACAACATTACTTAGGAATAAGTGGGGGGGAAAATCCATCTTGAAGAGAATAATTTAATGGCAATTGTCATGACTATATTTTGTAATGGATTTCATCCTTTGAAGAATTTGATTCTTATATATGGATGTTGCTAAATAATCTTACAGAATAGGAATAAGTAGAATTATCATGTGTAGTCAAGACGAGAATAAAAATTTACAGCAAAGTTCTGTCAGTGGACACCATTTTAAAAAAGTTATAGTCTGAGAGATACAACCCGATCATCAAGAATACAAAAGCATTGGGGTGCATGGGTAGCTCGGTTGGTTGAGTGTCCAACTCTTCATTTCAGCTCAGGTCATGATACCAAGGTCATGGGATTGAGCCCCACAACAGACTCAACGCTGAGTGTGCAGCCTGCTTCAGATTCTCCCTCTCTCTCTGTCCCTCTCCCTTGTTTGCACTCTTTCTCTCTAAAATTAAAAAAAAAAGAATACAAAAGCAAGTTATGTCATGAAAGATAGTATTATGGGTGTCAAAATATAGCATGTCTTACAGAGTTGTTAACTTTACTGACATAAAGCACACATGCTTTTTGAAGCACATAAAAATAGTATGTCTTAGAATTGTTGACTTTATGTCAGTATGTGTTCAGTATCCCAGCTCATAAAGCTAATGTTGAACATTTTTTCTCATTACTGAATGTTCAAAGAATGAGCTAAGTTGATGTGATTACTATGAAAGATAGGTTACAATGTAAATAGAACATAGACTTTAATTGCAAGGAATTTTGTAAGCAAATTCTGCAAAACAGGTAACTATTAATGAAAGCCAAATCATCAAGGAAATATTCAGGAAAGATGTATATAACTTAGATACTGATCATTTATTTCAGATAAACAATAAATACATTTTTGGAATAGGTGTGTTGCATGCATTTTTTTTATTTATCCCAAAATGTGCACAGGCAACTAGAAATAATTCAAATTTAACTGAATGTTGTGATTTTTTTATTTGCTAAGTCTGGCAATCCAACCTGAGGGAAGGTGTAGCGAAGAATTGCCCTATTGGGAACTACTAATTTAGGCCAGGATCATATAATATAGCATTCTTAACATTGTTATTTTAATTATATTATTACTAGTATTTCTTTTTCTCATAATAATATTGCTATATGTCCATGACTTTCCTAAGGATGAAAAGGTTCAAATATTTTATAATGACATGATTTTAAAATGTAATTTTAAGAGAAATTTTAATTTTGAAGATTTTAAAATATCAAAGTTGTTTTGTTTTATTCTAGCCAGTTCACAATCCTTGTACTGCTCACTGAAGAATTATGATCCTGTCAGGTTAGAGAATAGTCTTGAGTTTGTTGTATGTACATGACTATGATTCCACTTTCAAACATTGAGAATAATAGTGGTAGAGATAAAAGAATTATATTTCAAGTGAGTGTTAAAGTTTGAATTTAGATTGAATAATACAAGTTTGGGACTACTGATTTTGCAGAAACACTTTTAATAGAGATTATAAGCAAAATAATCATATCTTTTATAAACTAAGCAAGCATATGAAATGGATTTCACATTTGCATGCTACATTATTTTTCATTCAAATCACTACTTCTGATCTCAGATAATTATTTTTCAGCTAATTCAGAAGAAATGCTTTAATCACTTAGCAAAGCTTCCCTGTCTAAAATTAGCTTGTTTTTGTCATAACCTAGTTTCTACGCAGTGAGTCAAAAGTAATTTCCCCATATTAGACAAGAATATTGGCTGAGAGCAAGAGGAACAGACATTGGCTGTCTCAGGCCAAAGAGATATTTATCGTAAGGTACTTGGCCCTCACAGAGTCATTGGAAGGCTTTGAGAAGCTGGGTGAGCTGGATGGGGAAATGAGCAGACCAACAGGAGGACTAGAGCTGTTTGGCAGGCCCATGTGACAAGGACTGCTGCACCATTCTGCCACAACTAGATGCCACCATACCTGCACAAAGGCTCCAGCACAAAGGAATTCCAACCAGCCCCTCCTTCACCTTGGCTTCACTCATTCCAGGGTCAGAGTAAAAGGCAAGTGAATCCATTTGGATCAGCTTGGGAGATGTGGCCTCACCCCATGAGCAGCAGTGGAAAGGAAGGGTAGTTTGCCTTAGATTTCCACAGTAAGAGGCTGGGCTTCAGTCCCAACACTGCTACTCACAGTGGGAAATCTTCATTCACCTAGATAAGAAGGAAGGCAGATTGGATGTTGGATAGGAAGAGTGTGTGTGTGTGTGTGTGTGTGTGTGTGTGTGTGTGTGTATACACATATGCATACACAAATCTATAATTTGCTTTTGGATTAAAAAACAAAGCAAATTAGTATCTGATTATGTAAGATTGGTCATGTATGTACAATCAGACAAAGAATGACTGAATGTTTAGAATCAATGTACTGTATATGCTTGAAGCAAAAGAAGGCATTTTTACTTCAAGTAGTATAATTTTCAAATAGTATCATCTTACATTTGAGTATAAATGCCATCTAGTGGCAATGGATAGCACCTCCCCACCTAGATAATAGATAATTTGTGGTGCTTTTCTAACTCTGTGAAATTGTAATTCTATAGAGAATTCCCTTATTTTATAAGTTAACTATGAAATAGTGCATTATGAAGAGATAAGAAGAGTGTAAAAAGTAACAGTAAAAATAGATTATATTAAAAAGAAGCAGTTAAAATTGAGGACATGGCATTTTGTCATTTTTTTGTCATTTAATTACCAGATCTTACCCAGTATCTGACACAAAGTGGTTACTCATACTCTTTACTGGTGTTCCAAGAAATGAAAAAGAAAAGGCAAAAAAAAAATTGTTATTACTTCTAGAAAGTATGATCATCTATTGAGAATACAAAATTGAAAAAACTATGAGAAATGAAAATTAAAGATCACTAGATGCAAAGTCACATTAGCAGCAGTTACCAACTAGAATGTATATGCTTTTAAAAAATAGGATATCATTGGGGTGTCTGCGTGGCTCAGTCAATTAAGCATCAACTCTTGATCTCAGCTCAGGTCTTGATCTCAGGGTTGTGAGTTCAAGCCCCATGTTGGACTCCATGCTGGGCATGAAGCCTACTTAAAAAAAATAGGATGTCATTTATAATAGAAACATAAAACTATGAAGTGTGTAGATTAATGTAACTAGGAATACACAAATCCTTACGTAGGAAAAATGTAAATTCTAAAAAGGGATATAAAAGATTATCCACTTCATTAGAAAGTCATTCTATACTTTTGGATGGGAAGACAATATTATAAATATATAAATTCTTTACAAATTATTCTATAAGTTTCAGTTGGCTTTTTGTAGAAAAGGAGAGGACTTGTCTCAATATGTACTAAGACATACTGTAAAAAACCTTTATGGGAGGAGAGGTGAAGGAGGCTACATTAGGCAATATTTTCAGAGCATTACAATAAGGGAAATTAAAGGTACCTGTTCAATGAAGAAAAGATACCGCTAAGAAAGTTAATGACATAATAGAAGGTATTTGCAATTCTGACACTGAGGTATTAAAATCTGGTATATCCAAGGAATACCTACTAATCAACCAATAAAAGACAACAATCACAACAGAAATATTGGAAAAAGGATAAGAACAACGAATTTACATAAAAGAAGCCCAGAGCTCTAGTAGGCAGACAAAGAGTGCTTAACATCATTTTATTATTTTTAATTTTTTTTAACGTTTTATTTATTTTTGAGACAGAGAGAGACAGAGCATGAACGGGGGAGGGTCAGAGAGAGAGGGAGACACAGAATCTGAAACAGGCTCAAGGCTCTGAGCCATCAGCCCAGAGCCTGACGCGGGGCTCGAACTCACGGACCGCGAGATCGTGACCTGGCTGAAGTCGGACGCTTAACCGACTGCGCCACCCAGGCACCCCGGCATCATTTTAGACCACAGGAATACTAACTCAACAAAGAAAGGGTGGTTTTCCACTTCTTAGTCTGGTAAAAGTTAGAAAAATATTAAGACAGATTCGACTTGGGAAGAGAATATTGTAAATGTGTAAATGAATAATGTCAAATATTGGTGAGGAGGTAGAGGGACAGAACCTTCATGCACTCCAGTGGGAGAGTAAAAAAGTAAAGCCATTCTGGAGAGGAACTTGCCACTGCTTAGCCCATTTAAATATAGATTACCCTAGGAACCAGCAGTTAAGCTCCCAGGGAACAGTTTCCCAGTAATTCTTAAACAGCTCTATAAAAGTACACCTACAAAGTTGTTCATGACCATGTTATTTTGTGCTGGTGATAAGTGAGTTCATTGAGGAGGTAATGAAGTTTAAGCCAGGTAGGAGCCTCAGCAATGTGTTCACATGGTTATCTATTCTGGTAAGATTTACAAAAGTAAGATATGTTAACTATAATATATTAACTATAATTTGCCTCCTATTAAGTAGTGTTAGAGTAGCCATGGGCATATCTGGTTTGCAGCAAAGTGGAGTTGAATTGGGCAATCTTAAAATTAGGATTACTTTCATTTTTATTTAGTAATTTGAACAATTGGAAACTGATAATATTTATGTTGTCTTGCTTTAGTCTTTTGTAGTTCAATAAAGAAAAATTCCCAAATGTATTCCATGAATTCTGCTAGCAGTTAGTATGACAGCATTTAAAAATAAATTTTAATACACATAATAATATTGCAAATAATTCAATTTATGGTTGGTCATTTAAGATTTATTCTCTAATTTTAAGTTAGTGAAGGGTCTTTCAAAATAAGACTACTTTGAAAAATAGAAATATTTTACAACAGTATACTCTGAAATCTTCAAGGATACTATTTTCTACACAAAGAGAAAAATTCCATCTACTTTTTTTTTAAATCTGAGAACAATTAGTAATAAAACCACTCAAATGTTATAGACTGAAATAATTGAAAATCAGTTAAGATGAAAGGAAATCTAGTTCATGTATACAAACTGATGAATTTAAGAAAATATACAAGCTGGAATTCATTTATGCATTTTATTTGACACAGTATTAAAATCTGTAAGATATCATTAATGCTTTGTGTAGTCATTGTTCACTTTGTCTAGTAAATTGTTTTATATACTCAGACACACCCATTCTGATGTTCATTTCTTTCTGTGTTTCCATTTTTCTGTTCTTAGGATCTTTTCCTTCTGCCTAATAAATTCGTTTAATGTGTATTTACTATAGTGATGAATTCTCTCAGTTTGCATTTTTTGAAAAATGTTTTTTTTTCATTTCACGTTCATCTTTTTAAACTTTTCATGAAGTACGATATACTTATATAAAAATGCATATATCCTAAATGTATACCCCAATGAATTCTCCAAATTAAACAAATCGTGCAACCAGCACTGGGATAAAAACACAGAACTCCCTCACTCTAGAAGGATATTTTTACTCCCTTTAGTATTCTGGATTGTAAGGATATTATTCTGATAATCTTATTATTATTAGAATAATCTGATTATTCTAATAATATCAGAATAATATTACTCTGATAATATAATATAATATATATAATATATCATCATCAGAATACATTACCATATTGTCAGAAAATCAAGTGGCAGGTCTACTTTTTTCCAAGCACAGTTATAAGCTAAGGTTACACTGCTCTTGAGGATTTCATAATTTTAGAGGTTCCCAGAGACATCTAATTCTAACAGTTAAGTACAACTCTCTACTTATGGACTGCAGTTAAATGGTGATACCGTTAAGGGCACCTCACTTTCAGGGACAGCTCCTTAATACTGATGAGGAATAACTATGAGTTAGCAGGGCTTGGGAGTTGGAGAGAATTACCCTGGTTCAAACTAGCTTTCTAGTGAAATGGACTGGATAAATCCATCATGAAGATAGAAAATTAATTGATAAGGTTGTATTATATTTGACTACTTACTTCTGATGACATTGTAAGAAACTATATAAAGTTAAAAACAAATGGAGATATACTGAAGAAATAAAGGATTATATGTAGATTCACAAAGGCTCTCTTAATTCCATTCCACCTACCTAAATGTAAAAATTTTTGTTAATTTTAAAGTTTCAGATAACAAAGCAAATAATATGGCCATTACCTAAATCCCTAAGTATAATGGATTATAATAATTGGTTTTACTGCCACCTAGACTGGACAAGGGTAAAGTAAAATATTAGAGGTAGAACAATCAGCAATTTGAAAATTTATACAATTTTCTAAAGTAATAAACTGATATTCATGAAGTATTGGAGGGTTTGCCAAAATTAGAATTAAAATTATGTATTTATTTTGAACAAAATAATACATAAATTTCAAGACAGCAAATTAAAAAATCAGTCAAGGAGTTTCACAGATCTTTTATTGCAGATTAAATGCAATTCCAAGCAGTATTTGGATATGACCCATGGTGCTTTCAGCCTTCAGCCTGAAGTTGGGAATCTTCAGTTATTGGAGGTCCCAAGCTCTGCAGCTCACTAGGATGCCATTTAATCAAGGTATAGGATTTCCAAACAGTAGTGATGTCAGTACAATTAAATACCAAGAATTTAGGACTTTAGTTTCGTTTATGCTTATTTTATTGCTGCTGTGCAGCCATAAAATCTTTTCAGAGAAGCACACAGTAGCTGTGGCATACCCTGATAAAGAATTCTGACCAAGACAATTGTTTCCTGTGCTCCCATAAAAAGAACTATTACAAAGCAGAGCAGGGTCTTAGGTCCTATTTGCTAAGTTCTCCTAGAACTTCTCAAAATAAGATGGGCATTTATCTAAGCTTGCCCAGAACAGTCCCAGTTTATGCCTATTGTCTTGGTATCTGATGTGATGTAGCATTTATTCTTGACAAAAAAATCTTGGTTTGCAACATCAGTGCTATGTTCATCCTACCAAGGATGGAACCAGATTTTTAAGTGTATTTCTTACAGTCAAGGTGTATCTGTCTCTGATTTCCTCCAGTGATGCTTTCAAGTGTTCAACTATCAGTGAAATGAAAAACTCTTCAGAGATTTTTTAATTAATATTCAAGGAGCAGATAAGACTGGACTCAGACCTGGTTTAATTATTATCTTTTTCCCATATTCTCCAGATTCAGTCTTCTAGCAGCTTTGGTTTTCTTATCTAATAGCAGAGCTACTGGATGACTAAAGGGCACTTCTGCTTGTCTTCGGATGTTTCAGCTTTGTCTTCCTTTTTATATGGTCTTGATATTCTTCTCATGCACTGAGGCTGGGAAGACTCATCTGGAAGTTTTTTCAGTTCCAGTGGAAGAGAGCATATATCATAACATTTCATACTGGAAGTAAACACTGCTTCTTCCATCTCTCCTGATGATGTCTTTCTTTTTTATCATGGGATTTCAGATATTATGGATGGAAAGATTATGAACAAATAGGAGAAGATTTTAAAATGCCATTGTGGCCAAAGAGACCTTTGTGGTTATAAGAAATGGCTAAGTGAACCCCGTGACAGCCAGCGTGGAGTTGTCCACTGCCTTGTTTTGATCATGGTATCAGTATTCACATGACAGTAGAAGGAGAATTTCTAAGTCGAATCGGTTTCTTTCATCTCAGTGTCACCCCACAGTTTCTAAAGTAACACAGAAAGCAAAAGAGAGTCTTTTGTGTCTTAACAGAATTGTTAAGATCAATATATAATTAAGTCTTAACTTAAAAAATATTTAGTGTGCTTAACACCACTAAGTTAAATTGCCACTATTCTAAAAGGAAATACACACAGAATCCCTAGCAGATATACTTTTTGGCCTCCTTAGTCATAATGACTCTCAAGTACAATTAGGACTCAGACATTGTGACTCCAGTCTATTTCTGTGTTTATAAGTTGTAAGCTCATGCCTTACCCAGGAGAGCACATTTTCAGAAAATTATCCTTCCAAGCATAAAGGTTGATTAGCATTTCTCATGGATCTCTTATTGATCAAAGTGATGTTATTTTGTACTGTGGAAAATGTTATTTTTGTATATTAATTATAGTCCATTTTAATTAGGCCTGTTATCACTTAGGTATAGATCCCTATGTATGGCAATATATTTACTTGATCAACTCAAATTTGATGGAACATTGTTAACTTTACATAATGTTAGTGTAATTCTACATCTTTGGTTTCTTTTTTTTTTATATACGCTCTTTGTCTTGAAATAGTTTCAGACTTATGGAAGACTGATGCAGACGGTATGGAGAGTGCTCATGGAGTCCGTACTCAGTTCCCCTGTTAACACTTTACGTTCCTATGCTACATTTGTCACAAGTAATGAGACCATAATGGTACATTATTATTATTAACTAATGTCCTTACTTGATTCATATTTCCATAGTTTTTCCCCACTGCCTTTTTTCCTCCTCCAAGATTCCATCCAGGATACCACATTACATTTAACCATCATTATCTCCTTTGGCATCGTGACGCTATGGTAGTTTCTCAGACTTCCCCTGTTTTTGATGACCTTGACAATGTCATAACAATACTGATGAGGTATTTTGTAGGATGGCCCTTAGTTGGGATTTTTCTGATTTTTTTTTCATTGTTAGATCAAAATTATGAGTTTTGGGGAGAAAGAGGAAAGTACCATTCTCATATCCTATCATGGGAACATATCATCATGAGTTATCACTGCTGATGTTGGCTATGATTTATTTTACAATGCTTTTGAAAATGCTCATGTAGTGGCGCCTGGGTGGCTCAGTCAGTTGAGCGTCCGACTTCGGCTCAGGTCATGATCTCACAGCTGGTGAGTTCGAGCCCCGCGTCAGGCTCTGTGCTGACAGCTCAGAGCCTGGAGCCTGCTTCTGCTTCTGTGTCTCCCTCTGCCCCTAACCCACTCGCTCAGAGCCTGGAGCCTGCTTCTGCTTCTGTGTCTCCCTCTGCTCCTAACCCACTCGCATTCTGTCTCTGTCTCTGTCAAAAATAAATAAACAAAAAAAAATTAAAAAAAAAAAATGCTCATGTATAGATTCTGTGGTGCCTTGAGAATGCTTTAAAAATTAATGGTACTCCAGGGGCGCCTGGGTGGCGCAGTCGGTTAAGCGTCCGACTTCAGCCAGGTCACGATCTCGCGGTCCGTGAGTTCGAGCCCCGCGTCAGGCTCTGGGCTGATGGCTCGGAGCCTGGAGCCTGCTTCCGATTCTGTGTCTCCCTCTCTCTCTGCCCCTCCCCCGTTCATGCTCTGTCTCTCTCTGTCCCAAAAATAAATAAAAAATGTTGAAAAAAAAAATTTAAAAAAAAAAAAAATAAATAAAAAAAAAAAATTAATGGTACTCCAGCTAAATTTCTACCTGTGGGAAAATATCACTATTTCCAGAGAAGTGACATTTTCAAAGCAGTTTTTCACTTGGCAACGGTGAGCATCAATAAAACATTCTATTTTACTTAATTTTATTTTGGGTCCACTGTCTTAAATAATTTAGATCTGACCTAATTTGATTCAGATTTTGGCAGACCTTCAAAATGGTGTATTGGACCAATTTTAATTTTATATACATAGAATCAAAGTTATCTGCAGGTAAGAGACTCAATGACAGAATATAAAACAGAATCTGAGGTTATTACAGAGTCATGAATGTGTAATTTTTCTCCTCCTTGATATATGGAAATGTCCTATCTTAATCCTATCTGAATCCCTCTAATCAAGAAATTAAACAAGAAATTCGAATTGCTTTCTACAAGAAATACTGAAAGTTGTCAAAAAGTTTACTGCTAAAAGAATTCTATGGGAAATATTTTAAGAGAATAATTCCATTTTTTAAATGTAGATTTCATATGTAAGACAAAGTATGCTGATAATACTCATCACCAAAGCATAATTCATATTACAAAATTATATGGACATAATACACACATATCCTATCTGAACCACAACAGAGTTGACACTTTGACATTAATAAATCAATTGGGAAGTACAATTTAGCATTCCAGTATTAGGTAGCTGCCATGGGGCCAAGAAAGCAATAGAGGCCACTGGGACCTTTGCCAGTATAAGATAATGGGCAGAGCCCACATTTTCTCCTTTCAGTCATTTAGGTGAACATTGGTTTCGGGGTTCATGTAAGTGATTTCTGGGAGATTCCCAATTTGGACCTCAAGCATGTTCGGGAATCCGCCCTAATCTCACTCTCAGGGGTTATTCCTATGTGAAAGGAACCAGGAGGTATTCCTATGAAACAGGACCCAGAGGACTAAAGGAATCCCCGAAAGCAACTTCCTGGAGGCTGCTTCTGATATTTGACTCCAGGAAAACAGTTTTCAGAACAGTAGTCTATTAGCAGCCATACCAAGCATCCAGAGTCCCTAAAACTCTATAAAGACTGCCTGTGACATTTCTTACTTGAAGGAAGGGATCATTCTTGTACTCTGTTCACAGACTCCATTAATGATATTTAAATGCTTCCCAGAAGGTGAGCCAAGTGGAAGAATTCATTTTCTTTTAAGCTTGTTCAGAAATACCTTAAATTCAAAAAAGAAAAAAAAAATCTTAACTATAGCTCTTGAGCCACATAACTTTGTCTAATTAAAAAACCGTATTTTCCAACTCTCCATATAAAGTTCAAGGCAACAAAGATAAATTAATGGGAATTTCCTTAAATAAAGGAAATTCAGTAGCAATCTAAACCTCTGAGCAATCAATATTTATCCTAGGATTGCTTGCAGTGTCTAATATCATCTTTTTTAAAGTAACTGGTTCTAGTCTACATGCTTCAATGATTTCAGTCTCAGAAGGGGTGCATATCTTGGATATCGAAGGTCACATGCATAGCTAGTAAATGGCAAACCCAGGATCCAAACTCCAGGCTTTCTAGCTCCAGAACTTGCACTTGCATCACTAATGTAAACCAAAAGTCTGCTTCTATTATACATTATGTGTGAAACATGTTTCATGTTTAAAAGGCTAGTAATTCCTATAAACTGAAATATCCTCAAAATTGATGAAATTAATAGCTCTTAATTACAGGTGCATAATGAGATTTACCTAAGCAAGGAATTCAAATGGAAGCACAAGTTAATACTATTAACAGCACCATTTTTTCATGATAACTATGTGCAAAACTCTCTACATACCATCCCAATCTTAACCAGTCTTTGAGGCAGTGATTATTAACATTTTTCAAAGTAGGAAACTGAAGCTCAAAGAAGGTAAGTCATCCGGACAGAGTCAATAGCTATAAAAGGTAGAACAAGGTCAAGATGATTACTTATCTGTGAGCTACTAGAACCAGTTTGGATTTTTCTGTATTGAATACAAGTGTTCTTCATGGTATACATTAACTATCCCTGAAGGATTTTATCTATTTTACATTTTTAAAGTTTATTTATTTATTTTGAGAGAGAGAGACACACACAGAGAGAGAAAGCATGCACATGAGGGAGGGACAGAGAGGGAGAGAGAGAATCTCAAGCAGGTCCCACACCCAGTGTGGACCCAGTGCAGGACTGGATCCCACGAACCATGAGATCATAACCTGAGCTACCAAGAGTTGGATGCTAAATCAGCTGAGCCACCCAGGCACCCCCTATTTTACATTTTGGAATTTGAGCTGTATTTCCAATGTCTTGCAGAAACTCAAATTTAAAGAGAAACTAGAAACTCACGTAAAGAGAAAAATTGTTTTTTTGAAGTGTATACACTCTTAAATAGTATTCATAAAGTTCTTTAGTTCTTAATATCTTTTAGTATCTTAGTGTTTTTTTTTTTTTTTTGCAATGTTGTCATTCCTGAAAGTTAGAAGATCAGAGATCAGCTTTTTTTAAAAAAAATTGAGGTATAATTGACATATTACATTATGTTACTTTCAGTTGTATAACATAATGATTTGATATTTGTATACCTTGTGAAATGATCTTTGCAATAAGTAGTTACCATCTGATATCATACATAGTTATACATTTCTTTCCTTTTTCCTTTTGATGAAGACTTAAGATTTACTCTCTCATCAACTTTCAAATATTCAGTACAGTATTATTGACTATAGTCACCGTAAGAGATCAGCTTTTTAAAACAAGTACTTGGAAAAATAGATGTAACTCTTGGTTATTTTACAATAGGAGTAGGTTTTCCTTCTTCTTGCTGACCAGATTGAAGGATGAGTGAGGCTAGGGCACCACAGCCAGGAGTATTGCATGTGTCAAATGAAAATGGAGAGAACAAAGGATACAAGAATGTGGTTTCCGGGCCTCATCGAGATAAAGTGATGTGAGCAACATGAGTGATGTTTAAAATTGAGAATTAGAACTAAAATTTACATGGCGAACAACTTGCTTTACTTTTTCATTGTCTTGAATTTTACAGCTGGAAGTATTCTAAGGGAGAGAGGGTATTTTTGTTAACCTCGCACCTCTTTCTCTCCTCTTCTGCTCTCTTTTCCTGTTTGGTTTACCATCTTCCTTCCATCGTTCAACATCACTTCTCATTCTCTCTTGTGTCTTCTCAATCCAGATTTTCTTTCTTTAACTCAAAGAAACACATGAAACACATAAAATCCATTCAGAGTTCAAAATAAGTGGTGCTTTTCTTGAATGGATTTTATGTTTACCCTTTCAATTTTAAAATGGAGTTTTTAAACTTTGATACTTTACCTTCCTACTCTTCAAATAAAACAAAATCCAAAAAAATTTGGGCATCTTTAATTGAATTTGTTTTCTCTTACTAAGTAGTAAAACCTGGTCACTAAGTTATGTGTATTCACCAGATGTTTTCAATTTAATGCATTTGTTGCTTTAAAATGGTTCTTAAAGGGGGTTCACATCAATAATTTATAATCTTTAAAAGTAGACAAGCTTAGGACCTCTTCCCAAAAATTTATTTTGGTATTACTTGGGTAAGCCCTGGTGGCTGTATTTTTTTTAAGTTATACAGATGATTCTTTTATACACTCTGGTTGAGAACCACAACGGACCATACCTTTGTTTTGACATACACATTTTTTTTGGCAACAATAGGGACAAATAGCACTTAACTGCCTTCTTACTATTACCTAACATAAGTGAAAAGAGCTTTTAAAACATAATGTTTAAGAAAATAATAGGGAATAGATTTGTTAATTCCATACTATGGATTCTTGGTGTTAGTATAATGTAATGCCAATTTCTAAACCTAATTATGGAAGAATTGGTGTCAGATTCAGTGAAATTTGATATTACTGAAAATCATACATTCAGCAAGCCACCCATGTATGGTACCTGAAAAAGTATTCCCTATTCATCTAACAGAGAAAGTAGAAGACACATTCCTTACCCTGTGGGAGTTTGCAATGTGACACGTTATGCCTTTGAAAGAGAGATATTAACAAAATAAATTTCCAATTGTCTCCAGTTTACCCTAATATATAGATTATGGGTCTAATGTATAGTTTTGTTTCAAAACTTGTCTTTATTATTGGCGTTCTAAATTTTCACTAGAATTATCTTTTTAACTGAACTTCTTTCATACTTTTCAGCCTGATGACTCACGATTAAGTTTCTTCAATTCTTTTATTATTTTCTCTCTTCCATTTGCTGCTCCCTCTTTTGAGACTGATGCTGGGACTCCCGAAATTATTGCACATCTTGTGAATTTTATTGTGAGTTTTCCTTTGCTCTTTTACTCTACTGTATTAGGCAATCTAAAGTATAGAATGCTATGAATTTTTTTCGTATATATGTACTTGTGTGACCATCACACAGACCAAGAATAGAGCATCTCCATACCTGAGAATTCTCACTTGTGCCCCATCCTGGTAACGTACCTTTGAAAGGTAACTAAAATTCTGACTTCTATTTCTTTTCAGCAAATATTACATCAAAAATTTTATTTTGATGGTCATGCCTTCGAGAATTTTTATTCTTTTTGATTCCCCCCCCTTTTTTTTTTTGATAGCCTATTCTTTTCAGTAAGAGATTATCTTCTAAAATCTCTCTGAGAATACTAATTTTAACCCCTTCATATTACTCTATGACAATTTTTTTCTTTCTTCTAGAGTTAGGAGTTTGGTCTGTTCATCCCAATCCTTCAGTTTTATGTTTTTGGTCATCTTTGATTACCAATTCATCCTTAATTATCTGTTAATAATTTTGAATGAAAGACTACGTTGCTGTTATTCAGGGTTGCTTCTGCCTTATGTGGGTCTGTTTCCCAGACAAATCCTGCCTTGATGGGGAGGAATGCCTGTAGGCTTTGTGTATGTATCTGGTTTGCTACATTTTAGGATATGGGCAAGGAAAAGGCAAGAAGAGTCCACCTTCATAGAAAATCCTAAATAATCTACCAAAATACCAGGTCCAGTAAGAGAATTTAGCAAAGCCACAGGGCACAAGGGTAATTAATATTATGTAAATAGGTTCAGTTTTATCATTTTAGCATCAAACAATTGTTCCACTTTGTTCTTCAAACCAGTGTTTCCAGAGTGTCTTCTGAAGAACATAGGAGAGATTAATGTGTGAAATGCAAAGGGTTCTGTACGGACTTTAGGTTTCCCTGGGGAAATAGGTGGGGAAGTGAAGATAATTGAATTGAGAATAGTGATGGGGGCTTCAACCCTAATCGAATATTCTTATTTCTTCAAAAAACAAAAAGTTAAAAGTCCAAAGCAAATATGGAAAACTGTTAAAGTTTGTTAAATCTAATACTTTCTACACTTTTCTGTGTGCTTGAAATATTTCATAATTTATCATTTCTGGCATTATCAAAATAAAACAGCAACAACAGAAGAGTTTTGTGATCTAGCAGATTCAGGGTCTGCTACATATCAATTCTGTCAAACTCTTAAATGTGTAAAGTCCCTAATTGTCCAGGGGCAGAGAAATTTGTTTCCTACTCCAGCATTTTCCAAATTTGGCCACAGAACTTTTTCTTATGACATATCAAATCATATTGCATTTACAGACAGCAGCTTTTGATATGCTGCTTTATAATTTATACCCAATTACTTACCAAAATAATTTGAGGAATTATTCAGTGAAAATGTAACACATTTAAATTAGAAATATGGGAGGAGTCTGGGTGGCTCAGTTGGTTACACATCCAAATTGATTTTGGCCCGCATTATGATCTCACAGTTTATGAGAGATCAGGCTCTGCACTGGTAGTATAGAGCCCGCTTAGGACCCTCTCTCTCTCTCTCTCTCTCTCTCTCTCTGTCTGGCCCTTCCCTTCTCATGTGCACTCATGCTCTCTTTCTTTCTCTCTCTAAAAATAAGTAAATAAAAACTTTAAAAAAATAGAAAGAGGGGCACCTGGGTGGCTTGGTCAGTTAGTGTCTAACTCTTGATATTGGCTCAGGTCATGATCCCAAGGTCATGGGATCAAGCCCTGCATAGGATTCTGTGCTGGGTATGGAGCCTGCTTGGGATTCTCTCTCTCTCCCTCTGCCCCTCTCCCCTGCTCTCTGTCTCTCTCTCTCAAAAAATAAAAATAAATAAAAAAAAAAAAAGGAAATAGAAATCGAAATTCAAAACACATGAGAAAAAGGTAGTAAATTAACCTGCCCTGCTTCTAGTAAAAATGGAAATGAACACCATAGGTGGTCTTATCTCAATTAATTCAGAGATTTTTTTTTTTATTGGTTTAGTCTGGGGTTAAATTTAGCCTGGAGATAAATCCCACTGCTTCACACTTGAATATAGAGGAGGAAGTGGGGAAATATGACTTGCAACATTGTTGGGTAGAATAATCCTTAGTCAACTTGTTTTCTGACTTATTTAATTGTGGGCCAACTCTGTGACTTCTCTGCTGGACAGAAATGTTTCTTTCTCTCTTCTGACATTCTCAGATGAGTGTAGGCTGTGGCTTCTGGTTTAATCTTCTCACCAGGGGAAACTTGTCTTTCTCTCTTCTTCGGATTTGCAAAAACTCTTCAGTGTCTTCTCTGGTTTTCAATGATATGAAACTTTGTCCTCTTGTGCATCTTTGTTTTCATTGCAATGGGAATTTGGAAACTAGGGGATGATAAAACATGGGATAACCATTGCCATGAACTGGAAGCTGACAGTGCTTTGACTGGGAAAATGTATGAGGAAAAAAACAGATGATAGATACATAGATAGTACATGCATACATGCATAGAAAATAGGTAATAGGAAGAGAGTACAGAATAAATACTTTTACATCTATTTCAACTGTAAGAAATCCTAGATACGAGGATACTACCTTCACTTTTTGTTTTCAGTAGTTGTGTAAGTATCATCTAACATGAGGCCAATGTGCAATATTGAAAAGAAGATGCAGTCATACTAATATTAGTAAGTGGAAATATGGTAATATTATTTCTCAAAATTTTAAATTAAACACAAAAAGAATAAATATTGATTGATTTTATTAAATGTATTACGTTCAAGTCAAATAAATCATACTAATATTAGTAAGTGGAAATATGGTAATATTATTTCTCAAAAATTTAAATTAAACAGAAAAAATATTGATTGATTTTATTAAATGTATTAGGTTCGAGTCAAATAAATTTAAGTGCATCTTTTCAAAGTACTTTTTTTGGATAATAAATGCATGATATCTTCATTATAAAAATTTGAAAAATAGGGGCGCCTAAGTGTCCAACTTTGGCTCAGGTCATGATCTCATGGTTCATGGGTTCAAGCCCCATGGCGGGCTCTGTGCTGGCAGCTCAGAGCCTGGAGCCTGCTTCTGATTCTGCATCTCCCTCTCTCTCTGCCCCTCCCCCACTCACGCTCTGTCTCTCTCTCTCTCTCTCTCTCTCTCAAAAATAAATAAACATTAAAAACAGATTTAAAACTTTGAAAAATAAAGAAGAGTGCCTGGATGGCTCAGTTGGTTAGGCATCCGACTTCAGCTCCAGTCATCATTTTATGGTTTGTGAATTCTAGCCCTGCATTGGCCTCTCTGTTGTTAGCACAGAGCCCACTTCAGATCCCCTGTCCTCCTCTCTCTCTCCCCTCCCCTGCTCACACTCTCTCTCTCTCAGAAATGAATAAACATTTTAAAAATTTTTTGGAAAATAAAGAAAGGTATAAAAAAAGTAATAAAAGTAACCCATGATCCCTCAGCTGTGAATAACCTTCATTAAATATATTGTGCCTTTAATTTCAGACTTTATGTACATTTAAAAAATTGAGATGAGGGGCGCCTGGGTGGCGCAGTCGGTTAAGCGTCCGACTTCAGCCAGGTCACGATCTCGCGGTCTGTGAGTTTGAGCCCCGCGTCAGGCTCTGGGCTGATGGCTCGGAGCCTGGAGCCTGTTTCCGATTCTGTGTCTCCCTCTCTCTCTGCCCCTCCCCCGTTCATGCTCTGTCTCTCTCTGTCCCAAAAATAAATAAAAAAACATTGAAAAAAAAAATTGAGATGAATATACATGTATGTGTATGTGTAACACATACATTAATTGTCCATTATAAGATTTTATAATTTATTAAATAGTCTTTAAAAGCAGTCTTTTTTTTTTTTTAATGTAGGCGTTATGCCCAATGCAAGGCCCAATATGGGGCTTGAACTCATGACCCTGAGATCAAGACCTGAGCTGAGATCAAGAGTCAGTTGCTTAACTGACTGACCCAGCCCAGAGCCCCTAAAAATTCTAATTCTTTAAATACCACTCAATTTTTCATTATATTTTCATTTTTTATTTACTGAAACCCTGACTGTTAGGCTTTTAGATTTATTATAATTTTTCAATATTATGCAAACATTGCAGTAAACATCTTCACAGATGGGACATCTGAGACTATTGCTTTTGGATAAATCTTAGAAGGGAGGTTATTTGGCAATAAAAATGAGTTAACATATTTAAGTCCTTTGATGGATATTGCAAAATTCTCCTCTAAAAGTTTGTACACATTATTTATTGCCATCATCCAGATGGGAGGCAGTGACTTCCTCTATACCCTCCAAACTAGAGGATGATGATGGAATCTGATCTGGCTGTAACAGATGCTTAGTGTCTTTCTTCACTTTATCCTGTCCAGGAAAATACCTCCCATGCATGGTACCAGTGACATGAATCACCCACCAGCCCTGCTGTCTTTATATAGTTTAGTGAATCAGAATATGTATGTTGAGGGTGTGCATGAATAGAGCGTGAGGGGAAGAGAAAGAAGGGAAAAAGAAATAGGGAGAGTAGAACTGGGGATTGGACATCTGAGTTCATGACATCTACTTACTTACTGTCAGATAATTCCTGAAAGAGGTGACATTTCCAGTTGAATGTAGGGAGTACAAAAATGTCAGTTCTCCAGACATCTTTTCTCCAAGAGACAGGTATGTGTACACTGAAGGTAATCTTCCCCTCACCTTTATGATTTACAAAAGTGTTGAAGAATCTCCTAAACCCAAGTGGAAACTGCACTCACTGCCTTATTTCTCAGATTGATGTTGGTGCCAGTTTCTAACAGGCTACCAAAGTCTCTTTTAAAATACATAGACTTCTGGTAAGGATTTTCTTATACTGTGCCCAAATAACTGAGAGGAAAAGTCATCGACTGTGTTCTACACATAATTGAAGTTTATTTTGTTTGATATGGAAATAGAGTCCTGGAAAAGAATAATTTTAGCTTCTCCCACTTCTTTTCTGAATCTATATTATCTGTGTTCTCACTACTGTGATGTGCTAGATTTTTATATTTAGCATTGGAAAATAAAAGAACAGATCATGGCTTCTCTTAGGTCGCCCTCCCTCTGGCTTTGGTGATATTCCTTGCTATATACAGCTTCTCAAGCTGTTCACAATGGGCCGATATATTAGAAGTTGGTGTGTCCCAATTCTCAGGCAAACCTAATGCAAGAAGAAGAAGAAGAAGAAGAAGAAGAAGAAGAAGAAGAAGAAGAAAGAAAAAAAAGAAGAGACTCATTTTTTTTTAATGGATAAGTTACAAAATTACCCTGACTCACTGGAATAATGAGTTTGTTATTTTCAAAATAAGAACTGTTATTTTTATGCTTTTTTATTTAGAACATTTCAAAGTAATAATATATAGAAACTTGACTTTTTTATTTTGTATTTTTCTTTTCTGTAGGTGTTGTAATGTTTTGTATATACATATAAGTTATTTAGGGAAGTCATAGTTTGAATGCATCTCATAGGGTGTTTTTTGTTTTGTTTTGTTTTGTTTGCTTTTTAAATTGATTCTGTCACAAATATTTTCTGAATCTCTTTTCTTTCTTCTTCCTAAAACATTTCTCCAAATTGTTTTTAATTCAAAATGAAAAAAAATTTTTTTTTCTGATTTGTAAGTGGGTATGTAATTGTGAGAAAATATAAATATGCAAAATAGAATAAAACAATGTTTCCACCACATCATTTTACAGAAATGAGTTTCCCTATGACAGAGAAGCAGAGGTTGTGAGTATGTTATGAGATTAAGGCAGAAGAGAATCAGGTGATCAGAGAGGCAAGAGGAGAATCTGGAGAGTCGTACTCTCAGAAGCACTGTTGTGGGATGCCTGGATGGCTCAGCTGGTTGAGAGTCTGCCTCTTGATTTTGGCTCAGGTCATGATCTCATGGTTCATGAGTTCAAGCCCCATGTCTGGCTCCATGCTGACGGTGTGGAGTCTGCTTGGTATTCTCTCTCTCCCTCCCTCTCTGCCCTCCCCTGCTCTCTTTCTGTCGCTCAAAATAAGTAAAATAAACTATAAAAAAATAAAGAAGCACTGTCATAAAGAATTTTAAATAGGGAAGGTTGATTCAATAGCACTAAAACTAAATACAGATGAAAAGTAGTTTTTTTTCCCATTAAATTGTCACTTTTTTTTTTAGAAGCTGGGAAGTATTAAAATCAAATTTATTTTTACATGTTAGAATCTATTTTTTAAAGTTATAATCTATAAACCTTTATTTTTTAATATGAAATTTATTGTCTAAGATCAAATTTTTAAATAAAGATTGTTAGATAGCATGGAAAATAAGTCTTGCACATAGTAATCACTTAATAAATGTTAATTCAACATAATAATTCTGTGAACACATTACTTCTTGTAGTTGAAACCAAAAATCCATTTTTTATTTTTTGTAATGTGCCATATCTTGCTAGCAAACACCTATCTCTTTCTTTGTTTCCACTTAGGCCTCTTATGTAAGGAGCTGAAGGGGAAATAAAATATACAGGATGAAAAGATGGCAACGTTGCCTCCCCCAGGACCTCAGAGTTTTGTCTACTTCACAAGACAGTCTCTTGCCCTCATTGAACAACGTATTGCTGAAGGAAAAACAAAGGAACCCAAAGAAGAAAAGAAAGATGATGATGAAGAAGGCCCAAGTCCAAGCAGTGACCTGGAAGCTGGCAAACAGCTGCCCTTCATCTACGGGGACATCCCACCAGGCATGGTGTCAGAGCCCCTGGAGGACCTCGACCCCTACTATGCAGACAAAAAGGTGAGTTTATTGGGACCTCAGTAGTGCAGTCTCTGCACTACTCTGTTGCCTTCTTTTGTACAGAGAGATACTTAAAAGTTTTTTAAATGTTTATTTATTTTTGAGAGAGAGACAGAGAGACAGAGACAGAGCCTGAGCCAGGGAGGGGCAGAGAGAGAGGGAGATGCAGAATCAGAAGCAGGCTCCCTGCTCTGAGCTGTCAGCACAGAACCTGATGTGGGGCTCGAACTCATGAACTGCGAGATCATGACTTGAGCCAAAGTCAGACACTTGACTGACTGAGCCACCCAGACATCCCTGTACAGAGAGATATTTTAAATTGAGAGTAAGTGGAACTTAGTGAAAAACCAGATAATGACAAAAATGTTCAGTTACATATGTATGTGGGATATTCAGAATTTGTACTTTTAATTTTTCATCCAAACTGGTTCTGTCACTGACACATTATTTTGATATCCTTAATCTTTTAAAATATTCAGTACAATGTTCTGCCTTTTGGGACATGACATAGATGCATACCTGTAGGAACGGAATTATTGTCAGTTGAGAACTAAGACCTCGGGGTATGTCCAGAATGCGTTCGCATGCAGGTGCCAGCTGAATTTATGGGGATATGTAAGATCATTCAACTAATAATGGGAGTTTAGACTTCTGCTTCATTTAGGGTGTTGAAAAACGCGTCTGAGATAGAGAAGTGGGACATGAATCAGAAAATGTTTCTACTGTTCAAAAAAAGAAGGGGAGTGGGGCGCCTGGGTAGCTCAGTCAGTTAAGAGTCCGACTTCAGCTCAGGTCATGATCTCATGGTTTGTGGGTTCGAGTCCCGTGTCGGGCTCTGTGCTGACAGCTCAGAGCCTGCAGCCTCCTTCGGATTCTGTGTCTCCCTCTCTCTCTGCCCCTCCCCCACTCACTGTCTCTCGCTCCTTCGAAAATAAATAAACATTAAAAAAAATTAATAAAATTTAAAAAAAAAGAAGGGGAGGGAGTATCTCACAAAATTACTCAGAAAGTTGAGGATAAAGAAAGGCGATTGGAATGAACAAAGAGGATGAGCTGGTAAGCTTTTTGCAAGCAGTTTGTGTTCAGGGGTGGGAAGGAAAGCAAGAAGGTGGTGGAGAGCAAATAAAAAGAGGAAGTGGATAGCAGTACATTCATGCTGAAAAATCTGAAAAATTTTCTTCCAGAAAGGCAGAATTTATTGAGGCTCCAAATAAATTGAAAACTTTTAAAATCTAGGATAGAAATAGCACCTTGAAAGTAAAAAAAAAAAAAATAATAATAATCCTCAGAGAGAAAAATACAGAAGGTTGGAATCATGTAGCTAGTTGCAGATGTTAATAGACAAGGTACAAGCTAAGGCCAGATTGTATTTGCATTAGAAAAGTGGAGAGAAGGGGCGCCTTGGTGGCTCAGTCCATTAAGTGTCCAACTCTTGATTTCACCTCTGGTCCTGATCTCACAGTTCATGAGTTCAAGCCCCACATCAGGCTCTGTGCTGACAACACGGAGTCTACTTGGGATTCTCTCTCTCCCTCTCTCCCTGCCCCTCCCTTGCTTGCATGTGGGTTCTCTCTCGCTCTCTCTCTCTCTCTAAATAACCAAATGAACTTAAAAAAAAAAAAAGATGGAGAGAAGTCTTACTGAGACTTGAGGGGCAAATAGAGGTTGGATTTAAGAGTCCTGATACATTGAAGTAAATGCAGGCACATCAGAGGAAATGCGTGTTACATGATGTCAATATTTTCCACACCACAGGAATGGAAATTGTCCTCTGAAAGTCAAATGTTGAGAGTAACAGAACTGAGAAGGTGTTTTCACTTTAGGGAAATGGGAGAGAGTTTGAAACACCTGTGTAAAGGTTATTCTGTTGAGAAAGTGAGAAGTACAGCTTTCCTGACACAGTAGTGGACACAACCAGGTTGAAGTTCAAGTTAACTAAGAGGAAACTCTAAAGGATTAGATCGGCAGTTCTGTAACTCTCCAACATTACTTTGCCGTATAGCACCTGTAGACTTTGAAAGGTCAAGAAAGACAAAATAAAGCCCATTTTAAAAAATAGTTTAAGATATAAATGAAAGGGAATATTTCCTGATAAGACATCTAGCAAATAAAGTAAAATAGAGAACGTATTTGAAATAACCTGAGAAATATAAAATATGATGAGGTTACATTCTGATAGTAGAAACCCATCTGCCTCAGTGGTAGTTACTATGAACAGCAGTCCCTAACACTTGCTTCACATCACAACAGGCTGGCAGCACAGCATTAAAAACCAGAATACCTGAGAAGCCCTTGAAATACTATATAGCATTCTAATTAATCAATCAGTATTCTGACACAGCAAGGAAGAATGCTAATATGGATTAAGGATTGCTGTGTCAGGCACTAGACTTTTTATATAAATTAGCATACATATTTATCATAACCTGGTGAGATAGGAAGAAATACCCTGTTTTTATTTATTTTTTAAGTTTATTTATTTACTTTAAGAGAGAGAGAGTGAGGGCGAGAGAGTGTGAGCTGGGGAAGGGCAGAGAGAGAGGGGAAAGGGAGAATCTCAAGTAGGCTCTGTGCTGATGTGGGGATTGATCTCATGAACTGTGAGATCATGACTTGGGCTGAAATCAGGTCGGAGGCTTAACTAACTGAGCCACCCAGGTGCACTTACCCCACCCCTCTTTTTTTTCCTTTTTTTTGGTAATATCCTATTTTTATTTTATTTTATTATTTTTAAATTTATTTATTTATTTATTTATTTATTTATTTATTTATTTATTTATATAATTTTCATCAAAATTAGTTAGCATATGGTACAACAATGATTTCAGGAGTAGATTCCTTAAGCCCCTTCCCCATTTAGCCCATCCCCCCTCCCACAACCCCCCCAGCAAACCTCTGTTTGTTCTCCATTTTTAAGAGTCTCTTATGTTTTGTCTTCCTCCTGTTTTTCTTATTTTTGCTTCCCTTTCCTTATGTTCATCTGTTTTGTCTCTTAAAGTCCTCATATGAGTGAATGTATATATGTATATATATGTATATGTATACATATATATACATATGTGTGTGTGTGTATATATATATATATATATATATATATATATATATATATATATACCACATCTTCTTTATCCATTCATCCATCGATGGACATTTGGGCTCTTTCCGTACTTTGGCTATTGTTGATAGTGCTGCTATAAACATTGGGGTGCATGTGTCCCTTCGAAACAGCATACCTGTATCCCTTGGATAAAGGCCTAGTAGTGCAATGCTGAGTCACAGGGTAGTTCTATTTTTAATTTTTTGAGGAACCTCCATACTGTTTTCCAGAGTGGCTGCACCAGTTTGCATTCCCACCAGCAATGCAATAGAGATCCTCTTTCTCTGCATCCTCGCCAGCATCTATTGTTGCCTGAGTTGTTAAAGTTAGCCATTCTGACAGGTGTGAGGTGTGTAATACCCTATTTTTAGATGAGACAAAGGGCTTGGGGAAATTAAGCAATGTGCAAAATGTTACCCCCCAGTAAGTTGTAGATTTCTAAAATTCAATTTGGTTTGTCCCCCTACTGAGATATTCTATTATACCACATCTCTTAATATAGTCTAGTTTCTGTTGTATAGCAACCACTATGGTAACAACTTCACAAAAGCAAATTAAATAATGATGAGTAAATAAGACAGGCAAAATAAAAAGTACTTTCTCATTTTACTTATTACTTCATCCTGAAAAATTCCTGGCTCAGAATGGATACCTACTACATTTCCCATTTCCAAAGGGGGTCTGGATGTTACTTAACCAGCCAACTCTTAAGGAGGAAAGGAATCTTTCCGGAATAATCCCCAAGGCATAGACATACACTAATACTGCCTTAAAGTAATTTGGGAGGTATGGGAAAATGTTTGCATTTGAATGGAGGATTATAGGCCTATTAACTAATGGAATGATGTTGGCTGTGATAGACTAATTTAATAGAGAACATTTAGGATGGGACTCCAGCTCTTTGCCTTGGCCCCAATTCCTTTCAAATAATATAACACCAGCCACGTCAAAAGCCTAACCCACATTTGCATCAGTATAGTTGAGTTGAACTAGGTCAGACAAAGCAATCTATTTTTCATGGCTCTCTATTCTTGACGTGGTTACAAAGATCTAAAGGGATAACCAAGTCTTTTTATTTTCTTTTGGTTTGGAGCTTTAGATTATCCATTTTTTTGTGTCTAGCTTTTCAGACATTTCTTGATAAAATAGTTTTGACTTTTGCTTGCAAACAGAGTTGCTTGCAACTTTGTGGATTGATTCCTCCATGTTTCAAGTTATCCACACTAAGAGACAAAAATTTTATTTCTGCCACATTATAATTATTGCTTGTATTAAAAATCTTAATGACCCCTGGGGGTCAAATCTTAATGACCGCCTGGGTGGCCCGGTCGGTTAAATGTCCGACTTCAGCTCAGGTCATGATCTCACGGTTCATGAGTTTGAGCCCTGCATCGGGATCTCTGCTGTCAGCACAGAGAGCTCACTTCAGATCCTGTGTCCCCCTCTCTCTCTGCCCCTCCCTGCTCACATACTTTCTCTCTCTTAAAAATAAACATTTAAAAAATATATCTTCACTCTTAAAAACTGACAATAAACTGAGGGTTGATGGGGGGTGGGAAGGAGGGGAAAGTGGGTGATGGCATTGAGGAGGCACCTGTTGGGGTGAGCACTGGGTGTTGTATGGAAACCAATTTGACAATAAATTTCGTATTAAAAGAAGGAAAGAAAGAAAGAAAGAAAGAAAGAAAGAAAGAAAGAAAGAAAGAAAGAAAGAAAGAATAAAAAATATATCTTAATGACCCCTAATTTGACTTTGGCCCAGACTTTAATTTGTATTTGAGTGTAATTATCAATGCTTTGTTAAAACAAAGAACACTTGATAAATTAATGATAGAAGTTAGGGCTTCATTTTTTATGTGATAAATATATAAGTGCTTTTTAATAGTGTTATGCAGTGCTTTTATCATAAGTGAAACTTTGTGTCTTTAAGAAAGAATAAATTACTAATTACCCTGTGCTATGGGTATTAAGAGGACAGGTACAATGGCCTACTGTGCTTTATATGTTACCTATAATTTAAGCAGCTGCTACCAATATTGACTAAGAATTTACAATGTGCCAGAAACTTAAAAGCTTTAAGTTAAATCTTAAATCTTGATACACTGTGCTTTTTAGAAGGCACTAAGTGCTGGCTTTCAAGTTGTTAAATGGTGGATCTGGTATTTAGAATCACATCTGTCCAAACCAAACATATGCTCTTTGGGGACCATATTTGTCTAATTTTATGTTCAACAAACTCTGAAATAAATGGGCAAAATTAAAATAATTTATTCAGACTTTGATATCTATGCATTCATAGTAGGATTTTGGAATTTACTAAAGGGACCTATACTGACCCCCCACATTTCATAGGCTTACCTATTTTTCCTGCCTATAACTAACTCCTGTGTGTGTGTAAACCCAGATATTCCTAGAGAAGTTCTTGAAGTGAATAAACATTGGGAATTTAAATTTAAAAAATAGCAAATGATTTGTTTTTTGTAAACATGTCAAGCACAAGGTAACTTGATCTGGCCAAATCTAGACAGTAATATGATTTTCACATTAGCTCAGCTGATGTCTGGTTCAGGAAGTCTCCCTGATAATTCTCACCTGTGTGTGACCATGTCTCTTTCATACTGTCACACTCCTCCATTTGTATTTCTCTGTATTATACCTGTCACATCTTGCCTTGTATTTGAGTTACTGTGTATGCATCACTTTTCTAGGAAGTTTCTTGAATGCAAGACTCATGTCTCATTTATGTTCAAATGCCTTTCATCACCTCATATGCCATAGTTGTTCACTACACAATTGCAGAGTATAATGAATGAATGAATTCTAAAAAGCACAGTGTATCAAGAGTTAAGAAAACAGTGGTTGTACTCAAAGGCTATATATTAATTTTAAAACTAATTTTAAGGTAAAAGTGAATTTTATGTTAAATTGTATTTAGTCATAACCGGTGTAGTGAAAGTGACTAGGAATATAAAAAGACATCTGAAAATAATAGATTCTGGTTCACTTTCTTGAGAACACTGCCACATACAATTAAAAAGCAAGATACTTGAACTTAGGTCCCCAATTTGGTGAAAAATATTTATTACCAGAAGCCCATTCATGAACTTATATAAAATTCAGATTAAACAACAACAGAAGACCAAGTCAATGTCTTCTAAATAACACAGGTAATTTGCCTGTCAACTATAGGAGAATAAGACAAAAAGTTTAAAATTGGTCTTCTTGATTTCTAAGCAAATTTCTTAGATTGTGTTAATGTTTTGTTGTTGTTGCTGTTTATTTATTTGAGTTTTAAAATTTTTAACTACATACCAAAGCTGTGGAGAATGTCACTTGTGTAATGATTACATAACACATTTCAAGAATATTTGGCTCATTTGTATTATTATTTTTTAAATTACTGTGGGTAGTAGCAAGCAAGTCCTTTAATTTGTGATCTTTTCTTTTAGCTATTATTTATATTACATCTAAAACAAGAAAATTGACCTGGGTAATAGGATTTTCTAACTCTAATATTCCTTAAATATATGAGAATATGTTTTTGAAATGACTCATATTTTGGAACACTTACTATTAGCCATGACAATAACCAACAAGTATTAAAATTCTCAAGGCGTTATGGCAAAAATCAGGGATAGCTAGTTTCTATTTTGTTTGCTTAAAATACACTGATGTGAAAGAAGGAAATTATATTCTAACTAATTCCAGTGGCCACAACTTACTGTTACTGATTTGGGTGTTAAAAGGATATGAAAAAGAGAAGACATTGTATTTGAGGAGTTCTAGGCAACCCATGCTCATAAATGGCTCACTTCTTAATTTACTAAGAAGAAATAGAAGGAGTTCATTGGCCAATGTGATCTAAAGAGTTCAATTAATGTCAGTGGTACCACGTTGCTTGAGTCTGATGGCAGTGTTTCTTTAACGTGAGCCTACCACAGGCAGAGGTAAATTGCTGATATAAATGTGTGGGGGTGAAATTTCAGATTCTCAATTTCATGTTGTTTTCATTTTCTCCTACAGACTTTCATAGTGTTGAACAAAGGGAAAGCAATCTTCCGTTTCAATGCCACACCTGCTTTGTACATGCTGTCTCCTTTCAGTCCCCTAAGAAGAATATCAATTAAGATTTTAGTACACTCATATCCTTTGTAAATTGTTTACTGTTAATGGTGCTTTAAAATGTAAACTTTGCTATTTTATTCAAATGTGGATTTTAGTTCTTGTGTACCAGAAAAGACTCTGATTTTAGTGTACTGATTTCGGTATAATTTGGTGTAAGTCTCTGAGAAAATTGGGAGAATGGCAATGTTAGCATTTTAGGATAAATTACTTTATATATTACTCCCTTGTTCAAAGAGATAAACAAGTTATAAAAATCATTTAGAATTATTTTCTAGGACAAAGTTGTTAGCATTTTAACAAGTGTCATTATCAAATATTAAAAGTTCCCACTGTGGTCTTTAATCAAATTCCTTGATTCTAAGCTACTTTATTCAGCATGCTCATCATGTGCACTATTCTGACGAACTGCATATTTATGACCATGAGTAACCCTCCAGACTGGACCAAGAATGTAGAGTAAGTGGGTATAAATACATTTTAATATGGTCTCACTGTTATTTTAATCCTCTCCTTTCCCGCCAGAAGTTACCACAGCTCTAAAAATTGTGGTGTTTATCTTCCCATATTATATGGTTGCTTTTCTTTCAATTATTTTTTCCTCCTCTGTGGTATTAACCAGTTAGCAGTGGAATAGAATAATTGTTACAGTCTTTTCTAGAAGAATGAATTTATCAGATGTCCTGCCTTGTTCTTAGACATGTTATATATTTCTTATCCTTGGGTATATTTCTGATAGGAGTAATGTAGGACTTTTCCAGGCAGATCTAATACCTGTGTTCTCAGTCATTTTGAATACCTCTACTTTCTCTAAGAGTATCTAATATGGGCATTTTGAGATTTTTCTGGAAATACCTGTATTGTAGTTTATTCTAATACTTCAAGTGGATCCATAAACCAACAGCCACACTCTAATAGATGGCTTTCTTGGGTTGATCAGAAAAAAATAAAGATTTATATTGGTTCTATTCTTCTCATATTTAATATGCCATTGGGTTATTTGTCTAGGTACACTTTTACTGGAATATATACTTTTGAATCACTTGTAAAAATCCTTGCAAGAGGCTTCTGTGTAGGAGAATTCACTTTCCTTCGTGACCCATGGAACTGGCTTGATTTTGTCGTCATTGTTTTTGCGTAAGTACATTTAGTTTTTTTGAAATGGCAAACTCATGAAAATGACAGAGAGCACAGTATTCCAGTGAAAGTAAGCCTTTGGGGTCTGACTTGTCCTGCAGGTAATGGTTGCATTTAAAGGATACTGAATGAAAGGTAGTCATTGATAGGCAAATGATTAATTTTTGAGAAAGAGCATTTCCCATTCAAAAGTGTATGACATCATTAAGATTGATCATCTTCTTCATGCTCAGCACTTGGATGGAGAGTATATGCAGTGCAAGTGAGTTCATACTTTGAAAACTGATAAAACCTGTAAGAATCACAGAAAAATCTCAAGCCTTAATTATAAAGTACTGTGCTCTTTTTATTAACCTATACTATGAAACTATTATACTATATTAAAATACAGAAGTAAAATTTTTATAAGGGCTGTCACTGCATACTAACCCTAACTTTAGTGCATTGTATATATATTATGTATGCCGTCACAGTTTATTTTTAAGAGGAAAATATTACATTAAAATATAATTTTAATTTATTTATACTGCTGCTCTTTCCCCAAATATATTTGCCAGAAGCACAGTTGTTTTGTTTTTTTTTTTTTTGAGTCTCCAAACCTAGATACAATGTTTTTCCCTCTATCATCTTGAATTTTAAAACTAATGCGGGTTCACTGAAGGAATTTAGATAATGCAGAAGGGTCTTAAGATTTCTAGTTTCCCATTCCCTTGCCCCCACCCCCACCTCCTTGTCTATCAGGCTCCCTTCTTTTATGGTCACCTGACTACTGTAGGTGCACCTGCTGACAAGAGTCAGAATTGACATCGAGTCAAAAGAAAGCTGCCTTTTCTCAGGGCTCTCATTTTTTATTGAGATATAGTTTATATGCCATAAAATTTACCCTTTTAAAGTATAAAATTCATTGTTGCTTTTTTAGTATGTTCACAACATTGTACAACTGTCACTGATTTCTAATTCCAGAATATTTCCATCACCCCCAGAAGAAATCATTTCTATTCCCTTCTCTCCCTAGTCCTTGGAAACTAGGAAACTACTCATCTGTTTTTTGAGTCTATGGATTTGCCTATTCTAGACATTTCATATGAATGGAATTGTACAATTTGTGGCCTTTTGTGTCTGGCTTCTTTCAGTTAGCCTACAGTTTTCAAAATTTGCTGCTGACATTTTATAGGATATTAAATATCTATATTACCATAATGTTGAGGTCTAATGATTGAAGCATTTGATTGTTTATTTAGATATTTAAAGTATTTGAAGCCATTTTAATAATATATTTGTATTTTACTCACATAAAAGGGATTGAATCAAATCTAATCAAATTAAATCAGTTGTGTTAGGGGAAAAAAAAAAAGACTTGCAGAACAATCCATTTAAATAAGCATTTCCAAATGTAGGCAATACCTTGACTTAAAGGCACGGGTAAGTATCATAGATTCTATCTAAATTCTGAATAACTCTGATTTAATTCTACAGGTATTTAACAGAATTTGTAAACCTAGGCAATGTTTCAGCTCTTCGAACTTTCAGAGTGTTGAGAGCTTTGAAAACTATTTCTGTAATTCCAGGTAAGGAGTGATTGGTGTGGAGCGTTAGGCCACTCATAACTCCAACTATTTGGGAGTTGTTCTTTGTTTGTTTGTGTGTGTGTTGTCACTGTGTTGTGTGTGAACTCCCTATTACAGATATGTGACAGAGTTTGTGGACCTGGGCAATGTCTCAGCGCTGAGAACATTCAGAGTTCTCCGAGCACTGAAAACAATTTCAGTCATTCCAGGTGAGAGTGGGGTTAAACACCGGGGCTGACTTTGAGCTTTTGGAGCCAAGACAAGAATGACTTTCTCTTACACAGTTCTAATTAAATTTGATTTCTTATGTTTTTCATAATCATTATTAAAAGTCAGCCTTTGAGTTTAATCAATTGCATGGATCTTAGAGGATGAAGATGGCCATTTGGCTCACATCTCAACTTGAAATTTTCCCTCCTGAATAACAGCTCATTTTCCATTTTGTTTAGCCAGGAATGAAAATTTCAATTTGTTCTGATTGCTTTTCATACAGTTAGGAAAAGAGATTTTAAATATCAGCATGGGGGTATTGCATGACATGTTTTTTAGCTTTCCACAACAAACCATTTCTTAACTGAATATTAGCAACGTGTCACTATATGCTGCAATTCAGCCCCTTTCTTTTAATGTCATTATAGAGAGATGGTTTGTTTGACAAGCATTTACTAAATTAGCACTTTGAAAAATTATTTTTACCGGTGAATATGGATATGGCTTGAGCAACCAAATTATTCATTTTGACAATGTGGTTACTCTTTGGGCTATTTTACAATTTTTATCATTTGCTGTGATATATAGAAGCAAAATATATATAAACAGTAAATCTACCCTTTTGAGCTACTAGGCTTTTTTTGAACTAGGCTCTTTAAGGTCCTTGATTTGATGTAATGCATGAATTTCTAGAAAAGCTCATGTTTTGTTTTTATTTCTCATTCAGAGGCTTTATTTTATTATGAACACTTTTCTCCCCCCTGCATTCAGGCCTGAAGACCATTGTGGGAGCTCTGATCCAGTCTGTGAAGAAGCTCTCTGACGTCATGATCCTGACCGTGTTCTGTCTGAGCGTGTTTGCACTGATTGGGCTGCAGCTGTTCATGGGCAACCTGAAGCATAAATGTCTGCGGGATCCGCTGGAAAATAATGAAACATTAGCAAGCATCCTGGATACCCTTGAAGAAGAAGACTATAAAAGTAAGATTGTCCCTGCAGTTGTTAAGAGGTTGAAATAAGACTGTTCTCTTTCAGGGATGCCTGGGAGGCTCAGTCGGTTAAGCGTCTGACTTCAGCTGAGGTCATGATCTCAAAGTTTAGTTCATCAGAACTAGTTCTGTACAAACCATATGAGTTGGTCTGTGCACACAGTCTCAAAGTCTGCTTAATTCATGAGTATATTTTAGAATATTTTACAAAAAAGCCCAAACTGCATGTTTTCTGAACAGTTGTCCTCTAACACAGCTCCTCTTGCTGGAGCTATTGATGAATTTGGGTGAGAATGAGACCAAGCAAGTTTGTGCTTTCTGTCTAATACCTGCAGTGTGTATGTCTGATATTGCCCATATGAACCCATAAACCTTACTGGATAATTGGATCCAGAGGTGGGGGATTTGGGGAGGAAATCAAGACACCTTCCAAGTGTATGTACCTTTGACAGAATGAGATCAGAGAGTAAAGGTCAACATTCTCCTTGGATTATGAAGAGTACACATCATTTTTTTTCTTTACTAAATGTGTATTCTCCCACTAACTGGGGAAGATAAAAGCAAATAAAACCTAGCTAATATAGTAAAAGGATGTAAATAAAGAAAAGAGAAAAAATCATTGAAGCCTAAAATGAAAAAAAAATGAAGGTTTTGAAGTAAAATATTTAATGTATAATTCTTTACTACCAATGTTTGGTGAGGAATTTAGCATGTTTTCCCTTCCTTTTTATTTTTACTTATTTTTTTCAGTTTCTGATTTTGATTAATATGATCTTAAATGTTAATTTCAATTTCCAAAGAATCTCTAAGTTATATACCATAAAAGTAACATATCTTATGGATAATTGTTGACATTTACAATTAACAATCAGTTTACAACACTTACTTAAACTTAACTGTTTTTTCCTCGGATCACTACCAGTTCTTTTATTTTGAATCGTGGTCCTATTTTTGAGTTCATAATCTGAATGACTTTTTTAACCTCTGGCATTACTTCAAGCAATATTTTTCAAAATGAGTAGGAAGAGCCTTGAATTTTGCAGTGTATCTTCATATTGCATTTATTACAAATGAGTGAAATAACATCTTAGTGAACAATGGAATTTTACACCAAAACCTTCTCCCTTAATTCTATACATTATTCTTTATTTTCTTCTGAAATAGAGTTTTAGGGAGAAAATGTTTGTGTCCAGTCTGAATTTGGTTTCCTCACTTGCTCTCTGTGTCATAGAAGCCAGGTCTCACTGCAGTATTTATTTGGATATTTATGTAACAGCATGTGTTTATTAAGTGCCCCCTAAGCTAAGCATTGTGCAACTTTCTGGCACAGAAATAAGCTCTCCTTTCACAGAGCTTATATTCTAGTGGGAATGAAAAACTAAAGGAAGGCAACAGACAAATAAAAAATATTGCACGTTATAATAAAAGCAATGCAAAGCAAATAAATCTCAGGGGCTGAGATACCAACTAAATGAGAAGACCTTTCTGAGGAGATGGCATTTAAGTTACCAAAGTGAAGATCTAAAGGACAATGAGAAGCCATAAAATAGTGTAAGTTTTGGTGAGAGTGTGTGTATGGGAGCTACTACTTGAGTTAGAAAGAATAGCATGTAGGAAGGTCCTGAAACAAGAAAGAGATAGAATAGCAACAGATAGAGTGAGAGAAAAAGGCAGGGGTCAAAGCACGAAGGATGTTTTAGCCCATTGGAAAGGGGTTTGGTTTCATTTTAAATGCAGTGGTTTCAATCATTTTGTTTGCCATCTGGAGTAGAGATTAGGCAAACGGGGGGTGGTAGTCTAGAATAAGGAAAACCATTTAGGATGTTTCTGTCATTCTGAAAGAGAAGATTGTGGCTCCATCTAGAGTGGTGGTGGGCAGTGAAGAGAAAAGGGTTATGTCAAGATAAAATCTATAGAACTTGCTGATGGATTAGAGAAGAGAAGAGGGCTTGAGGATATCTTCTAGGCTTGTGGCTACAGTAACTTTTGATGGGTGGCAATGGGAAATGAAGGAAGTGTAGGCAGGATTGTAGATGCAAGTCGTTACTAACCAGTTAAAGTTGGGATGACACTGATACATGCAAGTGTAGAAAAAAGTAGACAATAGGGATTTAAGCATGGAGATCAGAGGAACTTCCTGCTTTGGAGATAAATACACTTTGAAATAATCAGCAAACAGAAAGGATACATACATGCATACACACATCCTTCTGAAAAACTCTGATGTTTATAAGCAGGTTAAGAAAGGGAAACTGGATTTTTCATGCAAATTTGGTGAACTCCAAAACCCTAATATCTGGAAAGCAGGCAGAGAAGAAGACCCAGACAGGACACAGAGAAGGAGCAGCCAATAAAGTAAGAAGAAAACAAAGATGTGAACAGTGAAGCCAAGAGAAGAAAGTTTGAGGAGAAGGGAGTACTTGTGTTGAATGATGCTGCAAGATCAAGGATTAAGAATGATGGAGATAAAAGAATATGCATTAGCTTGAACAACATGGAAACTGTCAGAGACTTTCATGAGAAAATTTTAGTGGAGTGGTAAGAACAGAAGGTTGGACTTAAGGTGGTGAGAGGGGTAAATAAAATGTCAGAAAGAAGAGACGACAATATGTGTGGACAGTTTTCCCAAGAAATTTGGCTGTAATGGAAAGCAGAATAATGGAGGAGATGTCTGGTACTTTTTTAATGGCATATTTTGATAAGGATGCTCTTCTAGTGGTAGAAATGAGTGAGTAGTAAAATATAGATGAATAATTCAGGAGAGAAGGGGAGAAGTCAAGTTCTGGAGAAAGTGAAAGAGCAAAGAGAAGAGATATCTCTACCACTGAAGCAAGAGGAAAGGTGGAGGGGCAGGCTGCAGACTTATCAGAAGAGGATTAAGTCAAACCCAGTAGCTTTTATTTCCTCAGAAAGGTGTGAAATGGGACCACTGGCTGGGAATGCAAATGCGAAAGAGGAAATTCTACAGAAGTTTTGAGGAGAATGCACTATATTGTCATCCTAAGGAATGGGACATGGAGTCTATTTTGAGTTGCAATTTGATACCAGAGATCATTTACTTAAAATGCAATCATTTGGGGCGCCTGGGTGGCTCAGTCGGTTGGGCGTCCGACTTCGGCTCAGGTCATGATCTCATGGTCCGTGGGTTCGGGCCCCACGTCAGGCTCTGTGCTGACAGCTCAGAGCCTGGAGCCTGCTTCCGATTCTGTGTCTCCCTCTCTCTCTGACCCTCCCTCGTTCATGCTCTGTCTCTCTCTGTCTCAAAAATAAATAAACGTTAAAAAATTAAAAAAAAATGCAATCATTCACTTGGGTGTGAGAGTTTCCCCAATAACATTCAGCCACTTGGGCAAGTATGCAGAAGGTAGACATTAGAGTATGAGTCGGGGTAAGGTTCTGCCAGGTTAGTGTGATAGACTGATAGAAATACTTAGAAGTTGAGGAAATTGTAAGAGAATGATATAATGAGTGTCTGTGGATTCAAAACTGGACAAGGAAAGAAGTGAACCTAAGAGCTGGTTGACAGGTTTTGAGAAAGTGGTGAGGTAAATGAATTGGAATTCTCGAAGAGATAAAAGAATTGCCATGGTAACGGCAGCCTACATAGAAAGCCTGAACATATTCTGGAAGTGTTTTCTGGGTCCTACAGTGAAGCCCCTTTGGAGGTGCTTTTAAAATTTGTTATCAAATAAAGAAGGCCACTGTATAACTTCATGTTTCAAAACATACAATCTATAGATTTCCTTTGATGCCAAGCATTGTCTACTTTCATGCTCCTCAATCTTCCTTCTTGCTGCTACAGGTGAAGAAAAGGTTCGTGTGCACAGCTGGAAGCCAAATTTTCAGTAGCTATCGTACGTGAATGTTGGGATAAAGAAACCTCTATTTTCTGAATGTTTGACATTTCATAGAAAAGTTCCTGGAAAAGCCACAGTGTTGGTCTGCACTTCTACCAGGGCTTTTCCTGTCTTCATCTGTGGTGCTTTCCTTGTGGGGACTTCCCAGAGTTCAGTCTCCCAGAAGGCAGTGTGTCACTTGCACGCAATCTGCCTCTACCTGATCCCCAGCACTAGCTTTCTCAGAGTTAACTTACTATTGCCTCTTGGTTGAGGAAAAAACTCTTGAATCCAAAAGCCCAAGTCATACATGGTTGCTACAAGCTGTCTTTCTGAACCAGGTTGGATAAAACTAATCATAGAATGTTTAGGTCACCAGTATGTTTTACCATTCTGTACCAATCTGCTTTTGACTGAATATTGGTTCCAGATTTTAGGTGTGTGAATTTTGCAACTTTCTATTTCCTTTTATCCCCATGTGACTTTTACTGTGAGGTTGAGGCTTATCTATTACTATCCACAATCTTTGTTATTGTACTGCATTATATTTAACAACTTTATTGAGATAATTCACATACCATAAAAATCCCCCTTTTTAAAGTATACACTTCAGTGTTTCATAGTATATTCACAGAGTTGTGCAAACACCGGCACTAATTTTAGAATAATTTTATCTCCCTCAAAAGTAACCCTGTACTCAGAGTACCTGAGTGGCTCAGTCGGTTAAGTGTCCAACTCTTGATTTCGGCTCAGGTCATGATCTCATGGTTTGTGGAATCAAAGCCTGCATTGGGCTCTGCGCTGACAGTCCCCAGAGTCTGCTTGGTATTCTCTCTCTCCCTCTCTCTGCCCCTCCCCTGCTCCTGCTCTCTCTCTCAAAATAAATAAACATTAAAAAAAAAAAAAAAAGAAGAAACCCTGTACTCACTGGCGATCACTGTCCATTCCCTTGTCCCGCAAACCCCTGACAATCACTAATCTACTTTCTGTCTCTATGGATTTACCTATTCTGAGCATTTTATATACATGAAATCGTACAATATGTGGCCTTTGTGTCTGGCTTCTTTCACTTAGCATGTTTTCAGGTTTCATCCCTGTGGCAGTAATTCATTTCTTTTTATTGCTAAATAATACTCCCTTGTATATATATACTAAATTTTGTTTAAGCATTCATTAATTGATGAATGTCTTTGTTGTTTCCACTTTGGGGCTATTGTGAATAGTGCTGCTGTGAATATTCATGTGTAAGTTTTACTGTGGACGTATGTGTTTATTTCTCTCTGCATTACGTTTTCCCTTTACGTGTTAACCTTAAATTCTCTTGAGGCTAATTATTCCAATAATGTAATGTCTGTTTTTGTGTGGGGATTATTTTAAAGTGTTCTGTAAGGCCAACGTGAACTACTGCCATTGCTTTACCTTTCATCATTCTTATACTGACATTCTTGTACTGACTTCATCATTCTGTTCGCCCTGCCCTGGGACAGGCAACTCTAGAGCCTGTTCTTTTTCTTTTTAAAAAAAACTTTATTCTGAGAGAGAGAAGGAGAGACAGCAAGCACAAGCAGGGGAGGGGCAGAGAGAGAGGGAGATAGAGAATCCCACGCAGGCTCCATGCCATCAGCTCAGTGCCTGATGTGGGGCTCAAACCCACAAACCCTGAGATCATGACCTGACCCAAAACCAAGCGTAGGCCACTTAACCAACTGAACCACCCACTAGATCCCATTCTTATAAAAACTCCTCAGTGATTGGTAAGCGTGAGCCAGCCTTACTTTAAAGGATAGTTCTAAAGTAATCCTTCCATAGTCAAAATGTCTTGGAAGCTTATGTACAAAAAACTCCATCTTAATCTTCTCCATCCTCCTTCTGCCATGCCCACCCTACCTGAGCCACAAGAGTTTTTTCAAAAAAGTTGTTCATGTACATTCTCCCCTAAATTTTCACTTCAAACTAAGAGGCATTATTGTTTTTTGTGTGTCTTCTAAAATTTTTATTTTCTACATAAGACAAAGCAATGTGGGAGTCAGTCGATTAATCTTAACTGGAATTGTGTAATAGTTTAATAATGATCACTGCTGTTCTTTGAGCAACTGTGTGGATAGAATGTGAGGACCACTGTATTAAACACTTTACATGCAATATCCTATGTATGCTATTCAATATCTCTACAAAGCAGGCATAGTGGCTAACCATTAAAGTGGTAAGATAGTTCACCTACATAGGAAGGGGTTGAAGCAACATTCAAATCCAAGTATGTCTAGCTTCAAAGTCTTTCTTCCACTATCACTCCAGAAGCCTCCTAACAATTACATCTTTATTCCTTTGATTGGAGCCAAATAGGAAGCTGACCCTTATTAAAAAGAATAGATATTTTTTAATTCTTCATACCTTTACTGTGCATGGCTGGATTGCTTCCTGTCTTAAGAATAAGCTTTGATAGGGGTGCTTTGAGTGGCTCAGTCAGTTGAGCGTCCGACTTAGGCTCAGGTCATGATCTCACAGTCTGTGAGTTCAAGCCCCGCATCGGGCTCTGCGCTGACAGCTCAGAGCCTGGAGCCTGATTCTATGCCACCCCCCCTTCTCTCTCTACCCCTCCCCCACTCACACTCTATCTTGCTCTTCTCTTGAAAATAAATAAATGTGAAAAAATTTTTAAAAAAAGAATAAGCTTTGACAGTAAATGAAGAAAGAGATTATAACATCCCTTATGCCTGAAAATGGACACAAAACATACCATGAGGGGGAAATGTGCATTCAGTTCACTGCCATATCCTCAATATCTGGAAATTAGTAAGTCCTGCATAATTGTTAAGTGGTGAATAAATGAGAGACTTTCAAAAGACAGGTTGTGTCCATTTATAGTATTGCCTTGCTGACTCCACCACTTCTGGAATACTTTGGGGCTCAGTTGGGGGCTCCCTTCCTTCTCTTTTCTTCCCTTCTCTTTTTCAGCTACACTTTCTCTTTGGGTTAACTCCTCAGCTCCCATGGCTTTGAAAACTATCTACCTGATGGTGACTCCTATCACATTCTTGTGTCCTCTCTCCCACCACACACTCCATCAGCAAATCCTGTCCACTCTGTTTTCACCCCTTTCTCTCCATATCCACAGCTGCCCTTTGAATTTTAGCCACATCGCCTTTCCCTGTAGTCTCTTAACTCCTCTCTCTGCTTCCACACCTGCTCTCTTATTATCTACACTCCATAAAACAACCATTGTGACATTTTAAAATGTTGATTATTATCTCATATTGCTACCTCATATTGCTACCTCTATTACTTCTAATCATACTTAAAATCCAAACTTCTTTTGATAACATACAAAGGCATTTGACCCCTGCCTTACTTCTGCCACATGGTTCTCTCCACTCACTAGCCTGTAGCCAGGCTGGCCATCTTGTCGTTTCTTCCATTCACTTCTGCCTCAGGCCCTTTGCTCCTGGTTTTCACCCTGCCAAAATATCTCTTCACCAGGGTCTTTGGATGACTGGCTTCTTTGCAGCATTTAGGTCCCAGTTCAAATGTCATATCTTTAGAAAGGTCTGCCCTGACCACATTTTATCACATTGTCTTATTTCCTTTAGGGCATTTATCACTATCTAAAAATACTTTGTATATTTATGTATTTACTTGTCTTTCTCCATCCCCAATTTCCATGCTTACCTACATGTAAAGAAAGATCCATAAAAATAATGATCTTGTTTGTCATGTTTTTATTATTTTATTCATTGCCTGACCCATAAGAAGTTATCAATAAATATTTGAGAGAGAATATACAAGAATATAATAAATAAACAAATGAATGCACATTGCCTAGGACTGGGCCTGAATATGTGCAAGTAAGTCTATACTAATTAATTTAACTTCTGTATCACTCTTAAAGCTTACATTCTCTAATGTTATATTCTTCAATTTCTTCATAAACAGAATATTTTTATTACTTGGAGGGATCCAAAGATGCTCTCCTTTGTGGTACAAGCACAGATTCAGGGTAAGTAATATTTGTTTTGTGTTTAGTCTAAAGGCTACAAAATAAAAGGAAAAACATAATCAATAAGTTTTTTTTATGAGAAACTTTAAAACATTTATAGTTAATGCATACATCTGAAAGCAAAACTTGGAGGTAGTGCTTGAATTGAAACAAGATACAAGTTATATATATATATGTATGTGTAGACATGTGTGTGTGTGTGTGTGTGTGTGTGTGTGTGTATATATATATATATATATATATATATATATAAATGAAAGTAGAAAAATTACTTCCGGAAAATTGGCTGGATAATTTTCAAGTCTTTCTTCTTTCTGGAAAAAAGAGTGATAGAATCAACTTTCTTTCTTCCCAAATTCTACTCATTTTCCAATCAAGAATGATTCATAGATGACTGAATGCAGGGACACTTTGGCCACTCTAAACAAAGGAACCCATGGACTTGGGTAAAGATATTTTAAGAATCTCCCATCTCTACAAACTACCTATCTTGCAGTTTTTCCTATATACCAAGTTCATCTCTGTTCTTGTTCTTCCCTGCCCAGATATTTGTTCACCAGGCTCTGTGTTCACTGGGAACATTAAAAATAAACAAATAAGGTTGCTGCTCTGCAAGACAGTTCAGACCACTGTTCAATGGCATCACCATGCAAGTCTACCAATTTATTTTATTTTATTGTTATTTTTTTTGAAGAAGTTAGAAGTTTATTGAATACACCGCAAGGGAGCAGTGGGCAGAACAGTAGAGACTGCCCAGTCCACCGATTTTAGAATGAAAAATATAAAACTACAAATCTTTATGAACTTACATAATTGCTCTATTTTGGCTATTTTTTTTTATTCAAATTCACTCCAAGAATAATTTGGAGGAAACGAGTTTTGGTGGAGGCCTATATATCAATATTTCTGATGCAAGAACTATTACTTGGTGCCAGATGGAATTTCCAGATTTTGATGAGGATACTAATAGCAGCTGCCATTTATTAAATGCTTTCCATATAGAGGAACTAGGCTAGACCATTTGTATATATCATCATATATATATATATATACATCATATATATAACAACAATCTTAACCTTTTGAAGTAGGTTTTATCCTCTTCTCACAGAAAGAGTGAACTGCACCTTGAAGAATTTAAGTAATTTGACAAAGTCACCAACTAGTAGAGTGGGATGGGATTCAAACCCAGTTCCTCCTGATTCCAAATAATGCGTTCTTAATCATTATTCAATATCGTCCCCCTAGAAAGGAACCTTGAATATCTAACTGTTCTGTTATACTCCTTAGGTTGCCTCCCGGAAACATTCTAACTTGTGATTTTTTTTTTTTTTTTTTTTTTTTTTTATGTAGTCAGTGTCCAGAAGGGTACAAGTGTGTGAAAGCTGGTAGAAACCCTGATTATGGCTACACAAGCTTTGACACTTTCAGTTGGGCCTTCTTGGCCTTATTTCGGCTAATGACCCAGGATTACTGGGAAAATCTTTACCAACAGGTGAGTGCCAAGAGAAACATTCATTGCATTTTTGAATAGCATAAAAATCTGGTGACTGTTCCTTACCAGACTTTATATAAGATTTTTTTTTTCAATTTAGAAAGGACAAAACTCTTTTGGCTTATCACTAAAATTAGACATGTTTTATTTCCAGCAGTATTAGAGTGGATAATTCTGAAAATTATACATTGTTATCTTATCCTTTTTTGGCTTATTTGATCTCCAGTTCATGTCCCCCAACCTTTCTGAATATAGCATCCTATGGGGTCCTAAGTAAATAGCAGGAAATACACTGTCACAGTCTCTTGTAGCTCTCCTGCACACACTGTTTCCTGAATGTGCTGCCCTGCTTGCAATGCCCTAAACACCAGGATCTTGTAGGTTCATTATGCTTTATTTTTTTGAACTCCCATGTACAGTTGCTATGAATTAAATTGTACCCCCTCCCATTTATGTGTTAAAGTCCTAACTCCCAGCGCCTTAGACTGACTATTTTTTGAGTTAGGGATTTAAAGAGGTGACTAAATTGAAATGAGGCATCGGGATGGGTCCTAATCCAATCTGACTGGTGTCCTTAAAAGAAAAGGAGATTAGTTCCTGAGAAACACCAGAAATGTGCCCACCTGGACACAGAGAGAAGACCCTGTGAGCACTCGGTGAGAAGGCAGCCATTGACAAGCCAAGGAGAGAGACCTCAGGAGAAATCCAACAAACCATCCCTTTGATATTGGACTTCCATCCTCTAGAACTGTTGGAAAGTAGAATTTCTGGGGCGCCTCAGTTGCTCAGTCGGTTAAGCGTCCGACTTCAGCTCAGGTCATGATCTCACAGTTCGTGGGTTCAAGCTCCGTGTTGGGCTCTGTGCTGACAGCTCAGAGCCTGGAGCCTGTTTCGGATTCTGTGTCCCCCTCTCTCTGCCCCTCCCCCACTCATGCTCTCTCTCAGTCTCTCAAAAGTGAATAAAGATTAAAAAAAAAATTTTTTTAATTAAAATTTCTGTTGTTTCAGCTTCCCAGTCTATAGTACATTGTCGTGGCAGCTCTAGGAAGGAAATATAAGAATTGAAGACCCAATTCACATCTCTAAATTCTCCTGTCCAAACTCAATTTCTCCTTCCTCTACACTTCCACGCCTTTTTAATATTCCTCAGTTTATAGTATCCATCACTTGTACATTAATTATTAATTCACATGGCCACCTCCTCCAATGTGATCTTTTGGGCCTATGGGTGTATCTTTTCACTTATATATTCTCAGCACCTGACCCCAGGAGGAAAGAGATGAAAATGATTATTCTGTATTATAAATGAAAAATGAATCACTTTTCTTAGAATTGCCAGATTCTTTTGGCCTGTTTTATGTTTACTTCATTTCTAATATTACAAAGGAATATAGAAATTATGTAAACATATACTTCAGAGGAAAAAAGGAATAGACACAACTTTAAATATGCAAAAATAAGCTCACTTTTACTCAAAATTAAAGAAATGAAAATTAAAACGAGAGTGACAGCTAATTGTTTACCTGTTAGAATGATGGAGATCCAAAGAGAGACGCTGTCTGGCTGTGACATGGGGAGGTAGACTTACTCACACATTGCTGGGAACCACAGCCAAGTGCAACATAGGAACTTTTATGAAAATTAAAATGAATATACCCATTAACCAAAAATTCCACTACCTAAGAATTTATCAAAGAGAAGAAATTGTAACAATGATAACTGATAGAAAAGGGAAATGAGTAGGCATCAGAGACAGGAGAGAGATATTTTTCGTGTAATTATCTTTTTATACCATTTGAATTTTTTTACTATATGCTGCATTCAAAACTTTTAATACATATTAATTAAAAGTAAATATAACAGTAGACAAGCAGATAAGATCATTCAATTAGGCTCGCTACTTTGTGTGAACATGATACATCATCATTGATACTTTCTTTATCAGTCAAAGGGACTACAGATACTATCTGCTTCTCTAATTGGAAAATGAGCAGAGTAGCTCCTTTTTGAGTAATTTTCAGACTGCAGATTTAAAAAATCCCAGACTGAGGCACCTGTGTGGCTTAGTCAGTTAAGGATCCAACTCTTGGTTTCGACTCAGGCCACGATCTCATAGTTTGTGAGTTGGAGCCCCACATCGGGCTCTGTGCTGACAGTGGAGTCTGCTTGGGATGCTCTCTGACCATCTATCTCTATTCCTCTCTCTCTCTCTCAAAAATAAATAAGTAAACATTTTTAAATCCAGGATTATTATTCTTAAAAATAGTGAAGAATCATACCTAATTTTAATACAAGTTTAATAGATTGCTGTATCCTTTGTAGTGAAAAAGTGTGTATTTAAATACGGATTGTTTTCCATGGAGGTGTAATTTTATTCCTTTATATTTTTGATAACATGAGATTATACGGAACTGCCCAACTTCCCCATGCCTAATATGCCATTCAAGTTGAAATAATCTACCAAAAATCTTTGTGTTATTAAAATAATGATTTCCATTTTTCCCTAGACACTGCGTGCTGCTGGGAAAACTTACATGATCTTCTTTGTTGTGGTGATTTTTCTGGGATCCTTTTATCTAATAAACTTGATCCTTGCTGTGGTTGCCATGGCCTATGAGGAACAGAACCAGGCAAACATCGAAGAAGCGAGGCAAAAGGAGTTAGAATTTCAACAGATGTTAGATCGTCTTAAAAAAGAGCAAGAAGAAGCTGAGGTATTATTGTTTGGTGTAAAATTCTCCCTAGAAGTAGAAATCCAAAGGGGAAGAGCAGAGGCTCATAGCAGAGACTCTGTGGCCTTCCCCACGAGATTTTCCTTACTGGATTTTTTAACATAAGCTGAATTTTCATTCTGGGGTGGTCAAAGAACCAATTCTGGATTGAGTTAGAATTGGTATTTGTCTCATTCTACCTTTCCCCATAATCAGCTCACTCCAGCACAGAGAATATTCTAAGCCATTCCTCCTAAACCTGTTATCCATAATTCCTCAGTATGTATGGCATTATGCAAAGTCCCAAAACATATATGATATGTTTCCCCAGAGTAGCAATTGCATACAAAAGCTTAGGGAAAATTATTTAAGTGTTAAAGATAACAGATACTCTATGGAGTAGAAAGAAAAATGTGCATCAATTTTTGTTAACGTGGCAAGAACTTTTAAGATAAAAAATATGAGATGTTAAGAAAATTTATACTTATGGTTGTAGGCACTTTAGGCTAAGGTACAAATTATTGAGTATTCTTCCTTACTCCTCTCTCCAAGAGGGTACTTCAGTGGAAAAGTTTCAGAAGGTTTGTACCAAGAGAACCAAAAATTTAAATATTATGCAGGAGTTTAAAATTTGTTTGGGGGCACCGGGGTGGCTCAGTTAGTTAAGCATCTGACCGGCTCAGGTCATGATCTCATGGTTTGTGAGTTCAAGTGCTGCATTGGGCTTTGCACTGACAGTGCAGAGCCTGCTTGGGATTTTCTCTCTGCCTCTCCCCTACTTTCACTCTCAAAATAAATAAATAAGCTTTCAAAAAAAAGTAAAAATAAATAAAATTTGTTTGATATTTCAACCTAAATATCTTCAAAATGTCTAACTTATGGGGCGCCTGGGTGGCTCAGTCGGTTGAGCGTCCGACTTCAGCTCAGGTCACGATCTCACGGTTCGTGAGTTTGAGCCCCGCGTCAGGCTCTGGACTGATGGCTCAGAGCCTGGAGCCTGTTTCCGATTCTGTGTCTCCCTCTCTCTCTGCCCCTCCCCCATTCATGCTCTGTCTCTCTCTGTCTCAAAAATAAATAAACATTAAAAAAAATAAAATAAAAAAAATGTCTAACTTATTAGGGGAAAGGTAGTAATATGTAAAGTAGAAAACTTTGATAGAGAAAGATGTTCAGTGCAGTATTTTGATAATATTAAACATCAAAAAGTATATAAATTTTTTAATTAGATAATGATAAGGAGAATTATGATACTTTTGTGTCTTGGAGTATTATTCAGCCATAAAATGATGTGCTTTAAGAATATTATGATGACAGTGAAATGTTTTAATATAATGTATTAAGTAGTAGGATACAAAATTGGGCATAATATACAAACAATTTAAAAACTTTATATATATATATATATATATATATATATATATATATATATATATATGAAGAAATACACCAATTATTTCTGGGTTTTAGGATTGAGTGATTTTTATTTTTTTATTCACAATGTCCTTATTTTCCAAATTTTTACAAGGAATGTTTTAATAATAAAAACTTAATTTTTGATAAAAGATTAACAGTATGTCATCCAGGATTTTCTAGGAAACCCTTAGAAGTCTCTCATCTTCTTGACATTCATTTTATAATAATTCATTTTTGTTTTCAGGCAATTCAGTTTCCATTAAACTGAGTGCCTGACTCTTTTGATAATATTGAGTTAATTACCTGAAAAAGATGTACGAATTTTCTTATTATATGGTTTATGTGAGTTTTATGTTACAGAATTACCTAGTAAAACTTTTATAAATACCATTTTAAATTGTTTTACCATAAATATAGGAATAGTATATATTAGTTTAATGCCAAAGTAAAATGGGGCCTTATCACAATGCAAGAAAAGCAATAAATATATGCTTTGTAAGCTCTCTAGTTACAATACAAAAATAAAAAATAAAAAGGCATGACTTCATGCACAAGGGACATGATTACATGGACAGTGTAATTAAATTCATGGTAGAGAGGTGCCTACCCCATAATAGAGTTTCCCAGACTTTGGAAATGACTTACCACATGTGTGACCTCTTGGTCCAACAGGCAATCGCAATGGCAGCAGCTGAGTACACAAGTATTGGGAGAAGCAGAATTATGGGCTTCTCTGAGAGTTCTTCTGAAACATCCAAACTGAGCTCTAAAAGTGCTAAAGAAAGAAGAAACAGAAGAAGGAAAAAGAACCAAAAGAAGCTCGCCAGTGGGGAAGAAAAGGGAGACAATGAGAAATTGTCCAAATCAGAGTCTGAGGAGAGTATCAGGAGAAAAAGTTTCCACCTTGGGGTTGAAGGTCATAGGCGAGCACGTGAAAAGAGACTGTCTACCCCTAATCAGGTACCAATGCAATTGTCAAATGCTTATTGCCAGGGCTAGGATTATAGAGCAAAATGTGTTACCTTGAGGTAACAGGATCTCAGGAAAGGAGAGTGAGTGACTTCACTGGTATATTTTTAGGTAAAAACTTATTGATTGTTGGACATTTATGGAAAGAACACAGATGTGCATAGTTTTCCATTTAACTTGGACCATTTTTGAAGGAGCCTATAGTTTCATCATTGTCATATCTTCTCCAATAAACATTTTCAGAACAGAATATTCATAAGAACTGTCATAAATGAAGAAATTATTTACACAACATATTAACTTTTACATTTTTATCTAGTCTGTATTTGGTAATGCCTCATTGGCTAAAAACTAATCCCAGACTAGGTTCTCCACTTTTCTTCACCACCATAACTAATGGTACCAGCAGAATATCAGTGCATGAGCTGGAAAGTTTGGAGACACTTGACAACCTCTACCCCTGACTGCATCAACTACTAATAACTAATCGCTCAGTCTGTTATTTCTGCTTGTGTAAAATATCTCTTTCCTTTTTTCTTTTTTCTCTTTCCACTGAAACCTCCATATCTCAGGGTTCCCTGCCTACAGAACTCTAAGATGAACAATTGCTTCCCTTCTCCTAAATACTAGCCTGTTTTCTCTCATACAACACTCCCAAATCCCTTTTACAAAACAAAGCTGTCCCTTGGCTCAACTTGAAAAACAAAGAAAACAAAACAAAACAAACACTCTGTGTTGAATAACTACTGACTATAGAAGAAGACCTACATCTTATCCATGTTGTGGACTGGCTTCAGCCTTCTTTCCCACCTTTCTCTACCTTCATGTACCCTCAGTCCATCGTGATTATTCACTCATACATACATGCCCTGTACCTCTGTTACTTAGTACATGTGGTGTTCTCTAAGTGGGGTGGTTTTCTTCTTTGTTTCCCTCCTGGTGTGGCAGCACCCATTCTTCTTTCATAAGCTCAGATGCCACTTATCCCACAAATTTGCCTCTGCCCTCACCACTTCTCCCATTTGCTCTTTGGTGCCTTACTTAACAATTACTGTTCTTCGCATTTATGACTTCATTTAAAACTGAGACAAACCATAAGAAACTCTTGAATACAGAGAACAAATGGAGGGTTGCTGGCGAGGAGGTGGGTGGGGGGATGGTTTAAATGGGTGATGGGCATTAAGGAGGGTGCTTTTCGGGATGAACATTGAGTGTGATATGTAAGAGATGAATCATGGTGTTCTACTCCTGAAGCCAAGACTACACTGTATGTTATCTAACTTGAATTTAAATAAAAATTAAGAAAAAAATAATTAAAACAATAAAATTTCTATCTTCTACTACTTAAGTCTGTAAGATGCTTCCAGATACACATAGAAATCAGAGTCCCTACCTTCAAAGATTTTATAATTTAGCTGGGGAGACAGAACTTGAAAGCATGTGGTATCAATAAAAAGACCTATGACAAGAGCAAAACAAGCTGGATTTAAGGCAAAGGCTTTGTTATCCTCGCTTTCCATTATTCAGAGTGCCTGCCACTTTGTCCTTTCCATAGGAAGCACTAGCACTTATTGAATTAGATACTTCCAAAGAATAAACACTCAGTTTTGTTTATGGACACAGTTTATCCTGGCCGTGAATTCAATAAATGTGACTTTTCCTCCTCTTTGGTGTTGGGCAATCTCTTTTTCAAATTCTAGTATTATATGATTTGTAAACTCACTGACATTGAAAGGTCTTTCTTAACATACCTTGACTGAGCTTCCAACATGTAAAGTGGAGTTGCAAGCATTGGAATGCAAAGAGGCACACAGTGTGCCCTTCGGCCTCAAGAGAGTTTCAATTACTTATGGAACTTAGGGACTGATATATTGAAAGCTAAATAACAGGTATGAATACCAAATGCTTTTTATAAGTGGTATGTTCTTTGTAGCAAAATCAGTGGGGTAGAAAGCATGGCGAGGTCACTGTAGGCCAAAGTAGGAGAGACCTATACAGTAATAAATAATGTACCTACTCCAGAAAGGATGAATTCTCCAGTCTTTTCATCCCTTATTTGGGAGAATTTGTCTTCCTGCTGAATTGCTTTATTTTTTAATATGTTTCTTTTCAACCAGCGCAGAGCCACCTGGCCTCAGCTCAGAGGTCTCAGAGGCAGTAATGTGCACTTCTATTCTTAGATGCTTCAGCAGATACATGGCTACATGTCATCTTTTTTGTTTTTTGTTTTTTTCCTGCAGTCACCACTCAGCATCCGAGGCTCCTTGTTTTCTGCAAGGCGCAGCAGCAGAACGAGTCTTTTTAGTTTCAAAGGCCGAGGGAAAGACATTGGATCTGAGACTGAGTTTGCCGACGATGAGCATAGCATTTTCGGGGATGGTGAGAGCAGGAGGGGCTCACTGTTTGTGCCCCACAGACCTCGGGAGCGGCGCAGCAGTAACATCAGCCAAGCCAGTAGGTCCCCCCCAGTGCTGCCAGTGAATGGGAAGATGCACAGTGCCGTGGACTGCAATGGTGTGGTCTCCCTGGTTGATGGACCCTCAGCCCTCATGCTCCCCAATGGACAGCTTCTGCCAGAGGTGATAATAGATAAGGCAACTTCTGATGACAGCGTAAGGATGTTTTAAATAGCTCAGGCCTGGCTCGGCCCTTGTTCTTGCATCAGTCCATCTGCTAGAGGGGCCTTCTTGGGTCCTGTGAATGGCTCTGCATTTTGCAATATCGCTACTACCGAAACACGCCTTCACCTCATTAATGTAATCCTCATGGGATATGCTGTAGATGTCTAATTCAAAGATATTTAAAACTGCATTTTTTAAAAAAAGGAACTTATATTTACTTCCATATTATAAGCCATCCCTTTAGAAAACAATGTATAAAAGACATAGATATATATACATAAATCTCAGCACAGAAAATGCATTGGTTATGCTGATCTTTATTAGTTGATAATAGGTCCCATTTTTCTAAGGAAATTTGGATTCTTTCCACCTACTGCTATCTTTCTGAAGATACTGTTTAATATATACCTTGTGCAAAGAATCTTGAGTTTTAATAATAGTAATAATAATAGCAAATATGTGTTTAGGATTTATAATAGCCCTGTAAGGTGATATATTATCATCCCTCTTTTACATAGGAGGAAACTGAGGCATGGAGAAGCAAAGCAATTTCCCCAAGTTCACTCAGCTAGTAAACAGTAGTCCTGAAGTTCAAACAGGCTCTCTGTTTCAGAGCTTGCACTCTTAACCAACCACATTTTTGCTCTCTCTCCAATGTGTGCTAGGCTTTTAAACTTGGAAATAATTTAATGTTTTTAATGTTAATTTATTTTTGAGAGACAGAGAGAGAGTGTGAGCAGGGGAGGGGCAGAGAGAAGGAGACAAAGAATCCGAAGCAGGCTCCAGACTCTGAGCTGTCAGCACAGAGCCCACCGTGGGGCTCAAACCCACAAACTGCGAGATCATGACCTGTGCTGCAGTTGGGCATTTAACCAACTGAGCCACCCAGGTGCCCTGAAACTTAGAAATAATTTAGAATAGCTATGCTTTTCCCCATACATAAATGAAACTTTTTTCATTAAAATAAGATAAAAACAAAAACAAAAACTCTGTGGTCTGGAGTCTACTGATAAAAATATAATAGCCAAACTATATACATTAATACAAACATACACACATAAAAGCAAAAACAAAACAACAATTCCAAGGCAACAATTTCAAGGGTTTAGGAGTAATTAAGTCAGTAGAAAAAGTGTCTAATTAGGCTGGAAAGTGAGATCTTTCTGGTTTCTGGAGTTTCTAGGTTACCTCTTTAGGCCAGTCACTGTTCTGTTGCATTACTAAAGATCAGTAGGGGCTCTGACTGACCTAACAAGCTTTGAACTCATGCTAGGTATTCATATATTCATATTTTCAGACAATATATTTTTAGAGAGAATAAAGTTCCATCAAAGTCATGGCCACATACATATTTCATTTGGAATGACTGCATGTGCTTTTTAGGTAACAAGTGACCTCTGTGCTTGCATGATCCAGCTTTGGGCCTTCGGCCAAGATATTTTTCCTTGTCAAATGAGCATGCTAAATTCTATGGAATCAGATCTTTGCTGTGTTTTGCTTTTCAGTGATGTACTATCTGTGAAACATATAATTTATATCAGATTTGGATATTATTTCATATTTTTAAATGAAATATTTTCACTAAAGAGTTTACTTTTACCGTAGAAAAATCAGTATTACCATAAATCCTGAAACAAACTACAAAACTAGAGTATACTCTAAGATTCAACAGAAATGCAATAAACATGATAGTGTGGCAAAATGTACAGTTTAGATGAAAAAAATTGCATGACAGATAATATAACCTTGACAACTAAAACGTGTCTACATGAAAAAGAATGTGTTATTCTTGTTTGACTTGTAGAAAAATTGCCATTTCTTGAAAGTCAGTAGATTAGAGACTGTATCAAATAGAAAGATCTCCATAAAAAGCCAGCTACAGATATGTGTGTGTGGATGTCTGCGCACATACACATACAGACAGACACACATGCATACATTTATGCCCATGTGTCCATGTTTTGATATACACACACATATAAGTATATCTAAACAACTATACAACTTTAAAACTCTAGAGCTATATTTACATGTTTGTAAAGTGGTGTGTGTGTATCTATACATACGTAAATACCACACATACCACACCTAAACAGATAGATAGGTGATACATGTAGAATTGTATAGTTGTTTGTGTGTATATGTGTGTGTGAGCTGTGTATGTGTGTGTGTGTATTGTTGGCCTGCACTGAACCAGCATAGTGTTTAAACTTTGAATTAGTTGCCAAGATTTAAAAACAAGACATTTTCACACAAAAATGAGTGCACCTGGTAAGACTGAGCTCATATTCCTGCATGGCAACAATCCTTTAGAGCTGAACAGTGGTCACCTCTTTCAGATGGAGCTTACATTCTCCATTTTGCTACAGTGCCCACCAGTCTCCGTCGTCCTTTTCACGCTGAGTCATTTATCTTCATCCACTCAGAGCAATTCATGAGATCTTCCTTGGTAATAAGAAACATCCATTACAGTCTCCATGTAATTCTGTTACCTCAACAAAGAATAATTATAGAAATTTATCAGAGAATACCGAGGTTCTGTCCCTTTACCACACATCACTGCAATACACGTTTAGCTGGTTTCATGTAGGACACTTACATGGTAAAACTATCTGAATAAATTCGAAACCCAGAAAGATAGGTGATGAAAGTGATTACAACAAGAAAAGCAGCTTGTTTTATTTTTACTTCCTAAGCATTAATTCTTTTAATTCTCAAAGTGAGAATATGAGGCTAATACTATGATCATCTCCATTTTACCAATGATAGAACTGAGATGGGAGTTAAGTAACCCTCCAGTGACACATACCCAGTAAGTAGCAGAACTATGATTACAACCCAACAGCCTAATTTCTACTTTTATTTACTCACTACAGCTACCTAAGCAAAATTTTATTCTGCACCTATAATTTATTAGAATTATATTCTTAGAACTTTAATTAATCATCTTTTTTTTTCTTTCAGGGTACAACTAATCAAATACATAAGAAAAGACGTTCCAGTTCTTATCTCCTTTCTGAAGATATGTTGAATGATCCCCATCTAAGACAAAGAGCAATGAGTAGAGTAAGCATATTAACAAACACTGTAGAAGGTATGTAATAATGCTGTCCTACCCATACAGATTTTTAAACAAAATTTAGATAAGCCCTGGTTAGCCTTAAATAGGTATATGAAGTTCTTAGGAAGAATTCAAAGAATAAAAAATGATCATAAACAATGGTAAAGATAACCAATGGATACTAATGGAATGGTCTTTATGTGCTCAAAAAACTTGATAAAGTTTTTATGTGTGTGATTAAAGATATTGGATGATAAGACTTTTCAAAGACAATTAATGATAATAAATGAAGAAAGCTAGGTTAACCAGGGCTGTGTGGGTTATATATTATATACATATATTATATATATACTATATATATAATATATATATAGTATATAATCTTACAAACTTAGTCTCTGGGTTTACCATCTAATATGCAAGAAAATAATATATACTTCCAGATGTCTATAATGGCTGCCTCTGAGCACATTCAGCAAAATTATAAAATGGTAATCTGTGACATAACATCTGTTAAGATTATGATGAAAAGGCATTAGAGAAAGCAATTTAGAGAACATATAGTGGTTACACCTTGAGAAGCGAGTCAGGGTGGCAACTTTTACAATGTGCTGGTTTCCACCCTCTCCCCCTACAATATGCCCCAGGTCCCACCTTGTGCTTTCATACCATGATGGCCTCAGACAAAGCTTCCACCCACTTCCTAAACTTAATGGTGAGAAATAAAAGAGATTATGGTATGATGTATCTATTGAATGAGCCACTCCATAAATTATTTCTAGTCTCTTGGTTCTGAGATTGATTTCACCTGTGAAAAAATATATATTGATGGAAAATATGTATTTCTCCATTAAGAAAACATTGATTCTTGGGGTACCTGGGTGGCTCAGTCAGTTGAGTGTCCAACTTTTGATTTCTGCTTAGGTCATAATCACCAAGTCATGGGATCAAGTCCCATGTGGGGCTCCACACTGTGCGTGGAGCCTGGGTGAAATTCTCTCTCCCTCTCCTTCTGCCTCTCTCCCTCACCCCCACTCCCATGTGCTTTCTCTGTATATGCAAGGAAAAAGTAAAAAAAGAAAACATAGGTTCTCCTGTTTACCATCACATTGGGTGTATGTTTCTCTAGGAGTTGCCTCTATCTGATTTGAGTCATTAATTTCACTGCCTTCCCCTAAATTACACTTGGTCTAGTAAATGAACATCATGATAGAAGATTTTTATGTAATATATTATGCTTTCATAGAAGCAGTACTGTTAAATTTGCAAAGTCTAAACAGAAGACTTGTTTCAGTGTTAAAGTCTACTGCTGATTTGTACCTGGTTAGGAATAAAATAAACAAGTGATTGACTTCATGCTCTCTCTTGGTTTTCCCCCCAGAACTTGAAGAATCCAGACAGAAATGTCCACCTTGGTGGTACAGATTTGCACACACATTCTTGATCTGGAATTGTTCTCCATATTGGATAAAATTCAAAAAGCTTGTCTATTTTATTGTAATGGATCCTTTTGTAGATCTTGCTATTACCATTTGCATAGTTTTAAACACATTGTTTATGGCTATGGAGCATCACCCCATGACCGATGAATTCAAAAATGTACTCACTGTAGGAAATTTGGTGAGTCTCTAAATGTGTATTATGTACCCATAGTTCTTCCCCTTGGATGTCATGATTGTCACTTCTTTTTTTTTTAACTCAGATGGGTGTATAACTACATAATTATCCATATCCAGAATTCACAATATGAATCATTGTACAGAGTCAAGTTTCTGGTGATACTACTTTAAAATAATTTTGCAGAAGTGCAGAGGTCTATAACAATACTATTTCCAAAGGGGGGTCACCATCTTGGGAATTGATGGTGTTGTTTTTTTTTTTTCCTGCCAGAATGTCTCTTTGAAGCAACACTTTGAAAATTTGATAATTACCTATTTTATAATTATATTGCAGCTGCCTTGTGAGTACATTCCCCACATATTTTTAGAAAAACTGTGGATGGTTTGTTTTGGCATAATAGTGAAGTGTCTGGGCCTTTGGAGTCCCAAAGTCCTGGAATTGAATTCTCATTCTGCCTTTTACTGGTTATATGACCTTGAACAAATATGTCTCTAATTTTCTCATTTACAAAATAATAATAATACCTCACTTGCAAAATAAGAAAAATAATATATTATTTATAATATAATGATAACACTTCATTTACCATATTGTTAAGAGGAATAAACACTTTCTACTTATTAGCCTGGCATATCGTAAGTCATTAACAAATTAAACCTATTGTTATTATTATTATCATCATCATGCTTTAAATCAACCAGCAGAAAGAAGTCTTAAGAATAAGAATACCAAGAAGCTAAAATGGTAGGACTAGACACAGAAGACAAAAGGGCACTTAAGAAAGGATCTGTAGGCTTCAAGAAGATATAGGATCCTGTTTGGCAAATAGATGCCAGACTGATTTCTCAAATGTGCAGTGCTGGTCACATTCTGGCTTAAGTAATGCCTTATGGCAAACAACAAGTGCTAGTTTCTGAGAATCTGTATGAAGCAGGCAGAAGTGCAATTTCATGGCCAAAGGGTCCCCATTTATGACTTCATAAATCATGAATAACTCTGGATGTCTTTGTGAATGTCTGTGTAAGATAATTTTACTTTTGCCATGGTCCCAAACCAATTGATCTTTGAAGCCAAAGACTTTGTATCTGAGTCAGTTTTCTTTCCCATATACTGTATTTTTAGTTGAGATGTATGTACACCATATACTCTCTGAGGGAGCATGCTTCTTTCCTTCCATTTCTCTTCGGAAAAGACAGGCCTATCTGGTTTCTAATTGTTGATGGAGGTACAGGCCATGAAAATCAGTACCTTCTTGCTGAATTGACTGCATCACTGTGAACCCCAAAAGAATTTATCATGTTTCTTATCTATTGTCACTACCCTAAGTGCGGGGTACTCCCTGATTGTCTTCTTGATGCTGCATTATTTTTAAATGGATTCAGCACTTAGGTAGACTTCACCATTTCCCTTTGAGCCTTCTTTGGTCAGCTTCTTTGAGTCTAGTCAAACCTGAATGATTCATAAACAGGTCCTTCAGTGTTGTTTTCTTAAGTCTGTCCTTTGATACCAGTGTCATGAATTAATGATGTTTTGTGATGCACTTTTGTGTCAAAGCTTTGAAAGTCTTACTTTAGCTCCCACTGTGTCAATTAAATACTTTTCCCTCTTCTACTAATAAATCTTTAAAGAGTGAGTCAATATGTTCTCTATTACTCTAAGAGTAGTCAGACCCAACAAAAAGGCTGACTCAAGATTTTAGTGTCAGTCTATATTTCCTTTTCATTTTCTTCCAGAGTATGACCCATATAATTTTTTTTTTTTTTTTGCAAAAACGACCTGTGTTGATTGTCATGGCTTTATTTACCTGGAATTTTAATATGCTCCTCTAAAATGCTATCTAAAGATGATGAGAATGGACAGGAAAGTTAGAGCTTTTTAACCTTGTAATGCTTACATTGGAGCTATAGGAATAATACTACCAGGTTTATGGGATTAAATGAAATAACACATTTGTAGAGTATCTGGCACATTGTCTGAAGCACAATGATGTTAAACAAATGGTAATAATCATCATTACTTTGATTCTATACTTCTCATAATACCAGAAAAAACACATTGTATTTCTCATTTAGGTCTTCACTGGGATCTTTGCAGCTGAAATGGTTTTAAAACTTATTGCCATGGATCCATATGAGTATTTCCAAGTAGGATGGAATATTTTTGACAGCCTTATTGTGACTTTAAGTTTAGTAGAGCTTTTTCTAGCAGATGTGGAAGGACTGTCAGTTCTACGATCATTCAGACTGGTAAATATAGACCAACCTTACCATTGTATTCCACATATAAAGGGGTGTTTCTAATGCTTTGTATTATTATTTAAATCTTTTAGCAGTTTAAATCAAAAGACAAGATTAGGTTCTGGTGTCCAGTGTAATCAAGTTAATTCTATAGCAAAAGCTCTTAAAGAGCTCAAAAATCACATGAATATTTTAATCTTAGCATCTTGAAGACATAGTCATAATTTGAATCAATTTTAGACTCTTGAAGACATATTCAGTTACATGCTACATCCTTAACACCCATCACCCATTTAGCCCATCCCCCTACCCACCTCTCTTCCAGCAACCCTCTGTTTGTTCTCTGTTGTTAAAAGACTCTTATGGTTTGCTTGCCTCTCTTTGTTTTCTCCTTTCCCCTATGTTCATCTGTTTTGTGTCTTAAATTCCTCATATGAGTGAAATCATATGGTTGTTGTCTTTCTCTGACTGACTTATTTCACTTAGGATTATACACTCTAGCTCCATCCATGTCATTGCAAATGGCAAGATTTTATTCTTTCTGATGGCTGAGTAATATTCCACTATATGTATATATATATATATCTATATATATATGTATAGATATATAGATATATATATATATATACCACATCTTCTTTATCCATTTATCAGTTGGTGAACATTTGGGCTCTTTCCATAATTTGGCTATTGTTGATAATGCTGCTATAAATGTCAGGGTGCATGTGCCCCTTTGAATCAGTATTTTTGTATCCTTTCGGTAAAAACCTAGTGATGCAATTGCTGAGTCATAGGGTAGTTCTATTTTTAAGTTTTTGAGGAACCTCCACACTAACATGTTGGACTTTATCCCAATGTCAATATGAAAAGGTATAAAAAGTATCAGACTATTTTCAAATTAAAAAAAATTTTTAATTATCTAAAAATAGAATTAAGGATAAATTATCAATTCTAAAGGGAATAATATCTGAAATCATTACAAGAGGCTTTTATAGCAATCCTAAACTTCCTTCAAAATATGTGTAGTAATTATATTGTGGCAAGCATAACAAAATAACAAGAATATTGAAAATAGCTGAAAGTAAAAAATAGAAATAATCAATTTTAGCTAGGTAATGATGACAATATTTTAGAATTTAAAATTCTGAACAAAACTCAAGATTGGAAACATTGAAAATTGAAAAATTTTCTAATAATTAACATTAAGCTTTGTGTTTACTTTTAGCTTCGAGTGTTCAAACTGGCAAAGTCTTGGCCAACACTGAATATGCTGATAAAGATCATTGGCAACTCAGTGGGTGCTCTGGGTAACCTCACCTTGGTGTTGGCCATCATCGTCTTCATTTTTGCTGTGGTTGGCATGCAGCTCTTTGGTAAAAGCTACAAAGAATGTGTCTGCAAGATCAATGAAGACTGTACACTCCCACGCTGGCACATGAATGATTTCTTCCACTCCTTCCTGATTGTCTTCCGCGTGCTGTGTGGAGAGTGGATAGAAACCATGTGGGACTGTATGGAGGTCGCTGGTCAAGCCATGTGCCTTATAGTTTACATGATGGTCATGGTCATTGGAAATCTAGTGGTACGTAGTCGCATGTTCACACATTGAAAATTCTGCATGGTAAATTGTTATATGACAATCACTTATAATTATAGGATTAATTACACATAAAACTATTAATTGCAATAGAATTTTGATCATTTTAATACAGGAAAAAAAACAGAAAATAAAATGAAATATTGTTTCAATTTCCCTGACAGATAACCCATTTTTATATTTTTCGCAATATTTATTTTAACGGATGGTTTCCTACTTTATTCTCTCATTTTGATAGTGATGGCATATGAATTAAATCTGTGGTTTTCATGTCTCTTAAAAGTCCTTTCAAATATCAAATCATACTAGTAAACAGGATATGATTGAATTAACAGTAATAAAAATGAAGCTGTAACAGAACAAGGCAATTGAAAGGACTGGTCCCATTGCACTACAGTCAAATATAGTCAGACATAATAAGACATAGTTTCCTGATCTACAGCAAAGTTCAGGAAACTATGGCTCATGGGTCAAATCCAGCATACTACCTGTTTTTGTATGGCCTTGTAAGCTTGGGAATGTTGGGTTTTTTTTTTCTTTCTTTTTTTTTTACATTTTTTCAATGGTTAAAATAAAAGGAAGAATAATATTTCGTGGCACATAGAAATGATATGAAATTTAAATTTCAGACTCTGTAAGAAAAATTTTATTACAACACAGACATGCTTATTCATTTACATATTGTCTATGTCTGTTTTACTCTGCAGTGGCAGTGTTGAATAGCTGTCCTAGAGATTCTATGTCCTACAAAGGCCAAAATATATATGTTTTTTAATCTGGCTCTTTACAGAAGAAATTTGCCCACCACTGCTCTATAATATCCCTTTAACAATTGATCTTCCATGTCTCCATTAGTGTTTTCTTGGCTTGTACTCTTTGTTTGTTTGTTCCTTTCTACCTACTTATTGGTGAAAATTTTCAAGCTTACCAAAGGAGAAAATTGGGATAAGATGTTCTTCATGACTCACTGACTTCAATTTTCAAAGCCACCATGTTGACTTGGTTTAGTCTGTCAGCTTGGCATCAGACTCTGGATTAGGTATCTCAGGAGCTAGGGTATGGTAACAACTATATGGTTAGTACTTACACTTCCCACTGGCTTGAAAATAAGTTACTAATTTTTTTTTGTCCTTGAATCCCCCATATCAAAAGTAATTCAGAGTCTAGGACAGAAACCTACATTTATCAAATCACATCCTAAATGGTATTGTTTTGTGCCATTAAATGGCTAGACATATACATAGTAAATTATGCAATACAAATTCTAGATCTGCACAACATATAGACACCATGAGTTCGAATTCTGTAATTATTAATCATCCTCCAGTTGTAGTAATAAATTTCCTAGTTTTATGTCGGTTTATAATTCCCAATATGAAATAAAATATTCTCTCTTTGGTTCTTCTTCTGAATTTAACATTTGTATTATAAGCTCCTTTAATGTGACTTGTTCATATACTTCTTATAAAATGTTGACATAAAAATATTGAAATGTAGCTCTTTATAAGATACAGGAGGTCAAAACATACCACACCAAAGCCACTGATCACAACTAATTTAAATATTTAGTACTCGCTCAGGCATGTATGAAGTAAGGGGGATTCCTTGGGCTCTCTCAACTTATTCATTCAATATTTTTAGTACTTTCTCTGTGAAAGGAAATATATTTGGGTATTGCAGGATGATTAAAAATACATACCTATGAGTTAGTCCCTCTCTTCAAGGTACTTGCATTCTATGGACATAGAAAAGTGGTACACCAAATTATCAGGTAAGGAAGAGGTGGTAAGTGCTAGCAGTGGGGCAAAAATAAAATGCTCTTGACACTTGGAAGAAAAGGAGAGCAGTTCTAAATAGTGACTCGAAGAAGAATTTTGAAATGGGTCTTTGAATAATACATAATACGATATTAAAGCTTGAACACAGGTGTGAGTGTAATGATACACTTTGAAAAGCAATATGAATTTATAGTTAAAAATAGATGGGGTATCTTGGTGAATGTTTAATCCATATAGAATTGGTAATGACTGCCTCATGTTGATATCTGTTCATTATTTGCTAGTGATAATGAGAGATAAGAGAAGTGTAACTCACAAAATAAACAACCGACTCTTGGATAAGGAATTACCATTGATGTACAATTAGAATCTAAAAAGAAAGACACATAAATTTATATTTCTGATATAGTCCTCTGCATATTAGAGTTATATGCTAAACAGATCTCTCACTTTTTTTTTCTCACTTATGCCTTAAGTCATTTTACTACCAATTAATTAAAATGGTTAAAAACCGTGAGTTTTAGAGGGTAGTTCAGAAAAGTAGATTTTAGTAATCTCAAGTCTATATCAGGAAACTGGCAAAGAACATTAATCAGATAATGTTGAATCAAATATACATTTATTAATATTTCTTTCTCTGCTTAATATGATAATGGATATGTGATATAAAATGGACTTTATTGTTATTTATGATACCTGGTAGATTTTAACAAAATAGTGGAGTCTTGTTATGATTTTTGATGGAATAAAAATTATTGTTATTATCCTTATGAAGATGTGATGAAGCATATTCTTGAAATATGTGGAATCTTATAAAAGTGAAACTCATAAAAACAGAGACTAGAATGTGGTTACCAGAGGCCAGGGAGTGGGGAACATGGGAAATGGTGACCAAAGTTCAAAGTTCTAGCTATAAGATAAATAAATTCTAGGGATCTAATTTACATCATGGTAATTGGTAACATTACCATATTATGTACTTGAAAGTTGCTAAGAGAATAGATCTTAAATGTCCTTACCACACACACACAAAAGGTAATTATTTGACATGATGGGGTTGTTCCTTAGCACGATTGTGGTAATCATTTTGCAATATATAAGTATATCGAATCAACACATTGTACACTTTAAACTTACACAATTTTATACATCAATTACATCTCAATAAATGTGGAAAAAAATAAAGTTAATTACAAATTTGAAAGGAAGAAAGAGAAAATTTGTTAACACTTGCATTGATTAGGGAGGCTAAAGTAGTAGAATGAACCCTTGGCTTCTCATCGACATTCCTGTTAAAATATACACACACACAACATGTTATCTCATAATGAAATACATTTTCTCATTGACAATAAAGACCAAAATGAAAGTAAACTACTTCAGAATTCCTCAGTGATTCATCACAGTTGTTTTCTGTGATTTTCTCTTTTTGCTCCCCCTTGGACTCTTCTCTTAAATCAAACATATTAACATAGACATTTTTAACCTGTGCTCTTCTGCTTACGTCTCTGAAAAACTGTTTTAGATGAGACCAAATTCAGGTGTGAGGGTGTGAGTCCCTTCTCCTCAGATTGACCTAAATTTGATTATTTAGTGAGGTAAATGTTTTTGTCAATGAAGACACTTCATAGTGTATTTATGTGAAAGGGTATTTAGTATTTAGTGAAAGGGTGTTTCAATTACCTTTTTGTTTCCTACATAAAACAACACTTAAATATAATGTTTTCATTTAAATATAACTTTCAACCCTCCATGAGAATTTTTTTTTCTTTTCACAATGTTGAGTTCACCTGGACCCCTACCTCAGGGAGGAAAAACAAGTGGTTTTGCACACAAACAGGACTTTTCTTCAAGGCTAGGAGTTGTCCTGACCTCTTTTATTATCTCTTCCAGGGCTAGATGATTGGCATAAAGCCACTCAATCATAATGCCATTATCTCATTTGAATTGGGTTCAGTAGGCAGGCCCTTTTCTATGCTTTAAAAGCCTCATTAAGTTGCAAGCTGGCACAATTCTTGGACAGAATATTTTATTACAGGAGGTTTGCAAGTGTTCTATGTTCCATTTGTTGCAACAAACTGACATTTACCTTCTGGGAAAAGTGAACATCGAGCTTGGCCTAGGTTACTTCAGCACAATAAACACTAATCACAATTTTCTTGTTCTAGTTTTTTCTCACAGGTAATAAATATTAACTATAGTAAATGTTAGGAAGGCTTTTTAGGCCCATAAAAGGGAATTTGGCCAAGGGACTCCTGCTGCAGAAATGAATGTAAGAATGACATAATGATAATGAGGAGGGAATATTCTCTTTGCTCCTCAGGCTAAGTCCTTCATGGGTGTGGCTGACCTCTGCTCTCCAGAGTTCACAGGAGCTAGGTTCCAGAGAGAGTGATGAGGAATCCGGCCTGTCCTCTGCCCCATCACATGCTCTTACCTATGTGTGAAGAAGTACAGAAATCTTTAATGCTGGTTTGGATTTTGGCCTGTATTTCAGAAAAGTGTGCTTATTTTCTTTTTCATTTCCTGTCTCCCTATTTCTCTTGATATAGGTCCTCAACCTATTTCTGGCTTTATTATTGAGCTCTTTTAGCTCAGACAATCTTACAGCAATTGAAGAAGACACCGATGCAAATAACCTCCAGATTGCAGTTGCCAGAATTAGGAAGGGAGTAAATTATGTGAAACAAACCTTACGTGACTTTATTCTAAAAGCATTCTCCAAAAAGCCAAAGATTCCCAAAGACCCAGGAAGAGCAGAAGATCTGAATAGTAAGAAAGAAAACTATATCTCTAACTGCACGCTTGCCGAAATGAGCAAAGATCACAATTTCCACAAAGAAAAAGATAAAATCAGTGGTTTGGGAAGCAGTGTGGACAAATACTTAATGGAAGAAAGTGATTGTCAATCATTTATTCATAACCCCAACCTCACAGTGACAGTGCCGATTGCACCTGGGGAATCTGATTTGGAAAATATGAATACTGAGGAACTCAGCAGTGATTCAGATAGTGAATACAGCAAAGGGGTAAGATTGTTTTATGCGCGTTGTTTCATATGAATAAGTAGTGTGCAATGAACTGAAATTTCAGATTTTTGCTGTGATAAGTTCTTTCCAATATTGCAAACTGATGGATAGTTTCTTTTCTTTGTGAGTTCACATAATGGGTTCCTAAAGGTTCCTCTGAACGGTTGTACTTACTAGTTCTTCATAAGTGATTCAATCCTACTGGGCTAGATTTGAAAGTGCTGGGTACCTTTCAGTCTTCCCTTCCTTCATCCCCTTTTGTTATCAGTTGTGAAGTCATATACAGTCTCCTTCCACTGTATCTGTTGAAGCCACCACTCCTCTTCATCACCTTTGCCTTCTCACTCACTACTTCCTGCCTAAACCGTACCAAGCAGAGTCCCAGCTGGTGTCTCTGCCTCCATTTTCCATCTACTCGAGTTCACTTATTTGATTGATTTTATTCAGGTTCAATCCCAATCATGTCACTCCTTTGAAGTATCCTTTGTCTCCCAAGTCTCCTGAATTATAGACGGTAAAGTCTTCACACCATGGCCCCCACCAGCTGACCAGCTGTGTCACCTACTGCTTGCTTGGTCTCCTGCTGGACCACAAACACTTGGCATCGTGCTTGACTTTGCTTGGGATTTCCTTCCTTGGTCAAAATCCTATGCACATCTTTAAGACATTCCTCATGGGTAAATTTATTAGTCCTTACATCACAGGATTGCGTGAGGGTTACAAGAATTAACAGGTAAAATGTTTAGAACAGTACTCAGAGTGATCAAAAGGGTAGCTATTGCATCTTTCCTAATTTCTCTCCAGAGAGATAGGAGCTGTACTCATTTTAACCCTGCACAATTTTATGACTTTTCCTGGATTTGTTATTTAGCTTTATATTTTAATTTTTTGGACAAATTATTGTATTCATTAAATGGTGCTATAGACTCATTGAAAACAGGAACCTTTTACCAAAATGTTTTTATATCCTCCTTCTCCACACCTGGTCACACACATTTAAAGTGATAGTGTTTACTGTTTTTATTCATTGAACTATATTTTATTAATATGGAATATAATAACCATAAGTGAGTCTTACAACAAAATATTTTTATGGCATCTCTTTAAAGTTTCAAGATATCACCTAAAAATATTATTCCTTTCTTTAGGTCACTTTTGAAAGTATTTGAAAGGCATTTATCAAATGCTTTCTATCCACTTAACCCTATAATAAGAAAGACCTGCCCTCCATGAATTGCTAGTGGATTTTGGAATAAAGATACATACCAGTGTGTGTGTGTGTGTGTGTGTGTGTGTGTGTGTGTGTGTGCGCGCATTTGCATGCTTATCTGTCTGTCTCCTGGCCATATGACCAGTGGTTGGCACAGAGTAAATCCTCAATACTAAGTGAATACATAAGTATATAAATTAAGAGTATGTGTTTCTAAGTATCCAAAGAAATTCTTTCCAAGATGACAAAAGAAGGATAGGATTTTTTATTTTTTTATTTTTAAAACCTTTACGTGGAAGAAGTACTATATCCAAAATCTCCAAATTTAAGTTGATGTTATTTCAACTTAAAGGTGGAAGATCAGATTCCACATACCCCTTTTCAGGAACAGTGGTCTGAGCTTGGTCTCATGTGGAAAGGGAAACTAATTCAATTACTCATGTTTCTGCTAGTGAAGATCAGAGTTGAAAAACCATAGATATGAAATAGTTGGTAAGCCCTAAAACAATGTAAGCCATTGTGTTTATTGTTGAATTAATCCCCATTATTATCATCTAAAAGTACAGATTTAAAGTTGTGGACTTGAAAATTTTGCCCTTTTTCATGAACAGTTTTCCATGACATATCTCACAGCATGAGTACATTCAAACCCACTTTAATATACTGGACTTGAGAAATAACAGAAGTTCAAGATATAGAGGAAATCTGTTAGGTAACTTAGAGGTAGTATTAAGTTGTTGTGACCTGGGAAACCCTGTGTCTGGAGTCTTTCTTTCCAGGTGCTTGAGATTTAAATGTTTATCATTATGACTTGGTTTTGTTTTTGTTTTTATACTTGGACCACTAAAAAAAAAAAGCATATTTTCTTTATTGAAAGTGCCTCTTTACTCTTCCATGCTAACCTCCCTGCTATAATTCCCCTAATCTTCAGCTTCCACTTCAGTTCCCATATTTGTGAACTGCTTATTCTCTCCTTTGCAACTTTCTAATTTTTTCATGCCTAAGATATTCTTGAAATACTGATTGCCATGTTCTTGATGAGCCTTGCCCCAAGATAAATCTTGATTACCCAACAGAAAGTAATAACTTGATTCAATACCTTTAGGTCAGTTAAGTCTTAAGCACTACTTTGCGATAGATATGTTTAAGAATACAACCTCTGGAGATAGACTACTTGCCTTAAATTCTAGCTGTGATATTTACTAACTCTATGGTCTTCAGTAATTTACAAAAAAAAAATTAGTTTCTTTATATGAAAAAGAGAATTGTAATGAAGAGTAAATGGTGTACGTAAATAATTAGGTGCATGTCTGCTGGAAAGTAAGTGCCTGATTAACAGTTATTATGATATGGAATCGAGTGGTCACATATAGACTGTAAGTAGCTATTTGCTGCAGGTTCAGTTCAAGAGAGGTAGCATTATGTAGATCAACGGTTCACAATTTTATTGTGTAAAAGATGCGGGGAGCTTGTTCCACATGCCGGTTTGGAAGCATATCCTTTGAACTCTCTCTGCCTAAGTCTGAAAGCCACTTCAGAATCCTTATCAGTGGTGTTCCCAGTGGCCACCATGATGGATTGAGTTGGTGTGGGATATGAACCTAAATTCATCCCTAGCTTGTTTTGACCCAGATTTCTGAGATATCTTTATCTTTATTCACGGACTGGGGATATTTCCCCCTTTGCCTGTTGAATAATCTGCATTTTGAACAGAGAGAAACATCTTTGACCTTGGACACCTCTCCTTTTTCCCCCCTCTTCGTCAACAAAGCAAAACAAAACAAAAAACAAACAAACAAACAAACAAGCATAAAACTTCTCTTTTAGGGCCTAGCATCCTATTTTCCCTTTGCACTTGATGGACACTTTTCCATCTTCTACTAATATCAGCTCTCAGATAGGCAAGTGTCCTTGTCCTGATAGTACACTCCAGAATGAAGTAAAAACATTTTATAATAAAATACCTTCCTAAAGGATGACCAAAGAGATGAGTTTAAATAAAGTGTTGAGTAAAATAACTTAAACAGTTCTGAGGAAATAATTGGCAACAGAACAGCAGCATTTCTCTGAAGATAGAGTTTATCTCAGAATTGAGAAAGACATACTGTCATCTCCCATGGGCCCATGGGACTTGTCGCTGCTTCTCAGAATGCAGCCATTGAACTGATGGCCCCTCTCAAAATCAGCCTCCTCCTGAGGCACACTGCAGCCCTCTAAGCACACAGGAAACATTAATAACACACTGCACAGATTTTTATCATTAGCAATGAAGTGCTTCCTTATTATGCGCCTCAAACGAAGCATGAAATGCACCCAATCATTCAGTAAATATTTGTTGAGATCTACTATGCTCCAGGCACTGTGCTAAGAGTTGCTGAAGGGGAAAAAAAATTACTTCACGCATCCTGCAATTAATGTGATTGGCATCTGGCTTAACTAAATTCTTAAGTGTAGTTTTTTTTTTAATTGTGCCAAATCTCAATGTTTAAAACTCTAAAACACTAAATTAATAATTATTTTTTTAATGGAGAGCTCTTTCTTAGATGATTAGAGTCATTCTCTTTGTTTTCTATCACTATCAATTACTTCCTTCTCTGCTTCAAAGATGAAAAAAGAAGCAGCTTATAGAATTGTAACATGGACTTTGGAAGTGTATGCAAATTTCAGAGGAAAATATTAAGTTAATCCAAATTCATTTCTCAAAATATTTAAAAACAATAACAGCCTCATATGATTTTACAGTAGTACAGACTCTTACAGCTTTCAGAGATGCCCCTTTATTTATTGTGAATCTAATCCCCAAATACTTCTTTACTGCTCTTTTGACAAATGTATCTACTTATTTAGGCTGCTTAAGTGAATGTGCTCATATTGTGTACTCAGCAGAGAGGAAACATTCTGTGTAAACATCTCCTCAGAGAAAGATGCCCTATTCATGCCTCCTTAAGCCAAAGGCAGATACTTAGCTTTACTTAATAGTTCTTTAGAGTTTTGAAACATTATATCAAAGTCTTGAAGGAACTAGCTGAGGTCCTTGGAGGTCAATGAAATATTCAAATTTCACATAATCAAACTTCCCTCCTTCAGGAGAGTGTCACCTTAAAACACTGCAAACACACTTATGCAAAATTTCATGTTCCATAAGGAACTAAAGTCCAAATAAACCCCTCATTAACTTTAATCATTAGGGGAGAAATTGCACAGGAATACATTAGAGAACATTTTCTGTAAACCATTGCTATTCATTTGTTCAATTCACATTTACTGAGCATCTTCCAGTTACCATATCCATGCTAGACATGAGGAAGACACATCATTAGCGCACTCATTCGTTCAGTAAATGTAGGCTGAAGGTCTTTCTCTGTGGCACTGTCTTAAGTGATAAAGAGTAAAGCAAGGCTTCTGCCCTTGAGAAGAAACACATATAGAAACAGAAATTATAATTAAACATACAAAAAGAGAATGAATACACAATTTAGTTTTAGGACAAAATATTCAGACGGGAGAGAGGAGAGTGTAACCAACCTTAAAAATAAATTGGGATACTTCACAGAGGAAATGGCATTTGAGGGGGGTTTTATGTTGAAAATAAAAATTCTTTCTACAGATCAGATGGGAGTTTGTTCCAATGGAGGTAAAGAGCCCAGTGCATGTGGAAGACCCAGATGTAAAAAGGCCCATTACATACGTATGAAGGGAACCTGGTGGGAAGTAGGAGGTTGCCTACTAGGAGGTAGACTGGAGCCAGGTAGTGAACAGCCTGATGTACCATGACAAGAGAGTAAAATACATTTCTTTTTATCTAACAGAAAAAGAAAACTTTAGGGTCTTTTATTATACCTTGTTCATAGCAAACTTGTTCTTCTAAAGAAAATTTCCTTGGGGAGTGTAGTAAAGCCCAGCCCCAGAGGAAGATGAGAAGATGGGAAGTTATTGCAGCTTTTCAAAGGACATTGGATAGGGGCTCAAGCTAAGGGAATGATGGTGGCAGAAGGGGATAAACTCTAAGATACTTGCGAGTTAATATGTAAGGGCTCAGGATCTGGATATAGGGGTCATGAGCTGTTGCAGAGGGTGTATCCGTCTCCCGTGGCTGCCGTAATGAAGTATCACAAACGTTGTGGCTTTACGCACAGAAGTTTATTCTCTGAAAGCTTTAGAGTTCTAAATGTCTGAAATGGAAGTCTGGGCATGGCCATACTTTCTCTGAAGCCTCTAGGGAGCATTCTCCCTTGCTTTTTCCTAGCTTCTGATGATGGGTTGTTAATCTTTGACATTCCCTGTAATCAAATGGTGTTCTGCCTGTGTGTCTGTCTTCTCTTCTTCTTACTAGGACACTGATTATACTGGATTAGGGCCCACACTAATGACCTCATCTTGGCTATATCTGCAAAGACCTTATTTCTAAATAAGGTCATATTCAAGTGGACCAGGAGCTAGGACGTCAACATTCCCCTTTGGGAAATACAAACTGACTCATGACAAAAGGTTTTATCTTAGAAGACTGGATATATATCAGTGCTATTAAAAATATATATAGGGGAAGGAGAAAATTTAGGAGGTAGAATAGATTTAGAGTTTAATTTGGGGGCATCTTAATTGTGAGCTACTTGCAAGATAGCCAAGTGATGCTGAACAGTATGTATTTGGAAACTTAGGTCTTGAGAAGTCAGAGTTGTAGACAGGTTGAGATTTTATGTGTTAATTTAGGTTAACCACAGAATATACAGGGAGTCAATCTAAAGTCAGGTTCTCTGGGATACCAGCTCTGAGAGAGAAATCTGTGTGTAAGAGATTTACTGGGGAGTGTTACCAGGAACAACACCTAACACCTATAAGAAATGAGGGAAGCAAGATGATTGAGCACAGAAAGAAACTGAAATGCTCTGCAATTTCATCATAGGCCTGTGCTGATCCTATGGTTGTCTCCTATAGGTACTAGGATAACCCTTTAGATAGTCCCAATTGAAGCAAGAGAGTCAGGCCTTTGTACCCTCCTACCAATGAGTCACCTTCCCAGGGGAGGAGATGGAACCTTGGGTGAGGCAGCTCTCTTCTGCATGACACTTCCCTTGCAGGGACTCAGCTGTGAACCTTCAGCCCCCAGCATTCCTGGTAGCTGGAAAAAGGAGGCTCTCTGAAAGGGAGATTTGGGCAGTGCACCACAACATCCACTACACTCCAGGGACCACAGAAAATAAGAGGACAAGTGATCAACTCAACACTTGAGTAGTGAACCCAAAAGAAGAAAGCACCAAAGAGACCAAGGAAAAATTTTACGTATTTGCCACTTTCATATACATTCTATAACTTTCCTCCTTATGACAACCAGGACAATGGATATCATTCATCTATATTCACAGATAACTAAAATGCTAAAAGATTAAGAAATGATATTTATTAGTCACCGATGATTCTGGGAGTCTTTTTAAAATTTGAACCCTGAGCTTAAATGCCATATTGCATACGATAGAAAGGCAAGATGTGAGTAGGAATATAATTGTTTTCTGTTATGCTCTGTAATGTTGCAGTTAAGGATCAACTTTTCTGGTATAGTGATATTGTGCATTAGTGATCCAAATTTAGCTTCTCATCCTCCTTAATGCTGATTTATTCAGTTATAGTCTACCTCAATAACATAACATAGAATGGAACAGAATAATAAACCAGTCCATTGAGGATGCATTGAGTAAGAGATTATATCAGGTTGACAGCATGCGAGAGAAGGTGGCACTTGAGCCAGACCCTAAAGGATGGAGATCATTTCATTGTGTGGCTCCAATGGAGAAGGAAATCCCAGGCAGAGGAACAGACATTCATATTGTTTATATGATTCATTCACTCATTAATCCATCTACCACTTCACCTATTCACTCTTCAGTTTTCAGTGCCATTATCTTTGGAGAAACTTAAATGTGCTTACTTGTTATGAAATGCATTCCTTTTATCGATTTAGTAAAAAAAAATTGTTTAAATATTTGTAGTCATCAAGGTTAAATATTTTATGTCCTTTTACCACATGTTGGTTTTAATTATGTTGTTATTTGGTCTCTCTTTAGATTTTTACAGTTTTTTCTTCAAACAGTATTACCTTCACCAAAAAGGCAGTTTAGAAATTTTCTTGTTATTGCGTTTCAGAAAATAAAATAACCTCTCCCAGAACTGCATTTGACTTGACAGGATTTAGGGATTAATCACAATTATACAAATGTATAATTATAATCATACTATTATACCTTAATTATGCAATTAAGCTGGTATTTGATCCTGTTTTTATGCATAGATTCTTTTTTTTTAACTTTATTTATTTTGAGAGAGAGTGCAAATGGGGGAGGGGCAGAGAGAGAGAAAGAGAGAGAGAGAGAGAGAGAGAGAGAGAGGGAGAATCCCAAGCAGGCTCCCTGCAGTCATCAGCATAGAGCCCTAGGTGGGGTTTGATTCCACAAACCACGAGATCATGACCTGAGCCAAAACTAAGAGTTAGTAGGTTAGCCAACTGAGCCACCCACGCGCCCCTTTGCATAGATTCTTAAAAACACAAAACAAAAGACTCGTAGACTTTTACTTACCCGTTTCTTTTTTGAAGATTTGTTTCAAACTATTTGAAAAATCTTTCATCTTTATTGGATATGTTTGTGTCTAAAAACAATGACACTTTGGTCTGACATTTAAATCAGTATTTCTTATTCTTTATACTTTGATAAATTTGGAAACATTTTTTTCCTTCAATGCTATTTGAAATGTCAAAATTGAATTAATATGATAATTACAAGTAAATCAAGAAATGCTAATTTTAGAATATGCTTTTTAAAAACTCCTCACTCCTACTCTCACCCACTCCAATATTGAGAATCACTTACTTTTAAATGCTTGTTATACAGAGCAAACAGACCAAAAGATTGCCTGAGCATATTACAGTATTTAAATTCATCTCCTAAATAACAGAACTTTATAACTATCCAGTTGATTGTTTTTAAATCTGTGTTGAATAATATTCAGTCTTATTGCTGTATTTCAAATGTACTGCTTTGCATTGAGCTTATAGCATGTATTTGCTAACATACAACTAATTTTTACTTACAGGTATGTGACTTTAAACATTTTAAATCAGTTGACTAAACTATTTCATCCTTCTGCATTTCTAAACTTCAGTACTTAACCTTCTTACTTCTCACAGGGGTAAAAACAAACTGGATCAATCAAGAATGCAGCTCTGTGCTTTTAACCAGGCAAAGACATATGTGACCACTTTTACACAGGTTATCTAAAAAAAATCATACATATATGATATTTTTTCAGTGTCATGCATGCTGTTCAGTACTAAATGTTTCTGCCTGACCCATTGCAAGAAAGTAGAAACATACACAATTGTTCTGTAGATGAATTGACATCATAGCATGTCACGGGGGCAATTCCATCATTTTTTGTGATTCTCTTGATGACTTCCTTGATATATATATCTCTCATGTCCTTAGGTGATTCAAGTGAATGATCTATAGATTTTTATTGGATGGCTTATAAAGGTAATATATAGAATGTAACAGAAACCACTGGAGCAACATTTAATTTGAAAACTTCTAGCAACTTCCCTTCCTAATCTAATCTGATCTATGTCACATTAAATTGTCACATTTATTGCAATGAGAGTAGAACTTTGAGAGTATGTTCTCATCATAACAACGGCAGCAACAAAATGGTAATTATGTGCATAAAGGATGTGGTAAATATATATATATATTTATACACAACATATACATGTATCAAATCATTACATTGTGCACCTTAAAATTACACAAAATTATATGTCAATTATATCTCAGTAAAACTGGAAAAATAGTCACATTTAAATTTAGTAAATCAAAACTCTGTTAATAAGCCATTTTTGTGGGAAAATACTTCAAGCATAAAAAAAAAATCTCAGAACAGAAAAGGAACAGTCTAGTACTAGCCCTGTATTTACAGAAATTGAAATGCCTACAAATAAGCTGTTTTCTAAGTACACATCTAGAAAGCTGAGGACAGAGCCACAGTACCCAGCTTCTAGGATAATTTTGAATATATTTTGAAATGACTTTAAGCACAGTGATAACTAGGGCTTTATTTCTTTGATCAATTCAGTAACTAATTTAATTTTTATTTGTTTGTATATAAAATGCATCAATTAAAATTTAATAGGCCAAGCCTATGAATGAATGAATTATAGGTGCTTGAAATGCTTAATTTGATTCCAAAAGCAATATTATACGCTGATGAGAATGTTTCTTATACTGTATATATCTCATAGGGAAACAGGCAGCATAGCCTCAGGAAGGTAAGAGGTTTAAATGGAACATAGTAAGTGAACACTAAATCTTTCAATAAGACATATAACACTTTTCATAATATTGGAAGCAGATTAATATGGACTTCATTATATAATATTTCTAACAAATATAAAAGAAAAAATACCACTCAGATATATTTTGTCTTATTTTAGTATAGCTTGTTGAATAAACTCTAGAAAATATTTTTCTGAAAAAAAATCCATGTTAATAAGAATCTTGCCTTTTTTCTTTTATAATCTAGTATATATTTTGAATTGCTCTGTCATTGATGGGATGTTTTTATTATTGTTTTCCATTGTGCAATGTTGAAAGCAAAACTTTATCTTGAAAATGATACACTCTAGGGATAATGATGTTAGCAGTTTCTAATTAAAAGAACAAACAAATGTTGTTCCAGTTTACTTGAAGTTAGCTTTAAAGGTACTCCTAAGTAAAAGACATATTTTTTTTTTCTATTTCAGATGGGTGGTGATGCAGAGGCAATATTCTCTTGTAAAACAATTTTATTTCAGAATGTAGAAAATCTCCCCCCTGCCTAGAACATAAATAAAGATGCATACGTATACAATAGTATGTATAGGTAAAACACATACTTTTTCGGAAAATGGTTTCCAGAAATGTGTGTGTGTGTGCGCGTGTGTGTGTGTGTTTAATTCTTCAATTATTATTACTTTTTTTTTTACCAAACTGTTAGAAAACATGAGGTGCATATTAATGAATGGTCATTGTCCTGAAACCAAAAAAACTCTGGATATTTCATTTGTGAAGAATGACTCAAAATATAATGCTTTTCTTTGGCAGAAGCTGCCTACATAAACATTAGGAAAAATATGCTTTTTCTGTACCAATTTTTATTTTACATTGTATTTTCAATATTAGAGATCCATGTATTCAAAAAGCTGTTCCGTCCACTGGAATTTGTCTTTCCTTCTCCTTCCTCATTATGAGTAGTTTTAAGGGGCTAGCATAAATGTACTGGTAGTTTTTTTGTTTGTTTGTTATTCTTCTTTTAATTGTAAGTGAATAATGAGCTTGAGTCTTAGAGTTTACGTTTTTACCTCACATTTTGCCAGAATGTTTGCCTGTGTTCCAATCCTTATTTATCCACTTCTAGTAGGCCTCAGTAGCAGAAATATTTAAATATTTGTTCCTCAAGTTTTTAAGTTTTTCCTTCTCACTTGACCCACTGTATTCCAGCTACTTAAATATCTATTCTCTGCAGATAGGAGTTCTGTGTTAGTGCACAGAATACCATTGGTTGATTGCATGGCAAGTCCATATTGGTGAACTGTCACTTGCCTTTTAAAGACCAAGATGACCCTGTACGATCTGGCTGAGACACCAGTAATCAGTCCAATCTTTCATGTGGCCAAAATTTGTTTGTTTGTTTGTTTTCATATGCAAGATCTTATCTTTTAGGCATATAAGTTGTCATGTTTTTAAATAGGAAGTGCTCTAGATAGAAGATTATCGAAAAAGTAAGAATTCTCAGTGAAATCATTTGCTTAATTTTGAATTTCCATGGACGTGCCTGAGATTTGACCTCATTATTTCTCCATCATCTAATACTATACACCACGTTGACCCTGTGATGGAACTGTTAAGTGGATTTCCTGCTGAACAAGCAGCTGTTCTCTAAAAGCCTACAGACTTGGGGCGCCTGGGTGGCGCAGTCGGTTAAGCCTCCGACTTCAGCCAGGTCACGATCTCGCGGTCCGTGAGCTCGAGCCCCGCGTCAGGCTCTGGGCTGATGGCTCGGAGCCTGGAGCCTGTTTCCGATTCTGTGTCTCCCTCTCTCTCTGCCCCTCCCCCATTCATGCTCTGTCTCTCTCTGTCCCAAAAATAAATAAAAAACGTTGAAAAAAAATTAAAAATAAAAAAAAATTAATAAATAAATAAAAGCCTACAGACTTTCTCTAGTAGTCATCAAGAACACTAGAAAAGGAAAACTTCCATTTCTTACCCTTTCTCTGAGAAAGTGCTGGGGTTTTAGTTGCCTTGAGTCAAGAGTTTACTGTAACTAGTAATTAAACTAAAAATTGCTACTTAAATGGTAGTAAATCTAGATAACAGAAAGGAAAATACTATTGTCATTTCCATTGATGAAGGATATCTTTTTAACTGGCATTATCATTTAAAAAGAATCTTGAGACAGATCGGGATTTTAGAGAGATGAGAAAAGGATTGGAGGGACTTGAGGGGCCTAGAATGCTAAGTCATGTAAAGAAACTAAATATCATTACTCTTAAGATGAAAAACACAAATGGTAGTCTCAGTTTGAAAAGGCTGTAGGAAGATAATATTTGCATTTCTCCAGAGGGCAAAAAGGGCCCTAACAACTGCAAGGAAGAGGAAAGCATATTTTGGTTCTAGACCAGAAAAGAATATTTTAAATTGAAGTTATCCCATGATAGAATGGGAGCTTGGAAAACACTGGACCCCTACTCCCACAAAGCATAGTAGAATCTGTAGATTTCTTCTTTAAAGGTCCTTCGATATTTTTTTCTGAACTTGACCATTTTACTCCTTTAATGATTCAGGGCCCTCATTATGAATATCAATTGTAAAATTAGACTCTAAAATTAAAATATGGGCGATGTTATTTGAATATAATAAAAAAATATTTCTTAAGCTTAATGACATACAGTAGAGCTTAGTTTATCATTAATGTCTCCCTTAATTTTTCTGCCCATATATGCCCTTCTCTTCTCTTTGATTTGCTTCTCTCAACTTCTTGCTCTCTTGCGTGTTTCTTTGTTTCACTTCTCCGGTGGAATAACTATTCTAAGCTCTGCTCCTCAAAGAATATCTTTTGTTGTATATAGCAATCAGACTTACAGTATGTATTTTAAATGTATAATCTTTGGAATGTTTTCAACACCAACCATCCTCTTTGCATAAGGTTTTTGTTGGGTTCTGTATTTTCTACAATAGGTAGAATAGGTTTGAATTTTGTTTTTTCTTTTTTGGCTTTTTTTGAGTGGCAGATCATCAAATTATTAGATAATCCTACTTCATACCTCTCAAAATAAGAAAAGGCCAACTAGCATAAAATAGCCTTATGATGTGAATGCCTATTTTGGGATATGTCAGTAATAACATTGTAAGTTACCAGCTTAGGGCAGTTTCTCATATAACACCTATATTTAATGGTCTCTATTCACATTAAGTATTGTAGCAAAAACACCTTCTAGGCAATCGAAAGAACCATAATGAATAAAAAAGTACTTAATTTGATCATTTTTTTTAATGTTTCAAGTTTTTATTTAAATTGTACTTAGTTAACATATAGCGTAATGCTGGTTTCAGGAGTAGAATTTAGTGATTCATCACTTATATATAACACCCAGTGCTCATCACAACAAGTGCCATCCTTAATGCCCATCACCCATTTAACCCATCCCCCCACTCACTTCCCCACCCAGCAACTCTCAGTTTGTTCTCTATAGTTAAGTTTCTTATATTTGCCTCCTTCTCTTTTTTTCTTACCCTATGTTCATCTGTTTTGTTTCTTAAATTCCAAATATGAGTGAAATCATATAGTATTTGTCCTTCTTGAACTGATTTATTACACTTAGCATAATACATTCTAGCTCCATCCATGTCATTGCAAATGGCAAGATTTCATACTTTTTATGGCTGAGTAGTATTCCATTGTATATATGTACCACATCCTCTTTATCCATTCATCAGTCGATGAACATTTGGTCTCTTTCCATTATTTGGCTTTGTTGATAATGCTGCTATAAATATTGGGGTGCATGTGCCCCTTTGAGTCAGTATTTTTTTATCCTTTGAGTAAATACCTAATAGTGCAATTGCTGGGTCATAAGGTAGTTCTATTTTTAACTTTTTTAGGAATCTCCATACTGTTTTCTAGAGTGTCTGCACCAGTTTACATTCCCACCAGCAGTGTAAGAGGGTTCCCCTTTCCCCAATCCTCACCTACATCTGTTGTTTTCTGAGTTGTTAGTTTTAACCATTCTGACAGGTGTGATGCAGTATCTCATCATGGTTTTGATTTGTATCTCCCTGGTGTTGAGTGATGTTGAGCATCTTTTCATGTGTCTGATAGTGATCTAGATGTCTTCTTTGGAAAAATGTCTATTCGTGTCTTCCGCTTGTTACTGGATTATTTTGGACGGGGGTGCTGAGTTTGATAAACTCTTTATAGATTTTGGATACAAACCTTTTATCAGACATGTAATTTGCAAATATCTTCTCCCATTCCATAGTCTGCCTTTTAGTTTTGTTGATTGTTTCCTTCACTGTACAGAAGATTTTTATCTTGATGAAGTCTCAATAATTCATTTTTGCTTTTGTTTCCCTGGCCTCTGGAGATGTGTCTGACAAGAAGTTGCTATGGCCTATGTCAGAGAGGTTGCTGCCTGTGTTTTCCTCTAGGATTTTGATGGTTTCTTGTCTCACATTTAAGTCTTTCATCCATTTTGAATTTATTTTCGTGTAGAGTGTAACAAAGTGATCCAGTGGACAGAATGTTGCTTTCCAATTTTCTCAACACCATTTGTTGAAGAGACTGTCTTTTTCCTAGGATATTCTTTTCTGCTTCACCAAAAATTAGTTGCCCATATAGTTGTGGGTCCATTTCTGGGTTTTCTATTCTGTACTATTGATGTGTTTGTCTCTGTTTGTGTCAGTACCATACGGTCTTGATGATTACAGCTTTGTAGCTTAAAATCTGGAATTGTGATGCCTCCAGCTTTGCTTTTCTTTTTCAAGATTGCTTTGGCTATTTGGGGTCTTTTGTGATTCCATACAAATTTTAGGATTGTTTATTATAGCTCTGTGAAAAATTGCTGGTGGTATTTTGATAAGGGTTGCATTAAATGTGTAGATTTCTTTGGGTAGTATAGACGTTTTAACAATATTTGTTCTTCTAATCCATGAACATGGACTGTTTTTCCAATTCTTTGTGTCATCTTCAATTTCTTTCATCAGTGTTCTATAGTTTTCAGAGTATAATTCTTTTACTTCTTTGATTAGGTTTATTCCTAGTTATCTTATGGGGTTTGATGCAATTGAAAATGGGATTGATTCCTTGATTTCTTTTTCTACTGCTTTATTATTGGTCTATAGAAATGCAACAGATTTCTGTATGTTGATTTTGTATCCTGTGACTTTACTGAATACAGGTATCAGTTCTAGCAATTTTTTGGTTGAGCGTTTCAGGTATTTTACATCATGTCATATCATCTGCGAATAGTGAAAGTTTGACTTCTTCCTTGCCCGTTTGGATGCCTTTTATTTCTTTTTGTTGTCTGATTGCTGAGGCTAGGACTTCCAGTACTATGTTAAATAATAATGGTGAGAGTGGAAACCCCTGTCTTGTTCCTGACCATAGAGGAAAGGCTCTCAGTTTTTCTCCATTGAGGACCCCACTGTGGGTCTTTCGTATATGACCTTTATGATGTTGAGGCATGTTCCCTTTATCCCCACTTTGTTGAGGGTTTTTTATCAAGAAAGGATGCTGTATTTTGTCAAGTGCTTTTTCTACATCTTTTGAAAGTATAATATGATTCTTATCCTTTCTTTTATTAATGTGTTATATCACGTTGATTGATTGGCAAATATTGAACCAGCCCTGCATCCCAGCAATAAATCCCACTTGATTGTGGGCAAATAATTCTTTTAATTTACTTGTTGGATTCAATTTGCTAGTATCTTGTTGAGAGTTATATCAATGTTCATTGGGGATATTGACCTATTTTTTCTCCTTTTTAGTGGGTCTTTTTCTAGCTTTAGCATCGAGGTAATGCTGACCTCATAGAAAGAGTTTGGAAATTTTCCTTCCATTTCTATTTTTTGAAACAGTTTGAGAAGAATGGGTGGCTCAGTCAGTTAAGCAACCAACTCTTGGTTTCAGCTCAGGTCATGATTTCATGGTTTGTGAGATCGAACCCCACATTGGATTCTCTCTCTCTCCATCTGTCTCTGCCCCTCTCACGTTCTTTCTCTCTCTCTTTCAAAATAAATAAATAAACTTAAAAAAATAATAGATATTAATTCTTCATTAAATGTTTGGTAGAATTCCCCTGGGATTTCATCTGGCCCTGGACTTTTGTTTTTTGGGAGATTTTTGATTACTGACTCAATTTCTTTGCTGGTTATGGGTCTGTTCAAATTTTCTATTTCTTCTTGTTTCAGTTCTGGTAGTTTGTATGTTTTTAGGAATTTGTCCATTTCTCCCAGGTTGCCCAGTTTGTTGGCATATAATTTTTCATAATATTCTCTTATAATTGTTTGTATTTCTGTGGTGTTGGTTGCGATCTCTTTCATTTGTGATTTTATTTATTTGGGTCATTTCTCTTTTCTTTTTGATAAGTCTGGCTTGGGGTCCATCAATTTATTCTTTCAAAGAACTAATCCTAGTTTCATTGATCTGATCTACTGGGTTTTTTTCCTATATCATTTATTTCTGCTCTAATCTTTATTATTTCCCTTCTTCAGTTGGCTTTAGGCTTCTTTGCTGTTTCTTTTCTAGCTCCTTTAGGTGTAAGGTTAGGTTGTGTATATGACATTTTTCTTCTTGAGGTAAGGCTATATTGCTGTATGCCTCCCTCTTATGACTGTTTTTTGCTGTATCCCAAAGATTTTGGACCATCATGTTTTTATTTTCATTTACTTCCATGTATTCTTTTATTTCTTCTTTAATTTCTTGGTTAACTCATTCTTTAGTAGGATGTTCTTCAACTTCCATGTATTTGTGGTCTTTCCAAATTTTTTCTTGTATTTGACTTTAAGTTTCATAGTGTTCTGGTCAGAAAATACGCAAGGTATGATCTTAATTTTTTTGTATTTGTTGAGGTCTGATTTGTGACCCACTATGTGGTTCTATCCTGGAGAATGTCCCATGTGCACTTGAAAACAATGTGTATTCTGCTGCTTTGGGATGAAATGTTCTGAATATATCTGTTAAGTCCATCTGGTTCAGTGATCATTCAAAGCCATTGTTTCCTTGCTGCTTTTCTGCTTAGATGATTTTCCCATTGTTGTAAGTGGGGTGTTCAAGTCCACTACTATTATTGTATTATAATCAATGGGTTTCTTTGTTTGTTATTAGTTGTTTTATATATTTGGGTGCTTTCAGGTTGTGGATATAAATATTTACAGTTGTTAGATCTTTTTGTTGGATAGACCCCCGTTATTATTACATAGTACCCTTCTTCATCTCTTGTTACAGTCTTTGGTTTAAAATCTAGTTTGAATCTAGTTTGTCGGACATAAGTATGGCTACTCCAGCTTTTTTTTTTTTTTTTACATCCATTAGCCTAATAGATGGTTCTCCATCCCCTCACTTTCAATCTGCAATTGTCTTTAGGTCTAAAATGAGTCTTTTGTAGGCAGCAGATAGATGGGCCTTGTTTTTTGTTTTTTTCTGGTTTTTTTTTTTTTTTGTTTTTTTTTTTTTATCCATTCTGTTACTCTGTGTCTTTTTACTGGAGCATTTAGTCCAATCTTAGAGACAATCTAGAGATCTTCTCTGTTCCTTTCTTTTTTGTAAATTTTTTTAATGTTTACTTATTTTCAAGAGATAGAGACAGAGAGCAAGAAGGGGAGGGGTGGAGAGAGAGTGAGACAGAGAATCTGGAGCAGGCTCTAGGCTCTGAGCTGTCAGCACAGGGCCCAATGTGGGCCTTGAACTCATGAACGATGAGATCATGACCTGAGCCAAAGTTGGACGCTTAACCATCTGAGCCTCCCAGGCACCCCATTCTCTGTTCCTTTCTAGTCTTTGTCACATTGCTCTTTCTTTCTCCCTTAAAGAGTCCTCTTTAATATTTCTTACAGAGCTGGTTTAGTGGTTGTGAACTCCTTTAATATTTGTTTGTCTGGGAAACTCTATCTCTCCTATTCTGAATGACAGCCTTGCTGGATATAATATTCTTAACTATATATTTTTCCTCTTCAGCACATTGAATATATCATGCCACTCCCTCTGGCCTGCCAAGTTTCTGGGAATAGGTCTGCTGCTAACCTTATTTGTCTTCCCTTGTAAGTTAGAAATTTCATTTTCCTTGCTGCTTTTAGGATTTTTTCCTTAACTCTGTGTTTTGCAAATTTTACTTTAATATGTCTTGGTGTTGGCCTGCTTTGGTTGATTTTGATGGGAGTTCTCTGTGCCTCCTGGATTTGTATATCTGTTTCCTTCCCCAGATTATGGAAGTTTTCAGCTATAATCTGCTCAAATAAACCTTCTTCCCCTTTTATCCTCTCTCCTTTTTCTGGGTCTCCTATGATACAAATGTTAATACACCTAAGGAGTCACTGAATTCCCTAAGTCTTATTCATGATCCTGTATTTTTCTTTCCCTCTTCTTTTCAGCTTCATTAATTTCCATAATTTTATCTTCTATGTTACTTATTCATTCCTATGATTCTTTCATCCTTGTGGTCATTACATTCAGTTTTTCATCTCAGTTATAGTATTTTTTTTATTTCAACCTGACGGATTTTTAGGTCTTTTAGCTCTACAATAGGGGATTGCCTATTGTCTTCTATGCTTTTCTATGGTGTCTTCTATGCTTTTCTTAAGCCCAGCTAATATCCTTCTGATTGTTCTAAATTCTAGATCAAGCATATTACTTATATCTGTTTCAAAGAGATCCCTGACCATGACCTTTTCTTGTTCTTTCTTTTGGGATGGATGAACTCCTCCATCTTAGCATTTTGTCTAGGTCTCTGGCTTCTGTGTGTTATGAAAGCTTGCTATGTTTCCTGCTCCAGAGAGTAATGGCTTTATGAAGAAGAGATCATATACTGTCCAGGGCCTGGAATTTTAGGAGGTGTTTCTGGTTTATGCTGTGTGTACTCTGCTACTGTTTTGGCTGCTTTTCCCCTCAGGTCAGTCCTCTGCAGAGTTTCTTCTTGCCTGCCGTGGGGAGTGTTTTCACCTTGTCCAGAGTGTGGTGAGTTTTAACTAGGTGTGCTCTGGTCTGCTTGTTAAGAGGCTAGATCCTATGTGTCCTAGAGCTGAAGCTTTGCACACTCTGTGGTCAGTAGACTTGGTGTGTGCAGGAGTTTGTGCTGGTCCTCTGGGGGAAGAGCCAACTGCTCTCGTTCTCAGGTACACTTGCCCTAGTAAAGAAGCACCTGCAGAGCTCAGAGGGGTGGGGCTTGGTGTAAGTAGCTCAGGTCACCACTGTTGGAGCTGTTCTGCTCACTGAAGTCAGTCTGTTCTGATGGGTGGGGGAGAAAAATGGCAACAACCCTCTCCCTCATCCCCAGAGAGGAGAGTTTGTGTCTGCCACTGTCTGTGAAGCCCTCACAGAAGAGCAAACAATCTCACCTCATGTGTCCCAGGCATTCCTCAGATCTCTGCCTTCACCCTGTGTCTGGGCCATTCTGCCCTCCCAGCAGTGTAGTGCACCTGTGTTTTATCTCAGGCATGTTGGCTGGGTTTCAAAATCTAAGTTTTAGGGATCTGGTGTGCCACAGACCTGCTGTGGTCCTCTGGGCCAGGGTCTCATGGCACTGGGGTTGGTGCCAGTTTGTCCCAGAATGGCATTTGCACCAACATGCAGGAGCCTGGAGTTTAGAGTAAAGCATAGCAAAAAGCCAGTGTCCAGGTTAGCTGCCCTCAGCAGGTGTCTCTTTTCCTATGCTAAGGAACAGGGCAGCACAATGGCACCCACCAGCTCTTTTGTCCCCTGAGAGGTTATCCTCCTCTCCCAGATGCACTCCAAGAAGGGGAAACTATCTCTCCCAGTATATCCCAGGGGTTCTCAGATCGTGCCATCTGCTCCTGGGCTTCTGCCCTCCTTCTCCACAGGAGCACCACTGCATCCACCAAGCTCATCCACCATCCACATGGTATGGATTTCTAAACTCCAATTTTTGAGCTCCACTGGTTATAAAAACTCAAGATAATCAGCTCCTCTCATTTTCTCAGTCAGTGGTTTTGAGGAAGTGCTTTTGTTGTGCAATCCCCTGTACATTTCTCTCACTCTCTCTTTCTCTGTCTCTCTCTGTGTCTTCCTTCCTCTCTCCATGATCAGGACTCCTTCTCCTCCACAGCCCACAATCCCTTCTCCCCCAAATCACAGCTCCATACTTCCTACCTTCTACCGTGTGGTCTTTTCTCTCCCTTTACTTATGCAGTTTGTTTTCTCAGTCTTCAGATTGATTTACTGGGTCTTCAGAATCATTTGATATTTATCTAGCTGCATTCAAGGGACAAGGCAAGCATAGGGTCCTACTACTCCATCATCTTAATCTGATTATATTTTCAAATGTTGAAAGAGGCCTCTTGGATAGCTATATAAGTTTGAATCAAGATTAGATTATTTCCAAACTACTTCAATGTTGTATGGATGCACACTGAATATGGAAAGATATATATGTATGCACACACACATACACACTGTATATATAGTAGGGAATAGAATCAGAGAGTGGAAAGGACTTTTGTTTTCTGCCATATATTATTGTACATTTAAAATTTTTGAATCAAGTATAGATTTTATTTAAAGAAAAGAAAGAAAATTTTAGAAAGTGTCAATAAATGATGCCATATTATTCAATAAAAAGGCAGGAATGCTGTCTATGGTATATTTTCTATTCCTAATGCTAATGACTCTACATCTATGATCCTATGTTTATACAGCCTATATGTATAGGCTGTCAAAGGTAAAAAATTATATTTGTTGACAAGACAAGCAAAAAAGCTATAGACAAAAGTATATTTCATTTTTTATTAAAACCAAAATCCACACAAAAATTACAGAATAGGCTATTTATAATATCAAAAGGGGAATTTTCTACACTAAAGTATTTATTTTACTGCTCTTAGTTTACTATAATAATTCTTCGATTTCCATAATTACAAGAAAGGAAACTAAAAAACAAATGATTGAGTTTATAGAATTGAAAATAATAATAATAATGTAAAGCGATTCAAATGATTGGTATGATCTTCTCTGTGTACTAACAAGAAAATAAGAAGATTCAATAGTTAAATACAGCAATACCTGTCATGAGAATTAAATGCATTTCCCTTCAAGGGAAAGTTTTCATTTTAGATGTTAGCCTTTCTATTTAAAGGCGTCCTTTTGGACGCTGTTTAAAGACACTTCGACTTTAGTAAATATTAAATTTAAAGACTGAATAGATTACATCTAAACTCTCTACATCACTAAGGCATATACATAAGCGTTTAATATTATATACAGTATTAAAATAGCTACTTTGTGAATACTTCATGCATTCCCGGGAAAACACTGAATTCCTAAAAATATTCTAAACTTGAATTTCTAAAGAGTCATAGCAATTTGGCTTATGATACAAACTGTAGTTCATATTAAATATTTTGATGTCTGTTGCAATGAGGAATTATCTTGAATAACTGTCATTTATTATATACAATTTGAGCCAAACTCTGAATTTAAACGTCAAAAAGTTGCCATACTATGAAAAAAGTTTCAGAAATGACATGATACACTTCATAAAATCATCTTAATTTTTATTTGCTTATAAATTAACTTGGCATATATTTTTTTGCTAATGCTTAATGAGAAAACCAAATACGAAGGTTGAAGGTGTTTTCATTAATTTAGCCTGAGTAGGCATTCTGCATATTAGATGCATTTTATTTAAAATTTTATTTTAAAGTCATTTAAGATTAATTCAATCAATTTAATTCTTCTTTTTAAGTGAAATTTCATAGTAATACTGTTCATAACGGTATTATTATAAAACTCTTCAACCTGGTGGGAATAATGCCCCTATGCCAATAGGATTATAAATATTATAGTAATCATAATTCTTTGCTCCCATAAAAAGAACTTTGCTTATACCATTCCTTATGTATAAAGCTGTATCAATGACTTTTTTACTGGTGTTGAATAATGTGTGATAATAATAACACTGAGAATGTGGTACCCACATTTTTAGCTTCCCAGTAAATCTCTAAAAATTAATATTTTAGATTTGGCCAGAATATTAATGCAAATTAATTGATTAAAAAAACCAATTTAATGGAGATGAGTATTTCCTTGCTTTTAGCACTTGTATTTATAGAACTATTCTCAAGTAAAGCTATAATCTTAATAAGAGAAGCATGTGCTGTAATAACTAGTAGTTTTCAATATTCACATGTCATTCAGCAAATGAGAATGAAAAATGAACTCTTCTATTGATGTGCTGCTCTACCCCTTATAAAGCAATATTAGGAAAAATTGACAGTTTTGCTACAATTGCTGTATGTATTTTTTCTAAAGTTTCTGTGTATGTATAAGTGTGTAAACATCATGTTTGATCATAAATTTCTGGGTGGGAAGAACTTGTGTTATGATCAATTATATGATCATAATGACAATGAATTCATTCCTCTCATGTGTGAAACCACCATGTTTAATTTCATTGAATCTTTGTTTCAGATTTTGCATGTGGTGCTCACTTTGGTAGCCACTATCTTTTGACATTATATATAATACTTTATGATCTTTTCAACTATGTTCTGAAATTTTATACTAAAGTGGTCTGTGTTGGATGAAATAATTAGTGTGGTCTTTGGCATTTTGATTCCAATATAATATTTGACTTTTTTTTGTCTTGGTGAAAAGCCTTCTATCTATATCATCCTGATACATATTGTTAAATCCAAGAGATAATAGAGGAAATATGTTTGGATTTCATTTTACACTAATTTATTTCTTTTTTTTCTAATTTTAAGTATCAATAAACTTTTTCTGCCAACTGTCAGATACAATCTTTCAATTCTCAGGCATTGGAAATTTGGTACTTGTATTATTTCTATCAGGATCTTGGTTGTCTGAGTATAATAATTACTGGTGTACACAAATTATATTAAACATAAAACATAATAAAAATTTGGCCAATACTTTACAAATGCTATAGTTTATCAAACAATTACCTTATGCTAATTCTGTCCATATACTTACTTGCTAGCATACTAAAAATAATAAAATTTAATTTTCACGGGATGTGTAGATAGAAAGATTAAGCATAGATGCATTGTAAGTTTACTTGACCTCAATATGTGTTTATACGTTTTTATGGCCATCATACTTGTTAATCTTTTTTTCATAACACTTTGCATGAATTTGATTATTAAGTATGGCTTGCATATAAGATTTGAATAACCTCTAAATTAACTGCCTGGTGGGCTGGTGCATTTCTTTTTAGAGATTGAACCGGTCGAGTTCCTCTGAGTGCAGCACAGTTGATAACCCTCTGCCAGGAGAAGGAGAAGAAGCAGAGGCTGAACCTATAAATTCAGATGAGCCAGAGGCCTGTTTTACAGATGGTAAGAGAAAATTCAAGACCTTGGCTAGCCATCCATTTATTTGTATTTGGGGTTTTATCTTAAAACCTAATACTTATCAGGGATTATTCAGTGAAAAGTCAGAAGACTCCACTGCATACTGATTCGGCCATGGCTCTATGACAAAGGGTAAATCATGGAAGCTTTCAAAGCTTCAGTTTCCACACTTAAGATACTTTACTAACAATAATTTACAATGACAGTATGTTATACTGTAAAGCACTTTACTTACTTAGGGTGCTCATACTTCTCATTTTAGATCCTTAATTCATTTTTCCAGTTCTGTGGAACCACTAGAATACAGCTCAATGGGATAGAGGCTACTACTGTCCTTATCATCAAAAGTTGAAGCCACCCGCCAACTGTTTGATACTGTTAACCATTATCTGGTTAATAGTAGTCTGTCTCAAAATCCTTCTCTTGGTTTCAGAAGCCACACTCTACCTTTGTTCTTCTTTTGCATCTCTGAGAGTTGAGTTTCTTCCCCTGTTTCTTTCAGTGACTATCTTTATGCACATCCCTTAAATAACATTGTTCCCCCACATTTCAATGCTGTTACCTTCTTATTTCTCTAGCCCTAAGGGGCTTTATCCATATCTATAGCTTAAACATCTATTTCTGTGTTGTTTGACTCTTACATTATTATCTTTCCCTCTGACCTCATACTTGAGTTCCAGGTATGGTCATCTCTACTGGTTGCCTTTAAACATGTGAGGTAAAATAAGTTTGAAACAAAGTTTAGTGAGTTCTCCCCCATGTAATTCATAGCTTCCTCTGGTCTTTCTCTCATTTAGTGACATCATGATCTATCCTGTCTCTCAAGCTAAAGACTGATTCAGCCCTGACCTCTTTCTTTCTAGCCACAAGTTGATTACAGAAACCACAAGTTGATCAGAAACTCTGGGGATAAGGTGTACATCCTCCAGGGGATTCTAATGCACACTAGAAGCTGAGAACCATTGGTCTATAGGATAAAACCTGAAGTCCTTAACATAGCATTTAAAGCCCTTTGCATTTCAATCTCTTCTTTTCTAACAGTATCTCCTTTGATTCCTTTTCACTTTCTGACTTACTGAACTTACTACTTCTGGAATTTTTCAGGGATTTTATTCAAAGTAGTGACTTTGAACTTGACCTGTGAATTTATGCAATATTTTCTAATCAAATATTGCATTATTCAAGTAAAAACACAAACCTATACTAGAGTTGCAGTATAATACAATAACATAGACCAGAAGCTTTAGAGCCTGATAAACATGACTTCTAACTGGCCTACTGCTAATTCTCTGTGAGACCTTGAGCACATTTTTCAATCTTTTTTTTTCCACATTTTTCAATCTTAAATCTCAGATTCCTCATCTGTAAAATGGATACAACAATCACATCTGAATCATAGGGATATTGAGGACATTAAGTGAGATAACACAAATTAATTACCACAGTTCCTAACATCCTTCTTCTCCTTTTTTTTATTTTTAAAAATATTTTGTTGACAATCCTGTATAGTTCTGATAACACAGGGTTGATGCTGATGACTTGGTATCTATTATTCTCAGAATCAGTATTTTTTGTAGAAATCATTGACTTGTGTTCATTCTCTATGATTTTCTCAACCTGCTTCCTCTAGCACTCATGTGTGAAAAAAATGCCTGTCAAATAAAGAAATCTTCTAACTACAATGGTACATGAATATTCTTTAAATACAAGCTAAATTTCATTTTATGTGAGAAGCAAACAAGTATGACACCCAACTGGTAGAAATTTTGTGTTTGCTGAAATTAGTACCATACGCAAAACAGTTTCCTTTAAAGTGTTTCCTTTACAAAATTTAAGAATTTCATCAGGTGTTGCTTATTTCTCAATAAATTGATTAGCACCATTAAATATGTACAGATACAACCAAGATTTCCTCTATACTTTTTATTAATGACCCTAACTTAAAATTCTAGGATGACTAGAAAGAAGTTGGGTTTATCAAACAAATTGTGTCTTCAAATTAGAAAAGGGCTTTAGAAAAACTTAAACCCTCTGCAGAAAGCATTAATGCTAAGCTATTTCAGACTGTAGTTGCTATTTTACTGAGATTAAACTTTACAAAAAGTTTATTCTAGTCCTACAGAGCTCTAATGAGAATAGTTATGTGAGTCCTTTGAGATTATTCATAACTTCTGAATTGAGTCTAATGTATAAGAGGTATTATAGAAACACATTTTCAGATGAACTTTGACCTTAACAATTGAAAATTTACTGAGGGCCAAAGTTTCAGTTACACAGGTAAATATATTCTGAAGAGCTACAACAACAATGTGACTATAATTAACAATACTGTATTGTATACTTCAGATTTGCTAAGAGGATAGATCTTAAATGCTCTCATCACAGATGTAAAGAAGCAATTTGTAATCATGTGAAAAGATGGGCTATGCTAATTAACTTTACTGTGATGATTATATTACAACGTATACTTAATATCAAATTATCAATTCATGTACCTCAAATATATACAGTTTTAAATTATCAGTTATACCTCAGTAAAGCTGGGAATGGGGGGTGAATAGGCAAAATCAACCTACAATGATAGAAGTCAGACCAGTAGTTCCTTCTAGAGGGTACAGACTGGGAAAGAACATGGGGGCGGGAGGGGTGCTTTCCTGGGTGCTTAAAATGTTATATCTTGACCTACATGGCTATTATATGAGTATATTAATCTATATATTTATAATTGGTATACTATACTAAATATATGTGCTACCTCAATAAAAAATTTAAATGGGGCACCCAGGTGGCTCAGTCCATTGAGCATCCAACTTTGGCTCAGGTCATGATCTCACGGTTCCTGAGTTAAGACCCGCATTGGAATCGCTGCTGTCAGCTCAGAGCCTGCTTGAGATCCTCCGTTCTCCTCTCTCTCTGCTCCTCCCCCACCCATGATCTTTCTCTCAACAATAAACATTAAAAAAATTAAATAAATAATTTTTTTTAAAAAAGACAAGAAAGTTTATGAGGAAACACACATCTGTGAGTCACATCGCTCTGAGCAGCTAGAAACTTTTTATACTTGCTCAACCTGCTGAGCTAAGAAGCTCAGCCTGGTAAATCAAACAGGGCATCCAATTTGCTGAGCCTCTCACCATCTATCCACTTAATTATTCTTTCATCCAATCAGCAAATAATCATTAAACAACTTTGGTATTTCAGGCCCAGGGTGCTCACTGGAGAGAGATAGAGCAGTGAAAAAAACAATGTCCCTTGCCCAAACAAATATTTAGTAGTAAATATTTAGTAGGACAGATAAGTGATACATGGAAGAGGTCAGTGGTGGTTAGGAGTTTTTTTGTTTGGGGGACGGTGGGTGGAGAGCACTACTTTAACATGATGAAACCCAGTATAGAGTTTATGAAATGCATCACGAGAACAAATTAATGAAACCACCCAAAAGAAATAGCATTTACCCATGGGGACCCATTAAAATGTTTGAGAGGTTCTCTGTTATGTTTACATTTAGTTAATACTCCTTTTAAAAAAGAAGATGTGATAACATTGCCAACCAGCTAGGTTGGAAATCTTAGGATATGCCTTTGCATAAAAGCCAGACAGTCAGTCGAGCACTCCTGCCTCAAAATAAGAGTAAGAAACTCTCTGAGGTGTTATAAATCCTGAGGGCAATATTTATAAACTTTTGTCTCAGATAAAAATCTTACTTTTCTAATTAGAACGTATAGTCCCTTTTCTTGCCTAAATCTAAAATCCTAAGAATAATATTTCTCTTCAATTTTAAGACTGACAAAAATAAATCTCAGATAGTAAAATCTTAAAAGGGAAACTTTCTTCTCTGGTAAATTATACTTGAGACAGATAGATTCTGTTCTGCACAAGATCTTTGTTTTTATTTTACGATAATTTATAAAGTCTAAAGCATTAAGTTAATATAAAAAAATACTACCATCCTAAATTTTTTCACTCCTCCTGTTTTCTTTTGCTCAGGAAGAGATTATCTGGGAGTCAATTTTTGGTCCTACCTTTTTACTATTCTCCCACATTATTTTATAAAATATTCTAGGGGCACCTGGGTGGCTCAGTCGGTTAAGCATCCAACTTCAGCTCAGGTCATGATCTCATGGTTCATGGGTTCAAGCCCCACGTTGGGCTCTGTGCTGACAGTTCAGAGCCTGGAGCCTGCTTGGGATTCTGTGTCTCCCTCTCTTTCTCCCCCTACTCACTCACTCTCTCTCTCTCTCAAAAATAAATAAATATTAAAAACATGTTTAAGAAGCCTCCAAAATATTCTAACTTTATTAAGTGCATTTGAGAGGTATGGTGCTTGTTTAAATACAGTGAAGATAAATTCGTTCAGATCTGAGGTTATGTTAACTATAATTAATGTTGGATAAATGAAGGCAGTTGTATATTTCCTATTCATTCTGGGCTTTTTTTTTTTCATCCAATCTAATCCAATTTCCATCCAAGTTTTGTAAATTCTAGAATTTGCAGAGATACGATCTTTCAGATCATGACTAATGCTTGGATTATTTTAGAACTACATTTAGAGGGGAATTATGTCTTTTAAGTCAACTATACATGACATATTAAACCATGTAGAAGAATATGGTTAAGTACCGTGAGCAGAAATGAAGGGCATAACTGATAAGTTTTAGCCTTCTTGGAGCTTAAAAGTTTCCAGAGAGAAAGGACAAGAACACATAAAATGCACACAATCGCAAAATACAGAGACTTTTGAGAAACAAAACAAAACATAGCTTGCTACATTTTTATAGTGCTGGAAATTAAAGTGCCAGATATACCTCATATTACTTAGATCAATGAACTAATTTCATTTTAGAATCATAAAAGAAACCATAATAAGACATTGTCTAAACAGTACAGTTCAAGAGAATTCTAGTTTTGTTGTTTCAAGTCATACACTTTATGATTATCTGAGTTATTACTTGAGAGGCTCAGAATTTTTAATTAAATATATTGTTTTATAAAACAGGAAAATTTTTTTTAATGGCTAACTTGCATACCTCTGAAACAAGTATCTAAAAAGTGCTCTCCCACCTTTTTACCTTCCCTCCAGTTGGAAGGAAAAACATTTTTTTCAGTGATTTTTTTTTTATTGAAGTATAGTTGACACACAATGTTATGTTAGTTTCAGGTGTACAACATAGTGATTCATCCAATGTATACATTATGTTAATGCTCACCACAAGTATGGCTACCATCTGTCACCATACAGTGCTCTTCTATGTAGTATCGACTGTATTCCCTATGCTATACCTTTCATCCTTGTGACTAATTCATTTCATAAGTGGAAGCCTGTACCTTCCACTCCTCTTCATACCTTTTGCCCATCCCCCCACTCCCTGCCCCTGGAAACCATCAATTTGTTCTCTATTTATGGGTGTGTTTCTGCTATGTATGTTTGTTTATTCATTTGTTTTTTAGATTCTATATGTAAATGAATCATATGGTATTTGTTTTTCTCTATTTCACTTAGCAGAATACTCTCTAGATCTATCCATATTGTCCTAAATGGCAAGATCTCATTCTTTTTTTATGGTTGGGTAATAACCCATGATATGTATATATACCATATCTTCTTTATCCATTTATCTGTCAACGGACGTGGCTATTTTAAATAATGCTGCAATAAACATAGGGGTGCATGTATCTTTTCAAATTTGTGTTTTTGTTTTCTTCGGGTAAGTACCCAATAGTGAAATTATTGGATCATATAGTGTTTCTGTTTCTAACTTTTTGAAGAACTTCCATACTGTTTTCCGCAGTGGCTGCACTAATTTACATTCCCACCAGCAGGGCATGACGGTTGTAAAAGGAAAATTTTTAAGAGAGAAATGAATTGTAGTTCCTCTTTTTTCAGTTCTTCCTCTTTTTCAAAGTAATTGTGGGGTTTTTTTTAAATCAATTTCAATTTTTTATATTTAATTTTTAAAATTTCAGTCATTATCTTTCTGGGTCTCTCTTGGTCATGGTTCTGTTCAGAACCTTATTACTCCCTGACTTATTTACTGCCTTACTTATTTACTTATTTACTTATACATCTCTCCCACTTCCACTCTGTCTCCTTCTCCTTCAAGGTTTTCTCTTATTCCACCTATCCTAGTGGGGTACAGGTAAATGTTTCACCACTGTTCTCCAAGAAAAATAAAGTATGAATATGTACCTCAGTTTACTATGAATTTTATAGATATAAAGGATGTGTGGCACATGATTTACAAGTAATAATATAAATAATATTCCTATTGTACATTCCATATAGCTCATTGATTCTCACAGAATGCTTTTGTTAGATTTTAGTAAAATTTGGTATTTATAGATAATCAATGATTGCAATTGATGAACAAGTATAGTTTTAACCCAAAGGTTGGTTGGTATTTTCATTTATGTTAATCAGTAAGGTGAAAGTGAGACAAAGAAACTATATGCCAGAACTTCACTGATTCATCAATGATGTTTGCAAATCTCAGATAATAGAACTTGAATAACGAAAGAATATTTCCTCAATTTTTTGTGCTGTTCATAGTGTCATGGCTACAAATATGATACTCATTGTTTTATATATTTTACTAACATTCTTCCATTACTTTATTAAGTTTACTCTAGAAAACCAACAAGCCCTGGTTTATAGCATTTGATGACTTTTGTAGTGTAAAGATCCCCACCATGGCTTATTTCAAACTACTGATGTGACTTCACCAAATGTGGAGTTGGGAAGAGACGACAGTAGTCCAAATTTTCCATAATCCAGATAGAATATACACATATACTCAAGAGCACAGATAAACTGAAATGATTAGAAAGTGATATGTTTTAAGTGTTTCTTATCCTTTCAAAAGTAAGTTATAATTTCGGGGTGCTTGGGTGGCTCAGTCGGTTAAGTGTCTGATATGGGCTCAGGTCATGATCTCGCAGTTTGTGGGTTTGAGCCCCATGTCAGGCTCTGTGTTAACAGCTCAGAGCCTCGAGCCTGCTTTGGATTCTGTGTCTCCCCCTCTTCCCTGCCCTCCCCCACTCACACTGTGTGTGTCTCTCTCTCAAAAATAAACATTAAAAACAAACAAATAAAAAAGGTAAGCTGTAGTTTTAAGTTCACATAATTTAATGCTTGAGGATTGCTGCATTTAACAACAGGCTCACAAAAATTCCTGACAATTGAACAATGAGTTATCAACAGCCTGGGTGAACTGGCTCCAGCATTCATTCAGCAATGGGTGAATGGGTGAATGGCTGGCTCCAGCATTCATCCAGCAATGGGTGAACACCATTGCATTCTGTTCCTTAATATTAACTGTTTTAAGATGTTCCAGACTTGGCCCTTTTTTCTCTCCTTATCCTAAAATATATTTTTTGTGTGACCTCAAAACTGTTCTTTCCTAGCCCAGACTTACCCCCTGAGCTACAGATTCAGACCTCCAGATATCTGCAGGATATTGGTATTTGGAAGTCCCACCAGCATCTCAAACTCAAACTCTGCCAAGTAGCTCCCACACTTTTGTTTTTCATTTCATTGCTGACCTTCACCCAGTTGTTCTGGGAGTCCTCCCTTTCTCTAACATCACATATCCAGTAAGTCTGTAAATCCATCTGACTTTACCTGCCAAACATGTCTTCAATCCGTTATTGCTCTAGGAACTAGAAGTTGCCATAACCTGCCCCTCTTGGTAAGGCTACTATGCCAGAATCCTAAATGGTTTTCTGGCTCTGAGTCCCTCTACACCTTCACTCTCCTTTTTCTTCTCTTCCAGATTATCCTCCATTCAACTGTTGATATCTATTTAAATTGCATCTGCCTATATCATTTTCTGCTTGCAACCTTCCACATACTCCTCATAGTCTCTAGGATATACACCAAACTCCTTCATGTGATAGAAAATGTTTTCCATAATCTGACCAATTTCTCTAACCTCATTTCTCACCCATGCCTCTTGTATACACTGTGCTTTCATCACCACTCTGAACTGCTTATATTCCTATGCATAACACATTTTGCTTCCTTGGCAGGGCACTCCACCCATACTCTTTTTGGCTAATACTTTGACTCAATTCAGGCTCCAGCTCTTCCTTCCACAAAGTTCCAACCACTCCTGAGCAAACAAGCCAGGTTAGGTAGACTTCTTCCATGCTACCAAATAACCCCTTTACATCTGTGGTTTCAGTTGCTTTATCCAGTTACAGTCATTTATTTCTATATTTATCTGCCTAATCAAAACCAAAAATAAATTCCCTGAGAAGAAATTATATACACAGCTAAGTATACAAAAGATAATAAATGGTAAAAAAATTTTAAATTAAATGTTCCTCAACATAACAAAGCAGCATGTTTTATATCTATGATTACAAAGACAGAGTTGTTTTTATTTTTTTAACATTTTTTAATGTTATTTTTTTGAAAGTGAGAGAGAATGCAAGTGGGGGAGGGGCAGACAGAGAGGGAGACACAGAATTCAAAGCAGGCTCCAGGCTCTGAGCTGTCAGCACAGAGCCTGACACGGGGCTCGAACCCACCAACCGTGAGATCATGACCTGAGCCAAAGTCAGACATTTAACTGCTGAGCCACCCACATGTCCCAAGTTACTTTTAACATAGAGTACTTGAAACAGTTTTACCTGAATATTCTAATGAAGATCTATTTCTTTTGAACATAATTTTAGAAACTTATACCAATTCTCTTAATATTATCTAGAATGGTGCTTGGCACAGTTTTTTTTTTTTTTTTTTTTAATAGAGTGGAAGTAGCAGAAATTGCAGATGAGATCCACATCAAGGAAAATTAGTTTGTCAGCAAAGAAGGTCCTGAAAAGCATTTTGTCCTCAGATTTAGTTTAATATTCATTCATTCAGAGTTCACCATGTATCAGCACAGTATGAGGACTGCAATAATGGAAGAAAAAAAAAAGTGGTCTAAACATCATGGAAGAGATTGACAAGAAATCAAGGAAGTACAGAAGACAAGAATACATTTTAAGTTAGAATCATTGACAAGTTATTTTTAATTGAATCTATTCAAGTTGAATCTATTTAAAGCTGCATTGTAAATGTTAGCAATTATTCTGTTGAGGGACATCACAGGGAAAGCTTCACATTAAATAGGGTATTTTAAGCATTTTATTTATTCTGAGTATCAAGATTTTACATGAATGTCTCTCTTGCCAGGTTGTGTGCAGAGATTCCCATGCTGCCAAGTTGACGTAGAGTCAGGGAAAGGAAAAATCTGGTGGAACATCAGGAAAACCTGCTACAGAATAGTTGAACACAGTTGGTTTGAAAGCTTTATTGTTCTCATGATCCTGCTCAGCAGTGGCGCTCTGGTAAGTGATATGACACCTAAAGCAATCTCTTAAGTCAGTATTTTTAATAAATGAGTTGGAGGATAAAAATAACATGGAAAGTTGTTTTGCCTAAAAATGAAGCCCTATAATTAGTGCTAGGACAAAAATTTAGCTTAGTTCAGTAAATATTTGCTGAGCACTACTACATGGCCGGCATTATTCTTGCTGTCTTGAATGCGAAGGTGGCTAAGATCCAGGTACTTTTCTCAAGAGAGCACTGGGGAGAGAGGCACAAGTGATTACAGCACTGGGATGTGTTTGTAAGTGAGGAATATACTTGATAAAGCTCTGTAGCAAGAGACGAACTATTGTCTGCTTGGAATTTAAGAAAGATAGTTGATGTTGTGCGAGATCTAGGAAGATTAACAGGGATCCTCCAGAGAGACAGGGTGGGCTGAGGGGAACAAGTGTACAGGGATAAGGAAGCATAAAAAATCGGGAGGTATTCAGCACATTAAAAGTTGCCAACCTGTAGAAAGTGATGTTGGAGGAAGAACAAACACAGGAAAGAGAGTGGTAACCACAGGTACTGTGACAAAGACAGTCAGTGTCAGCTTATGAAGATCTTGAAACACAAGCTGTAATATTAGGGTGAGAAAGACCACATTCTCATTCTTGCACATATACCAAGCACTTTCTATGAGAGTTGAAAGTACTTTCTAGGAGAGTTTCGCACTCCCTGAGCCTTTTCTTACTTATTTGTCTTTCCTGCTGACACGACCAGAGATGAACCATTAGAAACCCAGTTCCAGCTAGAGATACCACTGGAAATTCCACTATACTGAAGACACAATACTCAAGAAAGTTGTAAATTGCCTCATAGATAGTCTTCATGAATTTTGGATTTTACTCTACTTATAAGAAGTTAACCTGTTGCTGTTTCATGGATGCTGGTAGAAGATAGGAGACTTCCAAGTCAGAGACAAAGAATTTTATTACTCATGATTTTGGAAGCAACATGAACTTCAACATGTTTATGTTGGTTCCACTAATCCCCAAGTCTCATGAGGGCATGGCAGGGGGGTAAATGACTGGTGCACACACAGTGGTTTAGCATCACAGCTGAAGAGCCCTAAATTTAGGGAACCCTGTCCTTTTATAGCAAGCAGTATGCAACCTTGCTTTTTGTCCCAGACAGGGACACTGTCTCTATTCCTCAAGGTTGCTTGTTGCAAAAACAACCCTGAGAAATAGCCAGAGTGAAGCCAGTCAGGGCCTTGCATTCTTGGCCTATCCAACAAGGACATGCAGGGATGCACGGGCCCACAGTGGATGACTTCTCCTGAAACAGAAAATGAATTTTAAAAAATGCTACTCTTCTTATCTGGTGGAATGCAAGTAGGAATCTAATTCCTAATACCTAATGAAGTTTATTCCGTGCTGAGTCACACATGAGACTGAGACTGTTAGAAAGGAGAGAAAAAAAAAAATTAAAGAAAAGTTTAGAGTAATCCTTGATTCAAAATGTCCAAAGGAAGATGACATTTTTGGCAAGAGGCTCTTTCAAAACTGAAATTCAAGTGAATTATATGAAGAAGAAAAGAGAAAGGTAGTTTAAGAAACTGCTGTTTTTACTCAGGGAGTTTGCCAGTTGAGCTAGATTTTTAAAATACCTGTCTGTAAAATAAATGAAAGGTAACAATTCAAATTCAGTACATATTTATTATGCTTCAAGATATTTATATAGGTTTTTTCACTTAATATTTAAACAATCCTGTGAGATTATGATTATTTTGCTTATTTTACCAATGAGGAAGCAGGGAAGAGAGTTTAAAAAGTTAGTTAATGTCCTAAAGCTAGTAAACAACAGACTCACACCTGAGGTCTAAAATCAAAGCTACTATATCTTTTCACTGATTTGTGGTCCCTCAAAAGGGAGAGTACACACCACATAAAAACAAATGAATAGTAACTGAAATGAGTAACAGTAAAACCTACACCCCACATTGGTGGAGCTCATATAATGATGTCCTTGCCTCCTTGCTCCCTCAGTCACATAACTAGTCCTGGAAGCTAGCTAGGAACCCTGCAGACTGAATCCAGTTTCCAGCTCTGGGACTAGTCAGAGCAAGGTGTATTCAGGCACAGTGTTTGGCTCTCAGCATTAAGACTTGCTACTGGTCCTGCTTTCCACCTCAGTTCCAGGAATATCACTCTCGTTCTTTCCTTAAAGCCCCTTCCTTAAACTTTGCATTTCAAGGGGCACCTGAGTGGCTCAGTAGATTGAGTGTCCAACTCTTGATCTTGGTTCAGGTCATGATCTCATGGTTCGTGGGTTCAAGCCCCACATTGGGCTCCATGCACTGACAATACAGAGACTGTGTGGGGTTCTCTCTCTCTCCCTCTCTCTGCTCCTCCCCATGCTCTCTCTCAAAATAAATAAACTTAAAAAAAAATAACTTTGCATCTCAAGTACTGAAGCATTGCCATAGTTTATCTCAGTAGCTTGCCTGATTCCTCTACAACCTGGAGAAGGGAGGCCCCAAAACCCTGAAGGCTGGAAGTTTCTTCTTGTACTTCAGTGCCACTGACTTTCAGAACTTCTGCTAGGTGCTAGAATCTCTTTTATCATCTTGGTAGGTCTGCCCATTGTCTGTGTCCCAACTTCTCTGCCTTCTTCAATACTGATACCAACAGTTTGCAATAAGTGCCAAGGATCATTTTGAAAGTATTGATAGAAGGACTTATAATAATAAGAAGAAACTGGACAAGCCCATGGCTATGGGTGGGTAGTATAATGTCAACCACTATAAGGGTACGGGTCCTTTGACTTTCATGTTCTTCCACAAAGTGAATATTGCTTAAACAAGAAAGAGAATACTGGGGTGCCCAGGTGGCTCGCTTAGTTGAGCATCCAACTCTTGATTTTAGCTCAAGTCATGATTCCAGGGTCATGGGATTGAGCCCTGTGTCGAGCTCCACACTGAGTGTGGAGCCTGTTCAAGATTCTCTGTCTCTCCTCACCTCTGCCTCTCTTCCCAGTTCATGAGAGAGAGAGAGAGAGAGAGAGAGAGAGAGAGAGAGAAGGAAAATCCTAATGCTCTATACCTGTTTAGGTCAGCAGTCATTTTCAGTGTCCTCACTGAGCTGAATTTGTTAAGTGTATTCAAATTATTTCCCAAGGGACTTGTGACTATGGCCATAGAATCATCATCTGTCACTTACTAAAAGTTCTAGAAGAGTGTTAAAAGGTGCTGCATTCATGGAATGAGTGTAAATAGTGATTTGTAGAGCTTAAGCTTTAAATGAATGATAAAATATTGTGCAAGATTCAAAGAAAGAAATCCTCTGTATTCTACAGCCCTGTTAAGATACTGCATTCATTCATTCATTGAGCAAACTTTTCCTTGTCTCCTACTGTGTTCTTGACACAGTGCTAGGCACTGGGAGTGAACACACATATAAGAACTGGAGGAGAGTCTCCAAATCCTACTACTGGTGGTGTGAAAGAGAGTGCAGGGTGAGAAAAATATATATGACAAGCTGATCTGGGAATCATGTCTTAAGTTATTAGGATTTATCCCATTTGGAGAGAGATAAAGGGGAGTCAGATAAAGTGGAAATTGCTGCAAGTATGAGAGATCATGGTTCTTTTTAGAGGATTATAAAAGTTATTCTTTGCATCCTTTCCCTTAATGTCTGGTGCCCAGCAGTGCATACTGGTAAGTAGTCTAAAACTAAGTGTTATATAGTCGCTGTAAACCAGAAGAAAGTCAGCTAGCCCATAACAGTATTATCTTTCAGTGGTTTCTTCACCAGAACTTTATTTCCTGTGTTTGTTATGAATCATAAGCTTTAAGTTGGATATGAATTGAAATTTGACTATTATTTTCACAGGCTTTTGAAGATATATATATTGAAAAGAAAAAGACCATTAAGATTATCCTCGAGTATGCTGACAAGATATTCACTTACATCTTCATTCTGGAAATGCTTCTAAAATGGGTAGCATATGGTTATAAAACGTATTTCACCAATGCCTGGTGTTGGCTGGATTTCTTAATTGTTGATGTAGGTACTTTGACTAAATTTCAAAAGAGGCTGTATTCTTATAAATAAGTGTTCTGAAGAACCTTCATTAATGTTGTTTGTTATCATATTTTAATTTTGGTTAGCTTCTTGTACTTTCAGACTATACATTTATGGGCTTTTTTGAAATACTAATATAGCCAGTAGAAATATCTCTGTAAGGAGTATTAAAAGAGAAGTTCTTCAACGAATGCAAATTATTTTCTGTGCCATTCTAACATTTATAATTTACTTTGCATGTGTTTTCTGCAGTAAGAGAAAATGTGATTTTATATACACGTATGTATACATAATTCAAATATCATTCCTGTTGGGAATGAGAACAAAATGAAACACTAGGAGGTGGGTGTGGGAATGGAAGAGGGTAGAGGCATAGATTAAAAAGATAAAATATTGATTTTTTTTTTTTTTACAATATAAAATTAGAAAATAAAAGACAATAAGGGATGTATCAAGCTGATGTGTTAGCTGAAAGTTATGTAAAAGTGGTGACACAAAAGCTGTATAACTCTGTGTTAGGGAAATGGAGAGGCATGCATTTCAAAATATTTATCTCTTCCACAATGAAAGGGAAAACCAAAATGAGTCACACTCTTGTCCCCACCTGAAACATCCAACCTACCCTTAATCTCTGGAGTGACAATGGAACAGAAAAATAGGCATTGACAATGTCAAGTAATAAATTCAGAGAACCGTTCAACACTTGAATGATGGAAAATATATAAACAAGGTTAAGTTTACAAATTATTTTTAACAAAGCAAAAATATTTTTTTGGGAATCTTGTTGAAATAAGAAAGAGATCCTAAAATAGCTGTGAGATTAAGGCATCTCAAATAGAAATGGTGCAACATCCAATTTATTCTTGTTTAGTGTTCTCTATTTTATTTTATATTTTAATAATATAATTTAATAATATATCACATATAATAATTATGTTATTATATTTTATATTATTTTAAAAGGCTTTTTTAAGTTAAGTTTTGACCTCAATATCCAAATCTAATTTTTCTCAGAATGATTTATGTTCTTCCATCTATTACTAATTTCCCTAGATTTTCCAAAATCTAGTCTTTGTGGCTAGGGAAAGGACATCTTATAATAAGTTATAATTTTTAGGGAGTTGTTTTCCATGTGATGTCTGGAATTAGAGGGCAACATGCAAATATTTATAATGTTAACAAGTGCTCTAACATTTAACCACCAGTTTGCATCATTAAACTTTTCAACAAAGAAAAATATAGCATCATTCATAGATATCAAAATTACAAGTAAGAATGACTATAAATAGCAAAATCTGACTACAAAATTAAAACAAAACTCATCATTTCTACTCAAAAGTTTAATTTCTCAATTGTTATCCAAAGCTTAGTAAGTTCTTTTTAACAGGTCAAAATATAAAATATTAAAAACAATAATTAACATTTGCTTTCTATATAGGTGATATGCAAAAACAATTTTTTTATTGAGATATAGCTATACATTACACCTCTTATGTTATCTTAGGCTTTCTCTGTGAGATCTGATCTCTAATTTTTGATACTTTATGTTAGTGATTTCATATTGTTTGATTTTTTTTAATTTACCTTTATATATATGTTACCTAGTTACTAGATAGAAAAATAAATGGTAAGAAAAATGCTTTTGTAACATAATAGATTTAAAGAAAGGCTAAACAAAATAAGAAGAAATGATAGAAAGAATGTAGGCTTTTTCTTTTCTTTTCTCTTAACCATTAAATATGATTGGGTCTTTTATGGGTTATTATAAAATATTTAAGGTATTTAAAAACCTTTAAAAACATTATCACAAACATAGTTACTTTCATCACTCAGCCTGTGAAATAGAAGTTTACAAGTATGTATTTTAAGTTTACAAGAATGTATTTTAAGAAAGAGAGGGGCACCTGGGTGACTCAGTCTGTTAAGCATCCAGCTTCAGCTCAGGTCATGATCTCAAGACCTGTGAGTTCGAACCCCACATCGTGCTCTGTGCTGACAGCTCAGAGCCTGGAGCCTGCTTTGGATGCTGTGTCTGCCTCTCTCTCTGCCCCTCCTCTGCTCATGCTCTGTCTCTCAAAAATCAATAGACATTAAAAAAATTGTAATAAACATTTGAAAATTTTTTTCCTGATTAAAAGGGAATACTTGTTGTCCTGATTAAAAAGTACATTTTCTTAAGTGTATTTAAGTGGAAAATAATAGACCTGAATGACTTGGGTGAATTTCAAATAATATGAGGGACAGACAATTAGTTCTGCTGGATATATAATATAAAGGACTTAAAAATAAACAATGTTACACTGAGACATTTGGAAGGCAGCTATGCTCACTACTGTACCACCAAACCTGCACAACATTGAGGCATTTGGAAGTAACCGTATGAGAAAGAACAAAAGTCTTCAACGCATTTTGATTCATAAATCAGTTTACTTGTCTCTGATAGCAGGAGCAGTGAACTTGTAAGCGCTGAATTTTTCTACTCTGTCAATAGTTAAATATAAGAACAATGACTCTCAGGTGTTCCTAGTCTTCCCTGGAAAACTTGAATCTTTTAGTCATTACTTCATTCATAATGAAAAGCTACGTTCTGGACATTGTTCTTAGACATTACTTCCTGCTACACGCAGTGTAACAACAAATGAATATTTTAAATGGAAGGCACTCAGAGACTTCATGCATTTACAGATCCAGATGTAAGGTCATTGAGGAGCTCATTGCTCTATTACCAAAATGTGTATTGATTTTATTTCTGTCCATGTTCTTGCTTCTAAAATAGTTTATTGTAAGAACACTAATTTCTGTTGCATACTGATTATGGTAATTGTGGCAGGTCTCACATGATGAAGGTCCGTATGTCTGTGTTGATTGCAAAGCCAGTGAGATCATCTATTTTTTGCTCTCTTCAATACAATTGAGATTTTTCTCCCAGTGTCTATTACTAGGTAAATCTTTTTGGTGCCAGTTCTGATAAATCACAAGGCAGAACAGCCTTGTGGGGAATTAACTCCGTCTCAAAATCATGAGTCTTCAAAACGCTTTTGAATAATGTTTACACTGAAACATAGGTTTGCCTGAATTAATGCCACACTCTTATGACTTAGCTTCAAAATCACACACTTTCTTATGCCCTGGGTTTTATTATAATTGAAATTTTGATAGTTGCTCTAATTAAATGCATAGCATAAATGTATAACATAAGTTGCTCTAATTAAATATATAGCATATCTAATTAAATATATCAAGCATAAACATATTAATAAGCAATTATATAATCATTGACTACAAATGTGTAAAAAGAATGTGTGATTTTTATTCAGGGTAAGAAACTACTTTCCTTCTATTATTTCTTTTATTTTCATTAACCTTTCTTTAAATATATTTCCTTAACAAAAGCACATCTTACCTATTTTTAGCCAATGACAAGACAATTTGATATTTAAAATCATATTATTCTTATTGGTCTGCTGTTAGTGATCTTTGAATTTGACTTTTCCTCTTTATGCTTTATTATTTCATTGAAATGATTAATGAAAATTTTATTTTTTGTAGGTTTCTTTGGTTACTTTAGTCGCAAACACTCTCGGCTACTCAGACCTTGGCCCCATTAAATCCCTTCGGACACTTAGAGCTTTAAGACCTCTAAGAGCTTTATCTAGATTTGAAGGAATGAGGGTAAGAAAATGCTAAACGTTCTAGTATAATATTCTATTTTCTAAATGGAGTATAAAATATGAAAAATAAGTATGTAGAAAGTATAGACTGTTTATATACACATATATGTATGTATATATATAGATGTAATGTTTATATATGTGTATAGATATTCATATACACAGTATTCAGTGCATATTGTTTAACAAAGAGTAAATCAAATACAATAATGCCTCCTTCACGTAATACTGTTAGGCAGTAATCCAAATAAGTGACTTCTCCCTTTTTAAATGAAAATCTTCCCTATGCTAGGAAATTTAGGTGAAGGGGACACTATTAGTTCTGATAACATCTCCCAAATACCAGTCATCAAGGACTTGCCTGTATCAGGTGTTGAAAAAATATTTTTTTTTAAAGAGCTACCCTGGTAGGAGTCATAAGAAAAATCAGGGAAGTCAAGGGGCATCAGCCACCACCTTAAATTTCATCCTTAAAATAAATGTTTCAATAATAGTCGAATGATATCCAAATTGCATTTGAGAAAACTAAAGCTCTGAAAATTTACTGAATTTGCACAAGGCTGCATGGTGCCTGAAACGAGACCATTTTGCATAGACAAACAAGGTGAGAAAAATAATTACTAGCAACCTAGCTTTCAGAGCTGTATTAAACCAGCAACTTCATAAAATACATGCGGGACAATGACCTTATTTTCTCTAAATAGTCCATATCCTTACTTATTTCTGCTCTCCTCAAATTTATTTTTTTACCAGGTTTATACCTGCTTTCTCATGCTTCTGTCGTTCTCTTGGCTGAGAGTGCTTCTCCCTGCCCTGTCTCAACCCTAGCTCCCCAATATAGCAGACACCTACCCAGCCATTAAGCCCCAATTTATATTTGCTTTGTCTCTTCACCACCAGGCATAAGTGATCATCCTCCCTTTATGTTCAGACACACAAAATCCTTATTATATTATTTTGTACTTGTTTATCTGACTGCCTCTCTACCTGTAGTCTCTGAACAACTTAACATGCAGATTAGTCTATCTCACTGAAGTGTGATCTACAGACCAGCCATCAGCATCATCTAAGAATTTATTAGAAATGCAGATGCCCAGGCCCTCCTCCCGACCTACTGAATCATGAACTCTGGGGTGGGGCTCAGAAATCTGAAGCCTCAGGTGAATATCAGAGATCTTTTAGTCCAGCAGATCTTCAGGGTTATCCCTGCTAAACTATGACTGTCATGTCTAGTGTTGAATGCATCCAATGTATAATGGCTCCAGTGTATGTGAGAGATCATAATTATACACAAATATTCATAAGTGTAATTCAATACTTTTATCATATAAGAATTGAAAAATTACAAGTTGTGTTATCACACAGAAAGATAGTATTGGAATCCATTGACATTAACTTCATTTTTTGAGCATTGGTAGAATGTTACAGTTGATCTGGAACTTATGACTCCTATCTGGACTCACACAGACCATCTACTGCATTTTCTTGAACAAAGAATGTATTTTACCCTACAAGCTACTTCCCTCAGCAATTAAGCTAGCCCATTATTCTACCCTCTTTGCTGTTTGTTTTTTATCAATAATTGGAGAATGTTTTAATAGATTTGGAGGAGCAGATATATCTCTATAGCATTTATTAACCACATAAAAGGATATGTTCCTTCCCACTGCAGGATCATTCTGAAGAGTAAATGAAATGATGATTTGAGGCATTATGTAGTTAGCTTCCTTTGAGTCTTGAGGATCTCAAGCTTATTGACTTTCCCAAATGGCTGCTCATCAGACCAATATGTACCTATCTCCCTCAGAGACCACCATTACTCACATTCTTTCAGCAAACATTTTAAACACCAACTATGTGTCAGCTATTAGGCTATAAAAAGAGTACAATGGTGAAGAGACCCCAGTCCCCCAAGACTGAGTGGGGACAAAAGTCATGGAGAGACAGACAGGGAAACAGTGGTTACTCTATGACATCTGCTATGAAATGGTAAGCACACAGTACTACAGGACCATGGAGGCTAGAGTAGCTACCTTGGGAAGTCTAGGAAGGCCTCACAAGGAGGTGACTTTGGAGCCATGACTGAAATAGTGGGCCTCAACCCCCAGGCACCTAGACATTCCAGGCAGAGATGCTAGCTGGTAGAGAAACATAGGGTTGAGTGTGCAAGGCATGTTTGAGCAAGGACTAGAAGGAAAAATGTGCCTCAGTGATAAGCACAGTGTGGAGGTTAGCAGGAAGTGAGGATGAAAGCATAGGCTTGAACAAGAGTTGACCACTTTGAACTTTATTCTCTACTCCTGTGTTTCCTAACCCTTTTAGTGTCACGTACACTATAAGGATCTCATAACACTATGAATCATCTCTTTGTTAAAAAAAAAAAAAATACAACCATAATGTTTTTCATAGAATTTTATGCTGGCATGGAAGCTCAGTGGCCCACAGACCCTAGGTACTATTGCTCTAGGTCAGAGGTCAACAAACTAAAGCCCACAGGCTGATTGCCTGTTTTGTAAAGGAAGTTTTATTGCCTCTCAGCCATGCCCATTTGTTTATAATCTATTGCTACGGGAGCAGAATTGAATACTTGCAACAGAGAACATATAACCCTCAAAGCCTAAAAATACTTAAGAAAATGCTCACCAACCCCTGCTCTAGAAAATCTCAAAGATGGTCAAAGATTCTTAATGTTTCACTGCTTGGAAAAAAGAGGGAGCACAGTGCTCTCACTTAACAAATTAGTCTTTAACACATTTGGACTCAAATACAGACTAGAGCTGAAATATAAAAAGACAGGTAGGTTTCGAAAGATGGGGTAATTAAGAAAATCTGGAGAGTGATAAATGCTACAATAGTGTCCATGCAGGAAAATTGGAGTGGCAAGAGGCACCAGTGATTAATAGCAGTGGAAATGCTGAAAAGCTGAAATAAAGGAAGTATTAACTAATGATAAACTATTTCATTTTTATTTTAACCAAGGCAAGCATTATCTATATTTAGCCCAGGACTTATATATAAAGTATATTTAGAGCTAGAATAATAAATTTGAACAGATGGCTCTCCTTTTGTAGATGAAGAAACTGAGGTCCCAAGGTCTTAATTGAATTCAGTACCATACAACTAGCAGAACCAATTAAATATAAGGGGTTCATACGCTGAAAGACTCCCAACCTTAACTCCAGCTTATATACACCAGTGGTTTCTCTATATAGGAGAATTTTAGCACTGACAAATCTAGGACTAGCACTGACCTTTAAGTGTACATTTTATTTATTTTTTGTCATTTATACTTAGAAATTTCTTTTTTTTCCCTAGATTATGCAGATTTACGACTTCACCTTACATATATCAGGTTTTTGGTTTATTATTTTTATTTTTTCATTTATTTAAGCTATGGTATCATTTTTAGCTACTTTGTTTTGCACTGTTGCTGATACTTTCAATGTGTTTATCAAATATTTTAAGTAAGCTTATCGATCACAGGGCTCCTGTCTCGTTTGTCTTGGTTGGCATACTACTAAGCATAGATAGTTACTACATGTTGCTTGGTGATTTGATGTCTTAAACATGTAAGGGTGGCTTTTCTAATTTCCTTAATTCTGCATTGTGTTTCATTAATGTGGACCATGTAACATTTTTACTAATCCTAATCATCCTTTTCTTTCCTTTGAATACTAGGTGGTCGTGAATGCACTCATAGGTGCAATTCCTTCCATCATGAATGTGCTACTTGTGTGTCTTATATTCTGGCTAATATTTAGCATCATGGGCGTAAATTTGTTTGCTGGGAAGTTCTATGAGTGTGTTAATACCACAGATGGGTCACGTTTTCCAACAAGTCTAGTTAAAAATCGTTCCGACTGTTCTGCACTGATGAACATTAGTCAAAATGTGCGGTGGAAAAACCTGAAGGTGAACTTTGATAATGTTGGACTTGGTTACCTGTCTCTGCTTCAAGTTGTAAGTGAGCCCTGTCATGAATGCTTGATATTGTAGTGGACTCTGGATGAAGGATATAATTCATTGTTTAATCTATTAACTGGAAGTTAAAGATAATGTACTTTGTGACTTTAAAGAGAGACTTGGTCTTTCATAGAACATGTGCCTATAAGACATGTTCTGGAAAACTCTACCTCTGGAAAAATTAAAGTTCATGTGCAAAATTTTCAGGAATTGTAACAACCTGGAAATAATTAACTAGGGCTAAGATTTACAATGTGACTTGGCACTATGTCCTTTTGGTGCTCGACATAGCATCTTTATATTAAATTGATATTTTGAAATAGAGTAAAATTCAGTGATTTGATACCACTTAATAAATGTAACAATAAATGGACTGAATTCGTGTATGGCTATTTTAGAGTGTGAGCTTCACATTCAGATTCTATTGTTATATTTACAGGCAACATTTAAGGGATGGATGGATATTATGTATGCAGCTGTTGATTCTGTTAATGTAAGTATTGGTCAATATAACACAAACTCTACAGTTTTTAAAGCTCCTGAGTTTAGGTCAGCCATTTTCAAATAGTAGCTCCAAGGAGCCCTTGGTACGTACACACAAAATGAAGAACTTCCTTCCACCCAATAATAGCCTAGTGATGACGTGTGCAGCATTCGGGGACAGAGCTTAACTCAAATTCTGGTTCTATCATATGTAAGCTCTGTAACTGACTTTGAGCAAATTACTTTGCCTCTCTCAGCTTGTTTATTGGCTGTAAAAAGAAAAAAAAAATTACTGTCCATGTCATGGGATTGTTCTGAGGAACCAACCAGAAAATGTAAGTAGAGCACTTTGCACACCCTGGCAATAAGTGCTCAATAAATACATTTATCAAAATAAAAATTAAATATCATAAGTTACTCATGGGTTTTAAATTTTTTTATTCATAGATTTTGTTGTTTTTATGTTTAAAATGCTCTGGAAGGGTTTATGTGAAATGAGTTCCATGCTAAGAAGTTAAATCCAGTGAAGACATTTGTGTAATCAAATGAAGAAAAAAAATCAATAAAATTTATATAAATATGGTATCACATTCTTTACAGTTTTTTATTCTGGAAATAAATAACATACTTCAGTTCAGTTAGTTACCAGATGGTCTGTCCTACCAATCTGAGAACAAGTACTACATATGGTTAAGTCCTTTGTAGTCATTTGAAGATTATATTCATGTACATAGTAAGCATGCAATAAATATTTATTGCTTAACGCTTAATGCTTAATGTTGAATAAATTTTAAGAAGGTTTAGGCTGATCCTCAAGATGCCATGGCTTCTGAAAAGCCAAGTTCACCAAGGATAGCACTGTCTGGATTAACTTGTCAGACCATGAAAAAAACAAAATCATTAATGTTATTGTCAATATGCTGCTAACTTTTGTTAATCTTATAGGTAGACAAGCAGCCCATCTATGAATACAGCCTCTACATGTATATTTATTTTGTCATCTTTATCATCTTTGGATCATTCTTCACTTTGAACTTATTCATTGGTGTCATCATAGATAATTTCAACCAACAGAAAAAAAAGATAAGTATTTTAAGGGTTTTTTTTTTTACTGTACTGAAAAATATGAACAATTATTTTCCTAAAAATATGATTTGAAATTTAATTTGATACCAATTAGTGATTAGCTTCATTATAACTTCATTTATTTTTTTAAATAATTGAATACAGATATGCTTAATCTCATTTATCTCTGCACAGAAAATAATTATCTCCTGTCATATTTTTAAGCAATATGACAAGTATTGAGTTTTTGTCAATGTTCGCTATAGAGGATTGACTAATTAAGAAAAATTAATGCACTAATTGTTTATTCAAAGCATATTTCATAAGGAGTTACATTCATTCTCTGAGCCACTGCTCTGTGTGGTATACATTGGGCTGGCCCTTGATGGACAACAGCACAGGATATGTTTCCTGACTTCAGGGGGTTTGTATCATAGCAGAAGCAATGATACATGTGGTGGAAATTAAGATTTGTTGAATGTTGCAAGTAAGATACTTTCCTGAGATTTGTGTTTCATTAACTTTCACATCAACTGTATTAGTTTTTTAAGGCTCCTATAACCAAGTACCACAAACTGGTGGCTTCAAACAACACAAATTTATTCTCTCACAGTTATGGAGGCTGCAAGTCCAAAATCAAGGTTTTGTCAGGGCCATGCTGTCTTTAGAGCCTTTAGGGAAGGCTTCTGGTAGCTTCTGGTAGCTCAAGTGTTACTTGCCTTATGGCAGCATATCTTTAGTCTCTGCCTCCATGGTCACATGGAGTGTTTTCCCTCTCTGTGTCTCTATCCTTTGCTTATGAGGATACTCGTCATAGTGGATTAAAGGCTCACTCTTCTCTAGTATGACCTCACCTTGATTTAATTACATCTACAATGACAACATTTCCACATAAGGTAATTCTGAAGTATTAGGGGCTAGGACTTTAAAATATTTTTTTGGGGGGACACAACTCAACCTAAAATATCTACCCTAAAATTTATTATTATTATTATTATTATTATTATTATTATTATTATTATTATTGACTTTGTCTGATAAATGTGGGCAGCCACAAAAAGGTTAAGTGATGTACCCAAGATCATGCATCTAGTAAGTGATAGTTCTGATAAGGTCAGTAGTTGATCCCATATACAGCATATATTTTTTAGCCCCTGCACTATTCCAGATCCCTAAATACTATAATATGAAATAATGATAAGTGTAATAAAAATTAACAAAAGCAACAATAATAACAACAACAAAATAAATGGACAGAGAAAAAATAGATGTAAATAGAAAAAAACACATTTATGTGACAATTGGTAGGCTTTGTAAGATTAATAAGAAGACATGTAGAAACTGAGAGGCAGAAAGATGGATAATCCACAGGGAGGGACAGAGAAATGTGTGAGCACGTGCATAGGGCTGACATAAGAGGAAATAATCCAGGAGGAATAGCCTTCCATCCAGTTTGAATGGAGTTTTGAGATGGAATTTTAAGAAGAGAAATAGTACAAAGATGAAGTCTTGCCTGAGAGCAGATCTGAAAAGCCATATTAGGTATTTTTCAGTAGGAGCTGATGTGTCATTGAGGTATTTTGAGCAAGGGAGCACATATAGGCAGGACAGTGGCATTTATTATGACTTGATGATGTGTCTGATTCTGTGTAAAGTACTCCACATGTGTAATCTTAGTCGCATTTTACAGCAAACGTAAAAGGCATTATATCACCACTTCCCCTGTCAGAGAGGATGTGTTACTTGCGTGTGATCCGACAGTTAGGAAGTAGTCTCATCACAGATCCAACTCTGGAGTCTCTTCTTCCAGGGACTATGAAAACTCAGTTCTAATTTAAAAACTGAATCCAGCAATGATGCGTAGAATGACTGAAGAGAGACCCAAGACTAGGTCAGATTCTGCATTACCTGCTACCTGGACCACATTTAAGTCTCCAAATTAGTCATTTGCAGCAATGGGGAATACGGGATATGTTCAATGAAGAGCCTGTAGTGGGTACAGTCTATAGTATTATCTGTGATTTGCAAGAGAATAAATCATCTAAGAAGTCTCAATTTTCCTGTCAAAGTTGGCTGAGTTACTGTAACTGTAGCACCACCCACAGGAAAAGAAATCTTTCCAAGATAAGGGGTAGGATTCCAAGAGGGAGTCATTTTAGATACTGGCTTAGCATTTAAGAAAAGATAGATGTACAAGAAATGAAATTTCATTATTGTACGTGACTGATATTCACGATTGGAAGGAAATTTAGTAAATGTTAAATGTTATTTATGCTTACATTTTCAAATATAGGTTTTTTTCAAAGATATTTTGAAAATTCCATCTTCCATTCTTACATTTAATATCTGAGAGCCACACTTAGCTAACATTATCATATATTCGTGGCTTTAGACACAGAATCTCTAAAAATTGATGATTAACCTTGAAAATAAGTTTACAAAGTATACTCTAATTTTCAATTTAATTATTTTTTTCAACTTTAGTCATTATATATGTGAATATATGGTATATAAGCATATACGCATGATTCCCCAATATTCCCTGCATAGGATCAATCAAACATATATCTAGATAAAGCCATGTGACCATGGGCAGGACAGCCACAACCCTAACTGCTTTAATCTTCTTGCTTTTAAATGTTACTCTTACAAGAATTGCCACTGGAGGAAGATAGGATGGGTTGACACCATTACCATTACTGTCAGGCAAAAGTTACTAATTTAGAAGCACTGCCAACTACCACTATCCCCTACATTTCTTCTAGTATTTAATTTGCAATTTAAGCATACCTTTTATATTCTGACCTTTTCTGAATGGCCTACGGTTTCTTTCCACCTTAGTAAGAAACAGGACCGACACTTCAATTAACCTACTACATAGGAGATCTTCTGCTAGATAACTTTGTGTATGTGAATTCATCTAATCCACAGACAAGCTAATGAAAGTGGCATCTTTATAGAAAAGTATATATGCTGGGGCCTGGTAAGGATAAGTAATTTGTTTCAAATCAATCAACAGGTCCATTGGCATTCAGGATCCAAAGGTCTGTTTGGCTTCAAAGCCCATATTCTTTTCCCAGCGTATTCTTGACTCTTAAGGCTTTTTAACTTAGTGCTTTGGTCTCAGCTCATAGCTCTTCTAATAACCAACCCCACTTTACTAGTTTTTCCAAATACCCATCACTTCTATAAGTAATGTTTTCATTTAATGAGTTCATGTGATAATAAGAGTTTAATAATTCATTAGAAAACATACTTTGGAAAATTAGAACACAAATTATTAATAGGTTCAAGTTACAAAAGGGAAAAATATGTAGTATATTTACACAAAGACCTAGTATAGCCCTGGTTACGTATGGGTAAATTCTGAGTAAAGCAACCCCTTTTAGTAACTATAACCTTATTAGGAAGGTTAGTAACAACAACAGTAATAGCAACCAACAATTATTGAGGGCTTGTGCATCTGGCATTATTCTGAGTGCTTTGAATACATGATCTCAGTTGATCCTCAGAACAAGACAACTGAGATATAGCTACTCTTTTAATGATGAGATGACTTATCCTTAAAGAGATTAAGAAACTTGCCTAAGGACAACAGAGATAGGATTTGAACAAAGATGATCTGATACTAGAACTACAGTCTTACGTACTAAGTAACACAGCCTTGACATAGTGTGTAACGTTGAAAAGGACCAGCCTGATTTACAAAGTGTCTTCCATCTAGCTTTTAAAGGGATACATTTTGCACAAGGTCTCTAAAGCTACAGTAAAACCAAACAACACCAGTTCCTCTATTAGAGCATTTTGTAATCTCCTAGTTTTATCCCCACCTTTTATTATTTTGGCAAACAAGGTATCATTAAGAAAAGTTAAAATTTGCCACTTTGATTTTTACCTCTAATTCAGAGTTCTCTTCCCAGTGTTTTCCTAGCTTCTTCTGGTAAGTTCTTGACATGGTATGGCATTCAGTTTCCGCTCATAAGTAGTTCTCTTAACACTGGCCTGAAGGCTCTCCTGGATACCTAGCATGAATATGTAAGATAAATACCAAAGACTGTATATCAACTAGAATAAAGGTGAGTTAAAACAGTTTAAGAAAGAAAGCAGAGTCTGGTTACCATTAGGTATTTGATACATTTTTTAAAATGCGGTATAATAGAAAGCTATTGCCCAATCCAAGAAAACTAAAGGGAAACAATAACCAGATGATCTTTAACTCCCCAACCCTACAAATTAAGTAAGGATTCGAGAACGAAAAATTATTCAAAATAAATTCCACATTACATAGATTATACTAATTTGTCCCATAACTAAAAAGTTGATGTTACACATCAATGTAGAAAATGTGTGAATCTGTAAAAATTACAGATAATTTTAAGAAAATTGGCATACCCTAAAAGAACAGATAAAGCTTCTAAGCCCCCTTTGTGAAATAAAGATCAAAAACCTTCATTTAAATTTTTTCAATGTTTCTTTCTTTTTTAAATTTTTTTTAATGTTTATTTATTTTTGAGAGAGACAGAGACAGAACATGAGCAGATGAGAGACAGAGAGAAAGGGAGACACAGAATCCAAAGTAGGCTCCAGGGTCTCAGCTGTCAGCACAGAGGCAAAATCATGACCTGAGCTGAAGTCAGACACTTAACCGACTGAGCCAACCAGGCACCCCAATGTTTGTTTGTTTGTTTGTTGGTTGGTTGGTTTGTTGGTTTGTTGGTTTGTTGGTTTGTTTTGAGAGACAGAGAGAGGGTGCAAACTGGGGATGAACAGGGAGAGAGAGACAGAGGATCCAAAGCAGGCTCTCCACTGTTAGTGCAGAGCCCAAAATGGGGCTCAAACTCACAAACCATGAGATCATGACATGAGCCAAACTCAGATGCTTAACGAACTGGGCCACCCAGGCGACCCCAAAAAACTTTAGAGTTAGTTATTTTTACTGTTGAATTTTAAAGGTTGTCTATTCAATTAGGAAGTCCTTCAGGTCAAGGATCCTGAATCATTGGTAATTTCCTCAATACCTCCAACACTATTATACATAATGTTGACACCCAATAACCTGCTTATATTGCAGTTTCTTTATTGGAATGAAAAAAGTATCTAACAAGTTTCTTCAAACACCCCCCCCACACACACACACACACAGATATTGTGTGTTACATGTTCACTGTGCAGTAGTCTCCCCCACTCATTATCTATAGGTCATATGTTTCAGTGGATGCCTGAAGCCATAGATAGTACCAAACCTTAAATGTACCATGTTTTTTCTTCTACATGCATACCTATGGTAAAGTCTAATTTATAAATAGGCATAGTAAGAGATTAACAACAATAATAATAAAATAGAACAATATGCCATAATACAAGTTACGTGAATATCATCTCTCTGTCTCAAAATATCTTATTGTACTATACTCCCCTTCTTGTGATGGTGTGAGATGATAAAATGTCTATGTAATGAGATGAAGTGAGGTGACTATCTGCAGACATTGTGATGTAGCCTTGGGTTACTATTCACCTTCTGACCTATGCCAGGAGGGTCACTTGCTTCTAGACCACAGTTGACCATGGGGAACAGAAACCACAGGAAGCAGAACCACAGATAAGAGGGCACTACTGTATATTCTTTTTCTTTGCTAAACAAATATGGCATTTATAAATGAATACAAATAACATAAAATTATTTTTACTATGGTTTTGGCCCCTACTTTTCATTAGAGTCCCAAATATTAGCCAAATCATCAAAAAAGATGTTCAGTATTATTTTGTATAACTCTTCCTAATATATTTGTAATCTAGCAATAAAATGCCTGAGATAGGTAGCAGATAAAATGAAATACCAGCACATAGTTTAAAATGACACGGGTTACTGCACCAAAAGAAAATTGAGCCAATAATTATTGTATGTAATACATATATTTTACGTATGCACATTACATTATTTATGGAGAGTAACATGCCTACATCTAAGTAATTCTTTAAGATGGGTTTTATTTATAGCTATGTGGCACATAATAAATGCATTTTATTTCTATATTAATACATTTTTAACCTGTCTTAATGATCTGAAGAAAGATCCAGACCATGATTCTGATTTTAACTAGATTTATTTTTTTATTTCTTTACCTTGGAGGTCAAGACATCTTTATGACAGAAGAACAGAAGAAATATTATAATGCGATGAAAAAGCTGGGATCTAAGAAACCACAAAAGCCAATACCTCGGCCAGGGGTAAAAAAAAAAAAAAAAAAAGAAAAGAAAAAAAAAAACAATTCATCTTAAAACAACACAGGGGTTAGGGGCACCAACCCTCCACACAGTCAAAATCTGCATATCAACTTCTGACTCCTCCAAATCTTAACTACTAATAGCCTACTGTTGACCAAAAATCTTACTGATAAACTAAATGGTTGATGAACACATATTTTACATGTTATATGTATTATATACTGTATTATATATGGTAAGCTAGAGAAAACAAAATGTTATTAAGAGAATAATAAAGAAGAGAAAATATATTTACAGTACTGCACTGTATTTATCTTTATAAAACCCATGATTAATGGACTTATGTAGTTCAAAACTGTTGTCCAAGGGGCAACTGTGTATTTTTACATATATATCTCTAGCATATAAATTTTCAAATTATTTTAAATTCATCTTTAACGTACAACTAGTTCTTAAACATGAATGCTAATATTTGAATAAAAGGCCTTATAAAACTGAATATATGTATTTTGAACGTTATCACTGTTCTTAATATTCCTATAATATTCCTATAAAAATTATAAATAATTATATATGGCCTGTGGAGAATACAAATAAAATGTAATTTTGATTGAAACTTATTTATCTAAGTAATGACTTTATGATGTAGTGATTGCTGTCTATCAGTAGGGTAAAACTAACATGAAGATTTTTAATATTGCAACAAATAGCAAAAGAAGCAGTTGGACTGGTTGTGAGTCTAAACTTTTTCCTACTGTGAAGTCAAAGACCAGAATGGGCTCAGATGGAAATAGTGAGTCTAAGCAGTCAAAGAATAGTTTGTATTCCTCTAACAACTTGGGGGAAAAAATTTAAATGCATATAATTTAAATGCATATAATGCATATAAGCATTATAATGCATATAATGCATTATATGCATTTAAATTTGTATTGAACATAACACACCTTGCCAAAGAGTCATGGCTGAAGACAAAGCCAGTTAGTACCCAGCTGGCAACATGAGGATCACCCAGCACTTTTTAAATGGACACATTGCCAGGTCTCAACCAGACCTGTTGAATCACAATCTATGGATTTGACACCCTGGTATTTAATTTTTTGCGTGCCCTACTTGATCTTGGTAAAATGCTTTAAGGCCTTTCCTAAAAGGATTTTGAAGAAGCTATGTTTCCTAGAAAGCATAATACTAACAGTGAGACTGAAAAGAAAGGTGATTTGTAAGTATGAATATGTATGGAAATACATATCCCATACATGAAAGAGATAGGAAAATATAAGTCTCTGATACTACAGCAGTCATATAAATATAAGACACTGCAACACATTAGTTAAAATAATATGTCAAAGTAGAAATATAGAGACATGATATTTTATTAACTTGAAATACTCTGGGTAGTAGAGCTGCGGTGTTTTAGTAAAAAATTACTGGTGACTGAAACAATTCATATATAACATAGTAGGGTTGGATGAGCTTAAAAGCAAATGTGAGTGTACATGACCAACTGAAGTCTGTTTGGTATATACTGAAAGTCAACAACAACAAAAACTTTTCATTCACTCTGACTTTGATTTAACTCATGAATAATATCTCTTGTAGAATCAAGAACTTATGACCAAAGATAATTTATGCAACTTTGAAGACACAACTTTAAAAAAATTTTTTAATAATATAATGATTAATGGATATTTGCAAAATTTGCTCTACATTCCATATTATTCTTGTTTCTTTACAGAACAAATTCCAAGGATGTATATTTGACCTAGTAACAAACCAAGTGTTTGATATCACCATCATGGTTCTTATCTGCCTCAACATGGTAACCATGATGGTAGAAAAAGAGGGACAAAGTGACTACATGACTGATGTTTTATATTGGATAAATGTGGTTTTTATTATCCTTTTCACTGGAGAATGTGTGCTGAAACTGATCTCCCTCAGACATTACTACTTCACTGTAGGATGGAACATTTTTGATTTTGTGGTTGTGATTCTCTCCATTGTAGGTAAGACCATTTTGAATCAAACTAAACTTCACACATGCTCAGAGAAGGTTCTGAATTCTTGAATGTAAATTTACTTTTGGATATGTTAGTAAAATGAAGAATGGAGGAACCTTAAAAACAAAACTAAATAAAACAAAGACTTCTGTGTCAGAATTCTTATGTTTATGCTATAGGCCTCAAAGCCACAAGCATGTAATACTTCTTGATACTTGATTTCCAAGATTACTTTTCACAGAAGTAGCAACTACGTCTATATGTAGGGTTGAAGGTAGAAAGACCTATATGTAGGTAGGAAGACCAATGCAGAATCTGAAATCACCTCCAATTTTAGCACATATGAGAACTGTCCCTTGATTAACGATTACTAACACCCAGAATATCCTTGACTCTGCGTGAAAATTCTTTCTAAATTCAAAGTGAAGGTAAGGTCTTAAGAAATGCCATGTTCATTTCTTATGGCTTCATACTTGGCAAAGACTTGTCAATACAATCATTTCTCAACCAACCTCAGTCATGTCTGTGAATCACAGCACATGGTTGTATACTTTCTCCCCTTTACCATAGCTGTTTTTCTGTCTTCTTGTTTTTTCATTATCTGTACAAGCTTTGCCCAGTATTTTAGGGTTTCATTTATTTTAAGAATTACAAATTTTAGACAGAACAAGATTGCAGAGATTATTTAATACAAATTCAACTTATAGATGATAAAACAGTCCCACAAGGGTTAAAGGTCATATGATCTAAAACTTCCTTATTGAGTACCATGTAACTTAGAAGAGGCATTCAAAACCAGTTTTGGAAAAAAAGAGAAGTAAGAAAGTATTAAGATATAAGAAAACGAGTTAAAATTTAGGTAGGAATCTCAGAGGAATAACAAGCAAAATAGTGGGAGCATTCCCATTAAATTAGGAAGAAGAAAAGAGTGTTCCTCTATCACTTCTATTTTTAACAGTATTGGCTGATGAAATTAGATAAGAAAACAGAGAGGTACATGGAGCCAGTTATCTTCATCTTCAGATCACATTATGGCATTCTTTAAAAATGAAAGAGAATCCACCAAAAACATGGATTCAGTTAGATTTCAGAAGATACAAATTTTAAGTCACATGTATCAATATTCATAAATGTTTTATATGTGGACAAAAAATTTGGAAAGTATACCTAAAGAAAAATATCATTTATATTGGCAATAAAAATAAAGTAAAATATCTAGTAACAACTTTAATAAGAAATGCATAAAACTTCTATGAGGAAGCTAACATACATAAAGGAAGTCTTAAATAATTGAAAGGCTTTTCTTTTACTTGGATAAGAAGGCTATCACTTTAATCATGACCCTTTTTAAAATAAATTAATTATAAATAAAGTGTCATCCCAGTGAGAATATCAGTAAGTCTTTTTGCATGATGGAGATAATGGCAATATAAGTCTAAATGATTATAAAATTCATCTGGAAGAAAAATTAAAGTATTACTAGATATTTATACTATTATAACATTGATGAAGTAAAACAGTGTTTTAAAAAGCTCAATGGATTCAAATAGATAATTCAAAATTTAACTTCAAATATATAGAAGATAAATAATTTGCTCAGTAGAAAAATCACATGAATCAAAAATTAAAGTGTAAAATAAAATAAATTCAAGAAGAAATAGATTTATAACAATGAACTTGAATCAAATCATCCTTCCTATGTCATCTCACAAATTTGAATCTATGAAGAAAAAAATAACAACTATGTCTGCATAAAAATCAAAATATTCTATGGACAAAAACTAACCACTACCTCTCCCCAAAACGAAAAGATTGAAAGACAAAATACAGGGGAAAAAATTATGTAACATTTAAGAACAATAAAGGATTAACACTTTCAATAGAAAAATGGTCTCCCTAAATCAATAATAGTAAATATCTCAATAGGGAAATGGGCAAAGGACTTAACATGGCCAAAAGAGAAAGTTGAAAACAGCCAACAAGCACACAAAATATCCAATAAATAAGAAAAAAATGTAAATTTTTTTCCAAGAAAAATGCAAATAAGTTATAATGAGATGTTTTGAAACATCATAAAGATTTTCTGGTAAAAATTATAAAGAATTACAATACTAATTGAGCATGCAGAGTATGAGCACTTTCATATATAACTGAGGAGTTGTACAAACTTTCTGGAGATAGATTTCGTGACAGATAAAAAATTTTAAATACACTGTTTGATATTTTATTAATGTATTACCAAATGATGCTCATGTAACTAGAAAAAATATACCTACTTAGATATTCATCTCAGCGAAAACAACATAAATTTCTTCAATATGTGTTCATTTGGAAAGAACATTGTAAAACTATAAGAAATTACTTTGTTGTCATTTGTATGGAAATATTTCCATGACATATGATGAAGTGACTATAATAAATTATGAAAGATGCTTATATAACATAATTATATTCCTGTGACAATGTGTGTGTGTGAGCTTGCATAGAAAAATGTCAAAAGTGATACTCAGCAAAACAGTAACAGTGATTATAATTGGTGATATTTCAGGTGATTTATATTTCCTTTTTAGCATTTTACTGTACTGCTTGAACTTTCTACATGAGTACGTATTACCCTTATAATTAAAATTATTTTGGAGGAAAAAAAATGTCCACAAACTTAGTAAAAGGAGAGAAAATGTCACAATGATAATTTCATTTTCCTTTGGGATTGCTCAATCTTTTGATTGTTATGAAATTGCTTTCAATATAAAAGGACAGTTCTGAAATCGTAAGAGATAAGATGGCAGATAAAAATACTTAAAGTCATGATTTTCTGTAGCATGGAAATTTAACTATTTCTATCCCCTCCCTCCTCACAAGGTATGTTTCTGGCTGAGCTGATAGAAAAATACTTCGTGTCCCCTACCCTGTTCCGAGTGATCCGTCTCGCCAGGATTGGTCGAATCTTGCGTCTGATCAAAGGGGCGAAGGGGATCCGCACGCTGCTCTTTGCTCTGATGATGTCCCTTCCCGCCTTGTTTAACATCGGCCTCCTGCTCTTCCTGGTCATGTTCATCTACGCCATCTTTGGAATGTCCAACTTTGCTTATGTTAAAAAGGAAGCTGGAATTAATGACATGTTCAACTTTGAGACCTTTGGCAACAGCATGATCTGCCTGTTCCAAATTACCACCTCTGCTGGCTGGGATGGATTGCTAGCACCTATTCTCAACAGTGCACCCCCTGATTGTGACCCCAAAAAAGTTCATCCTGGAAGTTCAGTTGAAGGAGACTGTGGTAGCCCATCTGTTGGGATATTCTATTTCGTCAGTTACATCATCATATCATTTCTAGTTGTGGTGAACATGTACATCGCTGTCATCCTGGAGAACTTCAGTGTCGCTACTGAGGAAAGTACTGAGCCCCTGAGTGAGGATGACTTTGAGATGTTCTATGAGGTTTGGGAGAAGTTTGATCCTGATGCCACCCAGTTTATAGAGTATAGCAAACTCTCTGATTTTGCAGCTGCCCTAGATCCTCCTCTCCTCATAGCAAAACCAAACAAAGTCCAGCTCATTGCCATGGACCTGCCCATGGTCAGTGGGGACCGGATCCATTGTCTTGACATCTTATTTGCTTTTACAAAGCGTGTTCTGGGTGAAAGCGGAGAGATGGACTCTCTACGTTCACAGATGGAAGAAAGGTTCATGTCAGCAAATCCTTCCAAAGTGTCCTATGAACCCATAACAACTACACTAAAACGAAAACAAGAGGATGTGTCTGCTACTGTCATTCAGCGTGCTTACAGACGTTACCGCTTACGGCAAAATGTCAAAAATATATCAAGTATATACATAAAAGATGGAAACCGAGATGATGATTTGCCCAATAAAGAAGATAAGGTTTTTGATAATGTTAATGAGAACTCAAGTCCAGAAAAAACAGATGCAACCCCATCCACTGTCTCTCCCCCTTCATATGATAGTGTAACAAAGCCAGACAAAGAGAAATATGAAAAAGACAAAACAGAAAAAGAAGACAAAGGGAAAGATGGCAAAGAAAGCAAAAAATAGAGCTTCGTTTTTGATATATTGTTTACAGCCTGTGAAGGTGATAAATTTGTGTTAATAAGACTCTTTTAAGGACGTCTATGCCAAAACTTTTCATCAAAATAGTCTCAAAGTCATTGCCGTGACTAGCTCAGATTCCCTAAAATAGGTGGGCAGCATTAGCAGATGGCTGTGTTTGCACTGGTAGATGATTCTGTAAGAATTGTAAGAATATTCTATAGGGGTTATTGACTACAGCAAACAAAGGTGATTTAATTTTATTTGCTTTTAATAAATCAGAAGACCATGTGGAAAATGTTCACATCTGCCTTGTCATCTTTTCACAGAATGGTAAATATTCGTGTTTCCCATGCAAATACAACCGCACACATGCATCTATCATTTGGATATCTATAAAAGTATTTTACCTTGGCTTTGCAATGAAATGCCCTGATACAAGGAATGGACATTAATAACAAATATTTAGTTAATATATCTTGTTATATTAGGGAGCAAGACTCTTCTTCATGTACAGAAGTCATTCTATATTTTGAGGTGCTTAAATTTATTCTATATCGCAACAGAACCAATTTTCATGTGCCTATACAATGCCATGAGATTATAAACATATGTAGGCTATTCATTTCAAGGAATACTTTTCATTCATCTTGACTCATAGACCAACCAGGATAAGACTTACCTGTAGAGTATTGTGCTTCATAGCCCATCTTTTAAAATATCCTTCTTGGTTCATACAATAACCATACAACACGAAAAATTATTTTAAGTACATATCGCATTCCTCAAAAGAAGAAAAAAGTGAAGATACTGAAGAAAAGGAGGAAGTGAAGAAAACGTTATTCACTATTATTTATACAAACTAACACCAGACTGTCCTGCCTAAAAACACCAGTGATGACCCAACTCTTCATCTGTTTGGTCACAATTTTCTGCTTTTTCTCATGCAGTATTGTCAAGTCATTCTTTCGCACAAAGCAACGTTGATACTTTCCTTCCGTGAAGTGATTCCTGATGTACAGAAACCTATTTGATACTGTGGTACATGTCTGAGAAGATAATGACTTGGGCAAAGTATTTACTGCATCACCTGTTTTCCATCCTAATGTGTGTATGGCAGACTTCCAAGTCATAATATATGGCAGGATTTCTTTTTTTTTTTTATGAAATTTATTGTCAAATTGGTTTCCATACTTTCAACACAGACTTGTGTTTAGTATGAGTGAAAGATCATTCAGTGGGGATTCTTGCCAACTTGCTTTCTTACCACTAACCTACTTTCCTAATTTGTGCTATTAATCCTTTTGGACCTTTTTCTTTCACCTATAAAATGAGGACAATGTCACCTTCACCTTAAAATTCTATGACTATGAGGTATATTTTACATCAATCAATAAAGTACCCTGAGCTTATAGTTTACCAAGCACATATTCATTTTGCTTTAGCTGTTGTCCTCCTACCAGGGATTTTAAGCCTAGCTTTAAAAAGTCCTTGTTGGTAGTGGCTTAAAAAGAAATGACCATGATGCATTTTTTCATGAGTTTATTTTAGGAATACGAAATATTTCTTCTATCAAGTTACTTATGCATAGGCAAAAATTGAGTTACATAAGTAGGAAGTAATTTTATTTAGAAGATTTTGTAGGAGTTTTCAAAGCAAATGTACATATCATTCATTTGCTTTTCTAAATTAAAAAGGGACATAAATTATATTTCTATAATAAATACAACATATTTTTTGTTGCTCTGGCTAATTAAAAATAAAGGAGATTTAAACATGCCTATAGAGATGAAGATATGGGTAGAGAATGATAGAAAGGAGGAGAGACTAAGAAAAACAGACAAAAACAGAGACATTTCCATAGAACTTTGTATCTTGAATCTTTTAAAATTGTGATGTATTTTACAACATCCATGAGGGAAATAATCACTTCTAGACATTTGTCCTAAGGTACATATGAAATTAAATCTAGGGCCAAAGATTCTACACCTACATTCAATCATTCATCTTAGGTTATTTGAGCCTCTTTTTTATTTAATGTGAAAGATACCATGCAGTGTTTTCCTGGACTATGTAGAGCATTGCATTGCATATCTGTTAAGCCTGTTGAAAATAGGTTTTGACAATTAGGGAACCATACAAAATCTATTACATTTGTAAGGTTTTTAATACATTAAATTAAGAAATTAATATCATCTTAGATTTAAATTCAGTCTACCTTCATTATTTTAAGCCCATATAAATATAACTGCATTTTGCATATTTATATATTATGAAAAGATATATGGTAGATAGGTTTTTGTGTGATTTACTATTAATGTTTTTACATTGCCTTATTTTTATGTAAAGTAAAAAATATTGGCAACTGGTTCCTCAACAGTTTCTTCTTAGCATTTCAAAAACAATTTACAAATTTCCTCTTTTCTCCTATTTCATGCTGAACCAATTTCATGCTGAACAATAATTTTTTTTAATATAACATAGTTAGGTTTTGTATATATACGTTTTCCCAGGAATGTCTAGTTGTGACTTTTTATCAATTAAAAACAATATTTGGGATTAAGAGCTTATTTAGTACTGTGTAAGCTTAAAGTAAAATTAGACTTTGCTTTTCATGTAAGGTACTGTTTGGTACTGATAATGAGATACCAACGTCCAGAAGGCACTGTCATACTAATATTTAAATCACATAATCACTAAATTCATTTTACCTAATGATATAGAATGGTAGTTACACCCTAAAATTTAAATTAGAACTAAATGAAAGCAAACACAAATGGAAATAAAGATTTGAACACAAATTCATACGTACAATTTGGAGAAATTACAATGGGAGAATCTCATTTTGCCTTTTTGACTGTCATATCTTTTGCAAAAGATACAAGTGACTTGTGGGCTGTTTCTAGATGCTGATTGTTGAAAACCTCAACCTAAAATGTTCAGCATGATTTTATAGATTTTTGATAGCTTTATTAAAAAGATTTAAGATAAAATGCACATGTAAATAAAGCAGTTTTAAATAGCAATTTTGGAGAAATGTCACTGTAAGTAATGAAAAGAGGGCCAGCTAAATTAGAAGGGGCCAAGGAAGTGGCCTGGGTTTAGGACCTATGTATAGAGACATTTTTTTAAAACATCTGTGGTTATGATGTAATATTCTTGAGGAAAATAATCAAGAATTGCTTCATAAAAATAAATGAATAGCCATGAGTATAATAATGCTGTTTACATAGAATTCTTTCACAATTTCGTACATCTGTGAATGCTCAAAATGTTTGATTTTGTCATACATTATATTGCAGTTATACCCAAGACTTACACATTGTAATAGAATGTAAAAATAAAAATCATTAACAAGACAGAGTCATGTGTGTATGTATTTTCTGTTTATGTGAGAATGACCTTTAGGAAAACAAGTTTAGTGCATCCCTAAATAAGTTGAAGCTGATAGCTTTTTTTTTTAATGGAAAGATGGACAGTTTCCAATGTCCTCCATACAAAGTCTTCCAGGATAAGAAATATGGGGATAAAGAATATAGAGTTCCAAAGAAATTCATTGAAATCCACAACAGAGTTTGTGCAGAAGAAAAAATTTTAGACAAGAAATGAAAATATGCCAACATTTAGTTACACAGTGACTGTATGCATCTTTTTCACGAAATAGAATAGTGTAATTGTGTAATTGAAAGATAGTATAATGTATGTAATGGCTAAGGGCTTGGGTTCCAGATCCAGAACTGTATTTGGATGCCAATTAAGCCATGACTCTCTGAATTTCCTAAATACATTATTTAATCTATATGTGCCTCAGCTTTCTCATCTATAAAATGAGGATAATTGTACTACTTCACTATACAGTCACAGGATAGAAGGAGGAAATCCACATGAAGCAATTAGAACAATGCCTGACAATACAGAATCAATAATTTACATTAGTAGTAGTAGTTAGTGTAGCAACCAGTTTGCCACTAAACATGAGAGAACCCAGGCAACCTATCATATAGGAACAGAATGCATTCTTCATGACAATATTTTCTCTATTTTATGACTTTGTACAAATAGAGTACCCAAAAGAGTCTCACATATCTTATTGATATGTAAAGAACATTTAGTGATGTGACATATACACAACAATATTTCAAAATGGAGACTTGTGAATTCAAGTAACATGCGAACATGAAGAAACGTGTATATTTACAAAGGTTTAGCTTATTCCAAGAAAAAATTTGGAGGAGGTAGTTCCCAGAGTTAACTACATAGTCAAGCCAAACCTGTATTTTGTTTTAGCTGTGAGCATCCAGTCCTGCTTTTGGTCTTTAAGTAAGACACAGTAATAATAATCGCTGCCATGCTAGACCATTATTTCAACCTTGTATGCTATTATAATGGCATATAAAAAGATATAAAACATTCCTAGGGACTTCTGTACTGGCAGTTGTGATAATCACTGCAAAATAAAATTATGATCCCTGAACAGCACCATGATGCATCTTATGAGTGGCAATCACATGAAGTTCCTACAACAAAAGACTGAACTTCTTCCTTACTATAGATAACACTATACCATAATCCAAGCAAAATTAGCTGCGGAGTACATGGTCATCTCAAGGGAGGGAAGAATTGCATGCTGGCTAGAGCAGAGACCTGTGCCGCAATACCATTTGATGCACACAGGAAGAGAAACATGAATAATTGATAGCTCTAAACAAGCAGTAGAGCAGACATACTTCACTTTACTCCCTGTTATTCTGAGTAGTGTAATAAGATATGCGCATTAACAACTGAGCTAAGAAAAAAGTCAATTGTAAGAGATTAGGAGGTATGTGTATTGTCCTTATCATGTATTTCAGCTTCTCGTTTAAAATATTTTTCAGAAACAATTGAAATGCAACAAAGGAATAGATAAAACAATGGACAAAAGTATTTGGAAAAGACTTAAGCCTTGTTAACAATTATAAAAACCTAATCGAACTGTTCCCGATGTAATATTTGTTTGGTATGTCCTATTTCTTTTTTTTTTTTTTTAATTTTTTAATGTTTATTTATTTTTGAGACAGAGAGAGACAGAGCATGAATGGGGGAGGGGCAGAGAGAGAGGGAGACACAGAATCGGAAGCAGGCTCCAGGCTCTGAGCCATCAGCCCAGAGCCTGACGCGGGGCTCGAACTCACGAACGGTGAGATCGCGACCTGAGCCGAAGTCGGACGCTCAACCGATTGGGCCACCCAGGCGCCCCTGTCCTATTTCTTGTTTTATTTCATAGGGGACAAACATCTTCTATTTACTTAATTTCCACTAGGAACAGCTTGGAATGTCTTTATGAGCCAATGAGAATAATGATACGCAAAGACAAACCATATTACTAAGTGAGAGAAGCCAATTTGAAAAGGCTACACATTGTACAAATATGCAGATGGTTCCAGTGGGAATATTTCAACGCAGTCAGAACACACTGAGGTTCCATAACCATTGGGAATTTTAATAAAATTGATTTTGACGACATTAGACCCCTAGCAAAGTTGAAATGAGCAGTACCAAAGAAAACTTTTTTTAATGTATTGAGGGCGGAAACAAGCAGTTCAAAGATGAGGTCTGAAAAAGACCCCTGTTAAAATTGAATACAGGTAAGCAGAGTTTTCCAGCCTTCCCAAAAGTTCTCACAAATCCTTTTTACTTTGAACCCTTCTGCAGAGTTTTAGAGCTGCAGACACCTTCACTTCCGTCTCAGCCTCAGGCAACAAATCCATGAATTCAAAACTTTTCTGATTCTTAATTTATCTCTAGAAAGTCAAACTAAACAAAATTTAGTTAATGGTCAAAAAGAACTAAACATCATATATGAGTTTGTTACTCATTATTCAATATCTACTGAGCACCTTCAATCCGTCATTCCCCTTCAATCTGCAGACATTAACAAAGCCCTTCCCTCTTAAGGGACAAAATGATGTCCTTCCCTCTTAAGGCAAAACTGATGACCCATGAATGATCATAAATATCAGAGTAATATTATATTGGTTTTACCATACATTATTAATCATGAATGTACATGTATTAGATTATGTTTTATTACATGTTCTATAGTCTATGTTATATACTATTTTATTTTATGATAGATAATATCAGGATGTTTCACTCTCAAACCTTCATGATTTTTGGTCACAACTTAAAAATAGTGAGTTGAGGGGCACCTGGGTGGCTCAGTTGGTTAAGCGACCGGCTCTTGGTTTCAGCTCAGGTCATGATTTCACAGTTGGTGAGTTCATGCCCTGCATTGGGCTCCAGGCTGAAAGTGCAGGGCCTGCTTGGAATTCTCTCTCTCTCTGCCCCTCCCCCTGCTCGATCTCTAAATAAATAAATTAATTTTAAAAAATTTAAATAGTGACTTGAAGTTGTGCCTTTTCTTTTCTGCATTTTCTGCAGATTTTTGTAACTCCAAAAATACTTTGCTCATTCATTCCAATGATTTATAAGCTGTTTTGCCAGAGAAAGTCACTCAGGAGCTAAATTTTGATTCCTAATAGGTATTTTACTTTTCACTCCTATAAAAGAATTTTTTTTAAAAAATATTCAAAGTAGTCACTTTGCTTTGGCATTTATGCCAAAGATTTAATGAGACAAAGACTCAAATTTATAGTTAAAATCAAAATGTACGCTTCTGTTTGAAGCTATGATATTATCCTTGATGTTCTTCTCAACATTGAAAATTAAGAACTACCTTTAAAATAATATGTTATGGATGAAAAATAGGTATCAAAACTCCACAGAAAATATTTTTTTCTTTAAAAACATCGGTGAGGCTCACAACTGTGAAACTTCTAAATATCAGACTCCCATTCCGCCTGCCTTTAAGAAAATAAGAAAGATAGAATTCTCTTGTAATCTCCTTGAACAACTCGGTGCATTTTGATATATTGGTTCTAGCTGATGCCCTCTATTGAATCAGTTCTAATAAGAGAGGATTGGGAAAAAAACAGAAGTGGGAAAAGATTTCACTCATGCTTTGTTTTCCTGTCTTAATTACTTCCTTTTATATACTCATCTTACCCTAACCATCTTATTTAGACCCTCAATTCAGAACAAAGATTGATAACTAGTTTAGAGTCACCTAATTTGGCCCTGGTACTTGCAAACAAACAAACAAAAAAAGTTCTGTTTATCTCCAAAGAGTCACATAGTGTCCATTTATTTTAGAGACAAATGGGTCTGCCTCCTACAAACCTCAGCCAGAATACCACTTAGAGCTGGGTTATGGACAGAAAGCGATCTGGGAGGGAGCCAGGGGGAACAAGAGATGAAATCTACTTTACTTTGTGACACAAGCCACAGAATATATCAGAAATCTGAAGAATGACTACAGTTGAGAAGTGTTTTCAGGTGAGCATATTTTAGGTTTTTTTCTTTGAAATAAAGATAAAACTTCACTTAAGTCTTATGCCTAGAGCTAGAAAGGGCTTGAATAGTTTGCTCTAAAGAAGCCGGTGTCGGTACAGAGAAATGCCCTTGACACTGCACAAACCTGAGGAATTACTCTGGCGGCTTAAAATGGCAGCCTTTGGCATTGTTTCTCTATTCTCATTTCTTCCTGTCCAGTTATTTCCTCCTAGAGTAAGGTAGCTCTTTTTTTTCTCCCCTGCTTCTGTCATCTCGAGAGCTAAAACCAACAAAACTAATCTCTTCCTCTTTATAAAATCAATAAAGCAAATTAGACATGACATTGAAAGCACTTTAAAGAAATCTCAGCTCTGTTTTTCAGAGTGAAATACCATCTTATACCTTTAAGAATCATCAAAAATGTAAATATACAAATATATACACAGCAGCAGCATATTATGTAATATCATGAGATTAAACCTGTCACTCACCAACAACGTGACTGAACTTGAACAATACTATATTTTCCAAGCCTCAAGTTCATCTACAAGAGACTTAGAGTCATCTTAAAGTACATAAATACATGGTAGAAACTTAACGGGCAGCAATGTATTCTGCATTGTCTGAAGTACCTCTCAATCTAGGATTCAGTCATAAATTCAATAAAATGATACTGAGCATCTATTGTGTCCTAGAAGAATCAATGATAATACCACTATGCTATTTTCCATATTGTAACATGTATAGATGATAGAGAGGAGCTTAATCTAGACAAGGCAGCCTAGAGCTGAATATTAAAAACTGAATAACAGGGGCACGTGGGTGGCTCAGTGGGTTAAGCGTCTGACTCTTGGTTTCAGCTAAAGTCATGATCTTATAGTTCATGAGGTTGAGCCCCACACTCTGTGTTGGGCTCTGTGTTGACAGTGCAGAACCTGCTTGGGATTCTCTCTCTCTCTCCCTCTCTATCTCTGCCCCTCCCCTACTCTGTCAAAATAAATAAATAAACAAATAAACAAACAAACAAACAAAAAAACTGAGTAACAGTTTTGAATGTGTTGGAATTTGAGGTACTATGAGTCAAAGTAAAAGTCCTGAAGGCAATTGAATACAAGACCTCAATAATAAAGAATAAAAAAACATGAAGTTAAATGAAGTTCAAACAGGGTTAGAGACAAATATCCAGGAGTCATTGCTTCCCAGGGGTGGATGAATCCAAAGGCATGCTAAGTCAACCAGGAAGAGTATACACAGGTAGAAGCTTGAAACAGTTTTAAGGGGAGTCAACAGAATATTAAGAAAGAGAATGTGATAATGTGATCAGCATTACAAACTGCTTCAGATTTGTCACACAACTCAACACTAAAAATGTCAATCTTTGAGTACAAGTGTTTTTGGTGGAATTATAGATGCAAAAGCCATAGGGTATGAGTCAATGAGAACTATGTTAAGCATTAATATGACTATTAGCCACTGCTCATGAAATTCACCTTGCCAGCACATAGCAGGGTAGGTATTAAAAAAATTAAAACTTAAGGATTCAAACTGAATATCCTCTTTTCTGAAGTGTATGTTTGCATTTTCTGCCCATTTTTAAATTGAGATTTCAGGACATCAGTGGCAATATCAAAGTAGGGACTTCTGAAAATCTACTTCTCCATAAAAGAAGAGGAACACTGGCAAAATTGTCAAAAATCAATTTTTTCAAAACTCTGGAAATTAACCACAGGAGGTTTAATTCAAGAAACATGACTGAATCTCAGTAAGTACAGCAAGCTTTATAGTTGCTTCAAAAACCAATAGTCTCATAATCTCAGTGAAAACCAGCAATCTAAAAGCCAGTGGAAGGAGCAGAACAAGTTTGGAGCTCTCCCAAAGCCCACTTTCAGAAAACTGACAATTCCCTGAAAAATGCACCTGCAAAGCTATCTTTATTTGGCCTAACTCAAAGTTCACCTAATGCACATAGCCTTTTCCTTGGAGTTGTTCACAATGATCTAACATTGCAGCTGCCTGGGGCAGTGATAATAGTTGGGGTAAACAAGATTACCAAAAAATTTAAAAGGAAAGGCTAGGGAATGACATGTCCATAAGGGACTTCCTAAAACTCCAACTTATTTCTGGAAATCTACAAGCCATCTGCCTATACAGGACTGCAAACATGCCAGGGCTATGCACATGTATGGAGTTCTCACCTCTGGCTGGCCTCGAGGCTCTGTATAAGCAGGAAATGACAGTTAAGGTAAAGTTGTAAACTGCCTGCCTGAGTCTTAAAGGCATGTCCCAACAAGCAAATAGAGGCTCTCAGCAAAGGCTGGGAGACGTAATCATGCATGACGTCTAAAGAAATTTCTGTCCAATCATTAGCTAACCACTAAGTTAATTGAGCAGACTTCAGTGTCCACACATGACAAAGAACACAGACTTTACTGATTTAGCCCAGGAAAACCACTAAACAAACAAGCAGCACCCCACCATCACAACAGAAAACAACAAGGACAAACAAAGGGGGAAGGAAATCTGGCCTTAAGATTAACAGGTGATTTCTTATTAGAAACCATGGAAGACAGGGGCAGTAGGATGACATATTCAAAGTACTTGAAGAAAAACTGAACTAGGAATTCTATATCCAGAATAACTAACCTTCAAAAATGGAGAGGTTAAGACATTCTCAAATAAACAAAAACTGAAAGACTATGTCGTGAGCACATCTGTCCTACAAGAAATACTAAAGACAGAGCTTAGGCTGAAATGAAAGGACATCAGACAGTAACTCAAATTTACAGGAAGAAAGAAAGAGCCCCAATAAAGGTAACCAAAGCAGTAAATATAAAAGATAGTATAAATGTATTTTTTAAATTACTTTTTAATGTTTATTTTTATTTTCAAGAGAAACAGACAGACAAAATGCAGGCAGAGGAGGGACAGAGAGAGAGGAAAACACAGAATCTGAAGCAGGTTCCAGGCTCTGAGCTGTCAGCACAGAGCCCTATGAGGAGCTCAAACCCAAGAACCGTGAGATCATAACCTGAGCCGAAGTCAGATGCCCAACCGACTGAGCCACCCAGTCGCCTCTGTATAAATGTATTTTTATTTGTAATTCCTCTTTTTCTCCTATATGATGTAAATGATAACCACAGAAAGCAATAATTTTACTTTTTTAAAAATGTTTACTTATTTTTGAGAGAGAGAGCGAACACAAGCAGGGGAGGAGCAGAGAGAGAAGGAGAGAGAAAATCCCAAGCAGACTCCATGCCATCAGCCCAGAGCCCGATGCAGGGCTCAATCTCGCTAACCATGAGATCGTGACCTGGACTGAAATCAAGAGTTGGATGCTTAACCAACTGAGACACCCAGGCGCCACTTGCAATAATTTTAAATCTGTGTTGATGGGCGTATAATGTGTAAGGCTGTAATTTATATGATATAATAGCACAAAGAATGAGGAGGGAAAGGAGATATTTAAGAGCAAATATTTTATATACTATTGACATTAAATTGGTATTAGCCCAAACTGGATTGTTATAAGTTAAAATATTAATTGTAATCCTCAGAGCAACCACTAGAAGAATAACTCAAAAAATATAAAAAAGGAAATGGCAAGGAAATTAAAATAGAACACTATAAAATATGTGTTTGACACAAAAGAAAACAGTAGGGGAGAGATAGAAAAAAGACATGGTATATAGATAATAACAAAATGGCAAACAAAAATGCTATCTTAAAATACATTGGAATGTCAGACTTTTTCTTTTCTTTTCTTTTTCTTTTTTTTTTTTTTTAAAGTAGGCTCCACACCTGGAGATCAAGAACTGAGATCAAGAGTCGGACACTCCACCAACCGAGCCACCCAGGGGCCCCAGTCTTATTCTTTTTTTAAAGCTGTTCATTAGAAAAATGAAAATTAAAATAAATTAAATATCACTAGACCACTTTCAGAATGGCCACACTTAAAAAAAAAAAAAAGATTGACAATAACAAATATTGGAGCAAAAGGAATTCTCATACCTTTCCAGCAAGAACATAAATTTGTACAATTACTTTAAAAATATGTTTCACAGTATCAATACTAAACATATTCTATGACCAAAAGTCTTATACTAGGCATATATACACAGAAATGAGTGTTTATAACCACCAAAAGACATTTGTATGACTGTTCAGAGATCCTATATTCATAATAGCCTGGAACAAATAGGAACAATGGGAAAATCTATCAAAATTAGAAAGGATAAATATGGTGGTATACATACACAACAATATACTACGGACAGCAAGAAAAGGCAAGTTGCTGATACATGCAAGATCATGGAAAATCTCACCAAGAAGCTAGACACCAAAGATTACATATTGTGTGAGTTACTTTATGAATCATAGCAAAAGACAAAACTTATTTCTGATCATAGAAGTCAGAAGAGTGGAACCATTTGGTGGGTTGTTGGCTTAAAAGGGCATAATGGAGAATTCTGGGATACCAGAAATATTTTATATCTCACCCCAGGTGGCGTTTACATAGAAGTACAAGTATTTCACTATACTGTATATTTATTAGACCTCAATAGAGTAGGAAACAACAACAAGACTGTGTTACTGAGATCAGCCACCATCTCCAAGTGGTTTGGCTACAGTACCATCTTGCTGCTCTGTTACCTGCTGTTTCCTTGCTTTTGTTTCTGGGGAGTTTCCTTTAATTTCTTGCAAGCTTTGCCTTGTATTAAATGAATACCTATCAGTAGTATGCTGGTAAAAAGATATTTATTAAATTTTGCCCAACAGACATTTTATATCAGATTTTTTTTTTCAGGATATCTAGTCATCTAATTGCTGAACGCTAACTAAATGAACACAGAATGATTTCCTGTTTTGGAATCTCCTGTAACTTTGTCTGACAAGTACAGAACATAAGGTCATTCTAATGAAACTTGGGCTTTCAAAATACTTTTTTTCTCAACTTTTAGAGCCTCCCAGAGCAAACCTAGGAATAGATTTCTTTTAAAAAGGGAGTAGAGAAGTAAAATAATAATTTATTCAAGAAGACTCATTAAGACTGACACTTAAGTTTGTAAATATCACTAATGTTTTAATTCTTTTTATCAGAGTAATCATTTGGTGATCCAACTGCAACATCATTTTCCTACCACACTGTAATTCCATTTTACAAACAACACAGAGCTATTTGAGAACTGGGGTGTACTCTAAACGTGTTAATCATTTCTCTTTGAAGGAATGGCTTGAAGTCAAGGATGCAATATGAACAGCTCTCTTTTCTCCAACTTGCAAGAAGTCTAAAGGTTTTTCTTCCATTTCTTAGACAAGCCATTCTCTTTACAAGTCACCTCAAGCTAGAAATTAGCTGATGAACAGAGATATCCAATCTATCAACAAGTACCATAGGTTTAACCTGTAAACTATTTCCCAAATCTGCCCATTTCTCTTCATCTCCACAACCTTGACCCCAGTCCTAACCACTATTAGCTCTTGCCTAGACCTTTACAGTAGCTACTGAACTCCTCTTTGGGATCCACGTATTGTTTCCTACTCTCCACAAAGCAGTGATCCTTTGAAACTCTAATTTCCATCAAGGTATTCTTTCTAGTTCCTCAATTCCTCTCACAATTCTTTAGCAGGAAGGGCAGACTTCTTAGTATACTAAAGGGCTGTATGTGATCTGGCCCCTTAACTATATTAACCCCATGTCACACCACCCTTTTCTAAAACTCACAAGCTGTAGTTCCACTGACTTTCTTTCTGTTCTTCAGTCCACTAAGTCTACTCCTGCCTCAGGGCCTTTGCTCTTGCCCCTCTCCACCTGAAATGCGCCTCTGATTCAGAACACAGCTGTGTCTTCTGAGACTTCATCTCAGCTTGGACAGGCCTCCCCTCATCAGCCTACTTAAAGCAACCCCACTGGCCTTAGTCATTCTCTCCCACGTTAAACTGTTTTATTTTCATCTCATCATTTACTATTATCTAAGACTATTATGATTTTATCTATTTGTTTTCTTGTCTCTTCTCAATTCATTAACATAACCGTGTGAGGTAAGACCTTATTTATTTTAGCTAACTCCATCCCTAGAAGGCTTGAGATCCAACAGATGTTCAGGATTCATTAACAGATTGTTTCAGATCCTAAACTCTGCCAGTTTGGCTTGAAAAGGAAAAGCTCTGATGCACTAATCACAAAAAAGGTCAGTGTTTGTTCATAGTTTAGTGTTCCCTTTTCCATAGGTCCATGAATTTAACAGAGAAATCTTGGGGATATATGTTGGGAGAAGGATGGCAGGGAAGGGTTTTCTGGAATCTTTCCATTCATATCACATATTTGGTCTATGTTTGGCTATTTTTGTTTGCTTCATAAGAGAAAAAGCAAATTACCTCCTAAATCAGTCCATCAGGAAATAAACAACCACAAAAGGAACACCTATCAGTAGTATGCTGGTAAATGTTTGCTAATTGGCTCTCCTAGAGAAAAAGAAGTTCTTGTTTCTATGTACCTTTTGTCAATTTCCATGGTGCAAATACTCCCACGACAGCTAATTTCAAGCAAACAACCTGAAGTCACTGAAATTGGACTTGGGAAAAGATGGGCACCACTGGCCCTCGATGTCACTCATGTGCCAAGAATAGTGTGAATTACTTTATATTCTGTCTCTTCTATTTTAGAGCAGCCCATAAAACTGATTTATTAGTCTTATGTCAGAGATGAGGAAATAAGTTTAGGTAATTTGCCTAAGGGCGCCCACTATGAGGGAGAAACCAGAGTTCAAATCCAGATCTCTCTGACTCTGGGGGCTACATCTTTCATTTGTTTCAAGGAGTGGTAGCCAAAAAAGCCACACACACACACACACACAGAGCAATAAACAATACAACCAGACTTTGGTTAAATGTCAAGGTGCTTCTTAAGATCACAGCTATTTTCTGAATATCCTAGATGTCTTGCCGATGAAGTCAATTTTATTGCTAGCATCAATTATATGTGGAGTACACAATTAGATGGATTGAGAATCCTAAAAGTATGTTAATCAGAGTTCAGTGCACCAGCAAAATCTTGAAACACTCTCTCTACTCCTCTTTCTTACTTTCTTTGCTAGCTCTTTTTGACCCCTTCCCTCTAGACATTAACATTCTAGACATTAAGCGGAGCAGGCACTGAAAGGAAAAGTGACTCAATATCAAACAGGATGTATCTACCACTTTAGCAAATCTGATGAAAAACCAAAAATGGGTCAGCTCCCAGGATAAAACTGTTGATGAGGCAGTGAAAAAGTTTCATCCCTTCGGAAGATGAAATCATCGTGTGCCAAGGATAAAGAGAGGAGATTGGTCCCAAGATAGACCTGTGATTGTCAGTATCACTGCAGATGCTGGGCTGCACGGTCATTATCTGATTCAGTAGACCTAGGGTGGAACTCCACCTTTGCATTTCTAACAACTTCCCAGATGATGCTGAGGCTTTTTGTCCAGTGACCACACTTGAAGAAGGGGTGCTCCAGAGGCCAAGTAATTTGAATACACATTACAGCTGGAAAGACATTGGTTAAGATTACTGTTCTCAAATGTATCTGCACATTGTAACCACCTGAAAACCTGAAAACCAGTGCCTGGGTCCCATCTAAAGTTTCTGCTTTGATTGGGCTGTGGTCAGCCTGGGTACTAAGATTTTAGAAACTTCCCAGCTGATTCCAATGTGCAGCTAAGCTTGAAAAACAATGGAAGTTACCCTGGATTTTAATACATACATGATGTATTTTTTTTAATTTATTTATTTAGAGAGACGTAGAGGAGAGAGAACCCCAAACAGGATCCAAGCTGTCAGTGCAGAGCCCAATGTGGGGCTTGATTCCACATACTGTGAGATCATGACCGGAACCAAAATCAAGAGTCGCATGCTTGACCAACTGAGCCACCCCGGGGCTCCTACACGTCTCTCAGTGCCCGTCCTAAAATGGACCCATCAGAAAGGTACTCCTTCCCTCAATTTCCTAGTTTGTTTTAAGCTTGTGTTAAACAGTAGAGGTTTGAGTGCCAGTAGAGGTTTGAGTATCCAGTGGTAGACTGCCTCAGCTGTGAGTTAGGAAGCTCACCATTGGGTCTCACTCAGTCATTGCTATTTGCTGTGTGACTTTCTTAGTTGAATATGACATTTCACTGCTTGGTTTTGTCTTCTGGTTAAGAGTGAGCAGTACATTAAGAATATGGAAAATGCTTACAAAAGTTTAAAATGTTATAGAGAAGAATTATTAAGAATGGGTATGATGACAATGATGCTTATAGATGGTTTATAGATTTAAAAAATTAGTACAGCTCCTAGTTCAAATATATTCTCCCAGATTATTGGCTACGTGAGAATCCCAAATGAGAACGTTAGAGTAACTGCTCAAATGCTACCTGCTTGTTGAAATCTGCTTTGGTCCAAGGCAACCAATGTGCTTATAATTCTACAGTATATATTTTTATAGCTATTGAGGACAGAGACTATGAATCTTCCATGTATATGCTTATTCAAGTGCCAATCACCTAATAATATGTTATTTCTCTGCATATGAGATATTAAAACATGTTACCTCCTTTCCATTATTAAAAACAAAATGACACTGCAACTACTCAGATTCTAGATGATATTTAAAATAATAATATAGTAAAGAGACAAACTGTGGTTCCATTTTGGCCTCCAAGTTTTAAAAATTCTTTATATAATGGCTCCATCTTCTGGTCAATGAAATAAAGAATTTCCAGGCTCCAAAATGAAGTTAGGTTCCATGTTCCACAAATAATTAAACTAGTCTAGTAAATGTCAGGAAAAAAAAAAAAAAAAAAAGACTTTTTATTCAGCAAAGGTCCACAAGCTTCATTAAATTCTTCCTTGAGAATTTTACTGACTTTATTGTTTAAATTGACCCCGATGTCTCCAATGCTGCCATGTAAAAGCAGATGGTGCTGTATTTGTCTTGTTGTCTCTAGTTTCCTTTATCGTTGCTTCTCACCTTCCCTCTTGGTACTTCTTCCCCCTGCAGAAGAGTTCAGAGTCCTCCTCCTCCTGAGACTTCATGTGAATTTGATATCTCATGCTCTGTACCCAACTTTTCATTCTAGTTTGGAAGAAAATTTTATGAAATTTGTGCTAAAATCATGATGAGAAATTATGGATAGTTGCGCTGACCCACAAACAAAGTTTAGTTCCTAGAGATGGGATGTCTCTTAGAAAGAAAGGCTACCAGTAGTAGATCTACATCCAATACGTATATTGAAATCTTTTGGGGTTTATGGGCTTAACTTAAAGGAAATAAAGACCTATTGAAAAGTGAAGTTAATTTTAAATGAATAGAAAAGTTGTGTACTTGAATGGGAAAAAATGACTATGAAACCCCTTTATGTTTGAATGTAAATCTCACAGAAATGTCTTACTCTTCCTGCCCTCAGTCCATTTGATATTCCTTTGGGAAGTGTAACACAATTTACCCATATTCTTTAGTTCCTAAAAATACAGTAAAATAAGAGACCATTTTAAACTGTATCTCGGGGCGCCTGGGTGGCTCAGTCGGTTAAGCGGCCGACTTCAGCTCAGGTCATGATCTCGCGGTCCGTGAGTTCGAGCCCCGCATCGGGCTCTGTGCTGACAGCTCAGAGCCTGCAGCCTGTTTCAGATTCTGTGTCTCCCTCTCTCTGACCCTCCCCCGTTCATGCTCTGTCTCTCTCTGTCTCAAAAATAAATAAACATTAAAAAAAAAAAAATTTTTTTTTTAAATAAATAAATAAATAAATAAACTGTATCTCAACGTCTTTCTGAGCCTTAGCAAATACAACTTACTGGTTCAATATAACTGAATGTTAATATATACAGCTAGGTTAGTATTTTGGAAATCCAGTTGGAGCTTATTGTTATTATACCTGTTGTTTTGCTTTTTATTAAGAGGAATAAAATCTTTTCTTGGAATAGGAAGACAGTGACATACTGAAATAGAAGTTATGTTTTTACTCCTTACATTTGTTTATAGAAATTGTGATTTATTTTTGTTGGAATGTTCTGGGCCACAATAAAGGATATTATTCATACCAAGACATATTGGGTCTACCAATACATCTCTTGGGGTAAAACATGCAATCAGTTAGCTAACTAACTATAGGAAGCAATACCATACTTCCTTCTCTGAAACTTCTGTTAGAAGTTTAGAATGTCTGCTACTCTTTTATGCTACAGATATGACAGTAAAAAACAGTCTCTTCTAATATTTAAGTGTTGAGATATTTTACATGGCTTTATTAAAATGAAAGGACAGAAAATTATCTCAAAAATATAGTAAAGAAACTGAAAAAGAATGAAGGAATGGGATATTAAATGTTCCAATATGAATATAATCATTGAGCCACTTTTGAATCTCCACTGGACACAGAGTTTTCACTAACTTACAAAGTCTTACATTCTCTGACATGAAATATACAAAGAAAAGAAATGATAACTAATTAGCGTTTTGTGGAATAAATCCAATAGATATTGAATCGGTATGAATTGACTGCTTCCTGGGTTAGGTGCTGTTGTAGGTACTGGGGGTGGGGGTGGGGGTGGGGGAAGCCGTGAACAAAACCGACAAAAATTCCAGTCTTTAATATAAATGTCAATAATAATAGCTAACAGGGCATAGTTACACCAGATTCTAAGTGATCTATTCATCTAATTTATTCCTCAATTAACATTCATAACATTCATAATTATCTCTTTTTTTAAAAGTTTTAGTGAATTGACTTTTTATCTATCTATCTATCTATCTAAGGGAGAGAGAGTGGAGGTGGAAGACACAGTGCCAGTGATGAGCACGTTCTGTTATCAATTTCATGTGTCTCAATTCTCCTTCCTGCAAGTTGTTAGGATAGCCCCCACGTACTTGGCTTCCAGGGGATTTAGGTTCATCTTTACTAAGTACATACACAGTACTGAGATCTACACTTAAAAGAGGGCTTTTATCATGATCCCACTTAAATGGCCTGAAGGGTCAAGAGTTCAAGAGTTCAAGAGGTCAAGAGTTCAAGAGAACTCAGAGGGTAAAAGTAAGGTGTGGAACAAGCAAGTTAGAGCAGTGAGGGAAACCAGGTCAGCAACACCTCAGTAGACGAATATAAATTGTATAGATTTCACTGTAAAAGGCCTCTTTCAGGATTTGACGGTAAGAAAAGGATCTAGAAAGTGTATTTGTGGACAGCAAGACATACCCTAAATGGTAGTAGCTACGTCTTAAATTGTGACTTGGCCTCCAAAGATACAAAAGCCAACCAGCCTTCAGCTCTGGATTCCCATGTCCTTAACTAACACTTGCTCATCCTGCTTATAGATACCTCACTTTGGGTGTTCCTCAGAAGGGAATGAGGGTTCTGGAGAGCAGCATCCACTCATTCACTGGTGTCTGTATCTGGTTTCTGATCTTCGTACCACTTTTTTGCTGGTTTGGTATAAACTCAAGTAAGAGCAACCTTGAACCAAATCTCAGTGCACAATTATCAGTTGCCGGTCACAGACAACTGCAGTCTGGCCAGCTCAGGTAGGCTTCCTAAGCACATTTCACCAGGCTAGACAAATCACGCTGGTCATCTCACAGGGGTCTGCGTTGCCTAATGTGTTTCAGAGAACACAATTCACTATGGAAACATATATTTATTATTTCTTTAAAATCTGGTATTAATTCCTCATGTTGCAAAAGTAACGTGTTCCTTGTAGAAATTAAAAGAGACACAGAAACCCTAAAAGAAATAAAGTCATATTCCATTGAGATAAACAATAATTGCATCTTGCTGCATTTCTTCCCAGTAATTTTTTTTATGTAGGTAAAATCGATTTTTGTGTTTTCGTGTGGTCTGGATAGGGTCATAATATTATAGAGTAACTTAAGAGCATTTATTTCTTACGATTGTCAGTGTGATACTTGGCTCATCTTACAGAGCTTTCTCTCATTTTCTCTCTTGGACTTTCTGTGTTTCTCTGAGTATCTTTATTTACCTCTGTCTCTCTCTTCATGCACTGATGCTGGTACAAGTCCCCACTCTCCGGAGCCATGTATAGAGGCTACACTATTTAATTTACTTTACTACAGTAGACAGGGGAATGAAGCTGAATTTTGTGTGAAGCAAAGATAAAAATCATCAGCCAGTCTTGCTTCCACATGTTAATCCTCCTCTGGTCCTCAGGACCAGTTCCATCATTGGCCCCCTCAGATAACCTGTTCAGGTATTGTTCCTATAATCACAGTTAGAACAAGGACATATATATGTATTTGAAAATACTTCCCAAACAGGGGGAGTATGTTTGAAAATATTTCTACTCATTGTAACCATTTTTCAATTCACTAAAACTATTAGTTCATATGTATGTAAATTCATAAAAATCTGTAGAATCATCTACTAATGTCTCTAGGTGGTGCTTTTTTGGGTGTGTTTTCTGAATTTCTTGTGCTTTTAAGAATTTCATCGTTGGCCTGAATTTTTAAAAAACTAAGTGTAAATTATTTTTATCAATAGGAAAAAGATACGTTTTTCTTTTTTTTTTTAATTTTTTAATGTTTATTTATTTTTGAGACAGAGAGAGACAGAGCACGAGCAGGGGAGGGGCAGAGAGAAAGGGAGACACAGAATCTGAAACAGGCTCCAGGCTCCGAGTCGTCAGCACAGAACCCGACGGGGGGCTCGAACTCACGAACTGTGAGATCATGACCTGAGGCGAAGTCAGACGCTTAACCGACTGAGCCACCCAGGCGCCCCAAAGATATGTTTTTCAATTCATTTTAAAAACAAAACAAAAACCTTTAAATGATTAAGTTCAGCAAACACTTGCCCTGGCCGTGTTCGTGTCTCTGCACCAGTGAGTGGGAAATGTAGAACAGAGAGACCAGTACAGGGAGGAGCAAATACAGGCTTTCCCTATCAGGAAAGGCTTGTATGCCACGCGCCCTCTGCTTGTGGGCAATTAAACTGATACACAGAAATTTATATGCACTGTCTCCTGAATATAGGAATGATGTCTAATCTTCACTTCAGACACTTATGTGCTTTCCTTGCCTTGAATCTTGAAAACCTTTAATCAAAACTATAATGTGACTGGATAAAAAAACATCCTACCTGATTCAGATCACATTCCTGAAGATTCTTAAAGACTATGTGTTCTCAATCACTAAAAAATAATAGCATATTGCCGTCTACAGAGGCCAAGCTTACAGCAAAATGCTTAAAACTATATTAAAATTGGAGAAAATATTCCTGTCTGAAAAAAACCGTCAGCAAGTAAACTTTGGAATGTGAGTTACTACAACATTAGAGTACTGATTTTCCCCTGCTATATTAATTGACATATAAAAGTGTTAAGTTTAGGTGTACAATGTGATCATTTGATACATGTATATATTGTGGAGTATTTACCTCATAATATTAGTAAATACATCCTTCACCTCACATAATTACCTTTTTTGTTGTTGTTATGGTGAGAACATTAAAACTCTTAAAGCAACTTTCAACTATAGGATACAGTGCCATTAACTATAGTCACCATGCTGTACATTGGACCCTCAGAACGTATTCAACTTTTAACTAAAAGTTTGTGCTCTTTGACCAATATCTCCCCATTTCCCCCACCCCTCAGCCACTACGACTGTAATCTCTGTTTTCAGATTTCACATAGAAAAGAGAATATACAGTATTGGTCTTTCTCTCTATGACTTATTTAACTTAACATAATGCCCTCCAGGCCCAAGATCCATTCACATTGTTGCAAATGGCAGGATTTTATGACTGAATAATATTCCAGTGTGTGTGTGTGTGTGTGTGTGTGTGTGTGTGTGTGTGTTTGTGTGTATGTGTGTGTACATGTGCGCGTGCATGTGCCCCATTTCCTTTATCCACCTCATCCACCGATGAGCACTTAGGTTGGTTATGTCTTGGCTACAGTGAATAATGCTGCAATGAACATGGGAGCGCAGGTATCTCTTAGAGACGGTGATTTCATTTCCTTTTGGCAAATACCCATAAGTGGGATTGCCAGATCATATGGTAGTTCTATTTTTAATTTTTTGAGGAATCTCCATACTCTTTTCCATAGTGGGTGCATCAATTTACATTCCCACCAACAGTGCATGAGGGTTACCTTATCTCCACATCCTTGTCAGAATTTGTTATTTTTTCTTTTTCTGGTAATAGCCATTTTAATAGGTGTGAGTTGCTATCTTGGGGTTTTGATTTGTGTTTCCTTGATGACTAGTGATGACTAGTGACTAGTCAAGCACCTTTTCATGTACTTCTTTGGCCATTTATATATCTTCTTTGGGGAAATGTCTGTTCAAGCCTGTTTTTAAATCAGATTGCTCGTTTTTGCTATTGAATTATGTGTTCCTTATATATTTTCTTCATTCCTAGGTTGTCTTTGCATTTTGTTGATTGTTTCTTTTGCTGTACAGAAACTTTTTCATTTGATGTACTCCTTTTTGCTGATTTACACTTCTGATGTTTATGCTTTTGGTGTCATATGCAAAAAAAAAAAATCATTGCCAAGATCTATGTCAAGGAACTTACCACTTCTGTTTTCTTCCAGGAGTTTTATGGGCTTTTAAATTTTTTTAATGGTTTGTTATGTTAAAGTCCTTAATTCACTTTGAATTATGTGAGTGTTGTAAGATAGGGGTCCAATTTTATTCATTTGCATGTGAGTATCAAGTTTGCTCAACACCATTTATTGAAGAGACTATCCTTTCCCCTTTGAATATTCTCAGCTCCATTGTCAAGTATCAGTTTACCATATATGCATTCTGAGCTCTTAATTCTGTTCCACTGGTCTATGTGTCTGTTTTTATATGAATATCATACTGTTTTGATTGTAATAGTTTTGTAATATCGTGATCTCTCCAGCTTTGTCTTTTGTGGTTCTATAGGAATTTTAGGATTGTTTTTTTCTATTTTTGTGAAAAATGCCATTGAAATTTTTATAGGGATTATATTGAATCTATAGATGGCTTTGGGAAGTAATGACATTGTAACAATATTAACTCTTCCAATGCATAAACATGGGATATCATTCCATTTTTTTGTGTCTTCAATTTCTTTTATCAGTGTCTTATAGTTTTTGATGTATAGTTATTTAACTTTCTTGGTTAAATTTATTCCTAAGTGTTTTATCACTTATGATGCTATTATAAATGGCATTTCTTTATTTCTTTTTCAAATAGTTTATCGTTAATACATAGAAATATATCTTATTTTTGTATATTGATTTTGTGTCCTATAACTTTACTGAATTTGTTTATTCTAAGAGATTTTTGGTGACATTTTTAGAATTTTCTATATGCAAAATTATGTCATTAGCAAACAGAACAACTTTATTTTTTCCTTTCTGATTTAGATGGGTTTTTTTTTTTTTTTTTTGCCCTAATTGTCCTAGCCAGGACTTCTTTTACTGTGTTGAGTGGGAATGATGAAAAATGAGCATCCTTGTCTCATTCCTGAAATTAGAGGAAAAGCTTTCAACTTTTCATTAGGTATGATGGTACCGAGGCATTTGCCATGTAATGCCATATATGGCATTTATTATATGGCTTTATTATATGTTGTGATATGTCCCTTCTCTACCCAGTTTGTTGAGCTTTTAAAGGATGTTGAATTTTGTCAAATCCTTTATCTGTATCTATTGATTATATGATTTTGTGCCTTTTATTGTTGACGTGATATATCACATTTATGGATTTGTGTATGTTGAACTATCCTTGCATTGCAGGGTTAAATCTGACTTGATCATAGTGAATGATCCTTTTAATGTACTGCTGACTTCAATTTGCTAGTATTTTGTTGATGACTTCTGCATCTATATTGATCAGGGTAATTGACCTGGAGTTTTCTATTCTTATAGTACCCTTACCTGGCTTTGGTATTAGGGTTATGCTGGCCTTATAAAATGAGTTTGGGAATATTCCTGCCTCTTCAATGTTTTGAAAGAATTTGAGAAGAATTAATGTGAATTAATTCTTTAAGGATTTGGTAGAATTCATCAGTGAAGCCATCTGGTTCTGAGTTTTTCTTTATTGGGAGGCTATTTTATTTTTTTAATTTGTGAATTCTTTACTTAAGTATAGTTAACACACTTAATTTCAGGCATAAAACATAATGATTTAACAACTCTATATGTTATGCTATGCTCACCACAGGTGTAGCTACGGTCTGTAACCATACAATGCTATTACAATACCATTGACTATATTCCCTATGCTGTACCTTTTATTCCAGTGGTGAGCACTGTGGAGAGTCCGCTGTAGCTTCAAGGGTTAATGAGGTCCTCAGGAGCACCTATAGATCCAGAAGTTAGGGTCTATGGCAGGCAGTGACAGTGGCTGGAGCAAAGGGTGTGCACATACTCAGCCGCAGGGATTAACTGCAGACGTCACGTAGCAGGGCTGATAGTAGACACACGCATGATGGTAGAGCCCAGGGTCAACTGCAAGGGCCAAGGTCAAGTATGGGCTTACTGGCAGCTGTGGGGAGCCTGGCTGTGCCCTCCTATGACTGTAGGGTCTCACCACAGGTACATGCATTTCAGTGGAGCCAAGTGTCAGGAGATGGTCTGGTCGCATATAGGTGTGTGGCTGGATTGGCTAGCTACAGGTAAGCCCAGTGGCGAAGGACAGTGTTAAGGGATAAGGCTGAATCTATGTGCACTTGCAGCTATGGGGACCTTGGTTGCAGTGTACTTCTATGGCTACAGGGTCTTATCATGGTCACAAACACAACAGTACAAGCCTGTGATGTGCACCAGCCCAGCCACGGGCAGGGGCGCAGCTAGAGAGACCAGTCCTCAGCACAGCCATAGTGGTAGGGATCAGTCGTGGGAATGTAGGCTGGCATCTTGAACTCTCTCAGCCGCAGAGGCCTGGGATGGATGCTGGTGAGGATCCGGGGCTCTAACAGGGACAGGGAGGAGGGAGCAGGAAAAGACTCAGATAAGTGGCACCTGTGGATACTAATACTATGGGGCAAAAACTGGTGAAATCTGCAGGGCGTCTATGGGAGCTGTGCTATTGGTTGGTTTCTTCGGTGGTGAAGGCTGCAGGGGTCCTCTGCAGGGCATGTCACTGGGAACTGCAGCTGCTCCCACGGTGTGGATGGCATTGGTAGCCCTTGCTCTTCTTTGTGTCTAGCCACCTCTGATAAGTCTCAGCTTTGCTGGTCTCTTCAGTAAAACTGAGTCCGATCCTTCAGTTCAGTGCCACAAAAGGCTGGGCAAGCCTGTCACTCACCTCACTCTCCCTTTCTGGAGAGTGACTGTTTGTATCTAAGAGTTCCCTCTTGGCTCTGAGCCAAGGGGGGAGTGGGATGATGCAGGCAAAATGAAGCTATTCTTCCTACCCTTGTTGTGTTCTCAGGGTTTTGTTCACTGTGTTGCTGAAGTTTCTTATGTGTACTCCTGAACTGTCCCAGAGATGTTTTTATTCATGGACAGCCTAATTCTTGCTCTTTATAAAAGGACAGAGGTTGAGGTTTCCTATGCCACCATATTGGTGACAGTACTGATTATTCTGTCTGTACATCTCAAGTAGAAGAATTTTAAAGAATCAGACTATTTTGTTTAATGTTTATTTTTGAGAGAGAGTGCATGTGCATGTGCATGCGAGCGGGTAGGTGTAGAGAGAGGGAGACAGAGGATCCTCAGTGGGCTCCACTCTGTCTGAAGCAGGCTCCATGCTGTCAGCACAGAGCCTTATGAAGGCTCTTTTCACAAACCATGAAATCATGACCTGAACCAAAGTTGGAGGCTTTACTGACTGAGCCACCCACGTGCTCCAAAGAATCAGACTATTTTTGACAATCAATCTGGATAAAATATTAAGAATCATTTTTTCTTATATTCTTGGCTTGATCTGAAATCTATAGAATAATCATTGGTAATTTATTCTGCATAAGCCCCGTATAATTAAAACCATTTTGGGTCTCAGGAACATTATCATGTCTGACTCTCGCATCAGTCACTTATTTCCATATCGGCTGTCACCATCTAGCCAAGAACTTCATCTCTCTACCTCTAAGCTGTTGCAAGAGTCTCCTGTTTTCAATCTATTGGTCATAACCTTACCAAATTAATCTTTCTAAAATCCAGTCAATGTTTATATAGATGGTGCTGTTTAAAAACAATCATGTGTGGGGTGCGTGGGTGGCTCAGTTGGTGAACCGGCTGAGTCTTGATTTCGGCTCAGGTCATGATCTAATGGTTCGTCGGATGGAGACCTGTGTCAGGTTCTGTGCTGACAGCATGGTGGAGCCTGGTTGGGATTCTCTTCTCTCTCCCTCTCTCTCTGCCCCTCCCTTGCTCATGCTCTCGCTCTTTCTCAAAATAAATAAAAAGTTTATTTAAAAAAACCATATGCTATCACCTATAGCATAAAATCTATTCTGATCACCCATCAATTCCACCTGCTTTAAGCATTGTACTCCTTCACTATTCCCCCACTGAATCCTGTCATTTCAATAAGTCGACGCTGCTCCCCTGAATATCTCCTACACTTTTCTGCATCTGCCCTTGGCTTCATGCTATCCTGCCTAAACTTTATCACTCTGGAGTCTCTTTCCCTCAGTCTCTCCAGGTCCTCCCAGTTATTTGAGTACAACCTTTGGGGACTTTAAAGGAGAGAAGCTTGGCACGTACCCAGGAGGTGCTGCTCAAAAGGGCAGTTTTATATCAGGAGAGGAGCCAATTGGAAGAAGGGCATTACCAAGAGGACACTCCAAAATCGATATTGGAGGAAGGAGGCAATTTGCAACCTGCAAGTAAGGGGGAGGATCAGGAGCTCTGAGATTTGATCAAATGAGCTGCCAAGTCAGACAATCTGAGCACAGAGAAAGAAAGCTACTGTGAGAGTTGAACTGGAGGGTGTAAGAGGCGTGAGGTGTCCATGTGCCAGAGGCCAGTTCAAGAATGTTATTGTGATGTATCCTCTACAGCTGTTCTCTCTTGTGGTTTGGCATGTTTTGTAGAGTTGGGAGATATCCTTAACTTAACGCTACTCTACCGGACACCCCATCCTTCTTGGCCCTGTTCAATCTCTGCCAGGCCTCTATGAAACTTCCTTAGGTCACCCCAACACTGCATGTGTCACCTTCCTCTGACACCACAGTCTTTGTTAGCTTTATCCCTCATTTGGCAATGAATCACATGATTGCCTCATGACATCTTTCATATTGTGGATTTTGTTGTTGGGAGGGTTTTGTTTGTTTGTTTTTACTTAAGACACATTTTTGTTTAACTTTCTTTGGTTAAATATTATAGGTTTATAAATAGGTTAATATAATCTTATTATACCATAAATTAAAACTTCCTTCCATATGGAAATATGGATGTTTAATTATTTTATATCTCTTTCTTTAAAATACCACACACACACTGTGTGATCTATTTTTTATTTATTTTTTATTTTTTTCTATTCTATTTTTTAGTTTTAGTTTTAGTTTTCATTTTTTTTAAGTTTACTTATTTTGAGAGATACAGAGATGGCATGAGTAGGGGAGGGGCAGGGAGAGAGAGAGAGAGAGAGAAAGAGAGAGAGAGAGAATCCCAAGTGGGCTCCATACTATCAGTGCAGAGCCCATTGTGGGGCTCAAACTCATGAAACCACGAGATCATGACCTGAGCCGAAACTGAGAGTCAGATGCTAACTGACTGAGTCACCCAGGTGCCCCAATTTTATATCGCTTTCTTAATCAAACATAGAAATATACTCTTTCAAGGCACCCAAACAAATACTTAACACACGACCAGGAATATAATATATTAACTTAATCTTTTTTTTTAAATTTTTTTTTCTTATTTCATTTCTTTATTTTTGAGAGGCAGAGAGAGACAAAGCATGAGTGGGGGAGGGGCAGTGACAGAGGGAGACACAGAATCTGAAGCAGGCTCCAGGCTCTGAGCTGTCAGCACAGAGCCCGACGTGGGGCTCGAGCCCACTAACTGTGAGATCATGACCTGAGCCGAAGTTGGACGCCTAACCGACTGAGCCACCCAGGTGCCCCAATCTTCTTTTTAACTAGGCCTAAAATGCAAGCTAGCATCAGGCCTCTCACTGAAACCATCTCTAAAACTGTCAAAATTTACCCCAAAGTTCACGTTTAGAAATAATTGTTGATTAAACCGATAAGGAATGTAGATACAGTTCAGACTTACAATCAAAAAAGCAACACCTTTCAGCTAGAATTCTTTGGTGGCAAGCAACAAAATCAACTCTGACTAACTTAAGGAGAAAACAATGTATTATGAGGATAGTTACAGTCCAAAATTCATGGAAAGGCTGAAGAAGACTCCTCGGAAACAGAGATAAGAACAATGAACAAGGCTCTGAAGATCCAGGGCAGCAGACCCATCAGAGTGCCACTACCAAAATAAACAGGTTCTGATCACTTTTTCTATCCTTGTGCTCACCCTGCTTAAGGTTCTAAGCCTTGGGAGACAAAAAAATCCAGCTGGCCCAACCCGAGTCATTTGCTCTTCCTCTTGACCAGCAGATAGTAAAATTCCTTGACTGCACAAAATGAGGACAGGTGATTTGCCCGGAGTAAATCCTGGCACTTGCCAAAAAATACAATAATGGAAAGTAGGCTTCCAAATAAAGAATAACTAGAAAAACTTGTATACGCTATAGTTCAATGAATGTAATGGTGAGGTTTCATGCATCAAGTTTCATTACGGTGAATGAGTTCTAAAGTCAGTTTAGACATGAAGCAGGTAGAAAGAGCCTGGGGCAAAGGAGCTATTTAAATTGTAATATTATACTGGGGCACCTGGGTGGCTCAGTTGGTTGAGTGCCTATCTCTTGATTTCAGCTCAGGTCATGATCTCACGGCTCGTGGGATTGAGCCCTGCGTGGGGCTCAGGGCTGACCTTGCAGAGCCAGCTTGGGATTCTCTTTCTCTCCCTCTCCCTCTCTCCTCTCCTCTGCCCCTTCTACTCTCTCAGTCTCTGTTTCTCTCTCAAAATAAATACATAAACAATGAAAAAAAACCCCAATACTTTAAATTGGAGTACTATACTGAGGTTTTAACCTTGAGGCAGACTTGGTCCCAGAGTATGAACATGAGCTTTTGGGCAGGAAGCACAATCAGGTCACTCTTCGATGCAGAGAGTGAGCAGGTCGCCAGGTGTAGATGCTTTCAGGATCCAGATAGATTCACCATCAACTCACATACTCCTTTTAGGTCACGTTGGTAATAATTTTAACTAGTTCACATTGAATGGGAGTTTTGTGTGTGAATGTTAATTGCTTCACAGCGCGGGGAAAGGGAAAATTAACCAAATATAACAATGCTGTACCTGACATGGATCCCTACTTCCTCACTAGCATCTAGATTGTACAGAATTGTATTTAAGAACACAGGCAGTAGGTGAGATAAGCTGTGTTGTTATAAATCAGGCATCTCCAAACAACCACAAAGGTCTTAGAAATGCTTTTTTATTCAGTATCTGGAAATACTTATAAATCTACAAAACATTTACCAACTAATTTTACTTTGGAAAAGCACCTTAAGCCTGAGAATAAACGACAAATTGACTGTATACAGCTTTTGAAAAGAATATTTACCAACAGTATGTGTTTCTCATATTTGTGTTACTCTTAACTGCTTATATTATCTTAAACAAGAATAAGTACACAGCTCACTCTGTAAGAAGATACTAATTATTCTGCTCTCAGCAGGATGCCTCTCATGTCTTAGGAACAGAAGAAAATTATTGAGAAAATAAGATTCCTTTTAGTGAAGAGAACTGGTCCCAGTACAAACATGGTCTAAAGAATAATTCTGGTTGCACATGCTGTTCGGAGCTGAGCAAGATATTGTATTCTACTAGTGAATACAGTACACCTAGGCAGAAAAAGAGGATGACTGGAACATTAAGAAGAGACCAGAAAACTCAGCATTTTATTTTCTTAGTACATTGAACCAAATCAAGCATCAGTAAGTAGTTGCTCAGTGTTTTTTAGAAACACAGAAACAAGACAATGAATCAGGGTCATTTCCATCTCAAAGATGGTGCTTCAGTGAGAGAAAGGCATCACTAAACTGATGCAAAATCTTTGAATCCATTATTAAATATTTAAAGCTCAGTTTCTAAAAATGATATTTATACTTCCTAATGTCTTGCTAGGGAATGATTTAGTATGTGTGAAATTATCTTACGTGTGGATCAAAGGGCTACACACTAAGAAGGAAGTTTTCATTTTTATGGAGCTCTGAGGATTAGGTACAGAGAGGGATTCGTATCTGCCCTTTCCTTTCTACCAACTAGCCATGGAATAGAAGAAAATGTAAGAGATGTGGTCTAGTGCAAAATGAAGCTTGTCTTAGTCACTGTACAACTAGAAGAGAAATAAAAACAGCGCAGTTAAGACATCTGAATGTTACCCCTTCCCAACAAGAGCTACGTTAAGTATTTTATCCACTGCATACGGATAATATCCAGTATCTTGTACTTAGCTCCCCTCTATAAAGACAGCATCAGAGACTCCAGACGGAAACACTGGTGAAACATTTAACATGCCTCCCTGATCACTGTCAGCATGGACATCACTATTGGTACGCACCGAAGCTCTTAAACCCGATTTAAACATGGCCAGGAAGTGGTGATGTTGGACTGATGGGCACATTAAAGTGTCTTTAATTCTGTCCGCAGACATTAAACTTTATGTGGAGGCTAGCAATTTTACTGACTCTCTGTAGAGCACATTTTACTACAGGAAAATAAAGGAAGCATGTTATAAAGTAAAGAATTTCTGTGGGGTTGTCTTTTACAATAATGTTCTTTCTTTTAAGAAAAATATTCTTATGCCATTTCCCCAGGGCGATGAACTTCACACACACACACACACACACACACACACACACACACATTTACTTATTTGTATACCTCTGTTTCATATTACTTTTTTGGAGTGCATAAAAATGCATGCATTGCAGGGTGAGAAAAAAAGTGTAGAAGAAACTAAAACCTTGATATTGCTTCCAGAGCTCATGGGGATTACCGACCTGTGGTTCCTGACCACAAGGAGGACTTTTTGGTGGCAGTAGTCTCTCTGACTTCTTCATCAGGCAGTAGTTAGAGTCTGTTTCTTGCAAAGATGCCAAGATTAAGCTGAGGTCATCATTTGGCCGCAGCTGTCAGTAACTCTTGGTTCACTATCTGATGATGTCAAGTTTCTGATAACAGCAGGGGGAAAGAAAGATGTTTTAGATCCACAATGGGGCAATTGAGATGAAATGGCTTTGGGTAATCTCAGTCTTAAATTCTGCAGGGAAATAACTCAAGTATTTTCCTGCAAGAAAAGCAAAGCTAAGCTCATCTCAACTTGAAGAACTACATAGGAAAACATCAGCCACAGGGGCACCTGGGTGGCTCAGTTGGTTAAGTGTGTGACTTCAGCTCGGGTCATGATCTCTCGATTAGTGAATTCAAGTCCCATATCAGGCTTTGTGCTGACAGCTCTGAGCCTTGAGCCTGCTTCAAATTCTGTGTTTCCCTCTGTCTCTGCCCCTCCCCTCCTCCTGCTTTCTCTCTCTCTCTCTCTCTCTCTCTCTCTCAGAAATAAACATTAAAAAAAAAAAGAAAATAGCAACCACAAAAATGTGGAGATATGAGTGTACTTTAAAATTCCAGAAAGATTATAGCATCCTTTTAATTTTTTTAAATTTTTATTTATTTATATATTTTTTGCTTTTTATGCTAGGAATGCATGGTTGTTTTAACCCTTTATTTTATTTTATTTATTTTTTATTTTTTAAAATTTACATCCAAATTAGTTAGCATATAGTGCAACAATGATTTCAGGAGTAGATTCCTTAGTGCCCCTTACCCATTTAGCCCATCCTCCCTCCCTCAGCCCCTCCAGTAACTCTCTGTTCTCTTTAAGAGTTCTATTTAAGAGTCTCTTATGTTTTGTCCCCCTCCCTGTTTTTACATTATTTTTGCTTCCCTTCCCTTGTGTTCATATGTTCTGTGTCTTAAAATCCTCATATGAGTGAAGTCATATGATATTTGTCTTTCTCTGACTGACTAATTTCACTTAGCATAATACCCTCCAGTTCCATCCACGTGGTTGCAAATGGCAAGATTTCATTCTTTTTGATTGCCAAGTAATACTCCATTGTGTGTGTATGTATGTGTGTATACACACATACATACACACACACACACACACACATATATATATATATATATATATATATACACCACATTTTCTTTATCCATTCATCCATTGGGGGACATGTGGGCTCTTTCCATACTTTGGCTATTGTTGATAGTGCTGCTATAAACATGGGGGTGCATATGTCCATTTGAAACAGCACACCTGTATCCCTTGGATAAATGCCTAGTAGTGCAATTGCTGGGTCGTAGGGTAGTTCTATTTTTAGTTTTTTGAGGAACCCCCATATTGTTTTCCAGAGTGGCTGCACCAGCTTGCATTCCCATAACATGCTTTTTAAAAAGAATAAAAGTGGTAAGAAAATACAAGGATTTTAAAGAGTGAACAGTTAGTTTTTCCTAAGGATCTTCTTATCCTCTTATCCAATTTTTCAAAATAAGTAGCTGAATATAATTTAGATCTTTGTAGAGCACTGTGATCTAAGAAATATTTCACTTGTTTGTCTTTCCTTCACTAGATTCAAGTTAAAGCTCCTTGAGGTTTCAGAATAACATTTCTAACATGAAAGAGCTTTAAAAACTATGTATAAAATATTAGTGCCAAAATTAAAAGTGCAGATAAAAATCCTGTGTCTGGAATGTACCAGGTACTGAACACGTGCGAAACCCCTATCCACCATTTTCCAGCACATTCTAGAGCATGTATGCTGAGTGAGGTGGGGTGGGGTTGGGGAGGCGAGAGGGGCATGAGAAAAAGCTAAACAGATAAATGAGCAAGCTAATTTCTGGTAGTGGCAAGATCTAGAATGAAAATAAGTCAGAGTGCTGTGAGAGGCAACGTTTGTCCCATGGAGACTAAATACCCTGCCTGCCCCTGTAGCACAGGACTTCCTCTGAGAACAGATGTGGGGAACACAGAGAGAGATTCCTTACAGTGGCCTCAATGTTTTGTGACCACCCTGTGTCCGCTGTGGCTGCCATCATCCAAATAGGCAGAGGTAGCATGTACAAAGTAGGTACAAAGTAACAGAGGCTTCATAGCAGGTGTAGCCAAGAGGATATGAGGTATCAGTCCTGCAATAGAGCCCTGAAGCCAACTTACTTGTGGCTTTGTCTGGATAAAAATCTAAAGATGTCTTGTGTTTCTTTGAGCCAACTTGGATGGTTTATGCAAAAGCTAGGATAAATGTTTAATCTCTAAGCACAAAACTGTTTTAAATGTAGAATTTAAGAAACATAACAAGCAAGCATAGGGACAAAGAGAGAGAGGAGCAAACCAAGAAACAGACTCTTAACTCTACAGAACACACTGATGGTTACTGGAGGGGAGGTAGGTGGGGGGATGAACTAAATAAGTCAAGGGTATTAAGGAGTACACTTGTTGTGATGAGCACCAGGAATTATATGGAAGTGTTAAATCACTATATTTTACACCAAAAACTAATATTACACTGTACGTTAACTAACTGGAATTTAAATAAAAACCTAAATATGTATATTTATATGTATATACACATACACACATGTATTCTTAAAAATCTATAAAAAGTCTAACTTTTTTCTTGTAATAAGGAATTCTTAAGACAGTTTTCTTTTCCTCCCCAAAACAAGGAGATGCTCTGTTTCGGCAAAGATAGAGAAGCCCTTTGAGATGGACAAACTTGGCCACATGGTCTTCCCTTTTCCCTAGATCTCACCTGCCAGAGCTCGATCTGAGCCGTGTGATAGGCTTTCAATAACAACAGTGAGTGTCCAGGCAGCCTGAAGTTAATCAGGCATTCCAGTCTATTGGCCGTGGGCCTAGAGGTTTTCACACTCCCCAGAGAGGAAAGGATTGTCCAACTACTTTCTAATTTAGCAATGAATGTGCTAAGTTTCATAGTCAGTACTTAGGTAGTGATTTGCATGCATTTTTAGTTTGACTTACATAATCTTGTTTAAAATGCTTTCTAAACTTGAATTTGAAGCCAATTTTCACTGAATTTTTTTTCTTCTCTTCTGTCAAAAGATACATATTTAGATGATCTTTGATTTTAAGCTGCAACTGTTTGGTCAGACTATTAACAGACACTGCAGTGCTTTCAACCACAGCCTGTTAGGATTCTACCTCAGTGAAAATGATAGGATCATGATCAAATGAAACCTGCAGCGGACCTCTCTAGAATGTGACCACTGTGTGCTTCTAGTTTCTGTAGTTGACTTTTAAAAAACCAATATCGCCTCAGAGTAAAGCTCTCTGTTTATGCAATAATGAGATCTAGGAAAACTGAGAAGACTGAACTGCATGCCGTCAAAGTATCCTCTATCAACTCAACTTCTCGAACTTTTGATAAGAGTACAAACACAGAGTTTGATGTTACAGTTTCTAACAAGGGTCTAAAATATGAACATTCTGGAATGTTGGTTAAGAGCAAATTCTTACACCTTCACAATCAAATGTATAGATTGGAAGGTCAATGTCTTTTCATGAACAAGTCCACACCCTAAGCAAAGTTCTTATGTGAGAGGTGGACCTATGACACAGCTTCCCTCAGGTTCCCTTTAGATCCCTGTAATAGTCTCACTACAAGTTCATCTCTTTGATATTTCATTGGGAATAAATATATAATTATGTGAAGATTTCCCACTGACACCTGCAATGTCCCCAAGTATTTAAAAAACAAGGATAACATTGGAACTTTAGAAAATAACTTGTTGTTACTAACATGCTTTATAAGAACCTACCAGATTTCAATATTCTTTTCTCCTATCTCAATGAGAGATTTAATAATAGTGAAGTTATTATTAAATTCTAGATTAGAAGTTATAATTTTCTGTTTTCAATTTAGAAATAAGAGATTGTCAACAGTATGTAGACTACTTGTACATTCTAAGAAAATTAATGATAACTTCTGACTAGAATTATTATTTTCTGTTTTCAACTTAGAAATAAGAGATTGTCAACAGTGTATAGGCCACTTATAAATTCTAAGGCTATTAATGATAACTTCTGACAGTGGAGGGAATTCTGGTACTCTGTACCAAGAGTCTCTGTACTCTGTACCAAGAGACTACCATAAACCAAGCACTGTGAAATGAATGAGGATACAATGGTGCATAATTCCCTTTCCTTACAGAGCCTATAGCTGATCAATAATATAGATTAGACATGGTCATGGGCTATAATAATACAACATGGTAGTGGTAAGTGCTAAGAGGAAGTAACCATCAGGAAAACGTAAAGAGAATGCACTTAACTAGAATCTGCATCAGAAAAGCCTCCTGAAAGAAGTGACACTTTAAGCAATGACCCAAAGAACGAGGGAAGAGAGAGCCTGGAGGAAAGGACAAGCACTAAAGGTACAGCACTATATATTTGAAGAACTGAAATTAGGTCAGACTGGATAAAAGACAGAATGCAAAGGGAAGAAGTCATACAGTATGAGGCTGAAATGTTAAATAGTCCATAAGAGACCCTTGTGTCAAAGGTTGGGTTCTTTGGGAACTAGACTCAGAGGTCGAGGTTTTCATGCAGGAAGTTTATTGGGAGAACTTTCAATATCAACACCTATGAAGCAGTGAAGGCAGTCTACTGCTCAACTTCTGTCTCTGTGTTCAGGGAAGAAGTTGGGCTGTAATATAATCAAAACAACATCTTCAGCCAATCCCACAGGGAGTTCTTAAATTGGGATGGATCTTTAGAGTTTTCTCTGACTGGGATCAGGGGTAGAATAATTTCATACCTATGAGTGGAACTGTCACTGGAAGCAGGCTGCCCTGGGAAGGGTTTAACCTTGTACAAGTAAGCTTTCTTCAGCTGAGGGAAGTCCCAAGGAGGGACATAACTGAGAGCGGTTGGCTGTAACACTGTAATGAATGCTTGAGTCCTCAAGGAGGTCTAGAGAGTGCACCCCATTGTTAATAAAGCATGTTAAGGATACATCATGTAAGCTGCATTAGAATGGTGATAAGCCTGTGTTCTAAGAATGGAAGAGACACAATATGCAGTAGATTTAGAAAGGTCTTTCTGTCTGCATTATGGGCAACAGATTGGAGGGAAGCATGACTATAAGCAGAGAGACCAGCTGAAAGTTGGTTGCAAAAATTCAGGTAATAGATGATGATGGTCTGAAGCAGGGTAGTAACGTTAAGAGTGGAGAGTTGTAGATGAATCTGAAAGATATTCTGGAAGTAGAAGGGATGGGACGTAGTGATTGGGTGTGAAGAATCTAGGGAAAAGTCCAAGCTGTAACCCAGATTTCAAGCTTGGGCACTCTTGATAGGAAACAAAGCAAGAAAAGCCAATTGTTTAATGGCTATTGTATTTTTTAATGGTAAGATGGAGATACTAAACTCAATTTTGGAAATGTAGACTTTAAAGTGAGTTTAACAGAGGCATGTATAAAAGGCATATAGACATACAGGAAAGTGATTCGGACCACAAATAGAAACATGGAGGCCATCAGCATAGAGGTGGTAATTGTGGCCAACAAATAGATCAAGATAACTCAGGGAAATGTATAAAGTGAGAAAAACAGAAGGCCAGAAATAAAATCATGAGTTCTTGATTTTTCTTTTTCAGTGAAGCATTCATCAAATTCCTGCCCTGTACTTTCAACATGATTAAGGAGGTTAGCAGAGAAGAAGAGGAGTATTTTTTGAACACCTTTTATGTGCCAAACACATTATCTCATTATTTTACTTTACAACCCTATGGTTTCAAATTATCATCCCCATTTAATAGGTGAGAGCAAAGGCTCAGAAAATTTGAGCAGCTTCCAGAAGTCACCATACTATTAACTAATAGGACCAGAGTCTCAATCCAGGTCTTCCTGTGTTTTACTAATTTTTTTTTATTTTGAGAGAGAGAGAGAGAAGGAAGGAAAGGGGACAGAGGGAGAGAGAATCTTAAGCAGGCTCCATGTTCAGCAAGGACCCCAATGCAGGGCTCTATCCCATGACCCTGGGATTATGATCTGAACTGAAATCAAGAATCACTCAACCAATGAAGACACCCAGGTGCCCCTACTGTGATTTTTACACTATACCATGGCAAACTTCAAATAATCATGTAATATAGGTTTATTGTGAATCATAGTTTTTAATAATCATAGTTTTATTTTGGTTTATATAATATACTAACCTTTAAATATTAAAAAAGTAGGGACACCTGGGTGGCTCAGTCAGTTAAGTGTCCGACTTTGGCTCAAGTCATGATCTCGTGATTCATGAGTTCAAGCCCCATGTTGGGATCTATGCTGACAGCTCAGAGCCTGGGGCCTGCTTCAGATTCTGTGTCTCCCTCTCTCTCTGCCCCCCCCCCCGGCTCATGCTCTCTCTCTCTAAATAAATAAACATTAAACATTTTAAATATTAAAAAGTAAAGCTAGAAAATTCAAATCTGCTTTGGGGAATAGAGGGTGTCCTATGTTCTCAAACTTTAAAGAAGATGTACACATTTGTTTTCACCAAACAGAAAGCCAGAAGAAAAGGGCCTAATCTTTCATTAACCACTTTGTAAAGAAAAGCTTCTATTTATTCTGAAGGGAATTAAAAATGTATAGCAATAGGCATTTAGGACAAAATTACCTCACAACACAAAGTGTATGTACTATTAGCACTGATGTTATTTATTTATGTGTAGCTAGAATTACATGCCCACATAGGACCCAGGCTTTTGAAAATATCTGAAAGATTTTCTCAGGGCTGTAAGAAACTACAACTATGCAGAAGTCTGTCATGGGCTTTCCTGCAGGGGTTCTGATAATCCCCGCATGGCTTCTCTTGGTAGAGATGCATTAGCAATGTTCAATCAATGGTCTGTGCTTGTTGATACAAGCAAGTGTCCTCTCTAACACACACAGGCCCAAAGAGAAGGAGCTCAGTCTTCTTGCTAGAAAATTGATAAAGAGAGTTATTTTACTAGAGGGACCTCTTAGCTATACTCATAAGTGGGGCAACCACTCATTCGTTTTTGGCCTCCTGAGGATATGTTCTCAAGATGGAATATTTTCCACCTTCCATTCTTCATAAGAGTGGCATCCCTCACCAGTTTCAGTGGTGAGGCTTGAATATATTCTTATCTTCCATAAAAAGTCATTTAGGTCAGGGGCACCAGGTGGCTCAGTCGGTTAAACGGCCGACTTTGGCTCAGGTCATGATCTCACTGCTCTTGAGTTTGAGTCCAGCGTCAGGCTCTGTGCTGACAGCTCAGAGGCTGGAGCCTGCTTCAGATTCTGTGTCTCCTTCTCTCTCTGTCCCTCCCCTACTCGCGCTCTGTCTCTCTCTCAAAAATAAATAAACTTTAGAAAAAAAGTCACTTAGGTCAAGTGTATGGGTAGATATACTTTGGAACTTTAGAGCCTCATGAAGTGCTGTAATGAATGTTAAATTACACACGTTTCAGAATTCCTCACAAGCCTCACCAACCAGGAGCAGAAAGACCTTTTAAAATCTTGCTTTATGTCATTAAGTTTCTTTAGAATGTTGGTTTTGACAGTAAGCTGCTAAAAGCTGCTATGTAGCCCTTGAAAAATTCTTTTGCTACCTAGGAAAAAAACCATTTGAACTCTGCAAATTCTATTCTCATGAATGTGGTTTTTAAAAAAGATAAAAGTAAAAGAGTATTGTAGTTTTAAAATATATATGTGTGTATTTTATATATATATAAAATATACAATTTTAAAACTTGAAGGGATTCAAATGCATTTAAATTTAGTCTCGGTTATTTTGTACATGATTACACAGATTCACAGATGGGAAATATATTCAAGGTCATACAAGAAAAGAGAATTTTAATGGTATAAGTAAGACTGTAAACCAAATTTTTTAAAGTTCCAAATCAAAACATGTGCCACGACGTTACATTGCCTTGTTTCATAATTTCTTGATAAATGGTAAATTTAAGATGATAAAACACTATCTACTGATATGTACTAAGTAAAAATGTTAAGTCATAAATTTAGACACTTCAAGGATACTGCAAACATATTAAAACTAAAGACTCATAATTTTCTTGGGGCAATGACATTACTTAGTTTTAAAATATCACACATAAATCATTTATCTAATGAGCTTCGCCTTATTGCCTTCATTTCTTTTTTTAAAAAGTGTCTTCAGTCATTGAAGATGCTAAATAAAATGCATCAACAGAAATTAATAGGCAATAGAACTTGATGAATTCTCCTAGAGAATATTTTTATAATGAAAGCTTGGCAACTGTTCCTGTGATTAATCATGATAATGCACAATCCCTCAGGCCCTAGATAAACTGGCCTATTCCTTTTTTCTGGAATATTCCTCTCTTTCCCTTTTTCTTTCAAGAAGGATTAACCACTCCACCCTCTCCATACTCTTCTCTATGAAATCCACCCCCTCCACTTCTCTATCCAAATCCCACTTTCCCCAAGAAGATATCTTACACCCCCAGAGGAAGTGATCTTGTTATTTGAATTCCAAAGTGCTTAAAATTTCCAGCCCTCAACACCAATCATACAGTGTAATATCATCATATATTCCCCAGACCATAAACATTCCAAAAGGATTTAGCTGTATGTCCTAAAAGATAGGTGTGGGTAGGGGAGTCAATAAATATTCCTTGCTAATAGCTAGAGTGAATACAGCAAATGGCTAAGTACATCAGAAGCAAGGATACTCTAAAAATGCAATCATCAGTGGGTCATTGATTAGCACACATACTGAACGCAAGGTTTCTCTATGAAGAAGGGACTCTCCCAGCCCCACCTTTCCTGTTACAGACAAGTGAGAATAAAAATGAACTTTAAAAAAAGAAGCCCAAAGAGAAGCTTTCCAATTTAGTTTAATCTGAAGGGTTAGTGGCTAAAAATAGTCTTCCTTTGGCTGACCAGAGATCAAAATTCCCATCTTTATGTGAGGGAAACAAGAAAGATAGAAGTGAACTTTATTAACTCAACATAGGCTCGGTGACTAACTAATATTTTGTCACTGAAATTTACAACAGTCGTATGAGAGAGGCATTATAATTGCCATTTTCCCCCTATAAAATTTGCCCTGAATGCTAGGGAACCAGGATTACACACAGTATGTATTTTTAATATTCATTAATATATATTAAATGTTATTTATTGAAAACTAATAATTCATTAGGGCTCAAAGATTAACTATCAAACTATTAATATACTACATTTTTAAAGATGTCTCATATTAGTAAAGACACATTGTGTACCAGAATAGAAATATTTTTTCTTTTAGAGCGCTAATCAAAATCAAATTTTATCTGCCTTCTGTATTTGCCAAGCTAGCCATGTGGGGCAATAGCAAAACTGGGGTTTCTTCCAACCTCCAAATCCTATGATTGGTTGATTTATAATGGAATCAGAGGCAAACTTTTTTCTACCTAATTAAGCTTGCTGATGGAGTAGTTTTTTGTATATGCAAAATTTGCTTGCATTTGGAACCTTGTTGCCTGTCCTCTGAAAAGAGGGCAATGTTTTCCAATCTGAAGACATTTGCAGCTGTGCAACTAGTTGACTAATCACTTCTGAGATTTTCTTCCCCAAAATAAAAATCATTTGGGGACTAATTGTTACTCAGAGTAATAACAGAGCTTGGCATTTCTGAAGATCTTTTCATCACTGGATTTCACAAGTCTGAGCCCCTCTCTGAAATCCTGAACCTCTCTCCTCCAAAAGCCCACATGGAGGTCTGAATGGTAACAGATTCTCTGTGGCAGGTTTGGGGTTAGGACTGGACTTTCCTCACCCACACTTTTCACCTCACACCCATGTAGCCTTCCACTTGGCTAGTAGATTCCTACAGTAGGAAGTGCCACACAGAGCATTGTGTGCAGAGCTCCAAGACTCAGGATGCATCCCAGACTCATCTCAGTAGAGGCCTCGCTCAGGTCAGTGGTGGCCTTGCAGACCTCACATGGATTCAGTGAGGATCCAGGTCTCTAGGGGATCAAATACATGAATGTGCTTTGTCAAGTATTAAGCACATTACATACAAATGTAAATTATGATCCACATTTATCTGTCATTAGTTCAACATTCTCATCAACTTCTCCTTTATAAAATGGCAAGAAGATGACTTAGCATATATAACGTCACTATGCAGAACATGTTTCGAGGTTTTGCTAAATGGAATACACTTTGAATTTTTTATAATCCAGCTATATCTACAAAAACAAAACCGGGCTTTTATTATTCATTTCGATACTTGATTCTTCGCTTATGTGACCCTAGTCAAGAAAACCTGTGTGTTGACCAAGCCATAGAGACAGCTAGGTATGTGGCCTCAGGCAAGTCTTTCTCCAACTGGAAAAGTTGAGGGGTGAAAAAGAGATGAGGTGAAAGGAACAAATGGGTCTGGGTACCCAGTTCAGCGTCTGTATCTTAATCCTCTACCTCCAAGGAAACTCTGGCCTTCAGCAGAGAGAGCTCTGCTGGTTTAGAGCTCCCTGTATCAGATTTTTCACATCCGAATGCATGAGGGGGCCCACACTTGCCATTTGAAGACAGGGTTTCTAAAGCCGGGCTCCAAATACAATAGCGTAATTTGGAAATCTGACTAAAATTGTCTGAGGACTTTGCAGAAGCAATAAAGGACGGCACCAAGTGTGTGTGTCGACTGCTTGATTTGCAGATCCACAACAAATTTTACCAAGCACATTGAGCAGAACAGAGGCCCACACTAAGAAAACATAAATTCCAAAAGTGAATTACTTAATTAGAAAAGAAGGGTCAGCAAACTAACTGTGAGATCTGGAAAGAGTTGTGGGCATTTTTTCTCTGTCTTTTTTTAATAAAAGGAGAGGTAGGATAGGTGGTGAAATCTAACACCTATCACAAGCATATTATGAGAATAAAATGATAGACCAACTGTGAGAGTTTGGGGTAACTAAAACATGTAATATAGGGAAAAATATTAAGTTTATACTCTGTTAATAACAGGTAACGTTTCTGTAATTTTTTGAAATAGTCTACCAATGTCTAGTTTCTCAAAAGAAGGGAATATTTTTTATATCCAACATGTGGATTTAACAAAATATGTAGAGAACAAAGTAGAACAGTTATAATAACCAGATTATCATTTTTTAAAAGTCAAGCCATTGCTTGCAATTGGATTTTTGAAATACAGATATTGCTTATTTTAAAAAATAGATTTTTGGAGGCACCTGGGTGGCTCAGTCAGGCGTCTGACTCTTGGTTTCAGCTCAGATCATGCATTATCTCACAGTTGTGAGATAGAGGCCTGTGTCAGGCTCTGAGCTGAGTGTAGAATCTGCTTGGAATTCTCTCTCTCCCTCTCTTTCTACTCCTCTCTCTCAAAATAAATAAATAAACATTTTTTAAAAACTTAAAATTAAAAGAAATAGATCTGGAGGGCACCTGGGTGGCTTAGTCCATTAAGTGACCCACTCTTGATTTCGGCTCAAGTCATATCTGGCAGTTAGTGAGTTCAAGCCCCTCATCGGGCTCTGTGCTGACAGTGTGAAGCTTGCTTGGGATTCTCTGTCTCCTTTCTCTCTGCCCCTCCTCCACTCATGCTCACTCACTCTCCCTTAAAAATAATTAAACTTAAAAAAAAAAGAGATTTTTTGTGGAAAAACTGAATGTAAAGACAACTATTAAATGACATTTTCAATGAAAATTTGGTCATTTCTTAACAAATTAAGCACCTTTTTATAGGATATGTCATTATTCCTAGTGTTTAATAAATCCATATTTGTGTATGCTTGGCTTTCTTAAAGTAGATGGGTTGATCTTCATTGTTTTAGTAATCTCGATTTTTTTTTATTGCAAGGCATAGTTATTGAATGCATACTGTGTCCCAAACAGTCTCCATTTTAGGTGTGAGAAATTCAAAGATGAATAAAACACGGTCTTGGTTTTTAAATAGTTAACCAGTTATTTAAGGAAGATGGTATAAAAGCAAATATGTTTAAGAAAGTGTAATATAAACACACCAGGGCTTTCTGAGTCATGGTAACATCTCAACAAGCAAAAATAATTCCCATTTAAGTGGGGTGGGGGGGTGGGGGTGAAGGGATCAGGAAATGCTATTAAAAACAAAAAACAAAAACAAAAACAAAACCTTAAACCTAAACCTAAGAGGTTTCACTGATGACAGGGAAGGAGTGAGGATGGGATGGCAAAGGCAGGGGTTGTTGGGGTGACCGGAGATGAGTGATCCCAATGGAGAGAACATTCTCCATGAATTCACAGAGGCCGGAGATAGTATGAAGGTTGCTCATATCTTCAAGCAATTCAACGAGACTGGAACATTGGCCAAATAAGTGGGTGGGAAGTAAATTGTTTCTTTTTTCTTTTTTAATTTTTTTTAAAGTTATTTATTTTTGAGAGAGACAGAGTGTGAGCAGGTGAAGGGCAGAGAGCAACAGAAACACAGAATCCAAAGTAGGCTCCAGGCTCTGAGCTATATCAGCACAGAGCCTGACGTGGGGACAGACTGTGAGATCATGACCCGAGCCGAAGTCAGACGCTTAACCAACTGAGCCACCCAGGCGCCACTGTTTCTTTTGAATTGGTCTAATTGTTCATAGATCTAGAAGGGAATTCCTGAGTATGGCTTTACTATGCCTTTATGGTGGAGACTGATGAGAAATAGAATGTGGGGGTCCTGGAAAAGAGAAGACAGAGCAGTGGTGCCAGCCCTTTAGGTCTATATTAGAAATAATCTAATGCATTGGACAATGAACAAGGTTTGCACATTCTTAGACTCAACCTGGGGGAAACCAACTTGGAAAAAAAGGAAACACCCAAAAGAGCAACTTACTGAACACTTGGCCCCTCCTTCCTTCCAGGCACCCATCTTTTCTCATCCTCCCATCTACACACATACTCTGACCTAGATGATTCTCCTTTTTACTCAAAAACTTAGAAATTCTGGAGTGTGTGTGTGTGTGTGTGTGTGTGTCTTTAATGAAGAGAGGCAGCTGGGAAGGAGAAGAGAGAGCTTTTTTTAAAGGTTGCTTCTTCCCAGTTTAAATAGAACACCTACTTTGAATATGCCCTAGCAAGTTCAGAAGAGAATCCAAGACTGAAAAATATGGAAAGGCAAAATGATCAATCTACAAACATCCTGGTTCATTAGCCACTAAACTGCAGAACCATTTTAAATGAAAACAGTCTCTGGATTGCCTAGGGGTTGATCCTCAACACCACAGCATCAATCAACCTGTCTCTCTCATGCACACACACCACTGACACTAAGCCCTCTGGGAAATGTAAACAAGCCGATTAGTTGGCCTATTAATGTTGAGCCAGACAATTGTTATTCCCTTCCCCCTTTTCCCTTATGAAGAGAACCCCAATTTTGTTTGAAACATCCATTGGTCCAACTTGAAAGCTATTTTTCCCAGCCTCCTCCCTTATTCCTATGAGTGGGCATTTAACAATTCTGGCCAATGAGACCCAGGAGGAAGTCTGCTGAAGAGTTTCTAAAAATGTTGCTTTTTTGATAAAAAGGTTCAACTCCTTTCTTCCTGTGCCTTCCTCCATCCTGCCTGAAATACCCAAGTGATATCCAAGCATTTGCTGGATGATATGATCAGAATGAGTTCAGAAACCAACCTTTCAAGGTTCATATAGATCAGCCATGTTTCTCATGGCATGTGGAACTGCTGTAATGTGGGGTATTGTAAAATCATGGACCTGAATTCCAGGTGCTACAATGTAAGAATTTGAAAATCTATACTAAAGTTTCTCTGATCTCTGGATAGGCAAAAAAGGATGTGATCCCATTTTCAGGTGCAAAATATAATCAGTCATTAACACAGGAGAGCTATCCTCTCCTCCTACCCATTCAATCCTCAGTTCTCTAATCCCAAAACATAATAATTGGCCAGAGATGATATATTATTTACATGATTAACTGCAGAGATGAAAGGTAGACAGAGGTAGCTTGGTGACCACAAAACTTATGCTCGCTTTTGAGAAGTGGCTGCCCAGCTAGGGACAATGTTTCTCAGCCTTCCATTGCATCTAGGTGGAGCTACATGACCATTTCTCACCATTTGAGTATAAGGCAGTCAGGGGGCACCTGGGTGGCCCAGTCAGTTGAGTATCACACTTAACTCAGGTCATGATCTCACCGTTCGTGAGTTCAAGCCCCACGTTGGGCTTTGCACTGACAGTTTGAAGCCTGTTTCGGATTCTGTATCCCTCTCTTTCTGCCCCTCCCTCTCTCTCTCTCACTCCCCCTCTCTCTCAAAAATAAATAAATATTTTAAATAAATAAATAAATAAATAAATGCCAGTCATGTATGTCATTTCTGGGCTGAAGAGGTAGGTATAATTCTCACAATGTCTTTTTCCATCTGTTGGCTGACTTAAGTACCTAGAGGCAAGACGAGCCACAAAACAGAAGGATCCAGGATCCATAAATGATCACATGGAAGGCCACCTGCCAACTAGGAACAACCACACAGAACTTTTCATGAGTAAGAAATACAATCTAATTGTGCTAAGCCACCAAGACTTGAGGGTATATTGTTGCTGAGGCTAGGGTTAGTCTAATTAATATGAAGGGCAAAGACAAAAATCTCACTAAGCTAAACCCGAGATAACTGAAAAAGTACTAAAGCAATTGAGCTGACCTAGAAATGATTAAATTTTCTACCATTAGAAAATGGGACATTAGAAATTAATTTGTAAGAAAATGAAGATATTTGCACTTTTGCTCTCCCCTGAGTTTGTGACTTGTGAAACTCATACCTGCCAGGCACTAAATATACTTTAATTTGCCATCTTCAGTTAGGCTAGACATAGTCTGCTTTTCTGCAAAGAATTTCCTCTATTTACTCCTGTTAAGAGAGTGAAATGAACACAATGTTCCATGTGGCTTTTCAGTATAGTAGAGGCTACAGCAGTATTCCATTTTTTTCTGAATAGGTTATTTCAAGGTGATTGTGACCTGGGTTCAGAAGTCAGCTATCTCCCATATAAAAGTTGAGTTTAATAGAAACTAAGAATGCCATCATTTTGGTTTGACTGGGTGGCTCATTCAGTTAAGTGTCCAACTCTGGCCCAGGTCATGATCTCGCGGTTCATGAGTTAGAGCCCCACGACAGGCTCTGTGCTGACAGCTCAGAGCCTGGAACCTGCTTCCAATTCTGTGTCTCCCTCTCTCTCTGCACCTCCCCTGCTCACAGTTAGTCTCTCTCTCCCCTTCAAAATAAATAAACATTAAAAAAAAAAGAATGCCATCATTTCCTCCCTAAAATCAGAGAGTTTCTAATTCAATCTGCCCAGGAATTTTCTATAAGTTTCAAGTGAAATTTTTTGTTCCAGGGGCCATCTTGTTTCAGGTCCTTTTAAAGATGTCAGTATTATTCCTTGTCCCAATATAAAGAACAGCTTCTGGTTCAGAGAATCATTTTTTGTGACCTAATTGGAACATCCCTTTCATGGCCCAGCAGGAAGAGCCACATGCTTTTCAGCCTAGCTAATTCCAGCAAGACAATAGGCAGAACTGAAAAAAAAAACAAAGTAAAAGCCTCTATTCCAAATTAGTGAGACTCCATTTTACTTAATAAATGCAGAAATTTCAATCCAGTGCCCTTTTATTCTTCTATAGCCAGAATCTTTTCAGAAAGAAACTACTTCAGACAACCTTATTTGTGGGGTGAATATGGGGTGAAATGTCACAAGGAATTATTTTCTTTTTTCATTCTGAAAAGTTTATCTGCACCTTTCTCTTTGCATCCATTTGACCTTAGTGTAATTATAAACCCATTGCTACCCAAGTAATGTTCTATTGCAAAAGTAGGATAATTTTTTTCTGTACATCTAGACATAAAATGAGAAACCTTTTGCTTCTTCTGGAAGATAAATCAACTTAGACTAAATGATCATGCTGAATGCTTTAGAATTTTACCAGAATTACCAAAAGTATATGCTAAGGGAGAATGGATGCTGGGAAAGCAACCTCATTTGCCTTAAGAACAGAACCCCAGCTCTATTGGGAGAGGAATGCGCTCAGCTAAAAACAATTATTCCAGACTCCTCACCAGGAAGGGTGGCATTTCTCACAGTTATGACCCATAAGACATAAGTCACAATCTCTAGGCAATAGGGAAATCTCTTGGAGAAAGAGCTGATTCAGCTGGAGTTTGCCTTTTGCCCTTTGCATTTCCTGTCCTCCTGGCTGGAATACACCTTGGATGCTGGAGCAGTGGCAGCCATTTTGAGACCACAAGGTAACAAATCAGAGGATGAAGTCCACATGCTAAGGATGGTTAAGAAGAAGGAAGACCATGGGTTTTCCCAGGACTGTGAAGTCTCACCTTAAGGTCACTTAACTTAATGTCACTTGAGAAAAATCCTCTATTTGGTTAACCTGGTGAAAGTTGAATTATCTCTTAGGAGCTGTCAAACCTATACCAGGCTGATCCAATTAGATTGTAAGGAGAATGTTATTTTTTTTTAATAAGAACAGTTTCCAAACAAGTATTTCAGAAGCATTTGTTTACTTTGGTGACTATTAAGCTGATATACTCATAAATCATTTTTATACATTCTTTAAAATGACTCCAAGGGACTCTACCTGGCAGTAACATATGCAACTCTCACATATGGATCATCATGAATGCATTTCACCCTTCCATTTATTCATTTAGTAAACATTTATTGAGGTTTCCAGGAAGCACTGTGCTGGGGTCAGGGATGCAAGGATGAAAAAAAAAAAAAAAAAAAAAAAAAACCCTGCCTGACTATAAGAGCTCATTGTACTTGAAAGTAAGAAGACAAATTATTTTTTAAAACATTCTATTTTCCAATTCTTTGTTTTCTATGGGTTGTTTATTTCATGTACATTAGCTCTCCAAAAGAGAGCTAAGTCTAGCTTCACGATCGACATTAACAAAATAAAAAGATCTGAACTACCAATGTAGTGTCCATTGCCAAATGTTCAGAATACTATTTCATAATTTGAAAATTTAATTAAATGTTGTTTTAATATGTTCATTACACTTGTGAGGAATAATTGAATAAAATTTCTCATTCCATCCACTGAGGGGATTGATTTTTCTAACATCAGACTACTGCTATCTATAAAGCAGGTATTTAGTGCTACTCCACTTTGTTTTCTGTCACTTCTATAATTAAAAAAATCATTTTACATCAGGCCTTTACACCAGTACTAAAGGACAATTATTCACTATAATATGGTAGACAAAATACCAGTGAGGAACAGGAAAACCACTTTCCACTCACCTCTTCTTCTGGGTCACCTTAAGCACATCATTTAACTTCTATCTCAGTTTCCTTAAGGGTTAAATAATGGGGTGGAATTAGATCACTGTGTTGTTTCGTAGACCTAAAATTCTCTTATTTCCCTGCTCTATTCTCAGTGTGATGCATTAGCAGATAAGTTTCCAGCTAAAAGCAGCACATTAATATTATTTTTAAATGATGCATGGCTTCTCTATTTCTGTTGCCTCCGGAATTATATCTTAGCCCATATCCCATATCAAACCACAATTTTATATATAATTAAACAATATACTATCATCTTATATTAATAGTATCATATCATTGTACTCAGGATCAGAATATAAGACTGGTTTTATTATTTCTTGCTCTTAAAAACGTAACTTGTATTGCACACGCTTGAGATAATTGAATGAAAATTAGATGGAGAGTACATTGTTTTTAATTTGCTGCTTAAAAGTATCCTCCAGATATCTAGGAGTGAGCCGAACACAGCTTACTTAAAAGCACAGTGATCTTCTTGCCCCATTCTGAGAAATCGCTTTCAAAGTCTAAAAAAAGATTCATTGTATACAAAACCTGAATGCTGAAATTCCTATCTTCTTAGCATCAACAATGGAAGTAATTAACACATCTGACAGTTATCTGCAAACCACCACAGAGAGGTACCTGATTTTCCTATTACTTTCCTGAAAATACCTGAAATTGAAATGCATTAAGCACAACCAATTTAACCCACCCCCTTCTGAATTTGATAAAACAAGATTAAAGATGCTATTGTCTTGCTTGCAAAACTATCTTCAAGGAACATAAACACTCCTTACAAATCTTTTAGTTATCCTACAAACCTCCAACCTCCAACTCTTACTCCTATGATATATACACATATTCCCCTATACTCACCACAATGAGTTAAAGGTAGACAAAAGCTCTCGGTAGCAGCCTTTGAGCCATTACTTTGCTTTCCCATTCCCTTCATTTTAGGTGTCATGGCACAGTACTTTACAGATAGCAGTTCGTTCTGTTAGGTTTATTGCAAACACCAAAAGAGGTGTCCTGCACTCACTGGAAAATGCAGCTTTTATGCTTCTGGTCATTCTTCCCACAAAAACAACAAGACCAGTTTCGGAGCTATTCTTAACTCTCCTTCCAAAACATTTCAAAAGAGAAAGACAAGATTTCATGATTCCCATGCAAACTCCCAGCCTGCCCGCCTGCCTGCTGCTGCCAATACTTCTTACTCTTGCTGGTGATGACATTCAGCGAGCTCCCCAGCCCCGACGCTTCGTTATGTAAGGCTGTCTAGGTCAAGTGTAGGAGACAGACTGCTGGCCTGTGAAAACTCATGGAACTGTTCTTTCAGATTAACACTTCAGGGGCTATGGAAGCTGGAGGAAGCTGAGCTTTTACTACATCTTTTGGGGGTAAATATTTTTGCATGATTCAGTGGTTTATATGCTATAGTGTTGGCAGATGCCTGTCAGCCATGCTGAGAGGTGCAGAGAGAAATTACTAAGGGAGGCCAGTTTTGTCAGCATGCTTGAATGAGCATAGGAAGTCTTGAAGCAATCCTAGCTTTGAGACCCTTAAAGAGCAAATGAATCATAAATTAGGATTTGCTTATCAAGCATCATCTGTAGCCATCGAGGAATGAATGTTGATTTGGCTGTTTAAACTCTGAATACAATCCATTTGCTGGGAGGTGTTACAGGAGAGCGCTATTAGCTCTAAGAGATTTACTGCAGTTCTCGGCTGTTATGTTGCCCTTGTCTGATGGCAAATTTGCTTCCCTTGTAAATAAGCTCTATGTTTTCCTGTATTTGTCTTCTGCTGTGATTGTTTGTGATAATATAAGAAGGAAGCCTGCAGAACCTGGCAGTTATGTGACTTCAACAAATAATAAATCCTGCCTACTTAGTTCCAAGGTGAATCCTGCAGTAAAAGCGCCATTTGATACTAGCACTGAATGATGTTGGGTTAGCTTCCCCGGTTCAAACTGCGCTGTGTCTCGGGGACTTGGAGGCATGATCCCAGGTTTGACATGGAAAGTTATTCACTCTATGAGTAAAATTAGAAACCGTATAGCGTTGGTTCTGTTTGAGACTCTCACACTGTGTCCTGCTATGGGAATTAGTTAAAATAACAGGCTCTTATTGAATGCTGCAGAAAAGCCTGGAGAAGTGGCAGGGGGAGACTGCAGCAGCGAAGTGATATTGGCAAGGAATTTTAGTAAGATTCAACCCGAGGTCATGATATAACAGATGGCACCTAATTTAAAAGATAGGTGTGTATTTAAAATGTTGAAGACAGACACGGCACATTTGAGAAGATTTGGCTTCCTGTATGCCCTTGGCAAGAGAAGTTCAGTGTCTTGGACAGGATGTCATGAGTTAGGAAAATAAAGGCTGTGGAAAGTGTCTCATGATGTTAAAGAGGTAAATGAGAACCTGAGTCTTCAGCGTCCGTTAAGCGAGGCCTGGCGTGGGGTGGGTTAATGACAGCACAGTCACTAGGCAAACAGGTAGTTTTTAAGTATCTGAAATTTCTGGCATTAATTTTCTTGAATTAAAGGAACGAAAATGAATGTTACCAAAATGAATTTCCTTCAGGGCACCTTTCACTTCATTAATCATGATTAACAGTAGCACATTGATGCTCTAAGATGGGATTATGTTGCTTATCATTTTATGCTATATTTAATTGATTAAACATGGACATGTTTTCCCAAATAATTTGAAGAGACAGTTATGGTCCCTCAGGGCCTGATTTTATATTACTGATGTCAATAGGCATTTTCCCCATAGACTTAGCTTGGCATAAGAACCCCATCAGACCAGGTTTTACTCAGTTTGGTGCTTAGAATATTCCTCACAAACAAAACGTTAAAAATAATGCATGCATATTTAGTCATACTTACAATCGTTGAGTTCATATATCTTTAAGATAACACTGCCAGCATTCAGACGTCTATGAATGATTTTTATTTAAGACTGCTTTTATTGGCTATTTTCTAACAGAGATTCTTTTTTCTGTTAATGAAGCTTAAATAATCTATATTAATTTCTTCATTTCTAAAGTAGAAGAGATGAGTTAAATGAGGTCTAAAGTTAGTTTTGGTTCTGCCATCTGTAGATTATTTTCCTCTAAGTGTGAATTAACGTTATTCATTAATCTGTGCCAAAATTAGATCATATTTTTAGTGAGATTATATTTTTAAATACCTACAGTATTAAGCCAACCTTGATTGAGGACCTGCCGAATGCTGGGCCAGCAGTTCTCAAAGTGCAGTCTTCTGAGCAGCAGCAGCACAGGCATATGTGGGAGCTTGTTAGAAATGCAGAGTCTCAGGGAGGGGGGAGCCGCAGCCCTCCGGGTGACTGTGAAGGATGCTGAAGTTTGAGAACCATGATGCTGGGCAGTACTTTGGTTAAATATCATGAAAATAGTTTTTACTACCAACAGTCGAGTGTATATTACAGAATTGAATTCTCTATTTTTGTGGCGGCCCAGATTTCTCAAGGTAAGTGGTATCTGTTTTAAGGATTTATGCAAGTATTTAGTACGTCTTCAGCCTAAATTTGTCCATAAGAAGCTTAATTTTCCAGCAATTCCATTTTTAGCTTTTAGAAGTTACACGGTGTGGTGGGGAAACAGTGAAGGACCTATCTCCTCTGTCTCTTCAGGAAGCAGGTCCTTCTTGCTCACTGTGTGACTTGGCACCTGTCACTGACCCTCTCTGATGTTCAATCTTTCATTTGTAGAATATTAGGTTGGCACACGTCAGGGCTTCTCAGGTCCACACAATTGACATTGGGGTCAGATAGTCTTTGTTGTGGGGTCTGTTCTGTACATCATATAGTATGGCACAACATCCCTGTCCTCTGCCCACAAGGTATCACCGGCAACCCTTAATTGTGACAATCAAAAATATTTCTATGGGCTCCTTGGTGGCTCAGTCAATTGAGAATTCAACTATTGATTTTGGCTCAGGTCATGATCCCAGGGTTGTGGGATTGAACCCCACATCAGGGTCTGTACTGAGTGTGGAGCCAGCTTGGGATTCTCTCTCTCTTCTTCCACCCCTCTTTCCCTCTACCCCCTTCCCTGCTTGTGCATGCTGTCTCTGTCACTCAAAAAAAAAAAAATTTCTTTTCTAGATATCAACACATTTCCTCTGGGGGAAGAATTGCCCCTCCCACCTCCTCCTTCTCACCCCATCCCCTCCCCACGTTTGAGAATCATTGGCCTAGGTCAGCTCCCCCATGTAAAGTTCTATTATACTAAGTAGTACAATAAGTGCATTATTTCTCCTTTTGGAAACATGCAGGTTCAAACTTAATAAAATAAATAGGTATATATGTCTCTCTTGTGTAACCCATGTGTCAGCTGAGGCCTCTTTGCCCTCTTGAAAATCCAGGTATAATTTGCTCAAATACCTACTGATCCACAGTGTGTGAAAGTCCCAAACTCTTCTTCAACTTCTCAGGGACTTAAAATCTAGCATCACCCTCTGTGTCCTGGGGTCCTGGTTCCATGTATGCTACCTCATCATGCTTAAAAAGTGACCTAGATTCTTTTTGTCACGAGTTTCTACCAGATATTTTTCTATACCAAACATCTTTGGGTTTGATAGATTTCAATACGGATTTGGGTTCTTCCCCTCATTTCTCCTCTTTATCTCCCATCTCTACGCCTCATCCCCTTCCCACAAGATGTTCTGAAATCTCCACATTCTTCTAGTGTCCACAGCAGTCCAACGTTCTGCAGCTCTTATTCCAGATTTAAATCCCAGACTCACCAAAGAGCTTGGAAGATCAAGGGTTTCCAGTTTAGAGCCATCTTCCCTTCATGGAAGGCAGTTGGGGTCATATTACATAAGCATAAAATCATAAAATCATGGGGCTGGAACAGAAATTTAACTTCATTTATATGTCTTTAAAAGTCATACTGAGTAATAGCTCTTGGCCCTTCAGATTACACATTTGCATGCTAGAGTCTCAGAATTTTAAATTATATCTGCCTCAAACAGTTCAGCCATTCAGTCCAGACATTTTCTGAAATTGATATGCATGGTAAAAACAGGTAAGCCACACCACACCACACACCCACACCCACACACACACACACACACACACACACATGCACACACACACACACACATGCATAAACACATATTTTTTCCCAAGTGTTAGAAAGTCTTTTCAGGACACTGTACTATAAATTCAGATTGTGTCCTAGGATATTTGTGAATTAAGGGACTTAATCTAAAACCTGGATATAAAAAATGTATCAGGTAGCTATATGTTGATTAATCAAAAATAATAGCTTCTATTTGAATGATTACATTTGTATTTCCATGTAATTTTATAGACATAATCCTTTCTGAAACCCACAGCAACCCTATAAGGTAGGTCCCACCACCATTATCATTTTACAGATAAGAAAATAAAACTCAAGATCTTCAGATGCCAAATCTACTTCTGTTCCCACTCTTCCATACAGCAAGACTCAGTAGTGTATGTAATTTGAACACACTGGCGAATATAACTTCTAAGTGTTTTTTGATAAAGACTTATTTCAAGAGTCTTCCTCCTCTAGAGTAATTCAGAGAGCATAATGGCTGATATGTGTTACCAATTCTTTGCTTTAGTTGCTAGGATTAATACATTTTCCCGGACTTATCATACATTTATTTGTAAATACACTTAATTAATTATTTTTATATGTATTACTAAAGTACTTATGGAATGACTTCAACACATCATTAATTTTTTTTAATTTAATTAAATGTTTATTTTTGAGACAGAGAGACAGAGCACGAGTGAGGGAGGGGCAGAGAAAGAGGGAGACACAATCTGAAGCAGGCTCCAGGCTTTGAGCTGTCAGCACAGAGCCCAATGCGGGGCTTGAACCCACAAACCGTGAGATCATGGCCTGAGCCGATGTCAGATGCTTAACCAACTGAGCCACCCATGCTCCCCTCAACACACCATTTATTATACAAGCAATGGTAACATTTATTATGTCACTTAATGCTCTCAAAATCTCCAAAAGGATGGGATTATTCCCCTTTTTAAGAGATGACATTGAATTCAATTTAACCTAAACTTGAGTTTTAGCAGAGTTACTGCACTGACCCAGCCATCTGCTCGGTCTTCATGAGAAAAAGTGGAACTATAACAGACCATCTCTTCTCACTGCTGTGCCTCTGTATATGGTAGAGCACAGAGCATATACTGAGTCTCAATAAATATTTGCTGAGTGGATATTGAATAATTATCATTGCTATCTAGTTCCTTTATATTTCATACTTTACATAACACTATTCGCCCGAGCCAGTTAAATAGGAACTTGCAAATGAGATCTAAAAGAAAAAGTCTTCCTTCCAAAAGGCAGAGGTAGGTTCATGTAAGGCTGTAGTGTATTTGGAGCTCTTTACAACTCAATCATTCATGCTTTCTTTATTTACCTTAAAAAGATCTTTTGGGTTTGATATAGAGATTTCTCAGACTGACAAAGTGAAAAATTATTTCCTACATCAAGTATAAATTCTTCCCTTAAAATACTAGTTTCCCAACAACAGAATCACACAGGCAATTCCAACTTTATCTGATCTTAAAGTAAATACAGAAAGAACTTGAAAGATCTTTTATTCCATTTTATTTTATTTTTGTTTGTGAAGTTGACATAGCATGTTCTATTAGTTTCAGGTGTACAACATAGTGATTCAACAATTCCATACAGTACTAAACGCTCACCACTATAAATGTAGTCACCACATGTATACCATTTTAAAATATTCAGAAAAAAATGTATTCGATGATAGAAGATAACTTAAACACATATTAAATACAGTAAATTCCAAATAACTTCGTAGTATATGTGAATGCCATATTTTCTTTTTTTTTGCAGCTGTGACTCAGCTCAATATTACAGTCTTCTGCTGAGAGTGGAAATGTTCAACCTACATCCTATCTCAGTACAGTTAGGGGTGCAAGTTGCCAATCCATCCCGTTCCTTACCACTTATTAGCTTTATGATGACAGGCAATTTATTTAAGCTCTCTGAAAATCTGTTTCTTCAGCTCCCAAGTGAGAACCATCCTACCCCCTGGGAAGAATTTAGAAGGGATAATGTATATTAAGCAGGGTCTTTCACATATTAAAAGCGTTCAGAAAACAATACTTTATGATATTTGGCATTAAACACTCCCAAATGTATCAGGCTGTTGCAAGGAGTCCTCTAAATCTCCTTTGAACAACTAGACATTAATATAAGTACAGACTCTTGTACTCAAAGTTGCTGGATTCAAGGACTGATGTTCAAAGAACTGAGTCAAGAACTGGTGAAGAGGTGGGACAAGGCTAGCCACAAATGGACAATTACCTACTCTTCCCTTGCCCCTAAAGATACTTTTAAAAATGCCCCTAAGATAACTAGCCAGCCATGTGTCCAGCATTTTTATATATTTTTTTTTAAATGTCAGCCCCTGTTCTTAAAATATATATATTATCAGGGTAAATAATCCTTTGAGAGATTTGAAAAGCCTCATAAGTGTAGAAACTTTTTCTTCAGAGTAGAAGAAACAACTATTAAGAGGAAAAGTATGTTCGGTGTAAAAGAGATTTGAAATTACACTTGATTTAATTTATCTTGAAAAACAATTTGGACCTAAACAAAAAACCAAATTTCTAACAAGTCAAGGTAAATTCTTTGACAACCGAGAGACTAAATTAAGTAATTCCTCAGATTTTTTTCTAATTCTAACATTCTTTGTAAATGAGATTAACTCTGGGATGTAGTCATCCGCATATCAACTAGATCCAAGATGATTTGGTGTAAAAGACCTGTTTCATGTGTCCACTGAATTTAAAGGAAAATAAGTCACTCTTAATGTTGCTGTTTTAATAATTTATCCTGAAATGCATCATTAGTCACATATGTCTCAGAATCCGGAATTTGTCTGTTAAATAAGCTGGTTTGCAAAAACCTCATCATTTTTATTTTTTAAATGAAATTATAGTTCTCTGATAAAGTGACATTATACTCAATTTTTATGCCCACTAAGTGAAATTGTGAAATAGGATATCTAGAAGAGTTATCAATGTTCTTTTGGGATTCTCTCATTTTGGAGTGCAAAGAAAAATAGTACAGGTATCAATCTTCCATATGAAATTTCCTAAAGAATATCATTGTGATTATCTGAGATCGGGAGAAGGGAACATGGCAGTGATAGTAAGAGTGTTTTGGTTTCAAATGTGCAGTTTCTAGTGAAAACGTTAGAGAAAACTTTTTATCTGTCAGCAAAATCAGGACATCAGAAAGAAATATTTTGGTCTCCAGATTTACAAAATACGTCCTCCTGACAATTAGTCAACCTCTCACACACATGCACCTTGTCTGAAGTGGTTTTAGGAGCAAATAAGCCAATTATGAGGGTGCCATTAGTATTGTCAGTAGCCTTATAGCAGATAAATGGCTCCCTCAAATTGGTGAAAACAAAAGGACAATATTTGGTTTTAGTTTCTCAACGTCATCTTCTCCTGGTTTTCTTGTGAACGTGGTTCCGTCTTTCCTTCTGGAATGGGTGTGCCGGGACCTGGGTTATCTGGCACCTGGCCAACCTCTCCAAACTCTAGCTGCTTCCACAGACCCAATCTTACACCTGTCTGTACATGATATCTCCTCTTCTTAGAATGCACCTTCTCTCTCTTGTCCACACGTCTGTGCTTCTCCTAATAAACTCCTTTGGGAAACGCCCAGGGGAAGTCAAGACTTGGCCTAGATTTCACTTCCCGGTTAACAAAGAAAAAAGCTTGCTAATTCCTGATGATGGCAGAGGTGTGGGCAACAGATACCTTACGCTGTTGCTGGAATGTGAAAAGGTGGGAAGTCAGGCAATATCTACCAAAGTTAAAAGACCCACGCCCTTCCACTCAGCAGAGCCATTTCCTAAGAAGATATCCCACAGAAAAACTTGTCCAAGTGGGGAAAATATTTGAAAAGTGATGCTGACACCAGCATTGTTTAAAACAACCACAAAGCAAAACAAGAGAAACCAAAAAACTAGAAAGAACCTAGGAGCTTAACATTTGAAGACTGGCTAAATAGATTTTTGGTGTATCCCTCTATATGCATACCACAGTATTCTTTCCATAATAACAAGGAAAAAATTTTGAGATAAATTATGTAAATCAAACAAGATATACATCAACAGATAGCGTGATGTTGTTTCTGGGAAAAAAGATATAAAATATCTATTTCAGATGCTTGGATATACATAAGAAATTTCAGAAAAGATTTCAAGAAAAATTGTTAGCAGTGACTGCCTCTGCAGAATGGGCCTGGGGGAAGAGAAAGGGAAGGTTAGTTTTGATTTAAAGGGACACAGAGGTCAAGTGACATGCAAAATGTTACTTGAAGAGTAGGTTAGGAGTTTTCTTGGTAGAAGAGGGGAAGGGATACCTGACTCAGTTGTTACAAGCATGCCTTCCAAAGACGAGTGGGCATGCTTAGGGGACAGTAAAAAGGACAGCAGCTGATTCACACGTTCTGGGTGCAGAGGGAAGAGGGCTGGCTTAGGAGCTGAGCCTCTGTGAACATAATTGCCAACAGTACTCTCTTCAAAAGTGATTCTCAAACTTTAATGTGTACAGAAATCACCAGAGAGTCTTGTTAAAATGCTTTAAATTCTGCTTTAGAATTCTGCTTTGGGGAGCCTGGATGGCTCAGTTGGTTGAATGCCTGACTTCAGCTCAGGTCATGATCTTGCAGTCTGTGAGTTTGAGCCACACGTCAGGCTCTGTGCTGACAGCTCAGAGCCTGGAGCCTGCTTCGGATTCTGTCTCCCTCTCTCTCTGCCCCTCCCCCGCTCACACTCTGTTCTCTCAGTCTCTCAAAAATGAATAAACGTTAAAAAAAATTAAAATTCTGCTTTAACAAAGAAGAGGAAAGCCCAGGACTCTGCATTTCCACAAGCTTCCAAGAAATGCCCCTGCAGCAAGCCCCCTGCCACACTTTGAGAAGAGGGGCTTCAAAATTTAGAATATCACGTTTTTGTGTGGTTTGTGTCTTCACAAATATGAAGCAGAGCCAGAAAGCACTTGTTTTTAGAAAATGGGCTGAGAAAAAGAGTCCTCATTGAGTATGAGGTTGGCATCATGATGCTTTGCCAAAGCAATCTTAGTGTCAAATGTTCATGATCAGCAGTTCTGCTTTTTGAGACTCTCCATGTTTAACAAATGCGGGCTTCTGGAAACTAAAGCATCGCCAGATTGAGGCAAGCCTCTCCACTCCACCCCTCATGTGGTTAGTTTATTTGTTGACTTGTTGAGAGTATTTCCGAATATAGTTATACTCTTTCACATTCTCTGGAAGATTGAAGAATCTAAAACAAGTGAGAAGGAAAACTTGCCATCTGCCACCCTCCCACCCTGCCACATGACACTCCTCAACACGTTTCATAGAAATCCAGGCTGTGGATCCACCATACACCTAAAAACTATCTTGGGTTGGCCAGCTGTAGAAATGCCTTCCCTCTATCACAGTCTGTGTGAGCAAGTATGATGTCATCCAGCTCAGTGAGGAGCAGGTGTGTCGTCTCCCGTTTGTTCGCCTTTGAACTTGGATCCCAGAGACTTACCATCTTGATTTTCATAATGTGATATTGCCGAGAGTTTCATGCATAACAAGACAGCATGAACTTATGCTAAGGTTGGGTGCTTTGAGGACAGAGTGTTGGTCAAAACCACGTGTAATCATCTCCTCACTGTGTGACCTTAGCCAAGTTATTCAACTATTCTGCGTCCCAGTTTCTTCATCCATAAAATCATGATAATGATAATGGTATCTATTTCATGAGATTGTCATGAAGCTTTAAGTTCTTGGCATATTTAATTAGTATTCTTCTTACATTGTTATTAGAATTGATCTGAAAATAGCAATGTTTGAATGGCACTATATCTATTTCTGCATACCTACCACAGACTAGGTGCTGTGATAAGGGTTAAGGTGGTAAACAGAATCTCTTATCATAAAGACTGCATTCATTTCTGTAAAATAGTTTAAATTCAGTATACTTGTTTTTTAAGCAAAGAGAAAAAAGTGTTTTGAGAGATAAAATGAGATACACAACTTTTTCCCCTTTCCCATCAGCCTTTCGCATGTGATAGAACTAGCAAATCATATGCTTGATGTTTGCAAAGGAATGGAAGTTTTCATCAGAGCAGTGTGAATGAAGGGACTCTACACAGAGTAGGTTCAAGAAAGCCAAAAGCAGGTAATGAGGCAGCCAGGGACATGCAGCAGTGGGGAGACCTGAATGTGCACCTGGAGACAACAGCATTTCCAGAGCCCAGCAAAAGGTGCCATCATGGAAGACGGGCCTCCCCATCAGGAGATGAAGAATGCAAAGTCCTAGAAAGGAGTTGTGGGATAGTTGGTGGGTCAGGGGAAAGACCTTCGGCCCCCAAAGGCTGCTTTCCATAGTTAGACATAATCCAGAAGTCTTTGTCTTCTGGGTTCTTTGGGATTTAGCCCAAGGCAGGCATTAGTAGGAACCAGAGGACCATCCCCACCACACCCCACCTTCTAGCCTGAGTGACTGCATTCTTCTTTGGTAAACCTCCTTCCTGGGGTCTTCCAAAACTCTAGCTCTCACTGGGATCTGGTGCCACTGTTTCCTTCTCTTATCCATTAAGACCCAGGAGTGGCACTGGTTCTCTCCATTGCTAGTTCCTGGGTGCTTTGTGAACCAGCTTAACCTACATAGTAAAATGTTTCTTTGTTAAATTATTTTCATTTAGCCCCTTTTGAGTGTATCTATTTCCTGCCAGGATCCTGATGAAATCAGAGGTGCAAAATTTTAAAGCAATAGATGTTTATGGAAAGGTTAACTCTGTTGTGATGCCCCAGAGAGGAGACTCTGAGCTGATGAAGATGTGGGTAAAGGTCCTTCTGTCTTGTGGGACAGCAACTACAAAGTGAAGTAAGATAAACGATTTCTGAGTTTCATCATTGCTAAAGTTAAGGAAAGATTCATGCTCTGTATTTACTTAGTTGCAGAAAGAGTAAGGGGCGGGGGCATCCCACAAGTGTTCATTTAAGAAGTGCAGACCCATAGGAGCCTTTTCCTGCTTGTTGAGCCTGCTCTTCCCCACAGGAAAGAGGAACAGATTTTTTTTTTTTTTTGATGTAATGACAAAAACCAGAATGTAAAAGACTTTCAAAGAGACTGCATGAAACGTGAAACAAGTGTATTGGCCTCTGAGCCTCCTTATTTATCAAGGGCCATGGAAAGCATTGAAACAAAGTAGTTCTCTCATTGTAGCACCCCCCTAGCGAGTAGAGAAGTCTGTTTTTTATCTGACTGTAGATGAGCAGGTATAGGAGACTGCACGTAGCTAGGAAGTGCCATTGCCCAGCACCCGTCCCACATCCGAGCCCCAAGGTGTGGCTAGGATCCTGTTGCTCAGCTACCCAACAGGAATAGAGGCAATCCTAGAACTAACAGCTCATTTCACGGGCTGCAACATTTCCAAGGAGATTGAGGGGGAGTAAGCCAAATGTGGTGATCACCCGGCCCTCCCTGCACCTTCTCCCCAAGTCACTTACCAGTCTCTTCTAAAGCGTGTGAAGCTCTGAAGTGGGCTCTGACTGACCTTTGCCCATTATCTGGCCCACAGTGAAATTCTTATTTTTCTCAAGAGAAAAGATAAGAAGAAATGTAATCATATGTGATTTGTGTGAGTTTGTGAATGAATTTCTGAAGGTTGGAACTGCTTAGGGATATGGGAAAGATATTAATCTCCAAGAAAAACATGGCAGCACCTAATTCGAATGATATATGAAGACATTACGGATAGCTTTTTATGGTAAAGGCAATGGCTCTTGGCCTTTGAACATGAAAGGAAAAAGACGTTGGTAAAAATCCTTCAGGGAAAGAGGAACTACATGTTTGATTATGCTAAGTTATGGCAAAGTTCAGTTTGATTTTGTAAATAAAGAGTTGTCTTCATAAATATTAGCTATTTCTTTTAGTGTAAAGAAAGACGTCTTCATAAAAGAAAATCTAATTAAAGCTCTTCAATACATGGATAAGTGATGTATTAAAATGGCAAACTGGTATTGTGGTTCCAATAAGTAACCAACCATATTTTTCTTAGCATTAGCTGTAACTAACTTTTCTTGGCAAAGGGGGGAAACTGCTATATGAAATAGGTCAGGCAAATGTTTAATTGATCTAAGGGAAGGGAAAGAGCACATGTAAGCACAAAATAGAACCCAACACAGTAACTTAGTTTTTATATTGCTCAGGTACTTTCTTTATTATTTTTATTTTTTTTATTTTTTTTATAAATTTTTTTCAACGTTTTTTATTTATTTTTGGGACAGAGAGAGACAGAGCATGAACGGGGGAGGGGCAGAGAGAGAGGGAGACACAGAATCGGAAACAGGCTCCAGGCTCCGAGCCATCAGCCCAGAGCCTGACGCGGGGCTCGAACTCACGGACCGCGAGATCGTGACCTGGCTGAAGTCGGATGCTTAACCGACTGCGCCACCCAGGCGCCCCGGTACTTTCTTTATTTACACTGATATTTCTTTTCCCTTTTTATCCTACTATGGCAATAGATCTAAACACAATGCTTTAAATATTGGGATGTACTTTGATCTTGTTTTAAGAGCCAAAGCTTTATGAAGCTTTTATGTATTTAAAGAAAGAGGCATAAAAACTCAGGCATGTGAAACATTAAATTTTGTTTCAATACACAAAAGTTAACGGCCATATAAATATGGTTTATGAGACTAAAGAAACAGAAAATTATTTTTAGATTGCATTTTAGCTTTACAAAGAAATTATAGAACTTCAAGATCATTTGCTTCCTGGATATTTCCTGGGCCTCTTTTTGGACCTGCATTCCTGAAAGCTGTCAGTGTTACACTGAGTATCTGGTGCTCATGCCCTTGAGCTTGAACATTTTGTGGTTAATATTTAAGATCAGCATGTGGAGCTAGACTGAAGGACGGTCACTTTCTCTATCCTTTGCTAAAACCAATGTTGGTTAGTCCATCACCTTCTTAAACAGTAACTGCAATCATACACACCATCACATCCATCTCTCTGTCAAAGCATGAGTGAAAATCAATTGTGGCGTATCTAGAAATACTCCACTTACTTCCATTTTGCTCCTTATGTGCTGATGCACCTACTCAATATTAATCTCCTTCATAGTTAGACAGTGGAAAAAATTTGAATGGACTTTTGTGGTATAAAACTAGCTATGTGACCTTGGACAAGTCATTATCTCTCCTCCTGACATCATTCCTTCTATCCAAAATAAGAACCCTTGTCTAGATGATCTCTGAGAACTTTCCAATGCCACAATTCCTCAAGGATCAGCACAAGCCTATCTGTGAAGGAGTGGTAAAGATTTGAGTCAACTGATGTTCTGTTTAATGTGATTTTAAAAGTTGTTTTATCCTGCCTATAAATCTTAGTGGAATTTCATTCTGGAATTTTGATTCATTAGTACTCAGGAGATGCCATCTGTGCACCTTTAGAAAATACTTTAATTCAACCAAAAACACTGTAGTAGGTTTGGAAATAAAATAAGAAACGAGATGAAGTTCTTGCTTTCAAAGAGAATAGGGGACAGAGTCAAGGAGGGAGGTGCCCAGTAGAGGGTGGAGGGTGATGTGGTCAAAGAGGAAAGGAAGAAAACAAAGTATTAAGGATGTGATGGCTCCTGGCTTATTTGGTGAAAGACAAAGGGTTTGTTGTTATGAGAAATGATACTGATGTCATCCTCAGTAAATATTGGTAATGCCCTCTTACATTTTAGCAGAAGGAGAAAGACCAAAAATAACCCAGGGCCCCAAATAATAAAGGATTTAAAACTGAAAATTCATAGAGGACTAAAGTAACTTTTAAAAACCTTGTTTGAATGGTTATATAACAGAGAAAGAACAATATTATATGAAGTGACAAAAAGTAATTTTGTGATTTAATATCCTTTTGAACTAATGTTGCAATGCTGACCTCATCAAATGCTTTACATTCATCTATTTAATTCCCTTTCAAGAAATTATGTTTGTATTACTGTGTCTTGCCCATAAAACCTATTTATTTGGTTTTGGAATACCACTGTTTGCTTCTCCAACACCAACGGCTGCCTGTGTAATTAAAAGAAAATTGCAGTGAATCTTCCAACAAGAAGTAACTGCATCCCTGGAAATGGTCATCTGTGGATTTATAATTAAATTCTGGCTTTCATTACTTTGGGTGGAATGGTAAGAGAAGGCATGGGAAGACTGGAGCATCATCTGAGGACCTCCCTCATGATCCCACAACCTCCCTTCCTCTCTCTCTCACTTTAAAATACAGCACTATGACATTAAAAAAAAAAAAGAAAGAAAGAAGGTAGGGGTGTGCCTGGGTAGTTCAGTCAGTTAAGCGTCCACCTCTTTGTTTCAGTTCAGGTCATGATCTCACAGTTTGTGAGTTCAAGCCCCGCATCTGGCTCTGCACTGGTGGCACAGAGCCTGCTTGGAATTCTTGCTCTCTCTCTCTCTTTCTTTCTGCCCCTCCCCCTTTGCTCTCTCTCAAAATAAATAAACATTAAAAAAATAAAATAAAACATAGCACTGTGGTGAGGTCAAAACAAAACAACAAAAACAAACGTGACTATTCATTTTCCTTTACTACCAGAAAGAAAGAGAATCAGAAGTAATTTTAGTGACTTCTTAGAAACTTTTTATAAAATTTTAAATGCATTTCTGGAACTGGTTCTAGCTACTTGAGAAACATTTTTTAAAACATGTTAAGTTTATTTATTTATTTTTGAGAGAGAAACAGAAAGAGCGAGCAGGGGAGGGGCACAGAGAGAGTAAGAGAAAATTCCAAGCTGGCTCCACACTGTTAGTACAGAGCCCTGCCTGATGTGGGACTTGACCTCACAATCCGTGAGGTCATGACCTTGAGCTGAAACCAGGAGTCAGAAGCTGTTAACTGACTGAGCCACCCAGGCGCCCCCTTGAGAAACATTTTAGAATAGAATCAGTAAGAAAAACAATTCCAATTATTTAGGCTCAATATATCGTCAGTGATTTTTAAAATGACGATCTGTGAGTGGAAAAATCACAAATCTATAACAGCTTTGATTCAGTAAATTCCAATAGGGGGCCTCAAATATTTTTATATCATGTTTGAAAAAATATGGGGCGCCTGGGTGGCTCAGTTGGTTGAGCGGCTGATTTCAGCTCAGGTCAGGATCTCACGGTTGGTGAGTTCGAGCCCCGCGTCGGGCTCTGTGCTGACAGCTCGGAGCCTGGAGCCTGTTTCAGATTCTGTGTCTCCCTCTCTCTGACCCTCCCCCGTTCATGCTCTGTCTCTCTCTGTCTCAAAAATAAATAAACGTTAAAAAAAAATTTAAAAAAAAAAGAAAAAATAGCTGATTTTCCTTCTTCCTCTTTCTTTCTTTCTTTCTTTCTTTCTTCCTCTTTCTTTCTTTCTTTCTTTCTTTCTTTCTTTCTTTCTTTTCCTTGGTGGGGTGTATGGACTTTACCATAGTTTCAAATGTTTACCTTCTAGTATCTACAAGATATTCTAAAACCAATAGGCCAATTCTGTGCTATCAAGAAATTGTAACTTTAGGGGTACAGGGGTGGCTCAGTTGGTTAAGTGTCCAGCTCTTGATTTTAGCTCAGGTCATGATCTCATGGTTCATGAGATTGAGCCCTGAGTCACCCTCTGTGCTGACAGCACAGAGCCTGCATGGGATTTGCGCTCTCTCTCTCTCTCTCTCTTCCCCTCCTCCTCTGATGTGCGTATGTGTTCTTTCTCTCAAAATAAATAAACTTAATTAAAAAGAATTGTACTTTAAACTTGCTGAAAAACTGGTTGGCTATGGCCCCTAAAAGATGGATCTAAATGGCAGTTTCTGCATTTATTTATCTGATTGCAGGTACATTCTATACTCGTTTTTGGCTTATTTTCAGAAGGACAAATTAACCTGAAATGTAAAGAGTTTATTATTTTCTGCTAGCAAACAGTTTCTGTTTCTAAAATGATGTCCTCTTAAGGCACTGTATTAGTAAATGCTTGGGGGAAAGCAAGAAATTAGTAGTAAATGTTTGCATAATAATATATATATTTACACACTACTGGGGGATCCACATCTAAAAGCAAAGTCCTGAAGTGGTAAATTATGTTTACTGTGGAATCACATCAATACTGTTCTTTAGCTGAGTTCTATTTTCCAGTCACATGGTGGCAAAGCCAGGTAATGATACAGTGGTCCTGTGGATTTAGAATCCTGAAGCCTGGGTTTAAATTCCGATTCTGGCATAGGCTATGGGTATGGGAATCACCATTCTGTCAGGCTTGCCTTCACCCACCAGCCTGTGTGGCATCACTATTATATCCTCTGAGACACCTCCCAAGGTCAGACCACTTCACAGGTTTAACTCCAGACACCAGTATCCCTATCCCTTGCCTTCAGGGAGGACCCAGGTTCATGACACTCAGTGAGCCTAGATTCCCAAACAAATCACAGAAGGATCTATACACATTTTCTGCTTTAAAACTCAAATGTCACTTATAATTCTGAGCGAGCGAGTCCACAATTCAGAACAAAATGATTTGACCATCATTTTGGGAAATTTTGTACCAAAGACCAAGGATGAGCTCCTTCTCCCTGCCGAGCCTCAAATTAATAAAGAATTAATTAACTCTTTTTATGAGGCAGCTAATGAAAAGGTTCAGAACTCCAAGAGATGGGCATCAGGCAGAATGTTGTGAGGAAAAAAATTTCCCTTTATTTTCTATGCAAGAAGATACTAAATAACATTCCAGTATTAATCACACTGATTCTTTAGCCTTCTGATGCTGAGCTCTCCCCTCACGCTGTCAAAGTTCTAATCACAGTAGGAAGGTCCCCCATCTATCTTGGAACTGACGGAGGACAAGACCCTGTGCAGCATTTTCCATCTGAGTGACCACTCTTCCTGTTTAATACCCACAATGTCCTGACAGCCCGATGTCCCATTACAGCATTCCCTTCTCTTAATGGCACACTGAGCAGTGTACTGCTCTGTTAGTCCCCCACGGAGCTGTACCAAAGTCATCAAATTCTCGTGACAGAGAGAACAAGGCAGAGACTGAAGGACATCTTATGCTCTCATTCTCTTTCCTTTGTGAGAAAGTCTCATAGGAAAGGCACAGCCTAAGCCTCTGGGCAGGTGAGCAAGGCCGTGCAGTCACAGGTAGAAGTATTGTCACATAGGAAACGGCCAGTACATTCTTCTTCCTTCTGAGACACGTTTGCTTAGGACCTCCTAGAATGGCTAACATTAAAGGTGGGAGGGAAAGGAGGGAAATTATCCTTTCTTTCTTTGAAACTGGAAACATAACAGCGAGAAAGAGAAAATTAGATCTCGATAAATTAACTTGCATAAAGGTAAATAAAAGGAGCTGGTTCCACAGGGAGTTTGTAATCTGGGAGGTGAATAAGAAACGTGCATAAAACTCTCGGCATAAGGTCAAAAGAGACAATGCAATAGTGTTAAAAGTTGGCACAGATAAAGTTTCATGTTAATGTATCTTTTGCCAACTTTTATGAATATGGGACTTTACGTGTATACTACTCTAGTTTAATAAAAATCTCACATCTTGCCTTTATGTCAAGGCTTATATGAAGAATATGTAAAGTTACCAATGTTGTTAAACTGCTTCAGCTATGATGAATGAAATGTCTTCAATACAGAATGACGAGCTAGTCATTAAAAATACTCCTTGTATTTTTACAATGGATATTGGCCTTTTTTTTCTTCAGAGTCCGTATCAGAACAGCCATTTATTCTCTTATGTGCAATCCCTTCAATTTAACAAACAACCATATTCCACAAATTTAAAATGTAAAGCCGTTCTATAATTAACACAAGAAAAAAAGATTCTACCTACTGAGAAAACAAGCAAGATATTAGAGAAGGAAGAATATGTAGCCTAAAACCTGGGTAGAATTTTCCATGTATGAGTGAGGGGGGTCCGGGGAAGATCCATCAAGAGAAGTGAAAATTTTGAACAAAGACCCAGAGGTGGAAGAGTGTGGTGTGTGCAGTGAAAGTAGTGAGCCTTCCATGTGTCAGAGGAAACTCCACTAATGGAGGGATTTTGAACTGGTTTATTCGATGATGTAACCTCAGTATCTGGAAAAAGTGCCTAAAGAAATGAAGTGTCCGATGCCTAGAATATAAGCAGTATTTGATAGCTTTCAAGGGCTAGGCTATTTGGATTCCTGCACCAAGGGAACTGGTTAGGACTCCATAGAGTAACAGAAACTAAGTTCAACTAAGCAAAAATGGAGTTTATTTGTGTTTATCACGGAACCAACCCCAAATCATGAAAGTATGTGGATCTTGGGAAGAACCGAGTGGGAAACAGGAAGTCATTGTGAGTTTTCTGGCTCCGTCTTTTGTCGCTACTTCTTCCACACCTGCGTGATTCCTTTCTCTGGGCACCTTGGCTCCACCTGGTTTGGAGCGTGCATTTCAAGCAAAGCCCAGCCCCCACAGCCACCATGTAGCAGCTCTGTTTGACTAGGTCAGATGGCCAGACACCCTCCCCTGCTCAGGTCCTCAGTAGCTAGGAGCACAGGTTCACCTCTGGGGACCAGAGAGGGAGAAGGGTGGAGAGGATGGCTGTGAGCAGCCACTCGAAAACTTGACCATTATAAAAACAATTAGAAGGCATTAAAGCATGTGGCCGATAGTGTTCTTATTTTGTATGCCTGTATGTTTAAGCCATAAGCACTGTTCGTATGAAATATGTTAGCCTAACACTTAAAAAAAATATATTGTCTGTTCACATACTTCCCACTTCTTCTTCAGCTCCAACAGCTTAGTAATTATTTACTAAATATTGGTCACCTGTCCCTCCAGCTCCTGTCAACATTGCCCTGACTCTACCAGAGACAGAACGACACCATTTCCCGAATGCTGAATAAATGCTGTTAATGTGTTCATGCTACCTTGATTGGCTTTTGTGAAAATACAGAATTGTTGAGATGGAACAGGAAATGATTACTCAATTTCTTTCTTTTATAGATGAGCGATGGACCCCTAAGTAATTTATTGAAAAAAGATCTAGTAAATGTTTTGTGAACAGAGAAACAATACATTCTTGTGATTCAAGAACATGGGAAAAAAGGTGGACTTTTGGTATGTTGCAAAGATCAATAGATTTTGGAACCAATAGCCTCAGTTTCACTGCTTTGCAAGCTATGTGTGGCCTTGAGCCTTATTGATAAGGCTCAGAAAGCCTCACAATTCTCAGCTGCACAGTAGGAATAGTTATAATAATATTATTTTTTTACTTTATTTATTTATTTATTTATATAATAATATTAACAGTAACTAATGTACTGTTCTTTGGTGAGGAATGGATGGATGAAATATTGAAGGTGATATCATTTAATAAATGGTAAAGTACATGCAATGATAGTTATCAATAGTAACAGTAAGTGTGTTCGGTGGAAAACAACCAGGATGAAATATTTACTGCAAACTACCAATATACACATAGTTAATTGTGAGTTCACTCATGACCAAATGTTAAAGACTGTTTCAGCTTTAAAGTACAGTATATAACATAGAAAGCTCTAGTCTCAGTTCCCAGAGTTACAAATAGTTTCACATGGAGGTTCCATTGTCTTGGGAACACCTGATGGATATGGCTTTTATAATTCTACCAATAGGTGTTACTTCATTTGATTCAAAATGTATATATTTGCTTACCAAACCATGTTGTTGTAATTAAACTTTGGGTCAAATTCACAAGACAGGGAAACATATTGTGGTAAGAAATAATAAAACCACTGACATTTAGGGTGCAAGATAATCTAGTTTAACATCTAAATGTAGATGAAGATGGGGAAATGTAAGTTTTTATGGAGAAGCTCAGGGACTTGCTCAAAGGCATGTGCTCATGAGTGTTGAAATTGAAGTAAAACTCACATCTTCTCACACTGAGCTGTTCACTATAAAACAGACCCACCACTAAACACAGCATTAAAACTGAGAAAAATTTCAAGTAGATCTTCAAAGTAAAGCCTTAGACAATAAATAAAGGGCCACCCAATTGTCTACTGGTGGAATAAGAAGACAAAACTTTATTTGCAAATTATGTAATTCATTAAGATAGCAATGATTTCATAGTGAGAATAAAGTAACACTTTTAAGCAAAAGTAAAATGCAAAAGCAACACAAGTTATTGGCTATGCTTGAAGATAGTTGTATCTACTTTTAAACTTTCTCATCTTTGAGTCATTAGGGGTTTGATATGACAGACCAACTGGAAATGAAGGAGTAACAAGAGGAAGTTAATAATGAGATCCACAGGGAAGAAGGGAAAGAAGGAAACAGAAAAGAGGTTGAGAAAGAGCACCTAAATCTGGCTGGTAAGAAAATATTTAGTGTTGGGCCACTAGATGGCGATATAATGTAAGGTGCTCCCTCCACTTTTTTTTTTTTTTTTTTTTTTTTTTTTTTTTAAACAAGCTATTTGCTGATTTGTATTAGGTACCATAGAGTGAGGCGAGGATGAAGCCGAGAGGATACTGCAGAGGTCTCTGGTGCATGTGTGTATGTGTGCGTGTGTGTGTGTTCGTGTATGTGTGTCCTGCCTCAGTGAGACTGCAGCCCTTGTAAATACTTGTTACCTTTTGCAAGAAGGAATCTGAACTGCAGCTGAAGGCACGTTGTTATATCATCTGGTCTTTGGGAGATGCTGTTCCTCGTTGCAGATGGGTAATTTTCCTTTTTATCAGGTAAGCCATCTGGTTGTTTCGTTGCGATCTTAGTCATACTCATTCCAGTTATTCCGGTGGAAAGAGAGCCCGAGGATATACAGTTTGGGCTGAGCAGGAAGTCCATTTTTGTATGTGATTTCGGACCAACGGTCCCCCTCCTCCCTCTCTTCTCCTCCCCTTCTCCTCCCCTTCCCCTCCCCCTCTTCTCTCCACCTTCCACGAACTGAATTCAGGTTTGTTTTGCAGTCAGCATCTTGATACAAGATGGGATTCTTTGGCCTGAAATAGCTTGGAACCTGGCCAGTTTCTTCCTGCCTTTGCTTGCCTTCAGTCTATTCAAGGTCTCCTTTTTGAAACCCCCTCCTTCACCCGTGCTGTAGAACTGGACTAGCTAGCTGTGAATAGAGGTCATATTGTTCTTAAGGATGGAGCAAAAATTAGATCTCAGCGTTAGCCCCACAGGAAGGAAGAAGGCGGCGGGACTGCTGCTGGAGCCTAGCTAGCATTGCAGGGGTGTTCAGCCTCCTCGGGCAGAGGCTGGGCTTGGGCAAGAAAGGAACAATGATGTATTCCCCCTAACTCGGATCGAACCGCGCCACCAAAGGAGCTGGAGGGAAGTGGGAACGAGTCCCTTCTGTGGAATGCCAAACAGGAAACACCGAGTTACTTTTAATTAGACAGAGGTCACGATCGGCAGTGATACTGCAGATGCTGTTCGGTTCCCCGTGTGAACCGGCTTGCTTTTCCAAACTGCACAAGAAATGTCTCTGGGTGGACGTGAGGCTTTTCAAACGCCTTTGTTATCATGGATTCCCTCTCTCCTACCTGTTTGAGGTATGTGTTTAAAGACCAGCTCCCCCCACCTCCCCGACACGTTTACTTCTCATATGTCTTTTTGCTCTCTGCAGTTACTCACTGAAAATTGTCACTTCTCTGTAGCAAATCAGTCCAAAGAGAGTGGTTGCAGGTGCTTTTTCACGTGTCCCGTGAAACAATTAAAGCCAAAGCAGGGTAATGCTCTGTCTCTACGTGCATGTGACTAAATATTTTCTGAGATGCAATGGCAAACTTGCAAATTGCCAACACTGTTGCTATCACACCTATAAAATGTGGCTTCTTTTTATGTGGATTTACAGGTTCAAGTGGTATTTCTGATGCGCTAGTGTAGTAACAGGACATATTTCTCCATAAAGCACTTTAAAGCATCCCAAGAGGATGATGCCGAACAGAAATAGGAAAATTCCATGCTGAGGTTGGTGATTCCTGCTTTAGTTTCTCCCGTCCAGGGAGCAGTGGGTAGCTTACCTTTCCTATTTGCTGCAAGACCTGACCCTCCAGGGTGATGCAGCTTGGGACTTCTGCACATACAGTGGACGCCTGACACTTTACCCCTCATCTGGGCATGTTGGAAGAAGAATAACTAGGGTGAAAAACTTTAAACCTCTCCTTTGTTGCTGTTGCTTGTAATTGCTATGAAACCAGTGCATCCCTCTTGTAGGAGCAGTGTTGCAATTTAGGCCTTCCTTCACAAAGCTCCTTGAAGAGATTTTTAGATGGTGTCTATTTTAGGAACATAATGTGTAGACAGGAATGGATGGCCACAGAGATTTACGGGAAAACAATTTCGTGGAGAGGGTGAGGTAAGATTTTAAACCTCTAGAACAGAGCCCAGTGGCTGGTTATATCACATGAACCCAGTAATGGAGTTAGTTTTCATTAAACTCACTGCAACTCCTTTGTATGGCTTTTTTTTTTCTTCCCTCCTTATATCGTTGGTCTGGCTTTTCAAATATGTTTTTAGGCAGCCAAGGTATCCGGGACGCTCCTACTAGTAAAAGTAATTAATACATTGGATTCTGCCGCCAATACTTATAGTCTCTGTTTATATGGCCCCTTCTTGCTGGGAAATTTGGTATCTGGAGACTCATTTATTAGGGCAGTTTCCCTTTAAGGCATGGGCTAGAGGGTTTCTCCATCCTTGAGAGGGGAAGGGAAGGCACAATTGGAGGCCTAATTAATTATACAGTATCCAAGAAGGCACAGGGGATCTCGGCCAGGATTCTCCATTAGCAGCTAGAAATACCAGGGGCAAAGGGACAGACTAGAGACCTATAAGTAAACTTTATTGCCACCAATAAGGCAATGAAAACTCCAGAATCTCAATAGAGGAATCCAGTAAGAAACATTCTGGTTCTTTGTACAGAAGGCACTGTCAGGGAACCCAGAGATTCTGAGAGAAAAAAACATTAAGAGCATCTTCTGTATGTGTTGCAGACAAGGAAGGGAAAAATCTGGGGCTTGTTTGGACTTACCCCTAGGACTTCACAGACTGGGCAGTCCTCATGCATTTATATTGGTGTGAGCCTGACACCTGAAAGCACCCCTCCAAAATTTAGTCAGGGTTGGGGGGGATGTGGTACAAGGTTTTATTTTCCTCCTGGGTAGTTGAAGAGGCTGAACCCATCACTTCCTCCCAGGTAAATAGCTATCTTGAAAGGGGGAGGGGAGAAGAAAGAGTACAGGGGTTGGTGGACAGGTATTGAGAATCAGCTATTGATGCTTTTGCTGTCTTCAATGTCAGGGTCAATGGGGCTGTGATTTGTGTAGTAATGACTACCCTTTGAAAATTCTGATTAGTCAAGTAAGCCTGTTTCACAGCTCAGTTTAGATTATACTGGTGAGTGCTAATTTATACTAGATTATACTGGTGAAGGGTAGGGGGTGATGAAGAGATTTATTCTCAGAGCAACTGTGTTCAAAAAAAAAAAAGAAACAATTAAACCAAATTTCCCCAAAACTGCCTCTAACTGTGCTTTTCCAACTTTTTCCTTTGTCCACGTTCCTAGTTTCCATTTATTAATTATTTTCTTTAGCAAAGATGCATAGCATTTACTCCATCCCAGCCACTATTCTGAGCAGAATTTTACAAATATATTCCCACTTAATCTATGAGATAGGTACTATTATTAATCACCAATTTATGGATAAGGAAACCAATTAACTTGCCCCTGGGGAGACAATCAGTGGCAGAGCCCAAACAAACCCAAACAGGCTGACTGCGGTCTATTCTTTTGAGCACCCCTGATCACCTGTGTGATGGCAGAACTATGACTGAGCCCAGATAATCAGGACTCAGGTAGTGCAATCTGTAGAGGGCAGCTGTAATTCATCTGCTTAACTACATGTCACAATTTCATATACGTTGATTTAGAATAATTCCCTAAATGTGCTACATTCATTCATTGGAAAAAAAATGTTGTGCCCTCCTGTAGTACAGGACAGTCTGTATCCTAGATACAGGAATATGGTGAATAAGACAAAATCTCTGCCACATGATGTCTTCAGTCTAGTGTTCAGGGCTGAGAGAAGGGAGAAAACATAAATTTCCCCAAGGGCACAGTGTCTCACAGGTGTAAGAATTGGCATTCCCCTTATTAGCAATCCAGAGAGTAGAAGAAATGGAAGGAAATGGGGCCACACAGATGACCAGCCAGATCTGGGGAGCCCTGCTTAGGGCCCTCGTTGTTGCTGGCTTTTATAAAAACAAACTGAGGGGGGCGCCTGGGTGGCTCAGTCGGTTAAGCTGCTGACTTCGGCTCAGGTCATGATCTCGCGGTCCCTGAGTTCGAGCCCCGTGTCAGGCTCTGTGCTGACAGCTCAGAGCCTGGAGCCTGTTTCAGATTCTGTGTCTCCCTCTCTCTGACCCTCCCCCGTTCATGCTTTGTCTTTCTCTGTCTCAAAAATAAAATAAATAAATGTTAAAAAAAATTAAAAAAAATAAAAACAAACTGAGGAACAATATCAATATCAAGTAAATTTAAGTTGCATATTTACTGGTGAGAAATTACTGGTTAAAAAAAAACACAAAGCAAACCTAAACCACTCATTTTTACACACAAATTTTTTTTAACAATTTGTAAAGTTCTGTGAAAAATGCTGTATTTCCTAGAATGCGGTGAAATTGGCTTTTTAAATGTTTAAAAACACTAAATGTTTGAGAGACGCCTGAGTGGCTCAGTTGGTTGAGTGTCCCACTTCGGCTCAGGTCATGATCTCATGATCTCACAGTTCGTGGGTTCGAGCCCCATGTTGGGTTCTGTGCTGATGGCTCAGAGCCTGGAGCCTGCTCAGATTCTGTGTCCCGCTCTCTCTCTGCCCCACCCCCACTTGCTTGTGCACGCAAAGCTAAATAAATAATAAACATTAAAAAACTTAAAAAAAAATCTCTTTGAGATTATTGGTTAGGTGGCAGCAAATAATTAGTTAAAATGAAAAAGAAAAAAAAAAAGCCCCAGGCATCCAGTCCTTGCTTACACTTCAGCACTTTCCCCTGAAATGGCTAAATTTGGGAGGTGTGGGCTGATGATGAGGATGGAAACCAGTCTGTCATTCCCTAGGTTGGTCAGGACATAGTAGGCACCCAGAGGTGCCTTTTTGCCTAGGTTGGTCAGGACATAGTAGGCACCCAGAGGTGTTTGAACAAATCTTTTTTTTGCAAATGAATTAACAGGATCTCAAAATAATATGGTAAAATATCAACATCAGCTTTCATTTTTATCTATATTAAATGCTTTATTATGTTTTTATTGCTTCAGAATTCACATTCTAATAGTTTATCTTTTTATATCTCTTGCCTGTTTGCTCCCACTCCCTCTCAGTTACCTACAAACATTGTAATTTCTCTCTAGCAAGTGTGAAATTCTCTCTTAGAATGAACCTTGCTTCTAACCCTGTAAGTGGTAAAAAGTCCTTTCCATCTCTTAGGGCCTTCTCCTCCTTTGGTGCCCCCCACCTACAACTTTAGCTTGAACTTTGATGAAAGCATCTATAATTTTTGGCTTTAATGTTTTCTTTTGTCATTTGTGCTTCTGATGTCATATATATGAAACCATCACCTAAGCCAAGGTCATGACAATTTACTTCTTTTTTTCTATTCTATTGGTAGTTTTAACTTTTACATTGATACCTGTGATTCATTTTCAGTCCATCTTTATAAATACTGTGAGGCAGGAGTCCAACTTCATTCTTCTGCATGTTGATATCCAGTTGTCCAGCACTAGTTTCTTACTGAATTTCAACTTGTCCGTGCACCCGATACGCAGTAGGCCGACATCTGAGGCATGGGTTTTGAAGCAAAGAAAGTTTTATTATCAGAAGGGCAGATCAATGAGAAAGCAGGAGATCATTCCCAAAATTGCTTGCCCCTGTTGAGTCTCCGGACAGCTTATATATGTTTGGGGAAAGAGGTAAATACATGAGAGGGGGGTGAGGGGTTCCTTGAAACCTTGAGCTGGGGGGAGGGCTTGAAATAATCTGGAGGTAAGCATTCTTCTGGACAATGAGGTGGCATTTGGGACTTGGTATGATTAGATGTCAGATACTTTCAAGACAAATATACCCTTTAGGAAACCATTAGGTTTCCACAATCAATGTATAAACAGGGAGTAGGGGCAAAAAGGCAAAGTTAATGACTAATCATGCATGAGGTTAAGAGGTGCATAAAACATACTTAAGTAGGGAACAAAACAGAATGTGGAGCTAAGTTAATAATGCAACTAATACAACCATAGTTCTGTCTATGTTTTCAAAACAGGTCCAGGAACCAAGTGTTTGACCTCAGATTGTGGAAAAGACTATTGTTCCCCCATTGAATTGTCATGTTAATCTTGCTCGTGCTATATTTTATGTACATCTGTGTCTTTAGTGTCAGTTATTGCATATATTGGGTGCTGTCGATGTCTTTTTTCTTTAAGAAAAGAACAATGAGATTCTCCCTTTTTGAGAATCCATACAACTTTAAGTATATGAAAATTGTCCCACATACCTATAACAGTAAACACTTTCTTAACCTAACTTCCTGTCAAAATTTTTCTTATAACTGATAGCGTAGTCATTTGTGACTCTACTGGAAATTTAAGGAGGTAAGGAGTAATGAGCTAATGTTTTTGCAGAAAGATTATTAGTAATTTCTAAGAAACATCTCTACTATTGCACATACTCTCCCAAACTTATGCAAACATCACGTATGTTCTTTATAATATATGTTGCTTGTCTCCTTTTTTTCATAAACACCATTGAGGGAACCATTGAACTTGAAATAGAGGAGTGTCATCCAAATAGGGTTGGTTGCTGTACTGGTTTACTAGAGCTTCCATAATAAAATACCACAGACTGGGCAATAGAAATTTATTTCTCACAGTTCTGGAGGCTAGGAGTCCAAGTTCAAGGTGTTCTTAGGTTTGGGTTTTTTTTTTCTGAGTCTTCTCCCCTTGACTTGCTGCTGGTAGCCTTCTCTTTGTGTCCCCGCACAGTTTTTTCTTTGTGTGTATGCTTCCCTAGCATCTCTTTCTGTGTCCAGATTCCCTCTTCTTATGAGGACACCAGTCAAATTGTAATAGAGACCACCCTAACAACCTCATCTTAACTTAGTCTCCAATACAGTCACATTCTGAGGTTCTATGGGTTAGGGCTTCCACGTATGAATTTTGAGGGGGACACAATTCAGCCCATAGCAGTTTTCTCTGACTATACTAATGACTGCTAAAACAATGAGCAAAGAAGATAGAAACTCGTAAGACATTATTGTTGATAAAATTGTTGTTATACTAATGGTGAGTTTTCATTATTCATAACCTTCTTCCACTGGATAATGAGGAGTTGTCTGTATAGGTATTAATAGTCCAATAAAGGAAATTAATTAGGTTTCTATTTAAAGAGGTATGATGGATAACAAAGTGGGCAGAAAGAGTGGTGATGTTGATTAATCTTGTGTGCCTATAATCTCATGTGTGCTTTCATAATCTATGAGAAGTTTACTTAGCTGAGGCTCTTATTTGTTTCAGTGACAAAAGTGACACAAAAGGATATAAAAATTAGAAATCAATGAAGAATTTATAAATAAAATAATTAATGTCAAAGTGCAACTGAGCAACTGAGACTGAGATTAATTTAAGTATAAAAGTATTCCCTTAGAAAGTTAGTACAGCTCACAGAGTTGAGGAGGAGTTGAGGAGTCTAGACTGGAAATGACAAGAGTAGGGGAGGTCATAACAGTCAGATAGCCCTTACTTTGGACTTTTTGGTGGTTTCTGCAAGGTGCTGTTGTCTCCTAGGATGAATTCGTTTAGCTACTTCAGGCTTTTTTTTTTTTTTGGTAATTTGGATTAAAAATTAAAATTCTAGGGGGTTCCTGGGTGGCTCAGTCAGTTAAGCGTCTGGCTTCGGCTCAGGTAATTATTTCATGGTTTGTGAGTTTAAGCCCCACATTGAGCTCTGTGCTAACAGCTCAGAGCCTGGAGCCTGCTTCAGATTCTGTGTCTCCCTCTCTTTCTGCCCCTTCTCACTTGTGCTCTGTCTCTCAAAAATAAATAAATGTAAATAAAAAAATTTTTTTAATTAAAATTCTAGGAAGTAAGCATCTGGTTATTCAAGTCTGGATTATAAATCTGATCGCCTTAGTTAAGGGTGAACTGGGACCTTTGACTAACAGTCATACCAAATTATTCCTTGGTTAAGAAGAGTAATTCTACCCCAACAAACCTGAAAACTGTCTACATACACAATGTTCGAGAAATGGTTAAATAAACCATGGTCCTTACAAATAATGAGATTTTATGAAGCCATTAAGCATATTGTTTCAGGAATGTTTAGTTCTTTGCAAAATTGCTCAGGATCTAATGGGTACATAAAAAGGAGCATACAAACATATATATCTAGTAGGAGCTCAGTAATGAAAAACAAAAAGCAGCAGTGTTTTTACTTAGGAAAAGAACAACTGGAAAGAATTTAATAGTTATCTCTCATCTATGGGATTCTGATTTCTACTTTCTTCTTTGTAATTTTTTTAAAGTTTAAATTGATTTTTTTAAGTTTATACATTTACTTTTGAAAGAGAGAGAGTGAGCAGGGGAGAGGCAGAGAGAGAGAGAAAAAGAGAGAGTCCCAAGCAGACCCTACACTGTCAGTGCAGAGCCCGACATGGGGCTCAGACTCACAAACCGTGAGATCATGACCAAATCAAGAGTCAGATACTTAACCAACTGAGCCACCCCAGGCACCCCTATAAATTCAAACAAAAAGTAGAATATTATTTCTTATTTTTCTTATAACAAAAGTAATACATGCTCATTACATAAAGCAAGAAGGAAAATATAAAAAAGATGATAAAATGATTCTTTTCTACACAAGCAAAATTATGACTATTAATTATTTATTTTATATGCCAAAGTGTTTTTTGTACAAAATTCTCTAAAATTAGCATTTTATTGCTTTAAAACCCAGAGTAAAAGTTAGCATCCATTATTTTTCTGATGGATTTGGGTAAATCTATTTTGTATAAAGATCTTTATTGTATGTGTAATCAAAACAGTAAACTCAATGTAAAGTTAGTAAGGAAACAGTTGAATGTTTGAATATTTTAGCAGCTCACAAACTCTCTATAATAAAATTAGTATTTTGCAAATTTTGTAACAATGGATGAGCTTTGGGAAGTGGCCTAACATAAAGTTAGCTTTAAATGTCAAAGGAGTGTTGTTCTAAAAATTGTGTAATTTAGTACTCTCACTTCTCCCTTTAGAATTCAGCAAAATTTTAGGAAAGTCATCTTATATTTATGACACACCTACCATTTGTAATGGATTGTTTTAGTAAAAATTGACCTCAGATTGAGAACATTAAAAGCAAACCGGGAGCACCTGGGTGGCTCAGTTGGTTAAGCGTCTGACTTCTGCTCAGGTCATGATCTTGAGGTTTGTGGGTTAGAGCCCCGCATCAGGGTCTGTGCTGACAGCTCAGGGCCTGGAGCCTGCTTGGGATTCTGTGCCTCCCTCTCTCTCTGCTCCCCCAGTTTGTGCTCTCTCTCTCAAAAATGAATAAATAAACCTTAAAAAAAAAAGCAAACCAAAAAAAAAAAAAACCCTGTAAATACTTATGCAGTTTGTAGATGAATTTTTAAATTCTTTCAAATAAAACTCATCAAACTGGCAAAATCAGTTTATAAGATTATCAAATAGAATAATGATAAGAATACATTAACAATGTACACTATTGAGCCAGAGGACACAGAGGAGCAATGTGGGTCATTATCAGTATGCGTTGCATTTGGAGATGTGGAATTATTTGTGTGGAGAGTGTAGTGGGAAGAACCCATGTGAAGAAGAGATAGTTAATGGTAAATCTTAGATGACAATATCCAGATTATTTTTAAGCAAGTATTAAGAATTTTAAAATCAATGAGAAATATAGAATAATGAAAAGAAACCAAAGTTCAGGATTTCCAATTACATATTTATAGAGGTGAAAAAAAACTAAGAGAATGCTGTTGCATAAAATATTTCAATCTAAGAAATTCAACAGATTTGAAAATCCTGGAAAGAGTTACTTTGAGACTGGACAAATGCTACCAGGCAGCAGTTTTTGTATTATCCTGGAATGTGATATGCCATTTTAAAAGGCCAGTGGTATTTTGAGCTATGTATGTCAGTGTGTTGGTACAAAACCAAAGAGGCAACAGACTGGTTTCAGGTCTAGAATGCCATATTTCAGTGACACCTGGACCTTGGCGTTTCAGGTTTCCAGTGATTTGAGGAGCCTGGAAGATTGCACACCAATATGTAAGGCATTTAGAGGATTATAGACCAACCTGTATGCATGAAGACAAGAATACCTTTTGAAGAAATTCCAAAAAAGGAAGTTTGAACATAGTTAACTGAAATAGAAATCAGTAAGCAAGGAAAAAAGAAAACACAAGGTGGTCTCTATAAAACTCCCTGTGTAATAACAAAGAATGAATCCCAGCTTACTCTCCCCTGGGACCAAACCTTATCTTATTCTCCTTTACTTTCTCTCTCTCTCTCTCTCTCTCTCTCTCTCTCTCTCTCTCTCTCTTTTTTCATTTTTAGGCATTCTGTTTTATCCTCTGTTTTGAGCTTCATTTTTTTTATTCTCAAGTTAGTTAACATACAGTGTAGTTTTGGTTTGAGGAGCAGAACCCAGTGATTTGTCTTTTACATATGACACCCAGTGCTCATCCCGAAGAGTACCTTCCTTAATTCCTGTCACCCATTTAACCCACCCCCATTGACCCTGTTTGTTCTCTGTATTTAAGAGCCTCTTATAGTTTGCCTCCTTCTTTGTTTTTATTTTATTTTTCCTTCCCTTCCCCTATGTTCATCTGTTAAATTTTTCAAATTCCACATGTGAGTGAAATCATATATCTGTCTTTCTCTGACTGACTTATTTTGCTTAGCATAATACATTCTAGTTCCATCTACATTGTTGCAAATGGCAAGATTTCATTCTTTTTGATCACCAAGTAGCATTCCACTGTATGTATGTATATATGTGTGTGTGTGTATGTGTATATATATATACACACACACGCACGTATATGTATATATACATACACACACACACATGCCACATCTTATTAATCCATTCATCAATTGTTGGACATCTGGGCTCTTTCCATACTTTGGCTATTGTTGATAGCACTGCTATAAACATTGGGGTACATGTACCTCTTTGAATCAGCATTTTTGTATCCTTTGGATAAATTCCTACTAGTGCAATTGCTGGGTCATAGGGTAGGTCTATTTTTAATTTTTTGAGGAACCTCCACACTGTTTTCCAGAGTGACTGCACCAGTTTGCATTCCCACCAACAGTGCAAGAGAGTTCCCTTTCTCCACATCCTCGCCAACATCACTTGTTGTTGAGTTGTTAATGTTAGCCATTCTGACATGTGTGAGGTGGTATCTCAGTGTGGTTTTGATTTGTATTTCCCTGACGATGAGTGATGTTGAGCATTTTTTCATGTGCCTGTTTGCCATCTGGATGTCCTCTTTGGAAAATTGTCTATTCGTGTCTTCTGCCCATTTCTTCACTGGATTCTTTGTTTTTCAGGTGTTGAGTTTGGTAAGTCCTTTGTAGATTTTGGATATATATGAAGAACTTGAGTTTCACTTCTAACTCTCCTTCCACTCAGTGGGTTATGTAAAAATACTTCTACAATCATGTTCTCAGTATGTCCATAGTCTTTGGTACATATGAAATATAATATAAAAAATAGAAAAATTATTAACATGATTTCAGCAGTTTTTTTTTTCTTTCAAAATGTGGTCCCTCTTGAGCCTCTTGAGTTCCCATGAAACCTTTTAAGGAGTACATCAGGTTGAAACTACTTTCATAATAATACAAAAGAATTTTCCTTTTCCACTGTATTGACATTTGCCCTTACGATACAAGAGCAATGAAAACTTCTAGCCTTAAACTTATTATGACAGTGGCACTAAACTGTACTAGCAGTGATTGCATTGTTCACTGCCATTCACTCCAAGTAAGAACAGGTAAATAAATAAATTAATTTAATTAAAAGCCAGTTTTAATATTCCGTGTGCTGAAATGGGAAATCCATATAAAGAGTATGTGCCATATACCAAAGTCTGATGATGGTTGACTCAAAAGAAAGCACTTGTGGGGCACCTGGATGGCTCAGTCCATTAAGCGTCTGACTTTGGCTCAGGTCGTGATTTCACAGTCCGTGGTTCGAACCCCGCATCAGGCTCTGTGCTGACAGCTCAGAGCCTGGAACCTGCTTTGGATTCTGTGTCTCCATCTCTCTGTCCCTCCCTTGCTCTCTCTCTCTCTCTCTCTGTCTCTCTCAAATATAGACATTAAATTTTTTTTTAAAAAGCACTTGTGCAATTGTTTGAGTTATAAACTGAATTAGTTGCTTTTCCATGGAAAATCATTTTTACTTGAAAGAAGGACTGACAGACAAGTTCTGGCCATTCAAATTTGGCTATTTGGGAGATAATTTTTTTTGAAAATGAAGTAAGCCTTTCATTTCAATAAAAGTAACTGAGAATATTTGTTGTTACCAATGACAATATTTGAAAATTAGAAATTTCGAAAACTTCTATCTGAACTCAGCAGCTTCTAAAACTTAAAGGATTTTCTGATGTGATAATTAGTGATGTTAACAGATGGATAATGAAATGTTTCCACAATTCAAATATCTACATAACTCAGTCAACTGATACATTTACAAATGAACAGTGGATAATGATACAAAATCATACCTGGAAAATGGATCCATTCAAAGTGTAAGATAGGTCAAGAGATTTTAGTATAGCAGAGTACAAGTTCATTGATAATGGTTTCAGATTCCAGTTGTCTAGTTTGGGTAGACTATCAAAGAAGACTCTTCACAATTAAGTGAAAAGGTAATTACAAATTTCAAACTACATGGGACACCTGGGTAGCTCAGTTGGTTAGGCATCCAACTTTGGCTCAGGTCATGATCTCACAGTTTGTGAGTTTGAACACTGCGTTGGGCTCTGTGCTAACAGCTCAGAGCCGGGAGCCTGCTTCAGATTCTGTGTCTCCCTCTCTGTCTCTCTGCCATTCCCCGGCTCAGGCTATTCTCTCTCTCTCCCTCTCTCTCTCTCAAAAATAAATAAACATTAAAAAAAGTTTTTTTAAGACATTAAAAAATATTCCAATCTACGAATCTATGTGAGGCCATATTTCTTTCATTCAAATGTAACTTATAATAGACTGAATGTAGAAGCTAATTTAAGAATCTACACATTAAGGTAGACATGAAAGAAATTTACAAATTTATAAAATAACATCACTCTCAGGTTTTTTCTTTTAGAACGATAATTATTTTTCACTTAAAATATTATTTTTAACATATGGTTGTTTTGTTATTTATAAATAATTTCATGATTTCTCTGTTTTAATTTCTAATATAGTAAATATTAATAAAATTAAGCCACATAAACAAAAGCTTTTGGGGGTTCTCAATAATATTAACAGTAAAAAAAGGGCCTGAGACCAAAACTTTTTATGTCAAGGACAAATTTGATAATTCATCAGATTCAATGGTACATTTATGTCTGTTACACTGTAGACACGCATTAGTCGAGATTTTTCTAGTGTAGGTTAACTCAGTCACTTAAAGTTATGTTAATAGAGAAAATATTTGTCACATTATACCAGTAGGTTTTCCATTACTATAATATGAGCGGCACATATCAGTTTAGCTCACTAAGTTCTAGTAAAAGTGAACCAAAAGTTTATCAAAGTAAATCAGGGATCATAAAGATAAATGTTCTAATACTTTTGTCTGGACTTTTATCATCCCTCAACTAAACCAACGTAAGAATTTTCTATTGGCTTTTCTTCATCTTCTCATCTTGGAGTCAGCCCTCCACATAGTCACCCGTGACCTTTCTAACAAGCACATCAGATCTCCACTGTTTGAAACTCTAAGTGATATTCTTGGTAAAAAAAAAACAAAAAAAACAAAACAAAAACAAAACTTTAGGATGAGCTGTTTAGGTTTCTTTCTTCCCCATGGCCTACCTAGCCTACCATTAGTCCTGCAGAACTAACTGCATTTCTGTGGATATCTGAAACTGTTTCTTTCTCCAAGTCTTTGCTACTGCTTCTTTCTCTGCCTGAAAAGCCACGAACTCATCTTCCCCCAAGATGATTCATTTTTCTGTGTGCTGTGTCTGTGCTGGCACAGGCTTCTATCACAGCACCAGCGGCACTGAGTTATGCTTAGTTTTCAGCCTCCCTCGACACTCTAGTACGGTCTGTGCAATACTGGCTGATCTATTGCCTGTTGTGACTGTTTTCACCACTGCCAAGTTCATCTTGGAGTGCATGAGTACTCAAGAGATGTTTGTTAAATAAAAATGAAACAAAACCAGAACCGATTTTTGGGTAACGTCTAACATCTGGCAAGTCTATACTTTAATACCACTTCTGTAAAAATACCACTTTTATGAAAATATCCTGAAGAATTATATAGTGATTTTAATAATTCTTCTATTTCTTATGCAAATTCCAAACTCCTGTTATAGATCCCATATATATTATGATTAACACTGTTTTTTCAAAGTAATTCTTAATGCTTTTTTCTTACTATCTTTAGCATTAGGAGTCAATTCAGTATTTGATTACTTTCTCTTTTGTCATTTCAAGGTATACATTGTTTTTTTACTGGAGTCTAACTTTTAAAAGTTATCCAAGTATTATTCTTTATAGTTGTAAAATTTGTAGTTATTATAGAAAACTTAGAATATTTAGAAAAGTATAATGAAGAAAATAATATTCACCATCTTACTGTCTTTTATGTGATTTTTCCCACAATAACAATAGGGCATTGTTTTTAATATTTTAACATTTTTCTCTAAATAATTTTTATTCCTGTTGTTTGCATAATAGGATTCCTATAGTGTTTTCAATTTTGTACCACATATTGTATCTTAAGCATTTTTTCATGTCATCAGAAATAATCCAAAAATATAATTTTAATGACACCATATATTCCATGATTGAGCCTTACATTTGTTTAATTTTTCCTATAGTCTATTGTTCCATATTATATTTATGATCAGTATATAAACTGATTTCACAATCTGATAGACAAGTGTGAGGAAATATTAACCAATAATATTGTTTTAGCATTATAATAATATTAATCAGCCCTGGAGTAGAATGGTCAGTAAGTTGGTCAGAACAAGAAATAATTTTTTCCATCACTTATTTTTTTTCAATTACTATTCATTCACTTAACAAATATATATTGAGAACCTACTTTGTATTAGACGATGTATAAGACTGCTAAGATGCTACTCTTAACTATTTAGATTCCAAATAAAAAATATAAGCTGGATATATAAAAAAAAATGTCTTTAGAAAGATGGATTCATTACTTCTTTGAAACTTTGAACATACTTTATACCATCTTTAAGCTTCAGAATTACAGATATTAAGAAAATCAATGTTCTTATTTACATGGATTAGTGTCTTAATGCACACCGAGTACTGTGCCTTGATGGGGCATAATAAGATTCAAAACTGCAACTTAAATTTAGAACAAAGGTTTTTGTTTGTCATAATGTCCAACATAATACCAAAGATAATTAATAGATATTCTATGAGGAATATTAATTCTTGACTTTAGGAAAAAAGAAAATTATGTGAAGAAATGTATTTATGTACTTTACTATAAAATGTTCTATATTTTAGCTTTTGATTGTTGCTATAGCTGCTGAATTTCAAATTCTTATGCTTTTGCACTTCTCACTCTTGGGAGACAGTGTTGTTATTCCAATCATCTTATTGATGAACTCAGCTGCTATTTACTGTGTACCATTCATGAAGAAAGTACTTAGTAAGGTATAGTGAAGAATGCAAAGACAGATGCTGCTCTCAACGTGCTTGTGGACTAAAACAGAAAATGGGACATGTTCACAAGTAGAGCTAAGGAGAGGTAGAAGCCAGCAAGTAGTGCAAGAATTGCAGATAAATGCTTATAGGAATTCAAAAATGACTTGCTATTTGTTTTGGAGAACTGCCAGCGGATAAAGAAGATAACAGTTTATATGACAGCAACTTTGGCTCCACATTGGCCCATAAAAGTAGTTAAGGAGATCAACAAAGAGTAAGCGATAAGTAGTTGATTGGTAAAAATAAATGAAACGTGCGTAGCTAATAAGAAGTATGCCCTGGAGCACCAAGTGGCTCAGTCCATTAAGCATCTGACTTCGGCTGGGTCCTGATATGAGGGTTCATGAGTTCAAGCCCTGCATTGGGCTCTGTGCTGACAGCTCAGAGCCTGGAGCCTGCTTCAGGATTCTGGGTCTCCCTTTCTCTCTGCCCCTCCTCCACTCATGCTCTGTCTCTGTCTCAAAAATAAGTAAACATTAAAAAAAGTATGCCCCATAACAACAAATAATTATGACTAATAATATTCATTGTATTAGACGTGCCCATTACCAATTTATTGTCCCTTAGCTTCAAGTTCACCCTTTGGTACCTAGGCAGTGATAGTATGTTAGGCTCTTTAAACATTTGTCCTTTACAGTAAATTTTGTCAGTGCTGTTAAACTAGTCAGTAGAGGGCACTGAAGGGACATTTCAAGAGGAGGGGGCTTCTCCTTCCAGTGCTAAATGTTACATTTTGATTTTACTTGCTCCTACAGCATGGTCCACTAGAGATGTGTGTGTGTGTGTGTGTGTGTGTGTGTGTGTGTGGCGACATCTGATGATATTTTTCCCAGCCACATACCCATTGGTGACTTCACAGCCTTCCCAACACAGACACTAGGCTCCTGGACTCAGGCCCACAATGGTATGCCATTCCTCCTGGAGGCCCATTCATCAGCCATGGTTAACCTGTGCCCTGGAGGGTTATTCCTGCTTGCTGCACAATTGTGGCCCAACTCTGGCCGGGGCACCCCAGCAAACTACACTGGGTGCAGAAAGAGGGCTTCAACCACAGAATCTTCCCATGTTTATCCTCCTTTGGGTGCTCTACCTCAGCCTTAGGGCACTCTTTAGACCTTTCTTACATCCTTATACTGAATTTCCTATCATAATTTAATTATTCTTCACATTAGACCTTTCATGTTTAGGATGTGGTTTCTGTCTCCCAATTGAATCCCATATGGGTACCTGTTGCTACAAGTTAAAATTACTGGTTTTGGGGGCACCTGGGTGGCTCAAACGGTTGAGCATCCAACTTTGGCTCAGGTCATAATCTTGCAGTTTGGTTCTTGAGCAAGCCCCACACTGGGCTCACTGCTGTCAGCTCAGAGCCTGCTTCAGATCTTCTGTACCCTTCTCTCTGCCCTTCCCCCACTTGTGCTCTCTCAAAAATAAACATCTAAAAAAAATTATTGATTTTCAAGTTTCTTAGTTTATTTTGGTAAAGGCTTACATTTCATGTCACTATCTCTGAAAAAAAAATCGACAGATGTGACACCACCTTTTCACTGACTTCATGGAAGATGGCTTTTTCACAAGTGAATACTAAATATGATCTAGCACTCCCATTCAGAAATAAAAATTAAGCATTTGTTGACCAAATAAAGTCTCATTAATCCCATTTCCGATTCAAATGCTTTATTTTATATTGAGTTTTCCATGTAACAGAGGTTGTAGTGATTGTTTTGACCAAAGTAAGCCAAATGAGATAGATTTAAACTATTTTCATATGGTCACAATATGTGATAATTATCTTAATGTAAAGGGCTTCCAGAAAGCATTAGTATGTAAGCAAAAGTTTTAATAGGTATGAGGTCTATATTCCACAAAATCATTTGTTAATTGTGACTTTGTTTTTACTTTTATTGCCAGAGCTCTCCATGACATTCTGGCCTGGGGTTAGCCATGTTAACAACTAAATTCAGTCCTTTGTTCTAATCTTTTGACAAAGTGGGGAGACCCTGGATAAAGCAGTTTTAAAAATCTTATGATTGATTTTTTTAAACTCACAAATGGCAGTTTTAGCTCAAAGATTTTTACAAAACCAAAACAGTAACAACCAGGCTACAAGTTTATTGACTCTGGGATCTTTTAAAAATGAAAATATTTACTAAGAATGCCCACTGGATAGGGGCAAAGTACACCAAGAAAAAATGTGTACAAAATATTAAATGAAGAAAAGTTCACATTCTTTCCTCTTTGGCAAAAATCCTAAAGAATAAGATATAAGACAGTCCCCCTTAGGACTTAACTGAGGTTCCTTGAAACATGTCAGAAATAGGCTGAGAAATTATCTCATTCCCTTTTAGAAGTGCTATCCCATGGATAAAGTATTTTCTGTTATTTTTATTCCCTGAGGAATTACTTTCTCAGGACCAGATATTAATTGTTTCCTTTCTCACTAGCAGCCTTGCAATTTCTTACAAACAGCAGGCTGGCAAGACAAAGCGGCCAATTCATTTCAAAGATGAAGAAACTTTTCCATTAAGGGTTGTTGACCAAGAAATATCAGTTAAAGATCCCATACGTAAAATACACCTTAATTTACCTTTAAGAAGGATTATTCTAAGGGGAGAAATATAAAATGTTAAAAGGAAATGGGTGCCAAATGGAACCTTAGGAATGGTCTTATCTAGCCCTTCCTTTTATGAAACTCTCATGTACTATCAAGTTCAATGCCACTTTTTATAGATGAAGAAAAATTAAAAGAAGTGAAATGATCTATCTCTGCTCACTCAAATGAGGGTCTGTATTTTCAAGTTTCTTCTGTATGAACCTCCCAATCCTTCTGTTTTCTCCACACCTGTTTTCTCACAGGTCTTGATCCTCTGCTTTGTTCTTTCTCTCCAGCATATTAAAGTTTTTTTCCTTCTTATCAAAATGCTCCTTCTCCCTCTAGCTACATTAACATCTTGTCCTTTTATACCGTCAAGTTTCCCGAAAGAAACTCGCTCAGTAGTGTCTTCATTTCTCATCGCCCTTTTAAACTACCACAATCTTTTTTTATATTTCTAGCATTCTAGGACTTCCATACATTCACTAAGATGATGAAGGACAACCACGTTGGTAATCCGATGGACTCTTCTGTCCTTCTCTGACTAGATTACACTGCGACATTAGACTATGGTGATCATTGTCTCTATTTTACTCTCTCTTCCCTGATTTCCTCTTCTAGAAAATGGTGATTATTTCTGCAAAAATTAACAGTTGAGTTTTAAGAATGAAAACATCCCTTTCTGCCTAATGTCTAGTTTCATCCCTTTCATTTCATTAGAAAGTTCTGACAAATTTGTGTCTCTGCTCTTTCTCCTCATTTCTTTTCTCTACTATCCATAAATACCACCAATAAAGTTAACTGACTAAATTGAGTTTGCTATTAAATCATTCACTCATTTCTTTCACTCAGCACATATATTTATAAGCATAGTGCCAGGCACCCTGCCACGAGCAGAGATATATTTCCAGCAAATCTGATATAGGGGAAGAACGTGGAGGTGCAGTCAGATGAATCAGTATTCATATCCCAGCTCTTGCTGAATATGCTGTGACTTTGATTACGGTTTATTTTTTTCTGACTTGTTTTCCCATTTGTAAAACAATGACAAAAACACATATTTGCCATACAAATTGTATAGTAAACTCTAAAGTTCATGTTCATTGAGTACATAGTACAATGCTTGGCACTGAGTAGATGCTTTTAAACATTATTAGCATTCTATTTTGTACTTTTTTCTAACTGATCAAAAAGACCACATTAATTTTACATATCCTACATGTCCTCAGCCCTTTTCTTCTGTCTTCCTGGAGAATATCCTTCCATTTCATAAAACCCATTTCAGCTATCACCTACTTAGGAAGCTTCTCTTAGCAAGGCTTCTACTCCTGCCCCATCCTGAAAGAATTGATCATCGCCTCTTTCGCACTTCCTCTGCGTCTCATAGATAACTTACTGTTTGTTACACCTATGTGGTGTTGTAATCTACGGGTATTCAAATGTGTCTCTCCTAACAGACTGTCTGCTCAGGCCTGAACAAAAGCCATGTCTTTCATATGTATATCCCAAATTCAAAATCAGGCTTAGAGCCAGTGAGGCAACCCAAAATTATTTATTCTTAAACAGATAAAACCATGCTTTAAGATACTGAAGTCTTCCATAAAATAGTGTCTAATTTACTGAAGTTTTATCTGGTAATTGATATTTTCTCTATACCTATTATATCTGAATAACAATGAGATATAATGTAATTATTACATTATCTAAATAATTCTGTATATATTTAGCAAACAAAATTGTTTCCTTAATTCAATATCTTGTCAATGCTAGCATATATGTTTTACGTTATGAGTAAGTGTTTTACATAATTTTCTTAGAGGTAACTATCATATTAAAATGTTCAAACTTTAGTTTTTTTTTTTTTTTTTTTTTTTTTTTTTTTAATTTTTTAATATATGAAATTTACTGTCAAATTGGTTTCCATACAACACCCAGTGCTCATCCCAAAAGGTGCCCTCCTCAATACCCATCACCCACCCTGCCCTCCCTCCCACCCTGCCCTCCCTCCTACCCCCCATCAACCCTCAGTTTGTTCTCAGTTTTTAACAGTCTCTTATGCTTTGGCTCTCTCCCACTCTAACCTCTTTTTTTTTTTTTTTTTTCCTTCCCCTCCCCCATGGGTTTCTGTTATGTTTCTCAGGATCCACATAAGAGTGAAACCATATGGTATCTGTCTTTCTCTGTATGGCTTATTTCACTTAGCATCACACTCTCCAGTTCCATCCATGTTGCTACAAAAGGCCATATTTCATTTTTTCTCATTGCCACGTAGTATTCCATTGTGTATATAAACCACAATTTCTTTATCCATTCATCAGTTGATGGACATTTAGGCTCTTTCCATAATTTGGCTATTGTTGAGAGTGCCGCTATAAACATTGGGGTACAGGTGCCCCTATGCATCAGTACTCCTGTATCCCTTGGATAAATTCCTAGCAGTGTTATTGCTGGGTCATAGGGTAGGTCTATTTTTAATTTTCTGAGGAACCTCCACACTGCTTTCCAGAGCGGCTGCACCAATTTGCATTCCCACCAACAGTGCAAGAGGGTTCCTGTTTCTCCACATCCTCTCCAGCATCTATAGTCTCCTGATTTCTTCATTTTGGCCACTCTGACTGGCGTGAGGTGGTATCTGAGTGTGGTTTTGATTTGTATTTCCCTGATAAGGAGCGACGTTGAACATCTTTTCATGTGCCTGTTGGCCATCCGGATGTCTTCTTTAGAGAAGTGTCTATTCATGTTTTCTGCCCATTTCTTCACTGGGTTATTTGTTTTTCGGGTGTGGAGTTTGATGAGCTCTTTATAGATTTTGGATACTAGCCCTTTGTCCGATGTGTCATTTGCAAATATCTTTTCCCATTCCGTTGGTTGCCTTTTAGTTTTGTTGGTTGTTTCCTTTGCTGTGCAGAAGCTTTTTATCTTCATAAGGTCCCAGTAATTCACTTTTGCTTTTAATTCCCTTGCCTTTGGGGATGTGCCGAGTAAGAGATTGCTACGGCTGAGGTCAGAGAGGTCTTTTCCTGCTTTCTCCTCTAAGGTTTGGATGGTTTCCTGTCTCACATTCAGGTCCTTTATCCATTTTGAGTTTATTTTTGTGAATGGTGTGAGAAAGTGGTCTAGTTTCAACCTTCTGCATGTTGCTGTCCAGTTCTCCCAGCACCATTTGTTAAAGAGACTGTCTTTTTTCCATTGGATGTTCTTTCCTGCTTTGTCAAAGATAAGTTGGCCATACGTTTGTGGGTCTAGTTCTGGGGTTTCTATTCTATTCCATTGGTCTATGTGTCTGTTTTTATGCCAATACCATGCTGTCTTGATGATGACAGCTTTGTAGTAGAGGCTAAAGTCTGGGATTGTGATGCCTCCTGCTTTGGTCTTCTTCTTCAAAATTACTTTGGCTATTCGGGGCCTTTTGTGGTTCCATATGAATTTTAGGATTGCTTGTTCTAGTTTCGAGAAGAATGCTGGTGCAATTTTGATTGGGATTGCATTGAATGTGTAGATAGCTTTGGGTAGTATTGACATTTTGACAATATTTATTCTTCCAATCCATGAGCAGGGAATGTCTTTCCATTTCTTTATATCTTCTTCAATTACCTGCATAAGCTTTCTATAGTTTTCAGCATACAGATCTTTTACATCTTTGGTTAGATTTATTCCTAGGTATTTTATGCTTCTTGGTGCAATTGTGAATGGGATCAGTTTCTTCATTTGTCTTTCTGTTGCTTCATTGTTAGTGTATAAGAATGCAACTGATTTCTGCACATTGATTTTGTATCCTGCAACTTTGCTGAATTCATGTATCAGTTCTAGCAGACTTTTGGTGGAGTCTATCGGATTTTCCATGTATAATATCATGTCATCTGCAAAAAGTGAAAGCTTGACTTCATCTTTGTCAATTTTGATGCCTTTGATTTCCTTTTGTTGTCTGATTGCTGATGCTAGAACTTCCAGCACTATATTAAACAGCAGCGGTGACAGTGGGCATCCCTGTCGTGTTCCTGATCTCAGGGAAAAAGCTCTCAGTTTTTCCCCGTTGAGGATGATGTTAGCTGTGGGCTTTTCATAAATGGCCTTTATGATCTTTAAGTATGTTCCTTCTATCCCGACTTTCTCAAGGGTTTTTATTAAGAAAGGGTGCTGGATTTTGTCAAAGGCCTTTTCTGCATCGATTGACAGGATCATATGGTTCTTCTCTTTTTTTTTGTTAATGTGATGTATCACGTTGATCGATTTGCGAATGTTGAACCAGCCCTGCATCCCAGGAATGAATCCCACTTGATCATGGTGAATAATTCTTTTTATATGCTGTTGAATTCGATTTGCTAGTATCTTATTAAGAATTTTTGCATCCATATTCATCAGGGATATTGGCCTGTAGTTCTCTTTTTTTACTGGGTCTCTGTCTGGTTTAGGAATCAAAGTAATACTGGCTTCATAGAATGAGTCTGGAAGTTTTCCTTCCCTTTCTATTTCTTGGAATAGCTTGAGAAGGATGGGTATTATCTCTGCTTTAAATGTCTGGTAGAACTCCCCTGGGAAGCCATCTGGTCCTGGACTCTTATTTGTTGGGAGATTTTTGATAACCGATTCAATTTCTTCGCTGGTTATGGGTCTGTTCAAGCTTTCTATTTCCTCCTGATTGAGTGTTGGAAGAGTGTGGGTGTTTAGAAATTTGTCCATTTCTTCCAGGTTGTCCAATTTGCTGGCATATAATTTTTCATAGTATTCCCTGATAATTGTTTGTATCTCTGAGGGATTGGTTGTAATCATTCCATTTTCATTCATGATTTTATCTATTTGGGTCATCTCCCTTTTCTTTTTGAGAAGCCTGGCTAGAGGTTTGTCAATTTTGTTTATTTTTTCAAAAAACCAACTCTTGGTTTCGTTGATCTGCTCTACAGTTTTTTTAGATTCTATATTGTTTATTTCTGCTCTGATCTTTATGATTTCTCTTCTTCTGCTGGGTTTAGGCTGCCTTTGCTGTTCTGCTTCTATTTCCTTTAGGTGTGCTGTTAGATTTTGTATTTGGGATTTTTCTTGTTTCTTGAGATAGGCCTGGATTGCAATGTATTTTCCTCTCAGGACTGCCTTCGCTGCATCCCAAAGCGTTTGGATTGTTGTATTTTCATTTTCGTTTGTTTCCATATATGTTTTAATTTCTTCTCTAATTGCCTGGTTGACCCACTCATTCGTTAGTAGGGTGTTCTTTAACCTCCATGCTTTTGGAGGTTTTCCAGACTTTTTCCTGTGGTTGATTTCAAGCTTCATAGCATTGTGGTCTGAAAGTATGCATGGTATAATTTCAATTCTTGTAAACTTATGAAGGGCTGCTTTGTGACCCAGTATATGATCTATCTTGGAGAATGTTCCATGTGCACTCGAGAAGAAAGTATATTCTGTTGCTTTGGGATGCAGAGTTCTAAATATATCTGTCAAGTCCATCTGATCCAATGTATCATTCAGGGCCCTTGTTTCTTTATTGACTGTGTGTCTAGATGATCTATCCATTTCTGTAAGTGGGGTGTTAAAGTCCCCTGCAATGACCACATTCTTATCAATAAGGTTGCTTATGTTTATGAGTAATTGTTTTATATATCTGGGGGCTCGGGTATTTGGCGCATAGACATTTATAATAGTTAGCTCTTCCTGGTGGATAGACCCTGTGATTATTATATAATGCCCTTCTTCATCTCTTGTTACAGCCTTTAATTTAAAGTCTAGTTTGTCTGATATAAGTATGGCTACTCCAGCTTTCTTTTGGCTTCCAGGAGCATGATAAATAGTTCTCCATCCCCTCACTCTCAATCTAAAGGTGTCCTCAGATCTAAAATGAGTCTCTTGTAGACAGCAAATAGATGGGTCTTGTTTTTTTATCCATTCTGATACCCTATGTCTTTTAGTTGGCGCATTTAATCCATTTACATTCAGTGTTATTATAGAAAGATATGGGTTTAGAGTCATTGTGATGTCTGTATGTTTTATGCTTGTAGTGATGTCTCTGGTACTTTGTCTCACAGGATCCCCCTTAGGATCTCTTGTAGGGCTGGTTTCGTGGTGACAAATTCCTTCAGTTTTTGTTTGTTTGGGAAGACCTTTATCTCTCCTTCTATTCTAAATGACAGACTTGCTGGATAAAGGATTCTCGGCTGCATATTTTTTCTGTTTAGCACACTGTAGATATCGTGCCAAGCCTTTCTGGCCTGCCAAGTTTCAAAGGAGAGATCAGTCACGAGTCTTATAGGTCTCCCTTTATATGTGAGGGCACGTTTATCCCTTGCTGCTTTCAGAATTTTCTCTTTATCCTTGTATTTTGCCAGTTTCACTATGATATGTCGTGCAGAAGATCGATTCAAGTTACGTCTGAAGGGAGTTCTCTGTGCCTCTTGGATTTCAATGCCTTTTTCCTTCCCCAGTTCAGGGAAGTTCTCAGCTATAATTTGTTCAAGTACCCCTTCAGCACCCTTCCCTCTCTCTTCCTCCTCTGGGATACCAATTATGCGTATATTATTTTTTTTTAGTGTATCACTTAGTTCTCTAATTTTCCCCTCATACTCCTGGATTTTTTTATCTCTCTTTCTTTCAGCTTCCTCTTTCTCCATAACTTTATCTTCTAGTTCACCTATTCTCTCCTCTGCCTCTTCAAGCCGAGCCATTGCGGATTCCATTTTGTTTTGCAATTCATTTAAAGCGTTTTTCAACTCCTCGTGACTGTTCCTTAGTCCCTCGATCTTTGTGGCAAGAGATTCTCTGCTGTCCTGTATACTGTTTTCAAGCCCAGCGATTAATTTTATGACTATTATTCTAAATTCACTTTCTGTTATATTATTTAAATCCTTTTTGATCAGTTCATTAGCTGTTGTTATTTCCTGGAGATTCTTCTGAGGGGAATTCTTCCGTTTGGTCATTTTGGAGAGTCCCTGGAGTGGTGAGGACCTGCAGGGCACTTCCCCTGTGCTGTGGTGTATAACTGGATTTAGTGGGCGGGGCCGCAGTCTGACCCGATGTCTGCCCCCAGCCCACTGCTGGGGCCACAGTCAGACTGGTGTGTGCCTTCTCTTCCCCTCTCCTAGGGGCGGGATTCACTGTGGGGTGGCGTGTCCCGTCTGGGCTACTCGCACACTGCCAGGCTTGTGTTGCTGGGGATCTGGCGTATTAGCTGGGGTGGGTAGGCAAGGTGCACGGGGGCTGGAGGGGCAGGCTTAGCTCGCTTCTCCTTAGGTGATCCACTTCAGGAGGAGCCCTGTGGCAGCGGGAGGGAGTCAGATCCGCTGCCGGAGGTTTGGCTCCGCAGAAGCACAGAGTTGGGTGTTTGCGCGGAGCGAGCAAGTTCCCTGGCAGGAACTGGTTCCCTTTGGGATTTTGGCTGGGGGATGGGCGGGGGAGATGGCGCTGGTGAGCGCCTTTGTTCCCCGCCAAGCTGAGCTCTGCCTTCCGGGGGCTCAGCAGCTCTCCCTCCCTTTGTCCTCCAGCCTTCCCGCTTTCCGAGCAGAGCTGTTAACTTCTGACCTCCCAGACGCTAAGTCGCGCTTGCTGTCGGAACACAGTCCGTCCGGCCCCTCCGCTTTTGCCAGCCAGACTCGGGGGCTCTGCTTGGCCGGCGAGCCGCCCCTCCGCCCCGGCTCCCTCCCGCCAGTCCGTGGAGCGCGCACCGCCTCGCCGCCCTTCCTACCCTCTTCCGTGGGCCTCTGGTCTGCGCTTGACTCCGGAGACTCCCTTCTGCTAATCCTCTGGCGGTTTTCTGGGTTCTTTAGGCAGGTGTAGGTGGAATCTAAGTGATCGGCAGGACGCGCTGTGAGCCCCGCGTCCTCCTACGCCGCCATCTTCCGGAACCCCCCCAAACTTTAGTTTTAAATTAACAAAGAAATGCCCAAGATATGCCTTCAGTTTTAAAGTAAGGTTATTTCTTTTTTAAATGCATTGATTCAGATACATACAATGAGATTATTTTATCATTTGTTGTACTTTTAAGATTTTAGATATTTATTTATGTCATTGTTTTAAATCTCAGACATTGGTTTCTTAGCTTTGAATAACTATGCCAAATTAAAGATTGGCCAGCCAGATGGCTGTTTCGGCATGTAGTCACTTCATTTGGATATTAATATAATTATTTTTTTTGTTATTGTATTATGGAATGTGCCAATATGAAGCTTTTAAACGTTAACATCCTAAAATGTAGAAACAGAAAAACTGTTTGGTTGGCAAATAGTTTTAATATTCAAGTATGTAAATTTACTTACTGGCTTTTATAATTATAAATGAAGAGAATAAGATTTATCTTTCATGTAACTTTAATGAGTAAAAGCCTTACAAATCTCATCCATATTGTTGACTTAAAGGGTATAATGCTCTACTTATAAAAATGTATCTTTCATCATTAATCCCTAACTTTTAGATCAGAATTAGGAAGGACCAGCACATGAAAAAAGTTGAACTTTCATGGTCTGTTGATAGAAAAAGCCTCCTATGAAAGAATTTGTATTTTACTACATAGTGGCATATATAAAATATAAAAAGAGATTGGTGTATGAACACGTGTAAAGTAAGCATATAACAGAAATCCAAAGCTGGAGTTGGCATTACAAATTCTTAGAACCTTTAAAATAATTCTGAACCTGATTTCCTGCAGCAATTGGTCTATATAATATTGCTGTTAGGGTAATTTCAAGTGATTCAAGATGATTAACACTGATTCCATGACATCCTGGAGAAATATATTAACTATAGCCTATTGAAATCAATCCAAAGGCTATTACAGTTTAATAACTTTTCACTGATCTCAATGTTGAAATTGAGAATAAAACTTTAAGGGGCATGGAGTAAATGATATTAATAGCTCTGAGGGATATAGGAGTAGGAACCAGAATAACTTTGAAACTTTTAGAAACTAGTTAAGGCGAGAGAAACTCTAGTGTTAAGTTTAACCATAATGTAGTATATTTTGAATCAAGAACAAAGTAAACAGATAACAGGATGGTGGAAAAATTAATTCTGGTGGAATCAAGAAGGCCCTTGTGTTTAAAGGAAGTCAATAATATTTGTTGTTTCTGATTAATTGCAGGAAGAATAGGAGAATCATAGGATATATTTGTATATAAAGTTCAATTTTATTGTTTTAATCCTTTTTAAAAAGTATTAAATTGATTTATACAGAGACACAGCCTAAATAGAGATATTCTATTACTAAACAACTTCTATACGGTAATTTGTACTAAGGGAACTTAATGTAAAAGTCAGGCATTATCTTTATGCTATCCTTATTATCATTCTTCTATTACAGTGTCTAAGCAGATCAGTGAAGTTGGGCAGAAATTGGAAAGGAACAAATGCGTAATGCAAGTAATTATATAGTATCCATGATACTGGAGTGAAATTTTTTTCAGTTTAGAGGAGAGACACAATAACTGCCTGCACGTGTGTGCAGGTTTGTCGCGTGGATAGTGTGTGACTGGATTTTTTTTTTTATCTCAGTAGAAAGTCAAATCACTGGAAATGGGCATAAACTGTAGCAAGGGAGAGGTGGGGTTTTTTTTGGTTCATTTCTTCTAAAAATGATCTGACTTACAAAATCAAGTACGATATAAATCAGGATAATAAAGAGGAAAGAGCTAAAAAGAATGGTAAAGTAGATGTTGTTAAATGCTGAAAAGTAATAGTGATTTTTGTTTGATCTTGAGTTTAGCTTGTGCTTCTAACAGCTAGAGGGGCAGGGGAAGGGACATGGTGAATTAATGGATAGACCCCATTGTCTGCACAGGGAAGTTGATAATTAAAGGGGAGCATCCTGCAAATCTCTTATAGCCCTATGTCCTATAGCATGTAACTGAGCATAGCTATGTGATTTAATAGTTTTAGTGATTGATTGATATTGATTGATTGGTATTTAGTGATCCTTTTTTTGTTGAATTCCATTCTACTATATATGCCTAGCAACCGTGTGCCTATGCCAACTGAATAGAAATTTCTGGTACTTTTATCATATCCAACTTATTTTCTACATTTGGCCCTACTTTGAAACATCTAAAACACTAGGTATTTTTATGCTAAGATCTTTTGAATTTTGAAGTGCCACATTCTGAATGTTATTCCTTATTTCTGCCAAAAGATTATATAATGATGTATAAAACTGTGACTTTATGTGGAAAATAAGTTTGGCTCAATTTAATATTCTGGGCACAAACTTTGTGTTAACTGTACTAAAACTTGTTCTTTCTGATAGATGTTATAAGAGGTCTAAGTTGGTCATTTCAAAGGACACTTTCAACCTCTCACCTCATTAAGTGGTTGAGAGATTCCTTTTAGAGGTAGCCCACTGTGTCAGACCTATCAGTATACAATTTTACTCAAAATCAACCTTTCTCGGGGTGCCTGGGTGGCTCAGTCAGTTAAGCATCTCACTTTGGCTCAGGCCACGATCTCGCAGTTTGTGAGTTTGAGCCCCTGGCCCGGCTCTGTGCTGACAGCTTGGAGCCCGGAGCCTGCTTCAGATTCTGTGTCTTCCTCACTCTCTTCCCCTTCCCTGCTTGCATTCTGTCTATCTCTCTCAAAAATAAATAAACATAAAAAAAAATTAAAAGAAAAAATATCAGTCATTCTCCAAATGTCTTTATTTTTTCTTTAATGCTTTAGGTGTAATAATAATGACTGCCTTTTTTTCTGGTCACAATTTTTATCCATCTTTTACAACTTATAGCTCTGACATTCCGAATAGGTACTTGTTCAAATGCTTGAGATTATGGTGAAGACCAAATTTTTTTGAGGAAGATATTGCACTGGGAGATTCTTTTAGTCTACTTTTATGAATAAAATGGGATTGCTCAGTGACATGATCAGTCAGGACAATAAATGTTTCTAATAAAACATCAGCCTGCTGCCTGAATTTCTGGTTCTAAAACAAGAACACTGGACAGTGAAACAGTTAGACATGGATCCAGATCTCAAACTTCCTACAAACTATCTGGCTGAGGCTGGTCCCTCCATCATCTGTGACACTAAGCTTTGCCATACTTTCCTGCTCTCCTCTGTAGGCTAGGCAGTTAAGATAGAATGTTAAGAAACTTTTATGTGCAAACTGTATATCTATGTCAGGAAACATTTATTTGCAAGGATTAAAACCATATTTAAGCTCATATAAGTAAAATAGAGTTATTTATTTTTTAAGTTTATTTATTTATTTTGAGAGGGAGAGAGAGATCATTTGCAACCATGGGGAGGGGCAGAGAGAGAGGGAGAGAGGATCCCAAGCAGGATCCACATTGTCAGGGCAAGCCCAGCGTGGGGCTCAGTATCACAAACCATGAGATCATGACCTGAGCCATATCAAGAGTCAGATGTCTAACTGACTGAGCCACCCAGGTGCCCTAAAACAGGTAATTTATTGAAAATCCCATTGACCAAAACATACCTTAGCCAATGAAGAGGCTGAACTGGAACTGAGTCAGGAACCAAATCAAAATGGCCAAGTCTTTGCTAGTGCACTTACTTCTTGTTTCTGCTTATCTCTTTTCTGCTGTTTTGGCTGGTATCCCCAGCTTGTTCATGGCCAGGCATTGCTTCCCAGCCTCAACTCTGGATCACACAGTTCAGGTTCCCATAACATTCTGACTCACTCAGTCAGTCTTACTCCAATTTAAACATTCTCCAGAAAGAGAATCCTGTTGGCTCAGTGAAGCTTATGCATTGGCTTCCCTGAGATCAGTGTCCTCATTTAACCTACCAGGCTATGGCCATGGGAAAGGGATGGGAGAGTCAGGTGGTATGAACATGTCTGTCTAGGTTCATCTTTCAGCATGGGTTACACAGGGGGCAATTTCCAAAAAGGAGTGAGGACTGAGTAAGCACCTACAGTGTGTTACTGTAAGAATTATCCACATTTTATAAATGATGGAATTGAAGCTGAGGGAGGCAAGAAACTATTTTAATGCCACAATTCTATTAAGGATTAGAACCAAAATTTGAACCAAGAAATTGTAAGTCCTGCGATTTCATCATGAAATTTCATGGTTGAGAAAATAATCTCCAGGTCAGAAATGACCCCTTCCAACATTTAAATTAATTGTATCTTGGATTCATCTCTTATCAACAAACCAATATGTGCATGAATTAACTCAATTGCTTAGGTACCAAAAGCTTGTTTTTGATATTTGTAAAGGATACTGTACCTCGTCTATTTTTCTGTGCTAGTGTTTCTCAACACTTGCCCATTGATCAAGTACAAGCTCTACACATCCTAATCACCTGGGCAGGTGATTTAAATACAGATGCTGGGCCCAACTTCAGACCTCTGAAACAAATTCTAGTGTGGGGTCTGGGACTGTGTATTTTCTAAAAGCTCCCCAGATGATTTTTATAAATTCAACGAACGGTTTACGTCCTCAAAGTTCAGTGTCTATTAGAACAAAGAGCAATGTGCCATATTATTTTAGTTGTCTACATATCTTCACTTAATGTAATGTTATGTTACATTCTTGGATTTCAGAGAAAGCGGAAGTTTTATCTGAATAAAACTCTGAAAATTTTCATTGTGGCTATATGTTGGTGTTCTCTTAGTTTTATGATAGCTTGCCTGTTAGCCTGAGATGTAGAAGGGTGGCTTTGCACTTCTTATGACCTGTGCACTGAGCAGACTGCCGAGGGTAAGCCTTTGCTTGCAAGTTAATTCATTTATTCATTCATTCAAAAACACGTTTACTCAATGCACTGTAGCACACATTTTGGTTCCCCAATATGTCAGAATGATTATGCTTATATTTCTAGGGGAGTTGGAGGAGAACATAGGACCCAAGACATTTAGTTGATTTAGTTCTTGTTGGATATTTGCATGATTTTCCTTTTTCTTCGCTGCTGAAGTTGTCTTTTCTACCAGCAGTGCAAGGGGTCCTGACTTGCCTATGCAGCCAGCAAAATGTGTCAGTTTATGAAAATGCCCAAAGTGCTGAGTAATGCCTGCCAGTGTAACAGGCCAGTCTGTCCCTTCCTTACAGCTCAGTGAATGTCCTCTACCAGTGCTACATAATCCCTATGTTTTCATAACTCTGTTTCTAAACTCAAAATGAACCTGAAACTAAATAAAGCATTCAATAAACTTACCAGTATTTTCTTTATTCAAATCAGTAGTATCTAAGTCCATCCTGTAAGGACCCTCTGCTTTGGTTACTAGATAGATAAAAATGTTTAAAAGTGCTATGGTCTGCAAAGCATAAGAGACTCTTAAAAACTGAGAACAAACTGAGGGTTGATGGGGGGTGGGAGGGAGGGGAGGGTGGGTGATGGGTATTGAGGAGGGCACCTTTTGGGATGAGCACTGGGTGTTGTATGGAAACCAATTTGACAATAAATATCATATATTGAAAAAAAAGTGCTATGGTCTGGTTTCTAAACATTGCTAAACAATTTCCTGAGGTAAATACCTTTCCTTGTAGCCAATGTTTGACGGAAGTAAGTTAGATTAGTTAGGCATTGAGAGAAAGAAAGAAAGAAAGAAAGAAAGAAAGAAAGAAAGAAAGAAAGAAAGAAAAGAAAAAAGAGGGGAAGGGAATGGAGACGAGGGGAAGGGAGAGAGGTGAAGGGAGAGAGGGGAGGGGAGGAGAGGAGGAGAGGGGAGGGGAGGGGAGAGGAAAGGAAAGTTCTTTTTCATCTCAGCTGACAGCAAGCAGGGCTGTTTCAGAAAGAAATGATTTGATTTCCAGCTTTTCCGCAGCATCTCTATACTGCATTAGTACTCTGCTGCAAAGCTGTGTGTTATAGAACTTTCCCCATAAGTCAGGCAGCTGTTCAGCTCTCTTTCCCATAAAAGTCATTGTTCAAGAGAGAGCAAAAAATGAAAATACAATGCAGGTTGGTCCATATGTCCTGTCAAGTTTCATGAAGATTGTGGTTCAATAAAATGCTAGTAACTGAAAAAGAATGTGATTGTAGCTTGAATTAATTTTGGTAAATGGTGTTATTTTGAAGCAGAAATCTTAGGAAAATGAAATTTTAAATATAGATTGTCTAGTTAGGAGTAACAAATAGCAATATGAATAAATATAATCTAATACATCAAATATTTGTGGTGACAGCTACCATTCCTTTCTGGGTAGAGTGTTAGGTGGAAGGAACATCATATTGTCCAGAGGCCAACTCATAATGTAATATAAAATATTAAATTTTGCAGTTCAGAGTATAGGAGATTTTGCTTTAAAATATGAATTTTAATTGACAATTATTCAATTAACCAAAAGTTTTGGAGGGCCTATTAAGTATGTTACTCTTCTGGGTGTTACCAGAGGCAAAAGGGCTTTGTAGCTAGGTAGATGTATAACATATTAGTAACATTTTACAAGAAAATATCTGTCTTGTGCCTAGTGAGTGGTAAAGGACTCACCAGGACTGCGGTGACCGGGGATAGCAGTAGAGCCGGACTGTCCAAGAAGAGCTAAATGTTGCAGGATTCTTACTCATCCCTTCCCTTTTGCTTGGAATGCACTGCATCACCTCGCAGACTGTAGGCAGCGTATAATCTAAGACTGTAGGCAGTGTATAATTGCTTTACTTCTTAGAGGTGTGTGACTCACACAAATGTTTAAGAGCACTTTCCTCCTTGTTATTACGGCTATTCATGTTCAGCAGTTTCTTCCTTAGTGATCTGAATTACCTTCTCTTTCTTCTGTTCTTGAATGTGTACGTATATGACCTCTTGAGTCAAGTGGAAAGTGATAAAATCAACAAAGGCGACAAGTCACTGATGTGGAAAGATGCACTACCCAAACCTTTGAGGATAGTTCATCCTCTTTTTAATGGAAGAGATGTGACTATATAGCATGGGAGGAAGTACATATTATCTATGCATGAACTTTCTTGTCAGAACCTTCCATTTGAGATTTTTGTTAAAAATAGAGGCCAATATTATTCATTTAACCGCCATGATTTACACATAGTGAGGCCATCATGAAATTAGTAAACTTGATCTGTCTTGCTGTTTTATTTTTACTGCCATCTTTCCCCCATTGATGAAAATCTGCTCGTGACTGTTTTAATATTTAACCATTATCCACTTGTGAAAAATAAAGCCCACTACTGATTCCCCTCATCAGTTAAGGACTGTCTTCAAGAGCAATTCTAGAATAAATGAGTTCTGTCTGGGACTGCTACCTTATTCTCTACTCCCATTCCATTCTTTCTCCCTGGCGTTTGACTTTTTTTTATCAGAGAATCCCCACTAAAATTAGTTCATCCAGAGTATCCTTCCACTAAAATTAACAGTTCCCACCCCACCCCACACTGTACCTCTTCCCACCAAAAAAGAAACCTGAGATCCTCAGTCTGATGGATTAAGTCACTTTGATGCAGAGAAATGAGTTAGACATTGAGAAACAAGCAGTCTCTTTAAATTAATTCATGCTGATGTATGAACAACTCATACTAGAGATACTTGTCTTTTAAAAGGGATTGCTTGGTAACTGAAAATGTTCACTAAATGAATTTTAGGCAATGCTAAAAACGAATTTTTAGCACAGAAGCTAAAAATTTCTTCAAAAATACAGAATGCCCAGTTAAGTATGAATTTCAGATAAACAATGAATAATTTTTTATATGAGTATGCCCCAAATGTTGTATAGGATATGCTTATATTAAAAAAGAGAGAATTTGCGGGCTCCTGGGTGGTTCAGTCTGTTGAGCGTCCAGCTTTCGGTTTTGGCTCAGGTCACGATCCCAGGATCATAGGATCGAGCCCTGAGTCAGGCTCCGCACTGAGCATGGAGTCTTGTTAAGATTCTGTCTCCCTCTGCCCCTCTCCCCGACTTGTGCACTTTCTCTCTCTCAAAGAGAGAGAGAGAGAGAGAGAGAGAGAGAGAGAGAGAGAGAGAGAGTCTGTTATTTATCTGTGTTCAAATCTGGGTGTCATTTTTTCTTTCTGGCAACCTTCTTCTTAAGTTATCATGGTGGTTACTACTATCCTCCATGGTTTGAGCTGGAGTTGGCTCTCTTTACCTCCAATCAGTTTAGAAAGTTGGTCTTTGGACACAATTATGTTTCCCCCATCCAGCACTCCACCTAGAAAGAACAGTAGCTATCGCTGCAAATCTAGCATTTTTGTAGACCAATTCTATAACATTTTAACAACAATAATGCCCTGCTTGCCCAGGGGATTTGAGACTTGACTGGGGGTCAGAGTGGAGTAGCAGGCAAGAAATAGTTGGGAATTTAAGCAGAAGGAAAAATAATTTGAATGTAAGCTTTAGTGGAATGTAACAATAGTATTTAAATTACTTATAAGGTTTTATTTAACAATGCATATATTTAAACAACTTCAGCTGCCACCTGCTATGAAGATAACAAAAAGGAAATTGTTCTCAGTACCTAAGGAATGTTAGAAAACATTTTGAGATGGAAGAACAGAGATGGATCCAAAAAGTATGGCTTTTTTTTTAAAAGAATTTTTTGTTTTAACTATCTCCTTCTGGTTCTTCATCACTGACATCTGACAGAAAGGTAGTGATAACCACAAAGAGTGGTTAGGTGGAAAGAATGTAGGACATGCATTGAACTTTATGTTTTCTTGTCTCACATGTTTATTAACATTCAGACTGATGTGCCAAAAATATCTTTAAATGATATGAACATTAAAATGTGCATCTAGATTAGAGGAAAATCACTCTGGCCTCATAATTTTGTGTGAGACGGTGAATACAGATGACACAATGGTTGCCCAATTATTAAAACATGGTTTACTGATAATAATTCAGAACAGCATTGCGGTTCACTGCACATACACACACATTGACTTGACTTGTGGGGTTAAGAAAGGTGTCCAATTTTCAGTGCTTCAGTGTTCCATGTCCATTTCCCTCTTCTCTGGGACTAAAACAATGAATCCATTAAGATCATAAATACCTAATTCCCCATGTGGCCTACCGTCTATTTCATAAGGCGGCTTGTAAAAGGAATTTGCTTACATTCCATTATTTCCAATATTGTTCTTTTCCCCTTCCCAACTTATATCCTTCACAGCCCTGCGTTCAGTAAATATATGGTATGTGGTATGCATTCAGTAAATATATGAGGAAAGAATAACACTGATTGCACATACCATGTGTTACAAACAAGACAGGAATAGACCTGGCTACGGCTCCACTGTGACAGACGTGCTGGACATCTGGTAGTGTCCACTCTATATAAATCTGTGATACTCGTCAGCTGGAGGACACTCAATCTAAATAAAACTATAGCGATACCAGAGTGCCACTTCAACCCAGACCAGTATTCCACAGAGGGAATATAGTGAGAATGACTGAATTCACGCTACAGACTACAAACAGTTAACAGAAGTACTATGTGTAATAAGTTAAGCAAATTTTATAGGATAGATGACAAATGGCATATACAGAAAGTTCAATATAGTGAGTTTTTGAATCAGGAAGTTATCTCTATCTTTCATCTTTCAAGATCTATTTTCTACAAGTTCTTTCAGCTTACCTTGTACCAATGATGTTTCTTCTTTGAACAAGAGTTCATATCAACAGTTGCAGATAATATTATTACTTTGCCTATAATTGTTCAGTGTTCAGAGTTCATACATACAGTCTTTATCAATTGAATTTCTGCAGCTCTGATAACTTCTGGGCTCAATTTTTCATAAGGTTGCCTTTGTCTTCAAGCTATTTTGAAAAGTGGAAGTGTCAAACACCAGGTACTCGTGCCTCGGGGTGATTAGTTTGTGTGGACTGCTCTCCTCTCCCCTTTTCCTCCGTGTCTTTCTTTCCCAGGGAGTTCTGCCCTTCCTCAACCCAGCTGCTCCTGGTTCTGTGCTGTATTTCTCCCATATGTCAGCTGTGCTCTGGGCACTTTGACTTTGTGATGAGGTGGTTTCATATGAATTCCCTTGAAGAGTAACTACAAGTTGAGTTTATGCTAAAGAGGAACTCCCTGAGCAGAATTCCACCCTCTAGGACATTTTCTGTATAACACCATTTAAACACACTTCTGACTACCGCAGTTCAAGAACTTCTTTTGAACTGTTTTACACCCTGGGTTGTTTAGACAAAGCACATAAAAATCAAGGGGGAAAGCCATAAAAAATAAAAAGCATGAGGTTTTTTTTTAAGTTTATTTATTTTGAGAGAGAGAGAAAGAGAGAAAGAGAAGGAGCTTGGGAGGGGTAGGAGAGAGAATCCCAAGCAGGCTCCACGAGAGATTCAGGGCTCAATCTTATGAACCGTGAGATCATGACCTGAACCAAAATCAAGAGATGGATGCTTAGCCAACTGAGCCGCCCAGGCGCCCCAAAACTATGAGTTTTCAAACATGCTAATGCCTAGACATTCAGTAAAGATGCTACCAAAGTCTAATCATGCATGCCATGAGACCCGGAAGAATTTACATATTGATTGAAAATATTGCATTATTTCAGTGACATGGTTATCAAAGTAGATATTGGCAAAGAGGGAGCATGACAGTTTTTCCCCCAACATCTTGTGCTAAAATGCTAGTGTTGACTTCTTTACCCCTCAACAGGAATTGTACCGAGTAAGCCTGATTTTTCTTCTCTCTCCCATTATTGTCCCATAGCAAAGGAAAAATGCTGACTCGATCACTATTTCCCTGACTGCTACTTATAGCTACATAACTCCCACATTTACTGGCACCATGGGCACAAATGATTTGCATTGCCTGAGAGAGAGAGGCAAGAATAATGGCATTCATTCCGTCTGGATCTTTGTGAGATTTATATTAAAATACTTTTCGACAGTGGTTTTCGAAAAACATTGAAGGGACTCCTGACATCACTACAAACAGAAGGGAAGGGTGAGGCGTGTGGGAAAGATGAGCAACAGAAGTGACATGAGGGGCTGAGGAAAAGGAAGGAAGTGGAGCATCAGGGAGACTTGGAAGAGAAAAAAAATGAGCAAGGAGAAAGGGAAGGGTGAGCACATGAACAGCACTGGCCACTGTACTTCTGCTCCCTCCATGGTCCACTTGGTTCAAAACCCACCATGTATAACCTGGGCTCAGGCAGTGCCTCCCTCTTTCCCTGACTCACAAGCGTGGGAGATTTTCAGTGCTTTCACCTCACACTCAGTATCTCCAAATCTGCAACCACAGACACAGCCCAATGAGACTTCTACTCTCTTTATCTTCCCAAACCTCTGTGGCCGGACGACTCACCCAACAAAACAAGAGTATTTATTTTCAAACATAAAAGACTTCTTTACTAGGAGAAAAGACTTCTTTACTAGGAGATTTTAATTTAAATAATTTGTTTATAATTAAGGCTATTGCTAGATTCTTAACACAAACTAATTAAAGTCGTGCCAGAGAATACCCTTAAATTAGCCTGAGTATGATGATGAAGAAGAGATCTTGAATTTCACGAGGTTTATAATGTGGGCTGTCCACCATCCTACTTTTTATGACTATCTTCTCTCTGAGGGAAAACAAGACAAGGCAAAACAAACAAACAAAAAGCCCTAATGATATTTATGTTCTTCAAGACTGAACTGTAGACAGAACCTATTAAACTAGAGCAGGTGTGAATCTCAGCCAAAAGTTGAGTTTGAGAGATATGTTTCTGTATCATTTGTTGAAAAAGCTTGGCAATCTGGTCATTGATTAGTGGCTTTCATTGACAGATTAGTCAGCTTTGCTGTGTTATATCACCATGAAGTTTCAGGGATTTACAAACTTGTTAGTGGCTCCTCTGTTGTTCTGGCAGTTCTGTCCATGTATCTTCCTGTTCCAGGACCCAGGCTGAAGGAGCAACCTCTATTTGAAACATGCCATTCTCAGGACAGAGGGAAAAGAATAGGACTGGGTGTGGAGCCCCTGGGTGGCTCAGTCAGTTAAGCGTCCAACTTCACTCAGGTCATGATCTCACGTCTCATGGGTCTGAGCCTAGCATCAGGCTCTGTACTGACAGTTCAGAGCCTGGAGCCTGCTTCAGATTCTCTCTCTCTCTCTCTCTTTCTTTTTCTCTCTCTGTCCCTCTCCCACTCACACACACAATCTCTCTCTGTCTTTCTCTCTCTTTCTCAAAAATAAACGTTAAAAAAACAAACAAAAGAATAAGGCTGAGTGGAACCACAGCATTGCCTGGAAAGCTTCTGTGTGGTTGAAGATTGTTGGTCTTCTCACCTTCCACTGGACAAAGCAAGTCACTGGGTCAAGGGACAATGGGGCAAGGAAGTACATTCTAGCAACACCACTGACCTGGATGGGCTGCAAGTTGCAAGGCAGTTGGTGGAGATTCCCTTAGGGGATTCTCTTAGGGGAAGCAGATGATAACACTTCTACCACAGTTGAATACAATTGAGGCACCCTGTTCACCCCTTCAGCTCCGTTAGATCTGCTGCTGTGTGCAATGCTTAATGTAAAGAGGAGTTTGGGGCAAGACTAAGATTTTCCCCGTCAAGGATCTCCCCTGCCAGCTGCCCCCCCTGAGATTTTTTTGCCTGTCTAAGGCATTGCCATCCCCTTCCCCATCTAGAGACTCTGACTGTTCAGTGCAGCAACTCCCTCCCCCATCTCCCTGTTCTTGGGACTTCTAACATCATATTTGTAAGAGTTTACCAAGAAAGAAGAAATCATGGACTTCAAGCAGCTTCTGTTTACTGCTCTACTAAAATTCATGAGGTAATAAAGACCTTACAATTCAATTTGCTTGAAATGATAAATACACACACACACACACACACACACACACGTATAAGTGTGTGTGTGTGTGTGTGTGTGTGTGTGTGTGTATAGAGAGAGAGAGAGAGAGAGCGCACACAAATTTATATTTCAATAAACATTGCCACCACGTAACCAGTTTCTAAAGCTAAGACTCTCGGTGCCTGTCTAAGACACATACATGCCTTATTTCCTACCATAAATGCATCTGTTTACCCAGGGATACACTAAGTGCAAGATATGTCCTGTAATGGGTAGTAGTTGAGTGGTTTCTGGAATTCAGGAAATAAATTGATGGTATAGTTAAAAGCAGAGTATGGAGATAGCAATTGCCCATACAACTGGACCCAGGGAACTATTTTGTCTAATAAAATTTACCATAGAGCAAAGGACAATAGGATTAAAGACAGGATAGTATCTATTAGAGCTAAATTTGAGTAGGAAAGTTCTCTGTGGAGCAGGAATATAAGCGTTTGGGCTACAACAGTATATGTTTGGTCAAGCACATTATGGGAACTGATTTGAATGAGTCAATGTATTTTGTTTTTTGATTCATTAAATACTGCCTCAAACGTATTGCCAGCTAGGATTATATTCAAAGTTAACTCTAATTGATGGGATTGGGACATTAGGTCCAATTTTGTTTTTCTAAACATTTAATTCAATAGTTATACAATGAGGAAAAATGCCCAATAATTGCACAGTTTTATTAATAAAAAAGCAATGCATTATATATTTCTTGATTCTGGACATCCCTAGAATATAGTTTTATTTTAGTTCGATGTATGACCCTTTTTAATTCCACTCTTTGTGTTAACTTCGCTTTAACATCTGATCTAAATATAGATCATCTATTCAACAGAGTAGTAAATGATGTCCATTTGAACAAAGTACTTTATTGATATTGAATCGACCAAGACACTAGTGGATTGAGTGAATCTTGTAACTCATGGTTTAATATTAAAATATCCTGAAAAGTACACTCAAAATATACAATGTAGATGTCAATGTATGTTAGATATGTGACCTTATTTTAAGTGTAATTTGCATATAGCATGAAAATTTAGAGATGGATTACAAAATTTTTAAAGAATGTAAATATTTTAATCACATGGATGAAATATGTTGTTTAGTGAATCCCAATTATAATACTAAAAATGGATATTATTAAAAATCAAATAAAATACTTTTATTATACACATACCAAGCAGACTATTTCTAGAAAAGAAATTTGTAAGACAATATTTTATAAGCTGGTGAAATTCTATGTAAAAACCAATTTCCTTCTTGGGTGTTAAAAAAAAAGAGCTATGTGAGATCACAACCGTAAGAATAATATTTTACCTAGTTATTTTTTATTATTATTGGCAGTAACATTCTTTTGTAAAGTGGGTAGCAAAATCAACTGAAAGTCTTCATGACTTTCCATGCCCAGATGGTTTATGTGCCCAGAATAGTAATGGGATGGTACAGGAGCTGACAGTCATTTCGGCAGGAGGCTGTCTCTTTTCTCCTCAGCATGAAAATCAAACTACATTAGGGACAGAATTGTATTATGAATTTTTTTTTCCACCTCAAATTATAAGTATAAGGTGATCAAGATACATAAATGTTGTATAATTATAACTGTGGTGTTCGGAAACCTTTGGGGAAATTGAAGTGGGGCAGATGAATTCTAGAAAGTAACCAGGTTTAGCAAAACATAAAAAAGTTATTGAAGTAAAATATAAATTGACTGAAGAAATATAGTTTGCCAGGTTTTAAACCTTTATGGTATAGTTTCTAAACTTAACTATTACAATCACCTTTTTTTTAAATGTCTTTTGTTCTTCAGAATATCTAAGATAGTCTCCATTTATGCCAAAATACTTTATTTACTAGCTTTGTTTTGGGGGTCTCCCAGGAATATAATTTGAGCGAATGTTAGTATAATGCGGCTACTAGTGTTTTATTTGTATATACTTTACTGAAGTTTAAAATCATGTAAGTTCTTGAAAATTATTTCATACCTGTTAAAAATAGACAGGCATGGGTTTGGGAGTCAGGAATTAAAAATTGTGATTCCAGTTCTGCCAATAAGCTGTGTGACCCTGGACATGTCACATATTTATTTTGGAAGTAAGAAACACATAAATTCCAAAATTAGAAATGTCAGTTTTGCTTTGAGTCAGTTTGTTTTTTATTAAGTGATAGGGATGAATTGGATGATCTCTAAATATTTCCTATTTCTTAATTTTATGATTTACTTCTCTTTGATTCTCTTAAAATACCTTACTTAACCTTACAGAAGTTCAGAGGTTGAAGCAAACTAAGTAAATAATCTCTGCCTGAGAGCCTGTCTTGTAGCCTCCCGTGACTTTGTTCCATATCAGCATCAAAATACTTTTACATTAGGGATTATATGTATTCTGTCTGTAAAGAAAAACTTAAAAGCTAAAACCTGAGAAAACATAAATATTTGTATGCTTAGTTCACTCATCAATTGGCCAATTGATTTTTTTTCCCTGTAAATTCTTACCAGGGCCAGATAAAGCACAAAATAGTAGTAATTAATTTAATAACTCATAATGGAAGCAGTGGAAGCTTGGAGAAGATAGAGAACTGTCACAGCACATTGGTGGCGGGGGGGCAGGCAGTAGAGAGGGGGATTACTTTTAGGCTTTAAAAAAAACAACATAGAATTTAAGGACATTGTGGAAGCAAAAATATCTCATCAGAAGTTAACAGTTATGCTATTTTCACCTAAACCCACGACGACATTAGAATGCGCAGTTGTGGGCATTAGCAGTCTCTTGGGGGGAACGTTAAATAGCATCTTTCTTTCTCACCCACATTCTGAACCAAGAGAAAAATTAAACAGGAGACTAAGACAGATAAGTAACAAAACACCACTTTCATACCTCACAGAAGTTTGTTTGGAGGGTGTAGCTTTGTGTGAAAGCCCAAAAAAGCCTGCAGGCCAAACTCCAGAGTTAAGCAGACCTTCGCAGCCAGGCCCACATGGTCATGATTAGAGGTGCTTTCCAAAAGAAGTTACATAGCTATTAACCTATAAAAGGCCAAATTTCCTCAAATACAAAGCATGTATAAGATTGCCTTCATGTTTAAGGCTTTTGGGTGAAATGCCACTGTGAAGATGAAATGCTTCATTCTGACCTATTGTAGACATTTCTGTTCGGTTGGAAAAATGCAGATGCCAAAGAAGTTGGAACTATGAGACTTCATGAGTTAAGCTTACTTTAAATGAAGCACCTCTATCTGCACTGCAAAGGTAACCAAAACCACATTGCCCACCAAGTCCAAGCTATCTCAGTATAAATATTTTACAAAGCCCTCTAAGAATGTGTGGCATTACTGAAATGAAATTCTAACGCTACTGATTTAGCTTCCCTTTTTCATACCAGTTTCAGATCATCAGATTATATCATTTCTTTTATTTATTATTTCTACGTTGTAATAAATTTTCCCCTTATCCTTCTTTCACCCACATTAATTAATAGAGGGCTATCACTTTACTATTTCTTTCCAGTGACAAATTCTACTTTGTTCTGTTACTGCCTCTTTTCCACAGCCTCTGGCTTCCATTTATTTATTTATTTTTTATTTTTTAGATTTTCTTATCTCCTTCAGGATCTCTTATCTAACTGGCTTTTGCTCTTGTTTTGCTTGTCTTCCTAAAGAATCATTCTTCCATTTTCTGTTGCCCACTACACTTATTCCCAACATTTTTTTTTTTTTTGGTTGTTGTTTTTTCAGATTTGCTGACTGTTAACATGCACTTCTTTTTATTTTTTGCTGTATGGTTACCTCGTTTTTTTGTTCTTTTTTTATTTTGTCTAAATGCATATCCATATTCCTCTTGAAAATACATGTATGTCTCTTTGCAGTCTTTACACCAAGAAAGTTATATGGTCTTACCTCTTTTGAAAGTTAGCAATGCCTTCTCTGTCAACTCAAAGATATATTTAAATGCTGTTTCTCTTGTAAAGAGAAAGGTGTAAGCCAAAACCACAGATTCCGTGAGGTTCCTCCCTTCCATATTGGATTATGTATAGTTTCATAAATTAGGATCATTTAAAGTATTCAGTTATGAATGTTTGCACTAAAGACTGAAGTTCCTTTTCAAGTGTAAATGGAAAACTCATGATTGATTGATTGATTGATTGATTTTTAAAGTTTATTGTGTTTTATTTGAGAAAGAGAGAGAGAGAGAGAGAGCATGTGTGCATGAGCTGGGGAGGGGCAGAGAGAAAAGGAGAGAGAATCTCAAGCAGGCCCTGCTTGGTCAGCACAGAACCCCACACAGGGGCTTGCACCCCTGAACCATGAGGTCATGACCTGAGCCAAAACCAAGAGTCGGATACTTAACTGACTGAGCCACCTAGGCACCCCAGCTCATGATTTATTTTTATATTTTTTAGCAAAGTATGTACAAATTCCAAATATAATTTAGAACTTTTTTCCATAGTGTTACTGACAAAATATTAATATTGAATTATATCTGATAGTTTTTAGATATTACATAAATAAACAAGGATGTAGGTAGGTTATAATTTTAAAAAGCTTTCTTCCTATAATTAATATAAGGTTTATTTTTAAATAGATACTTAAATATAAGGTCTACTTAGAGTCACAAAAACCCTTTCATTAGTCTCGGTGTGACGATGTCATTACAATATGCATGAAATTGCTGATATATAAATGTAATTCTAGTGTCTTAACTAATTTATAATTAATATATTATAGTTCAAGTGATCATATTTGTCAGTGTAAAACATTTTTCTTCTATCTTCCTGGTCGTTTACTTCTCCAGTTGGAACTCACAGCCAATAATTAGAAGGATTTGCCTGGAGGGCTTTTCTCAGATGGGCTATTTCTGGAAAATATGAAGGCTTTTAGTAACTTTCTGTTCCATCTACACAACTTCATGGGCAATGATCTCCAATACAGCATTCCCTTTGAAGGGCAGTGATTGTCCACAATGATCATATGTAGTTAAAATATGCCTATATATAAAATCCAAATATATACATATTAAGGAAGTCACTAAAGCAGTAAAATGGAAAGGATGAAACAAAATGGATGGGCAACGACATACCAGATGAATGCAAACAAGAAGAAAGTAGGAGTCATTACATGACAGCAAAGTTGTCCTCAGAGGGAAAGATAGTAAAGTGAGGTGAGGACTATTTAAGGTAGGAAAGGGTTCAATCCACTCCAAAGACCTGATCCGGAACAATGTCTACACACCAAATAACACAGTATTAAAATTCATAAAACAAAAGTTACAGGGAGTATAAAAATAAACAGAAACACATAAAAAACAGACTTTAATTTCCCAAACTCCAAACTCAAAATAGATCAAGTAGAACAAAAATATGTACAGATATAGAAGGTCTAAACAAGGTAAATTGAATTGAGATATACTAAACTCTATAGCTTTAAAATAAATAAAATTTTTCTGTGTTCTTTGAAAGTCACTAAAAAAAAAACAACAAACCTTTATTAGGACAAAAAGACATCTCAGTAAATTCCAAAGAGCAGAAATGGTACAAACTACATTATTGGATTATAATACAATAAAACTAAACATAAGTAAACAAATTAGTGGAAGAAATCTATCATTTGGAAATTGTAAACACTTTCTCTTACACAGCTCTTACAGTAAAGAGGAATTTGAAAGCAAAGTTAATTAAGAACATTCTGGTTATTTTTTTTTTATTTATTTTTCCAAGTTTGCATAGTTCTAAAATTTTCTTGTTATTTTTGTGAAGGCTATATTTAATTTATTAATTACTTCAGGAAAATTTTATATCTTTATTATATTGTATTTCTATCCAAGAAAAGCATATGTCTTTCCATCCATTTATACTTTTTTTGTCTTTTTAAAGATTTAAAAAAATTCTTACATTGTATATATGAAATACTTATTAATTGTATTTTTCCCCTTTTAAATAAACTATTTTTTAGGTTTACAGAAAAATTGAGCAAAAAGTACAAAGGTCCCACATATGCCCAGCCCTCGTTTAAGCACAGTCTGCTGTCAGCGTCCTACACCAGAATGGTACCTTTTGTTGTAATTGATGAACCTACATTAACACATTATTATCACCCCAAGTACACAGTTTACATTATGGCTCACTCTTGGTCTTGAACATTCTGTGTGTTTGGACAATGTACAGTGACATGCATCTATCATTATAGTATTATACAGAAAAGTTTCACTGCCCTAAAAATCCTCTGTGCTTCATTTATTCATGGTTCTTTCCTCACTAACCCCTGCCAACTACTGATCTTTTTATTGTCTCCATGATTTTGCCTTTTTCAGACTGTCATATAATTGGATTCATACATTATGTAGCTTTTTCTGATTGGCTTTTCCTCTTAAGTAATATGCATTTAAGTTTCCTCCATCTTATTTTGTGGCTGGATAGCTCATTTCTTTTTAGTGCTAAATAGTATTCCATTGTCAGGACATACCATCATTTATCGATCCATTTACGTATGAAGGACATCTTGATTGCTTCCACCTTTTGGCAATTTTTATTAATAAAGCTGCTATAAACAGTTGTGTGGGGGGTTTTTGTGTAGATATAAGATTTCAACTCATTTGGGTAAATACCAAGGAGGGCAATTGCTAGATTACTTGCTAAGAGTAAGTTTTGTTTTGTAAGAAGTTGGCAAACCATCTTCCAAAGTGGCTGTACCATTTAGCATTCCAGATGACAATGAATGAGAGTTCTATTACTCCACATTCTTGTCGGCATTTTGTGTTATCAGTATTTTAGATTTTGGCCATTCTAATAGGTGGGGGGTAGTATTTCATTGCTATTTTAATATGCATTTTCTGATGACATATGATATGGAGCATCTTTTCTTATGCTTATGTGCCATCTATATATATTATTTGGTAAAGTGTCCATTAAGGTCTTTGATCATTTTTTCAATCATGTTGATTGTTTTCTTATTGTAGGGTTTTAAGAGTTCTTTATATATATTTTTTCCTTTTGAACCAGAATGTATTGACATTATTTCTAGTGCAATTAAATTAAAAACAGTTTCTAAACAAACCTGTGAAGGGGTGAAGCTAGGGAAGCCATGAAATGTGTTTCTTCTTAGTTGTAGCTTGGTGGTACCAACAGGAAGAATTTCAGACACAGGAACACAGTATAACCCTTCAGTTTTGAAATGCTGCTAAGTCTCCTCATGCCTCAGAAGTGATTGCCCCTGGGAGCGCCTGGGTGGCTCAGTTGGTTGAGGGTCCAACTTCAGCTCAGGTCATGTTCTCCTGGTTCATGAGTTTGGGCCCTGCATCGGGCTCTGTGGTGACAGCTCAGAGCTTGGATCCTGGTTCAGATTTTGTGTCTCCTTCTCTCTCTGCCCCTCCCCTGCTCATGCTCGCTCTCTCTCCCTTCCTCTCTCCCTCTCTCTCTCAAACATAAATAAACATCAAAAAAATAAAAAGTACAAAAAAAAAGAAAGAAAGAAAGAAAGAAATGATTGTCCCTGCCCTAAAAAAATTCAAATCATCTCCACCATTATATGGAGCCAGGGCCCAAATGGGAGCTTCTCTGTATATCTTGGATAAGAGTCCTTTAACTGCTTTGTCTTTTGCAAATATTTTCTCCCAGTCTGTGGCTTGTTTTTTCATTCTCCTGATATTGTCTTTAACAGAGCAGAAGTTTTTTTTTTTTTTTTTAATGAAATCCAGTTTATCAATTATTTTTTTTTCATGGATCATGCTTGTTGTGTTTATCTAAAAGTCATTGCCAAACCAAAGGTCATCTAAATTTTCTTCTATGTTCTTTTCTAGGAGTTCTATAGTTTTGCATTTCACATTTAGGTCTGTGGTCCATTTTGAGTTTATTTCTGTGAAGAGTGTAAGGTCTGTGTCTAGATTCATGTTTTTGCCTGTTGACATCCAGTTGTTCCAGCACCATTCATTGGAAAAACACTATCTTTGCTCCATAATATTGCTTTTGCTCCTTTACCAAAGATCAGTTGACTCAAGTAATATGGGTTTATTCCTGAGCTTTCTGTTCTGTTTTGTTGACCTGTTGGTCAATTCTTGCGCCAACACCACACTACTTGATTACTCTAGAGTTATAGTAAGTCCTGAAGTCGGGTTCTGTCAGTCATCCAAGTTTTTTCTTCTCCTTCAATATTGTGTTGCCTATCCTGTCTTTTGCTTCTCCAAATAAACATTAAAATCAGTTTGTCAATATCCAAAAAAACAATTTGTTGGAATTTTTTTATTGAGATTGCTTTGATCAATAGATCAATAGACCAACAGAAATTAAGTTGGGAAAACTGACATTTTGATATTACTGAGTTTTCCTCTCCATGAGCAGGGAATATCTCCATTTATTTAGCTCTTCTTTGATTGTTTTTATTAGGTTTGTAGTTTTCCTCATACAGACATTCTACTTATTCATTGCTGGTGTATAGGAAAGCAATTTACTTTTGCATATTGCTCTTGTATCCTGCAAACTTGCCGTAATTCCCTTTAGTTTCAGGGTTTTTTTAATTTTTTCTTTTGGGTTTTCTACATAGACAACTTGTTATCAGCAAACACTTTTATTTATTCCTTCTTAATCTGTACATCTTTTCTTGTCTTGTCTTAATTGCAGTTGTTAAGACTTGTGGTACGTTGAAAAGGAGAGTGAGAAAGGACATCCTTGTAGCACAAAAACACCACAAACTCAGAAAAATATAGTTTTTTTTAAAAGGCCCAACATTAAATTGCTGATGTCATATCTAAAAAGTTGATATAGATTAAAAAGGAAAAAAATGATAACATGGACTGTTATTTAAATAGGAAGTCATAGAAAAGAAAATAAAAAATACAGCTCTTAACCATACGAAAAAAAAGTTCAACTGGTCTCACATTAAGACAAATGCAAATAAAAACTATACTGCGATCCCATTTTTGTTTCAATCAGATTGAAAATATTGAAAATAAAATAACACATTATGTGGTGAAGATGTAGACAAATAGGCACCGCATTATATTGTCATCAGGAGAATCAATACTTCGAAGTGAGTAATTTTGCAATAATATCAAAATTAAAGATCCAGTTTTTTGCACAACCAAGTCCATTTTTTAGAAATTGATACCATAAATATGTCCACGTATATGTGAAAATATGGGTATAAAATTTATTAACTGCAGCTTTATTTAGAATAGCAAAGTATTGGAAACAACCTGAATACCCATAACTGGGTGATTCATTCAATAAATTACAGCGCATGCAAACAATGGAAAACCATGTAGCTGATAAAGATGGTTGAATCTATGAAAATTGACAAGGAATGAACTCTAATATATATTTTTAAGTGAAAAATGAAAGATGCAAAAGAGTTGTATCCTAAGACACTATGTCTATATATTTTTAAATAGAAAATGTGGGGACACCTGGGTGGCTCAGTCAGTTAGACATCTGACTTCAGCTCAGGTCATGATCTTGCGGTTGTGGGTTCGAGTCCTGCATTGGGCTCTGTGCTAACAGCTCAGAGCCTGGAGCCTGCTTTGGATTCTGTGTCTCCCTCTCTCTCTGACCCTCCTCTGCTCACACCCTGTCTCTGTCTCTCTCTCTCTGTCTCTCAAAATAAATGTTAAAAAAAAAAGAAAATGTATGAGTATACATACACTCATGTGATTAGTGATTACCTATTACATACCTGGAAAAATATATGAAGATGATAACAGTGGTTACCTCTGGGAACAGGAATTGACTGTTGGAGAGTGGGTGGAAGGGAGTTTGCATTGTATTTTCTTTTAAATGTTTTGAGTTTATATCATTACACACATTTTCTATCAGAAAACTAGTTAAAAATAAAAACCATATATACATCTATGTCATAATACTTCCCTAATGAGAAAATGCACCATACTTGTTATCCCTAAACTTTTATTTCCATGTAAATAACTACCAGTGTTTTCCTGATGCCTCATCGGAGAAGTAGAACTTTAAGGTTCGATATTCCTTTTCCATTGATTTAAATTTACCGATTTAATTTTTTCTATTCTTCCAGGCCCTAAGCTGATTACAGGTAGATTGTAAGAAACTCTGAAAGTTTTATTAGCTCACTTAATACACTGAGCATACAAATTTAGACTTAAATGTCCCACTTGTTTCTGGTCTTCCACTGAAAACTATTGTTATAAACCTCACAGCAGTGGGGACTTCCTTCAGTGAAATTTGAGGTCCCTCTAGGACTCCTCACCAAACAGTTATGGCTGCAATTTTATTATTGTGGCTTATATTCACCAAAGCTGCAATTAACTGTATCATAGCTTGTTGACCTTAATGAGTTAACACAGTGTCCAAATAAAACTCATATCCAAGCGGTAGCTTAGGCTCTGGGAAGTTTTGGCTCAGTAATATCTGTGAAATTTGAGCTCATATTAAATATACCTTGAAACAATACATTTGGGATTTGGCTCCTGGCATCAGATCAGATCTGACTCTGCTGCATGGAGTTGAGAGTTTTGCCTCGGGTGCTCATAATATGTTTAGCTGTATAGGACTATAGAATCAGCAAGAATAGCATTATTGCTTTAGTGAAGAAAAACACTTCCATTTTTGTTGGCACCCTGGCTTGTTTCTGATAATTTTTTCCTGAAACAGGAGAATCCTGCTGTCTCCTATATGTATAGCTATCTTTTCCCATCTGAGGCCTAATCTAGGAATTTTTTTTCCAGCCTAGTCTTCCTCTCATTCCTAGCCACATAAATGGCATTTGTCGAACACTGAACCGTCTCTGTCTACGTGTTCAAATAAGCGAGCCCTCGCATGGCTAATGTCATAAGTCAGTCACAATTCCAGCTGTCTCAATCTCAGATTAGATGAAGACTCAGGTCTGTGACTCAGTCAGCAGTGACTATTTGATTGGTTATTAAGGCTGGCTGCAGTGGGGCACCTGGTTGAGTGTCTGACTTCGGCTGAGGTCATGATCTTAAAGTTCATGAGTTCAAGCCCTGCGTCACGCTCTGTGCTGTCAGCTCAGAGCTCGCTTTGAATCTTCTGTCCCCCTCTCTCTCTCTGCCCCTCCCCCACTCATGCTGTCTCAAAAATGAATAAATTTAAAAAAAAAAAAAAAGGCTGGCTGCAGCCAACTGTTTTGACCAGCTTGGTCAGGAGCCACTTGTTAGGACTAGAGGGTTGGATGATATACCCTCTCAGAGATATCTCCCTTTCCACTTCATCCTGTTGCTAAGCTATCCATTGCCCTTATGGGGGATATATCCTCGTCTGGGTAGCTCCCAGAGTAAATGGTCCATTAGGGACATGATAGTATTTAGCCTAATGTACTTTAATTAAGGCTATAGTTGAATCACTTCCTTAAGTTATGGCACAATTACTGTATCGGCAAAGCACAAGAATTAATAAACTTGGGACATTTAACAAAACCTGAGCTAGAAAGCACATCTGTTAAGCCAAAGCCATTGAAGCAGTAAGTAGAATGGTGGTTGCTGGGTGGGGGGGGAGGGCAGGTAGAAAGTTGACATTCAATGGGTATAAAGTTTCAGTTATGCAGGATGAGTAAGTTCTATATCTGCTATACAACTGTATGCCTGTAGTTAACAATTCTATCTCGCACGCTTAAAAATTTGTTCAAAGGGTACATCTTGTGTTAAATGTTCTTACAACACACACAAAAAATTCTATTTAGGAATTACACTTTTTTAAATATTTTTAAAATGTTTATCCATTTTTGAGAGAGGCAGGGACAGAGCATGAGCAGGGAGAGACAGAGAGAGGAGGAGACACAGAATCTGAAGCAGTCTTCGGGCTCTGAGTTGTCAACACAGACCTTAGGATCATGACCTGAGCTGAAATTGGACGCTTAACTTACTGAGCCACCCAGGCACCCCTAGGAATTTCATTTTAATTTAAATGGGAACAAAAATTTTAATCATCTGGTTCATATGTCATGACCAGAGTTTATAGGTACTAAAATCTTCTCTTAATCTCCTTAGAATATCTGCATCCTTTTTTTTTTTTTTTAGGACCTTCATATGCAGATTAAATGGTAATTAAAATGTGCAGGATGACAAGATGGAGCAAACAGTGCTTGTACCACCAGGACCTGACAGCTTCAACTTCTTCACCAGAGAATCTCTTGCGGCTATTGAAAGACGCATTGCAGAAGAAAAGGCTAAGAATCCCAAACCAGACAAGAAAGATGATGATGAAAATGGCCCAAAGCCAAATAGTGACTTGGAAGCTGGAAAGAACCTTCCTTTTATTTATGGAGACATCCCTCCAGAGATGGTGTCAGAGCCGCTGGAGGACCTGGACCCGTACTATATCAATAAAAAAGTGAGTGTTTTTTATTGGGCATATTTTACTGCTAATTGCCTACTGAGTACCTTGGACTGTTATAGCACTGAAACATGCCAAATTAGCAGAAAGTCTTAAGTATCCTTCTGTTTAAGAAATAAAATACCTTTATGTGTGTTTTATGCATATACATCCATGAAAAACAAATTTATTATGTCATGACAGATGAAGCTGTCCCAGATGCACCACAACATATACCTGAACATAAATGTATGTTGTAGGCAGGCAGCTAATTTAACAAATTAAATTCTCCCCAGAGATTGTATTCACTATGCAATTTTGTGTGTTTTCTGTACTTGAAAATCCTAAAATTATCCCAAGTTATCCCTAAACTTTTATTTAGGGACAGATAAAGACTTTTAAAATATTAGTATTAATTTCTCATAGAACAAAATTTGACGCCACAAGGTTTTCAATTTCTAAATTATGTTATATATAACAACTCAACTTTTTTTTTAAATTTATTTTTTTTAACATTTTTATTTATTTTTGAGACAGGGAGAGACAGAGCATGAACGGGGAGGGTCAGAGAGAGGGAGACACAGAATCTGAAACAGGCTCAAGGCTCTGAGCTGTCAGCACAGAGCCCAACGCGGGGCTCGAACTCATGGACTGTGAGATCATGACCTGAGCCGAAGACGGCCGCTTAACTGACTAAGCCACCCAGGCGCCCCAATAATAACTCAACTTCTTGCAGAAACTTTTCTCTACTTGGAAAAGAACATTCCTCTACAAACTACAGTTTTAGTAACTAATAATGTGCCTTTTCCATTTGGATCCATGTGTCTTTGGGAAGTATCATTTTTAGTAGTGACAGCCATTAAAACTCAGTATCTCAATCAACTGAATTATGTAACAACTGAATTTCTGTATCACAAAGTGTTAAATCAAGATTTAAATAATGACAGCTATTCAACCATTTTTCTCAGTATTATTAATACATAAAATAAAATTTTGCTTACAATATTTTTATTTCAAAAAAGTATTCAATATTTTGGTGGAGGTATATTGATACTGGTAAGATTAACATAAATATTGTATTCTGAAGAACCTATAAAACAATATTTAAATGCTTGCGTTTTCTATTTATGCTTGAAATGAATACCTTCTATTAAGCACCCAATCTTTCATTATGACTATGATTACACCAAACCAAGAAGGAAAGCATAGAAAAAGATAAAATTGAAAAAGTTTATTGTATTAATTTTAGATTAAATTTATGACTAGTTAATTTGCAACATTTTATTATCATTCACTGGACACAATACGTTTGTGAACTCTTGGTAGAAGGGTAGGGTAAAAAGATTGCAATTGAGCAGGTAAAATTTTTCAGTTGGGCATAGGCCTTAAAATACCCCCAAAACTTTTAGGAACTCTTTTGGTTGCTGGCACAGCCTGTATCAAGTAGTCCTTATTAAATGTATAAGCTTAACAATTTTAATATGTGGATTTGAGACAGTTTTGCAAATCACTTCTTATTGACTGCTGCAGTTTCACAGGTAAAATTTTCACTGTGTTCAGATTTTTTTTTTAACTTTTCAGGCTATAACCAATTTCAGCGTAACTTACTTTCCCTTCTTAAAAACTGGTTTGCCCATTATACACTAAAGAAAGAGATAAAGAGTCATTTCCCATAGATTTCATTATCTTTTATTCAACTTTCCTTTTTAACATACTATTGTTAAATCTTAGCAGGTAAGATTTTATCCATTTCATAACTATCATTTAAATTATAAGTTGCACTTTATCATTAAATCAGTCCTTTGGAAATTAATTTAATGTAATGTCTGCAAAAGCTAAAAATCAAATTAATCAAATGATGAAGGGTTTATTTGTATAAGGAAGGTGACAATGCAGATAATTCAGTTAGACAAACATTTTAACGTATTTAAAATTGCTTCATTATTGAAGCAGCCTGTTTAGAGGTGCTGTTATCATGGGTTACTGGGCTTCATCCTTAGCAGGGCTTTTGCTACCCCCTGACATCTATGTCCCACCTCTCTGGTAGTAATTACTATCTGAAAATTATTAAAGCTACCCAGAGTCTACCCCTTCATCAAACAGGGCTGATATCTAGCATCCCAGCTCATGTACGGTGTCCTTACGTATACAACAATAAACGAATGCTTTGAGAAAGGCCAAGCTAATCCATGTTGACAAGGGCAGTGATTCTTTATGTGGAAACCAGATTGTCCACTCAATCTGTCCTTTAAATTAAAGAGTTTTCAGACCAATAAAAGCTGTTGTCTTGAGGGAGTGTCCCCAAACAGCCAACAATTGGCTTATAACAAACAGGGCAGATGGAAAAGAAAATTATGCAGCCCCTTTCAAATAGTTAAAAGAAAGGTCTTCAAACTGAGGATTAAAGACCAACTCTGAAGACCAACTCTGAAGGAAGCCAGCCAGATTCTTGTGCTGAAATAACCCTTATAAACTTTGTTCGGTTCACATTCCTACTTGCCTCTAACACCATCCATCCTTATCTTCAAATGCACATTGTGTGAGGAAGGAAAAGCATTTTGGCATTTTGGAACAAATCACATTGTGCAAGCAGAACAACCTGATAAGAGAAATATTGTTATCAGGAAGGAGTTTTCCCCAAGGCAAGGCACATCTATTGCCTTAACACTGGGCTGACATCCAGCAAGTCTTCCAGTGTAAGCCATTCAAAGTGCAATACAAATGAAACATTCTGGAGGACTGGAATCCTTAAAAAGTAACATTGCAAGCTTAGGACACATGACTAAGCTGTGTGTTTAGGACACATGACTAAGCTATGTGTTTAAAATGTCCTTCTTTTGCATTTTCATATTTTGAGACTATGGTTGCCATTACTTGTTTTCTAGTCTTACATTTTCTTCCATAATTGGGTTATTTCAGTATCGAAGAATAGTCTTAAATTCTGAATTAGTTTGCTCTGATTAAAGTTGGAATAATTATGAATATTTCTTTTGATGTTTGATGACCAGTTTTGTCTTATGACTTGAAAATCTGAGATCAGCAGAGTGGTCTTCATTAAAACAGTGGATTACACATATACACAATACTCCTGGCATAGATAAAGCGCTTAATGGTGGAAATGTCCCTAGAAAAAAAGTTTTTCAGGAAAAATGTCACTAGAAAAAACCTATTACTCATATTGGGGATGTGGATTTTATTCTATTCCTGAATGAGCTGGAATATGCAAATATCAGTAGGCCAGTGACTTACTTCCCTAAGGTTTAACTGAGGTACAATAAATAATGTGCCATTTATATCTATATACAAAGTCTAGTTTCTTTCTTATTAATATACAGAATAAGCAAAGGAAGCCTACTGTAAAAATGGCTGCAGAACCTATTCTTTATGTTATATTTTAAAGTACAGTGGTATCCATAAAAGAAATATATGTGTAAGCCACACTAAAACCCTCTGTGATCTTCTAAAAAGACAATGTCAGTGAGCTTATGGAAATGTCATTGCTGATGGTGTATTTTCAGATGGCATATGCCCACATATTTTTATCTTCTTTGCCCTAGTTTAAATTGTGCACATTATATAATGTTCGAAAGTTCTACTAAAATTGTTAAAGTAGTTTATTCCACGGTCAGTGATATTATAGTAATAACTAAAGAAATAGTAGCAACCATCTCATGAACATTCCTGATGCATGGAAGCATTTCCAGACCCTCTGATGTTTTAATCCTTCAGCAGTCCAAGGTAAGAACTAAAAACTAAAATAACAATGCTGTCAGAATACAGTCACAGAATTTTCCACACCATCTTAGCTCTGGTCCAGTGGTCTTCAAAACATGATTTCAGGCACTGTTCCTTTTGTTTGTTTATTTACTTTAGCTATGTGGCAGGGCACATTTAGCTTATGAACAAAACTTTTTTTTTTCCTTATGGTTCTTTTTTCCACAGTTTTTTTATTTCATAGCTTGGGTTAATTTTGCACCATTTGGCTATACATTGAAATTCTTCACCTACTCTTTATTACAGAAAACTTCTTTCTTCTCATGTTCTTCTTAAAATTACAGATGACTCACTAGTACCATGGAAGAAAATATCCTTTGTGACAGGGTACTGGAAATAGAATGAAGTATTTTAGATCTGTGGTGAAAATGGATGTTTATTAATTATGGAATGTAGAAATGTATCCGTTTAAAAATGTATTCTTTCCTTTATTATTTTACGGGCCATTTATGAACAACTTATCCTCCCTTTTTATCAGCTCTTTTTAAAAAGATGCCTGCTTCCTCTTCATTGGAGCTGCATGAAGAGTCATGTATGAACTTGTGATTTCAAATAAATGCCTAGTCTGTTATTGCTGCAGGAGTTTTAAATTGTTATATTGGGTAGACAGAGTTGTTTGCTTTGTTTTTAACTGAAATCAGGGAGTTTTCTTGTAAAAGTAATTGAATGGAAAATCAGAAAAGTAGATGGTAAGTAAAAGCTTATGATTCCATAAATCGTCCTATGGACAGCCCCCCAATTAATGTATTTTTTTTGGCACATCATTAGGTCTTTCAGAATTAGCAGTCATCCAAGGCTCTCTCTTACATCCAAGGCACTATAGTTGACTTCCAAATCTTTCTCCTCCTCATCCATTATTTCTTCCTTATGCCTCGTTCTTCTTTGTCACCTCCCCATCTCTGTTTCAGAAACAATCCCAGATGATGGTGGTAGTAAAATAATGGCTAGCATTTATTAAGTACCAGCTATATTAGTAAGAAACCCTTCAACTGAGAGTGATAAAAATCTAACAGAAACTAGTTTTTGAAAACAAAGAAGCTAACTAATTAATCAATCAATAAATGTATTTGTGGGGTAAATCTCATGTTAATATCAAAGGATCCAGCACCCTGAAAGAACAATGTCAGGACTCAGTTCTTTTTTATTTTTGGCTCTACTTTTTCCTATGCTGGCTGCATTCACAGGCTGGCTCTTCCCACAAGATGGCAAAAATAGCCACCAGTGGCACCAAGCTAACAGCTTACAGCCTAATAACCCCAAGAAAAAGAGCTCACTTTTCTTCAAAAGCTCTAGCAGAAGTCCTGGAATTGGTTGTAGTTAGTTCACATGACCTCCTCTGAATCAATTCCTGTAGCCTAGGGTATGTGATGGTCTCATTGACCAGGTTAGCGCCACATGTTGACCTAAGGGGTGGTCAACATGCTAAGGGGTGGGTCAGCTCCACCCAAGCCATGTGGGCAGGCAGTGGAGAGGTGTTCTCTCAAAGGAAGAGGTGTAGACCACAGAAGAAGGCGTGCCAGGCAGGCAAAAATAATGGCTCTGTACTCTATGCACTATGTATCAGGATATTTACAGTTGTTATTTAATCCCCATGTCCTTCCCAGATAACCCTTGTCTTTATTTTAAAATAATGAAACTGAGGTGAAGTAATTTGCCTAAGATCACAAAAGCTATTAAGTAACAGACACTAGATTTAAAACAGATCTGTCAGCTTCCGTGGCCCATTGCCATGCTGCTTCTGGTTTGTAGTCTTTGCACTGATAATACCAGTGGAAAAGAGAAGTCTGTTATGGAATACATATAAGCCCATCACTGCTGTTCCTGCCCCTCTACTCATGCCACTTTGCAAGCTGGACTCCTCATCTCTTCAGTTGGCAGTATTTCTCAAACCTGACTTGTCACTTCACTGTTTCTTCTCAATCAGGGGCATCCCCTGCCTTGGTAAAAACCAAAATTTTGAGATACAGTAGGTTTGGATCAAGTTGAAAAATAATTAGACAACTACATTTCCCACCAGATATAATAGGGTGATAAATACCTTTTATTTTTTTTTCCAAAGAGGACAGATTCAGGAAACTTAGATTATGTGCCTCTATAATAAGTAGGAAGAGAATAAGATGTGGTTGGGGAGGTGGGCCAGGGTTAGAAAAAAGTACATTGTAGTGCATATTAAAGAGTTTGAAGTTTAAGGGCAAAATGAATTCTAAGTAGGCTTTGGGTAGAGGAGTCACATGGTCCACTTTACGTTTTTAAAGATCAAGTTGGTAGTCTTTTTTAAAAAAATTTTTGTAATGTTTACTTATTTTTGAGAGAGAGAGAGCACAAGCAGGGGAGGGGCAGAGAGAGAGGGAGACACAGAATCCGGAGCAGACTCCAGGCTCTGAGCTGTCAGCACAGAACCCGTTGCGGGGTTCGAAGTCATGAACTGTGAGATCATGACCTGAGCTGAAGCCAGATGCTTAACCAACTGAGTCACCCAGGTACCCCAATCAAGTTGGGAGTCTTGATGGACGTTTAGTCTAGATGTTTTACAATGAAGACAGAATAATAGGTGGGAGCTGAATCTATTTTGGAGGTGCCCAAGTGTCAGACAAGAATAAGCTGATGGCATTGTTTTCTGAATTTGAAATTTGGGAGGAAAGATGGAGCAACAAACTTCCAATGTAAAAATTGATCTTGCTTTCAAATGCTCAAGTGTTAGTATATGTATGTATTTGAGAACCAGACAAACACACACTTTTCACCCTTTAATTCTTGTATTTATATGGCACTTTAGAATTGATTATGGGCACTCAAATCTTCTCTATGCAGACGTAGAAATCAGCAGGGAACAGTTTGCTCATAGATCTCACATAGCAAGTCTGCGATAAAACTGGACCTCAAATTAGTCCCCTCTAGTCAAAGAAAAATTGAGCATATAATAAGGTACCACAGCCACGGTATAGGCTAAAGATATGGGCTGGGAAATATCTGACCCCCAGATTTTATTTGCGCCTGTGTTATAGTTTTTCTTCTCTGAGGCAGAGAACCTGAAGCAGAGGCAGCTGTAACCTGGCTGATAAGAGCCCAGCTGGGCATCTCCTGTAGGGTCATCTCCTGCACTGGCCCCACCCCCATTATTCCATCGAGCTAAAGCCAAGGGACAAGCAATTTTACAGACTCTTTCCTGGGTACAAATTCTTCTTCTGTTTTGCATGGGCTTAAAGCAGAGATTTTTTTTAAAAGAACTGACTGACTGTGAGATATTGAGCCCACAGATAGATTTTGCTAGACTCATGCAATAATGTTTATTTTGAATTAGTTTCCAAGATGTATAAACCAAGAGATTACACACACACATTCATGCATACATGCATGCATTTATAATCATGCATATTTAGGATTTCTCTTATAATATGTGGCATCACTGATACACACATCAAAAATTGATAGGGACCGCCCACCACCCAGCCTCAGTGGGCATTTTGGCTTGTGATCCCTGGCTTAAAGACCACATGTGTAATCAGGTGAAGGCCAGATATTGAAGCTTGGGTGGGCCACAGGCGGACAGGTGCCACAGGCTATTCTTTAAGCTGATTATCCCTAGCCTAAAGGGAAAAATAGAATAAGACCAGGAGTGAACAAAATTTCTTTTAATGTTTACCTATTTTTGAGAGAGGGAGAGACAGAGCTTGAGAGGGGGAGGGGCGAAGGGAAGGGAAGACATAGAATCTGGAGCAGGATTCAGGCTCTGATCTGTCAGCACAGAGTCCGACTGGGGCTTGCACTCACGAACTGTGAGATCATGACCTGAGCCAAAGTTGGGCCCTTAACTTACTGAGCCACCCAGGCACCCCGAGAAAATAATTTTTAAATATTACATGCTCCCTTCAGTCAGGTGGTAAACCTGTATGAAAGCTTCCCCTTCCCCAGTGAGCCAGAAAAGGAGGGAAATCTTGGCCTGAATCTAGAGGTTATCACAAAATAGAGAAGTAAGATCGTTTAGAATACCCACAAGAGAAAAAGAACAATTAGATGTCATGGCATTGATCCAGATGAGAAATGTTCCCAGAGCTGCACACTAATAGAAATCTCTTGACTTTCTATGAAGTTCTTTATACCCCAAACTTCTGAAACGTATCTCCTCTGCCACATAGTTCTCTTTCTACCCCTCCCTTCTAGAACCCCTTCTCAAATCAGCAGCTTAGAACTATAAGAAGGTTGATTCCACTTCTGGTGGAAGACAGAGCCAAGGGGTGACGGCTAGTTGCAGCCCAACTTGGAATTCTTTCGCCATTTGCAGAGTCACATTTTCTTATACACAGTGATAAAGTTTCACAGTACCATTAATACAGAATTCCATTTCATTAAGAGTTACATCGGCTTTTGAGTGTATGTAAATATACATGTATATGTGTCTATGTATGTATATGTATATATTCTTCTGTGGGAAAATATATTCAAAGTTTCAAATAATTGTTTTCCAAATATATTTTTGGAGCACAGTATATATACAAGTTGAAATTGCTTGTTTTAAATTTTGAAGCTAACGCATAAATTTAATCAACCAATAGTGTTTTCTACATTTTCTCTTGTTCATGATCATTGCTAACCTTCCCCTGTTACTTTTGCCACTGTGTTTATTTTAAGGGCAGGCAAATGCTGTCTATTTAGAGGCAGTCCTGTTATTTGGTAATTTTTTGATAATGTTTAGATAAATATGAAATTGGACCTTAAATTTGAACTATTTATTTTAAGTAACATGGCCCCTAGATTGAAAGAAAATATAGTGGACATCTTCAGAAAAAGAGACTGGAGGGGTGCCTGGGCGGCTCAGTCGGTTAAACATCTGACTCTTGACTTCAGCTAAGGTCATGGTCTCATAGTTCGTGGGTTCGAGCCCAGTGTCGAGCTCGGTGCTGACAGTGCAGTGCCTACTTGAGATTCTGTCTCCCTCTCTCTCTGCCCCTCCCCCTCTTGCTCTCTATCTCTCACTCAAAATAAATAAAAATAATAAACTTTGAAAAGAAAAGAAAAGAAAAGAAAAGAAAAGAAAAGAAAAGAAAAGAGAAAAGAAAAAAGAAAAGGCGACTGGAAAAGTATGGCTTGTTAAATTCAAGGTCCACCTTGGATAAAAAATTATAAACAAATCAACTATCTAAAAACTCATTGCCAAGTAGTATTCCATTGTGTATATAAACCACAATTTCTTTATCCATTCATCAGTTGATGGATATTTAGGCTCTTTCCATAATTTGGCTGTTGTTGAAAGTGCTGCTATAAACATTGGGGTACAAGTGCCCCTATGTATCAGCACTCCTGTATCCCTTGGGTAAATTCCTAGCAGTGCTATTGCTGGGTCATAGTGTAGATCCTGAGAAATTTAACAGAAGACCATGGGGGAGGGAAAGGAAAAAAAAAAAAAAAAGAGAGGACGAGAGCCAAACCATAAGAGACTCTTAAAAACTGAGAATAGGGGCGCCTGGGTGTCTCAGTTGGTTAAGCAGCCGACTTCAGCTTAGGTCATGATCTCATAGTTTGTGAGTTTAAGCCCCGCATCAGGCTCTGTGCTGACAGCTCAGAACCTGGAGCCTGCTTTGGATTCTATGTCTCCCTCTCTCTCTGCCCCTTCCCTGATCATTCTCTCCCTCTCTCTCTCTCTCTCAAAAATAAATAAACATTAAAAATTTTTTAAAAAATGAGAATGAGGGTTTATGGGGGGGTGGGAGGTAGCTGAAAGTGGGTGATGGGCATTGAGGAGGGCACCTGTTAGGAGGAGCACTGGGTGTTGTATGGAACCAATTTGACAATAAATTTCATGTTAAAATAAAATAAAAACTCAGAAACAAAATCACTAGATAGTAACAAGCACAGATTCATAAATAGCAATTCCTACCAAACTGTTATAATTGTTATTATTATATATTGTTATTATAGGTCAGGGGGAAGGATTTTAATGTATGTGTACAACATAATCATTGACAATTCGGGCAATTTTAAAAATTACCTGTTAACAAACACAGATTCACAGCCCTGCTATTGAAGAATCACCTGAGTTATTTACTAAAAATACACAATACTAGGCATCAGAATCTCTACTGAATTGGAATCACAACAACTTTGTGAGCTAAGTATATTTATTCCCATTTTTTCAAATGAGACAAATGAGTCACAGAAATGAAGTAACTTGTCTAGGATCCCACTGCTGGAAGGCTACGGAGCCACACTTGAGCCAGACATCTGACTCCAGAGTCTACACTCTTAATAACTACTTAAGTTTAAAAAAAAAAAAATCTACTTATATTTTCCTACTGTTACTTTCCAGATTGTCAAGCTGTTGAATAGCAGGATGTTTGCCTGTTTTTCTTGGTTTGCCTTTAAAATCAGAATTGAGAGGCGCCTGGGTGGCTCAGTCGGTTAAGTCTGACTTCGGCTCAGGTCATGATCTTGCAGTCCGTGGGTTCGAGCCCCGTGTCGGGCTCTTTGCTGACAGCTCAGAGCCTGGAGCCTGTTTCAGATTCTGTGTCTCCCTCTTTCTCTGACCCTCCCCTGTTCATGCTCTCTCTCTGTCTCAAAAATAAATAAATGTTAAAAAAATTTTAAAAAAATAAAATAAAATAAAATAAACAAAATCAGAATTGATTTTTACCTTGCTGAAGAGAGTCTGAACTAGCACTACAATGCATGGTTTACATCTAGGTCTGTGCTGCCAAATGCAGTAGACATTGCCCCAGTGTGGGTCTAGTGCTTTAAATGTGGTGAGTACAGACTTCAAGGACTTAGAATTGGTATGAAAAGAAGGATGTAAAATATCTCAAATTTTCTAATATTGGTTGCACAAAATGATAATATAATGGATATATCAGGTTAAAAAATTATTAATTTTACCTGCTTATTTACTTTTTAAAAATACAGCTATCAGAATATTTAAAATCACGTATGGACTCAAATTTGTAATTCATGTAATATTTCTAATGGACAGCTTTGCTCTACATAAATTATCCTTCTAGACTTTCTTCTATTAGCTGAGATAGTTGAACATTCACTACTATATATACTTCGTGGGGTCATGACTTACATATCTTTGTTTTCTGTGTAAACTCTAGCACAGAGCTTTGCAAGTATTGTGCTAATTAGTTAATATACATTATTTGCACTGGAATAAACTAAGTTAATAGTTGGACCTAAAACTAGTTCCATACTACCGTCCAGGTGTTTGCAATGCTCATAATATTAACACCTTATCATATAGGGGCTCAATAAATGTTACTGAGTTTGGTAACTATATATGAAAAGCTAAGTGATAATTATGACCTGCATCTAATGTATGAAGAGTTAGACTCATATAAATGTATCTTTAAAGTGATATTTCATATACAGAATTTCATTCCTGAACCAGTCAAAATGTTATGTTTTGAAATATGTTCTGAGGCACAAAATCAAATTTTCTACAGTCTTGGGTTGTAAAGAGAAGACTGTTTCAAACTAGATGCTACTTATCAGCCTTTTCTCCTCCACCACTAATTTTGAACTTTTTCTTTGGTTTTGAAGTCACTTCATGCAGTGAATGTTATCCTGAGGAGTTGTAGTAATGACATTTTTATTGAACTAATTAGATTTAAAAGATGCTAAGGTACTTTACTATAATAGGCCATATAATGCATTCTTTTTAAAAATCAGTACCAAACAATACATTTAGAAATGATTAGGAGGGTAAATTTTATGTTATGTTATTATTAGTAAATGCCTTAAGAAACACTGAGTCAGAATCCTTCATTATGTTATTTATGCTATTGTATGTTGTTACTTTATTTTTTTTTTGTCTGAACACTGCTAATTGCTCTCAAATATATCTAATTTTTGGAATGCAATTCCATTCACGTTCATGGATCCTAAATTCTTCAGGGGCTTTGAGCTTTTCCTTCATACTAAAAAAGCACTACATGAGATGAGCAGTCAGTTGGGATTAGAATTCAATGTGTCAGCTAACTCAGAAATCCCAATACAGAATTTAGCACTCCCGGTCAACAGATACTCTCCAAGGAGCTTGGCTTCCAAAAATCAATTATTGGATTGTGTCCATCTAGCTCAAGAGCGGGTCTTATGGTGGCTGTTTTTATTTCCTATTACCAATAGATGATAAGATTTATTTTAAGAATAAATGGTTAAAAAATAACTTTGAAAAAGGTACTAGTTCTATCGAATGATTTTGCATTCTATAGGACTAATTTGCAAGATATTCGAGTTGGGAAACCTGAAATCACTATAAAGAAATGTAGTGTCTTAAGAATTTTAGAAAGAAATGAAATACGCACCCATTTAAGACTTTCATTCAAGTCAGATGTTTAAGATATTGACAAAATAAACCAATTCTCTTGACCAAATACCTTATGTATGATAAAATTGCAGGTAAGTATCAGGTAAAAGGTAGATGACACCATTGAATGTCCTCTCTAAAGGACTCTAACGGTCCTGTAAAAGTGACTGTTTGTCTGCATGGTGTACATTAAAAGCTGCAACATTGGAATAATTCATTATGACAAATAACAGAAGTAGGCAATAACGTTTAAATGGTTTATACTTTTATACTTGTATGTTGTGTTCCTGTCTTACAGACTTTTATAGTATTGAATAAAGGGAAGGCCATCTTCCGGTTCAGTGCCACCTCTGCCCTGTACATTTTAACTCCCTTCAATCCTCTTAGGAAAATAGCTATTAAGATTTTGGTACATTCATATCCTTTTGAAGTGATCAATAGTAACTATGTGTGTAATCTATAAGTGCTTTGTAGCTAAATATAAAATTAGCTTGGGAAATGTCCATGTTCTGTGGCTTTTATTACTCTCATTTTGTATCTTTTGTCTTATAAGCCTTATTCTTACAGTTTATTGGTCATAGAGATGTCACTGAAACTTACAAAGTCTTTAACATTATATATATGTATATATATATGCATATATATATCTTTCAAATATATATTATACCTAGCCTTTAACACTTTATATACAGATATACATATCTTCCTAAAAATACTTGCATGGATTGAGTCTTACAAATCTAATTTTAGATGGCCGTATGTATCTTTGCCATCTTTACCACAAAATTTGTGATTATCTAGAATTTACAATAAGTAACGATATAATAACAGAGAAATATATTTCTAGAGCCAAGTTTAGACATACCTATTAGATAAAGCATTTTAGTTTACCTTAGAATAAACCTTTAAGTATATTTTCTATGGGAGAATTTCAGGCGGCTTTGGCCAATACTTAGTTAATTCTTGAACTCTCCAAATGAAATTCATGAGGAAATACTGGAATATTGGCTGAATTTCAAATGTAAGTCATTGAATTATGACTCTGTCATGTAAAACGGATTGCTTAGTAATGACTCTGGAAGTTAATGAAAGAAGCTGAGATTATATTACCAAACGATCTTTAGGGATTTGACTTTGCAATTTCCATTGGTGTTAAAAAGGACTCCAACTAAATTTAGGTATTCATATCATGGGCAAAAACTTTATTTCTGATTATGTCTCATTTGATGGCTTTGGTGATGATAAGTGTAGAAATACTGTTGTAATTTTCATAAATGCATAATACCTGATTTTTTTTAAAAAAAGATTATAAAACTGAAAAGGCCATTTCTACTTTTAACCCGATGGCGAGAGATTCCTTAGTGGCATAAATATGCCATTTTTAATATTAGAAGATTTGAAACAAAAATCATACGTTCAAGGTTCTTATGTTTATGGAGGTTACCTTATCCTAGTTTGTATTCCTAGTGCCATCATGTGGTCATTTGATGAAAACTTCCTTTTTCACTTCTGGAAAATTTTTATTTGGGCAGTTAACTGTAGTGGAAAGAATATTGGATATGAAGGCAGGAAACTTGTGTTCTAGTGCTCAGCCAAGTTAGCTAATTTCCCTAGAGCTTGGGCCTTATTTCTTTGATTTCTGAAATACAGTGATTAGACTAGTTTTTTTCAAGGTCCCCTTCAGCTCTGTTATGTCTTAGTCATTTGTTTTAGCTAACACTTGGATCATATTTACTAATATATAGGCCTGTTCCAAGAACCTTCCACATTTTAACAAATTTCATCTGCACCTGAAACCGGCCAAGTCTACACTTGATTAGCTACCTTGTATGAAAGTCACTGGAGACATAAGATTCCGTGGCAAGAGTGGCTGAGTGAATTGCCCAAGATCACTTTTATGTTGAATTTTAATTACATTCATGTCACATTAAGTCCTGGCCTTTGGGGATTTTCACTTCTACTTGTATTCAGTGCTGCTGAACTTGTTCAAACTCAGTCAAAATAGAGCAACCTGACCCAGGGCCATGCTGTCCTCTGACTACGTGGGGTTTTTTTTACATAAAAAATATATATATATAATATGTACTTAAGAAATTACAGTATTGCTTATATGTGCCTTCCTTAACAATTTGCTATTTTAGGCACCTGAATTAATTCAAATCAGGCTTCTCTGCCCAAAAACTGTACCACTCCACTTTGCACAGCTTTCCCACTAAACTCCTCTGGGAGGCAAATACATTGGTTCAGTAATAGTATCAAAACAATACTTTATACTTATATAAACATTATACATTATCTCACTTAATCTATACAACACACTGTACACGATGTCACTTAATCTATAGTACTACTCTGAGGGTTGATATTATTACCCACATTTTGCAAATGACAAAACTGAAATTTAAAGAAATTAGATAATTACCCACAGTGTATTAGTCACTGTATCCTGGCTAAACTGCAGTTTAATCTTTCAATGTTTGTTTTATATAATATAATACGTGGATTTGGATTTTCTTTTGCGTGTTCCTTAACAATAATCTACATTATTCAGCATGCTAATTATGTGCACTATTTTGACGAACTGTGTGTTTATGACAATGAGTAATCCTCCTGACTGGACAAAGAATGTAGAGTAAGTTCAATTTATGTTGAAACCACCTACTATGTGTATGTGTGTGTTATAGATATGACTATATAGATATGTAGACATATAGACATGTATATCTATATCTATATATAGATACAGATTTTGAAACTATGCCTCAGTGTACCTTCTAAATAAAACTGAAGAATGTTTTTAGTAAAGCCATCTCTAGGCACAAGTACAAAGCAGGAAGACAAATGACATTTGCTTTCAGGCCTGCTGGTGTTGTTGGATCTAATATCTGTCTTTCACCTGTATTTGATGGTTATCAGAAGGCCAATATTCTCAGACACTCACCATATTTCCTTTAGGATCTACGGTGGCCAAAGCAAATGTGATGAAAGCAATTGCAGAAGAGAGCCAATATGGTAAACCTTGACTCCAATTAAATTTCCAGATGAATTCACTGAGTTCAGAATTTACAAGGGAATGTTACACATGCCGTGAGAAGACAATGTTGATCCTCATTGGGTTTTCATTTCCATCAGGCACATCTACTTCTTGTCAGGCCTAAATCAGTTTCAAGTGCTGTCATCAAAAAATTCACTGGAAAAAAAATCCCCAAATTTGGGGTTTTACAACTTGAAAATTCCATTTAAACTGAGGGCTAAACTAACTGAAGTGAAAGGGTAGTGTTTGTGGAAACTAAAAGCATTACTAACTGCACTGATGACTCTGTTCTGGGTTACCTCTACAGCAGAGAGGCTGGATTTGTGTTAATTTCTGCTGGGGCTCTTCATCCTGCCTAGGTTGTAACCTCTTTTGCTCTGTGGCTGCTGACCCTGAAAACAACAACCACGAGGGTATTCCCAAGAGCCTCTTCTCTACCTGGACACTTCCAGGTTGGAGCCAATTATAAAAGAAACAGAGATCCAAACAGGATGTAATAAAATTTATATACAAAGAATTCCTAAGGTGTTGAAGTTAACGTGTTAGACCCATAGGTCTTCAGTCCCACTGGTTTCTGTGATTTTATTCTCTAACTTCTGAGTAGAAGGTTAAAACTTTGGAAACATGTACATTTCTGAATTAGCCCAACATTTTATTCTAAATTAAATCTTACCTCAAAAGACCCTAGAATTATCCTATCGGATGTTAACAAAATCCTTTTTCCAAGTTAGTGAACTGTCTTATCTTCTAGAAAGGGAAAACCACAAGACTTGCTAATTTGTCAATGTTCTCTCATTCATTAAACATGATTGAAATTAGTTTTTTACTTTCTAAAGGAATATCATTTTATGCTTCTGCAATAGTATTGATTGGCTACTCCATTACATGAATGTACTGGATAATTCTCAGGAGGTTCTATTCACTTATGTCAATACCAAGACATTTCAGGCAGTAGCCACATAGACTTCATACAGCTTGTATTTCTCACTCCGCTTTTAGGACCCTCAAAAAACAACCCTTCATATGGGAGGGAAGGAATTTAAATTTAGGGTTATGTTTTATTTTCATGAAAATAACATCCACCTACTTAGATTCCCTTTTTTAATGTTCATCTCTTCCACTGACAGAGTGATAAGAAATTGATATGCTATAAAAGAAAATTATTGCTTTATCAAGTCTTTTTTGGATGCTTGCCTCCAGGTACACCTTCACAGGAATATATACTTTTGAATCACTTATAAAAATTATTGCAAGGGGTTTCTGTTTAGAAGATTTTACTTTCCTTCGGGACCCATGGAACTGGCTCGACTTCACTGTCATTACATTTGCGTAAGTGCCTTTTTGAATCTTCAAGGCAGAATATGGTTGGGCTTTCTATGAGTGCTTATGTTTTTAAAGACTAAGCTTGCTTTAACCGAAAAATATTTTGGTGTGATGTATACATTTAAGCTCCTGATTTTGTTTAGCACAACAGAGGTCCAAGTGACATTCCACTTGGGCACACAGCTTCTGCAGCGGTTGAAGTTACAATTTCCACATGTAAGAAACATGTCAGCAGATTTCATACATGCCACTTGTTCAACACACACACAAGTCCCTCCCACATGCACACAATTTGAAGGCACAGGTGTATTCAGAATACATCTGTGAAAATGGTTTTTAAAAATTAGAGTCAGAAACCACTCTGTTGGCTGCACAAATTGTCACTGAGCTTACCCGTGTTACGTGTTCTCTCTGTCTTCTTTTACTAGTTTGGTAGAATAATATAACTATCTCTGAGCCTCCAAAATTTCTGACAGATCAAACTAATAGAAAAAATGAGGTCCTTAATATATTATGTATTTAATATAGTAAATTATTATTTCATCAGCAAATTGATCTTTAAGACTTATGAGCAGACACATTCTGTCTCTTCCTATTCCTCACCTGATCCTCTTTCCCTTTATGATTTTCTTCATCTCATTACCCTCTACATAAACCTTCTTATCCTCATCTCCCACCCAGATACACTTGGTAATATGCACAATTTCTTCATCCCTGTCCTTGTTTTTTCTTGTGGTAAACTTTCCCAAGGAAGAAGAGATTCAGAAAAGGAATCGAAGGCCGTTCGGAAGTAGGTGAAATATGTGTGGAGGATGGTGGCCCATGCCCACTTGCCCTCAGCGTTCCTTCAGGAGCTGACTTCTCGGCCTCCTACAGGCACAGCGAGGTAGATAGGATCAGAAGTAGGAATGACATACTGAGGTCTCCAAATGCTGCCTGTCTCATCTTTAATTCCATGTCTAGTCCAGATGAGCCAACTCTTCACCATTCCCTCGGGCCACCGTTCAAAAGACAGCATATTGGGACAACTGTTTTTTGAAAACAAAGTGGCAATAATAGCAGATCATAAGATCTTGTTCTGAACTTGCCTAACTCTCACTTAGGAGTTACACTAGGAAAACCTTTTCATGTCCAGATAGTTAGTAAGGCAATCTGCCTTTTCCTGCCTAAATTTCTCTTAGGTGATTTCACATAGTTCATTCTAACTGAAACCCTGAAACAACAGCCAAGATTTAGTTTTCTATTGATTTAATTCTCCTCAGTTACACAAGATGTTGATTATATTGCTAGCCAACGTAGCAACAGGATTATACACTTTATGAAGTTTACATACAGCAAACGGCCTTAAATGATGTGAGTAAAGAAAACCATAGCAATTGACTCTAATTTCTAAATTGCTACATACGATATTATCATTTAGAATCACCAAGAAGGTCTTTATAAAAGACCCAAGCAAATAATATAAATCCTGCCTAAATCTTGAATAATTCTGATTTAATTCTACAGGTATGTAACAGAATTTGTAAGCCTAGGCAATTTTTCAGCTCTTCGAACTTTCAGAGTCTTGAGAGCTTTGAAAACTATTTCTGTAACTCCAGGTAAGGAGTGATTGGTGTGAACCATAAGGCTCCTTGTACCTACAGCTCTTTCTTTGTATCTGTTATTGTGTCTGTGTGTGAACTCCCTATTACAGATACGTGACAGAGTTCGTGGACCTGGGCAATGTCTCAGCGTTGAGAACATTCAGAGTTCTCCGAGCCCTGAAAACAATTTCAGTCATTCCAGGTGAGAGCTAGGTTAAACACCCGGGGCCGATCCATCATGTCTTTTCAGCAACATCTTCTTTGCTTGACAGTCAACATTACAGAAATTCAGGAGTCATAATAAAATAATCAAAATCATTATCAAAATCAAGTGTTTTATAGGAAATGATTCTTATTATTTGGACATAAGTTTTTATGTTTTTTCACTTTTTATCAGCGTAGGAGTTTAGCATGAGATAATGCAGTATATAGTCCATGTGTGATTTGCCTTTAGAGATGTCATGTATTTTTCTCTCCATTGTCAGTTGTACCAGGGATTTGGTCCCAACTGAATGTACCAATTTGTAATTTCTTGTTCATTGTAGGTATTGATGATGTTGTATGTACAATGTAAATCCTAATAATGCTTTAAAAGGCAAGGAAATAAGATAATGAAGAATGGCATGAGTCTGTACGGAAGATTTATTATCTTCAAGTCCAATTATATCCTAAACCTCCTCCCGAGTTATAGCAAACCTTTTCCTACTTATAAATAGGCATTGTAAAATATGTATTCAGGTAACTTGTTTTAAAATGGATAACTAACCCTAATGAAAGTATGGGGTGAGTTTCATTAGCAAAATGGAGAAATACAAGACCCTTCATGAAGACCATAAACCTCCCATTATTCTCTCTCAACATAATGGAAGATGATCTTCATTTCATTGTTTGGATCTTTATGTTTCTGGAGTTCATTTCCTTAGCACCTCAGCCTCCCAGGAAGTGTTGTTCTTCCACTGGCATTGCAATTATTTTCAAATTTATGCATGGAATCTATGTTTTCAAGAAAACTGTGTGGGCCTTTTGTTATTTCCAATGTCCTAAGTCTTCATAGTCATAGCCTTCTTTCTTTAAGGCCTGAAGACCATCGTGGGGGCCCTGATCCAGTCAGTGAAGAAGCTCTCCGATGTCATGATCCTGACTGTGTTCTGTCTGAGCGTGTTTGCACTGATTGGGCTGCAGCTGTTCATGGGCAACCTGCGGAATAAATGTGTGCAATGGCCTCCCACCAATGCTTCCCTGGAGGAACACACTATAGAGAAGAATGTAACCATGAATTACAATGGCACACTTGTCAATGAAACTCACACTGAGTTTGACTGGAAATCGTATATTCAAGATTCAAGTAAGAATTATTGTTATGTAGATTTATTTTTTCATTGTTGACCTGCCTTCCACCAAGGCATGAAAGATTTTCTTAAAATGATTGCATAACAGGTTGTGATCTCGTAATCACCTGACCATTGGTTTGCACATACCTTTAATTATTTTATTGATAACTATTCTAATTTTGACTCCAAGTGCCATTTTCTTTTATATCATTATATGGGAGACTAAAGAATTCAGCTGCAAAGAAAGTAAGTAAAATTTTCTCTGTTATTTGGTTTTAGTATTTGCCAGTAGCAATGTTACAAGAGCAGAGATAGAACATGATTCACAGGAAAAAGGAATGTCCTTTTTAAAGAAAAATATTAAATATATGAAACTTAGACTTTAGATGGGTGTTTATCTTTATTATTTGAAGGAGATGAGTAATACTTAACAAAAAAATCAAAGAAAGAAAACCTTAGTGATTGGTTGTGTGGAACAAGTAGACTTAGTCATAAAAAATTACTGGTAGTTGGATAATTCTTAAAGTAATGACAGCATAATTTTAAAAACAAATCAGTATCTTTTTATAATTGTAGATATATAAAATACCTTGATTCATACAGATTAACTCTTTCATGACATTAGTGATATGCCAGCAAGTAATTTGCACATGTTGGAAACCTCTAGGTTAAGAATTTGTGTGTCAAAGCAATACATAAAATTGTTCTTTATTCACTCATATGATGCCAATAAGTCTACTGCTGTCATCAACTCCCTGAAATCTGTTATTTTTTTCTCTTGGCTAAGATCAAGGAACCGACTATGAAGATGTCATTTAAGGTTTATTCTCTAGTGAATATGTACTTGGACTCCATTTCTCTTAGAGTCAAAGTAAAAGAAATCATAAATATCAGATTTATTTTCAGCTCTAAAAATCCATACTTACCATTTTGCCTAACGATAATCCATTTGTTGAATAGATTGTTTTAAATCAAATGCAAATACAAATACATGGGAGAAGGGAAGGGGGAAAATAGTTTCAAATAGAGAGGGAGGCAAACCATAAGAGACTCTTAAATACAGACAACAAACTGAGGGTTGATGGGCGGACAGGGGAGAGGGGAAAATGGGTGATGGGCATTGAGGAGGGCACTTGTTGGGTTGAGCCCTGGGTGTTGTATGTAAACGATGAATCACGGGCTTCTACTCCCAAAACCAAGAGCACACTGTATATATACACTGTATGTTAGCTAACTTGACAATAAATTATATTAAATATTTTTATATTAATTAATTAATTAATTGCAAATACAAATAAAATGTTTGTCTTTGAAAGTAATAGAAAATTAAATTTATTAAAATTAAAGATAAATATTATGACTGAAAGTTGTATTTTCTTCAGATTAAGCTTCTAGATCATTGGCTTTAATGGTTAAAACTTCATTTATAAATACCTGATATCAAAAATTCATCCAGAAACTATCATATTTTTCACTTAATTTAATTTTAATTAAAAATGAAGGAATTCTGTCTAAATTTTCTTCTCTATGTTCAAAGAAGTAAGACATTGGAAATGAAAGTATTTCCCATTATATGGTTTTGTATCCCTTATAGAACCATGCATAGAACAAATTTCTCTGAAAATTTAACATCTAGGAAATATTTCTTTTTACAATATCCAAAAATTTTTTTCTTAAAACAATGATTATTTAAATGCCACGATCTCATCCTTTTTTATAACTGTGTAATATTTCCATTGTGTGTGTGTGCGTGTGTGTGTGTATACACACAATACATCTTCCTTATCCATTCATCTGTTGATGGACACTTGGGCTGCTTCCATATCTTGGCTACTATAAATAATGCTTCAATAAGCATAGGGGTGCATATATCTTTTCAAATTAGTGTTTTCACTTTCTTTGAGTATGTACTCAATAGTGCAATTAGAGGGTATTATGCTAAGTGAAATAAATCAGACTGAGGAAAACAAATACCATCTGATTTCACACATAAGTGAAATCTAAAAAAAACAACAAAAACAAAAACAATGACAAATCAATAAACAAACAAAAAGCATAAATACAGAGAATAAACTGATGGTTGCTAGAAGGGTAGGAGTGGCAGGTTGGGCAAAATGGGTGAAGGGGAGTAGGAGACATAGGCTTCCAATTATGGAATGAATAAGTCACAGAAATAAAAGTCACCACATAAGGAATACAGTCAATGATATCATAATAACAATATATCAGGACAGAAGGTAGCTACACTTGTGAACACAGCATAGTGTATACACTTATGGAATCACTATGTTGTACACCTGAAACTAATGTAACATTGTCAACTATATTCGAATACATTTTTCAAATGATGATTTAATTCCTTACATTTCTCTTTTTGTCTTCCCTGTCCTTATTTATTCAGTAAAATTTATTGATAGACTCCTGAGTCCCAACAATAGTAATATGAAAATAATCAATGATTAGACTTTCTTTCAAGGAGTAATAATTTTTGTAAACAAATAATTACAATATAGGACAATGAGTTTAATAATAATATAAGTAGCTACATATTACTGGTAACACAGTGAGAGGAGTTCTTAATTTTGCCAATCTTTAGTGGGCAGGAAATAGAGAATATCAAGGAATAATTCACAGAAGTGACACTTCAACTGGATATTAAAAGAATCTAAAGAATTTGCCAGCAAAAGAAAGCTTTGAGATACTATAGTATTCACCTCTAGTAATTATTTTAGCTTTACTATTTAACATTATTTTTTGTTTCATTTCTTTTAGTAGCTGACCTGATTTATGCAACTTTACTGTAAGCAGAATATATCTGGAAGTTGATAGAATGCAAATCATAATCAACTGTTAAACATTTATAAATAGTGTTTAAAAACATAGTAGAGAGAAAATATATAATCCCTTTGTTTTCAAATATGTGGCTATTTTGAAAAACAAAGGAATCTCTGTCATGCCTATCTATTTTTACAGACTGAAATTTTTATTTTTCACGAGGGTAATAGAAAAAAACATTTGATGCTTTTTAAATTTTTAGGTTAGCACCTAAATTATCGCTAATTTTATACTCATAAAGAACAAATGCTTTCTTCTCTTAAGTAATCAATCCCCTTACTATAATATCTAGTATTTTGAGGGAGAAATGAAATGGCAAATCCCAATGTCTTTCAGGGAATTATATAACATATTTTATTTAAATCATTCTATGAATCCTAAAATTTGGGGCCTCATCTTGCTTTCATTTTGCAGTGCAATGCAAATACTCATCATATGACTTACTCTTTCCTAAACAGGGTATCATTATTTTCTGGAGGGTCTTTTGGATGCCCTACTATGTGGAAACAGCTCTGATGCAGGGTAAGCCAATAATCTGTGTGTGTTTGTGTATGTGTGTATACTTTATTAATACTTATTTGCTATCATTCAGGCTACCTCTAAGGTGAGGGATTATTTAAAGGTTAGGCAAGTTTTTATGTTTCATAAAACAAGGAATAATATTTTTGCTTTAATGCTGTGTCCCTTAGATGAGTATATGTGAACTAGAAGATGACTCTAGAGGCTACCCAGTAGAGAAAATGAACTAGAATATGTTAAAATGCTAATTACCAACATATTTTAATGATGACATCAAGTGGCTAGTAAAATTATGTTGTCAGAAGTTGGGAAATGTGTATTATTTATCATGCTCTATCTCTTGTGATAACTTCTATCCCTTGAAACAGCCAATTTTCCTGGCTAGACAATGTTATAAGTATAGCATGCTATCAGAATAAAAAGACAACAGAACTTCATATGCTTTCTTTTGTCCCATTTATAGCCAATGTCCAGAAGGATATATGTGTGTGAAAGCTGGTAGAAATCCTAATTATGGCTACACAAGCTTTGATACCTTCAGCTGGGCTTTTTTGTCTCTGTTTCGACTGATGACTCAGGACTTCTGGGAAAATCTTTATCAACTGGTGAGAACCTGAAGAGATACATACTGCATTTAAGTAGAAACATATAAGAAAAGCACCTTAGTGCTGACTTCCAAATCACAACATAATATAGCAGAAGGAACAGAACTTGAAATTGGGAGATTTGAATTTCTTTATCCTATTGATTGTAACACATATTAAGCATAGTGATGACAGGATAGCAATTCCCTCTCGTTTCCCTTTGGCTCAAAACTTATTTTCCACCATTTCCAGACACAGGTCCTCTCAAACAGAAGGCACACCTTCCCCTCAGCTCCATCTGCCCACTCAAATATTATTCCTCAGGTGGCAGGTGATGAAAATCGATAAGCAAATATAGGAAGATAACTTTGATGTCTTCCTTGACTTTTATCACAGGCTCAGCTCTTTGATGGAATCTCTATGGTATTTTGTTTGATTCCATTTTATTCCTGGTGCATCCAAGAATTCCCTCCAGGAGATCTGAATGTAAATGCATGAGTTAGAGGAGAAGGAAAAGGATGAGGTTAAAGAAACAGTCAAGGAGGCAGAAGGGGGTGTGACCATCATAATTATTATTTATGTCAAGGGTCCTACATGACACACAAGTAAGTTAAAAGTTAAAGCCACTTGTTAGTGAAATAATACTGAAAAAATAATTCTAATGTTTTTATTTTCAGACATTACGTGCTGCTGGAAAAACATACATGATATTTTTTGTGCTGGTCATTTTCTTGGGCTCATTCTATCTGATAAATTTGATCCTGGCTGTGGTGGCCATGGCCTATGAGGAACAGAATCAGGCCACCTTGGAAGAGGCAGAACAGAAAGAGGCTGAATTTCAGCAGATGCTTGAGCAGCTTAAAAAGCAACAGGAGGCAGCTCAGGTAAATTCATCAAAATCAAATATGTCCTGTCTCATGGTACAATTCTTTTTTATTGTTTTGGTTGTTGCAAAAACACTGGAGAGAAAGTGTTTTCTCTCTGGAGAGACAGATAACTGACTTCACTTAAGAGAAACTGGTAATGATGGCAGATTAGTAATAATTTCTACATTTTGATCATCTATAGATCATTTAGTTTCATTTTTTTTCTAAGATGTCTGCAATATTGACCACAGTGGAACCCTCTCATGCTATTTTAATGTTTTAAGATTTTTGTAATAAAAGGGAAAATGTGATTCTGAGTCTGCTCGAGGAAAAAACACTGAAAGGGTATAGGAGAAAATCCTAAGAAATCATCTTTTCTTAGAAAAAAAATGTGTTGGTTATTATATATAAAGATGTTCATCTGGCTCTTAAAAGGTAATCTAGTCTTTTCTTTAACCAAAAATATATTGTTTTTAATGTGGCTTAATTGCCTTATATAATAAACGAGGAAGTGATGAAATAATATAATGTTCTATGACAAAGCAACATTCAGTAGGCATATGAGAGTCACCAATTTTATGGAGACCAGGTGATCTAAGGATTTCTTGTTCTTATAGAGAGGTGTTGATACTCATTGTACAATGAAATGCCTGTGCTATCATTTCTATATTCTCTCATGCTTTTCATTTAGCATACAAGCTCATTGATTTTACTTTAGAATAAAGCTGTTTGGGAAATATTAATTTATTTGCAAGAGTCCTTGTATTGAGGGCACTCTGGGAACAAAGGTAATATCAAAACGTACTGACTGAGCACCAGTATAAGCTATGATCAAAAGCATTGTTTTCATTCCATGCCCACGTATCCAGCAAGAACCAGTGCTGAGTGAAAGAAGCTGGGGTTGGTATTTGGAGAACTAAATGTCTTGTCTTATTTAGTGGAAAATGTTGACTGTCCTTTCTCCAGTGTTCTGGTTAGAAGATTATGGGGGGGAGGGCAAGAAAGGGATTTTATCACCTTCATTGATGATATTTTGATAACACAACTTCAATAACTGGGGAGAGGACCTCAGCTCTTTATCTCATTCCTACTCCCTTTGGTAATGAGCTCAGGTAAGTCAATAACTTTTCTTCCATGCCACAGTTTCTTTTTCAGAGAAGACAGTGCTAATTAAATACCAATTTTTAGAGTAATTCAAATCCCAAAAAGTAATATGAGTTTATGTTCTTATCGATGCCTGATTGGTCCTTTTGAATATGTGGCCTGTACAGCATAATATAAACATAATAAATGTTAACAGAGATAAAACCACGTTAACCCTGAAAGCCTTCGTTAGATAGAAACGGGGAAAAGTCCCATTTATTACTTGCAGACAGAGCTGCTTCTACGGAAGATCAGCTTCAGCAGGTTAAATGTGTTTTTTAAATGTTATGCAAACACTTGAGCTTAAGAAGATAAAGTCTTCTCTAATGCCATACTAAAATCATTTCTCCTTACTGTAGCAGGCAGCAGCTGTAACTGCCTCAGAGCATTCCAGAGAACCTAGCGCCGCAGGTGGGCTCTCCGACAGCTCATCTGAAGCCTCCAAGTTGAGTTCCAAGAGTGCTAAGGAAAGAAGAAATCGGAGAAAGAAAAGAAAACAGAAAGAGCAGTCTGGTGGGGAAGAGAAAGATGAGGATGAATTCCATAAATCTGAGTCTGAAGACAGCATCAGAAGGAAAGGGTTTCGCTTCTCCATCGAAGGGAATCGATTGACATATGAAAAGAGGTACTCCTCCCCACACCAGGTACGGCACTGCTGAGTTCATTGGTGCATGACTGAAAATCAGAACACTGAAGAGGGGGAGAATTAAACCAGATTTATGAATTGTCATCAACTGAATTGACTGCCATGTTTCTTATATTTAAATCTACCCTTTCTTTACATAGCTATGAGAAAATTTTACTCCACATATATGTAAGTCTGCAGCTTTGTGTAGTTGGGATAACACTGGGTTGAAATTCAGAAGACTGGATTCTCATCCTGATACTATCTGCTGATACCTGTTGAAACTAATGACATTTAATCTTTCTGTTCCTTGACCTTTTTAATGAAAAAAAAAAAAAACCAAAAAAATTTGGATGTAGGGCTAGCTGATCAGTACTTTTTTTGGTTATTTTATGTTGCCTTTTCCCCCTAACTTCTTTATAAACCAGCATTCGTGCTTCTGAAAACTTCAGTTGTGATATGCTTTATCAAAAAGCACATGACTCTGAATTTCAGAAGTCCGTGCTTTATAGATGAAATAGGGGTAATAATTAATTTAAAGTGATTTTAGATAGATGCGCTAAAACAATTTGTGAAAAATGCTGGAATTCCTTGAAGGAAAGAGCAATAAGACCAAATGTGGCCTTGTGAAGGTCACGCTGCCAATGTTTATTGAATGTTTATGGTGTCCAAAGTAATGTGCTAAGGATGTTTGCTTTTGAACTTGAAAATGTTGGTTCAGGGTTTGAGTTTTCCTCAGTGTCTTTAAATTGTGATCCTTCTCCCCATTCATAATCTCAAGGTCTAGAAATTTCTTATAAACCAATTTAATTTGAGCAATGTTAAATAAATGAATATGTTAATGAAAATGTTAATGAAAAGGAACAAATCACATCCTGTTATGAATACTGAATCTCCCTCAACTTAATTTTGCAAAATAAAAGCACATTTCAAATGTCTATATTAATATGCTTGTACTTTTTTTGGTTTCAAACTTCTAGTCTTTGTTGAGCATCCGTGGCTCCCTATTTTCCCCAAGGCGAAATAGCAGAACAAGCCTTTTCAGCTTTAGAGGGCGAGCAAAGGATGTGGGATCAGAGAATGACTTTGCTGATGATGAGCACAGCACCTTTGAGGATAATGAGAGCCGGAGAGACTCCTTGTTTGTGCCCCGACGACATGGAGAGCGGCGCAACAGTAACCTGAGTCAGACCAGTAGGTCTTCCCGGATGCTGGCAGTGTTTCCAGTGAATGGGAAGATGCACAGCACTGTGGATTGCAATGGTGTGGTTTCCTTGGTTGGTGGACCTTCAGTTCCTACATCGCCTGTTGGACAGCTTCTGCCAGAGGTGATAATAGATAAGCCAGCTACTGATGACAATGTAAGGAAGTTTTAAATAGTTCAGGCATGGCTGGCCCATTATTGCTGCACCAGCCAGTGTTTCTACAGAATGGAACCTTTGAGAATGATTCCTGGTTGGTCAAGCTGCGAATGCACCTGCATCTTGTAATACCTTTAATAGACTAACCAACTAAAACTTAAGGCCTCAACACTCTTGCATAACACTGAATGCATTTAATTATTAAATTTGCTAAGAATAAATTGGACACAATCATAAATTACTGCCTCCAGTTGGAGGATTTGCTATATACCCATGCTGAGATTAGATAGCAGGCCATCCTCTAAAGCTTTTGTATAAAAGTAAATGAATGATTCCTATGTTTAAGTATAAAGGGTGTATAATAAATCTTTCCAACAGATTCTTCAATATAGCTCTGCCTTATTTTAGAAGATTTTCAAGAACACTGTGCCTCAATAGATAGCTTCATTCTTATCTTGAAGTTTCTACTATTCACATTTGTCTCTCTAAAAAATAAATGCTGATATAAGTCTTCTCAAAATGAATCTAAATGATGAGACACAAATAAATTGTTAATACAGACAGATAAAAGAATTGTCTGTGTACAAACGTATGTTATGTTTTTGTGAATGTATACAGGATGAGGAATTTCTAAACACATGCTGCCTCTTATTAGACTGTGAAACCACTTGGAAATATATCAGCATGATGAGGCATGACTAAGTCAGAGTTAGATGACTTATTGCTTTGGTACCCTGGATGAAACTGTTGTCCATGCAGCATGTGTGACTTTTTTAACATACAGTTTGTGTTGTCAATGACCATCTATGTCTTGTGTACAGATAATGAGATGGCAGCTACATGTGTTGTAATCGTTTGTATTTCTTTAAGAATAAATGGCTACCTTCTCAACATAAAATGCCTGATCATTTATATGACTTTTCAAGTTATTAGTTTTTTACTAGTAGTTCAGAACTAGTGCTAACTGTTAAATATGGCTCTCAATAGATTTATTAACTATATCAAAATTGCATCATATCTCATAAAATTATGAAATTAGAGGGTTAAAAAACTCAGTTTTTGCTGTATGACTGAATGGTTGACAGTTTGGATATTCCAGGTTAATGATACAATAAGTCAGCAATATCTGCCATCACCAACTAAATATGAAAGTGCATGATGCATGTGTTTCATGAAATTCATTGTGTCACATCTGGTTATTTGCTTATCATATTGCTCCAGTTAATCATTTAATACATTAGAATTTTCTTTATAGGGAACAACCACTGAAACTGAGATGAGGAAGAGGTCAAGTTCTTTCCATGTTTCCATGGACTTTCTAGAAGATCCTTCCCAAAGGCAAAGAGCAATGAGTATAGCCAGCATTTTAACAAATACAGTAGAAGGTTTGTTACCCATCCCATTATCGTTCAATTATTTTCAGTAAACTTATATTTTCTCACTTGAAACAAATATCTCTATTTGTAAATTGGAAACAGTACGTTAGAAAGAGAATATAATAGGTATTATTTAAGATTTATTATTTGTTACACCTGCTCATATATTCTAGGAACTTTAAAAACGTTACTTAAATGCAATGATATTGGAAATCTAAAGAATGTTTTCCAGTGTGCTAATTCTTTGAAAATGTGGAATAAAGCATTTGTTAGAGGTTCCTAATCTTATTAGTCACAGTGACCCTCTCTTTTGTTCCATTAGGCTTAGGACTTCAACACCATCCAAAATACTCTCAAGATTGGAGGAGAGGAGCAGGTCATTTCACAGAACAAAAACAAATTTAAAAGATGATTCTTGGCTCATATCAAACCCTACCCTGTCTCTTATAGACTTAGGATGACAGCTTAGCCAGACATTAACATAGGATTACACACAGTATCTACATTTCTGCAACTCATTTTCCTATGGAAAAACTTCATTTAAAAGACCATTCACTTCAGGCCAATCATTGAGCCATGTTGTCAATACATACAAGAAAAAAACTATTCTTTGCTCCCTCTGCCCTATGTGTATGTCTGAAAAAATATCTTCAGGGGTCTAAAGAATAAATGTGATAGTATTTTTAGATACAAATGAGGCTGACTCTGTACTAAATGAAAATGTGTTGATTACTGAAAAAGAAGACTTGTGGATCTGAAATAAATATATGTATCTATTAAATATATCTTTTGGTGGTTCTTTTTTTTTTTTAATCTAGAACTTGAAGAATCCAGACAGAAATGCCCACCCTGTTGGTATAAATTTTCCAACATATTCTTAATCTGGGACTGTTCACCATATTGGTTAAAGGTGAAACATATTGTCAACCTGGTCGTGATGGACCCATTTGTTGACCTGGCCATCACCATCTGTATTGTCTTAAATACTCTTTTCATGGCCATGGAGCATTATCCAATGACGGAACATTTCAATAATGTGCTTACAGTAGGAAACTTGGTAAGCATATTGGAAGGTAAATGTGTTCAATCTTCAAATTTTCTGTTTGAGAAACTGTTTCTATTTATAGCTTAACACAGTCTTTTCACCACCTTCCTACCTCCTGGCTCCCAAAAGATTGGAATTATAGCTAGCTGGCTATACCTTAACTTTTGCCAACAATAAATAGCCCTTAATGTCAAAGCAAAAGCTAAGAAATACAGCAATTTATAGGCCTATAGTACTACTTGGAAAGTCAATATTGATATTTATAATTTTTCAAGATACAGAAGCAATTTAAGGGCACACCTCTTGAAAAGACATTATCACAGTTTCCCTAGCTGTAGAAGACTAAAAACAAAAAAAGTAGATCTTTTCATTTTGCTTAGTCATCACCATCATTATAAGCAAAAATTTAACATCTCAAAAATGTCTTTAGCTTTTCCACCTCCAGCAGCTAGGTAGGACATGTATTGTTTTATCCATCCATTCTATATCAAAACCATCAAATATTGAAAACCTCTAGTATATTTTGTGTATTATATGATTAGCAAGGCCATTTTTGGTAAAGGTTGCCACTTAATTCTTTCTCCTCTGTGCTTAAAAAACATGAATTATTAAAGTGTTTGTCAGTTGACTCAATTTAGGAATATTAGCTTTTATTTGCTGAAAGAAAACAGACTTTAAAGTAATGTATGTGTTTTTCATAACATTTGTTTTGAGGTATAAGATTTTTGATGGTAAAAAGCAAGACATGTAAAGCATCCTGAGTTGTAATATTTATATTTTTAAAGGTCTGCTTTTTATATTATGGAAGTAAATTTATTTTTTTCAGGTGCATAACAAATTGATAATATAACACATGTATTATAGTAATAAATGTACATGTATAATAATGATCTGATTTGATGGAAGGGGAATATGCTTATAGACAATTAAAAGTGATCATGGGCAAGATCTTGTCAGTACCTGTGTTGTATAAAGTCTGGAGGGACAGACAGTTTGATGGGACAGAAGGAATACTAGTTCAAAATAAATTTGCATTCCAGTCCAATTTTTGGCATTTTCTAGTTGTGTGATATCTGAGAAACCATTGCACCCACGTAAAGACCTGTTTCCGCACCGGTAAAGTGATATTTATATTGCCTGCATTAGCCACATCCATGGCTAACAATAAATTTCTGTAACGATAAAATGAAATAAAGTATATAAGAGCCTTTTTATCAGCTATACATTACTACACAAATGTGAGCTCGTAATAGAATCATTATGGGGAAAGTAGCATTAACATTTTGTTCTGCGATCAAATACTATGTCATTCTACTTTATCATTATCTGATGGAATTAGAGTAACTTTGTTTTGATCTTAGGTTTTCACTGGGATCTTTACAGCAGAAATGTTTCTGAAAATTATTGCCATGGATCCTTACTATTATTTCCAAGAAGGCTGGAATATCTTTGATGGTTTTATTGTGACACTTAGCCTGGTAGAACTCGGCCTTGCCAATGTGGAAGGATTATCAGTTCTCCGTTCATTCCGACTGGTAAAAAATAAAGAAAACAGTAACAAAAACTAAACCTGTCCAACACTCAGAGCTCGTATATAGTACTGTCATAGGTTTTACTACACAACTATTAACACTTTAAATCTTTGTGTACATTTGCATCATCAAAACTATCCCTAAATGGAAAAAAAAAATTTTCTCCGTGTGTTTAGAAAAACCTTTATTTAAAAAAAAAAAGTACAGTCATGTAAAGTTTAATATATTACTCAGTTGCAATTGTGACTATCATTTCTAGAGATGACTACAGTTAATATTTCTGGATCTAAGAAAATACTTGTAATGAAATATATCACATTTTAATAGTCACTTGAAAATACAAATAGCCCATGGGGCGCCTGGGTGGCTCAGTAGGTTAAGCGTCCGACTTCGGCTCAGGTCACGATCTCGCGGTCTGTGAGTTCGAGCCCCGCGTCAGGCTCTGGGCTGATGGCTCAGAGCCTGGAGCCTGTTTCCGATTCTGTGTCTCCCTCTCTCTCTGCCCCTCCCCCGTTCATGCTCTGTCTCTCTCTGTCTCAAAAATAAATAAACGTTAAAAAAAAAAATTAAAAAAAAAAAAGAAAATACAAACAGCCCTTTGTAGTGGTAAATGGTGATCAGACACAGTTGGGCATGCAGAAGATTCCTAATTCTACCTCTGGATAATATGCTTCTTCTCTAAATGAGAGGGAAAAAAATCTGTAGGATTACTTAACATGCTCATTGGTTTACATATATGTCCCTGCAAATCAGGGGAAGAATTATAGGTATGGGAAATACTCCAAATTTTTAAATGCAGGCACAGCTAGGTCAGTACCCTAAAGGAGCATTAATGAATAATAAACATTTTTCTCCACCTATAGCAGGACCTCAGTATGATGTTGCTTTGCATTTGATTGGCAAAATGAATATCTTTTCAACAGATTATTGTGAATCAGATGTTAATATTAGTGTTGGGCCTGGTATGCCTTAGAACCACATTCACAAAACAAATTATGGACAGTTGGCCCCAAGTAATCTTCAGAAATTGACTCTTAGGGAAGATGATCTACATGGTTAAAATATGGAAGAACTAAATTCTTCCTAGAAGGTCCAAAAATTAACAATGAGCCTGAGAAGTTTCAAGGGCAGGGCAGATGTAAGAGATTCTATATTAATCATCATTTCTTGGTAAACCTCAGTATATTCAATGCTTTTAAAGATCATAATAATAATTATATAATTTTTTTTTTATTTTCCAGCTCCGAGTTTTCAAGTTGGCAAAATCTTGGCCAACATTAAATATGCTAATAAAGATCATTGGCAACTCAGTGGGGGCTCTGGGTAACCTCACCTTGGTGTTGGCCATCATCGTCTTCATTTTTGCTGTTGTTGGCATGCAGCTCTTTGGTAAAAGCTACAAAGATTGTGTCTGCAAGATCTCCACCAACTGTCAGCTTCCACGCTGGCACATGAATGACTTTTTCCACTCCTTCCTAATAGTGTTCCGCGTGCTCTGTGGAGAGTGGATAGAAACCATGTGGGACTGTATGGAGGTTGCTGGTCAAGCCATGTGCCTTACTGTCTTCATGATGGTTATGGTTATTGGAAACCTGGTGGTATGTACCCATTTAAGATATATATTTCAGAAATAGATTAAGAGCATAATAGGATAGTGACCATTTTGCCCAAGCAAAAACTATGATTAATAATTTGTAAAGTCTCTTGCCTTGGAGATAAATATAGATGTATAGATATAGATATAGATATAGATATAGATATAGATATAGATATAGATATAGATATAGATAGATATGTCTCACTTTCACAACACAGTAATATAGCAGTGACCCTATAGTTTTTATATTCAAATCCACTTTGTCAATCATTTCATCACATTTGTTATATGAATTTTAATAGAGTATCATATTGAAGACATGCCTAGAAGGATATATTGGGAACATTTTTCAAATTCAGAGAAGAGGGAGAAATCTGAAAAAAAATTTTAAAGAAAGCCTAATGTTACTTGCCAGTATAGGACTAAAGAGTGGAGTCTTTAAGTGTTCATAGTGATTTTACCATTTCCTTGCCCCTTTGCGGCATATACCGTTCAATCACTCTATGTCATATGGCAGATGCATTAGCCAACCTAGGTTAATCAATTCTCTAGTGGTGCTAGGTCAAAATAAGGATTGGCTAATGATGCCTGAGATTACTCAAATGGAATAACTGATCAATTCTTCTCTCTAAGTTTGAAACGTTAATTACTTTTTAAGGTATAGAAAATTTTAATATATTCCAAAAGATATATAGATAGATAGATAGATAGATAGATGCATAGATAGATAGATAAAGTATATATATATAAAGTATCAGTCTTATGGAAGTATTGGAAATTATTTATAAATGGTTCTTCTAATTAATCAATAGTGGAGCATGAGAAATAATGGGTTAAGAAAATAAGTGTCAATACCTGTGTTAAGATACTTATTCTCATTCTGGATCATAATGATTATTTTTTTAATTAATATCCAACTCAATATCTCTGTTTATCATTAGGGAAACTATAGAATCTATTTCAGTGTATAATTGCAAACACTAATGATTTTTAAGGTTAGAACTTGTGCATAGTACATATATCAATCTGTTTTCTTATAATCATACAAGTTTAAACATAGCTAAACCTTAGGTTAACTCATTCATCATCTTTGTTCTATATGTGGGAGAATGTGAGACCAATAGAAATCATGTCTTTGCCCAAGGATGTAGAGTGCAGTAGCTACTGAGCCAGATAACAAATTCAGATTACCCAACTTCTAATCACTATTCTATGGTGCTTCTTTCTAATCTAGCTGTTAGAACTTACAGTTTCCTCTACACTTAGAGGAATAAGTTATCTCAATCTGCTCTTTACATTGGGGTGAAATTATAATCATGTTTGTGTTATTTTTAAGGTCCTGAACCTCTTTCTGGCCTTGCTTCTGAGCTCATTTAGTGCAGACAATCTTGCAGCCACAGATGATGATAATGAAATGAACAACCTCCAAATAGCTGTGGACAGGATGCACAAAGGAATAGCTTATGTGAAGAGAAAAATATATGAATTTATTCAACAATCCTTTGTCAGAAAACAAAAGATTTTAGATGAAATTAAACCACTTGATGATCTAAACAATAAGAAAGACAGTTGTATGTCCAATCATACAACAGAAATTGGAAAAGATCTTGACTATATTAAAGATGTGAATGGAACCACAAGTGGAATAGGAACCGGCAGCAGTGTTGAAAAATACATTATTGATGAAAGCGATTACATGTCATTCATAAACAATCCCAGTCTTACCGTGACTGTACCAATTGCTGTAGGAGAGTCTGACTTTGAAAATTTAAACACAGAGGACTTCAGTAGTGAATCAGATCTGGAAGAAAGCAAAGAGGTAAGATTTTATATGTGTGGGTAGGTATAAATTTATATGTACATGCATGTATTATTGCCTGTATGTAAATATATACTTGTATATTATTGCCTTGGGTAAATCATATTTGTGTAATGAGATGAGGAGAGAAAGAGTGCAGAGATAGAATGGTAGGTAGATCCTCATTTCATCTCACATGTCCATGGAAATGAATTCAGGAAAAAAAAATGATAGCTCATTTTTGTAAAACATTGTGTAGTTTTTTTCAGGATTTTAATTTGAATAGTATCTCAGTTTCATTAAATATTTGGCTTTTGCTAAAGAACCAATGGAAGCTGATTTCTTTTAATGGCCTTTATTTTTGTAAAATTGGTTCTAAGGTACTGTTAAATTTGGCAGTATTTTTTCTAGTCTGATTTTTTTTGGCTTGAAACTTTAGGTTTACATTTAATATTTAATGAAGACTAATAGCTATTACATGCTATCTGCTGAATTAAGAAAGAAACTTTAAGGGGCGGCTGGGTGGCTCAGTCGGTTAAGTGGCCGACTTCGGCTCAGGTCATGATCTCGTGGTCCGTGAGTTCGAGCCCCGCGTCGGGCTCTGTGCTGACAGCTCAGAGCCTGGAAACTGTTTCAGATTCTGTGTCTCCCTCTCTCTGACCCTCCCCCGTTCATGCTCTGTCTCCCTCTGTCTCAAAAATAAATAAATAAATAAACGTTAAAAAAAAAAAAAAAAAAGAAACTTTAGGAAAAAATGAAACTTTTATTATAAAGACCATCCATAACAAATAATTTTGCTGCAAAAATTTTACATTACTTATACTGTTTTTGTTTGTATTGTTCAGAGCTAGTTCACAGAAAAACTGATCTTTTTATAAAAAAGTGACTATCCACTGAACCACTGGAGGCAGTTCTATTTCTGCATACTCTGTGTCATTTTATATCTTGGATTATCGTTGCATTAATTGAAAATTTAAATGTAAGGGTAGTAGAAACTTTAGAGATAATTTAATACAGTATTTCTCAAATTTAAGTCATGATCCAGTAGGAACTGATAAAACAGTTTATTGTACCAGTAATTTTTTTAACTGTAATTAAACAGAATAGATGATACCATTGCACATTGCGTGTTTTAGGAAATCTGATAAATTAAGCTTTTGCAGCCTATACTGAACTTAAATGCACTGCTTTTCTAATCAAAGTGCAAGCATTAGGTCCATGGCTGTAGTGCCTAAAGTTCAGAATTCTTAAACTGTTTTAGCTCTTTGAAATCAGTTGATGGGGGTTAGGAGGGAAGGCAGGGTAGGTGATGGGTATTGAGGAGGGCACCTTTCGGGATGAGCACTGGGTGTTGTATGGAAACCAATTTGACAATAAATTTCATATTAAAAAAAAAAGAAAAGAAAAAAACGAACAAATTATAGGTTGGAAAATTAGTGTCGTTGATTCCCCTTGAATGTGTGAAAGTGAATCAGAGAAATTGATGACATTAATAAAAATGATAACAGTAAATTAGTTTAAACTAAATGTAAATAATTGTTAAGCTGAGACCTGAATGAACCTTAGACAGAGAGGGACTTAGTTTAAACCCCATTTATTCTTATGTTATTAAGTATCCTTTTAATTGAATTAATTGTATTATTGATGATCAGAGTATTTAACATATAATGCTCACTACTAGAGTCTGTCTTCATTTCGCTGTATTTTTAGAAAATAGCAAATTCATTAGTGCCTGGTTTGGCCCAGCCTTTGGGGGACCCTGGACTTTTGAATACAGTGATATAATCAAGCTTCATTCAGAAAGGGAATAAGGCTCAGGCTGCTACATGGGGTTTTGGATAATTTGGGAATTAGTCTTTAAGAGCCTTTTTAAATTACTTGGATTGCATTCTTTTTTATTATAAAAACAATTCATTTCCATTGTAAAGAATTTGAGAATGACAAATATATAAAGAAGAAAATTAAAACAATAAATGAATAAATAAACATTAAAAAAATGTTTAATGAAAGCAGTGGGCATGAAAACTGCTGGACCCCAGGTAGAATGGATGGCTTCTTTTTTTGGTTTCCAGAGACAGAAGGCACAGAGTTTATGCAATGAACAACTCATGTTCTAGGCTTACACATATTACAAAGTATTGTAAGATTTTGTTATAACTACTTACATGCATTCTTGTCTCTCCTTTTATATTTGTGACATGTTTGAACATGTTTGGCACAAAGCAGGCACTCAGATTAAACTTTTCCATCTCTTTCCAACTCTTTTTAATGGAACCATTTTGAAGGATTCTCATTATCACACTTGTTCTTATGAAAGCACACCTGAAAATACAGTTTTATTTCCCATGATCCAGACGCCATTTTTCTCTTGATTCAATCTAATGCTGTATTAGATCCTGTCGCTTTTATCTTTATCGGACATTTGCCTTGTCAATTTATATTGGGCTTCTAGGAAAGTAATTTTCCCTCATCCTTTTCACAAGAATTGCTATTGAAACACAGTTGTATCTCATCCAGCTGAATATTTATATTAAATACTGAACCTTCTGTTCATCATCTGTTACATTTCAGTTTATTTCATTCATTTTTCAACTGGCTTTCTGTAAATATTCTTTTATAAATTACCACATCGTCACAAAGTTCCTGGCACTTGCCTTCACCATTTGTTTTTTTCTTCTTGGTCATAAATAAACTCAATTAAAATTATTTTTCTTCATTGCTTCCTTAGTCTTATGCTGTATTCTCTTCAAAGGAAGGCACAATTTAGAAGATGTTCTTTTAGTGGAATTAAACTGATAGCAGATGCCTCAAAAGATGAAGTTTCTTTACTCTAAATTAGGAATGCAGTTTATACTGTATTAAAGTAACCTTATCCTTTTGGTTCTTTCTGTTTTAGTCTTTGTTCTTTTGCCTACCTTCACTTACTCACCAGTTACCATGTGCCAGGGAGTGTACTAGTAATAGAGGATACAAAGGAGCCGTAGCTTTGCATATGTGCATAGTAATTATAATATTATATGGTAATTATCATATATACATATATGCAAATACATATATACATATGTACACACATATATAGTTGACCCTCGAACCACATGGTTTGAACTGCATGGGCCCATTTGCACACTGATTTTTTTTTTATAAATACAGTACAGTACTATAAATGTATTTTCTCCTCCTTATGATTATCTAATAACATTTTCTTTTCTCTAGCCTTATTATAAGAATACAGTATATAATATATATACAAAATATGTGTTAATCAACTGTTTATGTTATCAGTAAGGCTTCTGGTCACAGTAGGCTATTAATGGTTAAGTTTTGGAGGAGCCAAAAGTTATATGCAGATTTTCAACTGCACAGGAGATCAGCCCCCTTAACCCCTGCATTGTTCAAGGGTCAACTGTATATATATTTGGATTTTAGAAAGATGACTTTCAACCTTTAAATATGAATTTCCATGTTGGGAAATACCTCATTGACTCAAAATGTTACTGGCCATGGTCTCTGTTACCTGTTCCATTTGAATATGTTAATGTTTCCCTTCCTTAATTTCAATAATGAGCCTTATCTACAATGGATCATTATTGAAATTCTATTAATGGCATGAGTTAAAATTACAAATGCCCATTGTTTATTACCATTTTCTAAGCACTTGTCTGTAGACATGTGAGGCCCACAATTATAAAGGTGTTGGTAATTGATTATGCTCTAGAGCCAGACACTGTGTTGTATAATTCCATTTTAGCCACATACCATGTGACCTTACCTGACTATCTAATCCTCAATTTTCTTATCTCAAAAATGAGGATAATATCACCTACTTCCTACTTTCTGTGGACTATTAAATGAGGCTATAAATGTGAAGCAGTTAACATAATGCCTGGCAAATTGTAAGTATTCAATAAATTGTCATTATTACTATTACCAGTAACATTCCCAACTGTTCCCAGTATTTTCTTGTAAGAAGTACTAGTAACATACTCCACTGTTAGTCCTTTTGTATTGTTTGCCTTCTGCCCTCAGTAATAAATTTCTTTACGTGTTTATCTGGGGAAAGTGATAGATTTTGTATTATCTGTTTAATTTTTAAATTTCTCATTAAATTCTTGATATGGTAGACTCCTTAAAAAACGTAAGAAACCTTTTTTCTAAAGAGCATTCCAGCCAGAAAAAATAAATATACAGAAACCTAGAGACATGAACCAACAGGATGTGTTTGGAAACAATAATAGTTTAGTATTTCTGGAATATAAAATCACAGGAGATGAGGCTACTGCCTGCCTCAATTTCCAGGAAAACGAAAACAGACTCCATATTAAGGGACATGTAAAATGGAGGCCTGTATTTGCTTTGCCTCCCCCTTAAGATGCACACTTATACACAACTGACCCCCACCCATTCCAGGACAAATCTATGGGCTATCTGTCTATACTTGTCCCATGTTTGTTCCCAAATGCAGAAAAGGCATAGCATGGGTCACATTCATCATTCTGTAAATCCCAGCAGACTTCAACCTACAAAGTACATTCAAATAACCTAAAGAATTGTTTTTAAACCCTTATAATGTTTCGAGGCACCTGGGTGGCGCAGTCAGTTAACTGTCCAACTTCTGCTATGTCATGATCTCGCGATTCATGAGTTCGAGCCCTGCATCAGGCTCTGTGCTGACAGCTTAGAGCCTGGATCCTGCTTCAGATTCTGTGTCTCCCTCTCTCTCTCTTCTCCTCCCCCACTTATACTCTGTCTCTCTCTCAAAAATAAATAAAACATTAAAAAAATTAAAACCTCATAATGTTTCTTGACTCATGCAGTAGTAAGAATAATGGATCAGCTAGAAATATGGGTTTCCACTGAAAACTAATAATAAAGGTGGTGGCTTGGACAGATTTCAAAGAGCTTTAAAAACTGGGCAAAACTGCTGAGACTGTGCAAAAGACAATATAAGATGATATCTCTCCAATTAGAAAGTAAGATTCTTTGGTTATGGATTGTATTTTATATAATTTTAGTCTTCTGAGGCACCTACTGCAATGTTGGGCACAAGTGTGTGCTCAGGAACTTTTTGAGTTTTGGTTGATTTGTTTAAATACTAGACTAAAAGTCTGGTGGCCTTACGTCTACTGTGGGCAAATCACTAACCCTGTATTGTCCCATTTCCTAATTTGTAAAAGGAGGACAACTGTCCAATAGCACTTATAGGAATATTATGAGAATCTAAAGGCTATTCTGAAGTTAAAAGTGCTCAAAAACATAAGGTGCCAAGGCACAATTATACCATAATTCTCTCATAAATACCTTTTAAATGAATCGAGTTATTAAACTTCTACTTTTTGGAATAAAAACAATGTATTCTAAGCTAGTTAGGGAAAAAGTACACTTGTTTTTGCAATGAGTGAGCCCCAGAATGAGTAAAAATGACATTTGGATCTTTGTAATTCAGGTCATGTTAATAACAGATATCATATGTTGAGTGCTCACCGTCGGAAAACACTGTTTGTAGGGTTTTACAATGTGTTGTCTCCCCCGATGCTTCATACCAGGAGATAGGTATTATTAGTCTAATCTTACAGATAAGGAAATCGAATGCAAAGAGTTTAAGTAGCTTGCCAATGTCACACAAATAGTAAGGACTGATCCCAGGCTAGAATCCAGGCAGCTGGCAACACAGTCCATGTTCTTAACCATTATACTAAATCTCCTTAACAGTGCCTGAAAAAAATAATTTCTTTGGCATTTCTTTAAAGTGAATGGTATTGTTTATTAAAGAACTAAGAATAGATGTCCATTATAGAGTTGGTCTTAGCTACCAAACCTCTTCACTGGGCATAGGTTAATGGCACAGCCACAAGTGCCTGAGTCCTCTCCCTCAGTCCTGGAGGATCCTCTTTCTTCTGGAATGGCCTGCATGTTAGACCAATCTGCTGCTGCATCTCCCACTGACCTGTGGAACTCTAATTCTAATTACAGGGCACTTATTCTCTTAGGCTATGGTTACTTCACGTTGTATTTTAGGAAGACATGCTCCTGAGTTTAAGGCTTAAAATCATTAGGAAGCACTTTTATGATTGCACCATTAGATTATGAAATCTTTGAGAATAGGAGAAACACTAACCAGGTCTTAGTCACCTTAAGGCCATAGCATATACAAAATGTTTATTAAATGAATGAGTAAATGGGTAATGAATATTTACTTCTAGACTTCCATTTGCCCTCTCGTTTATACTATCTGTGTTAAAATAAAACTTATTTGCAGCTTTGCTGATATTCGTTCATTTAATACTTTTACCTTTACTGTACTTGGGTTAAAGAACATGTGACAATTTCCAACCTCAGCATATACTGCTCAGCAGATTAAATTTGTACTAACACAGAAAAGTCTACAGTGAACACCTTACATGGCAAATGATCCTTTTTTAAATGTACCTGAGAGCAGGGATTAATCCGTTTCATTTACCAAAGTATAGCCCACATTTAGCATAGTGCCTAGCCTATAGAAGGTGTCCAGTAAAAATGTTAAATAAGGAAATAGGAAGTCTCTGGTTAATCTTGAATCAAAAGGGATAGGTACCAAGATTGTTACAAGTATCCAAATTCATGAACACCATGATAACATAATGTTTCTCATAGGAAAGCATCACACAAAATATCTGGGGATATTAGGAATCTCTGCAAGATAGATGCGTATGCCACCAACTTTTCTTTCTGTACAGTCTCTTCACAAATCCTCATGGTCTCTGATGTAGCAACTGTTGCCTCCATCCTGTATTACAGTTTCTCCTTTAGAAGACCTTACCACAAACTTAGATAAATGGACAAGATTCCTGCTCTTAAATAAAATAAAATCATGTAAATTTTAAGTGTCCCTTTGATCTCATCTCTTAAGTTTTTTTCCTTAAATTCATTGCCAATCTTCTTGAAAAATAGATTAGATTATACTCACCATTTTCCCATTTTCCACTGCTTAGTCACCTTCAAACATCCCCTTTCTGTTTTTTTCCCTAACTTTCTCTCTGTCAGAAACCATTAATGTTCTGTTAATTGCCAAGTTCAGTGACCCTATCTCACCTGTTTGTCTGCAGTATTTCCTAATTCTTTTTTTTTTTTTAATTTTTTTTAATGTTTATTTATTTTTGAGAGAGAGACAGAGTGTGAGTGGGGGAGGAGCAGAGAGAGAGGGAGACACAGAATCTGAAGCAGGCTCCAGGCTCTGAGCTGTCAGCACAGAGCCCGATGCGGGTCTCGAGCTCACGAACCATGAGATCATGACCTGAGCTGAAGTCAGACGCTTACCGACTGAGCCACCCAGGTGCCCCAATATTTCCCAATTCTTTAAGCTCTGTCATTCCCTGGCTTCCAAAAAATCCATGCTACTTTCCTCCCAATCATATAAGCTCTCAAATTGCTTATGAGAAATCTAGATTCATTCTCAACTTCTCTAATTTGAAACCCCTCATCAAATTTACTGCCAAATCCTGTGGATTTTATCTTCTAAATCCATCTCCAATCATGACCTCCGGCTTCCCATCCTATTATTTCATCTGTATTACTAGAATTACCATCTGAAACACATTGCCATGGACGGGGAAAAGGCAGTCTTGAATATATCGCAGGCAATTGCACCATCTTGATGAGATTCATTTCTTCTGTCCAATTCCCCAGGACTCAGCCCAGTCCTAGTCACATCGTTCCATGAAGTTTATGTCTTTTGACTCTATAATTTCTTGCTAGAAATTATCTTCTTCTTGCCACTCTCTGCAAAATCTAACAAAACAAAATGATCTTTGAATTGAGATTCATGACTTTGTCCATGTATCGACTCAATAAAGACATGTTGTTGCTTTGTTGCTCACTATATCAGGCAACTCTTAATTCTGGAAAACCCTCTCAATTCCCCCCAAATATAATTGCTAGCTGCATAACATGAAATGTGTGTATTATACTCTATTTCTCTGTTGTGTATCTGTCTGTCCTACTTACTAATCTTGTGAGCAGCTTGAGAATAACTGTGGTCGTATATATCTTTGTACTTCTAGTAACAAGCACAGAACCTGGCACAAATGAGGTGCTGCATCAGTGTTAATTGGCATTTTATAAGTTAATTATGCTTTTCATGAATACATACATTTTTATCAGTTATATATTCTGAAAGTATACAGATAGAATAAATCAAGCAAGACTTTTCTTCCTAAGTCAAATTAAGGAAGCAGTTTGCTTTTGGATGCAGCTTCTCCTCTCTGGGGAGGTGGCAGGAAGGAGAGAAGGAGGAGAAAAGAATATACTCAGAATCTCATATAATTATCTGACAGATGCTCAGGAAACACTTTGGAGAGTCCCATCTGGACATTGGTTGAGGATGTCCTTTCAGCTCTTGACTATTTCCTTATCCTGAGCTATAGTTTCCCAGGGCCATGATCTTTATGAGACGGCAACTATTCCAGCCAGTGGATACACAAACTCCCTCTTGCTTACATCGAAGTGTTTACCAGGTGGTGCCAACTCTATGTTTCTTTGTCTACTACACATCCCCACCAGCTCTGTACAATGTCAGACCTCCATCATCTCTCAGCTTTAACTGCTGCAACCCCCACAAATATTCCTCCTCACTCATCTAGTATCCACATAATAAGTCATCCTTCTAGGAGGTAAACCTGGTCAAAGGTCTCCCCTCTTTCTAAACTTTCAGAAGCTGCCCCTTGCTTACAGTCTATACTACTTAACATGGCCTATGAATCCCTGCAAAAAATGACTATTAGTGACCTTTCCAGCCTCACATAGTAGTACCCTCCTCCCCTCCCCATCCAAGTACACTGCTCTTTTGTTTCCTAAAACTCCCCATGCTCTATCAGGTTCTGATCCTTATGCCTGTTCTCTCTGTCTAGAATACTCTCTTACCCCCACCTCTTCACCTGCCCCACCCCCATCCAACTCATCCTTCTGTCCCAAGTGTTATTTCCTTCTATTGTAACCTTCTTAGACTGAATTAGGTGGTGCTCTCAAGATCCTCTACACGAATCCAATTACCGTGTGTGACAGTTGTTTGCTTCTCTGTATCTTCCATCTGATTGAACCCATGAGGGCAGGTACTAGGACTATTATAGTCACTATTTCATTCTTCAGGCCCTAATCTTGTTGTGCATAGACTAATTTTTTGGTAGTTGAAAAGGTCAAGTGTTAGCAATTACAAATATTATAAACTATATAATACTATTATGAAAATTATTACCATTTATCAGGCAAGCACACGCCAAGCATTTTCCATGTGTTATCTTGTTCAGTCCTTATAGCAACCATGTGATGTAAGGACCATTTTACAAATTAGAAGCTAAAGCTTAATGAGGTGAAGATAATTGCCAAAAGTCCGTAAAACCAGTAACTGCGATTCAAACCCAAGCCTGCCTGGCTCAAAACAGAACTCTTAACCCTTTAATTATAGTTATACAGTTACTCCCGCAAGTAGACACTTATTAAATATTTGTTAAATGTTATCATTCATCATTAAAAATTAATGTCAAAAGAACACTAGAGACTCTATGCCCATTTCAGCAAAATGAATTTAACAATGGAAATTACTCATTTGATTTACAACTTTGACTTTTAACTTGGGAATTATAAGTGCAATTTTGCAGACTTTGTTTGTTTCTAACTTATTTGTATTGCAAAAATTTTATGTCGGTCCAATATATGATGAGATGTTCTATTTCTTTTGTTACCTTATATCTAATCATCAATACAAAGTCCATGTTTGACATACTTTAAAGCAGAATTCAGAGTATACTAGAGCTATATTCCTCGACCTTCCCCTCTACCTTGGTGAAAAATTTGACTAACACTGGATTTCACAATTGATAAGAACAAGTTAATAATTAGTAAATATGAAAAATGCACTGAAGACTGTCCTTCAAATATACAGCTGGATGAAGAAATCATCTGGGTTTTAGGGATGATGTGGGAATTAATGGACTAATATTTGACTTTTCCAGCTTCTCTGTGGAAATGCTAAATCTCAGGACAGTGTATTTTTCTTTGATATTGTTGCTTTGTTGAGAGTCTTTAATAGAGGTCATTTAAATTTTTAATATGCACAGTGTACACAATGAAATATTAATACTAATATTTTTGACGTTGTAGAGCATCTCATTTCTGTATGATTTAAGATATATATGTATAGATATTTAAGTACATATAAGTATATATAACAACAGTAAAATGCCCATCTTTAAAACAGTACATACCTAGCTTAAAAATAAGTATTTTTTCAAAAATAAAAATATATGTATATATACATACACATATTTCATGTCCTTTGACCCGTAAATTCCAGATTTATATTTTAATAAATTTATCACTTATTATAAATTGAACTCCTTTTAAACCCTATAAATGAGCTCCCTGTAACAAACCAAGTCTAAAATGAGATCATAAACATCCTAATATCAAGTCAGGGAACAAGAAAAAAAACATTTAATCATTTACTCTTAAAAAATATTGTGGAGTATTTTATTTGCTGTGCTTTGTTTTGCTTCACCCTCAAGGTCAAAATCATTTGCTATAGTAGAGAACATTTTTAAAAAGCAAGAAATGTTGCATCAATCCATTGAGGAGGGAAAATGCTCTTACCATCAGTGTTATAGTTATTAAGTGGTTATTGAATGCCCTGGTGTAAAAAACAAAGTGGATGCTTCAGATACGATATGGCCCCTGCATTCTCTCGGCTCACTTATGAAGTCAGCCTGCCAAAAATACATGAACGATATAGGTCAATGCAGAATTTAGCTTGAGAATCATGTGTGAAAATATACATATTTTCAAATAAATGAGCTCATTGAGAAATCAGTTAAATCAAAGGTTGATTAATGGCTTAATAAACACGAAAATAGATTTTTTTTAATCATCTATTAATCTCAAAAACTGTAAGAACCTAATGCTTTATTATTTTAATGGTGAATTTCAAAACAAAATTAAATTTGAATTTAAAAACAAAAAAAGGAAAAATCAGTTGCACTCATTTTTGCTGTTACCCAATTTTTTAGTATTTTATTAGAGATGGATTCTTGCCATCATCTAAAAATCATTTCCTTCTATTTTTGAGTAATTGTGTTATTACTCCAATGAAATAAAGAACTCAAAGCCAACAACTCATTTCAACAATGAAAAATACAAGAATATATTGATAAAGATATATAAAAATGGTTGTGAGAGTTTTAATACCATTCTCTTAGCCTATGATAAAACAAAGAAAAATTAAATAGGGACACGGATAATTTGAATAATATAAGTAATAAAAGTAAATATATCTTGAATGTATACATTATCTCAAAATTTACTTATGCAGGGTTTTCATATTTTCTTTTTTTTTGAGACTTCTTATTTTCAAGTGCTCGTGTATATATTTATATTAATTAACAATATACTAGATAGCAAAGTAAACCTCAATAAATTCACAATAGAAGATATCATATAGAGTTATCATCTAATCACAATACAGTTAAACTACAAATTAATAGTAAAATGATAGAAAAAATTCTAACAACTTGAAAATTAAGAAATTCCCTCCTAAACAAATATTGAGTTAAGGAGCACATAAAATACATAAATAGCTGTTTGGAGAATAAGAACATTCTCCATCAGAATCTGTGGGATAGGACCAAGTAGTCATTGAATGTCTTAATGATGACAAGAATGATCAAGAAAGAATGAAAGAACATGACCAAAAACTTACTTTGAGAAATTAGAATTTAAGCAAAATGAAGGGAATATAAGTAGAGAAATTAATTAATTATCAGTGTAGCAGATGATATTAGTATAGCAGTGGTTCTTAGAAAAGAAAACTAATAAAACACACAGAGTTTGGCATAGTTGTCAAGATCCTAAGATGACCCCGAAGACTCTTGCCCTTGGGTAATCCCCAGCCTATGAGTGCAGTTGAAATCTGATTATGATGAGGTACCACTCCTGTGATTATGTTATGTTTATAGCCAAAGGGAGATTATCCTGGTGTACCTGACCTAATCAAATGAACCCTTTAAGAGCAGTTTTCTCCCACTGGTCATGTAAGAGTAATTGAGGGAGAGAGAGATGCTCTGGGGAGAGAGAGATGCTCTGGGTGGCTTGGAAGAAAAACTGACTATGGGGGCCTATGTGGCAAGGAAGTGTGGTGGCCTCCACTTACAGAATGGTTCAAGGCCATGAGCTAGCAGGACAGCAGGAATTTCAGCCTTAAAACCGCAAGGATATGAACTCTGCCCATAGCCCATAAGTTTGGTAGATCTTGAACCTCAGATGAGAACTGCATTCCCAGTCAACACCTTAGCTTGTCCCAGTGAGACCCTGAGCACAGAATCCAGCTATGTGGGACCAGACTTCTGACCTAGAGAAACTGTGAGATAATAAATTGGTATTGTTTGAAGCTGCTAAATTTGTGGAAATTTGTTACACAGTAGTAGAAAACTAATACAAATGGGAAAAATTACATGTTAAGGAAACTCAAATGATTTTCTATTTATAAAGTGCAATTGCAATCTGGTAAGAGCACAAACACTCTGGTAGAAAAACAGGCAAAAGACAAGGATGATTGACAGAAGAAAAAAACATAACTGAAATGAACCTCAAGAATCTTTAACCTTAATTTTAATAAATTAATATTAAAGTAACCATAAAATACTTTGTACTTTTCACTTTGGCCAATAAAAAGGGGGACAAAGTAGCAAAGGAAAAGAAACAAAAACAGATAAATAATGCAATAATTCACTATGCTGATGAAGGGGTTCTAGGAGACAGAAACTTAACTCAAATCTGAGAATATAGTATCTCCCAATAAATGTTTAGTGATTACATGAATATTGCACATAGGACTAGTACAGAAGCTAACTTAAAAGCCCAGTTACATGTGAATGGTTTCTCTGTTTCCAAGGTGGGAGTAGCATTTATTTTTGCTTCTCCCATCCTCGCCCAGAGATGATCATGGGATTTTTCTAGACACAGACCCAGCACCTATGACTCATCTATGCACAAAGCAGCCATACCCACTCTGAGCACTTACTGCGTATCTCTCCCTGAGTCCAGGTTTCTCTCTGCATTGCCTTCTTATCATTTTCAGTATCACATCTCTCTTGTATCATTTCAACTCCTAAAAGACTACAGAGTGGTAGAACAATACAACAAGAACTTTAGAGATCATTCCTTCATTTTACGTGTAAGAGACTGGCCCAGGGAATTATTTGGGCAAAACCATACAGAAAGTGAGAGGTTGAACCCCCATTATTAGGGGCTTTCTTCCCACTACTATGGTCTGATCCAGGAGAGGGGTATAAAGATGAGGTTGTTGGTGACCCACAGGTGACTAACCTAAAAAACTAGGTTAGCTTTTTTTTTTTTTTTTTTTTTTTTTTTTTTAGAGCCAACCACATCTTTATTAGTCTCTGCAGCAGGGCCACTGGAGCCGCTACCTACAAGGGAATTTTAGCAGACACCAAAGAAATGAGGGGGAGTCTTTGTAGATTTTAGTCAGAAGGTGATTTGTCTTAAAGCATCACACCAGCTTCTGCTGGCAGATGGATTGAAGAAAGGCTCAACTGAAGGCCATAGACTGTTTTAAAAGTTCTTGGAATGATCAGCTGAGAAATGGTGAGAATTACAGATGTGACCTGGCTGTGTAAAATAGTTTACAACATCTACCTACTTCATATGTGAATAACCTTGCAACATGATAACAATGCATGCATATTTTCTGCATACATGCAAATAAAACAATGTACATAATGGGTACAGTGATGTGTGGTAATGAAATATACACAGAGGCAGCACGTCCAATTAAAAATAACTTTTTAAAGTTTATTTATTTTTGAGAGAAAGAGAGAGAATGAGCATGAGAGGGGCAGAGAGAGAGGGAGAGAGAGAATCCCAAGCAGGCACCATGATCAGCACAGAGCCCAACACGGGGCTCGATCTCACGACCATGAGATCATGACCTGAGCCCAAAGCAAGAGTCAGACGCTTAACCATTGTGTCACCCAGATGCCCCTAAAAAGAACTTTTAAGTTAGGAGTTTTGAACCCTAACTTATCAACAGATTAACTGTGTATGTTTGCCAGGTCAGTTACACCAGTTGTACCATCTAGGTCCAGTTTTCTAATCTGAATGTGTAAAGTTCTCTAGGGTCATTTTCCATTTTGATTCTTATAAACTTCTAGTAAAAAAAAAAAAAATACAAAAACACAAAAACGAGAATAATTTATAAAATTTAGTGTATTAGAAGTGTATGTTTTCCACATAGTGCAGCTTTCACGTTCTGCTGCCCACATAAGCATGGTTGTTGGTACTTAGCATAAGGAAGTTAAAACAGTTTACTTTTTTTCTTGAGAGAAAAAGAGAGGGAAAGGAGCATGTTTCTAACATAGCTCAGGGTAACATAATCAGGAGAGCGGTGGCCCATCACCTTCACGATATTCTGTTGGCTAGAAGGAAGTCACAGGCCCTGCCCACATGCAAGGGTGGGGAGGATTGGAGGGCGTGACAACAGTGGCCAGAATTCTAACACAAACTCAGAATTCTACTACCATGGACTTCCAGGGAAGTATTTTTTCAGACATAAAGAAGAGATATTGTTGCGTATTGCTTGTCATATTGCCAATCCTTTTTCAGGTCTTTAGACTAAAACCTCTGAAAGAGCTTTCATTTTCTCAAACCACAAAAATACTCTCTCTCCAACTGATATAACCTCCCAGTTAGGGGTGGTGTTAGTGACAAATTCTAAAAATGTTTTATTTTTGTTTTTATATCTCTGTGCATTAGTTTGCATACAAGTTGTTTTTATCTAGGATTCTTAGATCTCAGGAATTTTTTCCACCTATCACCTTGTTTCCATGGAAAACCATGTTACTAAATTCCATATAATCTTCCCTATTATTCATCCACACTTTTTTTTCTTCCATTTTAGTATCTTCTTATTAAATTTGGGCATTCATTTCCCCAGGTTTTGATTCAACTCTAGTTTTTGAATACTTTTTAACAATTGTGGGCTTTTTTTAATGTTTATTGATTTATTTATTTTGAGAGAGAGAGCACCTAGGTGTGCCCATGTGCAGCAGGGGAGGGACAGAGAGAAGGGGAGAGAGAGGATCCCAAGCAGGCTCTGCGCTGTCAGCACAGAGCCTGACTCAGGGCTCCATCTCATGAACTGTGAGATCATGACCTGACCCCAAACCAAGAGTCAGAAACTTAACCGACTGAGCCACCCAGGCACCCCAACAATTGTGTTTTTTAAACAAATTCTTTCATGTATCATGAATGTGTAAAGCACATGATAATGGAACTGCTCTGCCTGGAACTTGCCTGGTTGGCCTTTATCTTCCTCCTAAGGTTGACGTCTCCGTCTCCTCAGAACATAGGTTGGAAGCCTCTCTTCCGTAAGAATGACAGACACTCACCTTTTACTGCAAAATGAATGTTATACATTTACATGATTATTGCTTGAGAATTTAACTGTACAATTCATCATCTGCAAAAACACCGTTTCTCTAAATTCTGAAGTATGTCACTGACCAAGTAGAACTAAAAGCATTACATGCTGAAGTTTCATCTTGGTGCCCTTCTGTCTTGTCTTTGTTAATTAACGGTCTTATGTTTGAATGAAAGGTCTTGGTGCCTTTATTTATTAATGTTTTTATGTATTCTAATCTATTTTTTATTTAATACATTTATTATCTAATTCATTAATTTTTAAATTTATTTATTAATGTTCTTTATTTAGCTCGTCAGTCAAAACCCTCGTTGCCTCCCATGTAACACTTCAGCTCAGTTTTTTCTGTATCTGTTTCATTTTGTTTGTTTTTCTTTCCTTTCTCACATTTAAATACTCCTTGATTTACATCATACATAAACTTCTAAAAAAAAGCACTGACATTTCTCTCTGGTTAGCATAGTTTATCTCTAGTAGATTATCTAGCCTGCACCCACCTGTCTGTGGTTTGATCTTGCTAACATTCACTTGTCAGTTTATCCGATTTTATTTTGACTTGAAAGTTGGGGCAAATTTCCCTGACTAGTAAGGGAATCGGGGACTATCCTCCCATGATACGGCTTACCAGGTTTCCTTTGCAAAATGTTGATTATGTAAGTTATTTAAGCCAAATACAAATACAATTTTTTAAGTCTAATTTGTTGGGCGCCTGCATGGCTCAGTCGGTTAAGCTTCTGACTGTGTTTCAGCTCAGGTCATGATCTCATGGTTTCATGAGTTCGAGCCCCATGTTGGGCTCTGTGCTGACAGTGCAGAGCCTGCTTGATATTCTCTCTGCCTCTCTCTCTCTCTCTCTCTCTCTCTCTCTCTCTCTCCCCTTCCCCCACTCATGCTGTCTCTGTCTCTCTCAAAATAAATAAAACTTAAAAAAATTTGTTTAATAATAAATAAATAAATAAATATATAAAATCTAATTTGCAATCATGTCCCACTCCTGAAAGGTACAGGAATTCCTTCTAGATCTCAAACATTAAACTGCTTCATCTTGAAAACTGATAGATACTTGCATGAAAATGTTACCTTAGGCCTCTTGTTCTAGCCTGTGCTATCATTGGCAGTTGTGCAGCATCACTTTGGCATGGGCCACACTTATAATTTATCATCTAGGATTTCCAGTTTAGGTTTTTTCAAAAAGGACAGAGATTTTAAGAACCTTGTGAAGCAACCTGAATTTAGCGTCCTTCCAGAAATGCATATTCCCAGTACCCCCTCCTTTTTTAAAAAACAATTATTCACACCTAATTTTACAAGTTTTGTTTTCATTTGTATGTATATGGTTGGGGGAGATTTGCCTTTATTAAACTTACGCAATGAATTCAACTTAGTATTTATGGATGCAACAACTAACTTTCTTTCACTCGTTTTATAAAATTATTTAAGAGTAAATTACACAATTACGCTAATCTAAAGTGGTAAAAATTGATTTGAAAACAAACATAACTTATTTTTTGTTAATGTTTATTTATTTATTTTGAGAGAGAGAAAGACAGAAAGAGAGAGAGCATGCCAGGGAGGGGCAGAGAGAGAGGGAGAGAGAGAATCCCAAACAGGCTGCACACAGAGTCTGACAAGGGACTTGATCTCACCACCACAATATCAAGACCTGTGCTAATATCAAGAGTTAGATGCTCAACTGACTGAGCCACCAGGTGCCCCCAAACATAACTTATTCTTGATAAGTAAACAACTCTCCTGATGAAAGCAGAAATGCACAGGTGTGATACAATAGAACCAGCCGAGCAATTTCAGCACACCAAGCATATCAGTCATTGTGTTTTATAGAGAATGCCAACTGTTGTTAATGTAGTAAGTCAATTAGAATAAAGGGAGGTTAGATTTAAAAAAACAAAAAAAAGTAGTATGGGCCCAAAGTGTTGTGCAAAGTGGTAAAGGGGGTTTAGATGAGAGTAATTATTATTCTTCCACAATGATGGGCAAAAATAACCACTATAAGCTACAGCCAGAAAACATTAAGAAGTTCACCTTGACTAAAATTAAGCACAGCTACTGATTTGGAAAATTTGGTTGGAGTGCTAAGTTGGAGACAAAAAGCTTCATCTGGCAATAAAATATGAAACAGAGGTATTCATTCACCAAATATTTATTGGGCACCTAGCATAGAGCAGGCTTCATGGTCCACAAAGTTCTAGAATTACGTGAGGCTAGAATGAGGGTGATAATTATTATGGATAGCTTTCCAAAGAGGTGACAAGGATGAACAGAAAGCTCATAAGAATTTGGAAGATGAGAATGAGAGAAGGGTTATTTCAAAAGTGAAATTTAACAAATCTGACTGTAGATTACTGTCAATATTGGAAAAGAGTAAGAATAAATGAGAGTTGGAGTCCGTTTGTTCAAAGAATGATACTACAAACAACCAGAATCAGAAACTTGGTTAAAGGAGTAAGTTTAGGGGGTGCCTGGGTGGTTCACTTGGTTGGGCATCAGACTCTTGATCTCAGCTCAGGTCTTGATCTTAGAGTTGTGGGCACAAGCCCTGCATTGGGCTCTGTGCTGGGTGTGAAGTCTACTTATAAATATAAATAAATAAATAAATAAATAAATAAATAAATCATGACTTTGAGAGCATGTTGATTTTGAGTAACACTAGGCACACTTCTACTTTCTTAACAGTAGTTCAGGCAGACTGTAGAATATACTTACATTGCTTGACAGGTGTTTGGAAACTAATTTGTAAGCATCTATAAGATCGTTGTCTATACCTAGTAACTGGTACCATATACAAAGTTGAGTTGTCAAACAATAGTTTTTTTTTTAAGTTTATTTATTTTTGACAGAGAGAGAGAGTGCGAGCGTGAGCTAGGGAGGGGCAGAGAAAGAGGGAGACAGAATCGAAGCAGGCTCCAGGCTCTGAGCTGTCAGCACAGAGCCTGACGCGAGGCTCAAGCTCACACTATGAGATCATGACCTGGGCTGAAGTCAGATGCTTAACCGACTGAGCCACCCAGGGGCCCCAACAATAGCTTATTTTAAAGAATATTCTTAAGAATAAAGTTTGATGTATTGGCAATAGCACTCTCATCTGTAGAAAATCTGAACTAGTTAGACCTTTAGAAACTGTGCTAAAAAAAAAGTAGCAATTTATTTTATCATCATCCAGGCAAGACACCTCAGAGGAGGCTATTTAGGGAGCCATTGGGCATTTGATAAAATTAATTTCATGTTATGTAGGTTCACATATTTTAATCTTAACACTCACAATTGCTCGTTGTAAATCTGAAATCTAGGTAACTAACAATGGTATTTAGTAATGGATATGAAGTTTCATATGGAGCCAGATATCTGGCATCATATGTGAAGAACGGTGATTGTTAAAAGGTAGATTTGTCCAAAATTCTAAAGACTTTGCAAGTATTCCTTTGAAAAAATTTCCCTGTGAGTTAAAGTAATACTATATAGCAAAGAGATTTATTATTGCTTGCACATAAGTTATAATTATGGCATTTGCCCTACGAAAAGGATGTAATTAGTTTGGCAGATTTGCTGTAAACAAAGAATCAAATAGAACTCGTGTCTACAGCTACCAAAAAGCTTCCGTGAAGATACTGAATACTTACATTACATAAAATTCCATTATATTTGTATTATATAAAATTCCATTAGTTTGTGGTATTAACAGGTGTCTTCATTTTGTTTGAGTTTTTCACTTCGAGAGTGAATTGTAGATTCTCTTCACCTGTTAGACTAATCTTGCTATTTTGTTCTATGGATTATTTTCAGTTTTAAATTGATGGAAAAATTGTCAGGGTGTCAATACACTGTTTCAGAAACAGTGTGGTCACACAAATGACAGAGCATGGGCTTTGGGCTCAGGAATAATTCTCCTCAAATCTTGGCTTTCTCATTTACTAGTTATGTAACATTAGACAAGTTATTTCACCTGGGCCTCAGTTCCCTTATCTGTAAAATGAGAACAGTTATATTAACTTTCCTTACCCCTCACCCTCCCTCTGGGGCTTCTCTAATTCTTAGGAGAGTGGTTTGCTTAATACATGTTTCTGACGGTCATTTGTAACTTCACAATATAATAATTTGATTTCATGCTTACATGTGAATTATGGAAAAGGGGATACCATAACATTTCCTTACTTCCTTTTCTTAGTCAAACCGTCTTTTGCTCTAAACTTAAAATCTCTTCACTTCAAGGAGAATCCAACGTCAGTTCATAGCACTAATCTTTTCTTCCTAGGCTATTACTAAAATTAAAGTGATTTACTTTTTATGTCTATCTCATGCACAGAAACTTAATGAAAGCAGTAGCTCCTCTGAAGGCAGCACTGTAGACATTGGCGCACCTGCAGAAGAACAGCCTGTAGTGGAACCTGAGGAAACCCTTGAACCTGAAGCCTGTTTCACTGAAGGTAAAGAAAATGACCCCATGTTAATCTTCCATTTATAGAATGTGGGGTGTTTTTTAGCTGTTGATCACCCAAGATGGATCATTCATAATATAATAGAACCTTTAGTAGAACTATTTGAATTACCACTAATAGGCTAACAGTTTTCAAATCTATTGTTATTTTTGGTTATCTCTGCCCATTATGTGTAAAAGAGCATGGCAATAGAGAAAAATATTTTAATGTGATAAAAAAAATGACTGATTTATATTTTTAAAAGTAAAATGGTGATTTCACAATAAGTGGGCATCTTTTTTATTTTTATTTCTAGAGAGAGGGGCATAGAGGGAGAGGGAGAGGGAGAGAGAGAATCTTAAGCAGGCTCCACACCCAGTGGGGAGCCTGTCGCGGGGCTTGATTCCATGACTGTGAGATCATGACCTGAGCCAAAATCAAGAGTGAGACGCTCAACCGACTAAGCCACCCAGGTGCCCCACAATAAGTTGGCACCTTAAATACTAGTCAAAATTCTCGTACACAGAATTTGCCTTAAAATAGTTTTTTGGGGGTGCCTGGATGGCTCAGTTGGTTATGCTCCTGACTTTGGCTCAGGCCATGACCTCAGGATTTCTGAGTTCCAGCCCCGCATCGGGCTCTGTGCTGATAGCTCAGCGCCTAGAGCCCACTTCAGATTCTTCAGTGTCTCCCTCTCTCTCTGCCCCTCCCTAACTCTCACACTTTGTCTGTCTCTTTCTCAAAAATAAAAACATTAAAAAAAAATTTTTTTAAATAGCTTTCTGACAAAGTTCAATGAGCTGCAAATGCTAAACTGTATTTTTTAACAAAATCACCATTTTCCAATGCCCATTGGATGAAGCAGGAAATAAGCAGTACCCCATACCTGATACCTGAACAGTTAAGCTGGTTGAGCCTCGTACAATATGGACAATAGGTTTAAGAGCTTTGTCTTCCCCGTGACTAGTATTTCCCATGGTCTGATTTTCTTGGGAATTTGAGTTTTAAAGATATGAATATAGTGCTCACTTCGGCAGCACATATACTAAAGATATGAATATATTTGCATATTTGCTATATAGTGATCTCTTCCTCATAGGCCTGATATACATTGTTTCCTTTTATTTCCTATATAAATTCCACATGTCACCCAAAGTCCTTCTCAAAACGACTTTCATCTGACCATGGTGTAAAAGAGCTTATTATTCCTCTGAACAGCTATAATAAATATATGTATTTAATTCACCTGATGATTGTTCATATATTATCTTGTGAGAGATTTCCTCTTTCTGTTTTGAACTATTATATGTATCTTTACTATCTTTTCTCCTCCCTGCCTTTCTTCCTCCCCTATCTCCCTCTTCTTCCAGCATACTTGACTTTTTCTTTTTAATTTTTTGTTTTTTTGTCTTGAGGTAGGGTTCCTGTGTTTATATCTTTTCTTGAAAACAAGAATGTAAGGTTCTTGGTGGCAAGGTCCATGTTCTGTATCTTTTGTTTCTTTTTGTCTTTTTTTAAAAAAAAAGTGATTTTTTTTCTTTCATGATGCTTACAAAGGTATTCGCAGATATCTGTTGATTTAATTCTTATTTTTGAGTGAGTAAAGCAGTATAAAGAAGGAAATGACAAATCAAAGCAGAACCAAGCAACAGCATTTTAGTGGACTAAATTAAGTTGAAAATTATATGAGTTCTTTTAGGAGCACCACAAGAAAACTAAACAGTAACAAACATTGTCGGGAGAGATCTACATTACTATTCCATAACCTCCTTAAAAAGGAAGTTTTCTGGGGTGCCTGAGTGGCTCTGTTGATTAAGCATCAGGCTCTTGACTTCAGCTCAGGTCATGATCTCTCAGTTCATGGGTTGGAGCCCCATGTCAGAATCTGAGCTAACAGCACAGAGCCTGCTTGGGATTTTCTCTCTCCCTCTCCCTCTGCCCCTTCCCAGCTTGCATGCTCTGACTCTCAAAATAAATAAACTTTAAAAAATATAAATAGAATAAATAAAAACGAAGTTTTCTGTTTATTATTAATTTCTACTTTGAAGTCCTTTACTAGAGTGACTACATTTGTGCTTTACAACGTTCTCTCTTGGACAATGAGTTGAAGCAGAAAAAGCAGGTGTTATTAGCCAGGGAACCCTTTAAAGAGGCTGAATAATTTTCACAATGTCAAGGAGCACAGCTAACGAATGTGCTCTTATTACTCCAGACTTAGAGAATTATCCTAACAAGGTAGAGATGGTAACTGTAGTGAAAAGAGGAATCAGGGACATGCCAAAGAATATTATTGGAGGAGAAGTTACTTTAGCGACTCCTGTTTGAATATTATGCTTGCAGGCTGCGTACAAAGATTCAAATGTTGTCAAATCAGTGTGGAGGAAGGCAGAGGAAAACAATGGTGGAACCTGAGAAGAACGTGTTTCCGAATAGTGGAGCATAACTGGTTTGAGACCTTCATCGTTTTCATGATTCTCCTTAGCAGTGGTGCTCTGGTGAGTGAATATTAAGCAAAAGTGGTACAATATTAAGTTTAAAATAATCTAATACTGATGACTTACTAATCCTTCTATTACACTGTTTTAGTATCCAATGCATTTTTTCCCAAACCCTCATTCTACATCCAATTTCATTTTCATGGCGTCAGCCATCACCTCTGTTTGCCAAACCTTAAACTGTTATCTCTACTTATGACTTCTTCCTTAAATATACATCATCTCTACATCCATCCAACCATCCATTCACTCACCCACTCATACCCACACACCCCCTCTCTTCTACCTGTCTTCAACACATTTTTAATTACCCCCACATCATATCTTCCAGATTATAGACTTAATGTTTCAACTATTAATTTCTGGATTTATTTTTCTATGTATATGTATAATTTCTGATAAGCTATTTATTAATTTTTGCTTATTCTTAAGTAGCCTAGAAAATTTGTCCCTCCAGCTTATTCATTATAACCAAGGAATACAAATGTTCAATTACGCATATTTTAATAAGAAAGTAAACATGGCAACTTCAGTGTAAAGGAAGCCCTGTGATGGTATAACTTCTAAATTCTTACGAACCTTGTTTCTGAATGGTATTCTTATTATCTCTTTATGGACAGTCATTAAGTCCTTAGGGACTACTTCTTTGTCCCTTTTAAATTGTGTCCACTGTTCTTACACTACTCAAGAAACAATGAATGTTGGTAACAAAAAAATATTGGGCAGCATGCCTAAGATTGGTTTCTCTGTATACGAAGATGTTTTTTATATCGAATTAATTTATATTTTATGAAAATCACTTACAAAAATATAAAGCATAACATATAGATAACATTTTAGAAAATCACTGACGCAAATAGAATACTTAAGCCATAAGATGACTGATAAGATAGATGATAGATAGATAGATAGATAGATAGATAGAGAGATGACAAATAAAATGAGGTTGCCTGATTGAAATACAATTACTTAAGTTTCTTTAGCTTATGTTTATAATTAGAACATAAGCCTATATTCTCCCGCATATTCTCTGATGACGTAAACTTATTTTGCATGTCACTTTAGACAAGAAGTAGTCTTTTGCCCCTGAAACGAATGTGAGACTCAGGTGTAAAGTATAAAGAGTTCATATTAGAAGGACACATATTGCAACATAAATGGGAAATATTTTCATCTTGTTATCATGGTCATGCTACATCTCTGCTAAGAAACATAAACTATCAACAAAATGTAGGAGAGGGCGACAAATGAGCCCAATTACGTAGTAAAATTGGGCTATGTGATGATCAATTACAGTTTCTGCTTTATGAAAAATATAAACCTTCACTTTTTATTTCTTCAACCTTTTAATGGCAAAAAAATCAACTGGAGGAAGCATAAGAAATGAAACAAAAGAAATATGTAACTTCAAGTTGGGGTGGCACCATCCCCATCCCCAGGATATAACATCAGATGTTTCCTGAACAAGTCAAATTAATTCATGAGAATTATGCTTTTACCTCTTTCTTCTGGCTATAATATTGATGGAGAGTATAACTTTCCCCTGATTCATTAAAAGATCTTTGAGAGGAAAAAAAAAACAAACAAACAGCAATAGCTACTATTCCTCTGCCCTCCTAGTCCAACAGAATGTCATATGTATACATATAAAATCAGGGAAAATATGTTTATGATCAGAAAAATAGCTCATAGAGTATACTAGCTTTAGAAAGCTAAAATATATCACTTTTCTTTATAGGCATTTGAAGACATATATATTGATCAGCGAAAGACAATTAAGACAATGTTGGAGTATGCTGACAAGGTTTTCACTTATATTTTCATTCTGGAAATGCTTCTAAAATGGGTGGCATATGGCTATCAAACATATTTCACGAATGCCTGGTGTTGGCTGGACTTCTTAATTGTTGATGTAGGTATCCTCCACATCTTTGTCTCACTTCCGTGGTAGTTTGTCTAATCCGTATACTGATTCTAAAACAGTCAATCTCTGACCACTGTGCTGAGTTGACAGCATATGCTACTTAATAGACAGTAAACTAATTCACCAAATCATAGTGTTGTAGTTTTTAGAAGAAATAGGCTAGTTTAGTATTGGTTCAGCCTTGGCGGGGGGGGGGGGGGGGGGGTGGTAAGGAATTATGGTGGCTTTTGGGTATGTTGTTTAAATTCCTTATATTGTGAGTCAGATAGACTTGCATTTGAGTTCCAGCCCCATCGCTGATGGGTTGTGTGCCACTGAGTAAATTACTTGGCTCCTGACTCTAAAATGGTGATATTAGTACATACAGTAATAAAGGCACTCAATAAACACTGATGATGGTGAGAGCTACCGTCACTTTTTTAAAAATTCTCTTTGATCTACGCAAAGTTTTTAAAGGGTAGATTGTATAGATGATACTCTGTTAGAGGCAGTAAAGTGTACAGACTGTAGGGAAAAGCTCTACTTCATGCAGCAACAGGAGTTTCCGTGGGATGTAGACTCAACTTGCAACAGGCCTGTAATGTACCAAACAGCCCTTCACAGAATTTACATGCCCAGTCATTAATAATACTTCATCTACCCTAAAACAGGTGGCTGCCTCTGGAGATTTATTAAGCAAAATGTTTCATGCTATCAGTTTGACATAATTTCAGCTTTAGAAAAGTGTCCGAAATATCGCAGACTTTGTAGGCAACAGTTTTATCCCCAAAAGATAATAAATGACAATAATAGATAATAGATAATAAAAGATAATAGATGACATAGTCCAGCAGGACTATGCAGGTTTGCTGTGGAAAGTATTTCTAGAGCTAAAAGTCACTCATAGGTTATATCTCTTTACTTCTGAACAAAGGCAAAGCCAGAGCTATTTAAAAAGCTTAATAATGTTACTGTGAAGTGAATAAATTAAGAAAAACCTCAAAAGAATAATTGCTTCATCATTACAAAAGAAAATATTTCTAACATTGAGGTTTCAAGCATTAGAAGTTATATCATATTTCAACTCCCCAGATTTTTCACACTACATCTTAAATATAAATATAATTTTACCTTTTTGAAACTTCCTGAGCTTTGCTTTTCTCTATTATGATTATTGCATGTCTGAAATTTTAGTGAAAGACTGATGATTATATTTATTATTGTAATTTGAGTTTTTTAATTGTCAGATTATAAGCACTTTATTTTTATTTATTTTTTATTGTAGTTGACATGCAATGTTACATCAGTTTCAGGTATACAACATGGTAGTTTCAATAGCCTGAAATATATTTAAAAAAAATTCTATAGAGAATTTTGTCATCTTGCAATAAAAATATTTTTATTTTTCAATATTCTATTTTAATTATCTCATTAGGATCAGTATAACCCTCTTTAAAAAACATTAAAAAATGATAGCACATTTTGGACATAGTGTCCAATGTTTTTGAACCTGTCCTATACTAGGCACTTTCAAACCAAAGAAATTGTAACTCTGTTTGGATATGGAGTTTTGATAAAGTCTTTATTTAGAGAGTTAGACACCTAACATTTTTATTTCTTAGTACTTGCGTGTTTCATACAAATTATGTAAATTCATTGATTTATTTATTTGGTAAAGATTTATTGTGACCATTTTCAGCCAGGTAACCATGGCAGAAGCTATAAGTTAGCATAGAAAATTTTGAGGAATTTCATGATGGAATCACATGTGAAGTTATATTGTTTACATAAGGATAAACTTTAGGGAATTGAAAACAGAAGGTTTTAGCAAGACAAAAAAAAATCACTTTCAAAAATCAACTGTGAAATCAATGTGCCAAGTTATTGCTTTCTGAGAGTATCAGTTATAATTAGTTGAACATACAATGCAGGATTAAGATTTCACGCTTTTTCTGATACATTAGCAGTTTCTGTATTTTATTACTAACCATGCAAAACCCCAAATTCAGCAACAACTTAATAAAATAAAGGACGGATATGGGGTGCCTGGGTGGCTCAGTCAGTTAAGCGTCCAAATCTTGATTTTGGCTCAGGTCATCATTTCACGGTTCATGAGATTGAGCCCCATGACAGGCTCCACACTGACAGCATGGAGCCTGCTTGGGATTCTCTCTCTCTCTCTCTCTCTCTCTCTCTCTCTCCCTCTCTCTCCCTCTCTGTCTCTGTCTCTCTCTGCTCCTCCCCTGCTCTCTCTCTCTCAAAATAAATAAATAAATTTTAAAAATAAAATAAAATAAAATAAAGGATAACCAATGACATTTTCTTATACCTCAATTTCTTCCTTTTTTAGAATTAATTTTTATCATTTTTCTAATTGCTCAACCAATTTATTAGTAATAAATTTAGTTGAATGTATTCAACTTTTTATTAGTTGAGCAATTAATAAATTACGTGACATTTAAGGTTTTTTATTCAGCTAGATTTAATTAACATACTGAAAGCTACTTTCTTTGCATCAAGCTGAAAATACTTCCTTAAAATTTTAAAAGGTGCAATGATTTATCTTCTTTTAAAAATTTTTTTAAGTTTATTTATTTTTGAGAGACGGGGAGAGAGAGAGAGAGAGAGAGAGAGTGTGTGTGTGAGTGGGGGAGGGGCAGAGAGAGAGAGAGAAAGACAGAATCTGAAGAGGCTCCAGGCTCTGAGCTGTCAGCACAGAACCCGATGCGGGGCTTGAACTCGCAAGCCGTGAGATCATGACCTGGGCCAAAGTTGGACATTTAACCGACTGAGCCACCCAGGGACCCCCAATGATTTATCTTCTAAGCAAAAATCATATTTATTATATTACATATTAAATACTAATTGAATGATGATTTAATTTATTTATTTACTTACACAGGTTTCATTGGTCAGTTTAACAGCAAATGCCTTGGGTTATTCAGAACTTGGTGCCATCAAATCTCTCAGGACACTAAGAGCTCTGAGACCTCTAAGAGCCTTATCACGATTTGAAGGGATGAGGGTAAGGAAAAATGAAGGAACCTGAAGTATTACATGTAGTCAAAATTAAATTAAACTACATTAAATCAAATTTTATAAAAGGAAAACCCATGCATGCAAAAGGAATGGCAAATCCTTGCAAAAGTGCTACTTTATCATTTAATCTGTTGCATATTTACTTCTGGGTGATATGCAAGAGAATTTAGGCCTCCCTTGAAATGATACAATATCATTTATCTGCTGTGCTTATTAAAATGACTTTATTTCCTAATCCATTTTGGGAGTTTCCTTACAAACCTATATACAAAAAAAGCAGCTGAACTATTAAAGTTCTAGGGTGTAATGATATGATAATAATCAACTGAAGTGAATTCTATATTACGTGCTTCTCATTTGTGATGAACTAAATTGTACTTAACAAGTTTTATTGAAAATAATTGAATCACACATGTGCCTACGTATGAATAAAGGAAAAAAATTTTTAAATGTCAATTTTGTCTGTATAATGCCAAAGTTTGCATTATTTGAATATAGTCAAGGGTAGATACTAAATATTGGCTGAATTTTAAACTTTTAAAAAATTTATGTTTAATATGGCCTCAATTTATAAATGCATTAATAATTTTAATTTATATAAATAGTAATAGTAGCTTAAAGATTATATGTAAATCCACACAATTTTTCAAAACTAAAACATTTATAACATAATGGACAGAAAATATCATTTTGATTCATTACTATAGATGATTCATAAATTAAGCATAACTCAAATTTCACTTGAGTCACACAAAATGTTATACTACTCCTTTTAAGGAAGGAGTTCAATTCAACCATTCCCAATGATTCATAACAGGTTAAAAATGTTGCCATTATTGACATACTATTTTCCATACCTTTTTAAAATTCATGAAGCATTGATGTATAAGATGCATAACATAAAAAAAAAATAGTTCCTTCTTTAAAAAAATCAAATAGTCTTTTACCAAAACAAAGCTACTGAATTAAGTGTGATTCAAAAAAAAAAAAAAAAAAAAAATTGCTTTTTTTTTTTTTCTGCCTAAGGTTTAGTTGTTTATGGAAACTAAGCTTTACTGAAGACTTCCATCTACATTTTCTAGGTTTGTTGATGGCCTTCTGTGTTCTTTTAAAATAGAATTTATTGTAAATGTCACCTTTTAAGAACGTGAGACTTGTCTTTAATTTCCCTAACATATATAAAAAGTTTTTTTTCCTCATTAGAAACAATTTAACACAATATAATGCAGTCTTATTTTATTTCTCACAGAGATCTTCACATATTTACTAAAATGTAAAAGGAAATTCTCCCCAGGGTATGTAAACATTAAGTTTATTTTCCACTTAAAATGTCACTTTCTTTTGTTTCAGACTGGCAGTTTCAGTTCTTGAGAAAAGTATTATTTTTATACATTCTAATTGAAATCATATTGCCTGAATCAAAGTAATATCTTTTGAAAGTCTTCCGAAATCTGAACTATGATAAGTATTTGAAGCTGTTATAAACATTCCAAATTTAACCTTTTTAAAATGTATTAAATCCATGATCAAATGGCCAGATGTTCCCATGTTGAACACTTTATTTCCACTAGCAATGTTGGTCCTGTGAGTCTATGTTTGATTTTTACAGAAATAACCTTATCTCTAATTATTGATCAATAATGCTTTTTATATTATAAGGAGAGGTTGACTTTTGCAACTGAGAATTTTAAAAACACAAACTTCTTATTGATGCTGATAGGAGATGAACTCAGCATTTAAATTATAGGATTTATGAATGTAATTCCTTGCCTCGTAATGACAGAATATACACAACCCTAAAATGGTTGATCATTTCAACACGTGTTTGGCATTGTAGAGACAAAATAACCCGATTATTAATTCTATTTTTGTGCTTCTGATGCTTGGATTTTTTTACTTTGTAAAAATGTAAATATGGATAATGGTGAAGATGGAGATAATAATGATGATTATATTTGGGAAGTGATATTTCCCAGTGTGAATACATTCAGAAACTCTCATTTTATTCTTTTCCTTAGCAGCATAAAACCACAATAGCTGTGTCAGAGTATAAATCAAGCACTCATTTTATTTCTGTTGATTTGTCACTTTTTCAAGCATGTGCTTTTATGCAACATTACCAAACAAAGCATGTTGTATAGTGCTTGATAAGAAGTTAGAAAGGAATAAATTATCATCACGTTGCACTTTATGTTTTGCATGCTTTATGCACATTTCTGGCTGACAGCTTTTAAACATTTATTGTATTTCAAATTTCCAGTCCAAATTTTTCAACTTGTAAAATTGAACTGAGTGAATTGATGTCATGAATATCTAGAGTAAAATAAAATTTGTACTTAAATTTGTAATTTTAATTTCCTAATCTAAGAAATCTTAGATACCTTCTTTTTCAAAAGAACTCAAGTCTTGATTAATAGGGAAACAGACAGAGACCATATCATATACAAAAAGTAACACCAAATGTTCTGTCATATCAGATTTCTAACTAATAACAAACTATATATTTCTATTTTATATAGGATAATCTTGCTCCAACTTGGATGGGGTGGAGCGCTGGTTCCTCCCCTCAGCCCTTTATTATGGGTACTGTATTACCCCTTTTGCTACCTTTCATCCTTTCACTGTGACTTTGTGTAGTGGGATGAGGGAGGGATTGGGAATGGTACTCTCACCACAATAGGGAAAAGTACACTATATTCGAATCCCCTATTTTCAATTGCCTTAAGTTTTCTTTTGAGAAAAATACCTTTGTGAATTTACCCTGTGTGGATTTGAACACCAACGGTTCATATCTTTACTAAGTTTCACTGAATATGATTTAGTTATGTGTATATGGAGTTATTCATTTATGGGGAGATTATCTGATTGGTGAGGGTGGGGGACCTGGTTTAGAATGAATGCGTGGAAATTTTAACTTGTCAATTGATGGTGCTGTTTGAGACATAAAACCCTTGCCATTTTTTACATTGATTCTGGGTCCTGAAAACTGCCATCCAGATGCCAGCAGGCAATTCCCTGCCTTGTTGATATGTATGAGCAGATGCTAGGGTTCAATATTCCAGCTTTCATAAGACTGGTGTTGATTGTGTGACCATTTCCGTTTTTATTAAATGAAAGTTTAGGGGAGTTATTTTCAAAATGTAATGAGGCAAAATATATTAAGAGTTGAGTAAGCACATGTGAGTTGTGTTATAAATGGAAAAAAAGTTAATATAAAAAAATCCGCTTATTCGAACTATACAGACTACAATACCCACCTAGAAACAAAACAGAAATGTCTTATCACATGTATTAAATAGAATTTAATGTATAAACCCAGTTCTTAGAGTAAGTCACTCCCAAATAACTTTTTAGGATCTTAGAAGATAACATGATGAAAACATAAATAAAAATAAATCTATAGTTTGTTTATTCTTAAAGTTTAAAAATAATGTACAAGAAGAAGAGTTTCTATTTTGAGAGAGATCAAGTTGGAGTTTTTGTTTAGATAATTGAAGTATCGCATCTCTCAAAGACAATTATCTTAATTAAACCCCACAACACAAATGTAGTCATTAGCTTTTTAAAAGATTCCATTACTCTTCTTTATACTTAAAGATGTGATTTTACCTCGCCTGCTTTTGATTTTTATTCATGTAGTTTTTGTATTTAGACTAGAGAAGCATTAGAATCCATGAGTAGTATTATTTGAAGCTCAGAGATAATTTGTTCAGACAAGACATTTCTACATGTATCAAAATTCCTAACATTAATTTGCATACTTAATTGTCAATCCTTCATTTTGTGTTGATTTAATAAAAATGCAGATAATGAACTAGATATGGAAAGAGTCTTTATAAGATTGGATTGTGCTAAAATAGAGAAATTCTATTGGTGTCTTCCAAAGCATCTGTGAGAAGAAGCAACCTCTAGTATTAAGATAGTTCCTTCCTTAGACATCTTCTTTTCTGCATCCTGAAATCTCTATCTGTTCTTCCCAATTTATTCAGGCCATCTTTTCCCAGTACCCTCACCTCATGGGAACCAATTGCTGCAGATCCCTAGAGCCTGAAAAGAATTAATACACCTCCTTCTGTGCTGAACCAAGGAATGGCTTAGGGGTCCTGGGAAAAGGCAATCCTTTCTCTGAACTTTATTGCTTAATTTAATGAAATTTTAGATATGATGGACCTTTGTACAGTAAATTGCCCAATACTGTGCCAAATATTTTCCAATATTTAATGTTTTTATCTTCATAAAAATAAACCTTTCCTCTGGACCAAACGTATGCCAACATTGCAGACCATATCCTGAAAGACACTGCTTCAGAGTCCTTGCTTGCTCTTTCGTGTGATCATGAATTACATGGAGTTCATTTTAACGCAAAACAAATCCCCTGTTGCAAAGTAAACCTCTCAGACTTATTGGCTAACCTACAACTTTTTGTTGTGTCAGGTTCTTTAGTCTCATCTCATAATCAAAACTAACATTAAAGATTATGTTTTCCTCAATAAATGCTAAGTTAATCTTTACTCCTCTCATTCATTCAATCAACCTTTTTTTTTTCCCTATACCCAAAGCACTCTGTTTCCTATATTCAAAGCATTCAAGGCCTTGGAGAAGTATAATATATTTTTGCATCTTAAATTAGAAAAAGGAAAGCCTCTCATCTATCAAGATCACAGGAATGCAAGTAACTCTAATCCAGAGCAATCTGGAAACCAGATAAATGGGAGCAACTCCAAGGTGAATCAGTGAGGTAGAATGGAAAGAGAAAGCACTAGGTGCCACTTCTAGTCTACTTTCTGATCGTAATCTTTTAGCCTCATTTTCTCATTGCCAACAGAAAACACCATACTAAATTATTTCTATGGTCCTGGCCAGCACTGGAATTCTGATTCTTAAATTCAAAAGAGGAAATGTTGATCTTTATTTTGGAGGCTAATGTGGAGGGTGAACTGGGGCTCCGTGAAAGAAGTGCTACATGAACCAGACCTTGTAGAAGAAAGAATGTTCCAGAAAGGGGGATACTTAGCAAGGGATTCCAAAGGCATCTCAGGTGTCTGGTATTGTATTAGTTGGGTTGGGATGAAGGGTAGGTGGCTAGGGAAGTTTAAACTGGAAATGTAGATTATGGAGTAATTTGAATACCAAGGTAAGGAAAATATTTGATCATCAGTGGGAATCCATTAAATAATTTTCAAGTGAGACTCAGGGATAATGAATTCATCTTACGTGGATCAAAGGAAGGAGAAAGTTAGAAGACTTTGACAAGAGGGCCAGTATGACTTAATGGAGGCCAGAGCTAGGATGGATGGTGAAAAGAAGTAACAGAGATGAGAAAAGTTTTAAAGGAAGAAGTGTGAGACCTGCAGACTGACATGAAAAGAAATTCAGGAAGTAAGTAGAGGTCACCAGTATTCTGCCATGCTCTAAATTGGCTATTGTAGGTAAAAACGTGCATTTAAGTGTGTACTCTATGAATATACAATAAAAATAAGGGTTGTTTTTTTTTTAAATCTGGATGGTAGGCAAAATATTCAGAAAAGGAGGGAAATAAGTAACTTGCTTTCAGCTATTAAATTTTGAATACAAGAGAAATCTAAGTGTATCCACATATTTAAAATGAAGTATAAAAGAAGGATTTATTCAATCAACTGTATTACTGCAGACAGGCAAATGAGATATGGTAAGGTGCCATGTTTCAGTTTGGTAGGCTGCATAGGCTATATCACCTGGATCTGCCTGGATAATTTAACCAACTTAAATGTTTATGCTCATTTCCTTACCTTTGCCAATAGTGGTTTTACTGTTTCCTTCGGCCCACTTATCACACTGTTTTGAACCCCAGACGGCCTAGAGTTCTTTGCAAACTTTAAACACGGCTCAGAAGCATAAGGAATTGGCTCATGTATTTGTTTTTTCAGACAGGCAATCAAAAAACATTGTTCTAAAAATACACTGGCATCAAATGGCAGATGGAAGATATTTTGATGCCTGTTGTTTACATTGGATCAGATTGACAATAATAATAGAAGTCCATAGGCAGAATTAACTTAGCTATCAGTCGTTCAAGTCTGAGGCATCTTCTGTCACTTATGAGCATTTTAGGGCCTGTCTTTATCTTCCCTCTTAGTGACTCATAATATAGCTCCAATGGGCACTGTGGAGGAGGGAGCAAGGACAGCCATCCCTACAGTGTTGCCAAATACGAAAACTCAGATCTTTTAATCTGTGATCCAAAAATTAAGATAAGAGGGAAAAAAACATGCTCCCATAGAAAAAGAGTAGGTCATTATTTAGCTCAGAATTGTATGTTAATCACTTCACAGTTGGGCACTATGTATGGCACCCCTCCTTTTCTTATTTTCCTAAGAAACCAATTTCTATTATGTTTCATTTAAAATAAGTTTATTGAATTAAACTCAGTAAATGAAACAACTGACATGACTGGAGCTTGAAATAAACGATGTGATGATCTAATGAAATACATAATGCTAAATTGTCTTGCTTCTTATGCAAAAATTATTATTAGTCATAGCAATGCATGAATAATTAAGGACAAAACTATATTAGGCATTTAATAATATTTTTATATTTATACATCTGAATTTTTAATTTTTTTAAATATATTGGTCAAATTGACTTGTGTCCAAATATTTTAATTTCATTATTTAATATATAACCTTTTTTAAAATTAGTTTATCGTCTGTATTAGGATTTCCTGCCTCTCTTTTTTCTAATAAACAACAAATATTCTCAATTCATCTGGCAGCAAATTCCTCTGATTTTGCCTTTCCTTCATCCTTTTGGTACTTTCCCCTCTCTTTGTTAAACTTTCTTTTTCTTTGTTATATTATCTATATTTGTTTCCCTAAATGTATTGCTTAAGAAAGAATGGATTTCATTTTAAGATTTTTTTACTTTGCTTTTAAGTGTCATAGAATAGTCTCAATAGTAAAAAAAATTTTTTTTAAAGAAATACTAAAGATTACTAGGAGAATGTCTTTTAATTTTTAACCAACAAGAATTCTGACTTTTCTTTTTTTCCATTTGTGTATTAGGTGGTTGTGAATGCCCTTTTAGGAGCAATTCCATCCATCATGAATGTGCTTCTGGTTTGTCTTATATTCTGGCTAATTTTCAGCATCATGGGCGTAAATTTGTTTGCTGGCAAATTCTACCACTGTATTAACACCACAACTGGTGACATGTTTGAGATCTCCGAAGTGAATAATCATTCTGATTGCCTAAAACTAATAGAAAGAAATGAGACTGCCCGATGGAAAAATGTGAAAGTAAACTTTGATAATGTAGGATTTGGGTATCTCTCTTTGCTTCAAGTTGTAAGTGAACACTCTTTTCTCTGAAATTTGTTTATTGTTTGGAATAATAAAGTGATAACATACATCTAAGTTACTAAGAAGAGACTTTAGCTATTAAGAAGGAAGTTTATAACACACTTTTTTTTTTCTAATTTTGATTTGTTAGCACAAGTGTGTTAGCCCAGGTGGGTGGCAACTTCAGCCCATGCAAGCAGTGCAGACATAGTTGATAGAGGCCAGGCAATTCAGTTCTTTCCAAAGGTTTTTTTCTCTTCCTGCCTATATTGCTCTCTTCCCATATAAACAAGTTGATGAATAAATCAATACGTTTGCTTTATTTTTTTCTATTGCAATTAGAAAGCATTTTCCACTGATGGATCACCCTCCCCAAACATACATACTTAACACACCTGATTGGATTATAAGTAATTGGTGGCAATTAACTGCTACTGAGTTGTATGATTTGGCTTGAAGACCAGGGAATGATATTTGAGGTTTTAGGGTTGGATCCTCACAGTGAAATACAAATAATACAGAGTAGTGCCTGAACCCAGAAATGAAATATAAGCAGCTATGGCCTCACTTCAAATGACGTTTCAGAACAATTACCTAAGTCTACTATACATAATAATAGTATCCTTATTGTACTTACTACTTTAAATACGTAAGTATCTGAATATTAATGTTTTTTACTACCGGGTCTCCTAAGCCTGATTTGCACAAAAGAAAAACCGTTTGCAATTTATAAAAACACAAAAGATGGTGGCCCTATAAACATCTGCATTTGATGCTGCTTTTGGCAGCAGCTGCATCATGACAAAGCAGTGGATAAAAACAGAATCCAGATTGTTTAAAAAACATAGTAAGATATTGCTCTATTTTGGCCACTGCAAAGTCAGCCTAAGGAAAAAAAAACAGGCTGTAAAAGTTCTTTCATTGTTTCTCTACAGAGGCTTTAGCACAGAAATCTATTTCTCTTCACCAGGATCATGTTTTCAATTGCTCAACCAAGAGACTAACCAAGCAAACAAACCTGCATGGGTCAAAAACCCTTTTACCTCTCTTTCAGAGGTGTCTGTACTATGATTCCTTTATAAGTTCTTCCCACCTTCTTGTTGGAAATTCTTATTTCTCTTCTGGATGTTTCTGACTTACTCTGAATGTTTATGCAATTAAAATAGGGATTTAAAAAAATCTGGAAGTATGATTTCTTTAAATATTGTAGTGGACACATGGTGACATTTTCTTGAGAATTTATCCTAACCCTTAATTAATAACCACACTTGTAAATATCACCTAAGTGTATCATTTCCTCCATAAAATTGAGAAAAGAAAAAAAATTTTGAAGCAGGTCCTTGAAATGATAAATAATTCTGAAAATGTAGGGTAAAGATCTTGCACGCAGCCATTAGATAAATTCTGCCACTAAAGAAACTCTAAAGTACTACTTTATAGTTGGCTTTGTACAGAATCACCTCTGTTGATGAGTAACTCATTGAAATGGTTCTATGAATCACTTTTTCTGTTCCTGTACCTAGTGGGTAATGGACTTGTTCCGTCATTGACCTCAGCCACTGACATTCAGTATTTCCCCCTCTGATAGATAGCTTCTATTTTGTAGCTAAGAATCATTACTTTCTTTCCACTGCCATCACACAAACCCTTCCTTGGCTTTCTTCCCATGACATCCACCATTTCACAAGTGTTAGTGTTATGAAAACGAAGATGTGTTGGGATACAGATGCTGAAAGCTTTCTAGACTTGTTCAGTAGCTAAAAACAATCCTCTCAGACTCTCAGGGCTTAAAATTTATGTCCCGGGACAAATAACAAGTTACTATAAGCTACTAGACTTGGGATCCATCTTGAATCTGAGAATGCCAAGTATCTACTGTATTATTTTCTTTTACCCATATTAACTCACTTTCATTAAAACTACAGGGAAAAAGGTAGACTATAGGATGATTTCTGGGTGCTATTCTTCAAAATTCTTAAAAGAATAGTTGCAACTCTGACTTTATACATGTCCGTATGATCCTCAGAGTGTTATGATCAAGAGAAATGTTAAACTTTCACTTTCATCACCTTGCAGTAGATCTAAATGTAATGATTGATTTGTAGATCTAAATTGTAATTGTTTTGCTGCTACAGATATCTCCAAGTGTGTTGGCATTTGTAAAGCTTTCTAAAAGTATTCCACCAAATTTCTGTAACACTTTAAATTTGCATTATTCCATTAACTTTAAGGAGTAGAGAAGTATTTGTGAGTTAGTTATCAAGCAGGAGGATATATCAAATAATGATTTTTGTTTGTTGTGTGTTTTAGAAATGAAAAGCCTTACTAAGATATTGTATTGGTCCAAAATCTATGTAAAACTTGTTTTGAACTGTCTTTCACATTGTTCCTTTTAAAAAATACATAAGTAAGAATATTTATTAAACATTAGGTCTGAATTATTCCAAAGTAAAGCATGCATGTCCTTTTTAATAGGCCACATTTAAGGGATGGATGGATATAATGTATGCAGCAGTTGATTCCAGAAATGTAAGTATTCCTTATCTCCTGCCTTTTTGTAACATTGGTTAGGTTCTAAAATTAATTCAACAGGGCATAGCAGCAAAATGGAATGATTCTATGATGATTGTTTTAAAAAAGGAAAAATTGGCTCAAATTAATATTCAAATATAGCAGTGTTTATCAGAAAGATCTTACTAAAATAAATGAAAACAAATTATTTTGAAAGGTAAATGAATACATTCATATGTTTAATAACTGACAAATATCCCTGTATTAAATATTTTTCTATTTTGCTTTCTTTTTATCTACTAATTATATAATCAGCATATGGGAGCAAATGTGAAAAAATATATGATCAGTATCGGTAGTTGAAATGTATAGTTACTCTTCATAAGTAGTAGACAGTGTGAAAAGTTATGAATGTTGTCCAGGCAGCCTTAGATTTCTAGAACAATCCCTTTTAAATTCGTTCTTGTATATGATTTCAGCATCTATAAATTTACTGAAGCCTTTACCAATGATGTTATCACTTCTATGGTTAACATTTCCTTTAAGTTTATATCACCAAAGTAAAGACCTACTTTATTTGGTTTCTCCTACAATAGTCTCTTTCAGGCTTTAAGAAGAGAACTGAAATCCATGCTTATTCCAACTCTGCTCTTCAAAACTTTGTAAAATTTAGTCTGGTCTGTCAGTCCTCATCTATCCATTCTGAAGTCCAATCTATTGTTTGGAAGTCCAATCTATTGTTTAGTCTATTATCATAAAGTTTAACTTCTCTCTGTGTAATCTGTAAACTGACCTGGTACGGCTCACTTAACTTTCTTAATGTGCACTTCCATAAGTGGCTTTAGTTTCATGTTGAGTGCTTTCCTGATATCCACCAGAGTTGTGTCATTTCATTTGTTACTTACAATTATGTTTTGGGTATTTGGTGGGTTTTAACTGTGTTATCTTTAGAAGGACATGAATTTATTAGAGAACTATCTATTGTGACTCATTTACCCTTTACTACGTAATATGTGGTAGCTCAATGATAATTTACTGGAAGTTAAATCTAAAGACTGAATCATCAACTGAGGATTCATAAGACGGGTGTCCAGTTGTGTCTACTAAAATATGTCCTAAAAAATTCAAGGACTATTATAATGATAAAGGTATGATGCTGAACTTCTAAATGAATAACTCAGTTCTTGTTTACCAAATAAATTCATGCATACACAAATAGTTGTGTCTAAGCATAGTCTATACATATATACTAGAATAAAATTTTTCATTAATAATTTTTAAATTATTAAAACTCAGTACCTAAAAATCTTTTACCAAATTTAGCACTCTACTATCCAAATAGCAAGATACTAGTTGTATTTATAGTTATAAAAAATAGATTCTAAAGTGTCATAATCACTATATTTTTTACATGAAAACATCTCTAAAGGCTAATTTCAGAGACTTTTTTTAGAGGCAGCTGACTCAGAGGGAAAAAGAAAAGTACTGCTAAGTATTACTAGGCATTTTCTTTTCTATTCTCGTGAAAATGCACTGACTTATAGCATCAAAATGTATTGTGACATTTTACAAACTATTCTCCTTTGGTAGGTGGAACTCCAGCCTAAGTATGAGGACAGTCTATACATGTATCTTTACTTTGTTATTTTCATCATCTTTGGGTCCTTCTTCACCTTGAATCTGTTTATTGGTGTCATCATAGATAATTTCAACCAGCAAAAAAAGAAGATAAGTATTTCTAATATTTTCTCTTTCACTAAGATAGCAAAATTATTTGAAGCATTCTCTCCACTAAATGAGTACTTTGATTCAGAAGCCAAATGGGCATATACATTAAAATCTATTTTTCATCCGTTCCTTCTACCATCTACTGCCCATTTCCTTCAGGGTATAGAAAGCCAAGAATGACTGGGTTCCATTCCTGTACATAGATTCACAAAACCTCTCTCTCTCTCTCTCTCTCTCTCTCTCTCTCTTTTTTTTTTTTTTTTTTTTTTTTTTTAGCCAGGGGCCACATTTTCAGTCCTTTCGAAGAGAATAATTAGAAAAAAAAACTAGAAAAGAAGACAGCATATGCCCCTTTTCCAAAGTCAACTCATTGTTTTATCCCTGTAATTCCCCTACTTAAAATATTCTTTCCAGTGAAAACCCTTAGAATGTTTGCAATAAATTAGGCAAAAGGTTTGCATAAGCATCTCCTAGTGTTTCTTTTCACATTTTTTCCTTCATTGGATCTTTTTATAATTTCTATTTCCTTCTCCTTGATATTTAATTATAAAATATTAGTCCCAGTGTTGAATTGAACAGCTCTTTATCTTATTATCATTTATAAAGCCCATTTTATCATCCTGATTATATATGCACATTATAGAAAGTATGAAAAGTAAAGAAATACCATTACTTGGGAGTAATCACTATTCACACTTTATGTTTTTCTGTTCACACTTTTCAAACATATTCTTGTTATCAAAATTATTTTATCTATAGTTATAAATTCTCTTTTTGAGTTAACATAAGTATTTTGCCATTTTGTTAAGTCTTTGTACGTAGATTATCATAATTTACTTAACTATTTCCCCAAAAATGGATGATTTATGTTGTTTCTAATCTTTAATGATTTAAAGAGTACCTAGTCAAAAGTCTTTGTGCCAAAAAATAAAAAATAAAAATTAGTATTTAATTATTTTCTTAAGACAAATTTCCAAAGTATTTTGCTTCCTCCAAACAATATGCTCGCTCACAGTCTCAATAATAGTGTATGGATGTGCTCAGGTCACTGCTGCTTCACTGGCATCAAACATTCTGTTTTTAATACTTGACATTTGATAAATGAAAATTGCTTTTAATTTTAATTTTTATGTCTATTATTACTAGTAGATTTGAACATGTTTTCGGTGCTTTTTGTCATTTATATTTCTTCCTTGTTGATCATTCCTTCATCTTATTTGTTCAGTATATTTTGTTATTGTATTAGTGCTTCCATTGTATGAGATGTTTTCACTATAGAAAATTCCTGTCCCCACCCCTTTTTATTATTAATATATTCTATGATCAATGTCAGGTCTTTATATCACTTATTAGCCTGGGTTGCAATCCTCCTGGCCTGTCACATCCTTGCCATACTAATGATCTCTGATTCCTAACACTTCTACCAACTTGGCCAGTTTCCTTTTTATCCTTTTGTTCCAATTCTTGGCTGAGTGAAGGTGGATTATAATAACTTTAACCCATCCTACAATATACATACTCTAATGCATTGCTGCACTGGAATAAGAAAATGATTGTCTTTAAGTTCTGAAAAGCAGTCTGTCTAGCATTAGAAACTTATTATTTCATGTTTCAGCAAATCGCATTTTACCACTCACTTATTATATGGTGTTGGGTAAAATACTTAGCCTCTCAGTTGCTTGCTTTCATTCTGCCATAAAATAATACTGAAAGTAATAAAGTCAATGTTGGATTACTGTGAGAATTAAATAATACTGTAGCACCTAAAAAATGCAATTTGTATTTTTCAAATGTAAAATTCTAGGCTTAATTATTTTATCCGTTTCCTTTTTTAACCATCCTTTTCCTGTTTTAAGTTTAACATTGAAAAATTATGTGCAAAGGGGCACAGTTTTCACCAGTTTTTATTTTTCTTTTCTATACTTTGGAGGTCAAGATATCTTTATGACAGAAGAACAGAAGAAATACTATAATGCAATGAAAAAATTGGGATCAAAAAAGCCACAAAAGCCTATACCTCGACCAGGAGTAAGAAATACCAAATGATACGGGAAAAAAATAAACAAAGACAAAAAATTGCATGTGTTTTCTTACAGAAGAGATAGTAGCTAACATTTCCAGCGGCAAAGATTTCTTCCATTTTTAGAATATCATTAACTCATACCTTTTATGGTAATGGTAAAAATTACTTAAAAAAAAAAAAAAAAGAGAGACCAGAAAGAAAAAGAAGAAGCAGAAAAATGCATCCTTGTTTTCAGGGGACTTCTAATTACACAACTAGAATCCAACCTAAATGGCGAAGGCACATAAATAATGTGTTATGCGCAAGAAAAAGCTGTTCAGAACTCAAAAGTAGTTGCTGAGTCATCTTAAGAAGAGGGATAAAATTTGGATGGGATTAAAAAGCATGCAATTTTCTGCTAGGTTAACAAAGTGATGAAGTGCTGAGTGAAATAACATCTTACTTCCCTTGTATTGTCCGTTAGATGTACTGAGTGGAGAAAAAAAGAATTCTAGTATCTGCTGTTCGTATAGATGGCTATATAGTTAGAAGTTACTAATGTCTTCAGCCATCAGGGGCAATAAATACAATTCATGATGATAACTAACAATCCTCATGCTTCCATGATAAACCAACCAAACAACTCCTGTGAAATGGAGAAGCCTTATCCTACACTGTATTGATTTTTGTGATGATGATTTGTGAAGTTAAAATAATTCCTGAGGCACATTAGGGAACAAAATACTAGTGAACATTCATACTGTGCCATCCAACAGTTGCCTTCTTGAAAATGATGAGAAATACATACTGTTCTCTACTAAACCTTAACCCTGGAAGTAGAAATGGGTCAACTATGTGTAGAAAAAATGTAAGATAGAAGATATCCTCAGAATTCCTCAGCAGCCTAAGGAAATGAGCCTGACAATGGCCTGCAGTGACTAACAGTGGCAGAAATGAGGGGCAGAATGACAGATCAGTAATGGGGACATTAATTTTTGACATCAAAGTATAAAGAAGGTCATTATGGTCTGATTATTCCTGTGTAGGGTCAGCATTCTATGTCTGACAGTCAACAAAGACTTTTGGTGGAAGAACATCAATATCACCATTCATAGGTTTTAAATGCATAATGTTATAGATGTGTCCTGGAAATCCCAAGTTCTCTTTAGCAATTCTTTGAGAATAAGACAAATGGAATGTTGCTAGATACTATATTTTGAGATGCCTGCATGGTCCAACTGATCATAGGATATTCTAGTAAAATAAAATTAGGCAGGTTTCTCTATTTCTCATAATCTTAATATGTTAATATACATTTGTGCCTCTGGGTGAAGAGTATAGTATGCAATGTTTCTTATCAGAGGTACCCTTTTGACAGGGATCATTATTCTGTGGAATACCCATTGGTAAATAGAAGTTTAGGTTATTAAATTTTTAAAATTAATGTGTTACAAGCCATCTTTTACACCATTCAGAGTCAGTGGTTACTATGTATAATATTAGAAAGTTAACCAATGCAGAAAGTACTTAGGCAGATGCTAATATGTACAGGAAAACTCCTCGGTTGCTAAAAAGCTTTCCTGTTTCCCTACAGAACAAATTTCAAGGAATGGTCTTTGACTTTGTAACTAGACAAGTCTTTGACATCAGCATCATGATTCTTATCTGTCTCAACATGGTCACAATGATGGTAGAAACAGATGACCAGAGTGAATATGTGACAAACATTCTGTCACGCATCAACCTGGTGTTCATTGTGCTGTTCACTGGAGAGTGTGTGCTGAAGCTCATCTCCCTCCGCCATTATTATTTTACCATAGGCTGGAATATTTTTGATTTTGTGGTTGTCATTCTCTCCATTGTAGGTAAGAAGTATTTAACATTTCTTCAATTCTGTTCAATAAAAGTAAAAGTTGTAACATTTGCTTTACATTAGAGGTCATCCCACCACTCAGAAATCACTACTCTGAAATTTTCTATGTTTCATCCAGGTGTGCTTGTTTTTCTTACAAAATGAGGCTCCTGCTATATGTACAATATTGTATCCTATGTTCACCGTTGTAGATTAGGTATATTATTTGTGGATCTAGTATATTCCCATTAATTTGAACTAGGAATGTGCTATTAACTAAGATCAAAAATGTTTTTTGACATGTTTAGATTAAATAGCCTATATAATATCTAGATGATTCTGTTGAGAAGAGAACTAAAAATTTAGTCTGGTCCTAAGGAAAGACACTGCATTGGAGATATAGACACAGAGTCATCAGCATGTAGACAGGAGTGGAAGCTGGTGTGAAGATAAAGAAAGGCATAGAGTGAAAAAAAAATAAAGATAAGAACAGAATGTTAGCAAATACAGATGGAAGTTTCTTTAAGGGTATCAGGTAGAGATTTTCTAGATAACCTTGAAATGGAGTTATACTAATGATGCACAAGGGGATGCGAGGTGGTATGGGACATCATTTTATCATTATATACTTAAAAGTCTGGAATGTACAACACATCACATCAGTAGCAGCTCATCTCATTAAAGATACAACTCTAGCTCCAGGGAAGTGGAGAAGTGTATCTGTGGGCCTAAAGTATTCATTCTTTCCTAAACCAGATAATATGATTGGGTCAACATTTTACCATTCAATATGGGGCACCTCTGATGGGTAGATTTTCATGCCATTACCTCCTCTTAAGGAGTTGGTTTTATATCCAGCTCGTATATTGCAGGTATCCTTTGATTTCTACAGTAACCTATGATGCAATCAGTTGTGGATAGGGTACTAAGGTTATATTCACCTCTCTCTATCTCACTCTCTCTTTATCATCCTTTTTCTCTCCCTCTCTCACACACCACACACACTTAGACTAATACTTTTCTAGAATGAGACAGTGTAACTTGAAAGACCTTGGTTTTCTGAACCAATCAGGAAATTAGTTCAATTGTTACTTCATTATCTAAAAAGCAAATAGAGAAAAAATCTTAAAAGAAGTGTCTGAGAGACCAACGTTAGACGCAGGAGACCAGAAAGGGCACCAGCTTGGATCCTTTTAGAAATGTAGCAGCACATATATATAATATGTAAAAATATTATAGTGGAAGCTCAGGCAAGTACCAAGTTCATGGAGAAATGAAAATAGTATTAAAAATGGTAGTTACTTTCAGATGGGTAAGGACTGAATAGGCAATTTCAGAAAAAAAAATAATTGTATTCATATAAATATGTACTTATATCCTTGGCCACTGCTGTTCAGACAGACTTGGTAATTTTTAACTTATTTTTTATATATTTAGTCTTGAGATTTTATGTAAGCTAAAGATAGTCTTTAGACATCCCTCAAAGACAAAAGTACCGTAAAATTATTTCTGAACATTGTCTTAACTTGGACTGCCATAACAACTTACCACACACTGAGTGGCTTAACCAACAGAAATTTATTTTCTCATAGTTCTAGAGGATAGAAGTCCAAGAACAAGCTGCCAGCGTAGTGGGTTTCTGGTGAGGGCTCTCTTCCTGGCTGGTGGATGACTGCCTTCTTGTATGTCCTCATACGGCAGAGAGAGAGGAGATAGTTCTCTAGTGTTTCTTCTTACAAGGGTACTAATCCTATCATGAGAGCCCCACCCTATGACCTCATCTAAACGTAATTATCCCCTCCAAACTTTCTCCAAATACTATGCATTGGAGAGTTAGAGTTTTAAAACGTGAATGGGGGGTAGTGAGGAGGAAGGACACAATTGAGTCTATAACAAATATTGAGTTGAATTTAATACTGAATGTCAAAATTAAAGTTCATTAATAATATTATATACAGTTACATGTATATTATATGTATGTCAAATTTAAGATTATGCAACTGAATTTCAGGATTCTGAACTTGACCTTAGAGCCTTAACAAAATTTTGATTATTATCTTAGTGGATAACTTCAATGGTTGGTATTCTCACTTTTTATCCACAGGCATGTTTCTGGCCGAGCTGATAGAAAAATACTTCGTGTCCCCTACCCTGTTCCGAGTGATCCGTCTCGCCAGGATTGGTCGAATCTTGCGTCTGATCAAAGGGGCGAAGGGGATCCGCACGCTGCTCTTTGCTCTGATGATGTCCCTTCCCGCCTTGTTTAACATCGGCCTCCTGCTCTTCCTGGTCATGTTCATCTACGCCATCTTTGGAATGTCCAACTTTGCCTATGTTAAGAGGGAAGTTGGAATTGATGACATGTTCAACTTTGAGACCTTTGGCAACAGCATGATCTGCCTGTTCCAAATTACCACCTCTGCTGGCTGGGATGGATTGCTAGCACCTATTCTCAACAGTAAACCACCTGACTGTGATCCTAATAAAGTTAACCCTGGAAGCTCTGTTAAGGGAGACTGTGGGAACCCATCTGTTGGGATTTTCTTTTTTGTCAGTTACATCATCATATCATTTCTAGTTGTGGTGAACATGTACATCGCTGTCATCCTGGAGAACTTCAGTGTCGCTACTGAGGAAAGTGCAGAGCCCCTGAGTGAGGATGACTTTGAGATGTTCTATGAGGTTTGGGAGAAGTTTGATCCTGATGCCACCCAGTTCATGGAATTTGAAAAACTATCTCAGTTTGCAGCTGCTCTTGAACCCCCTCTCAATTTGCCACAACCGAACAAACTCCAGCTCATTGCCATGGACCTGCCCATGGTCAGTGGGGACCGGATCCACTGTCTTGACATCTTATTTGCTTTTACAAAGCGGGTTCTGGGAGAGAGTGGAGAGATGGATGCCCTTCGAATACAGATGGAGGAGCGATTCATGGCTTCTAATCCATCAAAAGTCTCTTATCAGCCAATAACTACGACTTTAAAAAGGAAACAAGAGGAGGTGTCTGCTGTAATTATTCAGCGTGCTTACAGGCGCCACCTTTTAAAGCGAACTGTAAAACAAGCTTCATTTACCTATAATAAAAATAAAATCAAAGGTGGGGTTAACCTTCTTGTAAAAGAAGACATGATAATTGACAGAATAAATGAAAACTCTATTACAGAGAAAACTGATCTGACCATGTCCACAGCAGCTTGTCCACCTTCCTACGATCGGGTAACAAAGCCAATCGTGGAAAAACATGAGCAAGAAGGCAAAGATGAAAAAGCCAAAGGGAAGTAAATGAAAATAAATAAGAATAATTGGGTGACAATTGTTTACAGCCTGTGAAGGTGATGTATTTTTGTCAACAGGACTCCTTTAGGAGGTCAATGCCAAACTGACTGTTTTTACACAAATCTACTTAAGGTCAGTGCCTACTATAAGACAGTGACCCCTTGTCAGAAAACTGTGACTCTGTGTAAAGGGGAGACGACCTTGACAGGAGGTTACTGCTCTCACTACCAGCTGACACTGCTGAAGACAAGAGACAAAATGGCTACTCAGACTGTAGGGACCAGTTCAAAGGGGTGCAAACCTATAATTTGGGGGTTGTTTAACATGAAACACTTTAGTGTAGTAATTGTATCCACTCTTTGCATTTCAACTGCCACATTTGTCACATTTTTACAAAATCTGTTAGGGGATTCATCTTTTTTTTAATCCATATGTTGTTTATTATATGTGACTATTTTTGTAAATGGGGTTTCTGTTGTGAAATAGACAAAGGGTCTCTTCAACAGGTATGCCACCGGGGGTTATCACAATCACACGGCCTCCCATCTGCACAAAGGTGTGGTTTGCATGAGGGCATGCTGCACTTAGAGATCATGCATGAAAAAAAAAAGTCACAAGGAAAACCATGAGTTCTTAAATTCCATCCATCTTCCTGGGAGGGGTAATTGGGTGATAACTGGAGGTGCTTTGTTGATCTTGTTTCATCAAATCCAGCCACCAGACCAAGTGGATCATTTTGGGCGGGGGGAGGGGGTAGGCCATTAAATCTTAGCAGGTGCAAACTTCATTCAAATGTCTGGAGCCATAAATGTTGTGTTTCTGTTTATCGTATTAAAAAAAAAAAAACTGAAAAATGAGCATTGCTTCTCCCCGAAGACTGAATTGACCAAAAGAACCCTTTATAAATTTCTGCTTAATCCTGCACTTCGTTTAGCCATCTTCAGCTCAGCAGGTTGACAACTGTATATGTTAATGAAATGCTATTTATTATGTAAATAGTCATTTTACCCTGTGGTGCACGTTTGGGCAAACAAATAATGACCTAAGCACAGTATTTATTGCATCAAATATGTACCACAAGAAATGTAGAGTGCAAGCTTTACACAGGTAATATAATGTATTCTGTACCATTATAGATAGTTTGGATGCTATCAATGCATGTTTATATTACCATGCTGCTGTATCTGGTTTCTCCCACTGCTCAGAATCTCATTTATGAGAAACCATATGTCAGTGGTAAAGTCAAGGAAATTGTTCAACAGATCTCATTTCTTTAAGTCATTAAGCAATAGTTTGCAGCACTTTAACAGCTCTTTGGTTATTTTTAAATTTTAAGTGGATAACATATGATGTATAGCCAGACTGTACAGACATGTTTAAAAAACAAACACACACTGCTTAACCTGTTAAAAATGTGTTTAGAATTTTATAAGCAAATATAAATACTGTAAAAAGTCATTTTATTTTATTTTTCAGCATTATGTACATAAATATGAAGAGGAAATTATCTTCGGGTTGATATCACAATCACTTTTCTTACTTTCTGTCCATAGTACTTTTTCATGGAAGACATTTGCTAAACAAGAAATGAAAACAAGACTGGGTAGTTGTAGACTTCTGCTTTTTTATTAAATTTGCTAATTTTAGATTATTTCATAATTTTAAGGGGCAAAATAGGTTCACAAGCCACGTCCAAATTATGCTCTGCAATTGGAAAAGGGTATAACATTTTAGTTATATTTTTGGTAGTGCCTGCACAAACTGATTGAAGGTAGTGCTTATTTTTCATTTTTGTCCTTTTTTTTTCTAATTTCTGTTTATGTTTTCATTTCTTTGGAGTCATCCTGCTCTAGATTGCTCTAAATATAATGCAGGTTTCACATATTTTTTTCCACAAGAACAGAGAGTAGTGAACTTATATAGTCAATTACATCAGGATATTTTGTGTTTCTTACAGAAGCAAACCATAGGCTCCTCTTTTTCTTAAAATTACTTAGATAAACTGTATTCGTGAACTGCATGCTGGAAAATGCTACTATTACCCTAAATGATGCTAACCAACATTAAAAATGTGCAAAACTAATAAAGGTTACATTTTTTATTTTATTGTTTGCCTAGTTACTTTTTGTTAACAGCATTTTATAAGAAAATGAAGATATTTTATTCTACAAATTGGGGGAGAAAGGGAAAGACACAAACACATAGTCTACCTGAGCTGACAGAAACCCTGGGGTAGAAATGGGACTGGGAGGAATGACCTCCCAAGGGCTACAAGCAGTAGGAAGTGACTTCTGCTAGAAGGAACTCATGTCAGAGCATAAGCTGGTAGCTTTCACTGGAAAAAAAGTATGGAGCCAGAGCCATGGTAGATGGCCTCTTGAGATACGAAAAGAAGCCCTCAAATCTGTATTTAAAAAATTAAAAGTTGCTATGTGTGAGTAGGATATTTTGTTTGCTCCTCTAGAACCACTCTCCAGGCTTCTCCTCTTGCTCTGTGGAAGGGTGATTTTCTACATTGCTCTCTTACCCTTTGGCTCCCAACTGGTGTGGCTAATGGAAAGTCCCAGCAGGAAAGTACCATCAAGGAAAGCACCAGTGGGAGAGAGCTAACTTGGGTATTTATTCCCCAGTTCCTTCTTTGCTGAGTTGCTCTGGGTTGGCAGTGGTGCATTTATCAACATAAAGTTATACTTTTGGTCAGACAATCCCATCCTACAACAAAAGCTACTTGGGGTTCTGGTCTTCACTCCCCTACTTGTTCTCTTAGACCTGTGGCTGGACTTCTCTATTCCTTGTAGCTCTCCCCTAATCTTGCTGATGCCTTTTCCAATGGCCCCTTCATGACAACATTCTCTGTTTCACCTAACTCCTTCCTGTCGACACAGTAATTAAATAGTTTGTGAAATGGGTCAAAAGGCAAAGATCTGCTTTAGGTCAGCTTGGAGACTCAATCTAACTGGCTATACATAAAAGACCAGGAACTGGAGAAACTCCACTGAAGTCAACCAAAGAATTCAATTCATAGAAATCATAGAAAGGTTACTACAGTGGTCTGGACAGTAAGATTGACAGTCTAAAAACCTTAGCTAAATTTATGAGGAAAGAGAAGCCCTCACCTGTCATCAGGTAGTACAATCTCAGTTATGAAGCTAGAAGGGGGAACATAGCCTTGATGGGAAAAGGAGCAGTCATGCACTACTTTTCTTATCCTTCTACACTCATAACATCACTTTAAAACAACATGACAATAAATACCGATTTATTAGTGGCTGAAAAGTACTTCCCGTTTCCAACCAACATAAATAAGGATTATAGGAAAATCTCTACAGATTTTTTTATACTCCACATCCACACCAGTAGTTACTGGTACTTTTCCAAATACAAAAAGAACTAGTGAAACAGAATCATAAATTACCATAGTCATGTTGGTATTATTTTACATAATACTTGTGGTGCCAAAAAGTAATATAATGCTCAAGGAATGTTGAATCACATCAGTGGGACAAAGACAGTGGCTTGAAAGAGGTTCCCATTGGTCAAAACTGGGGGGATTTGAGAATCAGAAAAGATAACGATAGTAGATTACAACCTATTTAATGAAATAAGAATTCATAAGTATATACTGATATAAATAAATGGACAAAAGCAAAAACCTCTTCCTTATTGTGAATTTTAACTAACAAGTGTAGAAGAAATACTACAGTTAGAAAATCACCATTTGGCAACCTTGAGAATGACAATTGATTCATGCAAAAATAATGAATGCTAAACTCATGAATGAAAGTTTGATGAGGAATAAGAAATTTACATTGTCTCAAAGTATCTCTTTCGCATTAATTAAAAAATTTTTAAGGAGAGTTTATAGTGGAAAAATCTAGCAGATACTACCTTCAAAGATATCATCAATTATACTGCCAACTACACTGAAAAAGACACATGATTTCTTGGTATCCAGTCAAAGCTGCATTACACGAACTTAACCATAAGGAAAATCAGATTAAGGCCATTCTATAAAATAATGTTAATTTCATGAAAAACAAAGGAAGGTCAGAAACTGCCTGAGGTTGAAGAGCTATGAAAACTAATGATTCTGGATTGGATACTAGACTGGCAAAATAACATCAATTACAGATATTGTTGAGAAAACTAGGTTTGAATATGGACTGTTGATTCAATATTAGTATTATGAAAATTGATTTTTCTAACTGTATTAAGTCTAATGCAGCTATTATAACTATAGGTAATATCTTTCTTCTTGGAAAATGCATACTTTTTAGGGGTGAATGGGATGATGTCTGCAATTCACTCTCAAAAGAAAATGTGTTCAAAGGAAAATGTATTATGTGTATGTGTGTATATTTAAAAGATAGATATAGTAATAGATGTGGTATATCTTTGGGGAAGGGAAGAGTTTTTTGTTCCTGTTGTGTTATGTGTTATTTAAGTGTGTATGTATGTGTGTTAACCCTATTTTCTACCCTCAAAATTAGATATACTATCTCCAATTATTTCAAAGAATGCTTTATTTTAACTACAATTCTTTTTTTCCTGGAAGTCATATTTCTAAAATTACTTAAATTATTACATTCTTTGACTTTTATGATAATCCTTACATTGCTAAAAAAAAAAGACAACTTTAAAATAAAGATGTGACATAGTGGTTAAGACATCTGTTTGAAACTAGACAGACATAATTGAAGCTTTGTAATCTAAATGCTGGTAATTCTATCCATATCATACAAGAAGGTAGTTTATTGGCTTTCTGAGCTGGGGCCCAGACATTCTAAGTATAAACCAATAACCCAAACACAGTTCCACAGACCAGCACCCCCATGACAAGGTTTTCATATGCCTACACTTAAGCCAGAAAAGTAACAATAGTGTTATAAATATTTATAAATTTTAATGTATTCAATTTAAAAATTTAATTGTAAAATTGTGTCTCATACTTTTTTTGAAGACTAAAATCATCTTTATGTTAAAATGCTTTTTTTTTAGAAATTACGGTGAGAATAAATGATAGTAGGTTATTTGTTTTAGTATTTTATTTGCTCAGATTAAAAATTGGCAACTTTGTGTTGGTCCTCTCATTTTTACTTTACTGGTACATGAATTCAAAAATCTAGGAACCATTGGGGTAGACAAATATTACCTGACCTCATAAATTTGTGTGTTTGTACGTGGATACCAGAAAGTTCAGATTAGAACTAAATAAACTGTATTAAAGACAGCAAATATGTCTTGTAACTGCATATTCTATCATGTGTGCACTCGAATTTCATATTGTTATAAGAAAATAAATGTTTCTCAGTCACTAAGAATTTATTAAAATGTTTTTTAGTCAAAAATATTGCTTCAATCAGGTGCAGCTGATAATACTGTTCTTCCTGGCGCATGGGAATATTCTTCGAGGTTATCAATTTACGTTGATTCAATCAATATGGCAGCAAAGGCATGTGAGGAAGAAAATATTCCAGGCAACCAAGAGTTGCTGGAGAGGTTGCATCACCAAGAAATGCTTAACATCACAAGTGAATAATCCTCAATGTCAACTGAGTACTCAGTGTTGCTCAAGTCCTTTATCATCCCCTCCGAACACTTGTATTTTCAGGTAGCTCTACCTCTTACTCACCAAGAAACATGAGGACATTGCCATGAAGTTCCTCAAATTCTTTCCTCTCCAGTGAAAAATATGTCTTCCTTCCCTCCCCTTTCCATCCTTTTTCTTCCCTTCCATTCCCTTCTTTGCTCCTTGTCTTTGTTTCCATCCTTTCTCCTTCCTTCTCTCTCCCTCTCTCTTCCATCCTCCCCCTTCCTTCATCTGTCCAGAGATCATTTTTCCCCATTCATTTTTACGTATGTTAATACCTTGCACTATAAGCTGTTTGCCTTCTCTTGATCTTTACTCTCTCTTCTTTATTGATCCATTCTGTCCGGATTTGCATTTTCAGAATTGGTTCTTCTAATCTTGAGAACTAATTTTGCTCAACTCTGATGCATCTTTATGCACTGTCCCATTATCTCATTCCTTTAAAAAATTACCTTCTGAAATCAGGGTTCTATGCTGACCACCTTCACTCTTAGTTATCGATGATATCAATGAGAAAACTTGGCTGTGAATAATCTTGTTGACCTTAGTACACTGAGTTTTCAAAATGCTATGCTGGCTACTATCAGTAACATTATAAGGAAAAGATGAAAATACTTACAAAAGGTAGATATAGGAATAAAGAATATTACCTACTTGGAGCAAAGCTGTATATACTCTGTTTCTGGTTATCATGAATTACATCTTCTCTATTTAATGTTTGCTAAGAAGGGAAAATTATTCACAGAGCTATTCAACTGTACACTGTAGCATTTTGTTTGTTCTGTTGTTTTCTAAAAATGTAGGCTTTGTTTATAAGGAATAGAGACCAAAAAGTTCTTTTTCCCCCCCAGGTTTTTATTTAAATTCCATTAGTTAACATACGGTGTAATATTAGTTTCAGGTGTAGAATTTAGTGATTCAAAACTTACAGACAACTCCTGGTGCTCATCCCAACAAGTGCCTTCCTTAATCCCCATCACCTGTTTAACCTATCGCTCTGCCCACCTCCCCTCTGGTAACTATTGGTTTGTTCTCTACTTAAGAGTCTGTTTCTTGGTTTGTCTCTCTCTTTCCCCCATCTTCATTTGTTTTGGTTCTTAAATTCCACATATGAGTGAAATCACATGGCACTCGTCTTTCTCTGACTTATTTCCCTTAGCGTATACTCTTTTGCTCCATTGATGAATTGCAAATGGCAAGATTTCATTCATTTTTATGGGTGAGTAACAATCCATTTTGTGTGTTTATATATTATCCTTTGAGTAAATACTTAGCAGTGCAATTGCTGGATTGTAGGGTAGTTCTATTTTTAACTTTTTGAGGAACCTCCATACTGTTTTCCAGAGTGGCTGTACCAGTTTGCATTCCTACCAACAGTGGAAGAGGGTTCCCTTTTCTCTGCATCCTCACCAAAACCTGTAGTTTCTTGAGTTGTTAATTTTAGCCATTCTGACCGGTGTGAGATGACATCTCATTGTAGTTTTGATTTGTATCATGAGGAGTGATGTTGAGCATCTTTTCATGTGTCTGTTGACCATCTGTATGTCTTCTTTAGAAAAATGTCTATCCATGTCTTTTGACCATTTCTTAACTGGATTGTGTGTTTTTTGGGCGTTGAGTTTTAGAAGTTCTTTACATATTTGGATACTGACCCTTTATCAGATATGCCACTTGCAAATATCTTCTTAAAGTAAACTTACAGGAAGTTACATTTTAAGTGTGAATTTTTCACGAAAAAATATATTGTTATAGAAAATTTTAATTTGCTCATTAGGTTATTAATGAATTCACTATTATGTGTTAAAGTTGCCATAATATGTGTGCACGTGTTTTTGGAAAGCATTAACTTACAGATTTTATCCTTCCTCATCAAGCTGTCTGGTATAAAATGTGACTCTTATAGATTCAAACACCAAATCAATGCTGATACATATTCTTCCAAAGCACCTTCTTTCTCTCTTTAGTGCTCTCAAATCTGGGGCCTATCCCTGTCAGACTACAATTAGCCAAATTCAACGATCTTAATCCATCTTTATTATATTTGGTAGATAATTAGAATTCGATGGTGATCATCAACACCTTTATTAAACCACATCTTCCTTTGCCTTCCATAAAACTATACTATTCTAGGTCTCCTCCTATATTTTAGATTCTTTGCCTTTACCATTTGTTCACTTTTTTTCTCCTTTTGGATTTATACAGCACCATCAGCTTCTTTGCTGAGCTGGTACTACAATTTCAACTTTCTATCAATCTTTTATACTTGCATATTTTCTATTACCTTTAACTTAATATGTCCAAACTTATTAGACTACATTCCATTCCTCTCAGCCACCAACAAAACTACCCAGAAGCCAACCTGCTTTCCCAATATCTGTTATTGTGTAAGCTATCCCTCCAGTTCAGCAAAAGAAGTAAGTACACATTACAGAGTATATACAGGAATTGATGAGTAACTCTACAGGAGGATACAGGAACAATTACAACAGTAAATTCTGGCCTGAGTTTGAAGAATAAGAAGGGCAGGACAGGCTGAACAGCAGAAATATTATGGAATAGTGGTCAAAAGCATAGATGCTGGAGCCAGATGCCTGGATTCAAATATCAGCTATACTTCTTATTAGCTGAACAACCTTGAAAAGTTTCTTAACCCTTTGTTGCCCCAATTTTGTCATCTGTAAAACAGTAATAATAATTCTTGTGAGGATTAAATGAATTAATACAAATAAAGCTCTTATATAAACACTTCCAAGCATATAGTAATTGCTACATACAGGTCTATCCTGCTGAGAGATGACCAAAGACACATGTGGAAATGGGAAACAGGATGGCATGTTCAGAGCATTCACAATGAAGTGATAACTGAGTGACTGAGTGATAACAGTGACTGAGGGGCAAGCAGGGGTCAGATAACAAAGGGCCCTAAGTGCATGTCGGGGTTTGGCTTTAATGCATAGTGATGAACATCATTTAGACATTTGTAAAAGAAGTGAAGCTAGAAGTGAAGATACTAGGGAATATTTTGACTAAAGAAAAGGAAACAGAACGCAGCGACATAATTTAAGAAGCCACTGGAGAATCCAGGTGAGCAATGATGAGACACCATTAGCATTGAATACCTTCCTCATCTCATTTTCTCCCCACTGAAACCAAACGCAGACTTCAGAATTCAGTGACAGCTCCCTTGTTTCTTATTGCTGTAAGAGAAATTTCTTTCCAATGAACTTCCATGGGATTTGGATGTATACGTCCAAACCGAAACACTTTTGAGAGTGAAGGAGGATACTGTTGATAATCATGCAAAAGCAAGAGGCATAAACACAGACTCTCCCAGGCAAGCCAGGACATAGGATCACCTCATATATGCCATTGGTGTGACATTTAAACTGCCAGGATGCAGTGGTTTGGAATGTGGGTTGCTTCCTTTGACCAGCCTCCCTCTCCACTTCTGCCACAAGAACACAAACACCACATAGTGTCTGATAGGCAGAGATTGGCCTTAAATACCTTTTACTCTTTACACTGCTTTGCATACAGAAGGTTTTCCGTGGATATTTAGCAAATAAACAAATTAATTAATTTTAGCATTGCTCAAAATTATTCCATTTTCAAGTTATTTACCCCTCTAAGATATTTTCCCCTTTACTTATATACTATGTCAGAGGGCTGTCATTATACATAAGACATATGAAGTAATAAAACATCATAAGAGTTATAAATGAATATCAACCTTGGTATATTATAGAAATATTGGATGTATATAATAAATATTATAAATGGATGAGCATTGTATCCTTCCATAAGAGTACATACACTACCTCTCTATTACCTGTAAAGAAAAGGAGATAGATAGATAGATAGATAGATAGATAGATAGATAGATATAGGTATAGATATGTATATACATAAATATTTCCAAGGTATAAAAGTTCATAAATTGATTTTTAACTCTTCAGAACTTAAGGATTATATAATACTCACCCCGTTCTTTGCTATGGTGGAACTATTGAGCTTGCCATTTTAAATTTATTCCTCTAAAAGGAATTAGGGCTTTGGACCTTGGTTTTCAACATCGCTTGGCCTGATTCTTAACTGCATTATTAATGCTCATCTTTTATCAAAGATGGTGAAGAAATGTCCCGTTCAGCAGTATTTCTTGCAGGCATAGAAAACACAAATTTCTAAAGGCAAACAGATTGTGCCTTTGATCAACCTCGATTATAAGTGCAGCCATTTGCCCAACCTTAGGGAAAAGTCTGTTGAGTTATACTGACTGCTAACCTAAAATAGGTGCAAAGCTAGAGCAAAATATAGTAACTATAAGGTTATGATCATATAAATAAGTAAAGAGATGGATAATAGGATTTATGGAGAATGGAGAAAGTACCTGGAAATATTTTTTTTCAGAGACAAGGAAACTGAATGAATGCATTCATTCAAACACAGCAGAGTTTGTCCTATTTGTCATATGTTAGATTTGTTAAAATAAAACTCAGTACACAGTTAATTGCATGAAATTTAGTACCATCTAGGTATGTCCCACAACGTTATGACACTGCCTCTTTGCCACACTAAAGTTTAGGTATTGCCATGGCAAATCAATGCAAGGATAACTTCAGGGTGGTAGGTGTCAAGTTACTGAGTCTATCGTAAACTCTCTTACCTTTCAATAATCTTAGAGCAATTTTCTTTCTTTCTTTCTTTTTTAAACATCTAATTCTAGAAACTTACCAGGGAAATAGCTAAAAATGCAATTGAATCAGAATCTCTAGAAAAGGACTTGAAAATTTCTATTGAGTTATGCTGTTAGAATGTTCTGGGAGAAAGCTATAATAAGCCCCCCAGGAGTCTCATCAGCAGAAAGTCTGTGAAATCCTGACTTATGGGTAGGTAGTCTGGTAAGGTTCAAGGACCTCAGGAGCTCATCATTAGTTGATGATAGTACTTAATTAATAAAATACTTAAAGGTCAGAATGTGCTGGCATCACCAAGTAGCACCCCCGAGTTAGAGTTTGATTCAGTATGATACTGTGAAGTGCCCAAATACTGTCCAGAAATCTGGGCTGAATGAACAGAACAAAATAGCTTAATCTTCAGCACATATGATAAGTTCTAACATCAGAGACACAATCGGCTCATACAGACCTTTATAAAAATTAGGAAAGATCCCCTTTTCTCCTCTGGGGAAAACAACTCTGCACTGGGATAAAAGATTTGGCAATTGGGACATGGGCTGGATTTCAACTGGTATCATTGTGCAGGACAATCTGAGGCACTGGTGGTCATTTATTGATATAAACTACCAATACCAAGAGAGACCACATACGAATGATTAACTTTTAGGCCAATGACGATTCTAATATTGCAAGGCTATGGAACCCTTTTTTTCTCCCAAATAACATCTTATGATAAATGTGAAATCAAAAAGTGATGGTAAGGAATGGGACCAGTACCTATGGGTCTCTGCAACGTTCACTGAAGTGTGATGTTGTTGCTATTGTTTTTTGACTGAGCTATAAAAATAACACATACCTTTTATTTAAGAAAAAGAGCTAATGGGGCGCCTGGGTGCTCAGTTGGTTGAGCATCTGACTCTTGATTTCAGCTCAGGTCATGATCTCATGACTGGTGGAATCGAGACCCATTTCAGGCTCCATGCTAAAAGCACAGAGCCTGCTTGGGATTCTCTCTCTTTGATCTTTCACTCCTTGTGTGTGTGCGTGTACACACACACTCTCTCTCTCAAAATAAATCAATAAAGATTTTAAAAAAGAAAAGAAAAAGAACTAAAACGGCACAGAAAAATATAAAATCTTATTTTCCCACTCTCTCTTTGAACAGTTTCTTGAGTAACGCTCCAGGAATTGTTTTATACATAGGTAAACATATTCTTTATTTGTTATTATAAATAACATTTTTCATGTTGTTCTGCAATTTGACCTTTCAATTAATATATCTTGCATATATTTTCAAGTGGCATATATAAATCTACCTCATTCTTTTTAAATGGTGCACAATGTTCCATTCTATAGATTAATTAATGGGTACTTCTTTTTTTTTAATTTTTTTATTGTTTATTTATTTTTGAGAGAGACAGAGACAGAATGCAAGTGGGTTAGGGGAAGAGAGAGAGGGAGACACAGAATTGGAAGCAGGCTCCAGGCTCTGAGCTGTCAGCACAGAGCCTGACACGGGGCTTGAACTCACAAGCCGTGAGATCATGACCTGACCCGAAGTCGGATGCTCAACCGACTGAGCCACCCAGGCGCCCCAAATTAATGGGCCACTTCTTTTTTTTTTTTTTTTTTTTTTTTCTTTTATTTATTTTGGGACAGAGAGAGACAGAGCATGAACGGGGGAGGGGCAGAGAGAGAGGGAGACACAGAATCGGAAACAGGCTCCAGGCTCCGAGCCATCGGCCCAGAGCCTGACGCGGGGCTCGAACTCACGGACCGCGAGATCGTGACCTGGCTGAAGTCGGACACTTAACCGACTGCGCCACCCAGGCGCCCCAATGGGCCACTTCTTGATGGACATTTAAAATTTTCCAGTTTTGCTTTGTAGTTACTAGGTTGTAATGAATATCTTTGTTCCTGGATTTTTGTGAAATCTATAGGTCTCTCTGTTGGATATGTTTCTAAATTGGATTTTGTAGGTCACACATATTCACATTTTCTATGTTTCTATGTTTCTATGTCCTATACCTTACATGGTATAGGACAGTGCCAGCACTGTACTTTTTTAAAAGTTGAGTAAGTTAATAACCTACCAACATGGATAAATATTGAAAACTCTTCTCACAATATCTTCAAATTTAGGATCAAAAACATAATGCCAATAACACATTTTTTTTTTTGCAGTGAGCCCAAAACAAATCAGCATACATAACAATGTCATATTTCAGATGATGGGAGCCACATATCATCACATTATTATTCAAAGAAAATGCCTACTTGACAATGAAAATGAGGAGTTAGGGCGAATACTATTAGCCCATATGAAGCTATTCAATTCCTGTGTATCCTATGAATGATAAATAATGTAATTTAAATTAATTATCTATGAACATTTATACTTAAGTTATCTCATTTAACAATACAGTTTTTCTTTTAAAATATTCAAAAGTATTGGAATATTTATTTCTGAAATAGAAATTATCTCTATTTTTCATGACAATAGCAAAACATGATTATTGTAACGAAGTCAAGACTATAAAATTTACACAGTAGAAAATAAGAAGCCCAAAGACAAATACTGCTAAAACTTGGTTTATATTTTTTCATAAAATATTACTACATGTATCATTAGATCCAAACATTTACTTAACCTTTCAAACTTCCAAAACTACTATTTGTCAATCATTTTTCTAGAAGACCAGAAATACTGTTCCAATAAAATCTGTAACACCTTGAACTCATTTATCTGTCCTGAACATTAGATTCTCATTTACAAAATGAAGGGCTTGAAAAGACATGGATTTTCAATGTCCATTCTAGTTTCAAAACATTATTTTTCGGAGAATAAAACCAATTTCTGGCAGCATAAAACAATAAACTACCATAATTAACATGGTAAATCAAGTAAACCTTACATTAGTTTTCTAGGCTTTTTTTTTTTTTTAACGTTTATTTATTTTTGAGACAGAGAGAGACAGAGCATGAATGGGGGAGGGGCAGAGAGAGAGGGAGACACAGAATTGGAAGCAGGCTCCAGGCTCTGAGCCATCAGCCCAGAGCCCGACGCAGGGCTCGAACTCACGGACGGCGAGATTGTGACCTGAGCCGAAGTCGGCCGCTCAACCGACTGAGCCACCCAGGCGCCCCAGTTTTCTAGGCTTTTAAGACAATATACAAAGGTTTCTTCATGAGAAGGGATAGGTGCTATCACACATTAATTTTGGCACAATAACTGTTAGGGATAGAAAAAAATACAGACATTACAGAAGGTCACGACCAGTTCTTAGGAACCCATAAAAAATGTTTTTCTTTCTGCTGTGGAAGGCTGTATTTCATGAGGGAGTTCACGTCCCAGTCTCTAATGCAACTCTGAAACAGAATCTAACTGTGGATTAACCTGCCAAATCTAGTCTCCTTGATATTGTCTGAATTACAGTTTGGAAATAAATCATTGGGTTTTAGGGTCTGTTATATTCAGGTACACATCTTGAGAGCATCTTCTAAACCAATAATTGGGGATCAAGTTCTGTCTAGACTTCAGCTAATTTAGTCTCAGAAGCCATGAAGGTTTTTGGTCTTAAACTTCTTTCCATCCACTGCACTATACAGAACTATGAACATCAACTATGTAGAAACTGTGACTTTCTAAAGTGCTCTTACTAACTATTGAAATACCACATGAGCTTCCTATGCTAGACTAAGGCCAGTTATTATTTTAGCATCTAGATTGTTCTCTGTATCCATTGTAATACCCTAATGATGAAGCAAGTTTGGTCAATAAAGAATCTTAATATCATATTTTATAATTTTTACTTAAAGCAATGATTTTGAAAGCATGGTCCCCAGACCAGTAGCATCAGCATCACTTGAGAATGTGTTAGAAATTCATATTTTGGGGTCCTCAGCCATGAACTAGAACCTTTGCAGGTGACACCCTAGCAATCTGTGTGTTAATAAGCCCTCCAGGTAATCCTGATGTATGCTCAAGTTTAAGAACCACTTCTTGTCTTATGCATGGGGCAATGATGTCCCCCAGTGGCCAAAAACCCATACACTATTTAAATACATGTGTATATTTAAAATAATTACCAAAGACAATGTTCACATTTTTCTTTTTTCTTTTTTTTAATGTTTGTTTATTCTTTAGGGAGAGACAGAGTGTGAGTGGGGGAGGGGCAGAGAGAGAGGAAGACACAGAATCTGAATCTGGCTCCAGGCTCTGAGCTGTCAGCACAGAGCCTGACATGGAGCTTGAACTCAGGAGCTGTGAGATTATGACCCGAGCTGAAGTCGGATGCTTAACCAACTGAGCCACCCAGGTGCCCCTCGCTATTTTCTAATGGGTTTGAAATTTAGTCTGAAAATTCATGTGTGTGTGCAAAAAACTTCCATTTCTTTTTCTTCTTTTAAATCTAATAAAATCCAAAGCTTAGTATCAGTCTCATTAGATTGCCAGGAAATCAATTCTCACTCAGTATTAACATTCATCTCTCCCAGGACTTAACCAGAATCCAAGAGGCTCATATGGTGTTCAGAAAATGGGAGAAACTTCTTGATCCTCTGGTCCGTGACAGCTTCTGATGACATCCTTACTGTAGAAACTACAGTGGATGCCTGATGTCAGTATTACAGAATCAGTTCTACTGGGCACACCATGTTGCCATTTATGTGAGGTCTCCCTTCCCTCTGGGTGCACTGCCACAGATCAGGGGTGGATGCCTGAAATTACAGGACCCTATTGACTTTTGTCCCTGTCTCTGTCTCTGGAAAGTGTTTCTCCCCCTCTTGCTTCAGGGGCACTTCTCTGGCCCCTTTCACCCACCAAGAAACCCCGATCTTTTATAAAAAGAACTTTTACTTTACAAAAGTTCCAGAAGTCTTCTAAAGTGCTGTAAAAAAGAATTTCCTGAGGTGATGAAATTGCCCTCTATGGATTTGAAATGTGTCTAGTGCAATTGATGATTTAATTTTTATTTTAACTAATCATAATGTAAACTTAAACAGCCTCATGTGGTTAGTGGCTACTTTATTGGACAGTACAGTTCTAGAGACCTTTGCTTTCACCCTGTTACAAAATACTAATGGCCTAGTCATCCACATAAATCAAAGAATGGAAACTACAGAGAGCGATACAAAATAGCATCTCAAAAAAAGTTCTCTGGTGATGAGTATAGGAGTGTTCATTACATCGTTCACTTTTTACCCGTTTGAAAATTCTCAAAATAAAAACATGGTAAAAAATATACTGCCACCAACTAAAGCTAGGTATAAATGGTTTTATGAGCAGGGATCCTGAGGTGTGAGCTCCAACTGTTTTAATTCAGCTAATTCAGATAAGAGGTAGGGCCGATGAGGAGGACCCTGTGAATGAGAAACCAGGAGTTGGGTGTGAAGAGAAAACCTGGATACTTTGGGGTGAGAAAAAAAGTCTCAGCTGTCAGAGGGAAATGGAAGCTGTGGTTCTGAACAGGAAAGGCATTCTTCCTGAGGGAGATAGAGTCAGCTGCCTTCTGGATGGAGGGAAAGCCATGTGCCTCAGGCTTAAGATGACACTCTTATGAGCTTTTGGTCTAATTTCTTGTAGATAAAAAAGTCAAGCTGGAGGAATAAGAGGTATTTAGGGCAAACACATTTGAATGACAAGCTGGGGGAAGCAATTCAGTGGAGCAGAGTTACCACACGGTGGCTACTAACACAGATGCTGAAACGGATGCACAGGGAAGAGAGAGACTGGTGGGAAAGGCAGGGAAAGGAAGGTCTGTGAGGAAAATTACATTGGACATACTTGAAGACAATCACATTACAGCAGAGCATCCTTTATGACCTCACGTGTACTGGGCATGAAGCCAGAGTTCCTCATTTATTTTTGCAGACTCAACATTGTACATTAGCATGTATTGCCTCTAAGGAATGTTGGTGACTACTTGGAAACAAATACTGCCATAAACAAAGTTATCAAGAATCAGACACCTAGAAAGCTAAGGCCTGGTTTTTCTCAACCTTAGGGTAAAACTTAGAACAGACCTCTGGTTATCTCACATCCAGAAATAATAGAGCGTCTGGGAAGATGGCAGTGTGGATCTGATGTTAGGTAAGATTTTTTAAAATATGAACATGGATCCAAGTGAGTAAATTCTAGGCTGAAGGGAGAGTTATCTTTATTCTTTGTTCTTATTTTATCAACCAGATACAGATTCTTGAAAGGAGTAGAAAGAAAGACAAATAGCATCTCGTGAAGATGTTCTGTATATGGTGGTTGTAAGCATTTAAATAATTCATTAGTTCTATTTCAAAATACCAGACTCTTCTGAAAAATATTTTTCTGTATCTTCTGTCTCCTACTTTTGCATAGATGAAATGTCAAAATACAATCAAGAAAACCAAGAAAAAAATAACTTCCTGGTAAGTCTCCATCATGAAATTTGAGTAGAAACAGCCCCTATATCTGATAGTGAGCAAAAGGCAAATTTTCTATTATCTGGCAGTTTTCAGCCGTCAGATATCTGAGCTGCATGGGTATTTTTAAAGAAAAACAAAGAATCAGTGGCCAAAAAGAAGGAATTGAGTAGGAGTTGTGTCTGGAATGTAACAAGTGATGTTAATTTCCCTTCATTCTTAATACATTAATTCCTAAAACTGGGAAGAGACCACTCAATTTAGTGGCTTGCTTAACTGCATTTCCTGAAAGAGCTATCAAAGCTGTCACTATCTATAATTTATTCATTTCCTTTTGTGAATATCTATTCAATATCTACCTTTACTAGACCTTAAAGAACAGGAAGGCAGGAACAAGAATTTTGCTGTTGTAGGCATTCATTAAGCGTTTGGTGCATGAATGAATGAATGACTAAATAATACATTTTTAGAAATTAGATCACTTCTTCAACTTTCTCCATTGTGTTATTAAGCAAAAGAAATGTAAAAGGCATGTGTCTGAGCATTATTGTCTTCTCCCTAACTTAAATGAATCAAATTGTAGAATTTTAAATGTAGAATTTTAAATGAGTTATGACAATCGTATCTTTTATGTCCTCATTATAGACTTTGATGTGGACCATGGCTTGTGGTATTTTCTGCTGCACACCAAGTGCAGATTATGCCACGTGCTTTGAAAATCAGACTAGCCGTTACAAGTTGTCCATTATCACAACCGTTTAGCCTGACTATGAATGTTGGAACCATAAGAAAACAATCCTCGTGAAACCAATCTTTAAAAGGAAACTAATGAAAAATATTACCTAGCCTTGAAGTCTTGGCAAGTAACCACTTTTTTCCTTCTAGATTGTCATTACCTAACCTCTAGGCATGGAAAAAAAGCAAACGGTCATTGCCTACTCAACACATTTAAAATCTGATTAGGACAATTTCCAAGCATATCAACTAAAGTAAAATAATTAACAATGGGATGGAAATTTGGAATCCATGTAAAAATATTTTGCAAAGAACATTTAAACCTCAGATCTTTACCACTATTTTTGAAGTATCTTTAAGCAGAAATAGGAAATCTCTTAATCCATTACATTTCAATTTAATTCTATGACCTGAAGAAATCTATGAGCAACTGACAGAGTTGGCTGATGGGTACAAACATTAAAAAATGCATAGGCTGGGAATGCAAGCTGATGCAGCCACTCTGGAAAACAGTATGGAGGTTCCTCAAAAAGGTAAAAATACAACTACCCTACCACCCAGCAACTGCACTACTAGGTATTTATCCAAGGGATACAGGTGTGCTCTTTTGAAGGGACACATGCACCCCAATGTTTATAGCAGCACTCTCAACAATAGCCAAAGTAAGAAAAGAGCCCAAATGTCCATCAATGGATGAATGGATAAAGAAGGTGTGGTATATACATACACACACACACACACACACACACACACTCACACACACACAATGGAGTATCACTCGGCAATCAAAAAGAATGAAATCTTGCCATGTGCAACTAGGTGGATGGAACTGGAGGGTATTATGTTAAGAGAAATTAGTCAGAGAAAGACAAATATCATATGACTTCACTCATATGAGGACTTTAAGAGACAAAACAGATGAACATAAGGGAAGGGAAACAAAAATAATATAAAAACAGGAAGGGGGACAAAACATAAGAGACTGAAAAATATGGAGAACAAACAGAGGGTTACTGGAGCCAGCGTGGGAGGGGGGATGGGCTAAATGGGTAAGGGGCACTAAGGAATCTACTCCTGAAATCATTGATGCACTATATGCTAACTAATTTGGATGTAAATTAAAAAAAAAATTAATTAATTAAAAAGATGCACAGGAATTAAATTTTTTTTTTTTAAATAAGCTGTATATCCAACGTGTGGCCCCGAACGCAGGACACCAAGACCAAGAATCACAGCCGGGTGCCCCATGCATAGGAGTTAATCTTATCAGGTTAAAATCAGCAGTATCATTAAAGTAAAATATTTTTAAAAACTTGCTATCATTATCAGAAAGGTTAAAACAAAGGATTAATTTAATGCGCATTCTAACAAAGGGGATCGCTGCAATGCCTGTAAAGGTGAGCTTTCTGTAAAGAACCCTGATTTTTCTGCGCCACCTTGCGGTGATAATACGATTACTGCAAGTGAAAGTGATAAAAGTTTTTCTTTGCGTTGTTCCGGCCTTCAAAGAGCCGCATTGCGGTAACCGGCCCCTACACAAACGTGCAGAAAATGGTGTCTTTCTTTGTAGCTAGCGATCGGAAGGAGACTGCTCTTTTTCCTACTACCTCCCCCATTTCCTTTATTCCGTCATTCCAAATCCACCTCCCTCCTAATGCCGCTCCGCACTCTGACCCCTTCGCCAACCGCAGCCGCCGCACCACCCGGTGCCGCCCCCTTCCCCTTCCGCAGCCCTTCCTCCGGGTCTTCGCAGCACCTCCTCCCCGCGGCACCTCCTCCTCGCAAATCCCTGCGTTGAGAGCCCGCCCCCTGCTTCCGGCAGCCAATGGCAGCCCGGCCCCGCCCCGCCCCTCCCGCCGCTTCCAGAAGCTCTAGTGGGGTTTGGGCCTGGGCTGCGGGACTCTGAGCCCCCCGGTGAGAGCCATGGATTCGCAGGGGCTGAAGGTGAGCGGACGGGGCCTGGACGCAAGTTGCCTCTGCCGGCGGCGTGGGCCCGGAGGGCGTGGGGAGGAGAGGACTTCGCGAAGGCGTCGTTATCCTGCTGTGCCTTTGCTGCCCGGGTTCGCCAGGCGTCCCAGTCGGGCGGTGCTGGCCTGTAGCTGTATCACCAGGGCCACCTCCATGGGCCCTGCCTTGGAATCTTGAAGCCCGGGCAGTCAGCTGCTAACGAATTGCCGTTAGTGTGCGTGTCCCACCCCGTTTAGGTTGTTTACTTTTACTTTGTATCCCGTTTGTTCCGGATGCTTGGTCAACGAATAACACCCACTGCGCCTCCCGGTGCGATTTTTAAGGATTTAATTAAGCAAACTAGTGTCAATAAACCGATTGCACAGAACAGGAACACGAAAGATTATATGAAAACAAAGTGCTAGGCTTGAAAATGGAGGAGTCTTTATTTTGGGGTGATGGGCTTCTTTATCACCGATTCATCTATTAAGCAAATATTTTGTGACGGTCCACTGAAGAAGTGATCTAAAAACAGGGACATGAGGCTTGAGAATTAAGTTTCTTTGTAGGATGATGATCTCCCATTTGTTCACTGATTCACTCTTTCAGCACATGTTGATGGAGGGCTCGCTGTGTGTACATTGGCAGCTGGAGAGAGTGATGAGCAGACCTGAATAGCCCCTGCCTTCACAGATTGTACAATCTAATGCTGGACAAAAACCTTAAATTAATTAGGGGCACCTGGGTGGCTCAGTCGGTTGAGCGTCCGACTTCGGCTCAGGTCATGATCTCGCGGTCCGTGAGTTCGAGCCCTGCGTCGGGCTCTGTGCTGACAGAGCCTGGAGCCTGTTTCGGATTCTGTGTCTCCCTCTCTCTCTGACCCTCCCCTGTTCATGCTCTGTCTCTCTCTGTCTCAAAAATAAACGTTAAAAAAAAAAATTAAAAAAAAAAACAAACCTTAAATTAATTCAACAAGTATTTATTCAGTGCCCACTATGTTGCTGGCACTGTTCTAAGCCCTGAAAATAATAAGTCCTGCAATATTAAAGCTAAGAAAAACACTCCCAGTCTTAGACTTACATTTGACTGGGGGGAGTCAGATGGTAAGTAGTGTGTTAGATGGTGAAAAGTTAGATGGTGAAAAGTGGCAGTGACAGAGAGTCCTGGAGAGTCTTCTGATTTTTTGCTTGAGTTACATTATTTTCCAAAGCCCTCCCCATCTCCTTAATTTTTTTCATAACTTTAATTTGTCCTTTGCACTATGAACTAAGTGAACTTTTCAATAAAAACACTTTCATGCCTAATACTGTTATGTGGCTCTTCATCACTTAGACTAGAGGAGTAAATCCAAGTCCTTAACATGAGGCCCTGCTAGACCCTACCTTTCTCTCCAACCTCCTCATCCTAGAATCTGCGTCTTAACATAAGACTCTAAAACAGGGAATGGCAAACTTTCTCTGTAAAGGGTCAAATAGTACGTATCTTGGGCTTCACAGGCCATAGGGCTCCTGGCATCTAACCTGCCATTGCAGCTTGATAGCGACCATAGGCAATACTTAAACAAATGAGCGAGCATGGCCCTGTTCCAGTAAAACTTTATTTATGGACACTAAAATTTGAATTTCTTAGAATTTTCACATGTTATGAATATTTGTTTTGTTTTGTCCCCCCCCCCCGCCAGCTGTTTGAAAATGTACAAGCCATTCTTAGTTTGCTGACCATACCCAAAAAAAAAAAAAAAAAAAAAAAAGAGCAGCTGGCTATAGTTTGTCAATCCCTGCTCTACAATACAGGATGACTTTAAGTCCTCTCCATCGCCTCTCCATCCTTGTGTTTCACTGCTGATTTCTTACCAGTGCTGATTTCTTATCTCTGTTGCTGTAGTTCCTCTGCCTGGTAACTCCTCTACCCTCCTCAAGGATCATGAAGGGGAAATATGTGTACGTGTGGACGGAGTGAGGAGTTCATGATTCAAGAGGGAATTCTGAAGTCCACCCAGAGAATCTTTTTATTCTTCTGTCATCCCACACCCCAACCTCATTCTTTACATCCCTACAACACTTTATAAGCTCTTTTCTTGCTTGTATTTATGGCATGGTTTTAGTCTTTGGATTCTAGTCTCAGGTTAAAATTTTAAGCCTTTCTGGGTCAGGAACCATGTCTTATTCATCTTCACATAAACAGTATCTAGCCCAGTGCCTGGGACTGGTAGGCAGTCAGTAAACATTTGTTGGTCTGAACAAACCAAGGAGTGGTAATAGATGTGAGAGTAGGAAGTAGACTAGAGAAACAGAAGAGCCTACTGACTGGTTAGAATTAGTGAGACTGGGCAAACTGGAAGGGAGGATGCCATGACTTGATTTCTGGCTTGGGTAGAGGGGGCAAATGGAAAGATAAATCTGGAGCTTTGATGAGAGGTCTTGACTGGACACTACGTTTTTTTATTTCATCAGTGTATTGGGCTCAGAGGAACTTACTTTTCTTAGAACAGGAGTTTTACAGTATGATACTGTTAATTAATCCTCACAATGGTCTATAAATGATTAGTGGCATTTTACAAATGAGCAAACTAAGGTGTGTAAGATGGACCAGAAATTTAAAACCAGGTCTTTTCACCTTAAATCCATGTCCTTTTTATGATACCTTTCAGGAAAATTATAGATGCTTGGTGATAGTAAATGTTGAATAGAAGTCAAGTAAGATGATATTAACATTGTCCTTAGTTGTGGCAAACAAAGAGTTCATCTGCAATCTTAGGGAAGGGCACAGGAGGAAAAGTGCACTTTACTGAAGCGTGCTGTGTGGGTAACTGGGAACAAGAGAGCAGTAACCACAAGGAGGGAAGCAGAGTAAAAGTTAAAAGGGAATGTTTGCCTAAGTGTTCAAGAGAAGCATGTGGACTGTAGCCCTTCAGAAACAACACACTAAAAAAGAGCAGTCTAGGGACGCCTGGGTGGTTCAGTCAAACGTTTGACTTTGACTTGGGTCATGATCTCACGGTTCACGGGTTCGGTTCACGGGTTCGAGTCCGGTGTTGGGCTCTGTGCTGACAGCTCAGAGCCTGGAGCCTGTTTCAGATTTTGTCTCTCTCTCTCTCTCTCTCCCTCCCCTTTCCCCCACTCACGCTCTGTCTCTCAAAAATAAAAAAATTTTTTTAAACAGTCTAGACATTCATATTTCAATCTTTTCAATCACTGCTTCATCTATATTTCTCCCTCCTGCTATATGGGCTGCAGAATCAGAGTAGGTGAGTATGGGATGGTCCAAATTGGTTTATGGAGGTGGATCAGGTCCATTACAGAAATAGTGAATATGGCTTCCTTCTTTGATTAGGTTAGCAACTAAGCCTTAGGTATGATCCTGAGAGAAAGGTGTAAAGCATAGACTCAATTAATCAGAACTTAGTATCTCCTGATAGTAGTTTTCTGCCAAGTAAATCTAAATAATATAATTTTGAAAAAAGCTTAAAGGTAATAATTTCCATTTAAAAAGTTTAGATCATTTGTTCTTACTGACAGTTCTTTGTTGTAGAACTCAGAAAAAAAGATATTTGACAGTGAATTGCTGAATTCAATTTGTCATTACTTTGTAATGCTCTAAAAACAAAATAGAAGCAAGATTCTTTTTTAAAAAAGAATCCTGTGGTCTGGCAATGGAAGGCTCTTACTAGTCCTGTTTTTGTCAATTTTCCCATTTTCTTTTCTTTTATGTTTTATTAAGTTTATTTTGAGAGACAGACAGAATCCTCCCCCCCACACACACACACAAGTGTACATGCAAGTGGGGGAGGGGCAGAGAGAGACGGAGAGAGAGAGAATCCTCAGCAGGCTACCTACTGTCAGCAGTGTGGGACTCGAACTCACAAACTGTGAGATCATGACCCCAGCCTAAATCAAGAGTTTGACGCTAAACCAACTGAGCCCAGGCATCCCTGTTTTCCCATTTTCTAAAACCTTTAAGAAAATGTGGGCAAAGGAAAGAGGCAATAGTAGCCTAATTTCAGTATTGTTAAATAATTTAGAAAAAAAAGATTGAAATTATTAGAAAACATTGAGTTTTTTCAAAAATTTTGTGTTCATTGTGTTTTGCATTTGTTACTGTTAAGTGCTAGCCTTTAACAATATTTTCAGGAACTTGGAAGGAAAAAAGAACCACATTATCTAATTTTAGATTATTTAAAATTTTAGATTAATATCTGCTTCTTAAGGTATTTGAACACCAAAATCTCTTTTAACATTTAGTCCCTGTTTCCTTTTAGACTTTGATTAATTACTATTGTCAGGAGAAATATTTCCATCATGTATTACTTACTGCCAGTGAAGGAGTTAAGAGGTATGGCAGTGACCCAGTCTTCAGGTTTTATCATGCCTATGGTACATTAATGGAAGGTATGTGCTAATTATTAAACATGTTCCATAAGTTTTAAATTCTTGTTTTGTACTATGAAGTTTTTCACATTATAATTTTGATTTTCAGGTAGAACTCAAGAAGCTCTTCGGGAATTTGAGGCTATTAAAAATAAACAAGATGTATCACTTTGTTCTCTAATTGCACTGATATATGCCCATAAAATGAGTCCTAATCCAGGTATAGTATTTAAGTATAATGCTTAGGACAATATTTTCTACTCAATTCATTTTGATTTTTCTCAATTACCATAACATTTAGTCTGATAATCTATATTACAATTTTCTATAGTTACCATTTTATATATTTGTTTTATCTTCCTGACAAGGTTACTGATTTATCAAGCACAAGAAATACGTGTCTTTTATCACTTTCATATTCCTTATATCTTAGGGCAAAAGTTTCATTAATATATAGGGATCATTTGAAATAATATAAAGTTGTATATTAGCAATTATTAAACAAAGGACAGCCCAAAATAGGTTTACACATAAATTGCAGCCAACTTTAATTTTTTTTTTAATGTTTATTTTTGAGACAGAGGGAGACAGAGTGCGGGTGAAAGTGAAAAGATGAGCTACATACTAGAAAAAATATTTGCAATTCATTAACTGACAAGAAAATAGTATTTGAATATAAAAAGAACTCTTACAAAAATAAAAAGCCAATGTAATAAAATTATAGAATATGAACAGATAATACACAGAGAAAAGGCTGATACAAATATGAAGAGATGTTCAACTCTGTTAGTAAGTAGGGAAATTAAAATTGCAAAAAGATACCATTTTACATGTATCATATCAGATTGGCAAAATTTAAAATTTTTTTTGAATGTTTATTTATTTTTGAGACAGAGACAGAGTGTGAACAGGGGAGGGGCAGAGAGAGAGGGAGACACAGAATCTGAAACAGGCTCCAGGCTCTGACCTGTCAGCACAGAGCCCAATGCGGTGCTTGAACCCACAAACCGTGAGATCATGACCTGAGCCGAAGTCGAACGCTTAACCGACTGAGCCACCCAGGTGCCCCATTTTGCAGCCAACTTTATAGCTTATGTGCAAATCTATAGCTACATGCAGTTTCTCCCTTCCACTGTATCTTAAGCTTCTCAAAGGCCCATGTACATCCCTGCAGGGCAGGGAGGGGTGCTAGCTCTTAGAAGATATTCAGTAAATTTTTATCCAGTAGTAGGTTGGGAAATATAACTAGATTATAGAAAGAACCTTATGCATAAGCCAATAATTAAAATTGTGCGAACTGTCAACGAACAGTGATCTTAATGGCTGAAGCACACAATATCATAATTATAGGTAATAAAGAAGAAATAGTATTGTATTCTTTCATACATATCCAGTAACAGCTAATAACGTTACAAATGTACATCATGTTTCAAATAATTAGACTATAACCAGATGTCATAGAATGTCTTTTTTTAATATTAGAAAATTTTTTTCCGAAGCAAAGGTACCACATATCTCCTTTACCCTACATGTACTTGCACAGATCAACAAAAAGTTACTTAAAACATTAATGTGTTTAACAAGTAAACAAATCTAATGACTAGATGCTTACCTTCTGCAAGAGACTATGCCAAACACAGAGAATACAAAAGAATTGTAAGAAGTGACCCATGACATCAAGTTTGTAGTCTAGATAAGAAAAGAAAATGTAAAACCCATAAAGGTTAAATTCTAATGTTACTATTAAATAAAATTATGACAAATAAAACAAATGAGTTCATAATTAACTGAAAATGGTATGTACTATTAATCCATAGAAGAACAAAGCAAACGCTTTGTGTAAAATGGGGCCTTAATCTGGTTTTAGAAGCACAAGTAGGATTTGAATATAAAACATATATGTCGTACAGGGTAAATCAATGGGCAAATATGTGGAAGTGGTTCAGGATTAGCTCTTGTATGGATCTCCTTTCTCTGTGCTCCAGCAAGAGTGTATTTAGGTGGAACACAGAACTTGCATAGAGAGATGTAATCAGTAAATCTAAAAAAAAAGAGATTCGTACAAACTATTTTCCTCTTAGAATCAAGTTTTCATTTAATTGGTTATTCCCAAGAGTGTTGGTTCTGTTGGGAAATGTGATTTCCAGGACACTAAAAGGATGGAGGCAGAAATATTGTTTAGAAACACCTGAGTACAGACTTTACTTTCTACCATAGATGATTTTGAGTGGGCTTAAACTCAGGAGGGCCCCAGATGTCCATTAGTATTGCCTAGGAAGGGCTTAGATTATTCATGTCCGTTCTTCTACAGATGTAAGCCCTGATTATAAAAGGTCCATTAAGAACTCGAGCTCATATCTGGTAAGAGCCAGCTTTGTGCAGATGGTGTCACAGCAAACAGGTGGCCCACTTGAGACTTGATAGACACCTGGGCAGGAAAGTACAAATCATGCCCCTGCCCTGATGAGTTCTGTTTCTACAGCGTTCTGTCTCTGTATCCTGGCTACTTAATGAAAACTTCTATAGGTGTTCAAGTGGGTGCGTTGGAGGGTCTTCTTGCCAGGCAATCTGTATAGCCTTCCAGAAACAATTTCATTTCATGAACTCAAAGTCGTACCTTGGTGGTTCCACATTTAAGTTTTCATTGGTATTAGAGATAAAAGAAAGAGTTGTAATACCTTTTTTGAGTAGCCATTTCCAGAAAGGTAGTCAGAATCACAGCCTTCAGCTTTGACATTTCTTCTTCCTTATTGCATAGTTGATCCACATTCAGATTCAATTCAGGATTTGGATCGAATTGATAGTTGTGTCCTAAGCACACGTGTAATAGATTTAAAGGTTAGAGTTATGAGAGGTGAGCCATCTTTTTAAGGGAGCTGCTATGCAGTCAGTATTAAACCATGTAAATAATGGTAATTATACTACCTTTTATTGACCAATGAGAGCAGCCAGGAATGTTTACATATTTTAGAATTGGATTAGGGAGTTGGGTAATTTGAGTACTAGTCCTGGATTTGCCCCTAATAATTTCAGCATCATTGCTAATTTTTTCAAGTCCTGTTGCTAAAAAATTTGTATATTTAGCCTTTATATCTTGAGAATGACATAAACTATAGAACTGTAGTATGCATTACAGTGGTCATTAACCACATGTGGCTGTTTGAGTGCTGGAATGTATCTAGTTTGAGAACCCAAGTTTTAAATTAACTTTAATTCTAATTTTTAAATTTAAAACTGATACTTGATTCAGTTACTAGAAAAGTAATGTTTGGAATAATGAATATACGAATCTGTTGTTTTCATCTATAAATTTTAAGGAAGCTAAGTACAAATCACATAATTTTGAAGAGAATTTAGCATTATAACTGAGATGTACCTTGTAAAAAATACATATCAGATTTTTAAAATTTAATAAGAAAAAAAGTATCTCAATAATTTTCATGTCAATTGTGTGTTGAAATGATAATTTGGATAAATTAAGTTAAATAAAATATGTTAGTAAAATCAATTTTACTTGTTTCTTTTTACTTTTTTGATGTGGCTACTAGGAAATTTTAAATTACATATGTGACTTAATATTTTATTTCTGTTAGTGGTGTTCTAGAGAGAACTATATTCTGTGCTCTGTTAATCATCTGACCTATTATGAACACTTGATCTAGAATTTAATTTTTATTTAATGTCTTTTTTCCCCTCCTAGATAAAGAAGCTATTCTGGAATCAGATGCCAGAGTAAAAGAGCAGCGTAAAGGAGCTGGGCCAAAAGCTCTGTACCACGCAGGCTTATTTTTATGGCACATTGGTCGTCATGATAAGGCGAGAGAATATATTGACAGAATGATCAAAATGTCAAATGGCAGTAAAGAGGTAGCTGGTCTTCTTATTTTGAAATAGATACAATAAAGGAAGCTTACATATTAAGTAGTATTTATTCTGTTCTATTCTCAGTTTATAAATAACAGCTTTATTTTAATATTATTTTGTAAAATTGTGGCTGTCTAAAGTTGTCTATTTTTATGCTGTTAATTAACTCTTGAAAAAATCCCTCCCTGGTTCTTTCCCTTCCTTCCTTCCTTATCTCTATCTTTCTCTCTCACTCTCCTTATTGAACTGTTCTAGGTACGACATACCATTGTTTGCACTGTTAATAATACAAAGATCAGGAATACATAAACTTTACTTACATGGATGGGTCAATCTAGTAGTGTCATAGAGCACCTATCCAGCTAATATTGTTAGAACGTTTATAAATGGTGTGAGAGACATGTGATTGAAGTATTCAGAAAAAGAGTAATTAACAGTTCTTGCTCACTTACTTTGTGCTAGGCACTATTTTGGTACTTAAGGAGAGATCACATCTATAAATGTTAGGAGAATGAGGATGAATTTCTTGAAGGAAGTAGCATTTGAGGTAAAACCTGAAACATGGATACAGCTTCCACATGCAAAGATGATGGAAAAGGGAAACAAATACTCCCAACGTGGGGAATAATAAATGGAAATGAGAAAAACAGATTGTTGGTTCTGTGTACAGTAAGAAGCTCAATTTTGACGGGAACACTGTAGAAAAGGAGGGTGGAAGAAAAGCTTAGAGAGGTGGGTTGGGACAAATTGAAGGGCCTTGACAGCTAGCTACAAGTATTTCTATGAAATTTAGTAGGCATGGAGAGGTCATTGAGACTTTTAATTGTGGCAGTGGTATTATTAGAGTACAAATTCTGAAGACTGTTTTAAGTATGGTTTATAGGATGAACTGGCCTAAGGAGAAACTAGAGTGCTGCCCCCAAGTGGTAGTACATACTTTCCAGCAGAAGGTGTTTAAGGGCCTACACTAAAATATTGTACATATATGACCACTGTAATGCATACGAAAGCTTTATAGTTTATATCATTCTTGAGATATACGGGCTAAATTAGATGCAAATTTTTTAACAACAGGACTTGAAAATTTTAGCAATGACTCTAAAATTATTAGGGGCAAGATTTTGAGGTGTCAGATATCAAGATGTCTCTCTGAGGTCTTAAGTCTGGAGAGTTCAGATCCCAGTTAACATAAACAGAGAATATGTTGAGACGAGAAGGTAATCTTGGAGAGGGTAATGTATTTGGTTCCAGACATACTATGTTTCCACCTCTGGTGGAACAGTGAGATGGAGATAGTAGATGAGCTCTTAGGAAAAGAAAAGTTTAGAAAGAGGTATTGGACTAGAAATAAAGGTTGAGAATCATCCACACAGAAATAATAGTTGAAACGATTCAAATACAGACATTGATCTAGTGAGTAGAAATAGCATTTAGTATTCATTTCTGTCTTTTCAGGTGAAATATAGGGAGGTAAATATAATCTTAAAGATTTATAAGTTTATGAATTAACCTAGAAAAAAAATTTTTAAGACTTTATTTTTAAGTAATCTCTACACCCAATGTGGGGCTCGAACTCACAACCCCAAGATCAAGAGTTGCATGCTTTTCAACTGAGCCTGCCAGGTGCCCCTAGAAATTTTTTGATAGAAAAACAGATTTCACAACTTTTTATTTGACATTAAAAAGAAAAGTAACCTGTAGACATCTTCTTTCTTATTCTATAAACCTTATAATCCATTGGCTCCCTAACATTTCTGAAAGTAAGCATCTGTGACTTCTTCAGTCTTTAATTTCTGAGGCCATTTATCCTTGCATTTGAAATGCACTGGAGTAGTCACAAGGATTAAGACAGTTATCTTAACTTTAAAAGTTAAGATAGGTTATCTTATATATATATATATATATATATATAAGCAAGATATATATATATAAAGCAAGACACTTGTGTTTTTCCATCTCAGTTCACTTGGTCTGTTTGCCCAAAAAAAGAAGTAACACATTCTTGTTTATGTATTGAATTACATGTTTAACAACTTTCAATAATAATTTACTAGCAAAGTCCAAGATGAGACTACTGGTTATTTAGTATTAATGGAATATTTGACAAGTTTCTCAATATTGGACACATCATAATCTTAAGGGCTAAAATACATAACAGTTCCCAAAACTCGAGGCTGGAAAAGGTTTAAACCAGTTTTATTGAACACTGTTTTATTGTTCATAACATTTTTTGACAGAGTGATTGTTGTTACTAATTACAGAAAAGGACATTAGTTTTTACCTCTTTCATCAACATTTATTTCTTTTGTTTCCAATAAAATGGGAGTATGATTAGAATTTTTCATTCTACAGGGACAGGTTTTGAGAGCATGGCTTGATATCACAAGAGGAAAAGAACCTTATACTAAAAAAGCACTAAGATATTTTGAAGAGGGATTACAAGATGGAAATGATATTTTTGCTCTGCTGGGTAAGGTGAGTTGAAGTTAGGGTAAATAAATCATATTTTAAAATTTATTCATAATATATATATTTGAAACCCAACAAAACTGAGTAGTTCAAAAAAGATAGTAATTGTTATGTTACTTTTATCAGCTCTCAACTGTAAGAGGAACTTGCATTTTATTTGTATAGGACAGTGAACTACAAACTAGAGAAAGGTATTTCCTTACCAAATTCCTGAATCCCGATTGGTTTTAATTTGTTTTGTGGTGATGGTGGTGGTGGTGGTGGTTCCGGTGGTTCCGGTGGTTCCTATATTGCTTATTTACCAAACATTTATGGTTTGTCTAACATGTGCAAGGCATCACTGTAGATACCAGGGAGACCCTGAGCAAAATAAAACCTCTTGCTTTTATGGAGCTTATACTCTATTGTTGGAGACAGATAATAAAATAAGTAATTATATTACATAGTATATTGGAAGGTAATAAGTGCAATGGAAAAATAAGTAAATCAGATAAAGGGAGAGAAGGAGAGCTGGGAGTATGAACCTATAGTTTTAAATCATGTGGTCAGAGAAAGTGACATTTGAGCAAAGACCTATAGGAAGTGAGAGTTACTGCTCTGTGGGCACCTGGGGGAAAGCATTTACAAATAGAGGAGATAACAAGTCGAACTACCCTAAGGCATGTTCAGGGCATTGCTGGGAGGCCAGGAGATGAAAGTGGGATGAGCTAAGCAGAGGGTAGAAGTGGAGGCTTGAGGAAAAGAAGGTGAGTATGAGGATGGGGGGTGGGGGTGTGTGGGAGAGATGAGGAGAGCCATGGCTGATTGTGTAAAGCCTTTGGCTTTTACTTTGAACCAGATGGATGGGCAGCCAATGATAAGAGAAACAACATGACCTGACTTACATTGTGAAGGATGAGTCATTAGAAATCATTGGTGGGTAGAAATGTATAATTTGGGTCCTTTCTTCAGTTCCATTGATGCCTTCTGAATGTCTTAGAATATTTAAAGTTTTTGATTCAGCAAAAGGAAATTAAATTTATTTGTTAGGAAAACAGCCTGTTAGATAAGCAGTAATTTGCAGGTGTAAAAAAGAAGAGAGGATTATTAGTGTCTTGACTCTTGTTAATATCCCCTCATGGCTTTTGCCAGTTTCTGTGGCTAGTGAACTTGTTTGGATATTCGCCTCTGGTACAAATAGTATTCACTCTGAATGCACTCAAGTTTTACCTGATGGCACTGCTAGATGAATTGAGCATTTATCAAGCTTTTAAAAAGTTTTTCTTGATCATTTCAACTCCACCCTCTTCTTAAAGAAAAGCTGATTGAGGAGCACCTGGGTGGCTCAGTTGGTTAAGCATCCAACTCTTGATTTCAGTTCAGGTCATGATCTCACCGTCCTGAGATGGAGCCCCTGGTTGTGCTCTGTGCTGGGCATGGAGCCTGCTCAAGATTCTCTTCCTCTGCCCCTCCCCTGCTTGCACTCATGCTCTCTCTCACTCTCTCTCAAAAGAAAAAAAAAAAAGCTAGTTGATAATCTACTAAGGTCTAGGGCTATTTCAGGTGTCAGTATAAGCAGCTTAGGAGAGATTTACCTTTTGCCTCCAATACTTAAGATTTGTTTAAATTCTTTTTCTGATACAACCCATTCCAATTATGTATTTATTTTTCAGTTAATTCAATAGAGGATGTTTGCATTAGCCTAATTCCAACTAGGAATGATAGGAACCAAGTACACAGCAAATTTAGTTTCGTTTAATGTGTTATGTGGCATCATATGGGAGGTGATGGTCTAAGGAAGTAATAGATGTGGTCCTTTAGTATGATTTTCTTTTTTTTATATCATCAGCTATTTAGGCAGATTCCAAGGTATATATAATTTGAAAACATTCTCAGCATTAATCTTTATGCATTATTGTCAACTATTTAGAAATTTTAATAATAATTTATTTTGGCATAGTAGCAGGGTCGGGTGGTTCTCAGGCTTTAATTATATGGGAGTTATATGGGACTATAGATGAGAATATAATCTCAAACCTATTTCAGGATTATATTGTAATTCTACTGTACATGTATTGAGACTGGACACTCATTTTGAACTGAGATATTCCAGGACTAAATTTATTCCTAAAGGAGATCCAGAAGCAAATTTTTAAAAATCTGATATATGATAAATATGCCTAATGTCTGCTCTTAAAGTGCTAACTCTATAGCTTTATTTTTTCTGACTATGAAAGTAATACATGGATACTGTACAGAATGCAGTAATATCAGAATTAAGAATAGATATCACCATTGAAGATAACCAGTTAAACTATTATATTATAAATGACATCTCTTTATGTTATTAAGCATAGATCTATAAATCTATATAATGACTTTTAATGACCACCTAAAATTTGATTGAATAGGTATGCTATAGTTTGATCCTGAATGGGAATTTTGGATTATTTTTTTTCCTACTATATCTAATATAAATCTGCCATAAATACAATCTTTTTTTTCCTATGGTCTTATTCAATTATTTCATTAAGATACATCCTAGAAGTGAAAATATTAAGGTAGAGGGAGTTGTTTGAACTTTATTTTGCTTATTTCTTAAAGTCTTACCTTCTTTAAAGTTACTTATTTTTTATTTCTTTTTGTTTTTAAGCTTATTTATTTATTTTGAGAGAATGCATGCAAGTGAGGGAAAGGCAGAGACAGAGAGGGAGAGAGAATCCCAAGCAGCTTCTGTGCTGTCAGCACAGAGCCTGATGCAGGGCTCAATCTCACAGTTGTGATATCATGGCCTGAGCTGATACCAAGTCAGATGCCTAACCAGTAAGCCACCCAGGAGCCCTATTTTATTTTTTTAAAGATTTTATTTTTAAGTAATCTCCACCTAACGTGGGACTTGAACTTACAACCCTGAGATCAAGAGTTGCATGTTCTATGGACTGAGCCAGCCGGGTGTCCCAGCCTGAAAGTAGTTTGTTTGTTTGTTTTTTAAAGATACAAAATCTCTTCATTTTATTTTATTTCACTTTTAATTTTTTTAACATTTATTCATTTTTGAGAGACAGAGAGAGCGTGAGCAGGGTAGGGGCAGAGAGAGGGAGACACAGAATCTGAAACAGGCTCCAGGCTCTGAGCCATCAGCACAGAGCCAGTCACAGGGCTCAAACCCACAAACCATGAGATCATGACCTGAGCCAAAGTCAGACACCCAACGGACTGAGCCACCCAGGTGCCTCTGAAATGTCTTCATTTTAGATGCTATTTGCAAATATCTTGGAAATACTTTATTCTAAAAGATAATTTTTCTGTTCTAGTTATTTAAAAGTAGATTTTATAACATAGCCACTTACATACAATATTTTTATTGTTTTGTGATGTTTTAAAATTTTCGTTTTGTTAAAAACTTATTTTATATTTCTCATAAAAGTGATAACTATTCCTTACAGAAAGTCAGAAAACAAAAACATAGAAAATGTTAAACGTTAGTATCCTACCTCTCAAGTGTAACTGTTATGAGAACCTCGGTGTGTATGATTGGAGTTTTGATGTCACTTTTTTCCTCCTATTAGGCACAATGCCTTGAGATGCGCCAGAATTATTCAGGTGCTCTGGACACTGTGAACCAGATAATAGTGAACTTTCCTAGTTTCCTTCCTGCTTTTGTAAAGAAAATGAAACTACAGCTCGCCTTACAGGATTGGGACCAGACTGTTGAAACAGCACAGAGGTTAAGTAAAAGAAGATAATACAAGTACCTTTGGATCTGGTTATAATTTCAGGGGGAAAAAAATCTGTATTCTTTTATCATAAGATTTTTTATTTTTATTTAAGTTTATTTACTTACTTTGAGAAACAGAGCATGAGCAGGGGAGGGGCAGAGAGAGAAGAAGAGAGGATCCACGCTGTCAGCACAGAGCCTGACATGAGGCTCGATCCCACGAACTGCGAGATCATAACCTGAGCCAGAATCAAGAGTCAGAGTCTTAACCAACTGAGCCACCCAGGCACCCCTATTATAAGATTTTTTTAATTTGATTTTTTTTCAAGCAATATAGAATTGAAAGAGAACTTAACATTGCACTGTTTTTAGCAACTGAATGTTTTGATTTATATAAATATCTGAATAGTTGTTCTAAGACAGATAATCTTTTATGCAAATATCCCTGCCCTAGTGAAGCTTATATTCAAATGAGAGGAACCATATAATAAGCAGAACAAGTAAAAGATTATGTAGTATGTTAGAAAGTTTTAAGTGCTATGGAAAAAAGATAAAGCTGGAAAGTGAAATAGGGAGTGGGAGGAGGGATTCCATTTTATGGGATGGTCAGGGAAGGCATCACTGAATAGGTGACATTTGAACACAGGGAGTAAACCATGCAGATATCTGGGAGAAGACTGCAGAAGGTCGGAAAAGCAAGTGTGAAGACCTGAGGCAAGGGTGTGTGTCATGTTTTTAAGGAGTATGAAGGGGGGGTAAGATGACTAGACAGTGAAGTCAGAGCAGAAGGGTAGGAGGGAGCAGGGGAGCCAGGATATAAATGGTCTTGTTGGTCATCTTGAGGATTTGGATTTTTCCTCTGAAGTATAAAATGGAGGATCCCCTCTCTCCCTCGTCTCCTTCCTCATTTTCCTACTTTCTCTCTCCACTGGCCTCCCACTTCTCCCACATCTTTTTCTTGATATTTACGATAAATAAACCATCTTGTATCCAGTAGGTTTTCCATAAGAATTTTATTGATTGCATGCCATGTACTGTTGCTTATCCTCTGAATTTCCTGTAAATTGGTACTGGATATAGAGGCTTGGTTAGATACATGTTCAATTTTTTTTTCTTTTTGCAGTTACTTCATAAGTGGTGATGTGTTCTTTTATCGAAGGGACATAATCCCCTGCTGTCTTTTTGTGGTAATATCAGAAATCTGTGCTCAGTACCTGGGTGCTTTAGGATTACAATATGGTTATATCATTCTGCATTTCTTAGCTGGAGTACTATTAAAAAAAATTTCGCATCAACTGGTCGGTTATCCAGTGGTATAGTTCATGTAAGAAAAGTTGGATAAGTGCTTGAATCTTTTATTTCTGGGTTTCAAAAAACCAAAAAAATTAGAAAGTTCCCTAGCATCCCCGAATTGTGATTGATTAGCAGTTTGGGTTTGTTTATATAACATGGATTAAACTTGTGTGCTTCTAACCGTTTTGATTGTTATAATTGCTCATATTGTCTCACTATTGGCTGTTAGTAGCCTCTTCAAGTTAGTTCTTAGGTCCTTTTGACGGGATCCTAGTAGTCTTCAATAATTTCCTTGCTATTTGGTGTATAGCAAGGCGCACTAGGGTCATTTTGTGTATTTTTTGCCCTAAACAGGAATTAGCTGTTGTGGAGTGCAATATAATCCCTTTTAGTGGGAAGTGATATTTGGAGGCCACAGTTTGGGCATTAGTAACTCTTTAATGTTTATATTTTTCTAGCTTCCTTTTCTAGGCACTTTGTATGAGTGGGAGGTGGTGGAGTATCAATATAGTATATTAAATATATATATATATATGTGTATATATATATATATATATATATATATATATATATATATACACACACACACACACATATATATTTGGGGATGTTTGTAAAATAAAAAATAGACTATAGTTTTTAAGCTTGATTTTTATTTGCTTGGTATTTTGTGGATATTCTTTTATATCCATTCATCCAGATATACGTAATTATTTTTTAACAAAGTACACATCCATAAAGTAAACATATAAGTAGTTGATCTTTCCCCATTGATAGCCATTTAGGGGTACACACACACACACCCCTTTTTACACATATAGGTATATTTCTGGAGGGTCATTTCTTAAATGAGGGATTACTGAATTAAAGGGAATCCTATTTGTTAGGGTAGGCCGAGCTCCTATAAAATAGATCTAAACACATAATAGAATACTTTTTCTGCCATATGTAATTGTTTTGAGTGGGTGTAACTTTTGATCAGTCAGCCTTCCTCCACACTGTCATTCAGGGACCTAGGTTCTTTCCATATTGCAACTCTGCGATGTCCTAAAACCTCATGACGTTGGTATCCAGCTGGTAGAAAGGGTAAGAGTGTGGCGGAATCATTCCACTTTCCTTTAAAGCCCAGGCCTAGAAATGGGCTATCTCCAGTGGGCCACATCTAATTGCAAAGGTAGCAGGGACATGTCAGCTAGCTATGTGCCCAAGCAAATGAGGAAAGAATGATTTGAGGAGACAGATGGCAGTCTCTATCTCGGGTATGCATGTTTGAAATTTGCAAAGACACTACCAAATTGTTCTTCTAAGAAATTGTACTAATTTATACTCCCATGAGTACTCTCCAGAATGCCCCTTCCCCATCCTTGTCAACTCTGGCTATTATCAGTGTGGTGGTTTTGTTTTTAACTATCTGGTAGAATAAAAGTGGTAGTATCTGGTAGAATAAAACCGTATTTTTATTTTCATTTCTTTGATTATGTTGAAATTGAGCACCTGCATATTGCTAAGGCTATTTTTTCCCCTGTAAAATGACTGGTCATTTTTTTCCCCATTATTCCCTGTATTTCAAATACATTTTTATATTTTGGGGGGCATGTTCTCCATCACATTTCTTTTTTGATAGTTTTCTTGGCTCTTTTTCAATCGACTGTCAGAATTAACTTACCAAGTTAAAAAAAAAAAAAAGAAACCTTCTAAGATTTTGGTTTGAAATGCATTGAATCTATAGATTATTTGGGGGGGGGGACCTTTTTAACCAAAAATGGGTGTTATCATGTGGCAACTATTGGGGCATAGCAGACAGCTACAAATCTCAGGTCTTAACGATAGTAAGCACTCATTCCTCACTTTGGTAGGGATCATCTGGGGTCTGCTGGCCTCCACCGGCCCCGCCTGGTGTTCTGCTTCAGATTTTAGGTCCATCTGGGTGGTGTGGCACTTTATTGCAGTTTGGTCTCTGGTCAGCTCTACGGGTGTTCTTCTTTGGGCTCAAGCTAGAGAGCAGCAGCTACCCAGAGGTGAGCTCGTCTCCGTGGTTATAGCAGAGATGCAAAGGGACAGGCAGAAGTATCCAGTGCCTCTGAAACTTTGGTGTGGCACACTGCCAGTCCTGTTCACATTCCATTGACCAACATTAGGAAGATGTCCAAGTCCACAGCCAAGGAGCAACAAAGTACATGTCAGCATTTATAGGAAGAACTCACTTTCGTGGCAGAAGGTATATATTCTTGGAAGGTGGAAAATTGAAGCTAATAATTCATTGTACCACATCATCCATAATAAGAAACCTGGTGTGTTATTACCCCATTTGTTCATTTCTTTTTTAAATGTCCTTGAGCAAAGTTCATAGGAATTTATATAGCTTTTGCATATTTTTTACTAAGTTTATATCTTTTTTGGGGTAAGGGGAGTTGTTCCTATTACTAATCAGATATTTTTCCATAATATTTTCAAATTTTTTTTGTCACATAGGAATCTGTTTTAATGTTGTGAATTACATTAAGAGACTTTTAAATATTTAACCAATCTTCTCATTCCTGAAATTCTTGTAATAAATCTTCCTGGTTAAGGTGAATTATTCTTTTAATATACTGTTATGCGTGGTTAAGTAATACTTTATTTAGGATTGCCAAAGAATTTAATGAGACTGGTACCATCTATTCATATCTTTTTAAAACATATTAAAGACTAAGAATCAGTACTCCAGCAGTGCATAAAGACTAAGAATCAGAGATTTTTTTTTAGCTTAAATAATGAGGTTGGTAATTTTCATAAAGGAGACTTTATTTTACTACTTAAAATTCTTACTTAGATAATGGAGTAGTCAGACCAGCAAAATGACTTTTTCAACCTTCAAATAAAAGAAAGCACATTAAGTTTATTTCAACATTAAGTGAAATGTTTTTCTGCAGGTTAATGCTTCAAGATAATCAAAATGTGGAAGCTCTAAGAATCCTGGCTCTTTACTATTTGTGTAGGGAGGGGGACATAGAGAAGGTAAGTTGTATTGTACTATTTAAGTTTCCTGTATTAAAAAATCTAGTTACACACACACATATGCACATATATAAGAGCCTTCAAGAGCTCTTTTAGAATGTATTACATGGTACTTTTTACTTGATTCCTAGAAATACACCTTAACAAAGAGATGAGCTTCTTAAATCAACTAGTAAAGCAAAAATATTATATAGTTAAAACTACCTTAAAAATTCCTTAAATCATTAATTATAGTATATGTGGTTTTCCACATAAAACCCCAGTACAGTATTATATACATGATTAATGTAACTGGTGGTGCTAGGTATGGAAGAATATATATACAAAATATGATTTGTAGTATTTTTACAATTTAACTGTGTTTGCATTATTTAAATGGGCTTAGGATGAAATCCCATTGGACCTTATAATAAGGTACATGTTTCTGTAGTAATGAGCACATTGATTATATACTGAATTATGGAATGCCAAAATCCAGTTTGAAGCAAATAGTATTGTAACAGGTAATAGATTTGAATTGTGTTTAGTCTGGTTAAATCGGTTAATATGATAGCAACTAATAAATTTTTCAGTAAATACCATAAGAATTTCAGTAGGGGTGCCTCTTCAGTAAATTTTCCTGGCATTGAAGTTACTTACCATAAGTGTCTTAGTGATTTTTCTAATCTAGAGAATATTTTAAATATAAACCAGACTATATAAGTAATTTGAAGTCCGATCTCATACAATAGTAATGTTTATACTTATGTTATTATTCATATCTCATGTGTGTCATGAATTAATTATTGGAGAGGGAGCTTGGCATATATAGTTAATTGAATATTATGGGTATCTTTACCTACCCAAAGAATTCCATTCAATAACAGATATTTTAAAAACACATTTTAAAACTCAATTCTTTATTCATAATTCTTGAGCCTTTTAAAAGAATTTTTGGGGCGCCTGCATGGCTCAGTCGGTTAAGCATCTGACGTTGGCTCATTCATGATCTCACAGTTGGTGAGTTCGAGCCCCGGATCAGGTTCTGTGCTGACAGCTCGGAGCCTGGAGCCTGCTTTGGACTGTGTGTCCCTCTCTCTCATTCTGCCCCTCCCCTGCTCATGCTCTCTCTCAAGAATAAATAAACATTAAAGAAATTTTTTTTAATTAAAAAAAAAGAACTTTTAATACATTTTGCAACATAGATGATTTCACTGGAGTCAAGAGGGAATTTGCAAAAGCAAACATTTTTTAAATGATAATATTTATTCGTGTATATGTCATGTATTCTTTTTTTCTTTGTTATTTTAAAATTATACTGGATACTTTTGTTTTAGGCTGCCACCAAGCTGGAAAACTTAGAAAATGCATTGGATGCCACAGAACCACAAAATGCTCAACTTTTTTATAAGATCACAGTAGCCTTCAGCAGAACTGTAAGAGTGCCTGCAATGTACCAGAGTTCTGTATCTGTAGCTGGGAATGTAAAATAAGTCACGAAGGTTGATGCACCAAAAGGCATATGGCCTAGAGTGAAAATACCCTACATATATAAATATGTGATAACATTCCTAAGAAAATCCGTTTGGAGGAGATAACATAATTTCTCACCAACCATAAGAAGACATCATAAAGGCTTCATGGAAGGCTTTGTTGAGCCTTTAAGGATAGGAAAGTGGTAAATTCCAAAGGAAATGGGAAATCATGTATTTTAATCAGAGCGTAGGATTTATGATTAGAGTTATTCTTTGTTTTGTTTTTTAAAACTACAGTTGACCCTTGACTGACACGGGTTTGAACTGCATGAGTCCACTTAAAGCAGATCTTTTCAGTCAATACAGTACTGTACTGTAAATATAGTTTCCTTATTATTATGATTTTTTTAATAAAATTTTCTTTAGCTTATTTTATTACAAGAATACAGTATATAATACATATAATGTACAAAATATGTGTTAATAGACTATGTTATCAATTAGGTGTGGTCAGTAGTAGAATATTTTAATAGTTAAATATTTGGGGAATCAAAAATTATATGCAGCTTTTGAACTGTGCAGTGAAGGGTGGAGGCCAGCATCCTACCCCCATGTTATTCAAGGGTCAGTTGTATTTGAAAAAAAGTTTTAACATAGGTAAGAGACAATTTTGGTGGGGGAAATGGTTGGGATCTTTTTGTTTTAATAATAATAAAGAAATGTTTTTATTACAACATCCAATAAGAAGAAGATAATCAGGAATGGAGTAGAAAAATACAGCAGAATCTCAAAATCAATACAAGGAATGGAGGATTGAAAAGTTAATTAAACTAATTCCTTATTTAAAAAATAAGGAAAAGGTACACATAAGTAGATGAAATAATAGATAAACTGAAAGAAAAAATCAAGGATATCAATTGTTAAATGCCATGAAGAAACTGATTCTTTTGTTAAAAAACAGATTGTCAGATTGTGTGAGATTTAGAGGGGAAAAAAATCCCTGCTATTACAAAAGTTTGAGTTAAGGAAGATATTTACCTTTTTTTATTTATTTCATTGCCAGATCATTTATTTTGATTAGTTTTTAATTAAGCTTAAAAAATTCAAGCAGTTTAGAATTTTACTCTTAAAAGTTACTGTGGTAGGGGCACCTGGGTGGCTCAGTCAGTTGAGTGTCCCGGCTCTTGATTTCAGCTTAGGTCATGATCTCTGGGTTGTCAGTTGGAGCCCCACATCTGGCTCTGTGCTGGCAGCACAGAGCCTGCTTGGGATTGTCTCTCTCCCTCTCTCTCTCTGCGCATCCCCTGCTTGCGATCTCACTCTTTCTCTAACATAAATAAATAAACTTTTTTTAAGTTATTATGTTAGAACATTATGTACTTATTTTAGTAGAGTAGCCATTTCTTGAACTATTTTTGAAGCTTTTATAACAAAGATTCTAATGCATGATCTTTTTTTTTTAAGTTTATTTATTTTTGAGAGAGAGAGTGTGTGTGTGTGGGCACGATCAGGGGTTGGGCAGAGAGAGAGGGAAAGAGATTCCCAAGCAGGTTCTGTCCTGTCAGCGTGAAGCCCAGTGCGGAGCTCGGTTCCATGAACTGGGAGATCCTGACTTGAGCCAAAATCAAGAGTTAGACGCTTAACTGAGTTACCCAGCTGAGCCCAAATGCATGATCTTTAAAAATATTTGCCCTGAAACCATAAGAGACTCTTAAATATAGAGAACAAACTGAGGGTTAATGGGGAGGGGAGGAAACAGAGGGGAGGGGAAAATGGGTGATGAGCATTGAGGAGGGCACCTGTTGGGAGGAGCTCTGGGTGTTGTGGGTGAGCAGTGAAGCTTGGGAATCTACTCCCGAAGCCAAGAGCACACTCTATACACCATATGTTAGCTAACTTGACAATAAGTTATATTTAAAAATATTTATATACTACCTTTTTCCCATTAAAAAAATAAATTAGGAGAAAATACAAAGAAGAAAGTAAAAATACTAATGATCTCACCACGGAAAACTTAACATGTTTAACATTAAAGTGTTTATCCTTTCTCTGCACATATACACAATTTTTAATAAAAAGAGATGATATTATAAAATAAAATAATAAAAAAATGAAATATTTGCCCTGGTGGTATACCTTCTCCTTAGGGGGAAAGCAAATCCTTGTCCTAGGTTTTGATTTGATAAACTACATATATATGTACATATACATATCTGTAACCTTAAAGTAATGATTTCCTCATCTAATTTATAGAACAATGATAAGACAGTTTGAAAACAGTCCTAAAAAATACACTTGTGTAGCATCTTTATACTTTCCAGGAAGCTGTTGTTTAAAAGCAGTGTTCATGAGGATTTTAAGTTCTGATTAGATGTAAACTCTTTCTTGCTGCACTGTCCAGGTAGTAAATGGAGAAGTTTTATTTTCCTTTAGTTATTAAATCTTTTTTTTTCATTCTATTTCTATGAAGTACAAATAGTTTGTATATTTAGAAAAAAAATAATCCTCCCACCTGAGTAGAAGTGTTTGACTTCTAAATTTTTTTTTCTTTTTAGTGTGGACGAAGTCAACTCATTCTTAGAAAAATTCAGACATTACTACAACGAGCTCTTGCTTTAAACCCTGAACAATCAGAATTTGCTACAGAACTTGGATACCAAATGATTTTACAAGGAGACATGAAAGAAGCATTGAAGTGGTATAATACCGCCATGAAACTGGATGAAACTAGTGTCCCCGCACTAATTGGTATGACAACTGTTTCTATAAGTGTTCCTCAGATATATATACATAATAATTCCTTTTAATACCTGCTATTAAAGAAGAAAATATGTTGTGGTTTTCTAAAATCAAACTGTCCTCTACTATCCACAATAGAAAAAAACATAAATCTTTAAAAATAAAGTTTTCATTTTTAAAAAATTTTTTTATGTTTATTTATTTTGGAGGGGGGGAAGAGAGAAAGAAATCCCAAGACGTGGGGCTTGAACTCACAAACTGAGATCATGACCTGAGCTGAAACTAGTCGCATGCTTAACCAATTGAGCCACCCAGGCGCCCCTTTTTAATTTTACTTGGTTTTAGACAGAGAGAGCATGAACTGGGGAGAGGGGCAGAGGGAGAGAGAGAGAGAGAGAGAGAGAGAGAGAGAGAGAATCGGAAGCAGGCTCCATGCTCAGCACAGAGGCCAACCCAGGGCCCAACCGACTCGAGTCGGATGCCCAACCGACTCGAGTCGGATGCCCAACTGACTCAAGTCGGATGCTCAACTGACTGAGCCATCCAGGTGCCCCTAAAGTTTTCATTTCTTATATAGTATCTTGCGATAATAAACTTTTATGGGGGTAGTTCCCATAAATTCTGAAGTCCTTAGTAACTGATTTTATATAGGTACAAAGCTGGCAATTTTATTTCCTTTTATTCTCTTTTTCTTCTTTTTTAAATCTGATGTAGTATTTATGACTTTATTGTATTTTATTATAATGTATCAATACTTTAATATATTATGGGGGGAAAAACCTATTTTATTAATCCTTGTGTTGTTAGCTTGAAGTGTACATACCTGAATGGATGTGGACTTTGACTGTTTTTGTCCTATTTGGCTTTAGGAGTTATCCGATGTCAATTAATAGAAGGGCAGTTACAGGATGCAGATCAGCAGCTCGAATTCCTTAGTGAAATTCAGCAGTCTATTGGAAAATCTGCGGTACAGTATTTTATTTTATCAGATCGTATAGATCCTAGCTACTGTTTATAAAATATGAAATTTTTTTTAGTAATAGTAATGGCTTTAAAAGACTAATATATGATAATTTTAATGTATGATTGCATTTACTAACTTACCTCCTTGCAGAATTAGACTTTAAGTAATCTTGTATAAGAGTCTAAAAGTTTGGCGCACCTGGGTGGCTCAGTCGGTTGAGCGTCCGACTTCGACTCAGGTCATGATCTCACAATCCGTGAGTTCAAGCTCTGCATCAGGCTCTGTGCTGACAGCTTGGAGCCTGTAGCCTGCTTCAGAGTCTGTGTCTCCCTCTCTCTGACCCTCCCCCGTTCGTGCTCTGTCTCTCTCTGTCTCAAAAATATATAAGCATTAAAAAAAATTTTGTTTTTAAAAAGAGTCTAAAAGTTTGTCCAAGCTAATACTTAAATTTGAATAAATATTGCACATAAATAGCACTTCATATGTGTTTGAAATCTAAGTAGAAATAAATGGCTTTACAACTGAATGGGATAATTAATGGCAACTGCTTAATTTGTAGGAATTAATTTATTTACATGCAATTCTTGCTATGAAGAAAAATAAGCGACAAGAAGAAGTTATTAACATGTTAAATGATGTTCTGGACACTCATTTTTCACATTTAGAAGATTTACCACTTGGCATACAATACTTTGAGAACTTAAATCCTGATTTCTTACTAGAAATTATTACAGAATATCTGAATTTCTGCCCAATGCAGGTAAGTAATTCTGGGACTTTTTTTCAGTGAAAATATTTACAACATCATTTACACAGTGTTTTATGAATGTGCTAATAAATTGTCTTTCACATATTAGATTATATCTGCATCTTACAATGGTAGTATTCGTATCTATATTAGTTGAAATAGTTTTTAAGTCAGAATATTTATGCCAATGACGGCTATCAAGTAATAAATGTTTTGGTTTGTAAATATTCACTTGTAGTTCATAGAATGTTAATATCTTCACTTCAGGAGAAATATTAGAAGTTGTTTAAGTCAGACATTCATGTAATACTTGAATCTACTCCATAGCATCTTTTTTTTTAATTTTTCTTTTTTTTTTTTTTAACGTTTATTTGTTTTTGAGAAGAGAGAGACAGAGCATGAGTGGGGGAGGAGAGAGAAAGAGGGAGACCCAGAATCTGAAACAGGCTTCAGGCTCTGAGCTGTCAGCACAGAGCCCGACGCGGGGCTCGAACTCACGGACCATGAGATCATGACCTGAGCCGAAGTCAGATGCTCAACCGACTGAGCCACCCAGGCACCCCTGAATCCACTCCATAGCATCTTAAGGGCCCATCCAACCTTTGGGTACACCTAAAAGTGCAGTTCTTACTGTATAACTATAACTGTTAGACTGCATTTCCTGTGTTAAATCAGACTTAACTTCATGTTAAAAAAAATTCACCTGTGTCCTAGTCATCCTCCTGCTCTCTGAAGTGGCACGGGCAAGTCCAGTTACTTAGCCAAAGCAAGGGTTATTCCTCATTCATAAAACAGACCTTCAGATTTTAGAAATTAGTTTTCATGTTCTCCCTAAACAAGTCCAGGTTTTTAGCCATTTATTTTTATATGACATAGCTAGAACCCTGCTCGTGGGCCTGAGGATAGCCTTTCTCCTGTTAGTAAGCTCTCCTTAAGGTCACTAGTCCAAATGTGGGTTTGGCCCTGGCAGATCCTCTTCTCCCTAAATCTAGATGTTCTTCTAGCTTCTTTTGTGAATCATACGATATTATCAACCCCTATTGAATTAATAGTTAACTAAAGTCTTTTGATCTATTATTCACTGTAACTTAGGACCAAACCATAGACTGTACATTTATCCCTGTGAAACCTTATCTCCTCAGACTCCTCTCATAATTCCAGATTACCGTATTATTTTAGATCCTGATTGTCATCTATTTTATACAGATCTTTAGTGTCATCCAATATCTGCCTTATGCAGCACTGAGTAGAACTGAAAATGGAGCCTTTTATTGAACTACCAGAGAGTTGTTTCCAAACTGATGTGGATCCGTTAGTCAGCACTTTCTTATTACGACAGTAAGCAGATGACTTTACGTTATATTCAGCTCATGCTTCAACACAGGAATATCATAACAGGAAGTGTCAGATGTTTCATTGCTAAAAGCATAATTCTTAGCATTCTCCCTGATTTACAGCTTCCATAATTGTGTTAATAAGGAAATGAGGATAATGGCCTTTCTTTAGGGAAGCCATGCGACTTTTGTTGATCACTATGTCATTTTCTAAACTTGTATAAATCTGTTTTTTTTTTTTTAATTAGCCCTTTGGGGGCACTTGGGTGGCTCAGTCGGTTAAGCATCTGGCTCTTGGTTTTAGCTCAGGTCATGATCTCATAGTTCGTGGGATCGAGCCCCACTTTGGGCTCTATGCTGATAGTGCAGAGCCTGCTTGTGATTCTGTCTCTCCCACTCTCTGCCCCACTTCCCCCCCACCACCACCCCAGCTTGTCCTCTCATGCTGTATCTCAAAATAAATAAATAAACTTAAAAAATAATAATAAATTAACCCTTCTGGAATAGGGTTGATCCAAGTCTTCCCTGTCATGATGTGCTTTCAGTTGCTTAGAATTAGAATGCATTTTTCAGTACTTGTGCAATAATCAGAATTCACTCAATGAATGCTTGTAGAGTACCCAGGACTTTGCTTGGAGCTGGGGAAGTAGTTGTGAAAGGATAAAGTACAGCCTTTGTCCTCTATGAAGCATATATATAACTAGCAGGAGGAGACAGATAATATAACCAATTATATGGTGTATTAGAAAATCTCAGAAGAAATAGGTGATAATTTTTTTAAATTTTTTTTAATGTTTATTTATTTTTGAGAGAGAGAGGGAGAGCACAAGCAGGGGAGGAGCAGAGAGAGAGGGAGACACAGAATCTGAAACAGGCTCTAGGCTCTGAACTGTCAGCACAGAGCCTGACGCGAGACTCGAACCCATGAACTGTGAGATCATGACCTGAGCTGAAGCTGGACGCTCAACCAACTGAGCCACCCAGGCGCCCCTAGGTGATAATTTTAGATAAGATGATCTGGTTAGGCCTCATTAAGTGGTAAAAGTTGAACAAAAACGTGGTGTTCATGTGGAGATATGGTATAGATTGTCTCAGTCACAGAGAACAGTTGTGCAATGGCCCAAAGGCCACAAGGAGACTAATGTGACAGGGATGGAGTGAGGAGGAGGTCACAACAGAGAAAGCAGACCACGTAGGTCCTTAGAGGTGTTGTCCCTCCCCTGGCATCGATTCTGAGTACAGTGGGGAGCCGCCAGAGGGTTTACAGCGTCATCTGACTCAGTAATTTAAAAAGGATTTCTGTGGCAGCTGTGCTAAGAATTAACTGTAGGTGGAGCAAGAAATAATGTGTTAAGTGGCAATTGTGTCCCTAGTCCACAACATTTTGTGTTCCCACCCACCCCCCCCATATAACCTTTGTCAGCATGGCAGCACCTAATTAACATTCATAATGGTGTTTCCATGGGGAAATATCAGAAAGGCAGACTTGCCTCTCCAGTTCTGTTCCTTGCCCCTTTTATATTTTGTTTTTAATCAGACGGATGTTATCTTAGAGATTGTCCACGTACAATTCACTCTGAAAGTGTTTACAGCAAAAATGACGGTTGTTCTCAATAAATAACTCTTAGCAGGTGGTAAAGAACCTTTGCCACCTATATCACCTACACTTTCGCTGTTTTCAGTTACACTGAAAAAATAAATACTTTTGAAGAATTTACTCTGTATTCATACTATGTGAAAGAGTGTAAAATTCTGATCTTCAAGGCACATAAAGACCCTAACCCTATAAAAGAAGCAAAACAAAACATGAAACTACTTTGGAATTGTATAAGATAATGTAGGATGCTAAATTTTATTACGTAACTTATAAGTGCTGTAGAAATTTAAAGAAGTCGATGTATTGTAGGCATCAGTGGTCATATTTTGAAATAATTTTTGAGTGCACATTTTTTTGTGACTCAACATAGTGAAGAGATGTGGTAGTTTCTTTTCAGTAGTCACGTCTCATTGTAGGAGTGATTGTAAGACACTATACTCTAGTTAAAAATATATATGTGTGGACGGGCACCTGGGTGGCTCCGTCAGTTAAGCGTCAGACTCTTGACTTTGGCTCAGGTCACGATCTCTCTGTTTGTTAGTTTGAGCCCTGCATGGGGCTCTGCACTGACAGTGGAGAGCCTGCTTGGAATTCTATCTCTCCCTCTCTGCCCCTTCCCCACTTGGTCTCTATCTCTCTCTTGAAATAAATAAAAATAAACTTAAAATAAAAAAGAGTATATATGTATGGAGTGTAGGGGGACGATGGGGAAGATTATTTTTCAAATTAAGGACACAGCATCAGTAGGTCAAAGCAGGGAGAATAAACGTTTGATATTGAAACTAATATCACATTTGTAACTTGTGAGTGGGTAACCCTTGGATAAAGATTGGTTGGGTAGACAGCCATTAAAACAATAAACAAATGTTATAGTACTGTTTTAGTTACCATATTCACTATGTATTAATAAAAAGAGGAAAAAAAATCCTTTGAAAGCCTTTGACATGCCAGGCAGAAAAGCAGAGAACGTGAACGTGTGAGACATTTGGTATAATACACATGAGTGTGTTCTACCCTCTGACTTCTAGGAAAAATAATTTTCTAGAAACTGAACTTACAGTACTCTAGGGGGTAATGCAAGTTACTGAACTGTGTAAATCATAGGCAGGTCTAGAATTAGAACTACATTGCCTTGACTCTCATTTCCAGCAAGAAGTTCTGTCTCTCAGTTATCTTTCCTTTGAGTATGTTTCCTTGACAGTTTTTGAACAAATATGCTCCTTTCATGTTATCAGATCAGTAACTGTAATAACCTCATAACTGTTTTGCTGAATAAAAGCCATTACATGGGCTGTTCACAGATCCCAAGGGGATAAGTTAGTATTAGTCATGTTATAGGAAAGATATTATTGCAAAAATAGAATAAGAGAAATTTTGGGAAAATAGGTAGTTTTGCTAGTTACACTAAAATTTAGTATGTTTGTTTACTTTTAGCTAAATACTAATATAATTATAAAATGATGTGCTAATTTGTTTTGTTTAGCCTGCAAGTCTTGGGCAACCTCTTTCTCCACTTCTCAGACGTTGTACCTCAATCCTGGAGACTATAGTAAGAACTGTACCAGGTCTACTGCAAGCTGTCTTCCTTATAGCAAAAGTGAAATATTTATCAGGTAGAATATAACTTAAAAACTTAAATTGACCTTTTAATTCTGATGTTGATAAAAACAAAGGTATGTTTAAGCACTCCACATACTTGAAGAATAGTCACATAAGATGCATTTTACTTGTGCACAAACAAATAATTTTAGTCCAAAATAAGATTGTGTAAAATTGCATTAAATTATTTTGTGTTTAATTCTTTATAAATCAGCATAAATTTTCATTGTTCAAGTGAATTGACAGGAAAAAGCAGTTGTACCATTTACAAAAAAGTCCATCAGATGGTACTTAGATGGCAATAAGAATTCATAGCCATTAATCCATAGTTGACTCATTGGTATAGCCAGATGCAAAGTTTACCAGGTTTCAGGCCTTTATGAAATGTGTTGATTAATTCCTGCTTAGTTTCTGTGATTATGTATAGCTAAAAAAAAAATAACCCCAGGTTTATAACCTTAGTTTTTTAGGACACAAACAGGTGTGTGACTATACACATAATAGATCATTCTTTGTGCTTATGTTTATGTACCTTTGGTAGATGAATTGCCACACAAAGTAAATTAAGTTTGTAAAATCATAAAGAGTAGAAACCAGCTTAAAGATATTACTGTAAACAATTATTTCTTGCATGTAATGGAGAGAGAAGATTGACTTTATAATTTATCTGACTTCAGTTTTAACTGTTAAAAAAAGAACTAGGTGATCTCAAAAGTTTGTATCTCTGAAATACTCTATATGTAAGAAGTGGCTTTATAATACCTTCTTCTGATTAAGTTCTACTATTGAGCTACATGATATTTCTACTTTTCCTCTCAGTTGAAACAGTATTATCTAATAGGTGATTAAACAAAATTTGAGTTCTGTGATTAATTTATCAAACACTTACTATTTATTTTGAAAATTGATATAAATCAGTCTCAATATAGTATTACTTACTTGCCAAAGTTTCATAGATGGACACTCTTTTTAAAAAGAGCAGCCTTGGGGCGCCTGGGTGGCTCAGTTGGTTAAGTGTCTGACTTCGGCTCAGGTCATGATGTCACGATCCGTGAGTTCGAGCCCCGCTTCGGGCTCTGTGCTAACGGCTCAGAGCCTGGAGCCCGTTTCAGATTCTGTGTCTCCCTCTCTCTCTGCCCCTCCCCTGTTCATGCTCTGTCTCTCTCTGTTTCAAAAATAAACGTTAAAAAAAATAATAAAAATTTAAAAAAATAAAATAAAAAGAGCAGCCTGAAACCATTTGAAGTAACGCTGGCATGTGTCCAAATAACGGTATCCTGATAAATTGCCAAATGCAATGACTTCTGACCTGAGAACTACCTGGAGTTGGACCAGTCTTCACAGGTTAAGGGCACAGACACGAGCCACAAGTTCAGGGGTTGCCAAGGCCATCTGAACTTCTGACTAGCTGACTACAGATTCAGGGTTTCTATGACTCCTCAGCTTCAAATTCGCTAGAATGACTCATAGAACTGAGGAAACCACTTAATTAGAGTTTTAGTTTAGAAAAAAGATACTAATCCAAACCAGCAAAAGAGAGAGATGTACGGGGTGGGGTATGGGAGGGTCCCAAATGTGAAGCTGCCATTGTTCACTATAGAGTACACATAAACTTTCCAACATATGTGTATATGACAATACATAAAGAACATTAATAGCCAGGGAAACTCAACTCAGGTTTAGAGTTTTTAATTAGAGAATCATTATATAGGCACAGATCGAATCATTGGGTGTGTGATTGAACTCAGTCTCCAGGATCCTGCTCCCCAGTCCAAGTAGAAAACATAGTTCAAAGCCCCAACCCTCTAAGTACTTGGTTGGTCTTTCTGGCGGGGATAGTCCCCATGGAGTCATCTCCTTAACATAAGCTATCTAGGGCCACACCATGAGTCTTCTCACTTAGGTAAATGATCAGAGCTGACCTCAAACAACAAAGATTTCCCTCTCACTTGGGAAATTCTATGATTTCAAGACTCCTTCCCAGGAAACGGGACAAAGGCCAGCCAAATTCTGTGTTACACCAGACCCTAACAAAGAGATACATGTAGGACAGAAATATCTTTCATTTTCTCCTTAAGGGAAATTGGGCTATTCTTCGATAAAAATGTGATGTTGATGTGTTCTTTGTTTATGTGGCTATTTTCCCCAACAGTGATTACCCATTTCTCATTTTTAAATATTTAGTGACCTTCTAAATACTAACTCCACACATCTTTCCCCCTCATCACCATTAAACAAAACAATAAAAATTCTGATCTCAGTTATTCATACAGTCCTCATATTCTTCAGTCTCTTATTTATAAATCCTGATTCTTTTCCTATGTACTTTCCCCCTTAGCAGTAACCTCCAGGTTATCTCCTTAATTCTTTTACATGGAGGTGGTAATTTGCACACCAGGTTATTATCCTTAACCTTTCCATTTCCTTTTCTGCCTATTCGATTCTTGAGCGTTAGATCTTATCACAACAAAAAATAATCCAATATTATTTATTATGTTTGATGGTTGATTGACAAATTTTGATACTATATTTATTAAGTTATTATGCAGCCTCAGCCAGTTACTCTGTCTCTAAGAAAACTGTTTTCTGTTTATGTGGATTTTGTCATTGGTAGTTTAGGCCTTTGGGAACAGGAAGCCCTAAGTATAAGTCTTATTTGGTCTATTGAGGTATCATGTAAGGTTAAGGAGAGTAATGGAACAGAGAATAATTTAGGGCTTGCCCTTCCCCCATGCTCCTAACAAGGTTGAATGGGGAGTTGGGCTCCTATACCTAGCCAGTCTATGAGATGGCTTTGGGCAGATCACTGTAGGTTACATCACTAGAAAGTTCTTCTGGGACCTAGAGTTCATGCCCTTCCTTCTCTGAAGAGCCTCTTTTGACCCCAAGTACCAGCCTAGCCTAACAGATTCCACCCATTCTTGTCACTTTAATTTTGATCATTTCTTCCATCTAAGACCCCCAGATGTACAGAGTATGCATGCCCAAAACACTGACTATTTCAGTTGGTATTTAAAAGCATATTAAATCAGTAGTTCATATTTCTGAATGTCTGGAATATATCCTTATGCTTTTTTTGTTATTCTATATACAGTGATAAAATTTCTAGCCAAAAATAATTCCAAGACTAGATCTTCTTTGTTAATGTAAGGGACGCTACAGAATTCTACCTATTTAAATGTCTATGTTTTACAAAACTTACTGTAATAAAATTGTAAGCAAAATTTTTTTGATCAGGAAAATAAATAAAGGTACATTTATGGTCCTCTCGGTAACAACAGTAATGGACTCTGATCCATCCATTCACAGCTTTTCTCTGCCTTGCTCCTTATGGAGCTCCTTATGGACTTACAGGTATATCCTTTCATGAAGTCTAGAAGGAGGCTAGCTACCTGGTGCAGGTAGAGAGGTTACACTGCCTTATGAATAGAGAACTTTAGTTTAAATACTGGAACTCTCCATAAACTCCTCATGACCCTCTTCTCTCTCACATCTCTGTCTCTTAACCATTTGAATTACAATGCTTTGTTTCTGTCATTAGGTGACATTGAAGCAGCTTATAATTACCTGCAGCATTGCCTAGAACACAATCCTTCTTATGCAGATGCGCATCTCCTGATAGCTCAGGTTTATTTGTCTCAGGAAAAATTCAAATTGTGTTCTCAGTCACTTGAACTTTGCCTGAGCTATAATTTTAAGGTAAGTATTCCAGATTCACGTGGGAAAGGACATATCACCCTCCTTGAACCTTTAGCAGATACTTACATATTCAGCTATCTTGCATTTTTGCTTATATGTTTTGCTAATAAATGTATTTTTAATGGAAACAAGTTTGGATTCACAAGCAGTGGGAGAAAACATGGAGGCAGCTGTGGTATAATTAAAAAACTGTAAGGAATTGGACACAGAATACCTGGGGGTCAGTGTCTAGTCACTTATCTCTCTCTGAACCTGTTTTCTTTTCTATAAAACTCATATAATAACACCCTACAGTTATAATGAGCATTAAGTGCAATAATGGATGTATATAAAAATAATTGTAAGCTATAGAACATTATGCCAAATATTTTTATGTGTAAGAACTTTATTTTACTGCTTTTTTCTTTCTTGGATTGTGGCTTTAATAACATCTTTTTAGAGTCATCATCAAAGAACACCTAGTCATTTTGAAAGTTCATATATGGTTTGAGGATATAAACACACTAGGTTTCTATCCAAGATATTCTGTGTTACATCCCATATCTCTAAGCATTGGGGAAAATCATAGGTTCAGGTGCTTCCTAACTACCTAGAATCATGGAGGAGCTCCTCAAACTTTGGCTTTGGTTCACAGGGTCTTGAACCCTATTATGTGAGGACGCTTCAATGGACTGGATAATTCAAGATTTGCAGAAGGCAGTGCCTGCTTCTTATGTCACTAGTTCTCAAGACGGGTGGTACATTATGACCCCAATGCCAGTACCCTATCCCAAGAAATTGAAATCTCAGAGAGAAGAATAGAAGCATGAGTAAATTTACACAAAACCCATCAGCAAATGTGATGCCTAGTTAAGGCTTAGAGCTGCAGCCTCCAGGGCAGTTGTAGCCATCCTAGACATTAGATGACTGCCACACTGCCTCATTCTGGATCATCTCCTTCCTTTGACTCCTTCTTCATTCATTTTGTCATTCTCTTATTTTTTTCTGTAAACACTTTGGATAGCCAAAATAAAGATAGAAACTTCATTGCTATAGGTTTCAGAGTAGTATCAGTGGGTAACACCAAGTTTGACTAAAATGTTCTGAAATTTTTAATCCTAAAATTAAAAAATAGAAGAAAAGGGAAAAACTGTGTTTCTAGAAATCTAATGACTTTATATCAGTACTAGAAGTCCCAGATAAATGCCTTGCCTGAAAACTAAATTTCTTAGAATATACTTGCCAGCCTTGGGGCACCTGGGGGGCTCAGTCAGTTAAGCGTCTGACTTCAGTTCAGGTCATGATTGCATGATTTGTGGGTTCGAGTCACATGTCGGGCTCTGGCTTGACACAGAGCCTGGAGCCTGCTTCAGATTCTCTGTCTCCCTCTCTCTCTGTCCCTCCCCCACTCATTCTCTCTCTCTCTCTCTCTCTCTCTCAAAAAATAAGATAAACATTAAAAAAAATTTTTTTAAAGAATATATTGGCTAGTCTTTTTTTAAAGTATTTTCTCTTCTATCATGGTAAAAGCCCATCACCTGGTTTGTTATCCAGAAGGATGCTAGAGAATGGCAGTTTCCTTGAATCTGGTATCACACAGTAAATGATCACAAAATTAATAAGAGGGCAAAAATAGACCTCAGGTACATAATACAGGCTGAGTGTCCTCAGAGATTCTGTTATTTTAATGTTTGGTGGATTGTAAATTATGTGTTGATGTTGTATGTATATTCTAAGGAAGTATTTCTGAATATTATTTTTTCAGGTGAGAGAATGCCCTTTGTATCATTTGATAAAAGCTCAGTCACAAAAGAAAATGGGAGAAATAGCAGAAGCAATTAAAACCCTGCATATGGCAATGAGTTTACCAGGAATGAGGAGAATTGGAGCTTCCTCAAAATCAAAACACAGAAAAACTGAAGTTGATGCAAACCATCGTTTATCAGTCTTTCTTGAGTTGGTAGAGGCTCACCGCTTAAATGGAGAACAGGTAAGTCAAGTTTTAATTCAGTAGTTCAGCTCTGAACTTTTATACAAGTGTACATATTAGTAGGAAATGGAAAAGCTAAAATTGTTTTCTTGGCCAAATGATAAAGTTTAGAAAATTTCTCATTACTTTGAACCAAATCATGTCCTTTCTTCAAGTCCCTGAAATTAAACATAATTTGTACCTGGATGGCCTTAGGTATCAGTGTACTTACATTAGCTACCAGGCAATAGAATAACATATGTGTAATATAATATGAGTAATAATATAATTTAATACGTACCATGAAATGTATGAATGTAGTATAACGTATATAGCAATATGTGTGATGATCTCAGCTACCATGAAAGGTAATAATATAATTGTCATTCTGTGAATTCCTGAAAGGACTCACACACATGCACATACACGTATGTACATGTGCACACAAGTACTACTGGAATCAAATGAAAGTACCAATCTGAAATTCTAATAGTTGAGAAACCAAAAGGAACACTTAATGAATATACCTTTGGTAAATTTATAGGGTGATCATAAAATCAAATACTTAAAATAATATATACAATAATATAATGCAGTATAATACAACATAATATTACATAATATAATATAATATAATATAATATAATAATAAATAGACAGGAAGTAGGCAAGGATGCAATTCTGAGAGAGGAGTTAAAGCCTTAGAAAATGAAGAACTTAACATCATTTAGGTCTGTTTTTTAGATTGCAACAGTTGCTAGTCAGTTATTTTCATATTTTAGCAGAAATGAAGAAGGCTGTGTCTAGATTCTTGCCAAATCGCAAAATAATTTCTATTTCACTAATACATTAACATAAATACATAACAAGAACCAGTTCTACCACAGATAGTCGATTCTAAAATGCACTATTTTTTTCATGTTAATGTTTCTGAAATCGGAATGTCTTATATTCTCTAAAATTGATATTGATCTTAAAAGACATTTTAGTTTCATTGAGGTACAGACTTGAAAATGAGGTAATGTATTCAGCTGAGGCATAACAGAACTGCTCCTGGTATAGGGAATAAAGTAATCTGCTACTTGGTGAAGACCCATTTGGTACAGTGGATGATTGTGGACTAGATCCCATCAAGGGGGCAATAATGAACATGGCTTCTTAACTCTCCAAATTTCATTTTCCTTGCTGCAAGATGGGGGTTTTTGTGAGAGGGCTTAGAGGGGTTTTGTGAGAATTAAATGGGTTGATATAATGCTGGATACAAAGTAAATGCTTATTAAATTACAGTAGCAGGAGCTCTTTCATAGCAATTGCCATTGTCCTAGTCATGAAAACACTTTTCACCTAAAAAATATTCATACTGTCATCTGAATTTGGTCTCTGAGTTTAGTTTTAAATTTTTGTACTTTTCAGAAATCTGTCAATTTTCATCATACCTGTGCTATAATTATTGTTTATTCTGGATTAGTAGAAAATCTTCATTTCTAATGTAATTTGTTGAATATTTTGAAAGAATGTTATTTTAACTTCATCTTTATAGCATGAGGCAGCGAAAGTTATACAAGATGCCATCCATGAATTTTCTGGGACATCTGAAGAATTGCGTGTTACTATTGCTAATGCAGACCTAGCTCTGGCCCAGGGAGATGTTGAGCGAGCTTTAAGTATGCTTCGGAATGTTACCGCTGAACAGCCTTATTTCATAGAGGCCAAAGAAAAAATGGCAGATATTTATCTGAAGCACAGAAAAGAGAAAATGTTATATATTACTTGTTACAGGTAAATGATTATTTCAACCCATTGTATTTTGACACATTTACTTCTTAAAATTAGTTCCCAGATTTATTTCTTCTTTCTTTAACTGCTTTACAGAGATATTTCATAGACCCTTTCCTTAATATGTTCTACTACCAACCACAGTCACACTAACCAAGCAACTCACTCTCCTAAGACATAAATCATTAATGATGATGATTATTTTGTGGCTTACTCTAGATTCTTAACTCTCCTCCTTCATTTGATGTTATTTCTAGACCTTAAACCTTTCTGTTTGGGAAGGGGAAAAGCAACTGTTACATACATTCTAATAGCTTAAGAAAACTATAATATAACAACAATTCAGGGGCTAAATGGTCATATTTAATGCTCAGCATAATAGTTATAGCAATAGAAAATTATGACTTAGTATACACCACGCCAAGGTATGGATTACAAATTTTCCTTGGTGAAAGGGCAGGTGCATTATGTCATACACTGGTGCTCTTATTGGGATCGACAACACGCACAGGTTGTTCTTACTCTTATAAACATACAAGCACACACTTCATGTAAGAAGAGATCAACACTCTTATCTGTTGAGAACATAGCACAGTGTTGATGAATTATTTCATTGGCTCATCTATATCATGTAAATATCAAAACTTAGAAAGCTGTTCAGGTTCTTTGTAGGTGCTGAGTGATTCGAAGAAACTGAGCAGCACCTGTGTATGGGTAGATGAACTGGAGGTCCTAGATCTTATTCCCTGTGATGTTTCCAAAAGATCAGCACCGTCATCTCTCATGATCAGAAGATATTTAAAAATAAGATTGATTTGTTTTGGATGCCCTATAGTATAATAGTTAAAAGCATAGGTCTTGTTTCAGGCAGATCTGACACATTAGTTATAGACTTCAATTCTTAGTGTCATGTATAAAGTTATACCTCGCATATAGTTTTTGGACCAATTGAGTGAGATGCTGTACATTACTGATAGCGTCACATCCTGTTTTGGTGCCTTCGCTCCCACATCATTTCAAAATTAAAGGTAAAAAAATGTATTTTCATATAATGAGAGCTTATATGTTTACTGTCTACCAGTACTCTTGTTACCTGCATATCAAAAAATGGAAAGATTTAATGGAAAAAAAAAAGTTGATCTAGCATAAATAATCTGGGTATGAATGGGTTGGTTTTTTTTTTTTTCTTTTACAATGTAGAAGATACTCTGAAAGCTATGGCTTAATTGAAATAAGTAAACTTACTTTTTATTTAATTCTTTTGGAAGAAGATATTTATATTCAGGATACTAACTAGAATTGGTCTGATTTCTAGAGAAATTGCTGAGAGAATGCCCAGCCCTCGTTCTTTTCTTCTCCTTGGTGATGCATACATGAATATACAAGAGGTAAAGTTTCTGATGCTACTGAACTTAGATTTAAAAAACAAACAAACAAAAAAAAAACTCCTTTTTGTGATTGGCGTAATATTCTATTTAAAGGAATGTTTTAAGTGTTATTTAAAGATCCAGTCATTACAGTAAAAAGGAAATAACCATTATAGTAAAAAAAGTTGTTTTCAAACTGAGATCCAGTAATTTAGCATTATCATTATTTGAAATAGATAGGATACCAGAAACAAGGTAAGAGTCTCTTTTAAACAGAAAAATGAAGAGAGCCAGTAATGAGTTACACCTACACTAGTGACTGTCACCTATCTGACAGTGGTAATGTTTCTAGACTTTACTATGTACTTTATTTGTCTCACTGAGTGAGTACTACAGATACAGAGCTTAATTACAGAAATGTTGCTCTTTAAAAGGATCCAGCTAAGCTGTTTATTCATTGCTTATTTTTTGTATCTGCCAACATTAGCCAGAAGAAGCCATAATAGCGTATGAGCAAGCATTAAATCAGAATCCCAAAGATGGAACACTGGCAAGCAAAATTGGGAAAGCGCTTGTCAAAACTCACAACTACTCAAAGGTAAGTACTTTATGTACTTGAGATATGCCTATTCGATTAAATGTTTCAAACCCTGCTCTCTGAGAAGTCTGCAGCAAGCACTGTTTGTATCTTGATGGTTATAAACTCCAAATTTATATTCACAAACTGGAATTTATGTTAAAGATTTTGTCAGTGTCTCAGATTCTTGACCACTGCATTTTGCAAAGACTGGAGCCTAAAATTTACTTCTGGCTTCATCTTGCACCTAAACCCTGCAACCAGTCAATTGTGATAACATTATATTTCTTTCATTATAGGACAAAGCATAATAGCTGTCCTTTTTAATGAACCAGTTTTGGTAAGCCATGTGCTTTTATTTCCCTCTAGTAGGGATAATGGATTTTCCTTTAGTTGTTATATTCTTGTTCTATTCCTGGTAACTACTGAACATATATATTTGCATTCAATGCATTCAATGGCCTCTGGAATAAAACTGGTAAAAAAAAAAAAAAAAATTCACCAAGCAGTTTTCATTAACTGCTTTTCATAAGAAATGCCAGTTGCCTTATGTGATGTTTGATTGTCTAAAAAATGGCATATTTAACTGATAGGTACATGCCTGAGTTTCTGCTAGGTTATTTCCAATTTTTCTATGCTTTAAATCTATAATGTATAAAATATCTATGCTTGAACACCATTCTCATTGCCTTATTTTCCTAACTGAAACGGATTTTGTTTAGGCAATCACTTACTATGAAGCCGCTCTGAAAAGTGGACAACAAAATTATCTTTGCTATGACCTGGCTGAGCTTTTATTAAAATTGAAATGGTATGACAAAGCAGAAAAAGTTCTTCAACATGCTCTAGCTCATGAGCCTGGTATGAAAGTCTTTCTGATTTGAAAAAAAAGTATACCATATCTGATATGTCTGATCTATTTTATTTTTATATTATATAAATGTTCATTTGTATTCTCGGTATTATATATGTGAGGTTGGTTAATTCATTATCAGAATGTCACTCTACTAAAATAGGACATTTGAATGATCTAATAACAGATTTATGAAACAGTTAATTGTGCCATAGATACTTTACTTTCCAGAATAATGTGAAACTACATCTGATGTTTAGACAAGTAAACATTTTTATAATCTTTCCTCTTAAGTTTTTTTTTTTTTTTTTAAATTCAACACAATCCAAGAATATAATGTGTAAGTCTCCAGTTTCTCATGTGAATTCTACTTGCCCTCTTCTCAAACTACCTTCCTAGAGGTAATACCATTTTTGTGTTTCAGTGTATATGTAAGTACATAAGTATAATATGCATAATTTTTCTTTTTGAGTGTATTGTTCTTCCTATTCTGGAATTTTTTCCCCAGATAGCATATTCCAGATGTTAGTACATTCATATCATTCTAATGGCATCATAATATTCTATAACTCAACAGTTTTTTTTTTATTATGACTCCATGTTTTTCTCTTTTAACTTTCTTTCAATTATTGGACTTTTTTTAAGTTTATTTATTTATTTTTGAGAGAGAGTACAAGCAGGGGAGGGACAGAGAGAGAGAAAGAGAGAGAGAGAATCCCAAGCAGCCTCTACACTCTGCACTGAGCATGTCATGGGGCTTGATCCCATGAACTGTGAGATCATGATCTGAGCTGAAAGCAAGAGTGGGATGCTTAACCAACTGAGCCACACAGATGCCCCCAATTATTAGATATTTAGCTGATTTTCCATTATTTTAATATTTATAAACTATGTTACAGTGAGTATCCTTGTATTTCATTCTTTGGTATATAGTTGCTTATATCCTTTTTTTTTAGTACTCTTTTTTAAAAATTTTTATTTAATTTATTTTTTAATTTACATCTAAGTTAGTTAGCATATAGTGCAACAATGATTTGAGAAGTAGATTCCTTAATGTCCCTTACCCATTTAGCCCATCCCCTTCCCATAACCCCTCTAATAACCCTCTGTTTGTTCTCCATATTTATGAGTCTCTTATGTTTTTATCTCCCTCCCTGTTTTTATATGATTTTTGCTTCCCTTATGTTCATCTGTTTTGTATCTTAAAGTCCTTATGTGAGTGAATCATATGATATTTGTCTTTCTGTGACTAATTTCGCTTCGCATAGTACCTCTAGTTCCATCCACGTAGTTTCAATGGCAAGATTTCATTCCTTTTGATTGCCGAGTAATACTCCACTGTATGTATACACGACATCTTCTTTATCCATTCATTCATTGATAGATATATGGACTCTTTCCATACTTTGGCTATTGTTGAAGTGCTGCTGTAAACATTGGGGCGTGCATGTGCCCCTTCGAAACAGCATACCTGTATCCCTTGGATAAATACCTAGTAGTACAATTGCTGGGCCGTAGGGTAGTTCTGTTTTTAATGTTTTGAGGAACCTCCATACTGTTTTCCAGAGTGGCTGCACCCGTTTGCATTCCCACCAGCAGTGCAAAAGAGATCCTTTTTCTCTGCATCCTCACCAACATCTGTTGTTGCCTGAGTTGTTAATGTTAGCCATTCTGACAGGTGTGAGGTGGTATCTCATCGTGGTTTTGATTTGTATTTCCCTGATGATGAGTGATGTGGAGCATTTTTTCATGTGTCGGTTGGCCATCTGGATGTCTTCTTTGGAGAAGTGTCTATTCATGTCTTTTGCCCGTTTCTTCACTGGATTATTTGTTTTTTGGGTGTTGAGTTTGATAAGTTCTTTATAGATGTTGGATAGTAACCCTTTATCTGATATGTCGTTTGCAACTATCTTCTCCCATTCCGTTGGTTGCCGTTTAGTTTTGCTGATTGTTTCCTTTGCTGTGCAGAAGCTTTTTATTTTGATGAGGTCCCAATAGTTCCTTTTTCCTTTTGTTTCCCTTGCCTCCGGAGATGTGTTGAGTAAGAAGTTGCCGTGGCCAAGATCAGAGAGGTTTTTGCCTGCTTACATTTAGGTCTTTCATCCATTTAGAGTTTATTTTTGTGTGTGGTGTAAGCAAGTGGTCCAGGTTCATTTTTCGGCATGTCACTATCCAGTTTTCCTGGCACCACTTGCTGAATATCAATTCCATTGGGTATTCTTTCCTGCTTTGTGAAAGATTAGTTGGCCAGACATTTGTGGGTCCATTTCTGGGTTGTCTATTCTGTTCCATTGATCTGAGTGTCTGTTCTTATGCCAGTACCATACTGTCTTGATGATTACAGCTTTGTAATATAGCTTGAAGTCCGTACTTGCTTATATTTCTTAAGAGTAAGATGCTAAGTCAAAAAAGTATGTGCATTTAAAATTTAACTGGAGGGCAGTTGTTGGGTCTTGTATGTAAGCCAATTTGACAATAAATTGTATTCATTAAAAAAAATAATAAAAATAAGATAAATTTAACTGGATACTATCTAAATTGCCTTCTTATAAGTTGGTACAAATTTGCCTTTTTTTTTTTTTCTTTTTGGGGAGAGGGAACAAGCAGGGGAGGGGCAGAGGGAAAAAGAGAGAGAGAATCCCAAGCAGGCTCCACTCCCAGCACAGAGCCTGATGGCAGGCTCACTATCACGACTGAAAGATCATGACCTGAGCTGAAATCAAGAGTTGGAGACTTAACCGACTGAGCCACCCAGGCACCCCTATACAAATTTGCTTTTTAAAGATTGTTATTTTAAAATAAAATCTAGTGCTTACTCATTGTCAAAATTTAAAGATTACAGAAGTGAGTGAAAGTTGTGTTGTCCCAGCTTTCCAGAAAAAAAAAAAAAACACATTTACTTTGTGTATCATCCTAATTAGTGTCTCTGCCATGCCTCTCTTTGTCTCTCTCACACAGAATTACATACCACATTTTTCCTGCCAAAATGGGATCATATTATACTGTACATCTACAGTAGACATTTTTCACTTAATAGCTTCTCTTCATGTTGGCAAATATAGCTTTTCTTTATTTTCTTTAGTATAGGTATTCTATATCTTGATATAATAATTTATTTGATGAGTCCCTTATTGATAGACATTTAGACTGAAGAAAAGTTGAAGACAATATGAGATAAGCTTCTTTATATACCTCTGAGTTGAGTTGTGCCGCATCATTGTTTCTTAAGGTCAAAAATGTCCCATCATTGTGTTGTATTAATTATAGGGGAGAAAACCACTTCAATTTGAATTTCTTTGATAATCGATAAGGTTAGGCATCATTCCATGTCTGTAGATCACATTTCCTTCTAGGATGTTTTCATTTATATCCCTTGCTTTGACCCTGAACCTCTGATTAATCATCTGTCACCTGTTAGTCATTTGCAGACATTTTCTCCTGAGCCTATCCCTTTTTTTGTTTTTTTAATTGAATTTGTCATTTCCTTAGTCAAATAGAATAGCCAATTATTATATATACCAGCCTTTCCTTTTTTTGAGTCCTGAATTTCCTCTCATACTCAGAAACTATCTTCCTTCATCTTAACATCATAAAAATACTCTTTTATATTTTCTGTAATTTTTGTAGAACTTTAGTCCATGTACAGTTTTTACTATATAGTTTCCCAAATGGAGACCAATTTTATTTCTGTGCCATTTATTGAGATGCCATCTTTGTCACATAATAAACTTATTTGTATGTATGACTAATTCTGAGAATCTTCATTTTGTTGCCCTGCGTTATTTTTCTTTTGCCAGTATCCTATCCACTGTAGCTTTAAAATGTCTTCAGAGGTGCCTGGGTGTCTTAGTCAGTTAAATGTCTGACTCTTGATTTTGGCTCAGGTCACGAGCTCATGGTTTGTGAGTTTGAGCCCTGCATTGGTCTCTGTGCTGACAGAACCACAGAGCCTCTTTGGAATTCTCTCTCTCCCTCTGTCTTTGCCCATCCCCTGCTTGTGCTCGCTCTCTCTCTCTCTCTCTCTCCCTCAAAATAAATAAATAAATATTTTTTAAAAAATAAAATGTGTTTGGGTATATGATAAGGCCAGCCCACTCGAAGTTTTCTAGGATTTTCAAAAATAGTATTTTCATTTAGCTTTGATGAGGTTGGTGCTTAAATTTACCTAATTTTGGGTTTATTCACCATATAAAGTATTAGTGCATAAAAATATTTGCATGGGTTTGTCAGACCTTGCTTGAAACACTACAGATAGCCTTAAATGTGCATATGCATTTTTGAAAAGGTTGTAGAGGAAGAATGATTCAAGTAGCATATTTTACTTATATGGGTATAAATTTATTACACTTACGTAATATAAATGCTTTCGTGTAATAAATATTTGTTGAGCACACCCCATTGTGCACTTAGATGCCTTCATGTGCATTTCATTATATACTGTTTCATTAATGTCCACATTCATTTTTGAGGCAATTATAATTCCCATATTTAAATTAAAACCTAAGACTCTGTTTCCTTGACATATCTAACTTAATCTAGCTGAAGTAGCCAGCACCTGGATTCTAATAAACATCTTAAACTTAGCATGTCTGAAACAGAATTCCCGATCTGCCTCCCCACATCTGTCCTGCATGCAACCTTCATTGTCTCAATAAGAGCTTTATCCCTCTAGTCATTGCTGAGAGCCCGGATCCTAGCCATCACCCTGTCCCTGCCTGTAGGAAATCCTGTTGATTCCCCTTAGGCTGGGGTTTTAAAGAAATAATATATATAAACCACTTTGATGTATATGTGGCACAAAATCAAGAGTCAGACACTTAACTGACTGAGGCACCCCAGGTGCCCCTCAGACTGATCATTTTTAGATTTCTTATGTGAGGTTGAATGGCTATGTTTTTAAGTAATTTGTTCATTTCATGAACTTGATAAATAGTAGAAGAAACATTTTCTTATTTATGTACGGTTCTATTATTGCTCTTAAATCACAAGATAATAATACCAAATATTTAAATAGCACTTACCATGTACTAGACTATTTTAATTGCTTTGCATATGCACACTTGTTTCATAACTTACTTTTTAAGTTTTACAACAACCCTATGAGATGGGTACTATTCTTTCCCTTATTTTACAGATGAAAGGGAAACACAAAATGTATAAGTATCTTGTTCAAAGTTAAATAGCTAGTAAGTGATAAGGACTAGATTTGAAACCAGACAGATTGCCATCAAAGTCAGTGCTCTTAGTGACTGTACTTCATTGCTTATCAAGTGTCTATTATTTTAAAAACAGCCATTATCTTCCTAATTGCATGTAGCAACTACTCTATCTTGTTTTTTAATGATTTCAATCAGCATAAATGTTTATACAGTTAAAAATGAAAATTGAAATTCTTACATGTATTGTTACATTGTTATCTCTTAATATAAGTCTAAGAAAAACCTTGTTATTATCCAGTTCCTTAGCTTTTCTTCCAGCTAGTTTTTATCCTAAATCTTTTTTCTTTCTTTAATTTGGCCATCCCTCAGTTAACTGACTGAAAGTTTTTCAACTTTATTCACTATTTCTCAAAATCATTCTTTGTAAAGACCTGTTTCAAAACTTGTAGAAAAATGTAAACGTTTATTTAAAAATGACTATTTGTTCCCAATACCTTCTCTCATAGTAAATGAACTGTCAGCTCTCATGGAGGATGGACGTTCTCATGTTCTCCTAGCAAAAGTTTATAGTGAAGTGGAAAGACCTGGTGATGCCATAGCTTCATTACAACAGGTAAATGTACTTGTGAGTGCTTGTGGGGTGTCGGAGGGGAGGGGAGAAGGGAATACATCACGGGTAGGAGAAAGACCAGTTATTTTGGCCCAACTACCACAGAAAATAAGTCAAAATAGAAATAATGATCAAATGCCAATGGATTGTACTGTTTAAATGTGTTATTGATAATCATTGTAACAACTACAGCAAGTTAATATTTTTAATCCACTTTTGTAGGTAAGGAAGCTTGGTTTAATAATTTGTATAAAATCACATGACCAGGGTCATAGGCAGGATTTGAATTCAGTTTTTTCTACTTTTGTTTATTTATATCTACCTTAGTTTCCCTTAATATTTTGGAGGTTTTCAGAGGAGAGGTTTTATACACATTTCCTTAGATATATTCCTAGGCAGCTGATGGTTTTTGATGATTTTTCAACTTCTAGTTTGCTATTAGTTTTTTTATAAATGACTTAAGTTTTATCTACTGCACTTTCTGCATTAATCAAGATGGTCGCATGAATCTTCCTTTTTTTCTTGTTAATGTGGTATATTAAATTGGTTTTCAAATGTTAAACCACCCTTATATTTCTTAAATAAATGTCACTTTGTTTTTGTTTTTTTTTTAAAGATATTGCTGGGATTTAAAGATACTAATACTTTGTCTAAAATTTGTATATCTATGTTCGTAAGGGAGATTGGATCTCTAAGACTTGCTGTTTCTTTAATATTTGGAGTAATTCAAAATTAAAACCATTTCTACCTCAAGGCTTTGTTGATGGCAAGTTTTTATTAAAGGATTCCACTGAGGGTTTCAGACTGATCATTTTTTTAAAGTTTATTTATTTTAAAAGAGAGAGCACACGGGTAAAGGGCAGAGAGGGAGACTGCCAGTGCAGAGTCTTACACGGCGCTCGAACCCACAAACCGTGAGATCATGACCTGAGCCAAAATCAAGAGTCAGACACTTAACCGACTGAGGCACCCTAGGTGCCCCTCAGACTGATCATTTTTAGATTTCTTATGTGAGGTTGAATGGCTATGTTTTTAAGTAATTTGTTCATTTCATTAATTGTCAAATTTATTGACTAAGATTTGTTCATTGTATCTTATTTTTTGAATGTCTGCAAGTGCTATAAAAATATCTTCTTTTATGGCCCCGATACTGATGATTTTATTTTCCTTCTACTATTAATGATCAGTTACACGAGGAGTTTATTAATATTTTCAGAGAACCAATTTTTCCCTTTTCTGGCTTCATTAAATGTTTTCCCTTTATCTCATTAATTAGTTTCCTCTACTTTCTTTGGATCTGGTTTGCTGATCTTTGCCTAGCTTATTGATGAATTATTGTTGGATAATGGATTAGTTAGCCTTAGTTCTGTTCTTACTATTTAAGGTGAAAATTTTTCTCAAAGCATTGCTTTAGCTACCTCTCACAAGTTTATTATTATTCAGTTCACAATATTCCTCATTTCCCCTTTGATTACTTCTTTAACTTCAGTTTCGAAACAGTTCTGATTTTCTTGTTACCTTTTTTTTTTTTTAATACCTCTTAATCCCTTTCACCTATTTTGCCCATTCCACTACTCCCTCCCTTCCGGCAACCACTAGTTCTCTGTATTTGAGTATTATCTTTTGGATATTGATTTCTAGTTTAATTCCACCGTGGTCAAAGACATACTTTGAATGATTCAATCCTTTGGTATTTGTTAAAGCTTGTTCTGTGTCCTACATTATAATCAGTTTTGGTATAGGTTCCGTGTGGATTTGAAATAATGTGTTTCTGGCATTACTGAGCACTTAGTTCAACATATGTCGTTCGGGTCAGATTTGTTAGTTGATTTATCCTACATCTTTGCTGCGCTTGAAGTGGAACATAGAGTACTTCATTACTAATCCTATATGCTTTCTAGAATACCACACTGCTTGACACCTTTTGACCTAATTTTCATGTACCCAGAAGAATTCTCCATTCTCCAAATAATTTATCAAATGTTTTGATTTTGAGCTTTAGCTAACAGTGGTGTGTGTGTGTGTGTGTGTGTGTGTAAAATAACCTGTATTTCAGTAATTTGCCCAATATGTCCAATAATTTTTTTTATTCTAGTTATGAATGAATTGATCTTGGACTATTAGATTTCTATGATACTCATTAAATTTCTGTGATACCCATCTAAGTTTATGATTTCATTAAAATATGTAATCTTTAAAGTGTTAATATCTTATCCTTAATTGGTATGGTTTTATCCCTATTTTTCTATCACATGATAAGAGAATTTCACCTAACCCTAGGTTAGCTACCATTAGCTACAAGAAAAATGTAATTTTGGTAAATTTAGACTTTTAAAATATTTTAGAAGTGAATTTGGCTTATTTTACTTTTTTGTAAGTATTATTAGTCCCAGCTGCCTTGGTTATATGAGTCCTTGTGTTGTATGGGCAGATAAATCAAGCAACACTGAGAACAAACAGTATACATGGCTAGACAATGCCAGTGGGCCAAATTTAAATAATTTTAAGTTTATATGTTATAGCACTGAGATTATTCATCTTTAATAAAATTTAAAGAGCCCTAAAATTCTTCCCAATTGTTAACATTCTATGCTTTCTGATCTCCAAAAAGATAAATCCTGAATTATAATTCAAACAGAAACTTATAAATATTAGTCAAAAGTTTTTGATATTTTAAGTTCATTTATTCAGGACCCATTACTGAGCCTAATCTCCACCTTATGGAACTTTAGTAGTCCCGTCATAGTATTTTTGCATAATTGCTAAACATTATAGGCCGTGGCAGAACTGCTACATTTAGGGAAACCCCAAGTCTTATTAATTGTACTTTCTAAAGATTTCAGATTTCTGAAATAACTCCACATTTTTTCATCTTGTCATCTTTCTGTTACCTTTTAGCCCTGTCCAGCATTATCTTTTGCCCAGACTCCAGGAGCCTCTTAACTAATCCCCATCCTCTTCCAATCTTGTTTCATTCCAGTTCTCCACAACACCAGAGTAATTGCTCTAAAGGGCAGACCTGATGTTGTCATCCTGTTGCTTATAAACATGTAGTAGTAACTACCCTATGTTAAAAACTGCCCTCTAGAATAAAAAGCAAATTATTTAACAAGCTTACCTGATGTAAATTATCTCTGTATTTCTAGCCGTTTTTCCTTCTAATTCTTTGGTCAAACAATAGTATCCCACACCTTCTTCCTTCACCTGTCATTCCTAATGCCTGTAATCCATCCCATCTCCTTTCCTTCTCCCAAAGTCACATGGGAGTACTACCAGTAATTCTTCAAGTCTCACTTGATCTCCAAGATTAGGTTAGGTCTCCTATTATGTAATCCCAATGTGACTGGTATTTCCCAGCCATAAAACAGGACCCTCATAATTTGCCGTAATTATTTTATTATCTGTCTTCATGCTAAAATTAAAATTTCCATGAGTGTAGGTGTAGTTCCATGTTTTGTGACCCTAGCAAATGCTTGCTTCATTAGTTTACTATGCTGTGTAACAAATAGCCACAAATTGTAGTCAATGAAAACAATACACACGTTTATTTTTTCACAGTTTCTGTGGGTGTGTATTCTGGGCATGGTTTAGCTGGGTCCTCTAAAAGGTGTCAGGACAGTCAAGGTGTGGCCAGGGCTGGGTTCTCATGTGGAGACTTGTCAGGTGGAGGATCTACTTCTAAGCTTAAATGGGTTGTTAGCAGAATTCATTTCCTCAAGGCTGTGAGACTTAGGGCTCCAAGTTCCTGTTTGCTTCTTGCAGATCCTAGAGGTTCATCAGCTCCTTGCCTGGTACGCCAGCTAATAGGGTCACTTAGTTCTTCAGAGCCAGCATGGAATAAGTCTACTAACAGAGTCTTATGAAATGTAATCATGGGGGTGACATTCCATCATATTTGCCATATTCTATTGGCTACAAGTAAGTTATAGGCCACACCTCCCACAAAGAGGGGTGATTAATACAAGGAAGTGAACATCAAGAGGTGGGGATCATGGGAGTCATCCTAAAAATCTGTCCACCATGACAGGTGCTTGAAATTTTAGTTGAATGACTGAAAGGAAACCATACATTTTTTTAAATTTTTTTAAATGTTTATTTATTTTTGAGAGAGAGAGAGAGAGAGAGATAGAGCACAAGCAGGGTAGGGGTAGAAAGGGAGGGAGACACAGAATCTGAAACAGGCTCCAGGCTCTGAGCTGTCAGCACAGAACTCGACATAGGGCTCAAACTCAAGAATTGTGAAATCATGACCTGAGCCAAAGTCAGACATTTAACCAACTGAGCCACCCAGGCGCCCCGTGAAAACCATACATTATTTTAATGCTTTAATTGCAGGAACAATTACACGGGAAAAAAATCACTTTTTATCATCTTAACCATTTTTTCTGTGAAAATAAAATCTAAATAAATTAAATACAAACAACCTATATGTCATAAAACACTAACAATTTTGTGACTTTTAACTTAGTGTAACTTTAATTACTACGGACAGATTATATTTATTTTTGCTTTTTTTCACTTAACATTCGTGTGGCTTTTTCCCTGATGTCTATGTAGCTCCATCTTCCTCATATAAAATATAATGTGACATTCTGACTTTATTGGTAAGTTTTATTTTGATATGGCTTTCAGTAAGATACATATACAACAAGGCTATTGAAATATAAAAGGAAAATTAAGAAGTCTATGAAATAAGATGTTTGTATGTCATTCTACCCAAGGGTTTTATGGAATTTACAAGAATATTATAAAATAAGGAAAGAAAGTAAATGCATTGACAATCAAAGTTAATATAGTTATTTTAACAGACAGTTAAATTTAGCTTTAATCTTTCTGGAACCCAAGAAAAAAACATAGGAAATGGTGTCAATTCTTCAAGAAAATTTTATTCTGTATGAAAATATTTTCTAATCATTATATACTCACAATCATTGACTGTTCTTTTATGAAATGACTTTAATAGGAAATGCAAAAACTTTTGCTCAAAAAATCTTCCCTGATTATTTGCCTTCAAGAAAATGCAAAGCAGGGCACTTGGGTGGCTCAGTTGGTTAAGCATCCTACTTTTGATTTCAGCTCAAATCATGATCTCATGGTTGTGAGATCAAGCCTCACCTCAGGCTCCATGTAATGGAGCTACCTTAAGATTCCCTCTCTCTCCTTCTCCCTCCTAAATAAATAAGTAGATAAATAAAGTGTTTATCTAGAAGTTAAGCTAATGAGGTCCACTCATCTGACTTTGTAGCAATTTAATTGATGCAGAGATAAAACTTAGGCTATCTCGAGAATGAATTGTGTACCGTTTAGACCTAGGGTGACCAAAGAATTTATCATTCTAGCCAAAATACTTTTGAGAGAGAAAGAAGGCAGAATTAATAATAACCTGGCACAACAGATATAAAAGGTACTGCCAGATGGAACGATACATTCACTCTATTTAGACAGTTGTTTCAGAGTTTTTTGTCTATGAGTGTGTGTTTGTGAATATGTGTGCAAAACTATGCACACCAATATATGTATGTATAAAAAACATCAAATACACAAATGTACACATACCTCTGCACTTAAGCATACATTCATATAAGCAAAATAAAAATTTCATGAAACAATATTAACCTTTACCACATGCTATATATACCCATGTTTTCTAATCTTTCCTCTTTCATTTCCAAAAGAATGCTTATTATGACACCTTAAATTAATGTTACGACCTACGGTTCTAAAAATACTCTGCTTTAGACCATCTTCGTCAAATACCAGTTGTCAACCAACATTCTGACAGGAGTCCCCAGAAGGGCTCCCTGTGTGTAGCATAATGTGTGGCAGATGGTGGGCATTTTACTCTTTGTTAAATGAATGCATGAATGCCTTAGTGGATGGTTATCTATAGCTCAAAGTTAAATTATATTGTGAAGGCCTAAAACGTAGGACTTCTCTGTCATTTACAAAAGGAAGGTCTCAATGTTTCACAAATCAAACATGTAGGTAGGTGATAAGGCTGATATTCTAGTTTAACAACCTGCTCTACATTCTTACCTTGACAGAGGCCCCTACCTCCTTTCTGGGTATCTGTGTATAGTGTTGGACCTTATAAATATACACCATCAGTTCGTTGGTCATTTCCCCATCATTAGACATTTGAGTTGCTTTCAGATTTCTTATTTTTTGTTGTTTCTTTTTTTGTTTTTACAACAAATAACAGAGATTGTTTTTTTTTTCTTTTTAACAGATAACATGTTTCCTTTTTTTCTTCTAAGTAACATCCATAATACCTTCCCAAAAGTGGAACAACTAAGTTCAGTAGTTTGATTCGTTTTATCGAGTTAGCATGTTTTGCTAGGATGCTCTCCAAGAATGTTTGGACTCACTCGTTTGTCATCACCGATATATGGATGTACTTACTGCCTGAAACCTTCCAATATTTGATTTAATAATTTTTAGATACTACTTGATTAATTTAATAAACATTTTATATTTCCACGTATTTAATTGCAACATCTAGACTATTTTTCATATATTTGTTTCATGCCTGCATTTCCTCCTTAGTGAGCCTTCTGTACATATCCTTATAACAGTGGGAAAAGACTCAGTAATTTTATTATACTTTGTTTGGAAAGATATGTGCATGCTGGCTCATTTGCAAACAAGCACATGTTTAAGACCTCAATTAAGACATTTTCTTTGGATCAGGCTTTGTTAGATTTAAGGCCAATAATGCTTAAATATATCTTCTGTAAATGTATGCCGTGTGTGAGTTATTGATAATTGTTTAACTTATTTTCCATTTCTTTTTTAAAATTCCTTTTTATCCTTATTTTCTTCTAGGCTCGAGAATTACAATCTCGGATACTAAAACGTGTTCAGATGGAACAGCCAGACGCAGCTTCTGCACAGAAGCATTTAGCAGCTGAAATTTGTGCAGGGATTGCCAAACATTCTGTTGCTCAGCGAGACTATGAAAAAGCAATTAAGTTTTATAGAGAGGCTCTTGTTCATTGTGAAACAGATAATAAGGTCAGAACCTTTATAAAATTTTCACCGCCTTTTATTCCAGATGTCATCTAATTGCCCCAGATGTAAAATTCTTCCCAGCTTGTTTGTAAAAAAAATAAATGTAATAAAAATACAAGCTAAAAAATTAATATTATTTCTAGAAATTCTTCAAAATGCCTTATGTAATAATGTCAGAGTCTAAAACTTATCGTGGAAGAAGTAACATAAAATAAATCAGTAAGCTCTTTGGTTTTTTTGATATTAATCTATGTTTTAATAATCACTCTGAAACAATTTCTCAGTCTCGAATATCTCGATCTTCATGATTCAGTTCAGTTTACTAAACTGCTATTGAACACCTCTGTATTTCAATTGCTATTTGGTGCTGGATATGCAGAAAAGTGACTAGATTGAATCTCTTACCTAAAGTGGCACAGCATGAGAATAACTGTAAGGATAATACTGGTAAAGAAAACTTCTATACGTGTCTGGTTATGTAAATTAAAATGCTGTTCCTCTCTCAAATCTAGATAGATGATTAATTTAAAAAAATTAATATATGGCTAAATACTTCTTTTTTTCTTTTTCTTTTTTTAACTTAAATCCCAGTTAGTTAACATACAGCATAATAATAGTTTCAGGTGTACAATATAGTGATTCAGCAATTCATACAACACCTAGTGTTCATCACAAGTACCCTCCTTCATCCCCATCCATACCCCTACCCACCTCCCCTCTGGTCACCATCAGTGTGTTTTCTACAGTGAAGGGTCTGTTTCTTGCTTCTATCTCTCTTCTTTTTTTTTTTTTTTCCTTTGCTTATTTGTTTTGTTTCTTAAATTTCACACATGAGTGAAATCATATAGTATTTGTCTTTCTCTGATGAGTTTATTTCATGATGCAGGAGAAAAGACAACTATATTTTAGAATTTAAGGTTTTATTTTTTTTTTCAATGTTTATTTTTTTTAGAGAGAGAGACAGAGTGTGAGTTGGGAAGGGGCAGAGAGCGGGAGACACAGAACCTGAAGCAGGCTCCAGGCTCTGAGCTGTCAGCACAGAGCCCGATGCAGGGCTCGAACACTTGAGCTGCGAGATCATGACCTGAGCTGCTTAACCAACTGAGCCACCCAGATGCCCCAAAATTTATGGTTTTGAATTGAACATTGTAAAATGAATACAACTCTTTCAGATGTAAGGCAAAAATAACCCTTAAGGCATAGCCAAATAGGTACCTTGTATAGTGGTGGTTAAAGGAGTTAGAATCATGTTTTCAAATCTGAAGCATACTTTGGAAATTATCTGCTAAAAGCGTTTTATTTTTCAAATGAGAAAACAGGTTTAGAGGGATAACAGGGACCTGGCCCCATTGTGGAGAAGCCTGGACTAGAATCTAATCTCTCTCTGATTTAAGACAAGTGTTCTTTTCACAGTGCTTTGTGTCTGTATACCTTTCAAGTGAGTTACTACCTGTTTTCCCCCTTTCTTCCAGTATAAGAGAAAATAGAGGCGGGTATGTGTATAGTTTTCCTGCCGATCATGCTTGGCATTTTTATTGCAATCATTTTTGGTCAACTGAAGTGTAATCTGTGTCCAGACATTTTCCATATGCACTTTTTAATCCAAACAGTTTCTGACTAATCTTGCGCTTTTTCTCTACAGATCCTGTTGGAGCTGGCTCGATTGTACCTGGCACAGGATGACCCTGATGCCTGCCTGCGGCACTGTGCGCTGCTTCTCCAGAGTGACCAGGACAATGAAGCTGCCACCATGGTCAGTGCAAAGGACTTCAGTGCTGGAAAGGCAGTTGTGTTTTATATTCCATGTGGAAGTTTCAAATTTTACCCCGTAAAACTAATACTAGATGAGAAGCCTGGCTCATGTTGACTTTTGGAAGAAACAGTATTTTTAACATTATTAGCATATTTTACCAATAAAGACCAAGAATCTTTTTGTTTTATAAGAATGGCAAACCTAGGTCAGGCCTTTACTTTCCCTTTGGGGTCTAGTTAATTTGTCTTTATGCCGAAGAGGATACATGATCAGGAAGAGTTGATGTGACAAAGCTATCATTTGCTAATGACTGACTTTTAAGTACTTACCAGACATGCAGGACTAATTAAAAAGTTTCCATGGGACTTTTGTAGTTACAGAGAGAAGCCTTGATGTATTATTCTAAGATGGTGTGCTTTGCTTTCTCATTTTTACCTGGGTTGAGATACGAGTTCATTTCCCAACGGCTAGGTAGATGATAGTATGTGAGGTTCACTGAAAAATTATTATTATAACAAAAAAGAAGTATAAAAAGCATCCCTTTTAAAACACAATAAGAAAAGCTCAGTAGATCTTGTGTATTTTAAATTGCTTTGGAATATTTAGGGTTTAAGAGTATTTGGGTTTTTTTTAAATCTTCTCGTCCTTTTAGCCAAATCCAGGGAGGCATCTTTTCTATCACGGCACATAGAGTGTGCAATTCCCTTCAAATTTCTGTTTTTAAAATAGCCACTTGAAACATATTTTCTGCTAAAAATAAAGTTTTGTGAACAGAGTGATCTGTTTCACATCCTTAATTATCTTCTGTTACAGTGATATGAATTAGTGTAATTCATATCTTGAGTCTCGAATTTTATTTATTTTTTTAATGTTTATTTAATTTGAGAGAGAGAGAGAGAGAGAGAGAGAGACAAGAACGTGAATGGGGGAGGGGCAGAGAGAGGGAGACACCGAATCAAAGCAGGCTCCAGGCTTTGAGCTGTCAGCACAGAGCCCGGCGTGGGGCTCAAACTCACTAACAGTGAGATCATGACCTGGGCCGAAGTCAGATGCTCAACCAACTGAGCTACCCAGGCTCCTCGATATACTTGAATTTTAAATGGCTCCTTTTTGTAAAACTTTGCCCTCTTCATGTTTTTCATAGGTGTTTTCATAGCCCTAAATCTTGACAGGAAAGGTATGCTTTGTAAAATATATGGCAATATTTTTAGAACCAACTTTTACCTTTATAGATGATGGCAGATCTCATGTTCAGGAAACAGGACTATGAACAAGCAGTGTTTCATTTACAGCAGCTTTTAGAACGCAAACCAGGTAAATATCCATTAATTATGTTTTTACTAATGCAGTCAACTTCCTTTCTCTTCTTTTTGACTGTTATGAAAACCTCAGTCAAATCCAACTCTCTATTCCACACCTGCCTTTGAGTAGCAGAAATGTCTGTAAGGAAAATGCAGCACCTTTGACTGGCCTCACTTTAAATTATGACCACAGACCCCCAGTGGGCCCTCAGACGCTGCCTGGCAATCCTGCTGTATTTCTCTAATGAATTCACTCATTCCAGCTGCTTTTTATACCTTCTCCTCCCCCCTTCAAACGTCTAGCCCCCTCATCCCCCTTCCTTGTCCTCAACTAAAAATGTTGCCGCCCACTTGAGTAGGAAAATACAAGCAACTGGAAGAACTCCATTCGCCTTTCATCAAGTCTGCCTTCTCGCAGCCGTTGTCCTCCCCGGATCTGCCATCCTTCCCACAGCCAGTGTCTCCCTGCGGGCTCGGGATGCCACCCCTGTCCTCCCGGAGGGCTTTCTTCAGGCACATCTGTCTCTCCTGCACCACCGTTTTTTCCCAAGCCCACGCACAAGTATGGCGTGATAGCCCCTTGCTAAATATATTAACTAAAAACCAATTCTTAACTGTCCAGTTACTCTTCCTGCCAATTAATGCTCCATTCTTCGCTTTTCCCGGATAGAACGTCTCCTCTAAACGGTTTCCATCTGTGCTGTCTCCACATCGTCTGCTCCGCTCCTGCAGTCCAGGGAGGCTGTTTCTGCAGGACAGGCGGCCACCTCCAAGCTGCCAGAGCCTGCGTTCATATCTCATTGTCTGCTTCCGTGGCCTGTCCTTACGCTCAGCACAGCTCCTTCCCTCCCTCGTGAAGGACTTTCTTCACTTGCCTGCTGGGGCGCTGGGCTTCCCTGGTTTTTCTTTTTTTGTTGTCTACATCTTTGTTAGATCTCTTTTCTCTTTATGACCTGTAAACATCAGAATGTTCTAGACCTGGGCTCTCAAACTTTTTTTTTTTTTTTAATATAGTCAGCCCACTGGGTGACTTCATCCAAGCCCATGGCTTTATGTCCTACGTGTATGCTGGTGTCTTGCAAGCATGTTCCTCCAGTCCTGACCCATTCCCACTCTGCTGTCCTGGGGGGTCTCCAGCTTGACATGTTTCTGTAGAACAATGGATCTCTCCCTCTGTCCCTCCAAATCTACTCCTCCATTTCTCACCTCAGTAAATAGCATCACCATTTACCCACTTAGGCCCCAAACCTTACAGTTACCTTCGGCTCATCTTTCTCTCTACCACATCCCGTCTGTCAGCATATCCCCGTGTGCTCTACCTTCAGGGCATATCTGGAATCCCATCACCTTTTACTTCCTGTGCTGCTGCCACCTGGTCTCAGGCATCAGCGTCTCTCACGTAGATAGTTAATGCTCTGTTCTCAAACTCACCCGTTTCTGTTCCTTGCCTCCAGACAGTCGAGAAATGCTTTCAGCTGAAAGTAGCAGAGACTGTCCCTCTCAAAGTTCCAGTGGCCTGAATGATTATGGCTCTTTATTTTCCTCTTACGTAAAAGAAATGTAGAAGTCGGTTATGCGGAGAGTGGCATGGAGGACCCACAGTATCATCAGGACACCTGAGTCCTCTGCCTTTTTCTCCTGCCCTCATCAGCCTGACTTCCACTCTGAGTATCACCTCATGGTCCAGGATGACTGCAGCTCTAGCATCAACGTTCCAGGGCCCAGATGGGGAAGGTTGGGGTGGAGGTGGCTAAAAGGGATTACCTCCCTAGTGAACCATCTTTTTTTTTTTTTTTTTTTTCTGTAAAAAAATTCCCTTCTGGAAGCACCTGCATGGCTGCAAAAGATGGTGGGAAAGGTCATCTTTTAGTTGAACCCAGTGCCATGTAGGATAAAATCAGAATTCTGATAGTAAGGAAGAAAGTGATGGTAGACATTAGGTAGGCAACAGTCCTCGCAGCTTAGTGCCCTGACACTTCTAAATTGCTCTTCCCTCTTCCTGGAATATTCTGGTGGCGGCTACTTCACGCCTTCAGGACTTGGCTCCAGCATGGCCACATCCTGAGAGCACCCTTCTGCAGCCATCCTGTATCAATGACACCTCTTACTGCTCTCTATCTTTCTATCTTGTGTTTGGTTTTTTTATATCACCCTAAATAATGAAATGTAAGCATCAAGTGGCCAGGAACTTTGTCTTTGTTGCTTTGTTTCCAGGATTTAGAACAGTATCTGGCCAACTTGGTGCTCAGTAAATATTGGATAGAAAAAGAGTGGGAGGAGCAAAGGGAACAAGGGAGAGGGAAGGGGGGGAGGAAAAGGAAAACAGGAAAGGAAGGTGGAAACAGTAATGTGTGTTACTTACGTTTTTACCAAAAAGAGTTTGAAATCTCAGAGGACTCCTAGAGGTGTCACTCAGTTCTTGTAAACCCTAATGCCTTCATGGTGGGATGCCACCACGGGCAACCACAACTGCCTGGTTTGGGCAGCTGTCTCTTTCAAGTAGGGCAACTCAAAGAACTTTACATACTCTACTATTGTAGTTACTAATGCTTCTACTTTTAAAAAGTTTGAATTTGAGAACAACACTTTCTACTTACAAACAAAATACCCCTCGTTAGAGTAAAGGTTGAAAGAAAATAAGTCCTTTCTGTCTTTATAGTGATAACATTTTATTTTATTTCTACTATTTTTATTATCTTTTTAAATGTTCTCCCACCTTTGGATTGCCTCATGCTCTGTTGTTGTTTCTTTCCCCAGTCTGTCCCAGCTTCTACCCAGGTGTTATTTAAAAGAGTACAGTTAATCCAGGTGCCTGGGTGGCTCAGTCGGTTAAGCTCAGGTCATGATCTCTCTCACAGTTCGGGAGTTCAAACCCCGCATCAGGCTCTCTGGCAACAGCACAGAGCCCCCTACAGATCTTCTGTCTTCATCTCTCTCTTCCTCCCACCCCACTCTCTATCTCTCTCTCAAAAATAATAAATAAACATTAAAAAAATAAAAGAGTGCAGTTAATTATATTAACATCTTACCTCTTCTACTCACTCTGAGTACATCTTCCCACCTCAGTTGTCCAAAGCTTACTCTTATTTTCTTCAAGCCTAAGTTATTTCTGTCATGCCATTTCTGTCTGGGGTTCTAGACTCTGCTTGTCCTTTTCTCCTTCTATGAACTGCCAGTTTAAGGGACACACATACTATTTTCATTCTGTCTCAAGCTGTTCTCATATTGTAGCACTTCCCTCTGAGTGAATAATCAAACCTGGCTTCTTTAAAAAAACAAACCTCTGCCCTTGGAATATTTTTAAGCCATTGATGACACTAGTGCCCTCACACAGAAGATTTGAAGAAGCCCTCATCTGTCATGTGAATTTGGTTTCAGCCAGGTAACTTGGCATCAGCATTTTGTTGGAAGAGATAATAGTCAAATTGGCTTAGTAGACTGGCAGCTTTGGACTGTCTGTTTATAAACAAATATGAAATAAATTATTTGTAAATTCAGTGTACAGACTTTGTACATTGGAAATACCAAATCACATACATCCATATGTCCAAATCTTTGCATGTTTCTTTTTCCTTTTGCCTATAATGTACATTGCCTTCCTTATTCTTTTTCTCTGTCTTTCCCAACACATGATCCAAAATATACTCACCCTTTACCAAAAACAAAAGCCTGTACCTTACTGCCACCACCTATGTTTTAAGATGCCTTACGTGATGCTGAGTAGAGGGACCATCTACCTCAATTTGCTGGAGATGAGAGGATCTCCTGGAATGCAGTACTTCCAATGCTAAAAGAAAGTCTCAACAAAGTGGGATGAATTGGTCACCCTAATCCTGGATGACCTCACCCATACCTCTTTGTCTCGTCTCTTCTAGTATCTTTTTGAAAATATTTATGCATCCATTTGTCTTCTCCATGGGACTACAGTCTCCTCAAGTTTGCAGAGATCACGTCATATTCATCTTACATCCCCAGCATCAGACGAATCACCAAGCACATAGATGGTGCAAAATAAATATTTATTGGTTGAATGGATCAATGCATGACTAAAATACCCAGTCATTTAAAAGTACAAAATGTTAAAATTTTTATGGTCTCTGTCATATTTTAGGTTTTTAATCTTGCATTCTTTATTCCTAATAGGACTCTATTCACAGATCTGTTCTATCAGAATCATTCTAACACCTGAGTATATATACTTACTCTCTGCATGAATTATAGGTCATCCTAAGTAACACATGTTATACCTTAAATTAATGCTGTATTTTAGCTGACTTCAGAAATGCACTGTCTAATTTGACTTAACCTAACTAGTAGACAATCCTTCCTATAGAGGTAATTACTGTTCTCTTGACAGATTACACCTCTTAACTCTTAAAATCTCCACATCATCTTGGGTTGTCCCTTCCCTCACACTAACTTCTTAACAGGGTTCATCAGTTCTGTCTGCTAAAGAGCCAGCTGTCACATCCAGGCTGCTGTCTGCTAAGCCTACTGCTCGAATTAGCGCCTTTATCCCCTCTCACCCAGACCAGTGCAGCCCCCGCACTCATCCTCCAGTCTCTAGGCTCCTGCCATTTGACACCTTCACAGCACTTCTGTAAATCAAAAACTGCTGCTTGGCGTATAATTTAGGATGGCTCTCCAGGGGAAAGTCTAAAATCATAGCATTATTTTGGTAATAAGGCAGTCCTAAATTACTGGTCGATTTGTATTTCTTACCCCTCTTCCTCCACTTTAATATCAGGTAACCTTGGACTTAGCAGCACTCCCCATGCTGCTCTGCTCTGTCTTTGCACATGCCATATGCCTCTTGGAATGTCTTGGTATGTCTAGTAAGATCCTCCTCGTAGCCTTCAGGCTGCCCAAAGGTCTGATTCCATGTGAAACCTCCCGCCTCCCTCGGGCAGTTAGGAATTTGTGCATTGTAATTCCATAGCACTTTTATTCATGCTGCATTGCATCACACTATAATCATTTGGTATCTTCTCCCTCTCCCTCAATAGGTATGGGCTAAGTTTTTTCATAATATATAATACATTTCAGTTTTCAATGGATTCCCTAAGTACAGAAATTTGCCTGCTTGTCAGGTATCATGGTTAACCAAAAGACAAGTCAGTATCAGTGGTAATTATAATTGGAACTAATAATACATTTCAGTAGTATTGGAAAGTGATAATTATCTAAGAAACTGGCCTCCCAATGTTGACTTTAGATAATATTAGCAATATCATGCATCGCACATATTAGCAACATCATACAAAAAAACTTTGGCCAGAAATTTTCACCTTCACATCCTGCCTAATCCAAGACAGCTTCTAGGTCCTGTGACTTTATTGTGGGTAGATATCCCTAGTTTCTATCCACACTTTTGGAGTTGTAAATATTAGTAATGACCATTGTAATTTTTTTTTAATTTTTTAAGTTTATTTATTTTTGAGAAAGAAACAGTGCAAGCTGGGGAGGGGCAGAGAGAGAGGGAGACAGAGAGTCCCAAGCAGAGTCCGTCCTGTCAGCATAGAGCCCGATGCGGAGATTGGACCCACGAAACCATGAGATCATGACCTGAGCCAAAACCAAGAGCCAGACGCTTAACTGACTGAGCCACCCAGGCTCCCCACTAATGACCATTGTATTTTTAAAGCTCTTTCATGACCTTTTTCTATTTGGTCTCTATGACATGTTGAGGGTCAATATTATATTCCTATTTTAAGAAAATAGGTAATCCTTGACTTGGAGAATTTGAGTAATTTGTTTGAAAAAGACAAAGACCACTAGTTGAATCCTCTTTCTCTGAAACCATGCTCTGTATTTTAGTGATGCCAAAAAACAGGAAGAACAAAATCTCAAGATATTAGGTAAAGGAAGGCAAATGATGATGTTGTCAACCTGGATTACGTTAACATCATGTAATAGAGTAGAAACCAAGCCTACAGAAGTTTTTTTTTTTTTTTAAGTATTGTTTATTGTGGTAACATAACAAAAAGTATATAACATAAAATTTGCCATTTTAGCCATTTTTGAGTGTACAGTTCGCTGACATTTAGTACATTCAAATTATTTTGTACTCATCGCCATTTTTCATCTTCAGAACTTTTCCATCATTCTAAACTAAAATTCTGTACCCACTAAACGCTAACGCCCCATGCTCCCCTCCCCCATCTCTTGGCAACTCCCATTCTACCTCTCTATGAATTTGACTACTGTAGGTAGATACCTTATATAAGTGGAATCATACGATATTTGCCCTTTTGTGCCTGGCTTATTTCATTTAGTATAATGCTTTCAATGTTCATCCATGCTGTAGCATATGTCAGGATTTCCTTCCTTTTTAAGGCTGAGTAATACTCCATTGTGTGTATATACCACACTTTATTTGTCCATTCATCTGATGATGAACATTAGGTTGTTTTCACTTTCAGCTATTGTGAGTAATGCTGCTGTAAACACAGGTGCACACATATTTACTTGATTCCCTGCTTTCCATTCTTTGGAATATATACCCAGAAGTGGACTTGCTGGATCATATATTTTCTCTCCTTAGAACATAAAATCAAGGAAAAATTTCTTAAAAAGTTTTTGTTTGTGTGTTTTAATTCTAATTCACTCAACAGAAAAGATCAGCATAGCTTATACAATGATTTTCACAAATCCCCTACTATGAGTCCTGTGCTCACTGAAACTTGAGAGTCCAAACATCTAAAAAGCACAACTATAGAGAAATAAAATATGAGCCATTGATATAATAGACTATTATGCAGCTATTTAAATCATGTTTTTGAAGACTATTTAATGAGTTGGGAAATGTTTATTGTATAATGCTGAACCAAAATTAAAACCCCAAGTGTGACTTCAATTTTGTATATATTAATATTGTATATTAATATTGCATATTAATTTTATGTATACTAAATATTGATAGAATAAAAGTAGATACATAAATACTGATAGAATGATTTTCACTCACAAATATATGAAAGGAAAAGTACAAAAATGTGGTCATCTCTAGCTGGTGGGAATATGAGTGATTTCTTTTTCTTCTTTATACTTTTCCAAATTTTCTAAAATGTCCATGCATTATTTTTACAATCTGAAAAATATTTATTAAATTTTTCTCAAAACAGTATTTTAATGATATAAAAGAACTAGATAGAATTGGGAGAAGGCTTTCTAGGAACCTGCCAGTAAATTATACCTGATACCAAAGAACTAAATTAATTCTTTTTTCTTAGGAGAAGGCAAATTAGGATTAAAATACTAGGACTGATTTGTTACAGTTGTATTATGGTAAGCTAGTGTCTAGTACATTAGTCACATATACATACTAAGAAAAGTCTGGAGTAAAATTTCTAATTGCCCACCCCAAACATTATCATCAAAAAGTACTGTTCTCACCCTGTTCCTAGCTAAGGGTGGAGGAGAAAGGAGGTCAGAGGTAGTCTTAACCCTGTGTAATCACATCAACCCTCCTGAATTCTACAGTTACAGTTTAGATGATCAATGCAGAGACTGTTTCTAGGTTTTGGTCCCAGGAACAGTTGAAAATTAAGTTATAACAAATGTACATTTTTATACATTGGCTTGTATAGAACCTTCTCCCACTGCCCAGACCAACCAAACCTTTATCCAATTACTCATACAGTCTTTTTAAGGGTTTATAATACCTAAAGCATTCCTTTTGCTTGTATTTAAATTCTACATCACTTAAAGTAAACTACTTTAATGAAGCAGGATTATAACCACAAAAACAAGAGATATAAAATGTTGTCTATATTTGAAATATTCTTTGTTTCTAGATAATTACATGACATTATCTCGTTTAATTGATTTCCTGAGAAGATGTGGAAAACTTGAGGATGTTCCAAGATTTTTCTTAATGGCTGAAAAACGTAACTGCAGAGCAAAATTGGAGCCGGGATTTCAATACTGTAAAGGACTATATCTTTGGTAAATCTGTTGGTGAATAAATCCTACATAATAGTTTTTTTCTTTCTCATTGTGAATGAAGTAGAATAAACTTTCCTTTGTCTTAAGATAGATCTACATTTTATGGAGCGCTTGGGTGGCTCAGTGGGTCGAGCATCCAATTCTTGATTTCGGCTCAGGTCATGATCCCAGGGTCATGGGATCCAGCCCCAAGTCGGACTCTGGGCTGAGCACGAGCCTGCTTAGGATTCATTCTCTCTCTCTCTCTCTCTCTCTCTCTCTCTCTCTCTCCCCTCCCTCTCCCTCCCCCTCCCTCCCTCCCTGCATCTCTCCCTCCCTCCTTCCCTTCTTCTGCCCCTCTCCCCCATTTGTGCTCTCTCTCTCTCTCTCAAATTAAAACTTTAAAAAAACATGTTAATAATTTTAACCAAATCTTTACCAAAGATATTATAAATGACTTAAAGTTTGTAGTCGACAATTGAAATAAGTGATTTTTTTTTTTTAATATCTAACAAGGTATACTGGAGAACCAAATGATGCCCTTCGACACTTTAATAAAGCTCGGAAAGACAGTGACTGGGGCCAAAATGCCCTTTATAATATGATAGAAATCTGTCTGAATCCAGATAATGAAACTGTTGGAGGTGAAGTATTTGAAAATCTGGATGGAGACCTAGGGTGAGTTATCATTTGACAAATTATCCCTTTTCTGGAAACAGTTACTAGGGATAACAAGCAAGGATACCTTCTAAAAGAGGGCTAAACTCTAGGAGAGCACTAATGAAAAGGCAGGTGAAAAAAAATCATAGCTAGAATAGCCATTCTCTGAAACAAACATGAAATGCTTTTAAGAGGCTTCCTAAATCAGAATAAGCATGCTACAAAGACATTTCCCTAATTACTTGTTGAAACAGCATAAATTGTAGAATTTGATTACTTTAGCAAAAGCTGTCCACACAGTAACAGTAACTCCTTAGCATATGGTAGTTCTCTGCCATACCCTGTGCTATACTATATACTTTATGTGCATTGTCTTATTTACTCCCTGCAACAGTGTTGTGAACTAAGCTCAGAGTTAACCTATCTAATGTGATAGTAAATGGTGGGGGCAAGATGTGGACTGAGTTCTACATGACCTCAAAGTTCCTGCTAATAGCCACCGTGGTGCACTGCTGATAAATAGTGCTGTTGCTATCAACCTGTGTTAGTTGCTTGTTCTCAGAAATGGGCAAGGCATTGTAGGGGATATATAAGGATGTAAATGCGTAAGGTACATAAGGTAGTTTCTGCCTTCAGGAGCATGTAATTTACTTAGGAGGCAAGACAATATCTGAAACCATTGGATCTTTGACAAAACAGAAATGGGTGAAATGGATAGTAAGTGTTACAAGAATTCATAGAAATCCTAGCAGTGCAAAGCAGTCAGGGGAAGATGCACAGGGGTGTGAGAGAAAGTGAGAACAGACTGCTGAGAGGTTTTAATGACAGATTTGAAGGCTTGGGTTATAGAGACCATTAAAAGTTTTAGAGCAAAGGAGAGGCATGTTTCTGTTTGTTTATAAAGGTTTAGGTAACATACTGTTATGCAACTATAGGCTGTCCTCATGGAAATATTTAGCAAATAGTTGAAAATATAAAACTAGAACTCGGAAGGGAGGTCCCAGCTGGAGATACAGGTGTGGGGGATGTGTGATCAGAGTAGACAGTTGGAGCTCAATGAATGGCCTCTTTGCAAATAGAATGCAGTAACATAAGTTTGAAAACTAAACTTCGGGCTAATGTTTAAGGGGATTGGAGGAGGAAGGGAAGTCAGAAAAGGACACTCAGCATGGTAGCAAGAGACCCAAAACCATAATGTTACAGAAGACAAAGGAGGGAAACTTTGAAGAAGGTATTCAACAATGTGAAATGTTCTAGAGAAGGTAAAGCCTGAAGCCTGAGGTAAAAAAAACCAATGGTTTACTGAATGGGCTTTGAGAATTTAATTTCCTTTTATTAATTGATTTATATATTTTTTTAAAAATAAGAAAATTGATGTCACATATCCACATTGTTTTTACACTTGACATTTACAGCCTTTGACAGATACATAGTTTCTTTTCTGAGAGACCGATAGGTAAAAATATTGCAGTACTTGGCACATAGTAGGTGCTTCAGCAAAGTTAGTTACTTTTTACTCCCTCCTTTCTTTCCTTTCATTTTCTGAGTATATGTACCACTTGATAATTGAATGATTCTACTTCTCCCGAATTCTAGTTTTATATTAGTGGAAATGAACACACTTACCACATACAGATATTGTCCAATTTTTGTCTTCAGTCTAAAGTGAATAAATGTTTAATGGTGTTTCATTAAAGCTGTATTAATTGTTTAAATCTAATGCATTGTAACCGTGGTTCACTTTGTATTAGAAGAGAATGAGTGACATTCCACAAAAGGGTTACATTAAGTGACAGCAAAGAAGCCAGTGTACCCTAGGGCTCATTCCAAAATCAGTGAATTTTTTACTTCATGAGTAACAGACAGATTTATTTTTAATTGTATATAGGAATTCAACTGAGAAGCAAGAGTCTGTGCAATTAGCAGTGAGAACAGCAGAAAAACTCCTTAAAGAACTAAAACCTCAGACCATTCAGGGTCATGTACAGCTTCGCATAATGGAAAACTATTGCCTAGTCGCTACCAAACAGAAGTCTAATGTTGAACAAGCATTGAATACCTTCACCGAAATAGCAACATCTGAGGTTAGATTTTCTTTTTCAGCTTTATATTCTTTCTTGGTGGTATAGAAATAGTTGTTTACTTTCTGAAGATTGATTTAATTACAAGTACAAATGCCTCTGTAGTTCGGCATAATTCTACGTAATATATATACACCTCTGTTTCCAGAAGAAACAGTTTTGTTACTATTTTGACATGTTGTTTATATTTATTTATTTATATTTGTATTTATTTGTATTTCTTTATATATGTATTTATATTTATTTCTATTAGAATGGTAAATTCTAAGAAAAGGAAATTCTTCTTCAAAAGGGCATAAATTAACTCAAAGGAATGGCTTTGTCTTCTGGAAAGTTTCTGTGTTGTTTCACTTAACTTGCTAAGTGAAAATAAATACCTGTCTGCCTTGATAGCTCACCTTTTCACTTGTGCAAACTTGAAATGTTTCCAAATCTAAGGCTAAATGAGGTCAGTACTGACCGCTTATAATTCAGTCGTGAGAATAATGGTGTTGTTTGCCCCTGCAAAAATAATAATAGTAACAACAGTAATAATAATTAGAGCAAATAATAATTAGATCAGAGATTTTCTTCTCTTTTCACCTCACTCAGATCCACCTTCTCACTCTGGGTTCTTGGTTTTGCCTTCTCTCACACAGTGCTGTATTTCTTCAATTGCTTGATACTAAGGAAGGAATTCTAGGGACCCCACTCATCAGCAGTGGGTGATCGCTAGTTCTAAGCATACTCATCGGATTTCATGTTCTTCCATTCAACAGTGTTGTAGGCCACCAAAAATTCATAATTTATGTCTCTCAGAGGACATACAGAACTTTGCTGTGTTTTCTTGCGGTTCAGAGATCACAGTGGTAGCAGTAAGCCACCAAAACCCTCCTGCAGTGGCCCCTTCCTCTTGCCTCCCATGACCCAGGAGAGCTTTGGGGAACCTATAGCTCCTGTTGCCATTTGTGCACAAGCATCCTAGATGGCACTTTATCACCCCTGTAAGCCACCCTTGGAACTTAACAGCAAGGTAGTATCAGCAGCAGTGACATTCTAGAGCAGCACCCTTCTGCTGACCATGACGTGACCCTCTCAGGGGTGGGCTGTGTGGCAGCAGATGGACGACAGCGGCTGATGAATGGAGAGCAGAAGTAGGGGAGAGAGTTTAAATCATGAGGTTTGAGAGAACACCAAAATCAGTGAGCGACATCACGGCTGTTTCTTAGCAGTACTGTGCCAGTTTTTTGTGTTGGTGAGACTGCATTGTTTTTACCATTCATATATGTGTGATTAGTAATATACTACCCTCAAATCTGTTCACTGACCATTCCAGCCTAAGACTGATGCATGAACTGATGTTTCAGCAGTGAGTTTTATCTGGCATTTTTTTCTTTTAACTCATAAGCTGCATGTATTAATAAAATGAATATTCACTAAGCAGCCAGTGGGTGCTAGGCAAAATGGGAATCACAAAAGTGTATATTCTCTTTTATCGAGTTTATCATAATCTAGGGATGATAAGGCAAAGCATACTGCCTGTGTACAAACCAAAATCTATTACATTCTGTCCTAGAGTTACAGGTAAAAGTGGTGTAGGACAGTATAAGGAAAGGGGGAGGCCCTTTTGTGGAGAGGTGTGATTGAAGAAGAACCATGATAAATTGCATTTTCACAGGCAGAGACAGACGATACATACATTCTAGGGGAAGGGGGAAGTATGAACAAAGGCAAGGAGGCAGACAAGCATGGGGTATATTTATGACACTCTGTAGCATTCAGATTGATTGAAAAAGAGGTAGGTAACAGGAAGTCACCTGAGGAAAAGGTAGAAGACACATTAAACCCAAGCAAACTGTTTCCACCTGTTTTCATCCTGTCGTCTTGAAGCATAAGGGTGCATTGGTTACAACATGGCTATATTGTCTTCTGTGATCTAAAGTTGCTGCAGCTCAGAGTGACTGAGAGAGACATTGACAAGCCAGCTGAACACCTTAGGATGTCTGCACCAGAAAAGACATATGGGTCTAATGCAGGGGTTGTAACTCAGGTTTGTGCTTTTAGAAACCATTCTTGAGTTCATTCAGGAGTGATCAAGCGGTGAGAAGTTGATTAATTCCAATCAAACTCAAGGTGTGTGATTCAGAGAGCTTATTTTTAAATGTATAGTGTAGGATATTTTTAGCATGTGACTAGATCTGGACTTTTTTTTAATTTTTTTTATTTTGAAAGAGAGAGATAGAGCATGAGCAGGAGAGGGGCAGAGATAGAGGGAGACACAGAATGCAAAGCAGGCTACAGGCTCTGAGGTGTCAGCACAGAGCCCGATGCGGGGCTCAAACTCACAAACTGAGATCATGACCTGAGCTGAAATTGGATGTTTCACCGACTGAGCCACCCAGGCACCCCTAGATCTGGACATTTTTATAGAACCTTTCTTGTCTTGGGCTGTCCTAGGACCAGGCTGACAAATTCAGAGCAGACCTCTATTTTCTTTCCTTTCTACAGAAGGGGGAAGGGGCTCAATAATTGATAATATGCCCCTTATGTCTCCAAAATCTACCACCAATTGGCTGAATTTGACACTCAAACCTTTTTGCCATCCCTTAATTACAACAGCAAATTACATATTGGAAGTTTGTTGCTAGGCATAGAATTACAACCAAAGAAATTTTATCTTCCAAAAAATTGTTTTCATCAAGCTCTAAGGAACTGTCCTTCTCTATTCCAGGGTTATTTCTTTCTTTTTTTTTTTTTTTAATTTTTTTTTTAATGTTTTATTTATTTTTGACAGAGAGACAGACAGAGCATGAGCAGGGGAGGGGCGGAGAGAGAGGGAGACACAGAATCCAAAGCAGGCTTCAGGCTCCGAGCTGTCAGCACAGAGCCCAACGCAGGGCTCGAACTCACAGACCCCAAGATCCTGACCTAAGCCGAAGTTGGACGCTCAACCGACTGAGCCACCCAGGCGCCCCATATTCCAGGGTTATTTCTTTTTTTAAAAAAAATTTTTCAACGTTTTTTATTTATTTTTGGGACAGAGAGAGACAGAGCATGAACGGGGGAGGGGCAGAGAGAGAGGGAGACACAGAATCGGAAACAGGCTCCAGGCTCCGAGATGGTTATTTCTGACTTCCAACCATGATCAGGGTTGGACATTGAACATGCCCCTCTAGTCTCCTTTTGGCAGTATTCCTTATTGGTTACCCAAACTTGCTATCTTACAGTGTCCTTTTATTATAGTCATGATATTGTAATTTCTAAAGCACAGTCTCTCATCTTTTATTTGTATTTTAACCTGAAGCCTTCTCTTTATGAAAACATCATGATCCCACTGCTGAAATGTAAGAAGCCCCCCTAGCTTTATCAGGGATATACACATATTGCTTAGGTAAGTTGGTTTTCTGGGTAGATCACTAATGGCTTCCATTTCATACCAATTCTTTTTAGTCTGTAGGTTTCACAGAGTGACATTTTCTGACTCTGAACTCTTCTCTAAAAGAACATTGTGTTTTATAGACATTACCAAGCAGCAGGCTCTAAGTCTAAAAGAGTGTTTTAAGGCATGAGTTTATTTCATATAATTTCTGAGTGATTAATCGCATGCCTTGTTTATAAGATTTCATTGGTCAAACTTAATTGGATGAAGAGGCTTTCAAATAAAACAAGAAGGAAGGGAAAACAAGCGATAAAAGTCCATATCGATAAAAAGTCAATATAGATAAGTCAGTAGAAGTTCACATAGAGAAGGAATATCATTTGCAGGTAAATCATTCTCATTCTTGTTTTACAAGTGAAAGAACTAAGGAATCTGAATGCAGAATCTGAAACGCAAATGTTTAATGAGTATTATACTGAAACAGAATTTTGTTTTTTCCTGTTTCTGTATAAAACCATAAAAACTAATTAGTCCCCAAAAGATTAAGTCGCCTTAATGGTCTGAATCATGTGGTTCTGGCATCTGTGTATTTATTGAATTATTTTGACCGCATGGTGCCTGACCAGGTTTCTCCATGATAGCTTGAGTTTACTCAGTGTATTAAATAATGACTATGTCACAGTTATATCTGTGGAGCCAGTTACAGAATTCACAGGCCAGTTCTCACATTGTGTAGCACTTGCTACTTTCCCTGTTTCCTTTTAAACATAGAACATGTATATTTGTGTATATGGGCATCTGAAGTTTTGCTTTCTTACAGAGGGATCATATTCCAGCACTTTTGGGAATGGCAACAGCTTATATGATCTTGAAACAGACTCCAAGAGCCAGAAACCAGCTGAAGCGGATTGCGAAAATGAACTGGAATCCTATTGATGCTGAGGACTTTGAGAAGAGTTGGCTGCTGCTTGCTGATATTTATATTCAATCAGCAAAATACGACATGGCAGAAGAGCTATTAAAACGGTGCCTGCGTCATAACAGGGTAGGTGATTGAAGAGTAAAACATCATTGGTAACCTTTCACTTACAAGCTTCCCGTAATAGGTTATTATAGAATGTTGGTCCATTTCTAAGGATTCTTGTGTATTTTTTGAAAATTAAATGTTTATTCTTAACACAATCAGGAAATAAACAGTCATGAGAAGAAAGAAGCCATTTGCTTTTGAAAATAAAAATAGAGATTGATGCAGTTTCAGGGTTCAGCTGTGGTTTACGCCCCACTTACAGAAAGTGTTTATGGAATGTCAAGCATTTGTGATTATCCAGCTCATCCCAGAACTAATGAAAATTGCAGAAGAACGTTAATTGCGGACGTCTGTCCCTCCTATTAAGAAATACTCTAGATAAATTTACTGCAGCTGCATGTTGTTTTCACATTATTAAAATCCACTATGCATAATATATTTTGTGGGGAAAAGTCTTTCCAGCATTTAATTTGCTTATTAAAAAGTTCTTACCTTTAGGTATAAAGCTGAAAATCTTTAAGTCTATACAATTCCACCATATTTCAGTAATAGCTCATTTTGGTTTTTAGGCACACAAAAAAGAATGTCTTATAACATTTTTAAAGAATTTGTTACTATTTGTTGAGAAATAATTGCAATCAACTTAGAAACTTAAGGATATTTATCTTTACAGATTCATGTCAATTACCTCAAAATCGTAATCATAGTAAATCTGTCTTATTCTCTTTGAGCAAATTAAGTTATAAAACAGATCATCTAATGCTATTAAGTTACTTTAATAACTTTAAAAACCCAAAATATCAAGCCATTTATCAATTTATAGTCTGTACATCTAATTTGAAGTTAAGTTGGACTTGAAAAACAGGTAATACTAATTAATAGGTTTTGAAAAATCTGCCTCCAGACCCCTCAGGCAAAGGAAATAAGACAAAAATAAACTACTGGGACTACACCAAAATAAAAAGCTTATACACAGAGAAGGAAACCATCAACAAAGCAAAAGGGCAGAAGTGGGAGAAGATATTTGCAATGATATATTTGATAAGAGGTTAATATCCAAAGTATATAGGGGTGCCTGGGTGGCAATTAAGCCTCTGACTTCGGCTCAGGTCATGATCTCACAGTTCGTTGGTTGGAACCTAGCATTGGGTCTGTGCTGACAGCTTGGAGTCTGGAGCCTTCTTCGGGTTCTGTATCTCCCTCTCTCTCTGCCCCTCCCCAACTAGCATGTACGCTACGCTCTCTATCTCTCTCTCTCTCTCTCAAAAATAAATAAACATTAAAAATTTTTGAAAAAAAGTGAAAAAATATCCAAAGTATATGAAAAATTTGTAGAATTCAATACCAAAAACAAACAAAAATCCAATTTAAAAATGGGCAGAGGACCTGAATAGACATTTTTCCAAAGAAGATGTACAAATGGCCAATAGACATGAAAAGTTGCTCAATATCACTAACCATCTGGGAAATGCAAATCAAACCCACAGTGAAATATCACTTTACACCTGTCACAATGACTAGGATCATCAAAAAGACAAAAAATAACAAGTGTTGGCAAGGATGTAGAGAAAAGGAAACTCTTGTGCACTATTGGTGGGAATGTAAATTTGTACAGCCACTATGGAAAACAATATGGACGTTCCCCAAAAAATTAGAAATAGAAAGACTATATGATCCAAAAATTTCACTGCTCAGTATATACCCAAATGAAATGAAAACACTAATTCAAAAAGTTATATACACTCCCATGTTTAAAAAGCAGCATCATTTACAATAGCTGAGATAAGAAGCAACCCAAGTGTACATTGATAGAATGGATAAAGATGATGTGGCAGATATATTCAGTGGACTATGACTCAGCCATAAAAAGAGAATGGGTCCTTGCCATTTGTGCAAGATGGATAGACCTAGAGGGTATTACGCTAAGTGAAATAAGTCAGAGAAAGATAACTACCACATGATTTCACTTATACGTGGAATCTAAACAAACAAAAGGCAGAAACAGACTCAAAGAACAAACTAATAGCTGCCAGAGGAGTGGGTCATAGGGGTATGGGCAAAGTGGGTTAAGAGGAATGGGAGATACAGACTTCCAGTTATGGAGTGAAAAAGTCATGGGGATGAGAGGTACAGCATGGAGTGGGTGGGTCCCTGGGAGACTTAGTCGGTTAAGTGTCCAGCTCTTGATTTTGGCTCAGGTCATGATCTCACGGTTCATGAGTTTGAGCCCCCGGTTGGGCTCTATGCTGACAGGGCACAGTCTGCTTAGGATTCTCTCTTTCTGTCCTCTCTGCGCCTCCCCCCTCAAAATAAATAAACATTTAAAAAAAGAAAAGAGGTACAGCATAGGGAATATAGTCAGTGATATTGTAATAACGTTGTATGATGACACATGGGAACTATGCTTGTAGTGAGCATGGAATAAGGTATAGACTTGGTAAATCACTATGTTGTACACCCAAAACTAATGTAACATTGTGTGTCAACTATACTTCAATTAAAAAGAAAAAGAAAAATGTAAACAGCCAAATGGCTGACCCTTACACGCCTCGTCTAGGATTAAGTGAGATTACATGGAAATTAAGGTTTCAGTGCAGATAGAATTTCAGTTTCCTGGAACACTGACAGCAATATATTGCATGGCTGAACACAATGGCTACTTTAGAGGCGCCATTTGGCTGATTAGGCATGTCAATATTGGAAGCATGAGATTCAGGAACTAGAGCTTAGAAACCTTGAATTGTATAATTAAAAGATGGAGATCATCCAGATCTGGGACAGAAATGTACAGGATGACACTAGACCATCTTGTCATACCAGATGGCAAGGAAACTATCGAAGATGATTAGAGTCATGTCAAGGACTCAGGAGCCAACTTGAAGACACTCACAGTAGCCAGAGTTGGAACACATTAACTCTCAGTAAGAATAGTAACTGCAGTGGATTGAAACACACCAAAAAAGTTTAAATCCATGGGTTTACAAAGATCCAAAAAAAGAAAAAAAAAATTAAAAACCTAATTAGTCACCATTGGCCTATACTGATGAACTATTATTTCTGAAGCTGGGAAATAAAGGGAAGGCATTAAGCACTTAGCCTACCTTTTCTGTATGAACTACACTACTGGGAAACAATATAGTATAAAAGACATCTCTTATTATAGATGTTTTCCAGATAATAAATGAAGAGTGATAGACTATCATCATTTTCCAGCCCTGATAAATTGATGAAAGGGTATAACATCATAAAAAGAGAACCTGACGTTATGTGCCTCCTCAGGGAAGATCACGCCATCTATGACAGGGCTGAACTGGGGTGAGGCGAGTGAAACCCTCACTTGGGGTCCAAAATTTCCAAGGGCACTTTATGTCTCAGTAATGATCTTAGGCAGCTGGTGCTACTATAACAAAGTGCTATAGACCGGGTGGCATATAAACGGTAGAAGTTGATTTGTCACAGTTCTGGAGGCTGGACGTCTGGAGTAAGGGTGCCAGCATGGCTGGGTTCTGGTGAGGGCACCTTTCTGGGTTGCAGACCACTGACTTTTTGTTGTGACCTCCCATGGTGGGAGGAGAGGGTAAGAGAACTGTCTGGGGTCTCTTTTATAAGGACACCAATCCCACTCATGAGAGCTCCACCCTCATGACCTAATTAGCTCTGAAAGATCCCATCTCCTAGTAGCATCACACTGGAGGTTAGGCTTTCCATGTACGGATTTGGGGGGAATAGAAACAGTCCATTGTAGATAAATTATCATTTAATCAAGATACCTATTATAAATTATAATAAAATATTATTACAATAAATAATGCAGGGGCACCTGGGTGGCTCAGTCGGTTGAGCATCTGACTTCAGCTCGGGTCATGATCTCACAGTTTGTGAGTTCAGGCCCCACATCGGGCTCTGTGCTGACAGCTCAGAGCCTGGAGCCTGCTTCGGATTCTGTGTCTCCCTTTCTGTCTGCCCCTCCCCTGTTCACACTCTGTCTGTCTCACTCTCAAAATAAATACATAAACATTGGAGGAAAAAATTTTTAATAAATAATTTAATGCAGTATTTTTTAGCCAAAATGCCAAAATGTTAAATAGCATCTGACAGTGCTGTGCTGAGTGGTATTGAAGCCTGAAACAAAAGGGGAAAATTTATGTCTCCATATCCATGTTTTTACATATTTTTCGTTTTTAAAATGTTTACTTATTTATTTTGAGAAAGAAAGCACGAGCAGGGGAGGAGCAGAGAGAGGGAGAGAGAGAATCCCAGGCAGGCTTCACACTTCCACACAGAGCTCCACACAGGGCTCAAACTCATGAACCATGAGATCGTGACCTGAGCCAAAATCAAGAGTCAGACGCTTAACCGACTGTACCACTCATGTGCCCCTATATATTTTTCAGTGGGTAATGATTTTAATGAAAATGTTAATATATTTACTCCCATTAAAGTCAGGAAAATAAAATTATAATAAATTTAGTTTGGGTATAAAGAAATATTTAAATTTTAAATGTTGTGAGTTTTAATATCTCAACTTGTCAATTTGATTTGTAAAATGTTAACATCTGGGGGGGGAATTATCAATTAAATCACAAAAACATGTATACAGAGTTGTGCATTTTTCCTTTTGCCTCAGGCTCCAATGTGGCTCACCAGGGCACTGACCTAGAAGTACTTTTACCTCTGTCCTCAAAGATTGAAATCAAATTCAAACCTCTAGATCTAATTACAATTTCCAGGAAATATTGGTGATATAGGAATATATTACATAAGCACTGCAAGATGCATTCAACTAAATCTGGGCTGTGAGGAACTCTAGGATAAAAATTCTTTTTTGCTACGTTTAAAAACTTGCAAAAAAAGAGACACAGAGAGTGATGGAGAGGAAACCTCTAGATCAAAAGAAAGTTGAGAGACATTTCCACCAGTTACAATGTGTGGGTCTTGTTTGGATCATCTTCCTAACAAACTAAAAACAAGAGAAAACAAACTGATATTGAGACCATTTGAAATTTGAATAATGAATGGATATTTGGTAATATCAATGAGTTGTTACGTTTAGGTATGATAAATTGTGGTTATGTTTAAAGAAAGTCCTTGTATGTAAAGAGGCATACTAAAGTAAAATATTTATGAATGAGATGATACAATATCTGAGGATTTTTTTTTTCTTTCATAATACAGAAGGACAAGTGTGGGGGGTAGAGGTTAAAACAGTATTAGTCCTGATTTAATTGTTGAAGATAGAGGTTCATGGGGTTCATTACACTGTTAATTTTAACTTAAAACTATTTGTAATAAAAACTGTATGTGTATATGTGTAAAATACACAGTCCATTGCCTAGCATGTAAAACTCCTGACTCTGGGGGGAATAGAAGTGGGACTTGATCAGAATCTTTCATTAAGTCCCATAGATGACTTGATTGCATAGCCAAGGTTGAAAAACATTGTTTTATATGCCAATTAAATGAGTTAATATGGTCAACCTCTAGAGTCATAAGCACCCCCATAAAATCAAGTGATATCTGTTGATAACATCTTCCATTTTTTTTTTCAGTCTTGCTGCAAAGCTTATGAATACATGGGATACATTATGGAAAAAGAGCAAGCATATACAGACGCTGCCTTAAACTATGAGATGGCATGGAAACATGGCAATCAGACAAATCCAACAGTAGGTGAGTTTAACAAATTAGATACTAGGTTTTTCTGGAAACTTGGGTTTTATTTGTAAATCTCCATTTAAATGCATTTAATATTTTTTAAGAACAAAATAAACAGCTTCCTAAATAAAAAGCCAACTTCCTTTATCAGTCCTTCTGAAAAATAAATTTTATGTTCATAATAGATTATTAGCTTAATAGTTACTAAGTATAATGTCCTGAGATTCAAATGGGTCCTCAGTTACATCTTTTTTTTTTTTTTTTAATTTTTTTTTAATGTTTATTTTTGAGAGAGGGAGAGACAAAGCATGAAAAGGGGAGGGGCAGAAAGAGAGAGAGACACAGACTCTGAAGCAGGCTCCAGGCTCCTAGCTGTCAGCACAGAACTCAACACAGGGCTCAAACCCACAAACCGCAAGATTGTGACCTAAGCCAAAGTCAGACGTTTAACCAGCTGAGCCACCCAGGCGCCCCTGCATCTAATCTAACTCTGCCCCTTTCTCTCCCTTTAACCCTCTGCTATTTCTAAAATGATAATGCTGTGGGAAAAAGTATTCCAATGTCACATCAGTTAGGAAAACATTTCATTAAATCAAGATCAAGTTCAGTGGCAAGGGATTTGGGAGAAGCAGAGAGAGAGAATCTTAAGCAGGCTCCATGCCCTGCATGGAGCCCAATGTGGGGCTCAATCCCACGACTGTAGGATCATAACCTGAGCTGAATTCAAGAGTCAGATGCGTAACCAACTGAGCCACCCGGACGCCCCTGCAGGTCTCTTTACTGCAGAACTTCTTATGCCTTTAAACACTAATGTACATTGTGATGGATATCACAGAGGGACGTGTTTCTCACAATAATATGACCATGGAACTTTTTTTTTATTTTTACTGAGCATCCAGAAACATCAATTTGTTCCAGTGATAGACTCAAGGAATGCAGTCTCCAACATCCCTACCAGATGCACAGCATCTAGAATATACTTAGTGACTAGCCTCCCTCCACATTGCGAGGAGCTCATACCTGTGCTCTTCCCTTTCTTTGTACTGAGCTGAAATATGCTGCATTGAAACTGGTCAGGTCTCTTCTCTGGAGCAGCCCACAGAGTCTCTTCCCTCTTACCGATGGTGGCATTCTAATTCAACCTCTGTCCTGTCTCTCCCAAGACATCTCTTCAAACTATCTCAATTACTTGTCCATTCTTCCTGAGACTTGCTTCCAAATCTTTCAGCCTTCTTGTTCCTGTCTCCTGTAAACTCTAAAATAATGCTTCCTACTCTGTCCTTTGGAATAGTTGGTGAGGTATTAATAGTTACTTCTTTAAAAAAAGAAAAAAAATGAAGAGAATTGAGTATAAAGAGATTAGATTTCATGGCCAGATAACTTTGGAAAAGCCTCTTTTGTTTGTCCATGTCCCTCCCAAAATGTTGTACCAGAAATTAACAAGTTCTTAAGTATAATTTAAGAATCTAATTATATGCATAATCAAGCTATTTTTTTATTAAGCATTTTAGCAGTTGTTAACTTAGCCTTAAGGTGGCATGAGTCTTTTGAGCAGCTATGTCATGGTATGGACTCAGATTTAATTTGCAATCAGATAAGTCATCTTTACATTAACTGCTGTCAGTTCAGGACTTCCCCCACCTTGTATTTTTCTTGAGTTTGTTATTTTACTAGACTGGTATATGGCACAGGAACTAATACCATACCATTTGTTGATAGTATTTTTCCTTCTTAAGATCATGTATCCTACACAATAAAGTCAGCTTGTAAAATAAAAATTCCTTAAATATATTTTATTCCACAGAAGGAATACATTTACAAGTTAAGTTATTTAAACATTCTGTTCTTTGGAAGACGTCAGCAAATATTCCAACTCATTCATTCTTTCATTGTGTCATCTATGTATTTTATAGATGATTTTGTCAATTTCCCTGACTTCTCATTAGTAAGTTTTCTCTGAGGCTCCCAGTTCATTCTTTAGTTTCTTCCTTCAGATTGTCATTGTATCCAACACCTGCAATTGCCTTTCACTTATATAGTTGTCAGGAAATCCTTAAAATCACGGTCATGTTCTTTCCAAAGGATTGAGGCTTGAGTACTGTCACTATGAAAGGCACCAGGAACTGAGATCCAAAAAGAAAACACAATTCTGTTTCCCCCTTTACATCCATTCTCTGGTTATATGACACTCACTAGACTGTGTACATTGTTCATGTTCCTCCTCCCCCCCTCCCCTGCCATGCTACCTTTTTTCCCCTCATTACACAGAGTTGAATTTTTGTAAGCTTGACAGGTATAATGCAGCTTCAGTGTACATATCCTTTGACATTTCTGGCCCTTTATTTCCTCCCTAAAATATTTTGAACAAGATTATCTATCAAGTTTCTTCCAACATTAAAACTTTGTTCTTCTATTTTACTATTAGTCCTATTTGTATGGTGCTCTAAAACTTTTAAAATCCTTTCACAGCAAGTATTTCCTTTGATCTTAAAAGTACACTAAGAGTTGGGGGGAGGAGGGGTTGATGAGGAAACTTGAAGTTGGCAGCTCACCTGAGATCTCAAAGCCAGTCAGGAAGCCAGACCCCAAAACTGAAGTCCAACTTTTATGGCTCTAGTTTTCATGTAAAGTATGTTTGACATGGCGTGACATCTTAAATTGTTTTCCTTTTTAAATGTCACCACCTTTATTAGCCAATTTTACAATTCCTTTGTAATGATATCAAGTTTAACTCTCCTAAACTTACTGTTTTCATCTTTGATGGTTTTATAGGCATATGTGTTCATGTGTGTTTTTATCAAACACTATGAATTTCAGATAAGTCCTGTTTCTTACTTTTTACTACCTTATGATTACATTAGCCAGTAATTCCTTTCAAGTATTTGTTTGGAATAAAAAAAAAAATTTTGGTACTTTTATTAGACCCCAAGAGCAGCATTTAAATTTCCCTGATTTATATTTGCAAGAGGTAAAGTGAAATATTGAATGTATTAATTACATATTATTTTACATCATGGTATACATCATATCTTATTTGTCTTATCTCCTGTTTGCTAACTCTTACAGCATTCTTACAGAAAAGCAGCAATCATTTAAGAATGTCTTAAAACTTTGTTTTAAATTGTCAGTATTTGAAACATGACATTTCGGTATCGGTAATTGTGATAATTGTTACTAATCATTGATGTGGCATATCTGGTGACTGCTCTGTCCTCTTCTGGGCCACCCTCCCAACTGCTCTGCCCTGTCGTACTCCAAATCCATTTGTTTCCTGTGGGTCCCATGACTACTGCTGCCTGGTCAGCTCCTTCTGCCTTCTTGCTTCCGATTCCCTCGGCCTATCCCCTCATCCTTCAGATTCCAGGCATTGCCTGATACCCACCCCCTCCCCACCCAGGCTGCTTATGATAGCTCTCTTGGCCTGTACCTTTCTTTCATAGCATTTATCTCACTTTGGAAATTGGTGACATACTTACATAATTACTTAAATAATATACTTTCCTTCTCTAATAAAATGTAAACTTCCTGACTGCGCCTGACATGTTAAGTGCTAAATAAACCTATGTGGTATAAATGAGTAGTTGTGTTATCATTTACTGCCCTGTGATGAGTTATTACTATAATCTGAAATAAATGGGATTTTTTTAGTAAGTTACAAAAGCCACTCCTGTAGGATGGCAGTCTTCTAACCCAACAGGATATTCACTGCAGTCCTTTTTCTAACTCCATTTTTTTCGCTACCTGTTCTCCCTTTGAGCCACTCCACCTTCCATTATCCCATCCCTTCTCTCTTTACAGTATAGTCACCAGCCTTTGTTAAGACTTCTCAAATGAGTAAGCAAACAAAGGAGGGGGCAAAAAAGGGAATGCTAGCAGTGTGCTCTATAAATAGTGCTACATCATTATGTTGTTTTTTGGTTGTTTTTTTTTTTTGTCTTTAACAGGATACAAATTGGCATTCAATTACTTAAAAGCAAAAAGATATGTGGATGCAATTGACGTATGTCACCAGGTAATACTTCAATATAGATTTCTTAAAATGTTTCAGATACACAATTTCCTACTTTTAGTTAATCTCAAGATGTACATGAATACATCTTACTCAATGGCAGAGGTAGACGATGTTGTATTTGGATTAAATGGCTTCATCAAATACATCTGGGAGAGATTTCTGCTTTTCAAAGTTTAGATAATAATAAGTTTACTTGAATCAAACATGGTTTTAATTGAGGCTCAAATAATAAAATGTTTGTGTCACGTTAAAGACAGAGACAAGGGGAGAAGCATGTGAACTAAAACTATTGATTCTCCAAGCCATTCTTCTGAATAGAAGTTCTTGTGAATGTGTCTAAGTCTGGTTAGTGCAGAATTCAGATTTATAAATTAGAGACAAGAGGTATTTCTGTTACTTAGAAGTCATTCAATTACATTTCTGTAATCTATCCCTAACTAGATGATCCCTTAGCAAGTGACAAATATTTAAGTTGCAGGTTTAGAATTTGCAGTTTCCTTATATGTACATTGTCCCATTGATATATAAGGCACTGCACCATTGTTCCAGATAAGGCATTATATTGTTAGGAGCTCCAAGAAAAGCAGCTCCTTCGAAAGGAATTATGTAATGTCTCCTATCCTAAATAGCTGTATCAGCATCATTATAGCAAATACTTGGCTTCAGTGATTGCTATTGATTGCTGAGCCTCTCTGTAAAGCAGTGTTTCACATTAAGGTTAAGGTTGTACATTAATGTAAGGTTATGCATTAGAACCATTTGTGGAATTCTTTTTTAAAAAATGAGTATCTCCCCACTACTAGACTCAGTAGGCCTAAAAATTTGTATGTTTCAAAATAACTCCAAGTATATCTGATATGTGCTACTGGTCGAAATTAACTTTGTGAGGGTTTATTAATATCATATGAATAGCTAAAATATCTTAAGTTTTTATTTATTCATTTTGAGAGACAGCATGTGGTTGAGCCGGGGGAGCAGCAGAGAGAGAAGAGAGAGAATCCTAAGCAGGCTCTGCACTTTCAGTGCAGAGGCTGATGCAGAGCTCAATCTTGGGAACCACGAGATCATAACCTGAGTCGAAATCAAGAGTCGGACGCTTAACCGACTGAGCCACCCAGGCGCCCCGATTAGCTAAACTTTCTAAATATTTAAAATCATTGATACATACTTGTTTTTTGCAGCTGATCCATTAAGGAAGTAATTATATTTGTTGTATTTCTCACATGTATTCTATTGTTGTCTTCTAAGTACTATTACTAGGAGTTACGTCACATTTCAAATGTCACCTTTAAGAAGTGTTGTTATATTTGTAATATTAATACAATGAAATCTCAACTGTAATACATATTTCCTGTAAGTTTTATAGCTCTAGTTCTCAGTAATCAATTACAAGTTCTTGTGCTTTTGTTTTTTGTTTTTGCAGGTTCTTGAAGGACATCCAACTTATCCAAAAATCAGAAAGGATATACTTGATAAGGCCCGCATGTCTTTGAGACCTTGAAAACTGTTACAATTTAGTTTGTTGATACAGCAGGAAATGGAAGGAATCAGTTCTTCTGGGTCAAAATAGGTTTGAGCTAAAGCTCTATAACAGAAGCATCCTTTTCTTTCTCCAGCAGAGGCTGCTATTGTATATAAAGAGAAATGCTATGTCACATAGATGGTTTCTAATGGAGCAGGTGACTTAGAGCTGGTTTATTTGATTGCCTGTCTTGATTAGGAATAGATTTGGTGTCTCTGTGGTAAAGATTATAACCCATTTCTATAAAGAACATTTTATTAAATACTAGGTCATTAAGTATCCTATAGCTTTTCTTAGGAACATTAGTTGTTTATTTCAGGAAATATATTTAAAACGCTGTTGTTCTTTGTTAACATTCTTCGCTGTTTCAAAGGTTTGAAAAAATTTTCTTGTTAATAATGTATGAAAAATAAAAAGTCTATTTTAATAAAGACTTTACAAATTTATGGTTTGTATTGCTCTTGGAACTCAAGAGGCATAGTAAGTTTTGCAAAATCAGGGTAAGCTCCCTGTACAATTCACAATGTTTAGTGAGTAGTAGCACAGAATATGTGACTTGCCTAGAAGAATCTTTTTAGAAAAATACAAAGAATGTGAGTTTCCCTTCCCTTCGTTGAACTCCTTCTTTCTGCTTTTGATGCTAATGTGATCTTAAGAAATAATCTATACCTGAAATCCATTTACATAGGTAAGCTCTTACAGCAATAATTAACCTTAGCCCAAAGACTCGGTCTTTTGAGATGACTTCAGACACTGTAACATCTGGCAGAGAAGGGTGACAATATTTCTGGTCAACAGGGACTCACCAAGCACAAAAGCAACTGCTTACCTTACCGTGCCTAACACCCTCTGGCCCAGCAGTTCTCAGTCTTTTAGGTTAAGTTTAACCTAATCTTAATAAACTCAATTTTTAGCATTATTTCTGATTTGTTGTCACCTCTTTCTCACTTGTCTTTAAAAATATCATAGTCTTCTATGTCATTTGCATTTTCAATAAACAGAGTATTTTTTAGTCACTGCTGCTTTTAAATGTCCTATGTTTATTTCTTTTTATATCTCTTTTTGATCACTTCTACAATTTTCCAGAGTCCTTTTAATTCCAATTATATGTTATAAAATTCTAATCATTCTTCTTTTTTTTTTGAGAGAGAGAGAGAGAGAGAGAGCGCATGAGCATGGGAGGGCCAGAGAGAGGGAGAGAGAAAGAGAATCCCAAGCAGGCTCCACGCGATCAGCACAGAGCCTGACATGGGGCTCGAACCCACGAACCACAAGATAACCACCTGAGCTGAGGTCAAGAGTTGGACGCTTAACCAACTGAGCCACCCAGGCGTCCCTAATCATTCTTCTTTTTCACCTACTTTATTGTGTTTCATGAAACTATTTAATAATAAGAGCATTTATGAAGCATTTCTTATCTCTTGAAACACTTTCACGTGTCTTAGTACAGTTAATATCACCCCACAACCCTAGGACATAGGCTTCATTATCCCTGTTTACAACTCTGGAACTGTGGCAGATTATCTCTTTCTTTGTATTTCAGCCTGAACGGATACTGTTAAGGACATTATATAACAGAATACCTTTAGGAGTTCTAGTGAATTTGCATCATGGGATGCTAGAGTCCTGGAAATTGGATAGAGACAGCAGAACATCTCTTCTCCCAGCAAGACATTTCCAAATCAGTCTTCCTTTCTGTAAAATCAGGAGTTTGTTTTTGTTTCCTCAGCAGCCACTGAACATTTTGCACCTGCCATTTGCTAGGTACTATTCTAGGAACTTTACTTACATTATGTCTTTTAATTTTCATTCAACTCTCCAGAAGAAAAATACTCATTTTTCAGGTGAGGAAGATGGAGGTGCAGGTAAATGATTTGCGCAAAAGGTCACAGACAAAGCATCAGAATCTGGATTCCATACTGACCCAGACAACTTCAAAGTTCATACCCTATTTGCCGTAGTGAGACATCTTATAGAGCTAGAGAGATTGTGTCTATAAGAACAAATTATCTTGTCTACATCTGGCTAGCAGACGAAACTAGATGTTCTGTCACAGAGATAGTCAAGTAATGAGGAACAAGATGAACTGAGTGGAATGCACAGTTCTTACAAACGTGGAAACTACCAAAGAGAAGTCTAATTGAGGAGCAGTGTGGTGTAGCAGTTAAGAACATGGATTTGAAGTCAGACCAGCCTAAGTTTACATTTGGCTCTACCCCTGACTATATGTTTTGTCTTTCTCAAGTTACGTGGGCTCTCTCGGCCTTGAGTTTCCCATCCATAAAGAAGCATATAAGAATAAATCTGTCTCAGGTTGTTGTAAGATTTAATGAGAGAACATATATAAAACCTATAATGAATCTGACTCACTTAGGCTCTTAATAAATAGTGGCTGTACTTATTATAAGTGGAACAGGGCCAAGTAGCAATTGCAACTGAGAAAAACCTTCACCGAAGAGAAAAATGCAGTCCAAGGTATGATAAAGAGGACAAGTAAGCTCCCCAAGACAGCTCAATCAGACAGGATTCAGGGTTCTCATTCACGTTCTCCCTCCTCCCCACCCTATCTCTTCTTTTTTCCCTCTGCCCCTCTCCCCTCCCCCCATGAACACTGTGCTGTATTCTCTACATGCATAATCTCATTTCATCCAGCTCTGCTTTTGCCCTCACCTCCTGTACCCAGGATTCTCTCTCTATTCCCTACTCCTCTCCCTTACCCTGCTTCCTGTCTCCAAGCTTCCTGCTCTAGGCTTATTCTTTCTTTCTTTCAGGTATCCATTTCCTGTTCTTCCTCAGAGGCCATGTCCACGGCCAGGCCCATGATCTAAAGTAGCCGTCCTGTCATACTCTATCATATCACCCTTTTTAAACTCCACTTAGCACTTAACCAATCTCTGATGTTTTCTTGTTCACTATGGCATGGTTTCTGCCCACAGCTTATGTGCCGTACCCAGGACCACACATCCAGGAAAGCGGGAGCTCAGACTGCTCTGAACTGCTGCTTGAAGGAATCAAGTTAGATGAGGGTTTGGGGGCTGCACTCAGGACAGAGGAGAGGAGCACAGCAGGGAAGAATTTTCTGTCAACCTAGGATCAGAATACCATCCCATCAAAGTTTAATGCACTTTGAGCTTAAATCAGCTAGTATGACGAACTGCGTCCCAAGAAGAAATCGCTTTCTTTCCAAAAGTCAAGAACCTAGAGCAATTCTGGAAGGGCTTTATGCACCCACAGCTGAGGAAGCTAGGTTGAACTTTGCATTAGGGTACGAGTAGCTAACAATCATGGAAACCAAACGACCAGTTAAGACTGACAGAAACGATTTGAGTTTGGGACTAGAGACGACAAGTGAATAGCCTTATAACAGGATCCTATAGCAGCACTAGTGCTGATAAAGTAACAAATGCCTTGTTTGAAATGAAAGATTGGCAAAGGTGCAAGGAAACCCACATTCACACTCTGCTGGCAGAGCGCAGTGCAGCCTTACTCAAGCGCATTTTGGCAACGTGGATTAAGAGTTTGTCCTTTGACTAATCCCACTTGGAGAAAATTTATCGGAAATATTCAGAAATTTCGGTTAAAAAAATGTGATAGCAAACAGCTTGAGTTTTTTTTTTATTGTTACCAAAAACACTCAACATAAATGAAGTGTCAAATACATGAAAAGTGTACCCAATAATGGAGTAGTCATCAAAAACTATTTTGTAGTCATCAAAAACTATTTTCGAAGATGTTTTTATGTGTTTTTTGAAACTTTTTTCAGATTTTTAACTACTAAATTCTCACAAAATAGTAAAAAAGAAGAAACATAACTTCATATATTAACTTGCAAAAAAATAGATGCATAGATATAAATACAAAACTAGATGAAGTTAACCCAATTTATAGCTAGTTATATCTGAGTGCTGAAATAATCAGCAATTTATTTCTTTGCTATTATTCAAGTTCACTGCAGTGAACATCTACACTAAAAAAGTTTGGGTTTGGTTTTGTTTTTTTAGAGAATAACGTTCTCAAGCTTGCTTCTTGCTGCCTGTTACAGCTGTTTAGCTGAACAAAGATGAGTAGAAAAAAACGACACAAAAGCTAGCATTCTTTCAACTCTTAACACCCACACTCTACTACTAATTGTTTATGCAAAATGTAATCTGGTTTATTTCAGTTGTCAGAGAAAAAGATTCAGGATGTAGAAGATAGAACAAGACGCTGCTGGAAAATGTTAACCCAAGGGGTAACAGCCGGTAATAGAACATGGAATTGCTAAGGAGGGTAGGAGCTTCTCTTGTCAAAATGGGTGAAGAGCACAGTCCCACAACTGCGGGAAAACGGAGAGCAAAACCAGTCCTCTGCACTTTTAGCCCATATTCTAGCAGCAGAGTTTTGCCAGTGGAAATAACTGAAATCACACAAGGCCACAAAGTGTGGTTGTGTAGCTCGTGTCCTGAATGGAAGGACCCCGCTACGGGGGTGGTGGGTGGAGGCTGAAATCCAGCACCCAGGTCTTAGGTCCTGCAACTGCCCCCCACTTGGAGGAAGAGGATCCCCTCTTCTAATTTGAACAAAAGGTCCTGGTGGGTTAGTGACAGCCCTGTGAATGGAAGGTAAGGAAATACAGTGCAGGAGAATGTTTAGATACAGGACTGAAGGTAAGGGTGACGGAGTGCTGGCTGCAGAGGGATATGACAAGTGTCTTGCTTTTTTTTTTTTTTTTTTTTTTTTCCCCAAGGGAGGAGCTGCTTGAATATCTTGGAATATTTAAAGCCAATAGATATTGAAGGTAGAAGAGAAGAGGGAAAAACGAAAAGGAAAAGGGTAGGTTTCTAGGGGTGTTTAGAAAAATTAAGAGTTTGCAGGCATGCACGATTTTTATAAGAGTAAAGGAACAAAATAACTGTAGAAAGAGGTGTAACATATAAGGTGGCCTCAGGAGCCCTTACACTAATTTGCTCCAATAGTTTTGTAATCAAGAAAATGGACTTTGACCTAAATGCAGTACCTCTCCTTCATATGCATGGAATTTGGGGGCCTCTGTTTTCCTTGGGTTCTAAAATATTTTTCACTTACTTCCAGGTTCCTGGCTGTGGTTGCTGGAAGTCTGCCTGCCAGATTAGAGGGGGGTTACCGTAACATAATAAATCATAGTTATGAGCAAAAAAAAAAAAGTGCTACACACCTTTTAATACTCTTCTTAAGAGCCAGATGTTTTCTAGAAAAATGCTTCACTCTACAATCTGCCTTACAGTGCACATAAATGAATCTGGCACAATGCCCATAAAAGCAATTTGATCCCATAAATGAGGAAAGCTGAGTAATGAGCAGGTTCTAAATGTCTTCCTTCCGAGCGGTATAACCTTAGAATCTATGGCAATCTTTAAACCAAGCTGTTTTCAAATAGTGTGCATGTTATTTTTATCTTTCTTCAAACAAATTGTTTTGGCAATGTGAAAGAAACTCTGTTTTTAAAAAAAACAAGGGTATTTTAAGAAGGTAATTACTATTTCAGTTTCTGCCAAAGGCAGGCTACTTTTATTTTTAATGGGTAAATGATGTAAGAAGCTTTAAAAAAAAAGTTTTTTGAATCACAAACAGCTGTGAAGTAGTCAGTAGTATCCTCACTTGTAATGGGTCAGGGTAACAGGTCCTGCCCCACAGTTACAGATTAAACTTTCTTTGAAAAACACACTACATTTAAAAACTTGGAAGGGAAAAAATAAACTTTTTTGCTAAAATGCTAAACAGTCATATAAATGCTCTTTTCAAACAGTTTACGTGAAATACTTGAAATTACTCTAGTTGATGAATAAAAACTTCTTGACATATAATTTCTTGAAAACTGGTCAATTTTTCACATTGACCTAAGTCACAAATTGCAGAGGACAGTTTGAGGGGAATTTAGGAGTTGGGCAAGTCCAGGATTCTGAGAACACCCAAGAGCAAAGTTAAAGTGATTAAACATATGCCACACAAAGAGGCAAGAGAAAGAAATGGTACAACCAGGGTGTGTCTGTATCCTGCTATCACTTCTCTGTGCTAAACACACAACCCTGGGTTACAGTGTAACATTTTTTTGTATGTGTTGTTGTTTTCACAGATTAAGTATCAAAGAGTCCTTATTTTAGTTCCTGTACAAATTGGTTTTGTTTTCACAAAAAGAGAAAAAAAAATTTTTTTTTGGTTGACTTTAACTCTTTATTTGTAAGTCATTTTAAACTTACAGAACTTGCATGAATAAGAAAAGTACAGAGAGCGCCCACATGCCACTTACACAGATACATATTAAAATATTGCCATTATTTTACCTCATTTGTGCTGTCATTTGTGTATGACGTATGTTTATATATACATTTATATATACATTTAATATATATTCTCTCTGTGTTTACGTATGTTTATATATACATTTATATATACATTTATATACACTACATATATACTCCTATCTATACATGAAATGTTTTTTCTTTTTGTTTTAATTTTTTTTAATTTTTTTTTTTACATTTATTTATTTTTGAGAGACAGAGTAAGACAAAGAGCGGGGGAGGGGCAGAGAGAGAGGGAGACACAGGATGGGAAGCAGGCTCCAGGCTCTGAGCTGTCAGCACAGAGCCCAACACGGGGCTCGAACCCACAGACCATGAGATCATGACCTGAGCCGAAGTCGGACGCTCAACCGACTGAGCCACTCAGGCACCCCATAAAATGTTTTTTTCTAAGCATTTTTGAGAGTAAGTTGCATACATGCCTCTGTCCTCCTACGTACTTTCTTGTGTATCTCCCAAGAATAGGGATATTCTCTAATATAATCACAGTACAGCTGTGAACTTCAGTAAATTGAACATAGACACGGTACTTTTCATCTTCCACTCTCTGTCCGTTGATCCCATAGTGTCCTTTATAGCATCCTTTTCCTCCAGACCCGTTCCACTGTGGGATCAGATACAACTGTGTTGCTGGTCATGTCTCTTTAGTCTTGTTTAACCTGGAGCAATTCCACAGCCTTTCTCTGTCTTTTATAACACAGCCATGTTTGAAGAATCCATCCACTCAGCCCCTCCTTTTCTTGAGTAGAGTTGTTCCTTGTTTGGGGATTGTCTGATATTTCTTAATGATTAGATCCACACTGAGTATACCTGGCCATAATACCAGATAATGCTGTGTCCTTCCGGTGTCCTCTGGAAGCACACAATGTCCATCTGTCCTCACTGGTGACATTAATTTTGATTGCCCAATCAAATTTTTCCACTATGTAGTTGTTATTGTTTTCCCTTGTAACGAGCAACCAATTTGTGAGGAGACACTTCTAGATCATACACATAGTCTACTCTTCTTCAAAAATACCCCCTAGATTAGCATGATTCTTGCCTGATCTCTTCTTTACCACGATGGTCATAAAAGATAACGGTCTAGGGGCACCTCGATGGCCCAGTTGGTTGAGTGTCTGACTTTGGCTCAGGTCATGAGCTCACATTCATGGGTTCAAGCCCCATATAGGGCTTTGTGCTGACAGTGCAGAGCCTACTTAGGATTCTCTGTCTCCCTCTCCCTCTCTGCCCCTCCCCTGCATAATCTCTCACATGCACGCGCTCTTACTCTCAAAAATAAGCATTAAAAAAATTTTTAAATACAATCTATCATCAGCACTTTCTCCACATGTACCAACCAGTCAGTACTCAGCATTTTACTGTAAGCAAGAGCCCCTTCCTCTATTTTTTTACTTTTTATGTATTAATCTATTATTTAATATCATATGGGTTCATGAATTCCCTTCCCCCTCCCCCCACCAATGATTCATAAGTCATTAATGTTCTTTTTTTGGTGCTCAAATTGTTTCAGTTTTGGCCAGCAGAAACTGCTTTAAGCTGGCCCCTGTGGGCTTGTGAAATCCCCCCCACCACCCCACCACCCCCCCCACCCCCACCACCCCCACCCCCCCCACCCCCCCACCCCCCCCCACCCCCCGTCACTTTTTTTTTTTTTTTGAGCACTTCCCTGCTTTTCAGCATAACAATGTGTTAGGTTGAACTTCTAATTACCCTGCCTCAGCCCTGCAAGCTGCAGTTTCTACAAGCAGCCCTGGTTTTCTTTAGTGGGGGAATGGTATCAGAGATCAAGATCTTACTGCTAAGTGCTCATTGCTACCAGGGTGAATTGCTTCTAAACACATTGAGCAAATAAAAAACATTTGCATGTATATATATGTGTACATACACATGTATACACATGCATACACACATATAAATACACATACTCATATACTAACACATATTTTAGGAATCACAAAATTACATCCATTTCTCAAATTCCAATTTATCATCTTAAGGTTCATTCTTGCTTTTCCCCAGTCTTCATTTGTACATCCCTTCTTCCACAGGGAGACCCTGAGTCCCAAAAACCTCAACATATTTGTTCATTTCTTCAATCCTGTAATCCATCTAAAATAGCTTCAGAATTGCTTCACTTAACACTCATGATAAAAACACAAATCTACTAAAAGACCTCAAGGTTTGTTTACTGTCCCCCACCTTCCACAGCACCACCAATTTTGATTGATTTTAATGTTGATAAATTTAACAGCCTATCTTAAAATGTTACCATAACCATTTTGCAGTGGTATAAAGTATTTTAAAAATCAAACTAAATAATTTATTGCTGACAAGAGTGTATGCTTTGCTCCATAAACCAGCTTTGCAATTTCCTTCCAAATATTCATCTACTTGCAAAATAAATGCCATCCCTTCCCACACCAACTAGTGTCATATTAATGATGTAGTGGCAGGAAGGAGAATAGGAGACTCTGGAGCTTAAGCAAAACATCACGTGCTGAGGATTGAGAGTTGAGCTTTTCATCAAAAATATGTAGTAGATCTTATTATCATAAACTGATTTATTTTTTGTTTGCCCTTTAAGTGTTTTCAGACTCTTTGCTATGATAGTTTACATGGCAGTTATAAACATCTCTAAAAACATAGCAAGGAAAATTTGCTTCCTGGATTATTCAAAATATAAGTTTCTAGTTTTATAGCAACTAATACCATTTTCCCCTCAACCTGCTTTTTTCATACTGTTGCCTTTTTTCACTGAGAGAATCCTGATCTTTGCTTGAAAAGGTTAGATGTGTTTCACCCTTTCTTTATTTTTGTATTTACGTTTTGTATCTATTTTCTTGAGTCCTAGGACCTCACCAAATGGTTTTGAATAGCAGAGCTGCAGAGATGACGGGGAGGTCAACTATGTTAATTTCAAAGCGCCCCAGTCTTCAGTGTGAGGTTGCCTAGCAACCCATCTCTCAGGCCTCCTTTGTGGATGTGAGAAGAGGAAGCAATTCTATACACTCTCAAACCGAGATGGTTTTATAAAGTGAAAAACCTTTCGCAAAGGGTCCAACACAACCCGTCTCTCCTTTTCTGCCCACTTTGTACACTTCACACATGATGAGAGAAATATTCCATCCTTTGATGCCTTAGATCTGACACAGATATAAAACAGAGCTACACACGCTATGGTCAAACAGTGGAAGTGACCTGTATCCCTATGTTAAATTGAGACACATTAATTAAACCACTTGCCTTTCCCTTTCTCTTACATGAAAGCATGCTTCCCCTCAAGTTCTAAAAGCCAGTATGTTAAATGAAACTGCAACTGCCTGCTGAGCATCAGTTACCATAGCGACGCAGGCAGGAGTGGTGGTTTTCTCCTGAGGCACAGGATGGCTGAAACGTGCTCAACCAGGGATTCATGCCGCATGCTGACTAGAAATCAGGCATCTGGGAAGAACCTGTTCTATTCCCTTTTCTCTACACTAACTTGAAAAAAATAACTAACCCCTCTGCTATTTTGCCAAAGCTATTAGCTTTTTAGAACTGAACTTCAGTGGGTGGCAGAATTGCCCTACCTTAAGGCATATAGGAGAAGGAGAGAACAATAATGCATGCCAGTAAAAGCCACATGGACGGCTGAGAAATGTAGAGAAGAGTATTATACAGGATATGCTGCCCTTTCAGACATTCTGAAAACACAAAGCAAAAGTAACAGCTAGAAATGCATATACACAATGTTATGAACAAAATACTTATACACAACGTTTTGAACCATTTACGACCCCTAACTTTATTTTCTAGGCAGAAATGCTATTCAGGAGAACATTCTGGTTCTGATCAATATTATTTAATGGACAGTCTTTGTGCCTGTGCCATTCTCAATTGCCTCCAATTATGGCCGAGAAGAGGGAGGTAGGAGAGCACAGTGGGCCTGGGGTCAGACAACCTGGCTTCACCGCATTCGTGCTGCCACTTGTTAGCCGTGGAATTTAGGGACGCGTTTCTTAAATTCTTGAAGTCTCTCTTTCCTAACATTTGAAATGAGACTAAGAAGAAGATGGTTGACAGTGTGAAATGAGAAAATACATGAAGGGGCACTTGGGTGCCTTAGTCGGTTAAATGTCCGACTCTTGATCTCAGCTCAGGTCCCAATATCAGGGTTGTGAGTTCAAGCCCTGAGTTGAGCACCACACTGGATGTAGAGCCTACTAAGAAGAAGAAGAAGAAGAAGAAGAAGAAGAAGAAGAAGAAGAAGAAGAAGAAGAAGAAGAAAATAAAGAAAAGAAAATATATGCATATGTAAAGCACCTGGCACTAGTAAAAGTTCAAACAACGATAGCTGTCATTATGAATTTGGCTTAGTCAATCACCCAGTGCTTATTGAAAACCTGGTATAGGCCCAGCCTTATGCTTGATGTGAGAGAGATACTAAAGAACTATCCATCCAAAAAGAGGGCAACCAAGTGTGGGTGACTCCTACAAGTTATCTCCCATCCAGACATTTCAATTTGGTGTGTCATTTTCACCAAACATGATGTGTCAATATTCCATCCTTAGGGCCATGGCACTCCCTGGAGTCTGCCTCTGGGGCCAGTTCATGGGAAAATTGTCACTGCTATTTTACAGCCAAAATTTGCCTTCTGCCCAAACTGGTGTTACCAGCACTCTCAGTCACCATTTTATCAGACTGGAGATCTGCCTCCATGGAGGGAGTTAAAATAATGTGTGACCACCTCTGAATGCACTTCCAAAAGAGCTTCCCAATTGTTTTCAGCAATGACACAACATGGAAAGTATAAGAATTTCCAGAGGGCCTATCTTGGGCACTTGGGCAACATTATACCTTGTATACAAATCATTGACACAATTCCTGGAAAGCATAACCTCTTAAAAATTCAGATCATTTAGTTTAATCCTTTCATTTTAGATATAAGGAAGAGAGCTCAGGAACACTTATTGATTTGGAGTATATATATGTACATGATACTATATATACATACACATGCATGCACCTACGCTCATATAAATATACATATATACAAAGAGAATAAGTCCTATGGTTGTTTTTTTTTTTCACATAAGTCTCAAAGTAGACTCCAAACTCCCCTTATTAGTGATTACAATCTCCAGTAACAGAACCCAACATAGAATGGCTTGTGCTACTAAAGTCAACACTGGAGCTAAGAGGCAGGAAGGAACTAGAACCAGGGACTGGAATGTGGGCAGGACTCTACCCTTTTCCTCTGCTGTTTTCTGCATGGCTGTATTCATTCTTCCATACATCCATTCACTAATTCAAGTCATTCAACAAATGCTCACTGAAGACAACTTCCAAGCAAGAGGAGAATCCTCAAACAGGGCAGAAACACTCTTCACTTCTCATGGACATTTCACTGCTCCCATGTTACAGTTTTAACCACAGGCAAATACTGATGTGCAGCCCTTGGTCCCACTTCTCTCCCACTCTGGCCACAAGGGAGGCCACCCAGTGAAGCAGACTACCCAAGTCTCCTCTAGGGTTCAGAAAGTTCTAAGCAGACAGCCCAAAGGCTCCACTACAAGCATGTCCTCTGATCTTTTTGCACATCTCCCTCCAAAGTATTTAATGCAATATACTTTTTTTAAAGACACTGAGGCACAAGCATAGCTGACCAACTACATAAAAGAGCACAAACTTCAGTTAAATAATGGGAAAAATTACTCAACTTTCATTGATAAAGTAATTTTTAACACAGTAAATTGTTCCAAATCATAATTCCTCCATTTGTTTTCTTTCTACCAGATGTCCAAAAAGCCCCACCTAGGATGTACCGAGTTCTACACCTGTTCAGTGTTAACTAGGAGTTCAGAGGGGCCTGTATTGCTGAGAGTCTCAGTGACTTCATAACTGCCCAGGCCTATGCTTTTCCAAATCAGCCGAAATGACCAGTGCTCCTCCATATTGGTTACTAAGCTATTTTAAAGAATATGTTGATCTATAATAAGACCTTTGACCTGGATATTCCTTCTGCGCAGGATAGCCCGTGTATTTACAGGGAATTTTATTATCATGTAAAAAGAAGCCATTAAACATTATCCCAGCTCATGCGAAAAGACAGATACCGGTAGGGGAGAAATTAAACTGGTTCTATTTAGCTTAGTTTTTGTTTGTTTGTTTGTTTGTTTGTTTATGCCATTCCATTAAGTTTCCAGGACTCCACCCCACTTTTCTTGGGCTCACATTATGCTTGAGGCAGTGTGGGGTAAGAGTAAGTCAGGCAGAAACCAAGAAAAATTTAAGGACATGGATAAGCATCATTTCTTCAGAGAGGCCTCAAACAAGATGCTAGCTGATGAAGGGACATCTTCAGGAGAAGCAGAAGGCAAGTACAGATAACTGAGGCTGCAGAGGTAGGAGATGCTTGTTTGGATAAAAGCTACCACTTCCCAATGATGACTCCGCTCCGAGGAGGTGACTGGCCATGGAACTACATCCTGCTGGCACACAGTGGAGGTAAGAGTATTTTTGCAAGGTTGCTTGAGGTCCCATCTGCTTAGGTATAATCACCTCCCCTTGCCCCTTTTCCTCCCTGTCCCACCTCTAATTCACATACACCCGGTACTTTCTCTTCTTCTTGTATGTCCAAAAGATAGAACTCCATTCTTGCCTGGAGTGAAGCCCTGCTACTGTGTTCTCTTTCTGTTCAAGATATTTTCTTGATGTCCCCAATTCTCTTGTTTTGGCTTCTAGCCAAAGTATTTTGTCCTCTTTCTTATAACCAACCTTTAAAAACAAACTTCGTCATTACTCAGCCTTTTTATGAGGAAATTGATGGCACATCAGACCCAAAATCTAATCAACAACAAGAATAACAACCAGAATGTCTATTTTTGCGTAAGTGCCAGAGAAGCTTAAACTCTAAATTCTTCAAGTGCGTCAAGGAAAGAGAAGAAAAACAGAGTAGTTTGTCCCATTATAAAATATTAGTAATACAATGTTTACAATTTAAAGAGAATTAGTGAAGAATCTGGAAAGTAAAAAACATGCTTTAAAGAGTTCTTGGATCTTGCTGGCCTTAATCATTTCTCTCCTCCTTCCACATAGATGAGCCTGCCTGTTCTGGACTTCCATCTGTCATTAGGAGAACATGACCATCTGGAGCCAGAACAAGATCATCAATCCTTCCACATATCCAAGTTATTTAAAAGAGATTTTTTTTTTTTAATATAACACAACTGAGAAGTCATCGTTAAATTCCTCTGCTGATTCTGTCTGATTTTCGTTAGGGATTCATTCTAATTCTGAGTGATGTGAATGGTGCCATGATATCAGGGCAAAGATGCTGCCTTTGGATTCTGTATTGCTTTCCTGTTGCTGCTGTAACAAATTACCACAAACTGAGTGGCTTCAAATAACACAAACTTATTTTCTTATACTTCTGGAGGTCCGAAGTCCAAATGGAGCTTATGGAGCTAAAATCAAGGTGGCAGTAGGACTGTTTCTTTTGGAGGCTCTCGGGGAGAATCTATTCCTTGACTTTTCCAGATTCTAGAGGATGCTTGCATTCTTTGGCTCATGGTGACACCCCTCTGACCTCTGCTTCCATCATCGCATCTCCCTCTTTCCCTAAAAAGGACCCTTGTGATTATATTGTGCCCACCTGGAAAAGCAGTGTATATAATTTTCCCATCTCAAGGTCCTTAACTTAATCACATCTGAAAAATCCATTTTTTAATGTCAGTTAACATATTCATAGGTCCTGGGCATTAGGATGTAGATATCTTTGTTGGGGAGGCGGGGTGAACATTATTCTCTCTGCTGTAGGGTCTAACATAATCAGAGGCTTACCTCCTGGAAACCAGAGAACCTGATTTCCAGTTTACTATTAGGTACATGCATGGGGATTATTGATATCTGGGTTTAACTTTTGGATTATTTGACTATCAACCCAAATTCCGGTGTTACAAAGAAGAACACTGGTGTCAAGTTAGACCTACCTGGGTTCTCACCTCTACCACTTAGGAATGCTGAGAACCTGGGCAAGTCCTACAGCTTCTCTGAGTTTCATTTTTCACCTCTTCTATGGGGATGTCTTAGGGGAAACACACAGAGACAGAGACTTGCCTGCTGGTGTTCTTGGGAATAAAACTAAAAGGGAGTGTAGGAAACAGGACTGTGATGAAGTCACAAGAAAGGAAGTCACAACGAATCCTGCAGGTACTCTGTTGTTGGGATGGCCTTTCAACATTGTTCCTCTGAAGGGCAAATGAGCCAAGCAATAGTACTACCTTCCAGAGTTGGGACTTGGGTGAGGTAAGGGAGGCACTCCACTCAAGGACAAAATTTAGGGATGCCAAAACCCTCAGTTACCATGAAAAATATTTTGATGCACTATTTTAACAAAATCTTAAATTAATACAACATCCACAATGGACAAAATATTGAACATAATAAATTAAGATAGGATCAGTAAGAGTGCTGTGTGGAGCCATATTGAAGCCTCAGGCAAAAAAGAAAAATTGGTTATTATTGATGCTGTCTTTATTTACAATTGTGATATTTGATCATCATGGATTCTTTACACTTTTTATTTTATTTTATTTTACATTTATTTATTTTTGAGAGAGAGAGAGACAGAGACAGGGACAGAGCACAAGCGGGGGAGGGGCGGAGGGAGAGGGGGACACAGAATCTGAAGCAGGCTCCAGGCTCTGACCTGTCAGCACAGAGCCCGACGCGAGGCTCAAACTCACAAACCGTGAGCCTGAGCCAAAGTCGGACACCCAACCGACTGAGCCACCCAGGCGTCCCTACATTTTTTATTTTTAAAAACTAGTGAATTGAAATATTATTTATCTTGGTTACTGAGTTTTTGGCCTCCCTTTAAATTGAGCACCAAGGCCAGTTCCTCACTTCCTCCACCCACCTCTTGGCCCTGCATTGTGTGCAGGCTGTCCTTCCCTCACTCCAGTAGGGGATATAATCTTGGGCCAAGGATAATTCCTAAAAAAAGGGGCTTAGCTGTGAACCATCTGCAGTCACAACCTGGCAGCTGGGGGAAGGAATGCTTTGATCTTGAAGAGGGAGATGGTGCCCACTACAGAAACCGCTGGCGATGCAATGCCCATCTATAAGGAGATCACTTTTTTATACAGTTGTTTTCAATCATTGGGATAGACAAATAGTTACAAAGCACTTAAAGACGTATGTGGCTACTAAAGCTAATTGTTTCAGGTGCTAGTGAATGTTGTCACAGCCAAGACTTGCCTGACCTCTTCCTTCATCTTCCTAAGATCCAAACATCTGAGTGAAAGGACCAGATAATTTACTTAGGCGTGAGGTTGCCATTAATATTACTGTAAACATGTGACTTTGATCTATGGTTTCTTAGTGTTGGTTAGAATGGCTGAGCAGATAAGCCAAAGTGAAACTTCATCTATCCCATGGCCTGTCTATACCCTTAACCCCAGACAACTTTCTTCTGGTGGCGATCACAACAAAGTGATGGATAGGCATAAATCTTTCATTGCTACAAGAAAAAATAAAAGTGCAAGCCCTACCAAATGTGGGTTAGTGAATGCCCTTGCTGAATCCAACATATACAGACCATGTTCTAGAAGCTTGTTAACCTGGAATGGAGAAAATATATAAATTCCTTATCTTCATTCCAAACATCAGTTATTCTCAAAGGGGGAAGAGGTTTATAACCTTTGAGAAGATTAGTGATTCTCAAAAAGGGAAGCACTTTACAACCCGTGGGTATCCTATAAGAATCTCCTGAGCAAGGTGTTTAAAGCTGGAGTCCCTTCTCATCTCCCCACTGGAGAAAAATTCTACTACTTAGCATCATCTCCTACGAAAGCATTCATGATTAGTTGAGTGATCCCTATTACTGATAGGAGACTGATATTTACATCAGGTATATTGGGACATAAAAGGACAAGAACTGCCGTCACACACCGTTGACAAAAGTATACATGAAACAAAACAGTGGCAAAATATTGCATAACTAGTTGATGTGCCTAGTGTCATTTGCCTGATGAAAGATGTAACTGCAGCTTTTTGTTTTTGTTTTTACCTGAAAAATAGTTGGCCATGTTACATTAGCTTCAGGTGTGCAACATAGTGATTGGACAAGTCTACACTAGGCTCACCACAAGTGTAGCTGTCATCTGTCACCCTACAACACTGTTACAATGCCATTGACTGTATTCCCTACGCTGTAACTTTTATCACCATGAGTTCTTCATTCCATAATTGGAAGCCTGCCCCTCCTGCTCCCCTTTGCCCACTTTGCCCATCCCCCGCCCCCCATGTCCATCCCCTCTGGCAACCTTTTCATGAGCCAAATTTCAACAACAGCTGTTGAATGGTATTTAAAGGGTGCATTATTTGTAGAAATCTCTTTTCAGGAGTACTGGAAATTTTTAACTTTTATATATCAGCTGAAAGAAAAAGAAGGCACTTTATTATATTCCAATAAGCCCTCTCCACCCCTTTTGTTTCTTGACTTGATATTGGTTCTCTAGCTTTCTTCCCCCCGCCTTCCCTTCCTCCTCCTCTTCCTCCCCTTCCTCCTCCTCCTTCTCCTCTTATAAAATACTTCACCATCTTTACTAGTGCAAACCTCACATTGATTCTGATGAAAGAAGCAATAGAATTTCTGGACACTGTGTACTTTTAGATAATGCACCTCTACAATGAATCAGTTTCTTTTTCTAATTTTGCAGATCATTTAGCAAAGTGTACATCCTACAATGGATTGTGTAAGTGCTTTTTCATGTGTGAGCTTATTATAATTCCTTTGGAAATTTTTCTTTGTGATTTTAACATCCTCTGGGGTAGGGTGCTAATGTTCTGTATTTACTTTTGTTTTTATTTTGCTCTGGTTGCCTTTTAAACCCAACAGTCACTTCTCTTTCCTCGTGATAATCACTTCTGTTATGATCTGAGAGCATTTTGTTTTTCTTCACTGTAATCCTAGCTGATTGTACAATATCTTCATTGTTGCTCAGTAAGTCTGGAGGTTTCAGCTGCAGTGTCCAAACATGATGAGCTTCAGTCATGGCTACTGACGGGGTTTCAGGCTTTCAGCTGGTCTTTGGAACAACCTTATGTACTGCCTTTAATACCACGTCATTGGACATTTGTTCTTCTAGATGATCTGATGGAGATTACACTTCAGAATCATTTCCTTGGAATGCCAAAGATGCATTTTCCTCTCATTCATTAAGGAGGAAAAAAGAAAGAAAATATAAAATGAATGAATTGAAGAGTCTGCCTGACAGGTATCTTTTCGTGAGTATTTTCCACTGCCATCCCCTCCCATTTTAAACTAAAATAGTGTGTAACTGAATGCCCACTCACATTTACCTGTATTTTTTTTTAAAGCAACTCCTCCACACCAAAAAATAATAGTAGCTCCACTTACACAGAGGAAAAAATACTAATATTTTCAGAAACCTAGAAAGAATTTTGAATCCCAGAATTTTAAAGACAAGTTGCAGATAATTTAATCTTGTAAGCATTAAATTGAGGAAAATTACAAAATAAATTATAATAACATGGGTTAATTGTTGACCTTTAAGGTGGAAAGTAAAAGAATATTCTTAAATTTAGTGAACTGTAAATGTTTTAATTATTGTCATATTATTTTAAAAGGGGCTTTCCACTAGACATTCTTAAATCAGACTTAAAAAATGCATAAAACTTTTTTTATTTTTTTAACATTTTTATTCATTTTTTGAGAGACAGAGAGAAACAGAGTATGAGTGAGGGAGGGACAGAGAGAGAGGGAGACACAGAATCTGAAGCAGGCTCTGAGCTGTCAGCACAGAGCTCCATGCGGGGCTGGAACCCACAAACTGCAAGATCATAACCTGAGCTGAAGTCGGCCACTTAACTGACTGAGCCCCCCAGGGGCCCCAAAAATAACACAAAATTTTTGATTGCCATGATAGTTCTTATAATTTATATGTATATGTATATTAGAAGAAAAAATTAGATATATACACATTTATTTTTTTCATTTGTCAGTATTGAGAAGTTTTTAAAGTATCACAGAATACATCTAATATGGATTATTTTTTCTGCTACAAATGGTAAACTGATTCAATTATCTTCTACAGCTTTCTTCATTGAAAATTGTCACCTATCACTTGTTGGTAATCTTGATTTGAATGTTACTGCCCAGAAATATGCCTAAATGCTTTGTCACTTTTTAAGGAATGGAGTTCTTTCTTTGGGGACAATGCATTACATGTAAATTTGTGATGTATCATATCTGTGACTTGAGGATGTACTGAAAATGTTATATTTACACAGGAGTATTGTCTCAGTAGGGCATTAGAGTTGACTGTATGTGATTATTTAATAGTATTACAGAAACAAAGGTAGGAATTAGAAGATGATCTTCTAGCACGTTTCATTCCCTTCAGGAAAATAACCTGTAAACCCCTGAAAAAGCACCTTTCATTAATACTGATTGAAGACATTACTGAATTGGAGTGTGACTGTGGCAGTCTAGCATATTGCAGTTTATGCTTTTAGACCTTTTAAGTGTTGCTGTCCTGCGTGCACTCTGTGCTTGCACACTGAGAATTATTCACGTGGGCATTCAGGTGTCCTCATGCTGTTCTGATGGCCATTGCATGACATGATGCACAGCCCAGATCACCCAACCCTTCTTCAACTCTACCCATGATAGTCCTGCAAGGAGGGGTGGCGGCTCATGGTTAAGGAAGCCTCTGGTTTGGAAGAATGTAGACCAACTCGGAAATTGTTTTACTGCTGAGCTTCTGTAACCAGCCTGGGTGGTCAGGTAAATCTTTCATCCTGACCCAGTAGGGCCAAGTGGTTATTGTTATTTTTTGTTTGCATTCTGAGAAATGAGATTGAAATGTTTCCTAGTTAAGGTTACTTTAAGGAGTAAAGAAAGAGAAATGGTGCTCTACTATTTTTAAAGTACCTACTATGAACAGGGCATGGTATTAGTGTCTGAAAGGCTTACGTTTGTAGGTCGTAGTTTATGTACTGTCCGCCAGTGCTAAAAGCTCAGCCTCAAAGGACCTCCAGTGAAAAATTGCTAACTGAAATTTTGTTACAGTTCTACTGCTAAGTATATAGACGTAGTTTCATTCATGAGTTTTACTCTATGTGTCTGAAGAGTAGCATTTTAATGAGAAAAAAGCCTGAGAAATTGTATTCATATCTCTTCAGCTATGCTAAATTTTGCTGTTACTATAGCTAAGACCTTATTAAGATTCAGATTTTATTAGCCTCTGGAAATTTTTGGAGTAAGCAGAAGAGAGCAAAGAAAAAAAACTTACTTTGAACTTCACTAGTAAAATGCAGGAGCAGCACAATAAAATAGGTACTGATAAAATTTTATCTGGTGTCTTGGTTGATCGCCTTGTGGAAAAAAATGAACTATAAACTCCAAATGGGACACATTTATCTATTAGTAAACAGGAAAATCCTAATAAAAATCATGACTGTCTCATTTAAAATAATTTCAATCAGAAAAGATTTTCTAATCTAGATCCACCACACTTTTAGAATGTCTCTTAGGTGTTTGAGTTGGATACACACACCAGGAAATAAGGAGAAAACAACTACTCTTCATGGTTGTCACAAAGTCCATGGATCCTTTTCCAGTGGGAGAGGATGTGAATGTGGTAGGCATGGGGATAGCCAACAAAGGGTGGAACAGCTAAAACAATCATGGCGGAAAGAAATGACAGGAAATTGAGAAGGAAGACACTAATAAAAGGCAGACTGGATTTGTAAACACGTGGAAGTTCAGGGCTATTTGTATAATGCTAAGCCTTTACACCCCAATGGCCGCTGTACACATTACTGCCTTTTGTCATAATAAAATAGTTGATCTAGTGATCCTATGCTTAAAAGTATATCATTAATTTCTATTCACTGTACAAACTAGAAAATTCTACAGAAAGTGTTTAGATTAAGAAAAAGAGGTGGGTGAACTAAAAAGAAGTAGTCATAGGGTTAAGTGATGGATCACTTACATAAAACACCATTCCCCAAAGGTATAGATAAATGGAGTAAATCCCCCTCCCTTTTTTAATATGGAACATGTCACGAATTTGCATGTCATCCTTGCACAAGGGCCATGATAATCTTCTCTGTATCATTAAATGGAATAATTTCTTATTCACCTTAGTTTTTTCTTTTTTCCTCCATCTATCTGCTACCTTTCAAAATAGGCAAAAATCATTTTCAACCAAATGATAACATTTACTGTAGGACATACTCCCTCAAATTTGTAGCCAAGTGATAATTGTATTTACAGCAGAGGTATGTGCCTTGTATTTTCTGTTTTGTTTGCCTTGCTTCCATTTGTTTATTTCTTGCTTCATTCATTTATAATTTCTAACTTCCTGTGTGAGTTCTAAAACTTACTAGATGGTAAATGTATTCTTAACCACATGTCTAAACAATGTCAAATATGTGTAATGGTTTGGAAAAGGCATACATCAAAACAAAACAAAACAAAAAAAAAAAAAAAAACCACAAAAAAACAAAAAAGAACAGGCATACATCAGCTATTCCTTGTAATTTCTTCCTTGTGAAATCAGATTGACTGGAATAATATGTGTATGCACACACCACACACACACACACACACACACACACACACACACACACACATATATATATATACACACACACACACACCATTGGTATGTCCTGCCTTGTTGAGCTGGGTGTTAACAAGGACCTGAGCATGGAGATCCCACAGTCCTTGACTAGAGAGTATATAAGTGGAATGCACCATGAAACCCAGGCTTAAGTCTCTTTTGGCTGTTTATTCATAGATACATTATCTACTACAAGATTGCTCTGCTCAAATGTAATGATTTCAACAGATTCTCTTCCATTAAGGCAAGACTAATGCACAAGTTCTAACACCTTGCCAAAACATTTATCATTGTATTTTCTCCAAGTACAAATCTAAGAAATTACCCACTTTATTTTTAGAAAAAAAAAAAATCTCTCTATTCTCTTCAGCATTTGAGAGTGTGTTATCCTTATGTGGCTCTTCTCCCCAGTAAAACGTGGGGTATCCATTTTTAAATTCAAATATCTCAGGTCAGTGTAAGGTCTTCAGCCTATAAGAATAAAATTTCATTCCACAGCATTTTTAGTTGTCTTTTGGGGGACCTCAAATGCTGAAGGATGTGTTAATCATACCCTTTAGTCCATAATGAACAATTATTAGTCCGGTCAAGACCCCACCTTTTTTTCTTTCATATGTTTTTTCTTTTAATCTCTTCCCTATCCATCTACCCCCTGCCCCCACCTCATCTATCTTTCCCTTGCCTACATGCAGCCATTTTTAATGAGTTTGATGTAGGTTATTGTAAATGTTCTTTAAAAATACATAAACTGGGCTCAGTCGGTTGGGCATCCAGCTTCAGCTCAGCTCATGATGTCACAGTTTATGAGTTTGAGCCCTGTGTCAGGCTCTGTGCTGACAGCTCGGAGCCTGGAGCCTGCTTCAGATTCTGTGTCTCCCCCTCTCTCTGCCCCTCCCCTGCTCATGCTCTGTCTCTCTCTCTCAAAATACGAACATTAAAAAAATAAATAAAAATACATAAACTGATTATATGTATGCATTTTTTTTTTCTTTTTGAGAGAGAGAGAGAGAGAATGAGCAGGGGTAAGGGCAGAGAGAGAGGTGGGGAGAGAATCTTAAGCAGGCTCCATGCCCAGAGCAGAGCACAACACAGAGCTCGATCTCACAACTGTAAGATCATGACTTGAGCCAAAATCAAGAGTCAGATGCTTAACCAAATGTGTCATCCAGGCACCCCTGTATGCACATCTTAATATTCAGAAGTGTTCCTATACAGTAGATTTAATTCTTTACTCTCTCCTGTACTTTTTATTCATTCAATGCCTTATCTTTAAGATGATGTTATACATACTAATTCATAGCTTCTAACCGCTACATGTTATTTCATAGGAGGCATCCAACACTTTTTAATTATCCAGTCCTTCAATAACAGGTCTAGGTTGACACCTGGACCCAGCTTCTATAAAATAGGGAGTTGACACTTTGTTAGGTTTTCAAAATATACATGGTGAATCTCTCCAAATATTGCAAATTGGTCTCATCAGTTCTAGTTAGCCAATAGCCTTGTACAAAGGTTCCCAAGACTTACCAACACTTGGTATTATTGAAGGTTTTAGTTTTTACCAACGTGATGAATATAAAGGGACTTCTCATTTTGATTTGTTTCTCTGACTGCTAGTGAGGGTGACCATTTTACTGTATACTTATGAGCCATTTGCAGTTCTTTTCTGTGAATTGTCTTTTTCACATCTTTTCCCAGTTTTTAAACTTGTTTCACTCTGTAGCATATTCATTGGTTTTTGAATATCAGATGATAGGACTAAATCAGGATGGTTGCCTATGGAACATCCTTGGGCTTAAAATATGGCATGAAAATTGGAAATCTGATTGTTTGTGGAAATTTCCAGTAGTGGGAACTGTTAATTACGTATTTGAATCACAGTTTCACAACTTAATTGCTGATTGACTTGGAGCAAAGCACTTTTTCTCTGTGTGTCTCTTTTTGCGTGCATACGAAGCATGTGAGTGCGCAGATGTGTGTAAAATGGGGGAAAGCAATACTTGTGTCTTACTGTGAAAGGCTTATTGTTATTTAATATAGGGTTATTTACCTAAAGTTCATCATACAGTACATGGGCAATTGTAAGTGCTCCATAAAGTCAGTGCTTCCTATTCTGTGTGATGTATATGAGGAACTCGGTAAGTAAAAGATGGTAATATTCACATCGTCATCATCATTGTCATTGTACGTTTGGGAAGGTTTGGGGAAAACTTTACCTGAAGTAAAAACAGATCACCTATCTTCTTAAGATCTTTTTTGGTCCCGTATGTTCATAGAATTCACCCAAATCTAAACCTTGCAGGTCACATAAATATTTTTTGTATGCTGTTGTCTTAAAATCTTTTAAGATAACTCCTTTGAATGTTTTCGAACTGATTTTAAAATGACCAAATAAGTCCTTTAAAAAATCTGGAAACTTTAACTGAAGCTGTATTCCTTTCTCCCTTCCTTCCTTTCTTCCTTCTAATGGAGGGCTAGTTATTTATGTAGCATCTTTATAACCTAACACCTTATATTAGTTCTCTCTTGCTGTGTGATGAATTACCACAAATTTAGTGGCTTAAGACAGCGCCCATTTATTATCTCACAAGTTCTGTGAGTCTGGAGTCTGTGCCTGACCTAGTTGGGTCTTTTGCTTAAGGTCTTACACAGCTGCAAGCAAGGTACCAGCTGGGTCGTATTCTAATCTGGAGGCTTAACTAGGGAGGAATCTGCTTCCTAGTTCGTTCAGGTCGTTGGCAGAACTCATTTCCTTGCAGTGGGCTGAAGACCCTAGCTTCTTGTTGAGTGTCAGCTAGAGGTTGCCTTCAGTTCCTAGCCGCCACCCCCTTTCCTAGAGGCTGCCTACTGCTCCTTGCCACGTGGGCTTTCCCATGGCTTACCTCTCCCGGCCAGCAAGGACAGCATCTAGAGTAGTCTGCCTGCAAGACAGTCTTCTAGAAGGTAAGATAATCTCAAGAGTGACACCTCATTACTGCTACCATATTCATTGGTTAGAAGATGGTCAAAGGTCTTGGCCATGTGCAAGGGGAGAGAATTGCAGAAAGGTGTGAACCTTTATGTAGTTATTTGTTCATAGTCCCATTTTTACTAATGTATCATACTAATGATACACACATAGGCCCAGTTTTACTAATGCTATACAAATAACTAGCCCTCCATTGGGGGGAAGGAAGAAAGAAAGGAAGGGAGACAGGAGGCGGGAATCATGGGGGTTCCCTTGTATGGTGTCTGCCACAAACCTCCAATGCCCCACTTGTAAATAGACACATAAAGGCAAAGACAGAGAACTCTGCTAAGGCAAGTTATGTTCTGTCCTCCTTACTTGGAGATCTTAAAACTTTGTAAATTAATTTTTGTAATTATAAATTCTAAACTGTAATTGTAAATTTTATAAACTTTGTAACTATTTAATTCTTTACATGTATTTGTACTTCTAATGCCTATTTAGGTCCTACATCTCACAGAGCTTACAGGTTTGGGGGAATCAAAATATAAATTGCAACTATAATATAATGTCACAAATGTTATCAGAGACAAATTAAAGTGATGGGCAGTCATATGGAAGGGATACCCAACCTATGCTGGAGAGGAAGGGAAAGATTTATCAGAGGAAATGACCACACATTTTAACTGAAAACCTAGAATAGTAGTAAAGTTGTCAAATATGGAAGTCTATACTGAGAACCAACATTTTTTATGACCTAAACAGCAAGCAGAATTGCCCTTAATTTAACCTGTCTGCTTGAAATTACAGCTTAAACCTCAAAAAATTCGCAGTAAAGTTTTAGTGATACACTAGTAAAAATGGGACTATGAACGAACTCATAAAAGATTATATTATGTTGTTGAATAAGATTATTAGCTATCTAAACTTGGGTAAAACTCTTTACTTCTTGATGGTTCAGTTATCTCATCTATAAAATGAGTTCAAGTTTGTCATTTCTAGGATATTTAACAGGTTCTAAATTCCATGATTCTATGAGCTTATAGGTTTGAGAATGGCTTTATGTAAACAGGAACGATGGTTCTGGAAAGCACTTCTGCTGAGATCCAAACCTAGGTCTCTCAGCCAGTCAAGGCAAGACCTCCACCAGCCAAGACTTTGTGGGGATTATCATAAGGCTCCCACTCCTGGTGGATACACTATAGAAAGGCATTCCTTTAAGACTCAGAGTTTTTTCAAGAGCAGTGAGGGATGGATTTCAGGGCCTTAAATGCTCTTGTACAGAGCAAAAAAGTATATGATGGTACTGAATCCAGTGTCACTTCTGATCCACTTATAACCACTCAAGCCTCCAGTTTCACAAGAAATCAGAAATGTTCTGGAAAAGGATACTACCAACCTCAGATACATGTAAAACTCCTGAACATTCCAGTTTTTGAGGTGCTCTTAGATTTATTTTTAATATTATTTACCTGGCTACATAACATTATTAAAGGCAGAATTGTGTGTTTTTATAAAATAAGTTGATTTCGTTTTCTCCCTTATTCAGTCTTTTTTTTTTTTTTTTTCAGCCTCTGGAATAATTACACTTCAGGCATTTGGGGAATGGCAAAATTATCAGATTTACAAGGTGAAGGCTACCATCTATCAAGTTGAATTTGCCATTTGCCCCTTCTGAGTGATAGCTCCTGTCATAGCCCTCTCCCTCTGCCCCAGAGCCATTAGTCCACATCAGCCAGTCCCCTTCCTGGGAGCAGACACCCCCAGCTGGCTCCTCCAAGGGACTTGCTACCCACTGCACCCTGTGATTCATCTCCTCATGGCAGGCTGGTTGCTTGGTAGCTATTCAGGAGTCATTAGGCCCATTCAATCCCCACTGGTCCCAAAGGCTCAACCCAGCAGGCATCTCTTGTTCAGACAAGGGATCATTTAGGTTCCCTAATGCCCTAGAAACTAAATGCCTTCTTTGCTGCCTCAACAGATGGCTGTTGGGTGGACCATATTTTTTTGTTCAGATTTGGCACTGATCTGGATAGTCAAGGGCTGATCAGATCCTGGAGACAACCAACCTGAGTCTGACAGTCCTCCAGAACATGACACCCACTTCCACCATATGACAAAGCCCAAGTAGGGTCCAGAATGAAAGTATGAGGAATAGTATATATATTGAGTAATGTTTTATAGATACAGGGGATAAGAAACCACTACTTTGACCATAGCAATTTATTGAGATTGAGCTCAGAGAAATGGTCAACTTTAATTATTATTACTATCGTTATCAAAATGGCTAATATTTATACCTATTAATCGTTCACTATGTGCAGACTTTTTACTAAGCACTCTACTGAATTATCTAATGAAATCCTCACAATGTTCAGAATTGCTACCTACTATTATTTTTTTCAAGGGCACTCTCCTTTGTTTCGTAAATAATTTTACAATAATTAGTTAGTAAAATGAAATTTAAATGACTCCCTAGAAGGTGCTTAAAAATGAGAAAGATGGATATGTACTGACAGGAAAAGATGTTCAAGGGATATTTTAAATCGGAAAACAAAATGACACAAAACCCAAAAGCTGTTGCAAAAGTTTCTTTTCTGTAATTTTAAACTTCCTGCAAGAATGATTGCATTTATTTTGTAAAGAGAAAATGTGTATATCACCATACCAAAAAAATTTATTCACAAGGAATTATGAATTAAACTGTTAATATAGTTAATTCTAAAGAATGGGGTGGGGAAGAGAAGGAAGGGGATGGACTTTACTCAAGTCTTTGTAATTGTAATTGATTTTAACTACAAGTATTAATTGATTCTTGCAATGGAGAACTTTCTAAAGGTTAAATTAAGTGAATAAAAGATACTTTAGTTTTGTTGGGTTCTATATATTTTCTTTATATTACTCAAATGAGTATTGCATCAAAGTTTTAAAGCATCAATAAAATGCAAGCCTCTAAACATTCACAATTGGCTAAAACTAAGTAAACCTAACAAAAGTAAAGAAGTCTGTGTCTGTTTGTTTTTATTGGCCTAGATAGATTGATCCAAGTACAGTGTGCTGGCAGTTAGCTAATTCCTTATCATAATTGAATGATGATAATTATGACCAACAATTTATACAGTGATTTTTAGATTTACAGATTAAAAAGCATATTTCCTTGTATTTTTCATTTGACCCTTAGAATGACTCTTATGGAGCTATTTTATCCTAATAACTCCCCTGTGTCAGGAACTCTATAAAGTTCTTGACATATACTATCCCATTTAATCTTTAAAAACAGCCCTAGGAATCAGGCATGTCTTCGTTTCAGCAGCAAGTTACAGAAAATAAATAACAATACCTTAAACAAAATAGAAGTATGTGTTTTTTTCTTCTCAAAGAGCCTGGGCAAAGGATCTAGGGCATTTGTGGCGATTTCATAATCGTAAGTGACCCAGGTTCCTGCTTGTGCTCTGCTCTGCTTCATAAGCCTCTTACATCTCATTTTTCAAGACAACTGATTCAGTTCCACCTGCTGTGTCTGAATCCCAGCCTGCAGAAGGGAGGGGGGGGAGGGGGAGAAAGAAAACAAAAGGATGATCTCCCTCTTCTCTTAGGGAAACTTCCTGGAAGTTGTAGATACCTACCACCTCCATTTTTATCTCTTGGGGCAGAAATTTATCACGTAAACATATCTAACTGCAAGAGAGACTGGGAATGTGGACTTCATTTTGGGTATCCTGGTGTCTAGCTAACGTTCGAGGAGTCTTGGCTGATAAAGAAAGAATGGATATTGATATAAAATTAACTGTGTCTGTCATAGCATGCTATGCAGCATAGCATGCTCTTTCTGTAAGTGAAGAAACTGAGGGTAAGAGAAGTTAACAAATATGCCCAATGTTGCACAGCTAGGAAGCAATAGACCCAAGTGGTATGTCTGATGGGCATGCTCTTTTCACTGTGATACACTGTCTCTTGGACACTCAGTTAATCTATTGCCCAAGATAGAATGCAACTAATCAGATAAAAACACTTTTTCATCAAAAGGCCAACAGAGCAAAGTTTTGCTTTTGGTGTGAGTATCTGTTTGCTGTATTAGTTACTCTGTTTACCATGAATAAATAGATACTTTCTACATATTTACTTTTGGTCAATTCATAGTTTAAAAGTAGAGTTCCTAGGAGGAATTACAATGCATCCATGTAATAGCTGTAAACTAACATTCAGTCACTTTTTAAAATAGAGAATATATTCTCTCTACACACATATATTATATATATAATTATGTATAATCTATTATATATATATTATATATGTATAATCTATTATATATAATCTATATATATTATATATATTAATCTATTATATATTATCTATTATATTAATATATATTATATATTAATATATATTATATATTAATATATAATATATATTAATTATATATATCAATATATATAATATATAATCTATTATATATATAATCTTATCTATTATATAATAAGGAAATCCTTGGGTAAAGAGAAATGGCCTCCCTTAGACCTATCAGGAAGACTGTCTTGTTAATATCAGAAACTATGACACACATGAGATTGAATTCAATCAGATAAAAGGATAGAATGACATTAGTTTGATGATGATTGCAATAACAAGGGAAAGCAGTTACCTATCAGATGTTATGTGTCTATGGGTCTTAGGCTGTAACAGAAGTAGAGATTTGTGTCCAGCTACAACTGCACGGTTGGGCACTTGAAATGTGACTAGCCCAAATTGAGCAGTGCTAGAAACATAGAATAACAAAGATTTTTGAAGACTTACTACAAAAATAAGAATGTAAAATAACATTAATAATTTTATATTAAAAATGATTTTATACTGACTACATGTTGAAATTATATTTTAGATATATTGGATTAAAAATATGTCATTTAATTTAATTTCACCTGCTTTTCTTTACTTTTTAAAATATGGCTACTAGAAAATTCCCTGCTTGCATTTGAGGCTCGTGTTATATTTCTTTTCAACCCTGATGGTTTACATAAACAGCAGTAAAGAAGAAGATAAGGGTAGAGGGTCTCTATCATTGTCCAGGAGGAAATAAAAGTCTTTCTCTGGAGTGCATGCAATTTTCCAGCCACTAGAGAGATGCTTTCTGTGTCTAAGTAGCAATATTTCAACAGGATTTCTAAAGACTGAGTTAACATCCTCCGGAAAACAATCCCATAACTATGAACTATCCCATTCCCTTTTGGGGTGCCTGAGTGGCTCAGTCAGTCAAGTGTCCGACTTTGGCTCAGGTCATGATCTCGTAGTCTGGGAGTTCAAGCCCCACTTTGGGCTCTGTCCTGACATCTTGGAGTCTGGAGCCTGCTTCGGATTCTGTGTCTCCCTCTCTCTCTGCCCCTCCCTACTCACACTCTGTCTGTCTCTCTCTCTCTCAAAAATAAATAAATAAATAAATAAATAAATAAATAAATAAATAAACATTAAAAAAAATAAAAAAAGATTCTACCCTCAGAGAGGAGGAAAAGAAGAAAAAAAAATAAAGAAAAGTGGAGATGGGGGTGGCGGGGGAGAACCATCTGATGACTAATATGGACTTCGCAGATTTTCCAACTTAACAAGGGGTGTCTGGAATAGGAGACAAATGCATTTCTGGTTATTAAAAGACTGAAGTAAATACATTGTTGTTGAACCAGTTATGATGCTTTTAACCACAAATAATAGATAACTGATGTAAGCAATAAGGAAACACGTGGTTTTAACACTAAGGCCAGAGATAAGGCAGAATCTGGGTGATAAGTTTCCATTCTCCTACAGATTTCTCAGGCTCTGCCTTCTAGGCATATTTGCTTTATCTTCAAATTATGTCAAATAACATAATAAGTTAATAGCTTCATTTCTTCTTTTTATTCCATTTCATTCTTGCCACATTCCTCATCCTTAAAAATTGTAAAAATATAATTTTATCAATCTTTTCATAGGTTTTTGCTGGCATTTATTTACTTGCTTACGTATTTAGAACCTATGCCAGGGAAACACAATTCTTGCTGTTTAGGAGCTTGCTGTCTCTTTCTTATTACATGAAATAGACAAATGCATGACAAATGCATGACCTAAACACCCATCTAGAAGTTTACATCTTTGAGAACCAGTGGCCACATTGAGTGGAACAGCCAGATTGGTCAGTCGAAATTATTCCTGACAGGAAACTTGTATCAGCAGGCTTTTCTGTTCTTCAGTGATTTAGATCCCTCAGTGACTAATGCTTGTGGAACTATTGACGATTCTTGCTAAATGTCTTTATCAAAAGACAAGAGTGAGGTTTTAATTCTCCATGAACTTCTTTTTCTCTTTCCGCCCAGGAAAAAAATCATGAAGCGGGCTCTCTAGGGCACGCCTCCAGGAAAAAGGCCAGGTTTGTCTTTTGATTTTTACTGCCATGGCACAATTTCTCCAAACACATCCAACAGGGGGCTCCAGGAAGGAACAAATCATCCCTCGCTTTGAACTGGTGAAGCATTTTGTCTGACATTCTTAAGTGGCATTTTAGATCCCTTGCAGTTTGAACCAGACCATCCTGATTAAAGTTCCTATTTTAGAGGTTTTAGATGTGTTATCTCACATTCTATGATCAGGTTCCCTGTGGAAGTTCTGTCTTTAATTCTTTGAGAAGTAGATTTTTTTTTTTTTATGTTTATTTATTTATCCTGAGAGAGACAGAGACAGTGTGAGTAGGGGAGGGGCAGAGAGAGAGGGAGATAGTACCTCAAGCAGTCTCTGCACTGTCAGTGCAGAGCCCTATGAGGGGCTCAAACATCTCGAAACCGAGAGATCATGACCTGAGCCGAAACCAAGAGTCCCATGCTTAACCAACTAACTGAGCCACCCAGGTGCCCCAGTTTTGTTTTGTTTTAATGCCTATTTAAAACCTAGGAAACTAAAGCCCAGAGAGTGAATGGCTCCCTAACCTTCCAGCTCTTTACCAAGAACATTTGGAAGCCACAGTGAACTATGATACTGATCTCCTCTTCAAGACGTGCAAGGATCCAGGAATTCCCTGGTCGTTGCACAATAAATCTCATACCTTCATCAGGGAGTTCAGTTGGCAGGAGGGGCAGGGGGTTCTAAAAACATTAGGAGGAGGAGCCGCTGGGTGGCTCAGTCAGTTGAGCATCCACCTCTTGATTTCTACTCTTGATTTTGGCTCAGGTCATGATCCCAGGATCCTGGGATAAAGCCCAGTGTCAGGCTCTGGAATGAACATGGAGAACACTGGAGCCTGCTTAAGATTCTCTGTTTCTCCCTCTGATCCCCTCCCCCACTCACCCTCTCCCTTTCTCTAAAATTAAAAAAAAAAAAAAAAAGTTTGTTTTTTTTTTAATTCAAAAACTTCGGAGGAAACCAAAACCAAGCTCTATCTCCATTTCAGTTTTCCAGTTTTTCATTGTCAGGCATTGGATTGCGAGAGTTAGGCTGCTATACTTTTTCTGCTTTCACGTTCAACAAGAAAACATGGCAATGCTGTGCCACCTACAAGTCAGCCAGCAAATATTTGTTGAAAGAATAAATGAACGAGGGGTGCCTGGGTGGCTCAGTCGGTTGAGCGGCTGACTTCAGCTCAGGTCCTGATCTCACAGCTCATGAGTTCAAGCCCCATGTCTCGCTCTGTGCTGACAGCTCGGAGCCTGGAGCCTGCTTCGGATTCTGTGTCTCCCTCTCTCTCTGCCCCTAACCCACTCGCATTCTGTCTCTGTCTCTCTCAGATATAAATAAACATTAAAAAAAAATTAAAAAAAAAAGAAAGAAAGAATAAATGAATGAATAAGCCCAGACTTCCCCATTCTGGAGATTGCTATGGAGTTCTGTCTTCAAAGATGGGTTTAATTGCAGACCAATCTCAGAAAGAATAACGAACCAGGGTGATACAAGGGCACTAACAAGGTTTCAAATTTGGGGTTTTATCCTGAAGCCCTTATTAAGTTTCATTACCATTTCTCCATAGCAAATGCTTCTACAACTCAATTGAATGTGCTTGTGTTATGGGAAGTGACTCAGCTTTGAACCCGTCATCAATCATGAGAGTTCTCTCCTTCTGGTACCCTATGAGACTCTCCTGTTCCATTTCCTGCCATTCTACGCCCTTTGCCTGATAGATAGATCTTACCTGGTGATACAGATAACCGTCCCCATTGATACTTAATATTTTTTTCTGGGTTTTATTCTTTTTATTTATTTTTGAGAGAGAGAGAGAGAGAGAAGTAAGCAGGGGGGTGGGGGAGCAGAGGGAGAGGGAGAGAGAGAATCTTTAAGCAGGTTTCACCCCCATTACAGAGCCCCACATGGGGCTTGATCTCATGACTCTGAGATCATGACTTGAGCCAAATTGAGAGTTGGACACTTAACTGACTAAGCCACCCAGGTGTCCCCATGCTTAATGTTTTTAGTGGCAAATTTATAACACACACACAATGTTTAGAGCAGTAAACTTATAACACATACACGTACATATATGCTGGTAGATACACAAAGACTAATAACTTTCTATTTTTTCACTTATAACATTCCATGCTTATTAATAATTTTTCCACAGTACTCTTGATCCAGGGGTGAAGTCATTAACAAGTGACGTGATGGCCTTACAGAGGATTTCCTTTCATCCAAACCACTCTCTACAACACATCCTGCCATTCTATCCCTGTCTTTTTCCCTGCTCTAAAAAGGAGAAACACACAAAAGCTGTTTTAGGGATACTTGTCAACAATTAAAATACCACCTTTTGAAGCATTTATTCCTTTGATATAATGTGTTCTCTCATGATGACGTATAGAGAGAAGTTACAGGTTTGACCTGGTCATCTTAGCTTTTTATAGGATTGGGAAGAATGCAAAGACTGTGAAGATGCTAAATGAATCTTCCTGGTGCTAGCAGAGGTAAATAAGGCTGTGATGGGCAACTTGGAGTATTAAGGAAAACCTTTGCCTACTGAACATTACAGGCAGTGTTGGCCTAATGCATATGGCTAGTGAGGAATATACAAGTGTTGTATAATCACAGAAAGCTCTTGGAATAACACCTGGTCCTATCAAACTTTGTTCAATTTTTTACTAATTTGAAGTTATGTGAACAAAAGTTTAATTGTTAAAATATCCACTGTCAGAATGTATTTCACAGTAAGTGAGCAGTCAGAAACACTTCGCCACTTGTTAGCTGTGTAAATGTCAACTCTTAGAGCCTTGTTTTCAGTTAAAGTGGATTTAAGGGGCACTTGGGTGGCTTAGTCGGTTAAGAGTCTGACTCTTGATTTTGGTTCAGGTCATGATCTCATGGATCTGAGGTCGATCCCCATGTTGGGCTCTGCCCTGACAGCAAGGCACCTGCTTGGGACTCTCTCTCTCCTTCTCTCTCTCTCTCTCCTCTTCTGCTTACCTCTCTATCTCTCTCAAAAAAATAAATAAATAAACATTTTTAAAAATGGATTAGTAAGACAATGTATGTTAATTACTTAGCCTGAAGCAAATTCGTTTAAATAATAAAGATAGTGATGATAATGACTACAGTGATAACCCTTTCTATTTGAGAAATACTAGACAAAATTATACTCTTCTTGGTTACTCTATTTGTGTTAAGACAAAACCCCTTAGGGGCACCTGGGTTACTCACTTGGTTAAGCGCCAGACTCTGTTTTGGCTCAGGTCATGATCTTGTGGTTTTGTGGGTTCAAGCCCCACATCGGGCTCTGCTCTGACAATACAGAGTCTGCTTGGGATTCTCTCTCTCTCTCTCTCTCTCTCTCTCTCTCTCTCTCTTCCCCTCCCCTACTCACACTGTCTCTGTCTTTCACAAAATAAATAAATAAACTGAAAAAATTGTTTAAACAAAACCCCTTAGAACCCACAGTAAAGATATGATGATGTCATGGTAATAAACTGAACATTAATTTCTTTTGATTTGATTTGGTAAGTTCAAGTCTATACACATATTCCCAAGGCCCAATCTGGATCTAGTATTACTGGTGATCTTCATGCATCCTTTGAGCTCTTTTCAATGTAAGCAGGTCAAAGGTTACACATTGTCCTATTTCCTCAACAGTCTATAAGCCCTTTGAGTTCTACAGTGAATACTTGTCTGGTCTATGCTTTCTTCTTGACATTGACCATTTCCATAGAATCAGCTAAGAGGGATTCCTTGCCCAGGGTCTAAATACCCTAAAATTTGATAATACACCCACACCCACACCCACACCCACACCCACACCCACACGCCCCCACATCCCCTTTCCCACACACACACCATTTATGGGTCCTTATAACGATTTTGATTGGTCTATTTCAGTGGTTTTCAAAGGGTGGTCCTTGGACCAACAGTAGTGGCATCACCTGGGAACTCGCTGAAATGTAAATTCTCACACTCCCCTCCCGATTTACCGAATCAAAAGCCATGGAAGTGAGACCCAGAAATGTGTGTCTTATCCAGCTCTCCACGTGATATTAATGCATGTACAAGTTAGAAAATACTGCTCTATTCCATAGTTTACAACTGCTTAGACAACCCATAGCCAACACCCTCTTCAAAAGGAAGTGTAAGTCGCTGGATTATTTTTGGGGCAGTGTTAAGATTTTGAAAGGCATAAATCTGGTTTGCTTTGAATCTAAATCACTTACAGGATAGATATTCATTCTCTGCATATTCTTACACATAGCACTTAAATGTGAGGATTAAGGTTCAACCAGGGAACGGTGACAGTTTTAGTAAATATCTTCCAGGAAACTTACACTTAGCTCCCCATAGTTCACTATAATGGAATAAGATTAGAATAGAGAAAATTTCCTCTGCTAACCTGATATGCTAGTCATCTTAAACTCAAGAGTTTTGAAATATGTCAAACACGACGTAAACTTTTCAGTAAGTGTGGTTGAATTTGACCATTACCTTCCGAGTGGCTGATTTCATGGTTCGCAACTGTTTTAAGTGTTTGAATTTGGGTGCTTAGTTACCTTCTCCCCTGTGAGATCTCCTTGACTACTCTCTGCTTTTACCCATCCTTGTAGCAGTGACTTCTTTAGGGAAAGATTAATATCATTCTCAGTGGGGGAAATAAAATCAAGAATGAAATGTAAGCAAAGTCTATTGACTTGGAATAAATATGTTTCAGACACAAGGTCTCTCTCAAGATGTTCAAAGTCCAAAAATCCCTCTCACAGGGTAATAACTGCAGCAGTGTTTAAACAAATATACTCCTAGCAATTATGTTGCACATCATTTAATGCTGAATTATCTGCTTCTAAAAGTCAAGCCTTAATGTTTGTGGTCATCTCTTTTCAAAGAATTGATTTAGCTTCTGAGAAGCTTTCTCTGGCACTCTCACCACATTTTCTTTTCACTTAATTTGAAGTACTCTTTGGAGTTTGCAAAGGAATCTCTTTCCTGAAATCCTGCTTCTGGCATAGGAGTGAATTTAGATGAGAGAGTGAACTGATAAGATGCGAAGAGAAAAAAGAGTGTTATTAATCTAGGTAACAATGCTGTGTTTTTTGTAAGTGGTTTATTTTTTTTTAATTTTTTTTTTTAATGTTTATTCATTATTGAGAGACAGACACAGGATGTGAGCAGGGGAGGGGTAGAGAGAGAGGGAAACACAGAATCTGAAGCAGGCTTCAGGCTCCGAGCTGTCAGCACAGAGCCCAACGCGGGGCTCGAACTCAGGAACCGTGAGATCATGACCTGAGCCGACCGAGGAGCCACCCAGGTGCCCCGTAAGTGGTTTATTATTATGCACTATCTTAATACTTAGAAAACAAGTGATTACAATGCCTTAGAGGCACACCTCTTCTTACACCTCCCAGCCAGGGTTCTACAACTGACCTTGAACTGAAAAGAGAGAGAAAAGTTTTTAATGTCTATGGAGAATCAAACAAGGATGTTCTCTAAGTAGGCTAGGAATAGAGATCAGGAGGCTGTTTCTGGACAACTAATTGAAACTTACAAGTCACAAGATCTGATACTAGGTGGGACCTGTGCTCATTCTGTAGCCTATTCCCCTCCTATTATTTCTTTGCTGTTGAATAACTTAGTGACATAAATCAACAGCACTCATTTATTATTATTATGACTCCTCATGGTTTTGGGGTAGACTGGATTTGGCGAAATGGGTGTTTGGTGGTTGCAGGTAGTGATTACAACATCTGGCATTCCTCAAACCCCTCTCTGTACCATCATGCCCTCTCTCCAGCATCATAGCCTCAGGGGATTGGGTTTCTAATCTGGAAACTTGGGGATCCAAAGGCACATAGAGCTTCCAATCAGCTTTCTAGTTCCTCATCCTCAAATGTGAACACACAGCCAAGGATCATCAGGCATTGGAGGAAAGTGTCTCATACAAAACGTGAAAACTTAATTGAACAAAACAGGAGAAAAAGAAAAAAAAAGGAACTCAGAGGAAATGCATACAATAACATATTATATAAGGTTACTATTTTCCAGGGATTCTTCTAAGTGCATGGTATTTATTAATGTCATTTGTACTTCCCAACAATCCTATCCAATTGGTACCCTTATTATCTATATTTTACTAAGAAAACTGATAAACAGAGGTCAGGTAACTTGCCTAAGGTCATTGGCCATAATCAATGACACTATTAGCATTTGAATTGCTGCAGAGTCTAAGCTCCTTATGCTACAAGACATTCCATGGAGGAGTAGGAAAACATCTATATAAAACATCTTCAGAGACAAAAGTAGACATTGTACCCCTGAAACAAGAACAAAATACTATTTAAAAGGAACATTAAAAAAAAAAGAGTTCCCAAACTTAAAAAGAATATAATAGTACAAATGAAAACAGAGGAATTGTTTTGAGGAATTCTTTCAGAAACTCAAATAAAAAAAGAGAGAGATGGGAAATAGAATTGAAAAGACAAGAAAATCAGAGGAGAGTCTTCATAGCCCATAAATAAGAGTTCCACAAACAATGAAGAGAGATAAAACAGAGGACACAACATTATCAAAGAAGTGATAGAATAAAAATATTTGGAGGTGAAGGACACATTTTCAGATCAAAGGGGTGGACGAAGTGTCTAGCACAATGAAGGAAGAAAAAGCCACATTAAGGCTCATCATCAGAAAGCCAAACATAAAGAAAACTTTAAAACTTTTCCAGAGAGAAAAATCAGTTCTCATGACAAGGGGTTAGAATTGAGATCAGATTCCATTGAACTTCTCAACAACAACACAGGCCATGTTCCAGCTGGAGCTCTACCTTCACTATTGTGAGGGAAAATAATTTACAACCTTGAATTCTGTACTGTGCCATGCCACAATCAAACCTTAGGACTCAATAAAGATATTTTCTGATTTGTAGTGGTTCAACACAATAAATGCCTCTGATGTCCTCATTCTCAATAGGCCACTGAACCATGTACTTCTTCAAAATGAGGGAGTGAATTAAAAAGAGTGAGGCACAAAATCCAAACTATAATGGGTACACTGCAAATAAAAAAGGAAGGGGATATTCAGAATAAGGGCAGAGGAAACTTCTGGGACTGCATCAGCACAGCAACTGTGAGCACAAAAGACAACCCCAGGAAGACTGTGTCCATGAAAAAGGTAGTACTGATAGTTCACTACTGCGTCTGATTTCACTAAGGGGTTAACAACAGTGTCAGAATATTGAGGGTGTGTGAATGATAGGTACATAGGAAGCTAAGGAGACAAAACAGCACAGGGCCATTTTTAAGTCCATGTAAAACAAAAATCAATACAAGAAAAAAAATGTAAGTTATGAAACATGCATCAGACTACTTGATCTTCATTACGCATGAAGGGAAATCAGTCAATAATGATATTTCCAATTGGCAAGTCAATAGAGTGAGCAAGTAGTTGAAAAATTGGGGCGATACACGTTATGAACAAATCTAGTGCTGCTTTTGAGGTGGGGCAATGGAGCAGGGGCAAGCTATTTTTATCAAAAGGCTGAAGTGCTATTTTCCTCTGATGAAATTAAAAATTAAATAAAATTTGGGGTGCCTGGGTGGCTCAGTCGGTTAAGCATCCGACTTCAGCTCAGGTCATGATCTCACAGTTCACAAGTTCGAGCCCTGCATTGTGCTCTGTGCCGACAGCTCAGAGCCTGGAGCCTGCTTCAGTTTCTGTGTCTCCCTTTCTCTCTGCACCAGCCCCCCACCGGCCTCGCTCATGCGCTCTCTCTCTCAAAAGTAAATAAACATTAAAAACATTTTTTAATTAAATAAAATTAAAGCTCTGCTGAAATATTTGTCAATTTTTCTCCACCTATAATTGTGAATAGAAACCAAGAGCTGTTGTCTTGGTGTGATTGTTCATTTACCGGAAAACATCCTGTTGTAAGAAGCCTGAATTCTGTTTATAGAAGAGTTTTTCCCACTGAAGCATTAAAGGCCACTCTTTAATTGCTGTTGTTATCACAAGTATTAACACACTGAACTACCGTCAGTCATTAATTTTCAAAGGAGTTCATCAGATAAGGCAGCACCATTTAGGAGTGCCTTAAGGAAACAAATTCAAAGACTAAAGCAGTCAGTGTAGAGAGAGAGAGGAAAACAAATAAGTTCATTGGGTCCCCACCTGAAAGTCCTATCTTAAAAAAGGACAGAGAAGGACTGGAGGAGGAGAGACCCTCAGGGACAAAGTTGGAGAGGTTTGGCACCGGAGAAATGGTGAGCAGATTGAAGAACAGTATCCAGAATATGTTTTTCTATTTCACTGGTTTGCAAAACTAGTAATGATTTTAGCCATTTAATAAACATGCCTAGATTTAAGTATTTGTAGAAGTGTAAAAGAGGTCTTCATTCACTTTGGAAAAATCTCTAAGAAATAACTTCTATTTCAAAATATATTTTCTCCTGAAGGATGTCCGTTAACTAGATCAAACCCAGTAGGTTCCAGTCCAAACTGAAGATCTATGATGGAAAAAGAAGACAATGCATTTTTTTTTTTGGAAGTGAAAGGAGGGCTTATGTTTACCACCCATTGAAAAGTGGGGAGTATTATATTTGGATATAGATTTAGGCAAGATCTCTTGCTATCTTGTACAATCTCCCGAACACAACAGCAACATTCCAGTTCATTCAAGCTAAAACTTTTGGATTTCTCTCCTTTAGGTAACTTGTTGCCTCACATGGGTTTTCTCTCAGCCACTGCTTTGAATTGGTGCCTGATTTCATGTAACGCCTAACCTTTTTCATTACTATTTTTTAAAAATCTCCAGTCTACACTCATTTTTCTACTTTCTTACAGATGACTTTTACTTTAAGAAATACGTCTAGTGTCATCTCCATCTCTTGGCTCTCCATCTCTCCTCAGCACCTCCTTTCATGCAAAGGCTCTTTCCAAATAACTCTCCTGTGAAGTACAAATAACCCTTTAATGATACTGAAACCATGCTGTATGTTTTAACATTTTCGGAGGACAAGTTGAAAATATATTTCAAACATTTTAAGTATCCATGGTCAGGAACCTCTACAAATAAAACCTAAAGAGATAATCAGGCAAACACACAAGGATGTGTGCCTTACTTAACATTTGAATTGAAATTACTTAAATGTGAATTCATAGTGGGTTGGTGAAATAACTATAGAATTCCTGTCCTATGCAGCATTGTAAACAGTGAGCAGGAGATACCTCACCTATCTATCTATCTATCTATCTATCTATCATCTATCTATCTATCTACCTATCTATCTATACCTATCTAATTATCTGTGTATCTCATTGTATTTTGAAGGGCTCAAGGGTGTATTGTTAAGAGTATGGTACAGCCCCATTTTTGTCTTAAAAAGGGTGTTCCTAATGTCTGGAAGGAGGTACACAAAAATGTTCATAGAGGTTTTCTTTGGGTGCTTAGAAATATAGCTGGGTTTGCCTTTCTTTCTTTCTTTCTTTCTTTCTTTCTTTCTTTCTTTTTCTTTCTATTTACATTTTAAAGAATTGTCTCTGTTTTTACCACAAATAGGTATTATTTTTTAATCATTGAAAGAATAAATGATTTTTATCAAAAAATACATACTATAAAAACATTATTCTTTGATTTAAGTTCTTTACAAATCCTTCCTCCTTCTAATAGAGTTTATTCCATTCTTAGTATATCCAAATCAACCTATGAGGAAAATAGCTACACAACTTTTGGATCATAAAACAGTAGTCCTAGAGGCAATTCCAAGAAATTGTCTCAATCTTTTTTTTTTTAATTTTTTAAAGTTTTTATTTATTTTTGAGAGTGAGAGAGACAGAACATAAGTGGGGGAGGGGCAGAGAGAGAGGGAGGCACAGAATCTGAAACAGGCTCCAGGCTCTGAGCTATCAGCACAGAGCCCCTCCCAGGGCTCAAACCCACGAACTGTGAGATCATGACCTGAGCCGAATTTGGATGCTTAACTGACTGAGCCATCCAGGCACCCCTGAGATCATGACCTGAACCAAAATCAAGAGTCAGATGCTTAACCAACTGAGCCACCCAGGGGCCCCATAAACAGGGAGATTTTAAAAGGAGGTAGAGACTTTGACCTAGCAATTCTACTGCTAGAACTTTATCGTTCTTATATATATTTACACATTCATGGGAAAACATGTATCTGAATGTTTATTATTTATTGAAGCATTGTTTGTAGGAAGAAGGAAGAAGCTGGTAACAACCCATCTATCCTTCAATAGAGAACTGATTCAATAAATTATGGTAATCCATATAAATTAAATATTATGTAGTCATTAGAAAGAATAATGTAGATTTATTTGGGCTCATTTGGAATGATCTCTAGGACATATTTTTAAAGTTAAAAAAAATCCATGGCAGATAAAGAAAAAGTAAAAGTACAGAGTAGGTATAAGGAAGAAAATTCCCATTTGTAAGACATATAAATATTTACCTCTGTGTTTTATATTCTCATTTATTACAAATGAATGTTATGTATGTACAGAACATTTTTGAAAAAATAAGCACAGAACAAATAGTGATTACTTCTGGATGGGAACCTGGGCTAGACGACAGGCATACTTTTCATTGTATATCCTTTGTATTCTGCATTTTTCACCACACTAATGTATTTTTTATTAAAAATTAATTGAAGAAAGAAAAGTAATGGAGAGAAGACATTTTTGTCAATTATATAGTGGCTTGTTGGAGACCCAGTAATACATACATTCTTGACGTTAATTCCCATATTAATAAACCAGTATTTCCCAGTCCTGGTTTTATTACAAGGGCATTTTCAAATAGCTCGAATATGCATAGGATTATTTTAAAGATCTCCAAATAAAAATATATGCGAATTTAGTTTTAAAGGAAACACTTTGGTTAAGGAGGTGCTTTCAAAAAGGGAGCGGTGTTCTAGTGAACAATCCATTTGCAATAAAATTTGCACATAAAATTGCTTTAGTTTTCTTGTATTTAAAGGTCGAAAACACCAGAGAGCCTATCACTCTTAACTTTAGCTCATCTGAGTAATATTTCTTTTTGCTCTGGAACATGGTTAGTTCTTGGGGGAAGAAGCCAACTTTTCAGTTTCTGCTTTTCTTGTTTTCTGTCTTCCCCTCGGCTTCAGTGCAGGTCAGTCACACAGATAAGCATTATGCCCAGAATAAAACTGGCTTTGTTTATCTGGACTAATAAATGAATGGAACCAGTTATTTTCATTGGCTTGATCTGGAAGGAAACCAAACTAATTTTCACAGACCTTAAATTGGACCTAAACCAAGTTCCTTGTCCTTATTAGTAATAACAGCAATAATGATGAACCCAAGTATAGAAGTAAAATTTTTTACAAAGGTACTACATATTAAAAGAAAGGAAATTGGGCGAAAACTAGGAATATCACTGGGAGCTCTGAACACTCTGAGATCTGCTTCATTTCCATTTCAGTGGTTTGAGGTTTGCGGGTCAGTGGAACCTTTCTTTATGTTCTAGAGGCTCCAGTTTCCCTGTGGTCAATTATCTTAATCAAGTTATTCTGCCTTATGCTGATGAGTACAAAATATTTGTGTGTTATTATCAAAACTTTCGCATAAACCTCTATTTTACCCTGGAAACTTTTAAAACTCACAGTTGTATTTCCAAGGTTCCTGAGAAGTAGGCAGTTTCTTTTCCAATTTGTTAATGAAGCAGTGAGATTTTAACTTCCATTATGCACATATAATAGTGTTTTTATCACTGATCTTCACCAAGTTTATGAAAGCAGTTACTGCCTCTGTTTAAAGGGTATTTCTGTCCTATTTAAGATCCATGGTTGGCCTTTTCATTACACTTACAACACTGCCCCTAAATATATTCCCTGGGGGTAGGGCGGTGCGGAGGGGAATAGATATAATTATTGTTAAAAAGAAAATCACAGGCCAAATGGCCAAATGATTTAGGCCAAGTCCCCAAACCAGGGCTTAATACCTAATCTAACTGAGGATTCAGCTCCCCCAACCCCCTCACCCAAATGTATTTTAACCTGATTTTCTGATCAATGCAAATGAGTCTGCCACATGGACCCTCTCTATGCCCCACAGGAAGATGAGATAAACCAATTGATAAGACCCTCTGCTGTTACCCCTAAGGGAAGGTGACCTTGTCTGAAACAATCCTTTTCTTTTGCCAATACCTTTCTTGCCCCACCCTCCTTCCTATAAAACCTTACATTTTGTGCAGCTCTTTGGAGCACTGTTCACCTTGCTACATGGGCTGCTGCCTGATTCATGAACCATTTAATAGAACCATTTAATAGATCTTCAAATTTACTGCTGATTTTTTTTTTCTTAACAATGTTTAACTTAGTTATTGTCCTGCTTAAAGATCGGGACAATTCTGGGGCAGCTGGGTGGTTCAGTCGGTTAAGCGTCTGTGCTGACAGCTCAGAGCCTGGAGCCTGCTTCAGAGTCTGTCTCCCTCTCTGCCCCTCCCCCGCTCATGCTCTGTCTCTTTCTCAAAAATAAATAAACATTGGGAAAAAAATTCTCTCTCCCTCTTCCCCTCCCCCACTCATGCTCACACTCTCTCTGAAAAAATAAAATAATAAAATAAAGAAGAAATAAAAATCTTCCTGCTTAGTAGATTTGAAAAAAAATTGTCTTTTCACTTGAATAATTTCACAATGAAAACACAAAGAATTCACTGTATAAAACAGAAACAGTGATGGGCATTGATTTAAAGTCAATAAAACACTCATTTTTGAACGATCAGTACCTCAAAAAATCAGCCATGTGGATGCTATTAAAGCAGAGAGAAAGTATCTCCATGAGTTTATACTCCCTTAAAACACACCCAATTTTCAGTTCCTGACAGAATTTGTCACCAAGTTGTGAAGAGGATACCTTTTAGAGCATTTGAGGTCTCAAAGCAATTCAAGTCAATACTGCAGGGCGGATTTGCAGTACCTGCCTACTCTTTACCAAGCCCACTGGACTGTAAAATGAACTCTGTTCTGTCCAAGCCTTCCAGGGACATGGCAGTCAGAGAAGACAACTGCACCAACAATGTGTTTCAGGAAAGAATGAAAGACTCCTGTTTGGGGTCTCACTGTAACTTTGAAACATCTTTATTTCACAAAGCTATGTCATAAGGAAAGACACATTTCTCTAACACATTACAGCTATCAATAAATATATTTTGAAGGAAGAAAGAATAGAGGAAGGACAGGAGGAAGGCAAGGGAGAAAAGCATACGAAAAACAGGAAACATTATTCAAAGTATGCATCATGCAAAAAGACTTCTTACATGGCTTCTTTATTTTTGTGTCTCCATCAGTCATGTGATGGCCCCAAGTTCACATCTCATGACCCATCTGCCTTGAATGATTTGCCTTTCTCTGCAACACTCAAAGCCCACTCATGCTTCTCTGCCTTTGAACACACTTGGTTTTGCCAGGAATGTCTTCCTTACATTAGTCCAACCAGCAACAGCCTACTTATCCTAGCATTGCTGACTCGAGGATCATTATTTTTCCTTCCACCCAGGAAGATATACCGGCTCCTTCCCCTAAGCTCTCAATTATAGTTTTTCTTTCTTTTCCTGACCTCTTGTTCTTCTGTACAATCAATAGAACATACCTGTTCTTTTTTGCAACATTTATCACACACTGCCTTTATTATGGTTATTGTGAATATTACTTACAACTAGGATATTATTTCTTTCATTATCCTCTCTGAAAATACACGTGTAGATATCTCACAGTGTTTAGCACTATATTTGATTAAAACAAACAAACAAACAAACAAACAAACTTAAGTGGGCATCTGCTATCCAGGCTCTATATTAATTTAATGGCTTGTATTGCATCAGACACTTGGTAATAACACCAAATGATTATAGGCTTAGTATAGGTTGACACTCTTCAAACTACATAATTAACTTATTAAAACTCACAACCATGGGATGTAGGTGTGCTTTTATTATCATTTCCGTTTTCAGATGTAGAAACTGAGGCACTGATAGGCACCTATCAGTCTAATAGCTAAATATTGGCACCAGACATTGGGTGAGAAGGACTAGGGGCTTAAGCCAATGTTTACATTAACACTTAGGGCTGGGCATCATGATTCCTATTTCAGCAACAAGGCTCAGAGAGGCAAAATAACTTGTTCAAGATCATACAGCTTGTTGGCAAAGACAGATTTAATATTATGATTAGCTCCATAATCTGTATTTCCACTGCCTATACTTCAACCCAAATAAAAGTCCTATCTTTCCTAAGGCACGACTCAAGTCTGTTTGTCCTTTTCAGCAGTAGTTTTGTCTACCCAGCATCCATTTCCCCTTTTTCTACTAACACCCTGTTATTTCTTCAGGGATCTACCCCCTCTCACTCTCAGTCCATTGAGGCAACACATGCATTGTAATGCCATTATGTTTATGTCTTCTCCCCAGGAAGCTTTGAAGTTCCTTGACAGCAGAGATAGTTTCTCCTCATTCTCTTCCTTTTCTTCTTCATCTCTTTCGCTTCTTTTTTCTTATAGGTGGATCTCTCATTCATGATACATAGTTGAAGTTGAAAGTATTTATTGAATGAATATCTTGCACGTGATACTTGCTCACTCAATATTTGTGGGACTGGACTGTTAGTTCAATAAGATAGCAACTAAAATGGACCTCAGCCAAGTTTTAGAATCTCAGTAGGCAGAGAAAGGTCAAGTATATGCCCAGGTATATTCTACTTCCTCATAGCATTCAAGGACAGAGTATTTGAGTCATTGAAGGTTTCTGATGCAGTTTTCATGGGAGGACCCATGTGGAACACCTGAGCATAACCCAACCTGTTAGATATAAAGAAGCAACAGTTCCGCATCTCACATCTTAGAGGAAAAACAAATCAGCATTTTCCAGAAAGAGTAAAGGGATTATGATACCTATCTCAATAGCAAAAGGCAAGCAATCCCTACACAGTATTAGTCTAAATTTGATTAAGACATTTAGAGTTTCTAGCAATAAAAACAATTAAAATGTCTACCCTATTCCACCTTTCCAAAAGTATAGTTCCAAAAAAAAAAAGGACTCAAGCCCACAAACTCTAAACCAAAACTAAACATAACAAAGTCCTCTAAAATTCCATTTTCTTTCCACTGATGATCACTTTTAGGCTTTTTAAAAAGGATCAAATATCACATTCCTTTCAAAGAAATTTTTGGAGGAGTCTGATCTGCTGTGTCCCAAACATATATTTAGTTTTTCTTTGGGATAGTGGTATGCCGTGTCTAAGAAGAAAGGCAATAGTGATGGCAAGTGCTGACCCAGCCATAGAAAAAGAATTCTGCTTACATCTTCTCTGGTTCCGCATAGTGACCCTAACCTGAGACTTACTGGTCTCTTTCTTTATTCAGTAGTTTGACATTCATTTGCTTTGTGAAAACCCATTTGTTTCCCATTACCCACAGAGCCATTGCCCCTAGTATTTTCTGAAGAAAATATCCTTAATAGATGTAACGCAAAAGAGTGCATTGAGGTCATCCATGTATGGGGCACTCTATCTCATCCTATGGGGATATCATGCTATCACACTGCCTATTATCATATAAAGACCCTAATGGTCTTTTATATTATCATAATGTATCATATCGTATCATCTCATCATATTATATTGTCTTTTATATTATCATATAAAGACTCTATGGCAAAAGAAGATGAACATAGTGGTAATATTGTTGTTCCAAACAGCTGGCACTTGGAAAAGGAAAAGTGAAAGAGGTTAGTATAAATGCAGAGGTTAGACAAGATGTAAATAATTGGTACCACACTCTAGTTCCTGCTTTTGACTAAAGACCCTACTATGTCAGTCAGTTATTCTCCAGACTATTGAGTCTAGTCTAGGAGCACTATATTTTACTGTACAGAGAAATAAAATTGTGGGAATTCAGGGAGGGGGGATGATATGAAAGAGGAAGTGTTTGCTAAGCGAAAAATTAGCATAGATCACCATTACCTCCTTGTGCAGCCATGCATACTTCTTATTTTGCTAGTTTTGGTCTAGATTTCCCAGTTTTTGTCTTTATTTACAGAAAGACAGCACTGAGAAGAGCTGGGCCTGAAGATTAGGTAGCCTATAGGATAGTTCTAATAATGGCTTAAATTTCCTAAGTGCTCACATCGTGCAAGTCACTGAGACCTGGATTGTCTCATTAAATCCACTATCTCAGGATGTAGGTACTGCTGTTAACCTAAGTTTACAAATGAGGAAATAGAAGCTTATGAAGGTTAAAAACAGAACAAAACAACAAACCGAAAAAACCCAAAACAAAACAAAACAAAACAAAAAAAAAAAACTTGCCTACGGTCACACAGCTCTGTGTGTGTGTGTGTGTGTGTGTGTGTGTGTGTGTGTGTGTGTTTAAGTTTATTTTGAGAGAGTTCATGTTTGTGCAAGCAGGGGCAGGGCAGAGAGAGGGAGAGAGAATCCCAAGCAGGCTCCACACTGTCAGCACAGAGTCCTACTCCAGGCTAGAACTCATGAACCATGAGATCATGACCTGAGCTGAGATCAAGAGCCAGATGCTTAACTGACTGAGCCAACCACGCCCCCCCCCCCCAAGCTGTGTTTTAATTACTATTCCTAAATGACAGATGATCAACATAAGTGTAATAACCCGAGAGGAAGCAACAGCTGAGTGAAAAAGATCCGTGTAGGACTAAAACACCTTAGACTAAAGTCCCACCATCTTTTAAACTTTCTGAGCCTCAGTGCTTTAACTGCTTAGGTTATGGAGTTATTGTGAAAATCAACTAAGATAATGTTTATTTTAAGGACTCTGTAAATGCACACAAACCATAGAAACAATTCATTACTATATTATACATAAAAGCGAAGGGTTGCGAGTTAGGAAGTCCTCAGCAAAGGACCGAAATTGCAGGAGACCAAGCTGCATATTAGGAGAACCATGGCTCTGTGGCAAAGTATTCTGATATTCGGGAAGTTGGAGCAGACAGAGGAAGACACACCCAACATGCTTTCTGGGAGAGGAAAACAGGAAGTGCCAAATGGAAGGTGAGTAGAGGTTGACCAGCTTAGGGATGTTAGACCAAAAAGAAAAAATTCTGCTTGAAAGAAAGAAAGAAAGAAAGAAAGAAAGAAGAAGAGAGAGAGAGAAAGAAAGAGAGGAAAGAAAGAAAGAGAGAGGAAGAGAGCGAGAGAGAGAAAGAGAGAGAGGAAGAGAGAGGGAAAGAAAGAGAAGAAAGAAAGAAAGAAAGAGGAAGAGAGAGAGAGAGAAAGAGAAGAAAGAAAGAGAGAGGAATAGAGAAAGAAAGAAAGAAAGAAAGAAAGAAAGAAAGAAAGAAAGAAATTAGTCAGAGAAAGGCAAATACCATATGTGTTCACTCATATGCGGGATTTAAGAAACAAAATCATAGGGGGAAAAGAGAGAGAGGCAAACCAAGAAACAGATTCTTAACTCTAGGGAACATGCTGATGGTTACCAGAGGGGAGGAGGGTAGGGGGATGGGTAAAACAGATGATGGGGATTAAGGTGTACAGTTGTTGTGATGAGCACCGGGTATTGTATGTGTTATACACTAAATTGTACACCTGACACTAATATTATATGTATATTAACTAACTAGAATTTAAATAAAAACTTAAAAAAAAAAAAAAAAAAAGCAAGGCCTTTAAAAATACTATGACCCCAAAGGAAGGCTAGCAAAACCAGTAGGTTATAAATGAAAAAGATGGGCAAAAGTGAATAACTGTAGAAGCTGGGTGATAGGTATGTGAGGGTTCATTGCACTTGTCTCTTTGCTCATGTATAATTTGAGAAAGTTCTGTGATAAAAGTGAAAACAAAAAAAAAAAAAAAAGAGAGAGAGAGAGAGGAAGGAAGGAAGAAAAGAAGGAAGGAGGGAAGGAAGGAAAAAAAAGAAAGGCACCTTGGCGAAAGCCCAAGCCAAAGTTATACACAACTAGTAAGAGAGAAATAAGGACATGGATTCTTCTCTGGCCACTGGCTTGTTTACTTTTGCTGTTGTGGCTGCTGGAACAAAAGCTAACCTATTCTGAAAAGAGAAAACTGCACCCTTGCTCTTCTGCATATTTGTTTTGGAGACTCATGAGGTATGTAGGTTATTTCTGTAGCTTGTTGTTTTCCTTTTTTTTTCCCCCTTGTGAGGGAATTCGTGACGTTGAATTTGACATTTTTGCCAAATCTCTTACACCAGAGTTTCTCGAATTTAGTAAGCACGAGAATCCCTGGGATAGGTTTGCCACATTTCACACTTAAAAATGCAGGAGGTGGGGTGCTTGGGTAGCTCATTAAGCATCTGACTCTTTTTTGTTTGTTTTTTAGTTCATTTTTTTAAATTTACATCCAAGTTAGCATATATTGCTACATTGATTTCAGGAGTAGATGCCTTAATGCCCCTTACCCATTGAGTCCATCCCCCCTCCACAACCCCTCCAGTAACCCTCTGGCTGTTCTCCATATTTATGAGTCTCTTCTGTTTTGTCCCCCTCCCTGTTTTTATATTATTTTTGCTTCCCTTCCCTTATGTTCATCTGTTTTGTCTCTTAAAGTCCTCATGAGTGAAGTCGTATGATATTTGTCTCTCTCTGACTAATTTTGCTTAGCATAATACCCTCTAGTTCCATCCACATAGTTGCAGATGGCAAGATTTCATTCTTTTTGATTTCCAAGTAATACTCCATTGTATATATGTATATCACATCTTCTTTATCCATTCATCCGTCGATGGACATTTGGACTCTTTCCATACTTTGGCTATTGTTGATAGTGCTGCTATAAACATTGGGGTGCATGTGCCCCTTCGAAACAGCACACCTGTATCCCCTGGATAAATACCTAGTAGTGCAATTGCTGGGTTGTAGAGCAGTTCTATTTTTAATGTTTTGAGGAACCTCCATACTGTTTTCCAGAGTGGCTGCACCAGCTTGCATTCCTACCAGCAGTGCAAAAGAGATCCTCTTTCTCCGCATCCTCGCCAACATCTGTTGTAAGCATCCGACTCTTGACTTCAGCCCATGGTTCATGGGTTTGAGCACCAACTCAGGCTCTGCAGTGACAGTGAAGGGCCTACTTGGGATCTTCTCTTTCTCTTCCCTCTCTCTCTGCTCCTCCCTCTCTCAAGCTCTTTCTCTCTCAAAAAAATTTTAAAAAAATAGAAATAAAAAAATGCAGGATGCGATGTGCTAACTATACTTCAATAAATAAATAAATACATATCACACAGTTAAATTTAAATTTCAAGATAAATAACAAATTATTTTTTAGTATAAGTATGTCCCAAATATTGCATGGCTCATACATATACTAAAAGTACATTTTATGTAAAATTCAAATTTGACTGCAAGTCCTGTATTTTATCTGGCAACCCTACCTGGAGAGCCTGTTACATTGCAGACTAACCAGTTCCATATTTGGTCAGTAAGTCTGAAATAGGGCCAAGTGAGCCACCAGGTGTTTTCAATGAAGCTTGTTCTCAGACAACACTTTGAGAGATACTGGTTGAGCTTGGATAATGCCATCTTGGTGCTAAAGAACAAAAAATGCAGCTGAGTAAATTTGAAGATCTAATTGCCTTTATTAAACATTTCATGAGTCAGGCAGCATCCCATCTAACAAATAGAAGAGGCTCTGAGGAATTGTACAAAATGGAAGGAACAAGGGTGAGTCAAGGAAGTTAATAGCAAAAGAAAAAGAGTTTTGCCAGGGAAGGACAGGTGGTCTTATTAGGTGGATTACCTTATCTTCCTTTGGGAGGTGGAGAGGCTGATGTGATAGATTACCTCATTGGTTCTAACCAGAAAACTTGAGATTGGTTGTCTTAAAATTCCATTCCTGGAGAGGTTAAAACTGCAATTAAGTCTTGGTCTACTGTCCAGGGGGCAAGTCTCTATCTTGGCCTATCGTTTTTTTCTTTTTAACATTGGGAATGGAAGATTTCATAAGGCTAGAAAGACATCTTGGGGAGAGAAGGTGTGCATAGCTATGGAGAGCATGTGAGATGCTAGAGGACCTGTTAAATGACAGCAGAGATAGGTTTGAGTGTTAGGACCCCAATATGGTAGCAAGAGAATACATTCATTGAGCTCTACTGCTGTGTCGTCTAGTGCCCTCAAAAACCACATAAAGTATCTCACTAGATGAGGAAATAAAAGCTCAGGGTTAAGTAACTTGCCCAAGGTCACATAGGTAGTATTTAGTGGAATCAGGTTTTAACTAAGACCAATTGTTTCCAAAGTCCACACTGTGAACCAGTCCTATACAACAAGCGGAGGTTTGGGCAATTTTGCCAATACAACTGCTTTTTTCCATTCACATCCTCTTTCAAATTGAAATTCAAATTGTTAAATTAACTATAGTCAGGGATACGACATCTGTTTTCAGAAGCGCTCAAAGATGAGCCTGGGTGGCTCAGTTGGTTGAGCATCCAACTTCGGCTCAGGTTATGATCTCATGGTTTGTGGGTTGGAGCCCTGTGTTGGGTTCTGTGTTGACAGCTCAGAGCCTGGAGCCTGCTCTGGATTCTGTGTCTCCCCCTCTCTGTAACCCTCCCCTGCTCATACTCTGTCTCTCTCTCTCAAAAATAAACATTAAAAAAAAAAAAGTGCTCAAAGAAGTCTACATTCTGAAGTGTAATAGCTAAGGGACCTGGAAGTTTGTGAAAGGCTTAACGGTTGGGGTCCCTGGACAGCTCAGTCAGTTAAGCATCCAATCTTGATTTTGGCTCAGGTCATGACCTGAGTTTGAGCCCCCTGTGAGGCTCATGCTGATAGTGCAGAGTCTGCTTGGGATTCTCTGTCTCCCTCTCTTTCCGCCCCTCCCCCAGTCACACTCTTGTGTGCTCTCCTTCTCTCTCTGTCAAAAATGAATGGATAAATTTCCAATAAAAAAACAAAACAAAAAACTTAAGGGTCTGAGCTGATGAAAAAATATGGGGACTATTAGATAAGGTATTATTTAAGGAAAGGTTTTTTTTTTGTTTTGTTTTGTTTTGTTTTGTTTTGTTTTGTTTTTTTTGTCTTGTACACTCAGCATCAGCCAAAACCCATCATCCCAAAGGGGAGTGTGTCAGGGATGCCCTCCTCTAGAGAATAAACCAACAATTTTCTCACCTGGGGACCTAAGATGGCTGAACAGGCTCTAAAAGTGATGTTAGGGGAGAACACTAAATATAGAGATCAGGTCGATGAAAGAATTGGAGCAGATTAGACTAGAAAGGAGACAGCTCAAAGAACTGCAATTTTCTAACTCTTCTAGAACTGGGAGAGAGCAAAGGTGATGAGGAAGGACCACGGGGGGATGATAGTTGGAAAAGGATTTTGACTCAATAAACACATGGTAGATTGTATTATTATTCAAAATATTTTTTTTCTCTGAGATATTTCTCCTCTTGTCCCACCCAGGGTTAGGATTTTGTGTGACTTCTGTTGGCTAATGAAATGTAGATACTTAAAGTACAGCATGGGATTTGCCATGAACTCTTTTCTTCTTTTCCTCCTTCCCCAGAGAGAAGTCAATGTGGGGCAGGGCCAAGCTGACCTGTGGTAGGCATGTAACGTAAGCAAGAAATGAGTCTCTGCTGTTAAAAAGTCATTGACATTTCATGGCCTTTGTTATTGTGGAATATCTGTTATTCCAATTGGCAAACAAACAAACAAAAAAAGCTCTCTCTAAACGAGTTGTCCAAAGATGGAAAGGACTACCTGCAGAAGCGCTGAACTCCCTGAATTGGAAGCATCAAATAAGGCTAACAGACCACTTTGGAGGATTTTAAACAGGGTAGGTAGATTGAAATGTTGGCTGAGTGGTTAGGACCTTAAGCTCCTTTCCATATATGAGATTCTGTGCTACATTAATAGTGAAGCAAAAGGAGTTGCAAATTGGTCAAGGCTTTTTGCACATCATTCTTTACACTCACTTGAAGAGGAGGAACACAGTGACATTAGGGCAGATTAATCTCAGCTTGTGGTTACTGAAATTTAGAGTATTAACTTATGCTTGTTTGAGAACAGGCTTCTGGAATGTAACTAAAAGGAGAGTTAAATATTTATGTGGTTTGAGATTAACCATAAAAGACCTTCAAGGGAGAATTGGAACACAAGAATAGCTAGGGAAAGTGTAATTCAGTAACTACCACAAGCCTCTCCCAGAATCCTACTGTTAGAGGTACAATGCCAAGCCACATGCATGGCCCGAGATCAGAGAGAGCAGGGACACGGAGTGGGATACTGCCATTCCGCTGACCCACAGCCTGGAGAAATACCTCGTCGGTATTCATTCCCTTCTCTCCCCTTTCCTGTTTGCTCCCTTCAGAATCCCAAGGGTTTAACTTGGCTCTTCTTCCCCCCTTTCGTTCACCTCTCACTCTTCACATTTTCTCTCTTTATAATCTCATCTCTCATCACTTTATCATCTCCATAATCTGATCTTCTTTCCATCTGCCCATTTACCTAAGTCACCCATGAGAAAGCTAGGAATGAAAAAGGGTAAGGGGTGCCAGGTGGCCCACTTCGTTAAGGGTGCGGCTCTTGATCTCAGCTCAGGTCATGATCTCACTGTGAGATTGAATCCTGCATCGATTTGCACAATATAGCAAATCTGACAGCGCGGAGCCTGCTTGGGATTCTCTCTCTCCCCCTCTTCCCTCTCTCTGCCTCTTCCCTGCTCATGAATGCTCTCTCTCTTTCTTAAAATAAATAAAAAACAAAATTTTAGAAAAGGAAAAGGGTAAAACAAAGCAACATTATGAGGGAAGCTTCTATTCACAAAATGAAGTAAGCAGCCTGTGGTGGTGTGTGCTCTATGTGTAGACATAGCATTGGGAAAAAAGAGAACCATTCCGAACTTCAGATCCATTGCTTAGACCTGGGTGATCGGGAACAAGTGCTTAAACTCTCAGTGTTCTCGGTTTTCTAATCCTTTTTTTTTTTTTTTTTTTTTAGTTTTTTTTTTAAGTTTTTTTTTTTTTTTTTAAATTAAGTAATCTCTACACCCAATGTGGGGCTCAAACTCACAACCCTAAGACCAAGAGTTACATGCTCTACCGACTGAGCCAGCCAGGTGCCCATTAGTTTCCTAATCTTCAAGATGAGGTCAATGACTACCTAGCAGCATTGTTGGGAAATTCTGATAAAATAAAATACTTATATCACTAATATATAATAGCCATCAGGTAAAAGGCTGATACTGTTATATTGATTATATAACATTTTAGTTCAGCTGGATCTGTATTTATTGCTTCAATATCTTACCTTTAATGTTTTAGAAGCTGGAACTCTTTGCTGTTAGTATTTTTCAGTGTCTACAATTTTTTGTTCATAGGAATGTATAATAAATACTTGAAGACTTAGAATAAAAATATACATATATGTGTGTTATTATATATTTATATATGTAATATGGCATATTACATACATATGCTATGGCTTGTATATCTTTGTCCCTCCCCAAACCCTCACATTGAGCTCTAACTCCGAATATGATGGTATTTGGAAGTAGGGCCCTAAAGAGGTAATTAGGTTTAGATGAGGTTATGAAATTGGGCTTCATTGGGAATAGTATTTTTAGAAGAAAAGCACTCTCTTTCCATCATATGAAGACACGGCAAGAAGGCATGAGGCTATCTGCAAGCCAGAATATATGCTTTCATCAGAAATTTGAATCTGGTAGCATCCTGGGCTTGGACTTCTCACCTCCAGAACTGTGAGAAGTAAATGTCTGCTATTTAAGCTACCCAGTGCATGGTATTTAGCAGTCTGAGCTAAGATTATATATATTATATACACATATAAGATTTTATATATATGTGTGTATATATATATACACACACACATATATATATATATATATATATATATATATATATAACCCTCTAGTTTTGTGTAGTACCTCTCCCACTGGTACAACTGAGTAAAATTTAGTGATAATTGCCTTAATATATAGAATATACTCTTATACCTATATCTGATACAGGATTTGTACCATCAACAACTTTCGTTATGACCTAAGTCCTATACGTAAGGGAAGGACTGGGCACAATTCCCATATTTAAGAATTTTACATTCCAAGTAATTAGGGCATTTAGACAGACCCTTTTATGCTCCTTACCAAATACCCATTCTTTCACCTTCTTCCCTGAGAATTTATGGCTTTGTTGAAATGTCAATGTAGCCATCTCTGGGCAGTATTCCACAATAATCTTTTTAATGTTTATTTGTTTTTGAAGGAGAGAGAGACAGAGCATGAGCAGGACAGGGGTAGAGAGAGAGGGAGACACAGATTCCTAACCAGGCTCCAGGCTCTGAGCTGTCAGCACACGCCCTGAGCGAAAGTCGGCCACTTAACCAACTGAGCCACCGAGGTGCCTCTGTCTCACAATAATCTAACTCGATCATGGGAACCTTGTTTCCTGTTTTCCCAGCTTCGTTTGAAATTTGTGGGGTCCTTAAGCTGTAAGAGGTTGCTAAGGGGGCTCCTGGGAAAGCTTTTGTCTTCCTGACGACAAGAGACAGAAGTAGCTGGGAGCCCAACCCTCCATCCTGTCTTAACTTGAGCATGCATGTATTGCTGGCCAGTGACAGTCATTTTGTGGCCCTGAGATGGTAACCAGGGGAAAGGAAAACCAACATGTTGACAACAGTGGGGCAGAAAAATAAATGTTATTGATTATATTACTGAGTAACCAAACCAAAGGCAGCAACCACCTACCTCTAGACTTGTTATGTGAGAAAATAAACTTGTATTTGTTAAGTCACTATTAGTTAGATTTTTTTCCCCTGTCAACTGCAGCCAAACACATTCTTAATAGATACCAGATAAAAATACAATATATAGTAGAATTTCTGCTGCTATGAAATTTCAGAGCAAGTAAACATTGGAGTGAAATATCACTGGTATGGAAACAATGAGGAGCCCTTTCCGTCATAAGAATACAATTTATTTGAGCAAATAAAATCTTCAATATTTAGCCTATTCTTAAAGTATAGTAGAAAGCATAAAACTTTATTTTTTTAACCCTGAAAAGAGAAAGAAAAATATAATACGCATACATTTCAGAGCACAAATAAAAAATACTAAATGTATATGGATATCTAATGATGAAAACAAATTATTTGGAAGAAAGTGGGTTTTTTTTTGTTTTTGGGTTTATTTTGTTTTGTTTTGTTTTTAGTAAATGTTAGTTATGTAGTGTTGACAATAACACACACAGTTTTATCACCTGTATCCACATTTGTCAGTATCAGGTATTGAGCTGTTCAAAGGAAACGAAACATCAGTATATTTAAATTCTTTTTAAAGTTTGGCTACAATCTGATTTTTTATTCCTAACTAATCCTCCCTCACCACCACCACCACCACCACCACCACCACCACCAATTATCAGTTTAAATTAGACTGTTGTGGAGGGCTTACCTTACTGCTATTTTCTACTGAGACATTAGTTATCTTAGAATAAATTCAGTAATTTTCTTTAGTTTTTCATTTTCAAAAATCTCTGAGTTTTATGTTTTCTAAGCCTATAAAAACTTCTAATACAAGCAGGTCTTACCACAAAAATTTTTTTCATAAAGGTGATAGATTATAGTTGGACAGTTTATATACCTTTCCTATTGACCTCTTTTTAAGTTGGCTTTCCTATATTTGTAATTGGTCATTACAAAATTTTCCAACTCAGAGAGAACCTTGTGATTTGCTATATTTAGAGAGATTCGAGTCAAATTCAGAAGTTCCAAAGACATCCCTTCAACATGTATACCTAGTTGCAGTAGTAATTTGTATTGTGGAAGTAACCAATCTGTGAAAGTAGCCTTAGTCTTTCTGAGATTTACCCCACAGAGTTCTAATATCAAATGATATTCCTTAAATGATCAAATGTCAATTTTAATAGTGATTGAGATGAATTTTGTAAATTACCTGTGCTAGAAACTACTCTTAAGCAAAAGAAAATGTTTTGTGTATCTGTAAATGTAATCAGTCAAGTTCAGACTCTATGTACTTTTTTTATATAGAAAAACATCATTATTTAATACTATCTTAAAATAAATTTCAATAGAATTCAAATTATTTTAAAACAAAAATGTTTATTTCTTAAAAAAAAAAAGGTATTCAGAGGAAATAAACCAAAACATCGAAGTGCTTTTCTACTCAGTCTCTGCCCTTGTTCTGTGCATAATCATCACTCTGTTAGCAGTGATGAAAATTGGCCTCTTTCTCTGCCTTCAGCCTCTAAGAGCAATGAGGGCAGGGAATGACCTGGCCTTGTTCACCCCTGCATCTAGCACATGCGCTGACGCATCATACTGAAAGCGGTCACTCCCTACTTCAAAACCTTCAGTGGCTCCCCTTTGTCTAATAGTTTCACACAAAATCTTCATCCCAGCATCTAGGTTTTCTTTATATGTAAGCTGTCCTGGCTCAGCCAGGTTGTCTGGCCTACAACGTGCTTTAAGCTTTGGTTGCAGGGCATGCTTTGTGCAAAATCCTGACTTTCCCTTTCACCCTCCTCAAAAGATTCCTATCACCTGCTTTACAAAGACTCTTCATGTCCCTCTAGCCAAAAAGATTTCTTTTTTTTATTTTGCTAATGTGTATTTATTTTTGAGAGACAGAGAGTGAGCAGGGGAGAGACAGAGAGAGGAAGACAGAATCCGAAGCAGTCTCCAGGCTCTGAGCTGTCAGCACAGAGCCTGACACGGGTCTCTAAGTCATGAGCCTTGAGATCATGCCCTGAGCTGAAGTCCGCTGCTAACTGACTGAGCCACCGAGGCGCTCCAGGACTTCTTTTCTTTGGGCATCACCACAGTATGTCTCATATGGCACGTGTCATATTTTGCTTTTGATTATATGTATTCGTGTTTATGTTTTATCCCCCCATGTATACTGTAAGCTTCTTATGGGGAGGGACTGTGAATGGGTCCTTGTATTACTCCCCACAGCATAGTGTACACAGTAGTCACTTCATTCACACATAAGTGTGTGTGTGTGTGTGTGTGTGTGTGTATAGTTTTTGAACCATCAGAATTCGTTTTTTTTTTTTAATTTTTTACTGTTTATTTATTTTTGACAGAGAGAGAAAGACAGAGCATGAGCAGGGGAGGGGCAGAGAGAGACACACACACACACAGAACCCAAAGCAGGCTCCAGGCTCTGAGCTATCAGCACAGAGCCCGACATGGGGCTCGAACTCACAGACCGTGAGATCATGACCTGAGCCATCCAGGCGCCCCTGAACCATCAGAATTCTTAGATGAGAGAAGGAAGCTACCAATAGGAAACTCATACTATTATCTAGAATTGCACAGTATGATTAAGGACACAAGCTTCTATATCCGCCCACATGGGCTGAATCCTCACTTGGCTGTTTAGTAGCTTTCTAGCCTGGAGTAATTTACATTATCTTTGAAGTCTCACTTTCCTCATCTTTAACGTGGTAATACTATTACATATCTCATAGAGCTTTTGTGTAAATTAAATGAAATAAGGTATGTAAAATGCTTAGTACACGTAATAAGCATTCATTAATATTCACTCTTAATATCATTGTTACTTGAGCTTAAGATGTTTGATTTTTTTTAAGTTTATTTATTTTGAGAGAGAGAGAGAGAGAGCACGAGCAGGAGGGAAAGAGAGAATCCAAAGCAGGCTCCACACTGTCAGCACAGAGCCTGATGTGGGGCTTGATCTCATGAACTGTGAGATCATGGCCTAAGCTGAGATCAAGAATCAGATGCCTAACCGACTGAGCCACTCAGGTGCCCCTTATGTTAGATTTTTTTCAGTGACCGATACATTAATTTGCTTTGCAATATTGGATTGTAGATTAGAAAGTATCTCAGCACTGAATAGCTCTCCATCAACAAAGCTAGAAGAATGACCAAATCATTTAGGGCCCATATATATTTTGTTTGGAAATCTTAGAAAATTTCTGCAGTTCTCCATTTAATCTTTAGCAGAAATTTCAATAAATTTCTCACTAGGTTCATAGTAATGATTTCTTATAAATAACTCAGGCTACTCATTTAGTATTTATAAAGTATATTAGGGAGTCCACTACCCCACTGGAATGGACACATTATGAAATATATAAGCAACTGAACCTTAATTGCAAGATAGGGTTTTATAGGTTTCTGGTCCTAGTGCAAGAGATCATCAGGGCACAAACATTAATCAGTTGAACACAAGAGCTGGGAGATACCACTCAAGGAGTTTTCAAGATAATATTATCATTTGTTTGATTCTAATTTAAATAATTTGGAATTCCTATAACATTAGGAAGCTTTGAAAAGTAGTGTTTACACAAACGGAGTTAAAAAAAAATAACCTTTTTTTTGGGACATTTTACAAAATGTTTCTTCCAAAGAACAGCACATTTTTATAGGCCTGCGTTGATTAAAGAAAACTTATTAGATATAAATGAGAAGCATGTGCTTCTGGTGGTATTGTACCCAGAGGATTTTAGTTAAGTAAAGTCTAAACTTTTAGAATATTTGAAATATACCCAGTTGGGCAGTTAATGAACCCTCTTCAACTTAAAGTAGAGGATTGTTACAAGAAGAAAAAAAAGTCCAAAAAAAATTATGGAGGAGACAAAAAGACATTGAAATCCTTTTCAGTACTCCCATTCTGATGATTTTTAGGAGTTCTAGCTAAAGAAGCGTAGTTTTCCTTCCATCCCTGAAACTGGTTTCTTGCATAACACATTATTTCAAATGTCAGCAATCAGCCCTTGAACTTCTTCAGAAGACCAAAGACCAAGATTGAGAATGGAGTGAATGCCTATTTCAGTCCTAGAAATGAAGACATCAGTAGTGTAATGGAAGGCAAGTGAAGGATAAATACATTTGTTTTTCCATCTGTTAAGACATAACTAAAACATTCTTCCCATTTTTTCCTTAATATTTTGTTTCCTGGCAACAAATAACAAAAATTCCCAATCAACCACATCTTTTACAATTCTTGGTTCTTTTGAAAAGGCAGCACTAATACTATGACTTAGATTTCTAGTATATAAAATTATTTTCAGAAAATTATATCAAAAAGAGTAATACATATATAATTATATGCATGTACAGATCTATGTGTACATCTATACACATATATTCTACAGTTCAGTAAAGGAGCATGCCATCAAAACCATAAGGATGTGTTACATAACCACTCTGGAAAATAACTGGGCATTATCTGGTAAATTTGCTATAACCTAGCAATTTCACTCCTAGATATTTATCCAAGAAAACCTCTTTCACATGTACCAGAGGCAAGTATAAGAACATTCTTAGCAATATTGTTTGTGATGTCTTTCTCTCTCATATGTGCACCTGGAGATTTTTCAAATGTTGATCAAGAGCAGAATGGATAAAGTCAATATAGTGTGAAATTAATTAGTAACAGCTACATGAGAAAACATGTATAAATCTCATCTACATCGTGAGCAAAAAAAAAAATCAAGTAGCAGAATATTATACATATATTTTTATCATATATAAAATGTAAAAATGTATGAAAGGAGGGGGGGTGGGGAGATGGATGAAATAGATAGAGGGGACTAAGCACATTTATTGTGATGAGGACAATGTAATGTATAGAACTGTTGAATTATTGTATATCTGAAACAAATGTAATACTGTATGTTAACTATACTTCAATTAAAGAAAAAGGAACTGACCTGAGGGAAAAGTATGTATAAAATTAGCCAGTATTTTATTTAGGCATACAAATGTGTGTGGCAAACTCTAAAGAAAAGCAAAGGTATGATGAATACAAAATTCAAGGTTAGGAAAAGTTGGATCCGAGAGGGTCCCACAGAAGGCATCAGAGTAATATTGTTTCTCTTTAATAGGTGGTAGGTACACAGCTGTTTCTGGCATAATCATTCTTTATATATAGTATATATTCAATAAATGTTCTTTTGAAACTCCTCAGTATTTGGTAAAACCAGTAAAAAGCAAAGACTACTACACAACCATTGCCATTATTGTATTTAAGCAAAATATTTTAAAAACATAATCTTTCAGTCCTTTAAAACTCAGCTACTTGTGTGTGGTCTGGGACATCATTTCCTGATTTCTGTGAGATTATGGTAGTGTTTAACTGCTGTTAGGAAAAATATGGCAAAACTGGTCAGTCCAGTTCATTACCGTCAGTGATGCTACCAAAGGTCAAATTCCATAACAAATTGACAGCTTCTCTCAAGTCTTATGTATTTGACGATCTTTAGAAATGAAGAGTTATTTTGAAAACTCTCTCACTCAGATGTTGTAAAACATTATTCATACATGATGATTCTTATTTTGGTCTACCTTTTTACTGAATACCTTTATATTATGTACCTCTAGAATGATCTTTCTCTCTCGGAGAGAGAAAGAGGGTGCAAGTGAGCGAGGGGGAGAGAGGGAGAGATTGTCTCACCTGAAGCGGGGCTTGAGCTCACAAACTGTGAGATCATGACCTGGACCGAAGTCAGATGCCTAACAGGCCACCCAAGCACCCTAGAATGATTTCTTAAATACAGCCCACGCACTGCAATTCTATACATCTATCTAGTGTGTTTTGATGGCCTCCAATACAATACAATTACAAAATTACAATACAATTACAAAACTCATAATTCCATTTTTTATATTAGTAAGTTTTGTTGTATCTTCTCAATTCACAGTTTTGCTTCTGTCAAGAGATTGATTTAATTAAGAATTATTGGCCCCAAATTCTTCACAAGTATTTAACTTTCTTCTTCTAAAAAAAATTTTTTTTAATGTTTTTTATTTTTGAAGGAGAGAGAGACAGAGTGTGAGTCGGGGAGGGGCGGGGGGCGGGGGTGGGGACACAGAATCCGAAGCAGGCTCCAGGCTCTGAGCTGTCAGCACAGACCCGACGTGGGCCTCGAACTCACAAACGGCAAGATCATGACCTGAGCCAAAGTTGGATGCTCAACCGACTGAGCCACCCAGGCGCCCCACAAGTATTTCACTTTCAATGGAAGTTTGTGTATTATATGAAAGAAACAGAGACTCTTATTTTTTACTTCAAAATACCAATTTGGAGATATTTTATTTACATTTTTCTAGTTATAACTAAATGGACAAAATTATACTATTAAATAGTACAAAGCATTACTTTGGAGGATTTTACAGTTTTAAATATAACATTGCCAGTTGTTATACAATTATAGCATAATTTTAACCATTTTGGGGGGAATCTTTGTTACACTGAAAGTTGTACATAAAGTGTCTAAATGAACAATTCTTGTATCTATTGTTAAAAAGGAGAACTGTATTAAAATAGCTTCATGCTCTCTTTTATCCTCTTTTGTTGTCTAGGGATTCCCATGATCCTCAATGTTTTGATTGTAGAAATCAGTGTGTTTGCGTTTTGGTTTCATAGCATCTTATATTTAAGGGAATCTTTATATGAAACAAAATTAACAACTTTGGTTTTAATATACTTGAAGATGTAAGATTTATATGTAGAAGAAAAAAAACATATATTGCTTAACTTTTCCATATGTTATCATTTACGAGTGAAATAGAAACTGTGAAAATAGAAATTGTCAATGAATGCCTTCAAGACAAGCTGAAGATACAAAATCGTTTACCCTTAGATTCAGGATAAAATAATCTTAAAACTTCTATGACATGATGTAGTTGACAGAGCATGGGTTTGGGGTCTGACAGACCTGTTTGCCCAGTCCAACTCTATTAGCTGTACATCTTTGAGCTCCTCACCTGAAAGATTATACAGGAGTTTTGTGGAGACTAAATGAGATAATGTAGGAATAATTGCTGGGATGAACTTAGTACTCAGTAAATGTTCTCCCTGCTCCACATCCCAGCTCAAAGCAGGAAGTAACATTTTCTCAGTGCAGGAACATAAAGTGATGGCAACAGATTATAAGCAACTTCCTTTTCATCCAAAGATCTTACCAGTCTTTTTTGTAACATAAACCACAGACCTCAGGATCCCCGCCCCACCGTCTCCTCCTACTCACTTCATACATGATTTCCAACCACTATTCTCTTTTACTTTTGGAACAAGAGAATGGTTGTCTCAGGGAATAAAAACATTAAAAAAAAAAAAAAAACTTACAATGGAGGGAAGCAATGGAACTAAAAAGGAATGTACGTCATCACCGTCAGAGAAAGCTTATATAAGACATGAGTTGTGAATACATACTTCCTATATGAAAAGGCAGTGCCATCATGCAGTTTTACAAGGTAAGAGACCAAAGGAAACCCCACTGAGGCTAAACATTCAACATAGATTTCTTTTGCATCCATTTTATGCTTATAACTATGGAAGCCTTTGTAGAGGGTGCTAGTTTTTGAAGACAGAATCAAATATATAAGAAACTCAATGTAAAATTATTTTTTATGTTTGTACCTAAGCTTATTTTCTTTCAAGTCCCTATTCCACCAGGTAGTAATACTTATCAGTAAGTCTGGGATTTCCCCTGTTTCATGAGGAACACACTGCATTCTATAGGTCCTTCCTAGGAGGTTCCAAGTACGGGATGGGAGTTGGGAAATGTATTTGTGCGAGACAATTGGCATTAGGCCATCACAGGTATCCAGGCTGTGATCTACTGAAACTACATCCTGGTTCCAATGCACCTTTTAGTCATGGTCTACACATTTCATTTTTGGTCTGCATTATCCCACAAAATTTAGGTTTTCCCAGTTCTCTGTGCTTCATCTAAAATAAGGATTGGCTTTTTTTTTTCTATAAAAAGCCAGATAATAAGTACCTTAGGCTTTGCAGATCATGCAGTTTCTGACACAGCTACTCAACTCTGCCTTGTAGCATCAAAGCAGTCATAGACAATAGGTAAAAGAATGGGAATGCCTCTCTTCCAATAAAATTTAATTTATAAAAACATCCAGATCGAAATCATTCTCTCCTACATTGGAAAACATTTTGGGGACTCTCTAAATCTTCCTGGGGCACAAGAGGGCTATGCAGCTGTCCAATACCCCATTTAGGAATGTTTTCTATTCTTACCATTCTTCAACGTTGGGCAAGAAATAACCCTGGGGTCTTACTGCTCTCCAGGGGAGTTTTTTTTTTTGCTCTCAGAGTCCCTTCACAGTCTGTTTTTTAGGGTCAAGTTTGCCTTCCTGTACGTCTTCTTCTATGAATGGTAGACCAAGTAGTTGTGCAATATAGCATTGCTGCATGGTGAGGTTATAGGGCTTCTGGCTCAGGCATACTGCCAATGCCCCTGTCTCTAATCCACCCTGACTCTTCTTCTTTTTCCCCATTCTGCACAAATTTTATCAAGATTTGGGGTGGGGATAGAAAATGGATTCAGACTGAGCACATATTCTTTAAAATATATAGTTAATAATACATGCTTTGTGCAGAGTCATTCAAGGCTTAGACTTTCAAAATTCCAATAAATCCAAGCTTTTGCATCTCAAAGCTTTCTCTATATGAATAGGGAGAATACAGAGGGTGCACAAATGTAAAAGGTGCTTATGTCCTTGTTCTTGTTGAGACACCAAGTTTAGAGGAAATAGTTAAATAAATAAATAAATAAACTTCCCCCTTAACTTAGTGGCTTAAAACAACAATGAATTAATATTTCTAATGGTTTTTTTGGTTGACCAGGTGGCCCTTCTGCTGGTATTGGCCTAGGATCAGTCATAAAGTTGCATTTAGCTGGTTGTTGGCTGGGGTCTGTGCTCAGCTCAGCTGAAACATTTGGGACAGCTAGGTGTCTCTTTCTACATGGTCTTTCACTCCAGGCTTCTTCACAGCATGGCAACATCCCGAGAGAGTAAAAGCAGAGGGTGAAAAATCACTTAAAGCATAGCCTTGGAAGGGACATAACATTACTTCCACTATATTCTATCGGTCAATACAAGTGGCACAGTTACCCCAGATACTCCAGAAAACAGATTTCACCTGATTGGACACCAGGTGTGAATGCTGTGCCCTGCATAAAAGTATCCTGCCAAAGGGCAAGTAGATCTGAAATGCAGACTGGGATCCATTCAGCTCATGGATGCTCTGGAGTAGATTTGCATCTACTATGAGGAAGGGGTCATCCACTTGCCAAGCCAGGTACCTGTGGACTCTTCCTGCCCATGGATGAAATTTTCTAATTTACACAAAATACTGTTTAGGCTGCTAAGAGAGGTCCTGTTGGATATGATCTTACTGTGAATCAAATATATACCGTATCTCAATGAATGCTAAAATCTTTATCACAGAAGTTAGCTAATCATTCCAAAGCTGTACAGAGTTTTCAGTGGGGGTCAGGGGCGGGGGGCGGGGGGAGGTGGGGAGAAGGGGAAAGGGAAAGAATTTGGTTGTTGTTCCTGGTTTACCCCCTCTCCCTTTTCACTCCCAGAAGTGAAGCCACATTACCAGACCTTGGGGGGATGTGTCCCCAAAGATTCTCCTTAATCCTTGAGAAGATGTTCCACACAGGTGATTCCTCTGTCCTCTACTCTTCGCCTTCTCTGTCATTTCTAAGCCCTTTAACCTCTTTCTATGGTATCTCCATTCCCATTCCCCTTTTCTCTTTTATTCACCAGCTGCTCCAATTGAAATAAACAAACTTCCTTCCCTAGCAGTGATTTTTTTTTTTCTAGCAGTGATTTTTTTGTGTCAACCCCAAATGTCGTTACATATCAGGAACCCCTGTCCCTAAAACTTTGCAGAGGCACGAAGTGTGATGTGGTCTTAGAGTCTGCTGAAACTGTTGGGAATGGAGAACAGGTACATTCTGATTTTGTGACTAGATGTAGAGAAGGAGGTATGTTGATGAGATCCTATCTCGGGTAGCAAATTACTTTTCTGTTAATAAATTAAAAATCAAAGGCACTGAAAAAACATAATTTCCTTCAAAATTCCCCTTCTAATATGCATGAAAAATCAACATTTCTCTGTAATTACAATGATGCTATTTCTTTTGGTCTAATGCTTTAGACCTATTATGCTACAAGAACATCCCTAGCTTCTTTGATATAAGTTATTTAACAGTTTATCATAACTTATTGGGCAACAAATGATATCATGTGCAGGTAGTGTCTCTCCATAGTTCTCTCTTCACAATATTGGAGTAAGGAGGGGGGCAAGGACCAAGGGAGGAGGGAAGTTTATTTTATGACAGTGCACTGGAATTAAGAAATATCAAGGTTATCTGGGCTGATTTAGGAGGTTCCATGGGAGGCTAGGGCCTTCACCTGGGCTGGATGGGATTTGGGGAAGTGAAGTGGGACACAGATTTTCAGAAGTGGGAATCTGAATGTGGTATGATCAGGAGAATGTGGTATCATCAGGAGAAGGTAAGAGATCTGACCTTTCCATAGTAAGGGCACATTCTACTTCCCTATTTCTAAAGTGTCAAGATTTTAATCAAAATAAGCATGCTTTACATAAAGTTTTGGTAACAAGGATTAATATTTTTACAAATAGGAAATGTTAAATCATTAATATATTTCCTATGATTTGTCTTTGTGATATGATTCTTCTGCTATCATCATTGTTTAGGATCTTGGATGGCTGATACAAAGTAGTTTAATAGAGCCAGAAGAATATCATTGTAAATGTTTCAACAGAGGAAGAGAGAGAACACTAAAGAATGTGATCATCCCAGCATGGTTTGCAATAGCAAAATTAGAAAACAATCTTCATCATCCAATAAGTGACTGAATAAATACATTCATACACAAAGAAAGCATGTTGTAAAAAGTGAATTTATTGACATGGAAAGATAAGTTAAGTAGAAAACTGTCTACCAAACAAGATCCCAATATGACCTAGTTTTTATTTTAAAAACATGTTTCTGTCTCCCCCTATATCTTCCATTCCACTCTCCCTAGTTTTTCAAAAGTATCTGGAGAGATAAACAGAAGAAAAAAAAAGGGTCTGGCAGTTAGCACTGATTCATCTACATGGGAGGAATTTGGGGATGTTTCCAACTGGCTCCTTTTAGTTTATCTGTATTTTCTCATTTTTCTAAAATAAATATGAATTGATTTATAATTTAAAAAGTCATTTTACAGAAAAAGATCAATTAGGAAAGAGTGAGTCAGGGACACCTGGAGTACATATCTAAGGTCAACATCATGCAGGACTATCACTATCTTTTCCCAGAAAAAATCCTTTGATGCCACTGTCAGAATTTGAGATAGCTAGATTGAATATTAGCCTGACTCAGCATGGTATTTCTTTTTGCTCTTATGCTAATGCTTAAAAGCTTGAAACTCTGCACTCTACCCAATCCATTTCATCAAATATTTATTGAGCACCTACTATGTGCCAAGCATTAAGGATACAAGATTAACAAGACATAGTTCTGTTGCAATTTAAGTCAATAAGCACACTCACAGAAATGTGTACCTCTTTGAAAGTCCCAGATGGTTGTTCTGTTGCTATTCTTGAGGCGGGGGGACCCTCATAGGTCATCTTCATACAAGATACTGTCTCAAAAAGTTTGTACTAAAAATAATCTCTTCATGTTTTTACTATTTTAACTCTTATTTTAAACTCAATGCAGAATTATGCTGAACAGTTATAAAAAAAACCCCACATATTTGTGGCTCTTCACTATGATACCAACACTATTCTCCTTTTAAATCAATAGCCTTTCAATTCTTTTAGTAGAAATTATTTCAATCTGTTTAGTCTTTGAGCCAAAACTCTCAATTTGACTTTGAGATCCTGACTGGAGACTCCAGTTTCCACATAAGGCAAAATTATTTTTAAAGGCTAAATCAGGCAGGCAATATGTTTCAAGCTCAAGTTGCTAAGCCCAGGGTAACCAACAATTAAACAATTAACAAACTAAAAACATTTAAAGTTGGACTTAGTGAATCTTAATACTTTTACTAGTTACACTGTATATTATAACTGATTTTATGAATTAAAATTTCTCAGTTAAGTGATTCCCATTCTTTCACCTTTGTTTTCCATTAATTGTTATTCCTATATCCAGAGGATTTTTTTTGCATGACAATTATCATGGAATTTACATGCATCAGTGTGTAAAGGCACTTGGTGATCACCTTGTACCATTTTGAGAAAGAAAATTTAAGCCCAGAAGTAAAGTAACTTGTACTTTATAAGTTGCTTTGTGTAGTGCCTTTTGAAAGGATGATAAATGATAACTGAGAGCTATTGTTACTAGATGCTGTCCCTCAAATTCTTAGTCTATCATTCTTACTTGCCCTAGATTATTTCTCCATACTGTTTGGCTAAACCATTCTTTGGACTTGTACTCTGTGTAAGACATTAGGCATAATGGGTTTTTCATGTATTTAATGGATCAATTTATTAACTTAACAAATATTTATTGAGTACCTACTAAGTGTTACATACCAGTCTTGGCATTAATTTAAATGTTGACAAAAATTATTAAACAGTATTATTTTAAATCTATATACATAAGAATTTTACAGCTAATTCTCCGTGTGTGTGTGTGTGTGTGTGTGTGTGTGTGCATGTATGTGTGGAGAGAGAGAGAAATGTTTCTCTTTCCTGTATGAATCATCTTAATTTTCTATTTTAGTTGCCATTACATGCCAAACATGTAGAATTACAACAACCTTGTTTCTGAGAAGCATGTCTACACTAAGTTTCCTGGGTTTTATTTCATAAAGAAATACTAATTTCTCCTTTATAAAACAAATTCTTTATTTCATAATCTTTAAATGGGATGATACTTTCAAAAACCCTTCATCTCACTGGATTTAGGGCATTAAACGTTGCAGCATCATGCTTTTTTTTTCTGGGCCTGCAGCATTTGAATTTTATTGTTAAGTAAAAAATTTTTATTAGTTTTAAGACTTTGCTTTCGGAATGAAATGAAATACTATGTGCAATGCTAGTAGATATGCCAGACCCAAACAACACTGCTTTCTTGTTTAAATTATCTGTCTCCATTGTAAAGCTGGCAGTCAATTTTTAGTAACTCCTGATTTTTATATTTGTTCTGTTCTTTTTTTACCCCTCGTGCAGTATTTTGGTCCTATTTGCTTGCTCTCTCTTTTTGTAGATCTGCTCTAGCTTCTCTTTACAGTTATTATTTGGCTGTACTAGTCTTGCTGTCAATGAATCTCAGTCCTTGGATTCCAAATTGCTTTCTATATCCATTTGCTCCGTTCTGCTCTTGTTGGCGAAAATTGTTGCTCTTTGCCTGGTGGGACATGAAACTCTCATAGTCTTTGGCTCCTCCCTCATTCAGAGATGGGTGGTGCAAGACAAGAGATACAGACTCCGTGGTTATACATTTAGGATTTCTCCCAAATTTCCCAAAGACTGAGACTTTAATCTCCATCTAGAAGCAAACAACAAAGAAAATGGCAGAACATCAAAAAAAGTGGGGGGGGGGGGGGGGCGGGAGGTAGGGTGGATTTGGGTAGGTAGTATTTTCAGCTCTGGATCTAAAGACAAATATCATCAAGTTAATATGGTAATGCACATAAGCAGTTCCTGAATGTTTTGCGGGGGAGAGAGGGAAAGCTTAAAAACTGCTTGCAGGTACTGATATTAAAATATCACAAACACAGAAATGTTCCTTGATGCTTGCAAAATAACTACAATATACAAGACAAAAAACTAAAGTGTTAAATCAGATTCATAGCTGTGGTATAAAATAGTACCATGGATGCTAAGCCCAGTGTCAGACTAGCCATGTTCTAAAGTTACACCTACTGATACTACACTAACAAGTATTTCTAAATTTTAATTTTAGGTCATATGTAACACTAATATACCAATAAATAGAAACCATAAGTGTATGTGTCAAAATACAGGAGGAAGGCCAGAACTAAACTACACAAAAACCTGCCACCATGTAATTAAGCATGCCACTAAAACGTTTTCGGCTATTTCTATTTCTATTCCTACGTACATTGAAGATAGAGCCAAATACTGGATGAGTTTATAAGAAGGTATAAAGGTCATTTTTTAAAGTTGTTTTTATTTTTTTATTTTTTTTTTATTTTTCCGAGAGAGAGAGAGAGAGAGAGAGAGAGAGAGAGAGAGAGAGGCAGAGTGCGAACAGGGGAGAGGCAGAGAGAGGGAGACACAGCATCTGAAGCAGGCTCCAGGCTCTGAGCTGTCAGCACAGAGCCCGACGCGGGGCTCAAATCCACAAACTGTGAGTTCATGACCTGAGCCGAAGTCTGAGGCCTAACCGACTGAGCCACCCAGGTGCTCCTAGGGGTCATTTTTAAGTCCTGGTTTTGGGTGTGTCAATGTTTGTCATAACAGCAGAAGGCAGGCTGAAACAAAGTTGTAAATATCATAAAAGGAAAAAAAAATACTGTCTAAAAAAAAATGATGTCTTTAAAAACAACGGCAAAATCCCCTATCTCCCTAAAGTCTGCATCGTCACCCTCCCAGTAGATGAGCTTTCAAGCAAACCTCCAGAAGCAAAACCTCTCCAGGAAACCCGTGTCTTTGCAAACAAGGACAGCAGGTTTCTCTGTACTGTCGCTGCTCGCTCTCCCATCTGGGAATCGGTTTGCCTTTCAATAGCAGCCCAGGAAGGGGTGGTGCGCCCCAAGTTAGCAAGGCTCTGCCAAATACCAGAGGCTCTTCTTTGGAAGAGGGAGGCTCCTCCTTTGGACGGGAGGCGCCCCTACCAGAGCGCGCGCTTACAGAAACGGAAACCACTAGCTGCGCTGAAGTGAGTCAAGTGATGAAATCAAGACTAGTACATGGGAAGGAAGCTCACCCAATAGCTCACGAACCTAACTGGTGACAGAAGCTGCTGAACCTTGCTCGAGGAAACCATACGAGACAACAGTTGCAGCCGTCATGAGGTGGCTCTCGGGGGGCACTGGCCCCCCCACCCCCCGGTCTCCGGGCCGTGCACCCCTTCATTTTGGCGAACCTTAGAGAAGGGAAGACGTGTGTGAGGGCAATCTAGACCCTCTGGTTCCCCAAGGACCCAGACCGTGTTCTGGTTACAAGGTGCCCACTGGCACCAGGTCGGCGCGGGACTCCTCAAATGTAGACGGGCGCAGGCACGCGCCCCTCTAGGAGAACCAGCCTCGCCGTCTGCGGAGAGGGAAGCCGCGCGGCGGCTGCGTTCCGCCCGGACGGCGCTCCCGCCCTGCGCGAGCGGTGCTCGGTCCTCACCTGGAGCTCTCAGGTAGGGCTTGGGCGGGGCAGGAGGCTGGCGCGCAGGCGCGGGACGGGGGCCTCGCCCCTGCCGACGTCGCAGGCTGGAGCTCACCTGGGAGACTCCAGGAGGAAGCGGAGCCTCGGTTCGGCCTCTCCTGGCAACGCAGGAGGCCCAGCGGGAAGGCAGGAGGCGGCGGCGGCGGAGGAGGAGCTGGACTGAGCGGCAACAGTAGCGACAGCAACCGGAGGCGCCGCCGCCGCCGCCACCTGCACCTGGCGCCCGGCCCACGTCCAGCGCCCGCCCGGCCGCTGCTTCCCGCCGCCCTGCTGTGCCCACCCGCCAGGTAAGCGGGCGGGCCGGCGCTGGGGCCGGGGGCGGGGGCCGGGAGACCCTGGGCAGACGGACGCGGAGGTTCACGTGGTGGGGAGAGGGGTACTGTCCCGGTGGCCGGTTGGGGGTGGTCTCGAGAGCGGTGTTTCAGTTGCCCCTCCGGAGAGGCCGAAAGGGGCGCCCGAGGCCGGGGCAGGTGGCTCTCCGGGGGTAGCCCTGTCGCCCCTGACAGTCTCTGTAGGGAGGCTCCAGAGGATCCGGACCGGGGCCCGAGTCCTGGTGGCCCGCAGCTTGACCCTGGGAGTCTCCCGGAGTGCGGGGTCGGAGGGGCCGGGCCAGGCGCGAGGTGGCCGCGTTTGCACGCGGGCTAACAGGTTGCTGGTCTCCTCTCGCCCCCGTGCCGGGTGGGGGGAGCAAACCCGCGACGGGAAAGGGCATGGCTTTGCCAGGCAACTTTCCCAGCCGGACCCCAGACAGTCCTAGGCTGGAAACCGCGGCCGCCCGAGCCATTTAAATGGTTTCCGAGTGGTTTGGAAAGCGCTCTGTGGTCGGGACGCGGACATCCCTCTGTCTCTGTCTGTTTCTCTCTCTCTGCACTTTTCCGGGTGCCCTCCCTAAGCCAGAGCTGCGCCCACTTTCCGGTTTGATCGAGTAGAGTTATTTTCTTCGTGGCAGGAAGAAATCCAACTGCCACTCACCAACCGCACACCATCTCGTTAAAGGACCTGTTGACTTAACGACCTGCATATCGCGGCTCTGGTTTGCCTGTGGCATATGACTCAAAGGTTCAGAAAAACTTTGTTTCAGGATCCTGCCACGTCTGAACCTGGGTGTGCCAGGCCCAAATTCCTTTCCCTGCCTAATTAGGCTTTTCTAAAGCTTAAGAATTGAGGGTGAAACTGGTGCTTACCTTATAGCCTTTTGCTTCCTTCTCCCTCAAAACTCATCAAAAACACTTCACTTCAAACTCTTCAAATAACTGTTTCTGTTTTTAGAACCCCATAGGTTAACAGCTTTTCTGATTTTTTAGAAAATGTTATGAAGCCAACGTAACTTGTTATAAAAGTTATAATACATATAATGAAGACACTTGCGTTCAAATACTGTTGTGGAAAAATAAGAAAGTTGCTGCGTTTTCATTTGAGAATTTCTGCTTGTGGGAGAATGTGTTGCTTCATTTACTGTGTACGTTTTCTCTGAGTCTGTGGTTAAAACACATGAGATTAAAGTCATACCCTACAATTAGAATTCTTTAAACTTAACTTTTACTTTTAATATCTGAAGTCTAGCATATGCACTAAACATTCTGAACAGTTTATTTGTACCAAGCATCTTTCTTTTTATATCGCTTTAACTAGTATTTTTACATAGAAGTTTCTCATAATAAATGGCAATTCCATTGCCTGCATTTTACTTCTATCTTCACTGAGGTTTAAAAATGTATTTCAAACTGCACACTTAACAAAATGCCTTAACAACTCATAGAGGTGCAATTAAAGATACATGACAACCACACAAACAGGACGTGATTATTAATGATATTTTCAACCAGTGCCTTCTGCTTATGTCAAAAGAGCCTGGCCTGCCTCTTAATCTCATCTCCATACAGGGAAATACCTATGCTAAATATTCGTTAAAAATTAGGTGTAGCTGTTGTTCCCTGAGTTTAGAGTATTAATTTAAACCTCATTGATTATTGAGCCAGATGTTTCTAGACTACCTTTACTCTTAAGGGAGAAATGTGACATGTTTGCATTAGAGTAACAGTGTGCCTCAGTTAAATTATCTGTAAAATAGAAAAAAAATATACTTCCCTAGATTAAGGTAATGAGGCCTTAAATCAGGAATCTCCTCTACCCCTACCAATCTCAGGATCCTCTTCTCAGTTTGGATAGTCAATCCATCCAGTTCGTGATAAACCAAGGCTGAGGGAGAGATTCTAATTTCAGTTCACCCAGCAAGTTAGTGGCATTATTATTATTCCAAAGACTTGACTCAAGAGTCATATTATCTTTACTTTTCACCACCCTTACTCTCACTTATCATAAGATGTTTATCTTTTTGTCTTTTGTATAATTTGTAAGGCCTTTGTAAGTACAGAATACTTTATTGTTCTTTGTCCAGCTCTGATTTACCCTAATTTCTACTTGTCCAGAGGATGCCGGACTCCAGGGAGAGTGAGTGAGGATGTCACTCTTCTTCTCACATGTGTATTGAAGATGCCATGTGGATTGAGATTTTTAATCCTTTCTTGGTTTTTCAGAGCCACAGTTAATTTTTTGAGTCAACATGGACAACACAATTTAGTCTTCTGATCTTTTATTGTATTGGCTTAAAATATATTTTATAAGGCAGTAACCCAGGGCCATCCCTCCATTGGCAACACTCTAGAGTTTTGGCTGGCAAGCATACTGCTTCAACATTAGTATTTTTAAAACTTCTTTTTGGATTGCAATCCTCAATAAGAAATGAATTCTATGCCTCAATGCAGTATACTCTCTGTGTATATATATGAAACAAGGCTCACAAAACAATGTTTAGGCTCATAACGTGGATTTTCTCTATTATCTTATTTTTAAAATACTGATCTCAACACACTGGTTGACTTTTAGGACCACAGTTGGGCTAGAACGTATAATGCAAATAGCAGTATCCTATTGAATTTGTACTTTTAAGGCTGATTTTTCTATCAGCATACTATGTCATATACACACACATACTTGAAAGAAAGAAAAACAAACTGTATATTTTAAAAATGTAGAATTATACCATCATTCCTCATTAAACTTTTATTGAAGGGCTTTAGACTCTAGGATCTGGTGCTAGACTAAATTTCTCAAACATAAGGAACTGCATGAAACCTCACTGTACATTATTGTATTTTAAATGGATCCTCAGCATAGTGTATGCAGTATGTTTAGGGACAGGGAAAACTGGAAGGGTTTTTCTGAAGAATTTTTGATGGTAGCAATTATCAAGTGAAAGTTTGAAAGTGAAAAATAATTTGGGGTGCCTGGGTGGCTCAAAGCCTCTGACTTTGGCTCAGGTCATGATTTCACAGTTTGTGGGTTCAGGCCTCGCGTTAGGGTCTGTGCTGACAGCTCAGAGCCTGGAGCCTGTTTTGGATTCTGTCTGTCTGTCTGTCTGTCTCTCTCTCTCTCTCCCTCTCCCTCTGTCTGCCCCTCCCCCGCTCAGGCTCTGGCTCTCTCTGTCTCTCAAAAATAAATAAACGTTAAAAAAAAAAAAAAAAAACAACATAATAATTCTGCCCACCTCTATTCCAAATTCTAAATTTTATGGCTATGTTAATAGTGCTAGACAGAGGCTTAAAAAACTATTAGAGTAAACATAAGCCAGTTTATTATTGGTTTGTAGTCTGTTAAGATTTTGTATATATTTTTCTTTTACTGTGAAACAGGAGACAAATTCTAGGAATCAGACCCCTATGCCCTAAAAAGACTAGATTGGGAGATTGAGAGATTAGATTAGGTCTCTAAGGATCTGTAGGGATGTAGGCTTGGAAACTCTCATGGGATGATTAAGCCTTCCACAGAAAAAATTAATTTTAATTCCTGGTAGAAGGAATTTTTCTCTAAAAGAAAATTAGTATATTTAATATTTTGGAAATGATCAACCCCCAAATCGTCTTCAGAACATAGTCAGTTTTTTGGTTCGTAAAGTGTAGAAATGCATTTGTTATGACAGATCTTTTATGGTTAGAAAATCTGATTGAGAAGGACATATTTCCAATCACCTAATTATGCATCTAGTTAATACCAGAATAATTCTTTTATATAATTTGAGTAATTTTAACAAAATTAATGTACTGTTAATACCAACATTGAATTCAAATCAATGCCAACAATGGCAAGAGACCAAAATGCATTAACTTATGTGGTAAAGCAAAGACAAATAGGACTCTCAATTCTAGGTCATTAGTGTCTATTGACAGATGAAGTCTCCTTGAGTCATTCTCTGAGTTGGGTTCATAGTTTTGGCACCAAGTAGAGAATATTTCCCTGAGTGTACATTTTCCTTGTAATTGTTTTAGTTTCAAACTGTCCCAACTAGTTTGTTCATTTATCCCATTGCTTCCTAGACATCTTTAAGATATCATAATTATCAGAGATCATACCTGAGTAAACCAGAACCTTCATTCCATCAAAAACAAAAACAGCCTGTTTTACTTCCTATGTTTTATTTACAGGTGTTAGTACATCTATCATTTCTTATCCACAATTCCAAAGCCAACCCAAACCAAACAAAAACAAAAACAAAAACAAAAAACCCCGAAAACCAAAATGTTTTTGGTAACTTTTTTGTCAGCAACACTTGAACTCAATTTGCTACAAAACCTAAATTTACTGTCAGGAAGCTCTTTATCATCTATTCCACTTGGTGGAATGTGTTTAATTACATGGTACTGTTCCAGGCCCTGCTGGGGGTACACTGTTATATTGGGTGTGTAAACCATACCTCCTTTCTAACATCCAAAATGTTCTGAATTTTAAAACATATTTGGCTCCAGGTATTTTGGAGAATGGGTTATGGATCTGTTCCACTATCCAGGTGTCATGTCAGAAATCCAGAGGTCATTTTTTTACTCTCTTTTCTTAACCTCCACAACTATCATATCACTGAATCTGTTAATATTTTTTGCCCTTCTTCCTCTGCCCCTCCCCCACAAATTCTTCTACTTCTGCTCCAGTTCAGGGTCTCATCAACTCTTAAATGGGGTACCATAGCTACCTGCTACCTAATATCTCAGCAGATGGTGTTATGCTCAAATCCATCCTCAGCAGAACCCCTCCACTAATGATCTGTAAAAATGTAAACCTGGATGTCTCTCTCCTCTGCTTAAACCTATTAATAACTTCACATAACTCAGGATAGAACCCATGGTCCTTAAAATGGTCTCACAAATCTGACCCGTGCTTACCTATGGATTTCTACTCCATAAGTCAAATTTTATGTTCCAACAGCAGATTTCAATGCTTTTTCTTATGTGCTTTTTTTTTTAACCCCCCATTGATGTTACCTCTATACCTCTTTCTAGCTCTTAAGACTCAATTGAGGCCTCACCTCACTTAGGAAACTGTATCCCCCCCCCACCCCCCTTACATACATCTGGGCTAGGAGTGATGTCTTAATGCATACTCCTATCATGCACTTTACATATGTGATTTAATATAGTCTACTTTTGTGCCTGTGTACACATACACACCCATTTAGATATTTGCAAAGCATGTAATATTTTTCTTTCCTCTAAGTCTATTGTGGAGTAAAAATATTGGAGTAAAAGTGGCACAGGGAGGGGAGAGGCATTGGCAGGCAGTATATTTGCTTTCCTATTGGGCAGTGACCACAGAAATTGAGGATTTAGGAAACTTGTTTCACTGTACTTAATTAGTCTATTTAATTTAGATTGCTTTATTTCCATGTTCTTCCTTTGAATTCCATATTATTGTGGTTTTTGGTTTTGTTCCAAGATCTGGGTTTTACCATTTACAAGTGAAAAGTTAACTTTGTGATTGAAATGTCTTATAGTGTTACTTTATAAATGTTGTACAACTGAGTATATTGCTATTGGTGAGGAATTACCAGAGGGGCAACTTTTACTTAAATAATGTAATTTAATCAGACTAGACCAAAAAAAAAAAAAAAAGTCATTCTGTCAGTTTTACCTCTTAAATAAATATTTTTCGAATCCATCTACTTTTCTCCACTCTTGTCACTATCAACATCTCTTGCCTGGATTTTTACAAATGGCCTCCCTATTGATTACCTGAATTCCTTCTGGTTAGTTCCCAGAGGGATCTTTTCAAAACATTCAAAACTGCTCAAAGCCCTTCGTTGCCTTAGGATTAGACGAACTCCTCCACTCAGCCTAAAGGCCTGGCACGATTGAGATTCTGCTTACTGCACACACCTGTGTCATGTTACTCTGGTGCAGCTCTACTGGCCCTTTTTATGACCATGCGCTCCTCCTGCCTCTGGTCTTTGCAAGTGTCATCATCCCTGCCTGGAACTCTCTTCCCTCCTCTTTTGGCCCATCTAGCTAAAAATTCATCCTTCAGATGCCAGTTTGAGCTCCCCCTTTTCCAGGACTAACTAGAATTTTTCACCAGTCTTCGCCCCCCCCCCCCCCCCCCCCCCCCCCCCCCCCCCCCCGACCTCCTGCTTCCGCCTATGGATTTAAATTGAAGACTGTAGCCTCAAGGAACAAATTCCCACTTAGTACCTGGGAGTATTAACTTTAAAAAAGTTAAAGTTTCCTGACAAAGGGAGCAGACTTTAATATGTGGCTCATATATTTCAAATTAGATTTCAGTTATTAATGCCTTTACATTTTTATCAAGTAACAGAAGATAATATTTGTTGTCTTAATAAGTATTACCCCTTCTTTACTATTTTACTATTAAGCACTTATGTGCCAGGCATATTTTAAACAATTTCATGAATTAAACATTTAATCTTCAAAGCCACTCAATGAGGTGCATGGTATTTTTCTCCCTATTTTAGAGACAGGAAAATAGAGTAAGTAATTTGCCTCTGTCTACGAGGCAGTAAAATGTCGGAGCCAATATTCCAATCCAAGCTGTCTGATTCCAAGTCCTGTGCTTCTATCCTACTTAAATGTAAATAAAACTAAAAAGAATTATTAAAAGCCTTACAGCAGCGATAGCAACAAAAATCCAGTCAACTCTCATTTCCCCCAGTGCTGCTGCGTCTAGGAATGCTTTAACCTCTTTTAGGTGTTGCTTCCTATTTGCCTTTTGCAATAATGTGCTTATACTACTATTCCTTAATTTATCAATGTTTGACATTATCAACTGACTTCCCATTAAAGTAGATAAATATTTAGCTCTTGCGCACACATGCCTCTTGCTCTCCCTCCATCTCTGAATATAATTCTCACATTTTTTTGTTTGCATTTTGGTATTTACTTATGATTATTATGTACATATTGTTTACTGCTGAGCCAAGCAAAATTTGAGTAAATTTTTTTGAGTAAAAATTTTTGAACCATAGAGTTAATAATTCATTTAAGAAAAAAAAAATAGCTTGGTTTTTTGAGTATTAATTTCTGTTTCTATATATTCCAATATCTTCTCAGTATGATTCCTCCACATAATCAAACCTATCAGATTTATTGGTCTCTTCTGGAGCTCTCTGTTCTCTTGTTCCAATTTGGCCTATTGCGTTCTAAGCCTGTTTCATGGCAGTTGTTTGGGAGTTTTCTTTACTGACATTTTTGAAGGAGTCCATATTTTTTAGATATGATGATTTTGTTGTTTACTTTCTCATGTAGATGGAACACATCCCCCAGTAGCTTCTTGAGAAATGATGAATGGAATTAATAAATTTGAGATGTTACCTGCCCGAAAATTTTTATTCTACTCTCAATTTTTTCCCTGCTTATTTTTTTAGTAGTTACTCTATCCACATGGTCCAAAATTTAAAAAAACTAAGGACGTATACATGATAAGTCTTCTTTTAACTGTTGCCCTCTAATACCTGGTTTTCCTATGAGCAAACAATGCTCCTTTTACATATATATATATTATATATGTATAATATATACATGTGTGTGCCTATGTGTGTGTGTATATGTATATATAATAAAGTATATGTTATATATATAAATTGCATACATAAAAATGCAAATGAATCTCATTTTTCACTTAACTTATCGTGGAGATAACCTCATATCAGCATATAAAGTAGCTTCTTTGTTTTTAATCTGGCATAATATTCCATCATATGACTGTATCATAATTTATTTATTGTAATTTATTTCCCTATTGGTAGAGTTATCAGTTGTTTTAGTGTCTTGATGTTAAAATGATGCTTTAATGTGCAGACTTACAGGTTATCATTCTACTTGCATATTAGCATATCTGTGGGATAAATTTCTAGAAGTTATCCTCATACCTGATTGATAATTTGTTGAAGGCGAGTAGTGTGAGACCATGCAAGTTTGATAGTTCTGAGTCAGATGGATAGGGTAAAGGGCAGAAGAATACCTGGTAGTAAATACCTCATGGCAGAGTGGACCCTTGTGAGGGGCAATTCATAGTACAGAGAGGGCTTCTAATGCAAATTATTGTTTTTGTTGTTTTATTTGAGCTTTCAGATATGACCCATCTTTTTGAACTGGTTAAGACTTGTTGCTCTTATTACCTCAGTCTCCTTCTTATATCCTTTACCCTCTGTCATTAGTCTTTTAGCATTCATAGCCCCTTGCCCTGTTATTTTAACTCCAGCTCTTCCACTGCAGATAATCCAGAACAGAGAGCACTCATTAGCTGGTCTTTTTTCAATAAGTCAAGAACCCATCCTTACACAATTCACAATTTAACAACCTTTCCAGCCTCCACATTGATTCATTTGCTGAATTTAGCCAACTCTACCTCCTGGATCTCTTCCCAAGCCTCCACACCCCTTCTCAATTTCTTACCTGGATTAATTTTAATAGTCTGCTAATCACCTTCAGTCTCCTCTCTGGTTCACCACCCTCACCACCAAATCCATATTAAAAACAGCTTCAAGATTAATCATTTTATTTTATTTTATTTTATTTTATTTTATTTTATTTTATTTTATTTTATATTTTATTTTATCTTATTTTTTTAATGTTTGTTTACTTTTTAAAAAAATATTTATTTTTGAGAGAGATAGAGACAGAGCACAAGCAGGGGAGGAGCAGAGAGAGAGGGAGACACAGAATCTGAAGCAGGCTCTAGGCTCTGAGCTGTCAACACAGAGCCTGACCGTGGGACTCAAACCCACGAGCTGTGAGATCATGACCTGAGCCGAAGTCAGGTGCCCAACCAACTGAGCCACCCAGGCACCCCTAATGTTTATTTACTTTTGAGAGAGAGAAAGAGTGTGTGTGCAGTGCCAGTCAGAGAGGGGCAGAGAGAGATAGAGACAGAGGATCCAGGCTCTGTGCTGACAGGAGAAAGCCCAATATGGGGCTTGAACTCACGAACTGTGAGATCATGACCTGAGCTAAAGCTGGACTTAACTGATTGAGCCACCCAGGGCCCCAAGAATTAAATTAAATTTAATTAAATTTAATTAAATTTCAGTTGTAATTAGGTCATCACCCTGCTTAATACCCCTCAGGGCTTCTCCCCTTTGCCAGAAGAACTAAATACAAACCCCACAGAGTTAGGTACCCCTTCCTTCCCTATATGGAGCTGGGCATTCAGTATTCTCATAGACCTCACTGTGTGGTAATTGTCTATGTATGAGGAAAATTTTCCTATTTGAAGTTAGCTTTTCAAAGGAGAATAAAAGTTTAGTCTGACACTCGTTTATTTCCAACTGAAACATGTATTAATAAGATCTTTTCATACTCTAACCATGAGGAGTGGGGAATGCAGGAATTTCAGATGGTGACTAGATAAGTGGAGGGATAGTGCATGTTTCAAAATAGGTGCAAAAATAGCCTAATCATAAAGGCAGACATTGCTTATATGCCTTACTTTTTTAAAATGATGTTATGGATTTGTGAAGAACTGTTTTGTTTTTTTACATCTGGGAATGTGGACGCTAATGGAGAAGAGGTAAGCACAGGGAAATAAAGAAATGTTGAGATTGAAGCCATTTTGAATTTCTAGGGATTGGCACAGTACCTTGGGCCAAATTCTATCCACCACCTGTTTTTGTAAACAAAATTTTATTGGAACTAGCTATAGCCATTCATTTGTGTATTGTGTATGACTGGTTTTGCACCACAAAAATAGAGTAGTTGCAATAGAGACCATATGGCTCACAAAGCAAAACATATTTATTATTTGGCCCTTTATGGAAAGTTTGCTGACACTTTTTCTAGAGAAGAATGGAAGCTGAGAGGTAGAGGATGAGTATGTACCCAGTGAGTTATAGCTAAGCTTGTAGAAAGGTGAATGCAAAGTGATAGCAATTGAGCAATTGCTCACTTGCTCCCCTATTCCCCTATCCCTTAAATTCTGGGCCCTCAAAAGGGAGAATGAGTAGAAATTGTCTACTACTCATGAGATTTGGGATTCTTTCATAAAAGGAATGTTCACTGGACTTAATTGTTTGCAACCTGAGTGCCCATCCTCCAGTTATATTCCATGTCAAGGCCCAGTACACTCTCCCTTTTACTAAGATATTGAGAAAAACATTAATGAGGGAAGTCCCTGCATTAGTGGAAAAAAAAAAAAAATCTGTGGTTGCTCTCCTTTGTAGGCCATTAAGATTGGCTCCTTGGTTTCAATGGAGATGATGGGATTCCATAGTAGCAGAAGACAAGTGGCAGCATTTAACCACCAAGGACAAAGTAGGTATCTACCATAATGGAAATCTGGGACATAGATATAATCAGAAGGCATTGTTTTGCAAATGTGATGAATGAAATAGATGGGCAGTACTACAGTATCACTTGTTGTATATACCAGAAAAAACTCTAGGCTTGGTGGCAAAAAGCATTGGCTTTAGTTGCCACAGTTGAGCATCATTACTTCTCACTCAGTTTCCAAACCCAAGTCAATTTACAGGCCCAGAGCCCTTTGATTGAAGTTGAGGCCAGTCTTGAAGGCTACACCATTGCTTCAAGCATACACCACAAATTTTCCTCAAAAGCCTTCCCCAAAGGGACCTATAGCCATTTATTAGAGAGGCTATGCTTTGGGAAAAAGAAAATACACTCAGACCTTTTGTACCAATTCCTATGGAGCCAAAATACCACTTGTGGCCCTCTAGTCATCGTGTGGAGTTATAGCATTTAGGTAATAGGTGGAGTCTTAGCCAAAGTCTGACTCACAGGAGGGTCCAGCTGGTCAGCAGATCTACCCTGTGCTTATTTCCCCATTTCCTTAATATATAATTGGAGTAGACATCCTGGATAACTGGCAAAATCCTTATATTGGTTCTCTAAGTGTCATGGGTTGAGGACCGTTGTGATAAGAGAAGCTAAGTGGAAGACCTTAAAACTTGCCCTCCTTCTAAGATGGCAAATCAGAAAGAATACTATATCGAAGGGAATTGTTGAGCTCAGTGCCACCATCAAAGATTTGAAATAAGACTTGAGTTATCTATCACATCTCATTGAACTCACTTATTTGTCCTGTGCCCAAGTTGGATGGATCTTAAAGAATGAATGGACTATTGTAAACTTAATCATTGGATGATTCCAAATGTGCTTGCTGAAACAGAATGTGGTGTCTTTACTTGATATAATCAACACTACCTCTGGCATTTGGTATGTAGCTATCGACTTGGTTAACTGCTTTTTCTCTGTACCAATTTACAAGGACCACCAAAAGCAATTTACTCTTTTTTTTTAAATTTTTTTTTTCTCTTAACGGTTATTTTTGAGACAGAGAGAGACAGAACATGAACTGGGGAGGGTCAGAGAGAGAGGGAGACACAGAATCCGAAACAGGCTCCAGGCTCTGAGCTGTCAGCACAGAGCCCGACACAGAGCTCGAACTCACGGACCGTGAGATCGTGACCTGAGCTGAAGTCAGACGCTCAACGGACTGAGCCACCCAGGCACCCCAAAGCAATTTACTCTTATCTAGCTTGGCCAACATTGTATCTTCACAGTCTTGTCTCAGGGCCAGGTCAGTTCTCCTGTCCTAGAAATCTTAATTATCCCAACATCCCACAAGATATCACATTGGTTTACTATGTTGATAATATTATGCTGATTGTATTTGATGAGCAGAAAGTAGCAATTACTTTAGGTATCTTAGTGAAGCATATGAGAACCAGCGAGTAATCAGACTCACAAAAATTTAGGGGTGCCTCGGTAACATTTCTGGGCATTCAGTTGTCACTGTACTTAATAGGCCTTTTGTTTTTTGGTTTTTGTTTTTTGTGTTTTGGAGGCAATATTTTCTTCTCTCCTTCCCATTTTCTTTCTTTCTTTTTTTTTTTTTTAACAAAATATTGCATAGAATTTGTTAGATACTAAGTTTACAATTTAGTCTTTAGGTAACTGAATATTACGTTGGGACTGTGTCAGAATTTGAAAAGTAATTCCCATTGTCCCTGGAGACAATGGCTGTTGGCATTCTGTGTCTCATTCCAGGGTTCCTCTTCACTTGTAATGAGGATGCTTGCATCTTGCTAGGTGCTTGTTTTGTTTTTCCACCGGAGTTCAAATGTGTGAGAAAGTGTGCATATGGAAACTGAGCAGTCAAAAGGGTAGACTATGCTGCTTATTGTCTCTCAGCTGTAAATTCATTCTCTTCTCCTGCTCTGTAATAATGGAGCGGGGCGGGGTGGGGGGGCGCTGTAAATCTGTAAATATTTCTCCTTTGCTGGCTGGCATGATGTTAATTAAGCCTTGTCAGTAGAGGGCACTGGAAGGATACCGAAAGTAGAAGATACTTTTCCTTCCTGGTTTCAGGGTGACTTTCTGGCTAGGCTCTTACTGAGCATATACCTTTTTCTCTACTTCTAGGCCTCCACATAGTTTTCTCTAGTGTTAGGTAACTGCATGGCACAGCTTTCTCTAGAGTTGGCACACCTCTGCCCCCTGCACTTTCTCCAGAGCTTGACTTGGACAGCAGGGTTGTACCCTGGAGTCATAGACATCATGGACCTGTTCCCCAGCCCAGGTCACTGCTCCATACACTCTTTGTTTAGCCTTATACATGTGCATATTGGGGACCCCACAAAACTGGGTTTCCAAGGCACCAACTACCCAAATTTTATCCTAGGCACCAACCTGCACCATATTGGCCCAGGCTATACATGAAAGTGCACTACATTCCTGCAGAGCACAGCTTCTTAACTCCAGGTGCCATCAGCAGCCAGATGTTAGCATCGGCACCTAACAAGTTCCAGGGTTTGACATCTTCCTATGAATGGCTTCTTCTGGGACTCCACAGGTCAGATTTTGGGCAAGCTTCACTAGTGAGATACCTCTGTAACTTTTCCACTGTCAAGGAGCCAACACTGCTCTTTCTGTAGAGATCTCTGGATCTATGTGCTGGTGAGGGGAAGGTTCTTCCTTGGGCTCTCATCTCAGCCTTGTAGGTAGTGATTGCCCCTTATATCTACTATTCCTATATTATTTTGAACTTTTTTTAACTCTCACTAACCAATTCCCTGTTACTCCAGTCCTCTCAGAATAATATATTATACTTTCCTTTTTCAAATCACTATGTAGTTTCTGTCTCCTTACTAATCCAAGAGCCATCAACTGTGTTTACAAAGTAAATAGACAGATCTTTTAAAAGGTAGTACTTCTACCCAGGAGAAGTACTAGTTAAGTGGGTAATCTGTGGGACCACTCAATTCACTCCTCAAAATTATGCCATAACCAATCAGTATATACCTTTCACAGGTGCAGATTCAATCACAGTAGCAGGAGAGAGAATATGTGAGCTTGCCTTCACCACCATATTACCCTCCCCTGCAAAGGGTAGGGCAGTTCCATAATTACTTGTATGCTCCAAATTGTGTAGAGTTGGCTGCTCTACAAATTAAGATCCTGTTCATAACCTTTCACCTTCAAAGATAATATTGTCAATAGAGATGCTTATCTGACCAGGTTTAGCTGAGAAGTTGGATGTGTGACCACACCCTTTTCAGTATTAAATAAAAGCAGTGCCTCTGAGTTGTTGGAGCTCAGCTCTGTTACTAGACTTTTTGTCACATAACCTGCAGATGACTTTTGTTCAGAAAGTCATCTTACTCTGTGACAGTTACATGCAGTTAGTTGTTCACTGGTGTCATTTTCCAGCCAGCCAGAGCAACCCCAGTTTGTTTTTCAGCTGGGATATTTGGGATATGTCTGCTGCTTCCTCCTGTGAGGGAGCATGTAGCCATCTCAGGGCAGTTTGCTTTGTATCAGTGTTTGTCCCTTGTCATACATCCACAGGTCACTTCCTGCTTAGAAGAATTTCAGGCAAGGGTGTGGAAATGGATTTAATCATAACTGAAACTAGCCAACCATAATAGTAAGTCACCATGAAATTTGGTTTTACCAATAAATACAAGCAGAAATGACTTCCTGCCACCCCTCCATTCCCTAACTAGTAGATGAGAGGTGCTTAATAAAGTTTCTTCCCAAGCACGTAAGGTTTATTATTAGAGCAAGTTTTGTTGTTGTTTTGATTCGATTAGGAGATCTAGGTAATGTGTGGCAAAGATCAAATATGAATTAATTTACAGTAATGTACTCTTCTTAATCTACAATCTATGCTACATTTTGGATATATAATTTTGTAATGTTTTGTTTTTTGTGATTACCCTTAATTTTTTATCACATGCTTTAATTCATGCTGTAGCAAGCAAGTTTCATATACCAATTAGGCTTTGTGCCAGTTAAAGTCACCTGGAACCAGACCTTAAATCCCTGGAGCTGTAAAGGTTTGTTGTCACAAATATAGGAACAAGAAATGGAAAGAACTACTATCCTCTTATTTTATTAAATGTTACTTTCACATGCGGTCATGAAATGTTCTGCTTTTCACTGCTTTAGAAGATTGCTTCAGTTGGAATATTTAAATTAAACTAACAACTTAACTAATGTCTTTGCAATGTGTCCTTTTCCACCTGGAAGGGACAACTGGACTAAAGATGGATCTTTTCCAGTTTGAATCTGCATGTAAACGACATCCTCAGGTGACTCATTGTCACATTAAAGTTTGAGAAACTAGAGTCTACATAACTGAAAGCCACAGCTCTGTAGTTATTTTGATTGGTGATAGCTCAGTCTTTTCTGTTCAGATAGCAACATGTTTTTACCCTGGAGAATAACCCATTGGTTTTTAACCAAATCTCACAGACTGTTAGAATCATGCATATTGTTTTAGTCATTTAAAAAAAAATTTTTTTTCAACGTTTTTTATTTATTTTTGGGACAGAGAGAGACAGAGCATGAACGGGGGAGGGGCAGAGAGAGAGGGAGACACAGAATCGGAAACAGGCTCCAGGCTCCGAGCCATTAGCCCAGAGCCTGACGCGGGGCTCGAACTCACGGACCGCGAGATCATGACCTGGCTGAAGTCGGACGCTTAACCGACTGCGCCACCCAGGTGCCCCTAGTCATTTTAAAGTATCATTATTTTGTGCATGTTTTAATTTATTATTAATGCCTTTTTGTAATGTCTACATATATTCTAGCATATAGATTGATAAGGCCTCTGAATATTAACTTTTTTCTAATTTTAGAAATTTATAATAATTTAGAGATCTTTGAATAGATCTTTGAATTTAAATTAATTTTTTTCTAGTTTAAAAAAACTATTTCATGATGTTAATCTCTCCTGTGAATCTGACCTTTAATAATTAGCAAATGACATTTTAGATAGGTGTGTTTAAAGGTTTTAGAAAGTACAATAAGACCTCTACCTGCTAATCATTTTTATATCCTGAATTTGCTGCTGTGCTGGTTTTTTTTTTTTTTTTCATTTTTGAAACTTCTGAGTTTAATTGGAAGTTGAAATTAAGAGAAATTTGTTTTGTTTCATTGGCTGTTTTCACATAGGTCTTGACATTTGGTAAGTAGTGAGGCTTAGGAACGTGATGTTATTTCCAGGAATAGGAGTTAAGAATCCTGGTTTTGTTTAACTCATTCATTTATTGTGTGGCTTTTGGATTATGTGTTTTATTGCGCAGAATCTGAGTTTTTCCATCTTTGTGATGGGAATAACATATTTTAAAAGTAATTTTACAACGCCATAATTTGTAGTAAAACCCCAATGTGTCATTTATATCAGCATTAACCTCTGAGCCTTTTCAGGAAACTTTGGGTCATTCTTGCTTTGGATTTCATCTTATCTCTCCATGTCAAAATAACTTTTGCTCATTTTATATCAGCATTCTATTTTGAAAAACCTGTCTTTGGAGTATCAGAAATTAATAGTGTGGTTGCTTTTGGTTAGGTGCAGTCATTTCCCTATCAAGTGCTAGTTTTGATTTGCCTAAAGTCTCGTGACCTACACCAGTGATTCTTAACCCTTGCCGCCCTTTAGAATTATCTGGAGAGCCTAAAATAACAACAAAAGCAGGACCTGGGCCCTGGCCCTAAAACAATTATATCAAACTCTCTAGAGGGGAGGCCTAAAGCACTCTTTTTAAAGAGCTTTCTGCTAAGTGTATCCAGAGTTGAAGTCCGCTAATAGAGATGCTTAATGTTGAGTGTAATTTATCATTAATGGAAGCCTAATATTGCACATTAGCAGCAAAGGACAGAAAAGTCATATAAAAATCCCTGGGAGATTCATTTCAGAATCTTCAAGTGATCAGCAATTGATAAAAGAAGACTATTCCCTTCTGAAATAATCTGAAAAGAGCAAAGCGTCATGTTCCTACTCTAGTAAACTCTGCCACTAAAAGGTCTCAATCTCTTAATCCTCCATTGTTAAAATCTACAATCTCATCCTCAGCCTTATTTCCAAAAACACGTTCTGAAAACAGTTGTGTGGTATTTATTTTTATTTTTTTATTTTTATTTTCATTTTATATATAGAGAAAGCACACACAAGTGGGGTAGAGGGGCAGAGGGAGGGAGAGAGAGAGAGAGAAAGAGAGAGAGAAAATCTCAAGCAGGTTCCACTCTCGGTGAGGAGCATGACATGGGGCTTGATTCCAGGATCCTGGAATCATGACCTGAGCCAAAATTGAGTTGGACCCTCAACTGACTGAGCCACCCCAGCGCTCCAGTGTGTGTGTGTGTGTGTGTGTGTGTGTGTGTGTGTGTGTGTGTGTGTGTGTGTGTTTATTTGACTCATTTGTCCAGAAAACCTTATGTGATACGAAGCTATTTGTAGTTCTTTCCTTAGGGTTTCCCCTTATCTCCTTACATTTAGAGTGTCATTTCTTGACCCTTGAAGATCTTATTTCAGATAACTTCAACTAAAAGCTTAGTATTGTTTTCAACGTAAATTTTAGTTAGCTAACATACAGTGCAATATTGGTTTCAGGAGTAAAAAACTTAATATTTAAAAAAAATTTTTTTTTAATGTTTATTTATTTCTGAGACAGAGACAGAGCATGAGTGGGGGAAGGGCAGAGAGAGAGGGAGACACAGAATCAGAAGCAGGCTCCAGGCTCTGAGCTGTCACCACAGAGCCCGACGCGGGGCTCAAACTCACAAACTGTGAGATTATGACCTGAGCCGAAGTTGGTCGCTCAACCGAGTGAGCCACCCAGGCGCCCCAAAAAGCTTAATATTTTAGATCAGACCTGAGTTTGAACACAGTTGGGAGAGTACTGCTTTTCCACTTAAACTGAATCATGTTGGCCAAGCCACTGAATCTATTTGACGCTCAGTGTTTGTGGGCAAAATGGGAATGACTTCTCAAGATTATTGGAAGACTACATGAGAACCTGTGTAATATTAAAGTATCGGGGACCTAATCAGTATTTAACAAAAGTAAATTATTATTTTATTATTTCTGATAAATTAAATCTTGGTCCTTCTTTCCTTTTCCTGGTAAAAAAATTTATTGGGTGCTCACTGTGTCACCGACATCGTGAGTGCCAGAAAAACAACCAGGAGTAAGGGAGACATCATTTGTGTCCTTCATAAGCTTCCTTTGACTCCCTCATTAGAGACATCCTAAACTAAAACCTGCTAATTGAGTGACTTCTTCAGATAGGCACACACACAATGATAGGATTATTGCCCTATTGGTGAAGAATTCCATTCTTCTTTCTCATTCCCCAGCCTACCCTCTAATATGATTTTGGGCATATAGTATCTTGGGAAAACCATCACTGCTATGGAAATATTTAGTTTTGTCATCTCCCTTTACTGTATGCTTTCCCTGGACCCTTTCTTGTTTTATGTTGTATTAAAACATCCTAAGGGGACCAGCACATTCCTTCTCAAATGCCTAATCTAGCTTACATACATACACAGCAAGAATTGTATGGTTCTGAAACTACATTGTGTCTTCAAATAATGTAAAAAGTATACGAGGTCATTTTAATCCTTACATGAGGCTCTGAAAGCAACCAAAACTCAGATGTATTAGAATCTCATTTTTCTGGGCGGTATACATTATAATTGAATTATCTTTTGAAACCAAAGTGCCTATTCCATACATACATACATATCTTTCCAATTAGAAGTAGTATACAGAACTAACTATTCAAATTCTGCCTCTTCTGTTTATTTAGCTTAAAATTTTTTACTAAAGGCCAGAGAATCCATCTTAAAACTTGGCTTTTTAATTTTAAATTTAGCGGTATCTTTGGAAGAAAAACTGAATAAGGTGTCAAAGTTAGTTTTCACATCTATAAATTAAATTTTCCTTAAAATATGTTTAGAATGTAGGGAGAACAGGCATTCTCCTTCCCCTTTGTGCCTGCAAATTTGACTGAGTATAATGGTGCATGTTATGTAATTATATACTGAAACCCCTTCATATTATATTTTTTAAAACATCGTGAAGAAAATCAGGCTGTCATCGATGTTCTCTTTTTTCCTTTTCCTTTCTTTTGCTTCTGGTGGCCCATATTAGAGTTTAGTAAACATGTTGTCTATTCTTAGGGTAGACACTGTTGCCTCTTTAGAGTCACTTCAAGTAAAAAGCTTAGTGCCATCTTCTTTTTGTTATTAGATTTTATTATTTGTGTGAACTATAGAAAATAGCTGTGGTATAACACCTTAGACACTCTTAATTTTCTACTCTTCAGTAGAAAGAAGAGTGGTTCTATCAGGATTCACAAGTATTATCAGGTGAATAAATTTGAGAGTGTGCCAGTTTACTTGTTAAAACTACTTATAATCTTAACTGGTTTAGTTGGAATAGAGGTGCATAAGTTGAGGACAAACTCCATAAAATAAAAGCCACTATTTTAGATGTATGCCTAACAGTACCTATCAGTATACCTACACTTTCTTACGGATTTCCCCCTTTCTTTATAATCAATGCAATGAAGTCCTTTGGCCCCTTGGTCATTGAGTTAAGGTACCTTTTTTTTTTTTTAAAGAAACTCTAAATATGTTTATAAAAATAATTGTATGCATATCATATAATAAATATTAGCCACGGTTTACAAGGTATTTTTTATTGGAGAGAAATCTCTAATATATCCTCAATAGATTATAGCTAATTATAGCAAATGTGTTCTTCCAAAAGTGTAAATTTCTTGAGGGCAAGATATCTTTGTATTTTTCTTAGCCATAAGAGTACAGTTGTTTGTAGCTTATGTTGTTGGTTGAATGAATCAATTGAACCATGCCTATAGGAATGATTAGCTACTAATGCCATTTATCATTTCCATTTATAGGTATTACCATTTAATGAAACCTTCTTGCCAGCAAATCTATGATAAAAAATATAAGTAACAGAGGAAACTATAACTGTTATTTGTCAAGTGGGAAGCTTTTAATGTCAGAATGGCTCACCTAAAACGACTAGTAAAATTACATCTTAAAAGACATTATCATAAAAGGTTCTGGAAACTTGGGGCAGTAATTTTTTTCTTTATAATATTTTTGATTTTAATGCAAAGAGAAGTAAGTGTTCAATATTCCAAAGAGGAATCACGGATGGAAAGAAACATAAAAAACAAAAACAAGATGTTTGATTTAATGATAGAAGCTGTAAACAATATTAAAGATGCAATGCCAAAAATGCAAATAGGAGCACCGGTCAGGCAAAACATTGATGCTGGTGAGAGACCCTGTTTGCAAGGATATTATACAGCAGCAGAATTGAAACCTGTTCTTGACCGCCCACCTCAGGATTCTAATGCACCTGGTGCTTCTGGTAAAGCATTCAAGACAACCAATTTAAGTATTGAAGAGCAGAAGGAAAAAGAACGTGGAGAAGCAAAACACTGTTTTAATGCTTTTGCAAGTGACAGGATTTCTCTACATCGAGATCTTGGACCAGACACTCGACCTCCTGAGTATGTTAAACAATATTCATTGTTTACTGTTTAACATTAGAGTTTGCAGGGGAGGGGCATTAGCTAAGGAATTTGCTTGTTCTGTAGTAACTCTTTGAGGCAAAATATCAGCAATTGCTGTTTAATTTAATTATGTTTGCTTATTATTATTGAGGCTTTCCATATCTATGCTTGGTGAGGCATTGCAGATGTAGAAGGTTGTTACCTTACAAATTAGGAGACTAGATTTTAGATCTGATTTCTGTAGAACCACAAGGAAATTCTTAATTCTTAGATGCTTTAGTTTTCTAATTTATTAAGAAGGGCATATTGGGCAATTTTATGGGAGATGTGGGAGGCAGAGGAGCTGTTTCTGTTCCTCTGTGTGTTGCTGTAGAATAAAAATGTTTAAAAAGTGCCGAGATTTTGGAGCTGTTAGATAAGAATTTTCTATGAACTAAGTCACAGACTTTGTGGCTACTTTCAGTACTGTAATTGTATTTCAGAATGCCTTGTAACCTTTTGTAATCTTTCTTTTAAAGAACAATATTGTTAAATTGCTAATTCAATTATGATTTTTTTTTCTCTAGAGTTTTGTTGAATAAGTTATCATATGTATAGAATTGTCTCTCTTTAGCTTCTAAGAGGCCAACATTGCCTTTTATGTCCCTTTGTTTACATGGTATCTCAAGTACACAGTATTTTTATTCTGGTTTCCCTCCAGTTCCAACTATGCTCTGTCCATTGTTATCTTTGAGGTGGTGTTCAAGTGTTCTATTTGAATTCAAATAACTAAAATAAATTCCAGCAGTTTTCAAACCATTTGTTGATTTGTTGAAAGTATGAGATAAACCGTAAGCAAGCAATGCCTACATATTTTGCTTCCTGGTTATAATAGAATTACATTTGGAAATGCATCTGAAGAAAAGAACTTTGATAGACTTAAGTCGATGGCTTCACTCCTATTTTTCTAGATGTATGATCATGAATACTTGCTCTAACTAAGAGTCCCTTAATATTGAAGTTGGGTAGATTAGATTTCTGTCTCTCTATTGTAATCTGTGTGATTCAAGATTAAGGTGCTAAACATTTTTAAGTGAATATGTGAAGAAACAAATGAATGTCTATAAAATATTCTACCTTTATAACAAGGCACAGAATAGTTCTTTTCTTATGTTAATAGTTAAAATGCAGTATTGCATTTGACTGATTTGGGGAGAGGTCTTGACTGAAAAGCAATCCACATCACAAATCAAGAAGCATAATTTTTATTCTTTGACATGACAGTCAATGTCAGCTCAAGACAAGTATTTTTTTCCCCCAATATAGCATTGAGGAACTACAATAATATTCAATAATGAAATCATTGTAAGTGAAAAACAACGAGGTACTTAAAGTAAAGAACCTTTTTTGGATAAGAATTGGATACCTAGAACTGTGAAGAATTGGTGAAGATTTAACACTTTCTTACTTTAAATTTAACTTATATCAGCAAGGAACACATTTTCTGAAGAATTGCTGGTCATTTCCATGCTCATTGAAAATATAGATTCAATGTCTCTCAAAGTCAGATGGTCATGTGATTGATAATTTAAGTACATATCTATATGCCAAATTTTACAAATGGTTTGAGTATAAGCAGTCAGTTTGGCAAGTTATTTAATTTCACTACTTTAAGTGACATGTAAAACAATATCTAAAGCCTAAGTTTAATTTTTTTTATTGTTTCAGAATAAATGAGGTTTATGAAATCATACTGTGAAATTGTATCACTTGCATTAATGCTATAACATGACACCTTTACTTGATGTTAACAGTTATCAGTTAAGCAAAGAAATCCTAGCTTGAACTAAGGAAAGCTTTGTAAGAATAAAGTGATCACATTTCATTAATGTGAATTTTTGTGAATTTTTGAATTTAAAATTTCGAAACCTTTTTGTAATTATTAATATTAGTCACATGACAAGTAAATGTATGCAAGGTTTTTTGGTTTTTTTTTTTTTTTTTTAATCCCAACACCCCATACAAATGCTTCTAAGACAATAAATCATAAGGTTTTTGGTGGTTTTTTTTTTTTTTTTTAAGAAAAACAGCATGGAGTTTTTAAATAATTTTTACTTTTAATTTATGTTGGTTTGCAAACCTTTATGTCTTAAAAATACAAGCTTATATTTAGTCATACATTTCTGTGTAATTGTAAGTCAAGACTAATTGTGAATAGGTAGTTTGTGTTTGGACCTTACTTCTAATTGGCAGTTTATCCAAAATTCACTTTAAAATATATCATTTGCTTTCATCTGTCAGTGAGGATGAATGTCATTATTTGCTTCTGACTATGCATGTATATTTGAAATCATGAAGGCACAAAGAGAGCAAAATCACTTTCGCTCATAACCTTTGCTTCCTTTTCTTACTCAACAGTGTTGACACACTCTATTAATACTTTATCCTCAACTTAATTCCTTGTTTATCCCTACTAATATTCCACCCTAAAGACAGCCTCTCAGAATAGTATCTGAAACATTCAAACTGAGGTATGGCTATAAAAGTGAATAATGAGAACATACAGGGTATCTTTCTTTGGGTGGCTTTCCCAGGCCTCTAGGGTCATACTGGGGGCTCTGTTTCCCTCACAGAGCATTTGAAGTGTGTTAGTTTCTTATCTCCATAAGTGAATGATTTACTTCCTATCTTTGGGTTTGAACAGCACTGTTTGATTGTTCACACGCTGTATTTATAGTGCCTTTTGAGTGGGAGGATTTTATATTCTGCTGTCTAAAATTGTATAACCATTTATGATTTTTAAGTGAACTTAAAGATTATTTATTTTTACCATAGACCACACATATTTTATGTCTCAGGGTTACTCTGATTTTACAGTGTTTTGAAACCCTCTACTCTGTTATATCTTTGGATCCTCACCTCAACTCAGTAGGTGAGAGACTGTGGTCAGCTTCAGTCTCAAAGGCTGGGTACTGTACAGATCCACTCATACCCAACAGCTTCTTATGAAGATTATTTTCATTGAGGAAGATATTATTATAAAAATAAATTCAAGATCAATTTGTAACTAATGTGTTTAGCTAATGGTTAGTACCATTAATCAGCCAAAAACGACTTAGGGTCTATCTCCTTGTGCCTATCAATGTTTCATATGGCAAAAAGATCACATGACTTTTAACAGGGATTTAGGATTTTATGTAAAATTTTTAAGTTTAGTATTTTAAAATGCTAGGTCTTATTTAATTAAACTCTAGATCAGGTTACTGGAGCAAAATCTTTAACACAACATTGTTGGTATATGGTAGCAACTTAGTAAGTCTTGCTGAATTGTGAGCATCATAAAAAAAATAGATTTTATAGTAAGCCATTTTTTTCTCTTTTGGTTCAAGTAGAGATTAAGTAAATTGATTTAAAAACTTGAAAAATATTACATACTTAGGAAAGTAAGAATCTCTACGAAGATGAATATTCATTTAATAAAGTTGCACTGTTTAAAGTTTATTTATTTTTGAGAGCTACAGTGTGTGCGTGCACACATGCACAGAGAGTGGCAGAGAGAGTGGGAGAGAGAGAATCCCAAGCTGGTTCCATGCTGTCAGCATGGAGCCTAATGCGGAGCTTGATCCCACAAACCACGAGATCATGAGCTGAAAGCAAGAGTTGGACACTTAACTGACTGAGCCACCCAGGTGCCCCTGAAGTTGCACTGTTAAAAAAAATTGGAGGTAATAAGAAAAATGGATTTCTACAAGGGGGGGGGAGAAAAATTGGTTTTTATTTGAGCGATTACAAGTGTTTGCCATTGTTATAGGTTATCTCGTTTGTAGGTTATATTTTCTATTTAAAATGCTATTTGTATTTGAAATTATATTGTTGAGAAAACTTACAATAACACGTTTTAATCCTTGACCTGGAATCTGTATCAGTGGACATGATCTCTGTGTAAAAAATTTTGTTTTGATTTGCATTTGCATAGCATTAAGATCAACTTACATAGAAAAAAATTGTCTGCTATTGTTTCTGTGGTGATAATGGTTAAATCATAATTTTAGTAATGGCATAGCTCTGAAATAAAGTAATAAAATTCATAATTGTTCTACTTCTTTGACTTCTTCTAGATGTATTGAACAAAAATTTAAGCGCTGTCCTCCCCTGCCTACCACCAGTGTCATAATAGTTTTTCATAATGAAGCCTGGTCCACGCTGCTTAGAACTGTCCACAGTGTGCTTTATTCTTCCCCTGCCATACTGCTGAAGGAAATCATTTTGGTGGATGATGCTAGTGTAGATGGTAAGAAAGCACATGCAAATTAGGTTGTTTTCCAAGTAAATCCATGTGATGTTGTCCAAAGTCTATTTGATTGTATTGTACTCTCTGTATGCAACGCCCCCCCCCCCCCCTCTTGAATATAATACCTTGGATGATGGGTATGATGGATGAGAGTAGAATTCAAAGGTATCTATATTTAAATATTTTAAAGTTCAGAAATGTTTGAAGTACCATGACTTCTAACTTTGTGGTCCTCAATGTGAGACTTTTATTGTAAGGCATAGTGGTTAAGAACACAAACTTGAGCCTTGAGTCAGGCTGCCTTGGTTTGAATCCCAGTTCTGGTCCTATCCTGCTGTGTAACTTGGACAAATTACTTAACCTTTTTATGCCTCAGTTTCTTTATCTGTAAAATGGGGAAAATGCCATATTTCATTGAATTTATTGCACATAATTAGTTTATTTTTTAAATTTTTATCTTTTCATCATTAGTTTACATACCGCTAGAATAAAAAACCCTCACAACCAATTACACTAAGATGCCATTGATTATAATAAGTATCTAATGGTGCAGCTTAGAATTGAGGAAATACATAAATGATACATAACTCCTAGGATTGTTTTGAAGATTAGGTGAGTTAATATAAATAATACATTAATTAATAATATAAATGAGTAGTTAAAAATCATTAAAGAGTCACTACATCCTGTTTTATTTTGGCTGCTAAGTATTTCAATATTGTTTACAAAGTTAGCTGAATTCTTTAATGAATTTCTACTTAAAATTACAAATCAACGGTCAGTTACTAAATTGTACATTTTAAATTGGAATTGCAAGGCTAATCAGACAAATGCCCTAATTTGCTAAGTTTTCAAACATTATGAGTATTTTAAAAACCAAACAGATATAGATTATTTCAATGATCACAAAATTTATTCCTGAATTAGTTGAGTTCAGAGCCTGATTCTTTAAGGTCAAATTCTCACTCCAATACTAACTAGCTGTTTCCTCATCTGTAAAATGGGGATAGTGATACTCTTTCATCTATCCGAAAGCAACATCTGTTTTAAGATAAACCATTACTTTATGTGCCATGAAAAAAGAAAAAAATACTGCTTATTAAGTGACATATCATCAATAACAAGATGTATCCAGACTTAAGAAATGATAATAAGTGAATAAAGCATAGAATTACTAACCTGGCTTATTTAATATTCTACATACAATCCTAAACATTTCTTTAACTTCAAAATAAAATATCATGAGTGAATTGAGATTGTTTTCAAGTTAAGTATCATCTAGGTGGAATAAGTTTGCTTATCTCCAGAGATGTTTGACATGGATGTGAAATGTATTCACTAAATGGGGAAGTTTTATAATTCAAGTTCCCTGCATATGGGTACACAGTACTGGATCAGAGATTTGAATCTCCACTCCTCTTACCCAGGTTATAACACCACTTAATTGTAACCAACTGATTTATTTACTGCTTGAAATGTTATGATTTTTTTTTTTTTTAAATTCTTGGTCTGTAGTCCATAGAGGTGTGTTTTTCCCCCCATGTTTATGTATTTGTTTTGAGAGAGAGAGAGAGAGAGAGAGAGAGAGAACACAAGCAAGAGAGGGGCAGACAGAAAACGAGAGAGAAAGAGAATCCCATGCAGGCTCTGCACTGGCAGCACAGAGCCCGATGCAGGGCTCAATCTCATGAACCATGAGATCATGAACTGAGCTGAGATCAAGAGTGGGACGCTTAACTGAGTGAATCACCCAGGCGCCCCTGCATCCATAGTTTTAAGTGACATTTGATTAAATTCTGCATGTCTCTCATATGTTATATTGTAAAAAGAAAAGAAAAAAAAATCCCTCTTTGGTTTTTTGAGCTTTCTTCTCAGATGGTTTTTGTTTGATTTTTCAAGCAGTGAGAAATTAGGGTCACAGTAAGGCTACTTGTAATAAGCCTTCAGTTGAAGGTAACTTCTATTATTGCTCAAACAAAATTAATAGAATTAAAGGAAATCAGAAAGAAAAGTGATATCCAATCATAATCTTCCTATTTAATTTTAATTTTGCTTTTTCTCTCTTGATTGCTGTCTAAATAAACATAGAATGTTTACCTAGTTACATCCATGTCAGAAATTCAATTTTGAAATCTGACATTTTCATATAGTATTATTATTAGCCCATTTCTTTTACCTTCAAAACTTTATTTTTAATGACCATGATGGACTAGATGCATTTTACTTATTTTACCACTCACCTTCACTCACCCCACCCTGTTAGTATATATCACACTGTAATGAATATCCTTTCTTTTGAATTGTATCTTTGGGTAAGTTAGACTGCTTGGTCAAAGGGTCTGAATATTTTAATTCTTTATAGCATTGGCAATGAACTTGCAACAGTTTTCTTGGTGGGGAATCTTTTTGCATCCTAATGTAATTAATTTGTCTTATTGAATCAAAGATTTAATGAGTACCCGCTATAGAAAATGTGTTCCTAGTTGTTGTAAAGGAGCTTGTGATGTAGAAACTATAGTCCCTGGTTTCAATTGGTTTAGGAAAGAGCAGCATAATATGTGGATAATCAAGTGACAAAGAGATAGTTAAGTCCTAGTGACAGCAAAACAAGACAGTCAACATTTTCAGAGCATGGGCCATGTGGTAAGCCTTGTCTTAAATGCACAGCAATCTTTCATTTTTTTTTTTTTTTCAACTTTTTTTTATTTATTTTTGGGACAGAGAGAGAGACAGAGCATGAACGGGGGAGGGGCAGAGAGAGAGGGAGACACAGAATCGGAAACAGGCTCCAGGCTCCGAGCCATCAGCCCAGAGCCTGACGCGGGGCTCGAACTCACGGACCGCGAGATCGTGACCTGGCTGAAGTCGGACGCTTAACCGACTGCGCCACCCAGGCGCCCCAGCAATCTTTCATTTTTATACTCTCAGCAATCCCTTGTAAGGGTAAATGCTATTATCCCCATCTTATAGATAAACTGAGGTCCAAGTAAAATAAAATAACTTACCAAAAGTCACTCAGCTAAAAGTAATGGTGCTATAAATAAATAAACCCAGGAGGTCTGATTTCACAGCTTTGTGCTCTTAACCTTGCAAAAATACAGGTATGGATGGGGCTTGAATTTAAGGGGCAGATAAAAATTTATAGGAAGTTTGGAAGTTGTGGGTCAATAAAAAATTCTTTAACGACTCAAGCAGTGGGACAGTTTATTGAAGGAATCTATAGTGACTCCATTAAAAAAGATTCAATCCCCATTAAAGCCTTTGAAATGTTTTTATACAAGTTTCTATTTTATAAATCTATGATTAAGGCAGAAATATCCATGATTTATATTTTAAGAGAAGTTACAATCCTGCTTGTCTTTCAGAGAATTAATTCTGAGGTTCTTAGAAGGTATGAAAAAGTTAGCCTATTATTTTGAGGCAACAATGCTTAGATTTATTGTCCACAGAAGTTGTTCCTGAACTCTCACTTCCTTTATGAATGTTTAAACTTTGAATAAGCAACTCTTTTATCTGTACCACTGGAGAACTGAAAAAATATATATATAATCATAGATAAAGTCATCTATGTTTGCTTCTGGAATCAGGCAGAAGCAAACATCTACCCTAGGACATTTACTGATGTTCTCAGCATTCCCAGATCTTTTTGAGGCTGTGCTATGGGCCCAAGAAGGCCACCTGAAGAAACACATTGTATACTCAACAAAGAATCAAGAATTTATTGGTGAAAAAAGCAGACTTAAGAAGTTGTTTCAAAATACGAACAACACTTGACTGACATGATTAATGTGTTTTCTTTTACCTACTGTTTTAATTCTTGCTTATCATGTCTCATCCAAATTGGAATGTTGAATATCTTAAATTATATACCCATTAATAAGATTTAGCCTGTTTTTAGCTCCATTCCTAACCTACATGCTCCTTTCTTCTTTCATATTTTTATTGGAAAAAATTCTGTGTCAGCAGACTCCAAAGCTTTCAAAAATTTTATGCTGACTCTTTGTAAAAATATTCCTAAACTGCTGTAGCCTTGGGCTTTCCTATTTGCCATTTTCCTCATCATTTTTGTTTTAAATTATTGTGATCACTGCCTAAGTATCAGAGAATCCTTTTGATACTTGGCATTTTTCTTTAAATTTCCAGACTTAAATTCCAATTTTAAAATGTGTCAAATATCTTTTTGGCCAAATTCAGTTTCCTTCACTCCCTTAGCTAGTTTTCTCAGACCCCTAAATGTGCCTTCTTAACTCCTGGGTCTACTCCATTTGAAGTCTCTCCCCTCCCCACAAAATATATTTATTGATATTGCATGTACAGGATAAGTCAGTGTTACCACAGTATGTGTTATAGTTGTTCAGAAGTTAAGATTTGCATATATAGCTATTGTTTTTCTTTGAAGAGTTAAAGATACAATTTCGTCTTAATGGAAGGATGTGTGCAACTGTTAAGATGACCAATGTGGAGATATTGCCCTGTGGTTTCTTCATTTGCTTTCATGTGTTCATATATGAAAATAAACCTAGGAAGAGTTAATCCTGATATTTTTTTTTCTTACAGAATACTTACATGATAAACTAGAGGAATATATAAAACAATTTTCTATAGTAAAAATAGTTAGACAAAGAGAGAGAAAAGGTCTGATCACTGCCAGGTTGCTAGGAGCAACAGTTGCAACAGCTGAAACCCTCACATTTTTAGATGCTCACTGTAAGTATATATGTATAGACGTAGTTGTAACATTTTCCCCTCTGCTTCCCTCTAACTTAAAAAGTGAAGAAGGCTTTTCTTTAAATAACTAATTGTATTTTCTTTAACATCATTTTCAGCTGATGCTTATAGCAATGACAGCCTAAGCAGGTTATAGCTCTGGGTAGGAGCCTCCTTTCACTTACATGGAGTTAGGCTCCTTAACTTCAGTATCTTCCCTTCAGCGACCAGCTTTCCCAGCGAGTTATCCTTGCTTGGGATTTTTTTCAGATACTCATTGTGTCCACCCCCCCCCCCCAATGTTTTTCCTTATTATTATTGATTCTTATAGTTTAAAATGAATGAAAGTTTTAAGTGTAAGCAATTTTATCTTTAAACTTTGTCCTGGTACTGATACTTTCAATTTCTATATTTCCACTCTTTTTTCAAAGATTTGCACACTCCTCTTGTGCTAAGTTAGAGGTGTCCCCTTCCAGCTTTTTCTGGTATCTTTTCTACGAATAGTATCAATTTTTGTTTTTGTTGCTACTGTCTTTTTTTTTTTTTTTTGCCCTTTATTTTTAGTGGTTTTGTTCTCTAGTGTCAATGATTTTAAAGTATTTAGAAAGTATTTTTAGAGTAAATTTTAATGGGCATGTTAGGGATCATCAAAATGTCCCTTAGTCCTTCAGCTTTAGATTTAGTGGATTATACTTTGTATGACTGTTTTGTTTTGAATTGAACTGACTAGCCCTTAGATTATGTTTGACCCAGCAAATGGTTTTGGTCCTATGCTAATTTTTCTAGGAGGACTTTTGGATTTGTTTGAGTCTCTTCAGAGTTTTCATATCCAGTACTCCCTTAATACCTGGCCCTCAAATGAAGAGAGGTCTATAGGTAATCCAAGGGAAGCATTTTGAAAAAGAAATGGTTCATTCTCCAATATTTCCTCTCCTGGTCCAAAATTCCAATTATGTCACACTGGGCATTCTTCCTCTGAGGCAAATGTATCTGATGATCCTCCTTGATGCCAAGTGGTCCTCCTAATAACTGCCAAACTCTGCCTGATGGGGAGACCTGGGTAGGACTGAGTCTCCTGAACTCTGTGTATTAAGTGAGCCTGGCCCCCAGCCAGGACCCAGACTTTGTATGGCATTCCTTTGCCCCCACTTTCCATTAGGGCTGGTCCTTCTCCAACTGCTGACATCAGAATATTCTGACTCGTTGGCTTATTTTCTCCTAAGACTCAGAGAAATGAAGATTTTGTTACTATACCTTACTGAGGGAGACAAGTTTATATAAATCAGAACACTTTTGGGGCTAGGTGGCATGGATCAGCAAAAACTTACCTTTGATCCAAGGCACATTTTAGAGGAAAACACATCATCTGAAATTTAAATACACCAGTATCATTTTATTTCCTCTCTAACGTTAAAAAAAAAAATCATCCTCTGTAGATAAACTTTCCTAACTATGCTGAATTGTGCCTTACCTTTTTCATCCAACCCTCATCTTATCGCCAGAAACCTTTAAGAAATCTCCCCTATGTAAATGTTCAAAACACGAATGGCTGTTATTCTTGTTTCTCTAAATCATCTTCAAACCACAAAAGAGAAAACCCTCAGTGTTTTCTTTGGGTTAATTAGAATTGTGTTCCCTTCCAGGTGAGTGTTTCTATGGTTGGTTAGAACCTTTGTTGGCCAGGATAGCTGAGAATTACACTGCCGTGGTGAGTCCGGATATTGCATCCATAGATCTGAACACATTTGAATTCAACAAACCCTCTCCTTATGGAAGCAATCACAACCGTGGAAACTTTGACTGGAGCCTTTCCTTTGGCTGGGAGTCGCTTCCTGATCACGAGAGGCAAAGAAGGAAAGATGAAACCTACCCAATTAAGTAAGACGATTGCTCCCAAAGTCTTATATGCAGTTCAGTTATTTGAATATGTATTCACACTTTGCTTTTTACAGTTTTTGCCTCCAAGGTAATTCACACTAATGAAATAAAGAAACACACACACATCCTATGTTGGGAATAGAGAAGCCATTTATGTATATACTTACACATGATGTTACCGAATAGGAAGTAGAATCAGTGAGGCCTTTTGTCTTCTCATAATCATTAGTAAAGAATCCTTAGAGTTGGTTAGAAGACACTTAATAATTTTGTTTCTCTGGGAAAATATATTTAAAGTACTTCCCTCCCCGCTTCCCCATAAAATTTGACTCTGAAGGTAGCATTTTTAGTTTCTATTAACCAATATAAAACTTCTTGAAATTGTGATCTAATTTGTTTGTGATTTGATTTAGTCACTCTTTAAATAACTTGTTTTTCCGTATTTTATTTTTATAACAAAATTTGACAATGGATTATTTTTCAGAACACCCACTTTTGCAGGAGGCCTTTTTTCCATATCAAAAGAATATTTTGAATATATTGGAACTTATGATGAAGAAATGGAAATCTGGGGAGGTGAAAATATAGAAATGTCTTTCAGAGTAAGTTTATAAATATAACACATATTAGACAATAAAATACACATTTTGTTCTAATTGGCTGATATGATTATCCTAGATGTGTGCAGGCTTTACTTTTTGTGCTTTCTAAAATTCAATTGCTAGAAATTTTAGAATACGGGTATTTCTTTTTAAAACGTTAATATATTTACTCGTTGCTGCCAGTGTAACAAGAGGAATCAGTTAAACTCCTGTGTCCAGCCAATAGCACCAATTAATGCACTTGTAGCTACTGAATTCCAGCCAAGATAAATATAATTCAATCTAGTGCTTCAGGAAATGAGTTGATTATCAAGGGAGTCAGAATGGAAAAACATTTATGTATAATTTTAAAAAGACCTTAACTCTTTGGATTAAATGACCTTTTTTTCCCCCTATACATATTAAAAGTCAATATGAGAAACAAAACAAAAACTTTGGATGGTCTCCACATACACTTATTTCATTTCATGATTCATTTTCTGCAATGACTCTATCATTCATCTTTCATCCTTTAGACTGGAAGGTACTGGGAAAAGAACTGAACTAGTAGTTAGAAGATTTAAGTTTTAGCTCTGGCTCCATTACATAATGGCAATGATGATCTTAGCCAAATTTGAACTGCTCAAGGGAGGGGTCTTATTATATCCATTTAAGTATTCCCAACCCCTAGCGTGTGTTAGATCTCAGGCACAATTTGTTGAATTAAAAATACCACTGAGTTTTCTCATTTGTTTAAAAACAAAAGAGAGAGAGAGAGAGAGAGAATATGATCTCTTGCCCTAATGCTAGCACAGATTATTAAGCATGTCTTCATTTTCGATTTTTTGCTTAGTGACTGTTTATGGCAGAACTGATTGCTAAGATTTTTAAATGAGCAAGTATTGATTTAATAATTTTTCATTTTATCTAGAGATAATGCAAATAAGTTTTTTTGTCCCTCTATCTCTAAATAGGTATGAGTCTTTAATAATGACCAACTACTTCACAAGCTTAAAAGATTGTACTTTGGTATTATCTGGAATTGTTTTCTAAATTAGAAAATTGAATATGCAAGGAGTAAATAGAGTCTGGGTCCACTTACTCCAAGACTGCTAGTTCATGCCAGAGAAGAGAGAATCTGGTTCAAGTGAAGTGGCCATATAACTTGTATAAGAAGATAGAATTCAAATACAGAAGAGTCTTTGGTCTTTTGTATATATTAGAGAGCTCGCATAATTGTTTGCAAAAAACAAAATGTGGGGCTTTATTTTTATGAGAGATCTGAAATCACTATTTTGTTGAAATATTTCCTGAAAGTATACTTATGTTGTCTTTAGTATTTGTACCATTTCATAAAGTTGTTTTTTTATATTTAAGAATTTAAGTTGAACTGGCAGAGGACAGAGACTATTTGTGAAGTTATTATAAATCTTTTCTGTTTTGTTTTCATTAGTATCTTAAAGGTGAATTTAAAAGCAACACTTTTATATTTTAAAAATACTGTGAATTTAAACAAATATCATTAATTATCAGGTATGGCAATGTGGTGGGCAGTTGGAGATTATGCCTTGCTCTGTTGTTGGACATGTCTTTCGCAGCAAAAGCCCTCATACCTTTCCAAAAGGCACTCAGGTGATTGCTCGCAACCAAGTTCGCCTTGCAGAAGTCTGGATGGATGAATACAAGGAAATATTTTATAGGAGAAACACAGATGCAGCAAAAATTGTTAAACAAGTAAGTTAGAGCTAAATCATTAAATTACAATAAAAATCCACATCAAGTTCACATATTCTTTTACTTATTTGTGTCAGTTCAAGTGCAAAACATTTTTAAAAGTTAATTTTGAAATTGAGTTTTTTAACTCAGAGTATATAACTTATTGGAGCACCTGGTGGCTCAGTCAGTTGAGTGTCTGACTCTTGATTTTGGCTCAGGTCATCTCTCTCCCTCTGCCCCTTTCCCTCGTGTGCACATGCACGTGCTCTTTCTCTCAAATATATATATATATATAATATGTATGTATAATATATAATATATATATAATATATATATTATATAATATACATATATATTATATATATAAATATATATAATATTTATATATATTATATCTATTTATGTGTGTGTGTGTGTGTATACACACACACATAACTGATTGATGCCGATGTTTTCTTTTTTTTTTCTTGAGGAAAAATCAAGTAATATGCCTTTTTAAAAATTTAGGCATTCCACTTGATGTTACTCTTTAAGTATGGAAGATATTTAGTTTTTGTAACTGCTTTGGTGTAGTATTTTACCCCAAGAATATGGTTAAGTGGAACCACTTTTAACTGGTTTTAGGTGATGTGATTAACACCTAAATAAAGGTGCTAAGTGGCTCTTTGAACTGGAGATGGAGACAATGTCAGAGTGTGGTAGGAGAATAAACCAGAAGTATCAAGGCTTTTTTATTTCAAGTTCTGGTTCCACAGCTCACTGGAGGGGTTACCTTTGCAAAGCCCTTCTGAGTCTATAAAATGGGATGACACTTCATAAGGTGGTTGAGAGTTGGCCCAACATGAGGTGTGTGCTCAGCCAAGCTTCTCTCTGCTTCCCTGTTTTCAGAGATGAAACACTTGCCTGTCTCCCAGAGTAGCTATGAAATAAAGAAGTAAGTGCTCACAAATGTATGGCACTATTGTTACTGACCCGTCATAGTAAAAGCTGTGCAGAATTGTAATGCTTAAGACATTAGAACCGAGCTCCAACAAGTTCAATATTGGGTGTGGTTCACAAGCTCAACATTTTAAGAACATGCTTCAGTGAATGGCATCCAACCCCCTTTTTAAGAAACAGTGCTGATTTGCAGAGGGTATATATTGAGATTAAAGGGCATCAACATTTTGACTGTCATAAAGAAGGTCTGGTTACCTCTTTCCAGCTTTTCTGTGGTCTCCAGTAACTTCTTGTAACATGCCAGTGGCATGCAAAGTCAGAGCACTACTGGGTTAGATGGCTATCTTTTTATTTAAGGCCACCAGGACAAATTGGGCAGATTGTGTACTTGGCTAAGCAGGCAAGTGGGCGCTAAGTGCTTATCTCCCACAATAGGGCAGGGGAGCCAGTAAACCCCTATTTTTACCACAAGGCAAACAGATCTTGTGATAAAATGAATAAGCTAGTCAGAAATCCTTTAGAGTTTATATTTTTTGCTAAAATCCCTGGTCAAGACATTACAGTTGGCAGAGAAAATATTTTCTTAACTGAAATGATAAGCTTGAGTATTTAAACTTTCTATATAATAGGTACCAAATATAATTTTCCTTTAAAATTTTGCCTATAGACCAAATACCTTTTCAGTTTAATAGTGTTCTTTAAAATTCTTTTCCTAGTCCTTTCACGATAAAGGAAAATAAAATGCAGTTATTAAAAACTTGCCTTTTTCTACTAATACATTATTATGTTTAAGATTTTGTTAGGAGTAAGTAACTCATTTAAAACTAGAAAAAAAATATACTCCCAAGTGTGTTGTCTTTTGTAGTCTTGACTAGAGAAGAGATATAAATTACATTGTATTGGCAACTGTTTCTTTATACCTGATTCCTCACACCTCACTTTACAGATCATTTTTGGGTATAAAATTAGGATCCATTTTGGATGCCCCCACTACCATTTCTTGGCCCACAGCATTTCTCTAGAGACCTTTTGCCCATGGGGGACGTCTGGTACCACAAAGAAAGAATAAAATAGTATTACGTCAGCACCACAGTGGTAACATGACTCTCTTTGAAGGCAGAGACAAGCAGGCAGGCATACTTGTTACCTGAATAAATGGTGGATACTTTAAATTGTATCTTGCATTTTGGCCCAGAATTTTTTTCTTTAAGATCCAAATGTAAACACAAATAGTAGCATTTAAACTACTTTATCAGTGCTGTTTTGATTAAGCATTCTTTTTACTTCTTCTCTTTCTCCAGAAATCATTTGGTGATCTTTCAAAAAGATTTGAAATAAAGCACCGCCTTCAATGTAAAAATTTTACATGGTATCTGAACACTATTTATCCAGAAGCATATGTGCCAGACCTTAATCCTGTTATATCTGGATATGTGAGTGTTTTCATCCTCCTTTTTACTTGGTTTATGCCTTGCCACAAACATTTATGTGGTTCAGTGAAAATTGCTGAAATACTTCCCGGTTTATTGCTTTTGAGATTTTACATTACTATTTATTAATACTACTTCCTGGAATTAACTGAAAAAAATATACAAACCACATAGATTAAAAAAAAAATTCTTATAACTTGAAAATTTCCCTTTAGATTAAAAGCATTGGTCAGCCTTTGTGTCTGGATGTTGGAGAAAATAATCAAGGAGGCAAACCATTAATTTTGTATACATGCCATGGACTCGGGGGAAACCAGGTGAGCACTGCGCTAAAAATCCTCCCTTTTTGTTGGCTCTTACAAATAAGTTGTCAGAAGTCCCTAATCAGCTTTATATTTTGGTATAAATTGGTATTTAAAATGCTTTTAGGTTAATAATGTTTGGCAATTAATATTAAAGTTGTTGCATACTTTGTTTTGACTTTCATTCTGACTCGGAAAACAATTTGAAGTTGCCTACCCATTCAGTAGAAAGGCAAATGAGAAAATAATAGAGTCATGCCATCTGAAATTAAAAAAAAAACCCAGGATCTTGTATGTGGGTCTTTTATGTTTTGGGACTATTGGCAAGGTGCTTTTGCAAAATTATACATAAAGGCTATATTTAACTGCATTTGATAGCAAATTATATTAAATGTGATACCAGAAGAGCAGTATTATAAGTTATTTTTGTGGATCATGATATTATTTCAATACGTTCTTTACAAAAAGGCATGTTATGGGGCACCTGGGTGGCTCAGTCGGTTAAGTGTCCGACTTCGGCTCAGGTCATGATCTCACAGTTCGTGAGTTCGAACCCCACATCGGGCTCTGTGCTGACAGCTTAGAGCCTGGAGCCTGCTTCAAATTCTATGTCTCCCTCTCTCTCTGCTTCTCCCCTGCTCATGCTCTGTCTCTCTCTCCTTCAAAAATAAATTAAAAAAAAAAACATTAAAAAAAAAATTTTTTTTAATAAAAAAAGGCATGTTCTTGATTATCCTTGACTGATGATTTATCTGCTTGTTACCACGCTTTGACTGTTTTAGCAATTAAGACAAATGTCAAGTGTCACTGTTTGGCCTACTATGGGTAGAGAACTTATTAACATACAATTTTAGCATTTAGCTTCTTTGCCTTGCCTTTTACAAGTTAACTCCTGGAAGGATTGAACTCTTCTCATTTGTTAATTCAACAAATTCACTGAGTGACCCCTCCATGCCAGGTATTCTGCTGGGTTCAAGAAATTTAGATTCTGTCTCCCTCAAGAAATCTATATTTCAAAACCAATGGTTACCGTCAGCATGATAAGGTCTGGGATAAACCATTCAGAGTGCTTCCAGAGTATGGGGGAGGGCATCTGAATGAATTAGACTGGGTGCCCATACATTTTCCTTGGAAAGATGACATTTGAAAACGTTTTTCGAAAGGTACATAGCAGTTATGAGATGGCTGGTGGGAGTGAGAACAGGATGGGAAGAATGTGAAGGGGGGTTCTAAGGAGGAGAGCTGGTATGTCTTTCTTCTGTGAATTGCAGGTATTTTGGTGTAGAGTTCAAGATGTGTGTGGAGGATTTTCGTACTATTAAATACTCACAATGTCCTATTTTAAGCGGATGGAACTTTGGTGATGTCAGCTTTAAGAAAGTATCAGTTTATCTCCTGGTCCATCCTCTTCCATGTTTCTTCCTAGTCATTAACCTCAGCTTACTCTAGTTCTAATCCCTTCTCATCAAACCAACTAATCTACTGAGGGTAGAGAACACAGAAGCCCAGAAGCCATAGCTAGTGATTGAGATATAATTATAGAATGTGATGGAGATTCACATACACACATACACACAGGTATAGACACATGCATATATACCTATACACACATATATCTACATATGTGCATATATATATATATATATATATATATATATATTATACACACACACACACACGTTTTAAAATAACATTGCCTTCTATATATTAGAAGAAAAATAAATAATTGTATTTTTTTTTGGAAATAATACTGAACCATGCTAGTTAAAATTAAGTTTTTGGACAATAAGAAGTATTTAGTCATTTGTAAAAACCTTATCACTAAATGTAAATACTTACAAATTTTCCTAAGCTTCCTCTACCATTACATTTATTTTATCATGAGTTGAAAATATCTTATACATTGTTTATCTGTTTTTCTCTTGTCCTTGCCATAAAGATGTTTTTATAGTCTTTTCTCTGAAATAACTTGTAAATTATAAATACAGTATAGATGTCTTTTAAAAATTTAGATGGAAGGCATGGTGCCTGGGTGGCTCAGTTGGTTAAGCATAAGACTCTTGACCATGATCTCACAGTTTCCCAAGTTGAGCCTCACATTGGGCTCTGCACTGGCAGCACAGAGCCTATTTGGGTTTCTTTCTGTCCCTCTCTCTGCCTCTCCCCCACTCATACTGTCTCTGTCTCTCAGAATAAATAATCTTAACAAAATAAAAATAAATTAAAAAATAATAAAACTCGGGGGATGGAGAAGTAGTTCACATGTTCTTTCAATAAATATTTGTTTAGAGCCTGTAATGTAACTAGCACTGTTGTATTGAAAAATCCTACCTTGTGGAGCTTGTGTTCTTGAAGGAGAAGAAATAAACATATGTAATTTTGGGCATAAAGAAAAATGAAGTGAGGTAGATGGGTGATTTGAATGTGAGGAGCAGGGTGGAGGGGGGATTTGTTTTCAGAGGTTCAGGAAGACCTCTTTGAAAAGGTGATGTTGGAGCAGAGGCCTAAAGGAATTGGAGAGGAACCGTGTTCCAGGAAGGGGGCATCCTGGCAGAAGGGGTGCAAGGCTAGAAGCCAGTGGCAGGTAAATGGAGCGGTCAGCAAGTCAGTGTGGCTGCAGCAGAATGGTCCAGGAAGACAGGGTAGGAAATGAGGTCAGAGACATCGATAAAGGGCCTGGTCATTGAAGGTTTTGCAGACCTCCCCTAGGAACTTGGATTTAGTTCTGAATATGACAGAGGCCATCTGAGAGTTTTGAGGAGAATAATATTTCCTGGTTTCATTTTTTTAAATGTTTATTTGTGTGTGTGTGAGAGAGAGAGAGAAAAAAAAAACCATGCAAGTGGGGGAGGGGCAGAGAGGGGGACAGAGGATCTAACCTGGCTCTGTGCTGACAGCAGTGAGCCCCATGAGCTCACAAACTGTGAGATCATGACCTGAGCCAAAGTTGGATGCTCAACCGGCTGAGCCACCCAGGTGTGGGTCCTGGTTTAAATATTAAGAAGATGACTCTGGTTTCTAGCACTGTACCACAGTGGTCGATTTTATTTTGGTTTCTTTCCTTTAAATTTTAAGTCAAGCATTGCATTTAAACTACATTGCAAATTTTAGTTCCTTTAGTGCTAAGTGTTTTTGATCTGTCATCCAACTTAATCATTTCTTCATGCTCCCTTCTACTATTTTGACCAGATAATGACAATTTTATAACATTAAAACTCCATTATAACAGTATTTGTGTATGCCAAGTAAAAATAAGTAGTTTGAGGGGCGCTTGGGTGGCTCAGTCGGTTGAGCGTCCAACTTTGGCTCAGGTCATGATCTTACAGCTCGTGGGTTCAAGCCCCACGTTGGGCTCTGTGCTGACAGCTCAGAGCCTGGAGCCTGCTAAGGATTCTGTGTCTCCCTCTCTCTCTGCCCCTGTTCCACTCATGCTCTGTCTCTCTCTCTCTCTCTCAAAAATAAATAAACATTCAAAAAAAATAAGTAATTTGATAACGTGACTATATTGATCAAATATACTGGTGCAATAATGCTGTGTAAGTCATTATGGCTTTATAACACGTAATGCTTTGCTGCTGCTACTTTCCACTCCAGGGCATTTGTCCTGGTTCCAAGTTATGTCTCTCCACTATCCCCAGCTAGCTAATTATACATTCTTTTGGTTGCTTAAGTATCTTCAACTCTTTCCTATTCTTTATAACTACCTTTTAATGATTAAAAAATATATAACATGGGTAAACTAAGATACTGGACCAACTTTTCACACCATCTTTGAAATTCTAAGATTTATCTTTCTTGAGGAATGTTAGCCAAAGTACTATTTTCATGATCTATACTCCTTTCAGTGTCTCCATCTGAAGACCTATCAGTTATAAAAATGATGGATATATTTATGGAAGGAGCTAAATTAAGCATGAGGCCAAGATCAGGGGAACTCAAGGTTAATTCAGCTAATGTTTGTGAAGTGCCTAGTCTAATACACATAAAGGGTTTAAAACAGCCCCTGCTTAGCACATAATAAAGGCTCAATAAATATTAGTGCTAAGACTAATCACTTCATTATTAAAAATCCATTATGTTCACTTATTTTATCTTTGGAATGTCAACATTGTGAAGTATTTGATTTGTAATGGATGTTATTATTAGATACACTGCCTGACTTTGGTCTGTGAAGCCAGCTAGCTACACACACAATTCCGATAGAGTGCAATAAAAGTTATTTCTGATATGCCACGGGAACCCTGAAACAGGTGTAATTTTGTTCAGTAGGACAAGTTCAGGGAAACTAAAGAAGCAAAGTAACATTTGAATTGGCTTTTTGAGGCTAAAAAGGAATTAGCTAGGCAGAGAAGGATCCAGAAGGATATTTCAGGCACAGCACAGTAAAGCAGTCTTAGAGTTATGGATGCATATGCTCTGCGTTGGTAGAATTGTGCGGAAAGAATATAGCATACAGTTCAGGCATTGGTTGATATAAGATTGAAAATGGAAGAATTCACGTACCAGTTAAGAAGTGTAGACTTCTCTTAGCAACATTAGTGACTCACTCAAGTAAGGGAGGTAGGAGATTGAATCAGTGTTATGAAAGACTGGCAGCAGGGTGAATTGGATTATGGGGGCAGAGACTGCAGGTCTCTGGAGGTATTACAGTAAAGATTCTGAGTGCCTGAATAAGAGAAGTGATGTACCAAGGAAAGTGGGATGGTGACGTCTGAGAAGGAAATTTGGTAGAGCTAAGAAGCTATATAACTGGACATATGGGGAGAGAGAAACATCAATCCTAGTAATAACAGCTAAAATGAATTAAAAGCTTACCATGTACCAGTTATTGTTCTGAGTGTTTTACACTTATTATCCCTTTTATCCTCATAACACTGTAGGGTAGGAACTATTAAATTACCCATTTTAGGGGTGCCTGGGTGGCTCAGTCAGCTAGGTGTCTGACTCTTGATTTGGGTTCAGGTGATGATCTCAGAATCGTGAGATTGAGCCCTGTGTCAGGCTCCATGCTGAGTGTGAAGCCTGCTTGGGATTCTCTCTCTCTCTGTCTCTCTGTCTCTCTCTCTCTCTCAAAACGAAAAAAGAAAAAATATAAATAAATTACCCATTTTACAGGCAAGGAAACTGAGACATGGAGAATTGTTCCTAATGTAAATGAAAATGCCATTAATTGAGAGGAATAAGAGAAAAGGAACACTTTGCAGAGAGGAAGAGGCAATTAATATGCTTGCTAGAAGTTTCCAGATCCTTTTCCATGCTGTACCAGTCCTAGCTAGCCTCCATCCCACCTGATAACCTCCTATTTCTGACATGAGAGGAAGACAATACATTCTTAAGTAACTACCTATTGCTGATACGCTGGAAAAGCATTTAGCATCTTCTGTCATAAAAGCTCAGCTTATGTTTCTAATGCCTACTTTTATTGCATTATTTTGTTCAGTACACATGACTTCATTATTCAGTGATTATTATTATTACTATTGGACCATTATTTTGCAACTGAGGATACAAGTCAGTAATAGCATTCTTCTTTTCACAGTATTTTGAATACTCGGCTCAACGTGAAATTCGCCATAACATCCAGAAGGAATTATGTCTTCATGCTGCTCAAGGTCTTGTTCAGCTGAGGGCATGTGCCTACAAAGGTCACAAGACAGTGGCCAGTGGAGAACAGATATGGGAGATCCAAAAGGTAACTGAGTGCAATTAATTCACCTCTCCATGTAATTATTTTGATTAGCTCTAATTGCTTATCTGAGAAAATGAATGAAACATAGCATATTAATGTTATCCATCAGAATTTCTCTTTGTTAACTTTGTTATTGTGTATATCTACCAATGTGATAAAGAGAATATATCTAGGAATTAAATACTCTTAGAAGCAAAATAATAGTAAAGTTGCTTAGTGAAGGCATGATTTATACAGATCAACACTTTTGTGAATTATTAATAATAGTTGCCCATATCTGTCTTTTTAAGAGTTTCTTATAAGGCTTCTGACAACAGCCACATTTTTTTTATCCTGACAGAAAGGAAAAAAAATCATTATATTTTCCTCACCTACAGTAATTAATTCTTTTCACCTGTTTTAGAACTTTTTTATGAATTTAGAATTGAAAGAATATATAAAATATATTTTCTGTTTTTCTGTTTGTTTTTTTTAATTTTTATTTCTGAGAGGCAGAGAGACAGAGCACAAGTGGGGGAGTGGCAGAGAGAGAGGGAGACACAGAATCAGAAGCAGGCTCCAGGCTCTAGGCTCTGAGCTGTCAGCACAGAGCCCGATGCAGGGCTCGAACTCACAAACTGTGAGATCATGATCTGAGCCGAAGTCGGATGCTCAACCGACTGAGCCACCCAGGTGCCCCTCTGTTTTTGTTTTAAGGCTTAGCTAGAACATAGCAGTTCTTACCTAAAAATTGTTTTGTGCCCTACCAGAACACTATAAGAGACTGGTGTTTATAACATAATATTTTAAAAGAGTTTGTCACTTACGGATATCCCAATGGAATGTTTCTTGTTTGAAAACTTGATTCAGCCCTCACTCTGTCTACATCTCTTTATTTATGTAATACCTTCTGTGAATTGAACAGTAGTGGCATAAATGCCAAAATGCCAAAAACCAACAAGATTTTATGACATAGTTGATCTGAGGAAGATTAAAAGTTAAGAACAATGTACATTTGGTATGTGGGTCTCCCTTTAGCTTCCATGAGATCGTAATGTAGTTTCCATATCTATCAGTTAGCTATGAGTCTTGAAATTTAATGCCTATTGTGTTTCCTTTTATTGTAGGATCAACTTCTATATAATCCATTCTTAAAAATGTGCCTTTCAGCAAATGGAGAGCATCCAAGCTTAGTGTCATGCAATCCGTCAGATCCACTGCAAAAATGGATTTTTAGCCAAAATGATTAAGTGTTCCTTAAAATTAAGGAGTTGAAAAAGAAGATATTCTTTCTCATAAAACTGTGACTAAGCATACACTGTAGTTGTTGAAAATTATGCAAAAGCAGCTAATTATAACTTATTCCAAGTGCATTTTTCTTATTTATATCTTAAAATGTTTATGTAGCACTGCTACAGAAATCTTTTAAGTTTCCATTTCAAAGCACAATAGCTAAGAATACCAAAGACTATTTTGAAATGTTCAGATTTAGAGAAAGAGATGTTTACAGTATGATGAAAATAATTTTCCAAGTAAAGTGATATTTGTGTATTTTGTGCACTTAAAGATATGCATAGCTACATTCACACACTCACAATTTAAAATATTTCTTCTAGTTTTTTGGGGGGAGGGAGAAAGATTTGATACTGTATTTTTTTAACTACATAAAAATGGATCAATGAAGGTCAAGCATTGGCCTTTGTGTACAAACCAGGAAATTTTTATAGATCTAAAATTTATTATATAAAAATGCAGGTAAACTTTTTTGCCTTTTGTTTACTTATCTGTCAAATGTTTCCTTCAACATGAAATTAAGTGAATAAGGAGAATATTTTTGATGCTGCAGTATCTTGGCAAATTTTAAAATATTTTTTAGTCTGAAGACCTCTTGACTTGAAGCACTTAAATATTGCTTAAAAGACATTTCTTAAATAACTATACTGTGTTTTCCCAGAGCAATTAAAAAAAAAACTATGTTACTATCTGTTGAAAAAGTGTCTTTTTCCTTTCTGCTAGTCTTTTTTTCTTACCAAAAGCCACTAACCTTGAATGTTTGTGAAATTGAATTCCAAATGTAGAATACCTGACTCATTTAAAAGCTAAATTTTATTTGGTGCTGATTCAATTATAGATGACCTTTGTAAAGATTTTTCTTCATCAAAAAAACCTCTGTCTATATGGAAAACACAATAAAATGAATCCCTATCACTGTTGTAATTATTTGATTTAAATATCTTTCCTCTTTTGGATAAAATATATAATTCATATTGGATGGGGGAAGGCATGAATTTTGTATATTTAATTTCTAAGTACCTATCGTAGAGCCATCAGATATTTTTAAGGAATACTCAAATATTTCATGGTAATCGTATAAAAAATGGGGAATGGAGAAGATTCTATGTTAGATATTTCGAACATTTTGTACTAATTTCTGATAACTTTCCTTGAGCATCTGATAGAGTAATTTTTTTAAAAAAAAATGTGATGCCTGCTTAGGAGATTTAACACTTTTTTTTCCCTTTCAGTCATTTTATATAGAGATCTCCTATGTTCTTATTTAAGAAGTAAAGTATGATTGGCTGCGTATTTTAAGCCTTACTGAGCCTCAATTGTACAAAAGAAAATGTTTTAAAATTATTGGTCCCATCACCTCATTGTAACTTTGAACTTACATTAAAAGACCTGCATTCTTTAATGTATTACAATGGCAACTTATATTTCAATTCAACTATTTATCATGTATCTAACTTTGTACCCAAAGTTAAGGTAGGCAGAATGAATCTTATGTTGCCTTTGAGCTTAGATCTTGTGGAGCAGAAAGACAGACAAATAATTTTGAAATAGCATAGTGACATTGTTACTTATATTTCATGATGTGACAGCTTGCCATTCATATCTGATATTTCTTTAAAAAGTAAAAGTATTTTTATTACTGTAGCTAAATACAACTAATATGTGTTGTGAAATACACACTGATGCCCACTTAAATGCACAATTTCTCAATTTGTTATTCTAGAGTAAGAAATACTGCTCTTATTTTGTTATATCTCACAAAACAAATCTGAAATTAAAAAAAAAAAATCTGAGTGCACTCTGTGTATTAGTCATGTGTTGTCATGTCAAGACTCACCCAAAATCTATTTAGTTGATTTTATTATGACTGTATTAAATGCATCAAAGGAGAGTCCTTCTTACCTAATTTGGAAGCCTTAGACTATTGTTCAGGTGTCACATAACTAATTTCATTAGGGATTTACCCTTCAAGACAGAGGTAGTTGCTTTTAAAAGTCTCAGTTTTGAAACAGTGGTAACAAGCATTTATTTATGGAGTCTGGTTGCCATCTACCTGAGAGATTTGAATATACACAAGTGTGAAATCATGGAGCTTTTGTTCAGTTTCAAGTGACCATGGCAAATGGTATAGTTGCTTTACAAAACCTGGCATGCTGCCTTTTTTCCAGAGGACCAAGTCCCAAGAACTCTACACCCTGGCCAAACCTGCCAGGGTTAACCTGTTGGGTGGGCTGACTTACAAATGGATGTGACCAGCCACAAGAGAAAATAAGCAATATAGTAAACTTGCCTATTACTACAATCAATAACGATGAATTTTTAAGACACTAGATTGCCAGAGAATTGGCCTTACTGTTGATAGGCAGTTTAATTATAAACACTGTGTACACCATCCGAAAATACATGGAATTATTTCTAAGAAAACAAGATTGAATGGGAAAACTAAAAAATAATAAAATTATTTTAAAAATGCTGCTACATTATGTTTGGATGAGAATTAGAGAAAACAAAAATCTCTGAAGAGTCTACTCAAATTGCTTCCAATTTACTTTTGAAAAAACAAAACAAAGTATCTTCAAATGGTGCGTTTTTAGTGTGGTTTGTGCATGAAAGATGTTGCATAATTCTCATAAGCCAGTTCATACTCAAATAAAAGGCCTTGGCCTTACAATGGAATGTTTGTGAAGAAATTAATATACACAAAAGGCCTTACAATAGAATGTTTGTGAAGAAACTAATATGCATACAAATGTAGGAATGAACGTATGTGTTTTAAATTAAAAATATTTGATACATATCTTTTTTATGGTCTTCTATTTTAACTACATTTTTCAAATTATCCATCACTTATCAGTCTAACTGCATTGGAGAAGAGTTTTTTTCCTGCACACATATGTAGAACTATTGCTCTCTAATATTCAACAATATTTAGGAATTGTTTTGTGTGTTTATGTGATTGTAGTAGGCACCAGGGACTAATGATACACAAAATGGTCCCTATCTTCAAGAAGTTTACAGGCTAGAAATGAGGTATTGTACCAATGATATTTTGGAGAGAAACTTTGATAGGGATTGCATTGAATATGTAGATTGCTTTGGGTAGTATCAACATTTTAACAATATTTGTTCTTCCAATCCATGAGCATGGAATATTTTTCCATTTTTTTGTGTGTCTTCTTCAATTCTTTCATAAGGTTTCTATAGTTTTCAGTGTATATATTTTTCACCTCTTTGGTTAGCTTTATTCCTAGGTATTTTATGGGTTTTGGTGCAATTGTAAATGGGATCGATTCCTTGATTTCTCTTTCTGTTACTTCACTAGTGGTGTATAGAAATGCAACCGATTTCTGTACATTGATTTTATATCCTGTGACTTTGCTGAATTCATGTATCAATTCTAGTAGTTTTTGGGTTTTCCACATGGAGTATCACGTCGTATATGAAGAGTGAAGTTTTGACTTCCTCCTTGCCAATTTGGATGCCTTTTATTTCTTTGCGTTGCCTGATTGCTGAGGCCAGGACTTCCAACACTATGTTGATTAACAGTTGTGATAATGGGCATCCCTGTCGTGTTCCTGACCTTAGGGGGAAAGCTCTCAGTTTTTCCCCATTGAGGATGATATTAGCAGTGGGCTTTTCATATATGGCCTTTATGATCTTGTGGTATGTTCCTTCTATCCCTACTTTCTTGAGGGATTTTATCAAGAAAGCATGCTGTCTTTTGTCAAATGCTTTTTCTGCATCTATTGAGAGGATCATGTGGTTCTTATCCTTTCTTTTATTAATGTATCACATTGACTGATTTATGGATATTGAACCAGCCCTGCATCCCAGGAATAAATCCCACTTGATCATGGTGAATAATCCTTTTAATGTATTGTTGGATCCAGTTTGCTAGTATTTTGTTGAAAATTTTTACATCCTTGTTCTTCAGGAAAATTGGTCTGTAGTTTTCCTTTTTAGTTGGGTCTTTGGTTTTAGAATCAGGGTAATGCTGGCCTCGTAGAATGAGTTTGGAAGTTTTCCTTCCATTTCTATTTTTTTGAACAGATTCAAAATAGATGTTAACTTTTTAAATGTTTGGTAGAATTCTCCTGGAAAGCCATCCAGCCCTGGACTCTTGTTTATTGGGAGATTTTTGATTACTGATTCAATTTCTTTACTGGTTATGGGTCATTTCAGATTTTCTATTTCTTCCTGTTTCAGTTTTTGTAGTTTGTATGTTTCTAGGAATTTGTCTATTTCTTCCAGGTTGCCAAATTTGTTGGCATGTAATTGCCCATAATATTCTCTTATTATTGTTTTATTTCTACAGTGTTGGTTGTGATCTCTCCTCTTTCATTCTTGGTTTTATTTATTTGGGTCTTTTTTCTTTTTGACCAGCCTGGCTAGGGGTTTATCAGTTTTGTTAATTCTTTCAAAGAATCAGCTCCTGGTTTCATTGATCTGTTCTACTCTTTTTTAAATTTCAATATCATTGATTTCTGCTCTAATCTTTATTATTTCCCTTCTGCTGGCTTTGGGCTTTATTTGCTGTTCTTTTTCCAACTCTTTTAGGTGTAAGGTTAGGTTGTATATTTGAGACTCTTCTTCCTTCTTTAGGAAGGCCTGGATGGCTATATATTTCCTTCTTATGACCTCCTTTGCTGCATCCCGGAGGTTTGGGGCTGTCGTGTTTTTATTTTCATTGGCTTCCATGCACTTTTTAATTTCCTCTTTAATTTCTTGGTTAACCCTTTCATTCTTTTTTTTTTTAACGTTTATTTATTTTTGAGACAGAGAGAGACAGAGCATGAACAGGGGAGGGGCAGAGAGAGAGGGAGACACAGAATCTGAAACAGGTTCTAGGCTCTGAGCTGTCAGCACAGAGCCCGACGCGGGGCTCGAACTCACAGACCGTGAGATCATGACCTGAGCCGAAGTCGGACGCTTAACCAACCAAGCCACCCAGGCGCCCCAACCCTTTCATTCTTTAGTAGGATGTTCTTTAATCTGCAAGTATTCATGGTCTTTCCAAATTTTTTCTTGTTGTTGATTTCAAGTTTCATAGTGTTGTGGTCTGAAAATATATGTCAGGTATGGTCTCAATCTTGTTGTACTTGTTGAGGGCTGATTTGTGTCCCAGTATGTGATCTATTCTGGAGAATGTTCCATGTGCGCTCAAGAAGAATGTGTATTCTACTGCTTTAGGGTGAAATAATCTGAATACACCTGTTAAGTCCATCTGGTCCAGTGTGTCTTTCAAAGCCATTGTTCCCTTGTTGATTTTCTGCTTACATGGTCTGTCCATTGTTGTAAGCGGGGTATTGAAGTCCCCTACCATTATGGCATTATTATCAATGAGTTTCTTTGTGTTTTGATCATTGATTTATATATTTGGGTTCTCCCACATTGGGAGAATAAATATTTACAATTGTTAGATCTTCTTGGTGGATAGACCCCTTAATCATGATACAATGCCCTTCTTCATCTTTTATTAACAGTCTTTTTTTTTTTTTAATCTAGTTTGTCTGATAGAAGTATGGCTACTCCAGCTTACTTCTGATGACCATTGCCATGACAGATGGTTCTCCATCCCCTTACTGTCAATCTGCAGGTGTCTTTAGGCCTAAAATGAGTCTCTTGTAAGCAACATATAGATGGGTCTTATTTTCTTATCCATTCTGTCACCTTATATCTTTTGAGGCTGTATGGCCTCTACCAAATGTACTCTAAGCAGCAGACTGGCTTCTCCCTGTGTGCTATATGGATCTGGATCCATCAGACTCACTGCTTCTGGAGATTTGCCCTACTTTTCATCAGAGCACCACCAGGCACTGAACTCCGAAACTTCAGACTCTGCACTCCACTATTTATAGAATCCTGGTGGCATTGAAACCCTCTCCTTTCTCCCCATCAATGGTTTTGGGAAACAGATTTCTTGTTCAGTCCCCTGCGAGTGTTTTCACTCTTTCCCAGCTACTGTCAGTGTGGAGTGTTTTTCTTGCAAGGTCCCGATGTGCTGCACTCTCTTCCTTTCTTTTTCTCTCTTTTCTCTCTGTGAAAGCAGCTCCCTTCCTCTGTGGCTTTTCTCTTCCCCAGTTTTACCAGTTCACACCTCTGCACTGCATACCTGCCAAGTTCTGTGGCTTTTTGTTACATCACTTTCCTAGGTGTGCAAAAATGGTTTGGTGCTGATCTAGTTGCGTTTCAGGAACGAGACAAGCTCAGGATCTCCATGCTGCTCTGCCATCTTAACTCCTCCCTTCTGGAAATCTTATTATATCAGACTTCTAATATATTGATCTTGTAATATATTTGGAAGGGTCCTTTGCTCACTTTAGTCCATGTCTTTGCCTATTCTATTTCTTAGGGGGTATTCTTGATATATTATTCTAAGCCTTGCATTGAATTTTAAAATTTTTATCATTTATAATTCCCATGAACACATTCTTGTTCTCTGAATGCTTCCTGTATAAGATTTTGTTATACTATATGAATGTAATTTTTTTACTTCATCTTTGTATGGATATTAATGGTAGTTTTTAAAATTTTATTTTAAAGTTTTCATCAATTTGCATAACTGTTTCTTCTGACCTGCAGTTTTTTTCCTATCTGTTTTACTCTCTGAATTTCATAATAGATATTTTCCTCAAATGTCTGGTGTTTCTTGCCTGTTTATCTTTAACAAAGGAATATCGAATGCTTACTGGAAAAATCTGTATATGGAGAGGACTTGTTGACTGTGGTCTTTCTTACAGGGTGACCTGATGGGACTTTTATACTGGGAAACAAAATGACTAGTTAGATTCATAGAGTAGAATCTTCCAATCACCTTTCTGGAGGATGTAAACCTAACTGTCATTGGGAGAAGAGGGCTTTCAATATAAGACTCCTGTCCTCAACTGCACTTGAAGTTCCCTGTTCTAGAGACCCTCCTGTTTTGCACTCTCCAGTGAGTGACTCTCTAGGCTTCCCCTTGGGTATCAGAGAGGATCAAGGGATGGGATGGGTAGAGTCGTATCTAGTCCTCCTCTTCCAACTCCATGTTTCCCCTCACTTCCAGAGGCACCTGGTACCACCAGTGGTTGATCTTCTAGTGGTCTTGCACTGAAAAGAGGATTGATTGCTGCCCTGTTTCCTCCCCTACTAGCTTTGGACTAACCTTTCTCCATTCTGTTGACACTTACTACGAATTGATTTGTTTTGCAAACTCCAAAATTTTGTCGTTGAACCTCCCCTGCTCTTTCTCCCTATGGGTTTATGAATTTTTGTTACATCTTTATTGTCATTTTCATGGAAGTTTGGAAGGGACCAGAGGGTTGAATCTGGTATTCTGAATTAAAAAAAAAAAAAAAGCCTTCATTCATTCTTCAATGACTTCCATCTATCTTCTGTCACTAACAACTTGCAAGTTGCCAAATCCAATATTTCTTTTTCTGTCCTCAAATATGTAAGCTCAGCAGCATTTGAAATGATTGACTACAACCTCAGTTTTGAATTTTTTGAAACTCTTTCCTCTCTGGGCTTCTATGGTCCACAAGCTTCTATCTCCAGCCCTCCTGCTCTTCTCCAGACCATCATCTTTCACACAGAGCAAGATGATCTCTTAACTAATTTCCCTGCTTTTTTTCTCACTCCAGTAGCCGATTTTTTTCACAGCAACTAAAGTTTGCTTTTTAAATAAAAAACACATTGCTCCCCTGCCGTTATACTCTTCCAAGGGCTTCCAGATGTTCTTAGAATAAAAAAAACTGTGCTCCTGGATTCAGCCTACAAGACCCTAGATGATCCAGTTCTTGCCTATTTCTCCTGTCTTGTCTACAACTGCTTTTTCTCTGGCTCATTGCACTCGAGTGAGACACTGCAGTTGTCTCTTCTATTTGTCTCATAAGTTTAGTTTGTTCTTTCTTCAGAGCCTATGTTTTCTTTGGATATTTTTCATAACAGTATTTTTATGTTTCTGATCTCAGCTCAAATGACATATTCTCAGAAACCACCCTTTATAAAGTAACTCAATCACTATTGCACCACCCTGTGTATTTCCTTAATAACATTTACCACTACCTGAAATTGTCTTATTTTGTGTGTGAACTTGTCTTTTGTCTCCACTAAAATGGAACCTTCCTGAGGGCAAGGTAGGGAGCAATGAAATTCATATCATGTTAAAATTTAGGTAATTTGGTATACTTACACATAAAATAAAACAACTCTGTATTTTTCAAGAATACTTATATTAAACACAGAATATGTGCCAATGGGGAAAGGCCATGAGCATAGGAATGGAAGGTGTTGAGGAAAAATGGTGAAAAAAAAAGAGAACAACATTAAAAGGGGATTTTGCTTGGACTGATGAAGATAGATACAAATTAAAAAATAAATAAATAACCTTAATGGAAATAATTCTCTGAGTTTACATATTATTTCTTCAAAAGACGTTTTACAGAGACATAGATTTATGTATAAAATTCTATAGTATAAGAATAATGGAACCAAAAAATTAAAAGTACTAATTCACATAGCAAAGAGTAAATTCATGAAACTCTTTACCTAAAGAGTTTATGTAGGTGGAAATTTTGAGTAGATATAAAGTAGTCTCAGTAAAATTGATGGCTGATAAGCTCACGATTGATAAGGAAAGGTAGGATGCTTAGTCTCAAAGATCTTAGAGTCACACAGAATACAATAGCATCTTCTCAAACCTATCTATTGAGTGCTACAACATAGACAGAATACTTCCTTAAATGTTAGCTGTGTATTTGTTTCCATTTAACAGTTTTTTTTTAATTTTAACGTTTTCTTTTAGAATCTCAGTTATCCATTGTGTAAATTATTATGACAGAAGTCTACTCCCCCCTCTCCCCTGCGGTGGATATTTTGAAAATGTCTCCTTTTTTAAAACATAACATTAATTATGAAAAATACTTTGGAAGCATGTATTGACCTCAGAATATTAAATTATTGAAAGCAACTTAAAAATTTTTTTTGAAAGACCAAATACCTTCTACTTATTTGTAAACTCTCTGTTATCTGGAGGGAGCATCATCTCTGCTGTTATTCTATGTTAGAGCGTTTTTATTATTTTATTTTTCCAACAGGGTCTTATTGCCAGCAATAAAAATTAACTCTGGATGACTTTGGTGGAAAAGGAATTTTGTGAAAGGTATTGATAGTTTATAGAGGCATTTAGAACAGTGGAGAGAAGGCTAGAAAAACGGGCGGGATAAAGCAGAGAACACATATTTGAAGTGAACATTATGCTGTAGAACTCAATCTGCTGAGGATACTATTCCCACCTTCACCAAACACCAGATGAATGGTTTGCACCTTGTTCCCCTGACGTTGACACTGCCCACGCTGACACTGGCTGCTGGATGACCCCCTGCTATAGCTGTGACTGTATCTTCAAAGCTACGGCCCCCGCTGCTGCCAGAAGGAATCCCCACAGCCTGCTTCTTTTCTCAACAGTTCCCAGATCAATATCCAGCTGGATGCAGACTGCCCCTGTTCACGTGCCCTGTCCTCAAAGCAATGGAGTCTATGAAAGCGAGTATCTGGCTTTGGGGCTTCTGTACCAGAGGGCAAAAATTCCACAGGCTTAGGAAGGAGTTCAGATGCCAGGAGGCTAAAAAAATGCAAATGACTTTAGTACAAATCCTAGGATTTATAAACTGTAACATGATTTGCATTCTTTCCTCACTATCTTTTCCTTTAAAGTGTAAAGTAAACATATTTAAATGGCTATGTGAGGTGGGACGTGGGTGGCTTAGTGGAGCCCTCAACTCTTGATCTCAGGGTTGTGAGTTCCAGCCCCACCTTAGGAGCAGGGGTTACTTAAAAGTAAAATCTTGGGCACCTGGGTGGCTCAGTCAGTTGAGCATCTTTGGCTCGGGTCATGATCTCGTAGTTCGTGAGTTAGAGCCCCATGTCGGGCTCTGTGCTGACAGCTCAGAGCCTGGAGCCTGCTTTAGATTGTCTCCCTCTCTCTCTCTGCACCCCCCCCCCCCACCCCATGCTCTGTCTGTCTCTCTCTCAAGAGTAAATAAACATTTTTAAAAAATGGCTATGTGTATGATAAATATGAACATACTTCCACTAAAACCATCATATTGTGAACATTCTCATTGGTTTTTGCCTCTTAGGTCAAAATATTATATTTTTAATTTCTGTACTGTACAGAGTTGGATATCATATTCGTGTTTTCTTACAGCAGCAAGTTTTAGCTTGTTTTAGAAAATTAACTTTTTATCAAGATATAATTTATATATGGTAAATTACATAAATCTTAAGGATTTGGTTTGACGAGTTTTGACTTCTAGATATCTTCGCAACCACGCCCCCAAACTATAGAATATTTCTGTCCCATGAGAAAGTGCCACTGTGCCTCCTCCCACTTAAACTTTCAGTGCAGGGAACAACCACTTTCTGATTGCTCTCAGCATGAATGAATTTTGATTTTCCTTCACTTAATATAAATGAGATTGTAAATTATATGTCCTTTTGTGTCCATTTTTTGTTGTTCATTATAATGTTTTTGAGATTCATCCATGAAGTTTTGTGTCTTTTAGTTGCTGAGTAATATACCATGTATGCATACACTACAATTTGTTTATTCATCTTCCACTGGTGGACAATTGTCTTCCAAGTTTTAGGCTACTTTGAGCAAGAGTGCTATAAACATTCAAGTATAAGTCTTTCTGTAAAGGTACGGTTTTACTTCTTAGGTAGACACCTAGGAATGGATTCATAGAATTGTTGAATGTTTGAAAGAGGCTGCCCAATGTTTGCTTTTTTAATGTTTGTGATATTTTACGTTTCCACCAGCACATGAGAGTTCTGCATCCTCACCAACATTTGGTATTTTCAGTCTCTGCTTTTCGGCATTCTAATGAATATAGAATGGAATCTTAAGGTGGTTTTTATTGTTATTTCTCTGATGAGTAATGGACATCTTTTCAAGTCCATATTGAACGATCACATATCTTTTTTGTAAAGTGTTTTCGGTTTCTGTGCATTTTATTGAATAGATTTCTTTATTATTGATTTGTAGAAGATCCTTATATATTAGGAATACAAGTCCTTTGTTAGACATATGTAGTGTATTTTCTTTCAGTCTGAAGTTTGACTAGTTTCTTAATGATATGTTTTAATGTACAGAACTTATTTTTTTTTATTTTTTTAAGTGTTTGTTTATTTTTGAGAGACAGAGTGCAAGCAGAGGAGAGGCAGAGAGGGAGACACAGAATCTGAAGCAGGCTACGAGTTCTGAGCTGTCAGCACAGAATCTGATGGGGGCTCGAACTCTTGGACTATGAGATCATGACCTGAGCTGAAGTCGGATGCTTAACCGACTGAGCCACCCAGGTGTCCCTAGAACTTATTTTTGATGAAGTGTAATTTATCACATTTTGTGTTTAGTGCTTTTTACATTCTAAGAAATCTTTGCCTGCTTCAAGTATGTGAAGCTATAGTTCTCTATTTCTTCTAGATACTTTACTGTTCTAGATTTTATTTTGGGTGAATCTTGAAATAATTTTATATACGGAGTGACATGGAGGTCAAGATTTATTTAATTTTCCATAAAGATATCTAGTTGTTCCACTACCATTTGTGAACTTTCTTTCTCAAAAGAATTGCTCTGGTGCCCTCATTGAAAATGAATGTACTCTGTATATGTGTCTATTTCTAGACTCTGTTTTATTGGTCTACATGTCTTTCCTGGCAATAGTCTATTGCCTGATTATTGTAGTCTATAGTAGGTTTTGAAATCCTGTGGAATAAATTGCTCAACTTTATTATTCTTTTTCAAGATTGTTTTTACTATTCCAGATTCTTTGTATTGATTTTGTACCCTGGACTTGTTTTAGTTCTGTTTTGAAATATTTAATTTGCCAATATTTTGTTAGAGATTTTATGTCTGGGTTCAGGAAAGATATTGTTTTGGAAATTTCTTGTAATGGCTTTGTCGTTTGTTATCTGTTTTTCACTAGTCTCATGAAACCAGGAAGTTGTTTTCTCCTCGTTTTCTGAAAGACATATTATGGACCCAATCTAGGATCACTCACTGCATTTAGTTCTCATATTTCTTTAGTCTCCTTTAGTCTGAAGCAGTTCCACAGTCTTTCCCTGACTTTCACATAGTTCACAGTTTTAGAGTATAAAGAATGTCCATCAGTCTAAGGCATTGTGATATTTCCCAACAGGGCAAGACTCAGGCCATTCATTCTTATCAGGAATAGCAGAGAGATGATACTGTCCTTACGGTATTACATCAGCAGCCCTTCCGTGTTGGTCTTTCCTACCACTGGAGATGTTAACCTTGGTAACCCATTCAAGTTGGTATCCGCCAGATTCCTAAACCATGAGGTCATTATTTTCCCCTTTGTGGGTGGGCTTTGTTAAGAGATACTCCAAGACTATGTAAATGCATAATTCTTTATCTTTAACATCCACTGATGACTCCACTCTGACCCATGTCATCATTCCTTCTACAATACTTGGTTGTTATTATACTGAAAGCAAAAGCTTTCCCTTCTTATTCAGTCCTTCATTCTGGCCTCATGGATTTTTTGCCTCATTCAGTGGGTTATAATCTGATTACTATCATTATTTATCCTGATGCTCTGATTGTCCCAGATTTGGCCATTGAAGTCTCTTCAAGCAACTTCCTATGATGTTGTTAGCATGTCCCCATCATTCTTTAAGCACTTCTGTGCTTTCTGACTCATTTAGTACTTTCTGTGTCCTGCCTTGGAATCAACCATTTCTCCATGGAACTTGGTTCCTTTGTGTGGAGGCATATAGAAACCAATATCTGGGTGCTCGGTGGGCTCATTACTGCTAGGGTATTATTACTTCTTGGCCCTCTCGGAAGACAGAGATATGTTTATATTTCTGTATCATTTAATTATATATCTGTCCACACATCTTTATCTGTTATTGTATATCTATCTCTCAGTTTCAGTCCAATACCTTAGCCTTCTCCATTTCCATTTTTATTAACCCATTCTGTGACCAGGAGAAGCCTGGCTCCCATTATCTTCAATGTATTTCCTGATTAGCTCAATCTCCCTGCAGGTAAGCAGTATCCTGACTATGTCATCACCCTTCTCTGCCTCTGGTCCCATCATCATCTGTTTCTGATCAAATTTTATCTTTTCACTGTAATTGAGAATAGAAGAAATATAGTGAATACATTTTAAAAAGCACAAGTCATTAAGGACAGTTTGATAGTTTTGTAAACATTCTGTGTATAAAAAAAATTGGGAAAACATTTGCAACATGTGTATCTGTTTCCTATTGCAGCTGTAACAAATTACTATAAACTTGGTGATTTAGAACAACACAAATTTATTGCCTTACAGTTCAAGAAATTTGAAATGGGTCTCACTGAGCAAAAGTCAAGCTGTTGGCAGGGCTATGTTCCTTCTGGAAGCTCTAGGAAAGAATCTATTTCCTTGCCTTTTCCAGCCTCTAGAAGCTCTCCACATTCTTTGGTTTGTGAATCCATTCCTTCATCATCAAAGGAAGCAGTGTAGCATTTTCAAATCTCTCTTTGACTCTGATCCCTCCTTTGTCTCTCTCTTCCACTTTTAAGACTCCTTATGATTACATTGAGTCCACTGGATAATCCAGGATTATCTCCGTGTTTTAAGGTCAGTTGATTAGGAAAATTAGTTCCACCTGCAACCTTAATTCCTTTTTGACATATAATATATTCAGAGGTTCTAGGATACTAGGAGGTGAACTTTTTGGGAGGCCATTTTTCTGCCTACCACAATAGAAGATGGACATAAGGTTGACATATTTATATAAGTAACTCTTAGAAATCAATAAAAATAATAATGCTCTATCAGAAAACTTAACAAAGAATATTCATAAGTAGTTAATAAAAGAAAAAGTAGAAATAGTTCAAAACTTTTCAAAAGTTTAATTACACCAGTAATTAAAGAAATGGAAATTACAGAAAATATAGAAGACAAGTTTTCACTAATCAAATTGGCAGAATTTTTTTTTTTTTTTAATTATGGTCAGTGTCTGGGAACAAAGAGAGAAGGACACTCAAGACATTGCTGATGGAAATTCAAAGTGGCATAACCTTTCTGGATGGCAGTTCAGCAATATATATTAATGGCCTTAAAATTTTGCAAACCATTTGACTAAACAATTTTATTTGTCCCAGAATAAAAAGAAAGGTATTTGTAACATATTTTATTATAAGAATATTCATCAGTTTTGTTTAACGAAAGATTGGAAAAATATAAATGCTTACTGGAAGGAAGTTGCTTGAATAAATTTTGATGTATCTATATCACAAAATAGTCTGTGCTTAAGTTTTATAAATAACATTCCTAGTATAAAAATAATGAAAAATATTTTATATCTTTAAAATCATGGCTAGGCCCTTCTCAAATCCAATCCCCTCTCAATAAAAACACCTGCTTTTCTGAATTTTGTGTTCATTTTTCCTTGGGTTTTATTGTGATTTTACTACACATGTATAAATTAATATATGCACATTAAATATTACTGTTTTAGAAATGCATTTATTGAGATGAGAAGAGACCCAGGATATACTGAATGAAAAAAGTCTGTGTAAAAAAACAGCATATTCAGGGGCACCTGGGTGGCTCAGTCTGTTAGGTGTCCGATTTCAGCTCAGGTCATAATCTCACAGTTCATGGGTTCAAGCCCCTCATCGGGCTCTGTGCTGACAGCTCAGAGCCTGGAGCCTGCTTCGGATTGTGTGTCTCCCTCTCTCTCTGCCCTTCCCCCACTCACACTCTGTCTCTGTCTCTCTCTCTCTCTCTCTCAAAAATAAAGACTAAAAAAAAATAAAATTAAAAAAAAAAACAGCATATTCAGGATGATCTAAGTTTTTTTTGTGAGAAAAAGATATATTAAATCTGGAAGGATATATAGCAATGTAACATGGTTAATTCTGGGTGGTAGGTAATATCTGATAATCTGGATATATCGTTTTTACTGATATTTTGTAACTTAGTTAAAACAGTAAAGGTACTTATCATCATCATATAGTTTGAAAAGATTCTTTAAAGATTTTTTTTTAAATGTTTGGCTATCATTGAGACAGAGAGAGAGAGAGAGACAAAGGATGCAAAGCAAGCCCCACACCAACAGTAGAGAGCCTGATGTGGGGCTCAGACTCATGAACTGCGAGATCATGACCTGAGCTGAAGTCAGACACTTAGTTGACCAAGCCACCCAGGCGCCCTTAGAAAACATTATTTAAAAGGTAGTAACATTCTTAATACTTTGTTCGCCTACTGTTCGCCTCTTAACTATGAAAGGGAAACAGTCTCTAGCTGTGCTATAAAAATAAATTACAAGCAGATGGGTAAATCAGATTTTAATTTGTTTAGTGCTTAATACACATGTGTTTGGTTTTAGGGATAAATGGAGAAAAACATTTTCCAACACTTTTATTTCATGTGCATCACTGTGGCAAAGTCTCCTTACCTGTGCCAATGGCACACTAACTGAAGTATCTGCCTGAGATGTGACATGCCTGAAGCCAGAAGGCAAGGAGAATTCACAGTGCGGGCGTCAGGGAGGATTCACTGGAAGACAGGACTGTGAGCCACACTTGGAAAAACAACTTAGACATAGCCAGGCTGACTGCTCTTCAGCTTCCCACCAGTAATCTGGAGTTTATTCTTTGGCTGGGGTGAAGGAGGGTGACCTTTCACCGACTCTTGGGAGCAGGGAGTGGGCCATGGTGAACTCAGAAGCAGAGAAAGCAGAGCTGACCACGGTCCTGGCCTATCAACGGCAGACCTCCAACTCCAGGCTCACACCCAAATGCCCGAACTTTGGCCCTCCCACCTTCCTGACCTATTTTCCTCCGCTTCCCTCTTAATGACTTTTGTAAACTCCCAGGGAAACGGTTACCTCAGAATGTGGGAGGACAGGGACATGGTTGGGAAGGGACACACGAGGGGTGTTGAAGGCACATTTCTGTTTCTGAAGTGGGGTGCACAGGTGTTCATTTTACTATTGTTCTTGAAAATGAAGATTTCTATTTTTATATGGTTTTACGTGTACATGAAGCTTTTCATAGTTAAAAAGAACTAAGGTTCGGTGAAACAAGAAGGAGTATGAGGATGCTGAGGAGGTAAAGGGGGCTGTGAAGGGGGACATACACATCGATCGCAAAGATAATTTGCTTTGCTGACCATTATTTCATTCATATTTTCTCTAAAATGGCCTTGTCTCTAGTTTATCATTGAGCATTGATGATAAATATTTGTTTTTCTGTGTTATAGATTTTGCTAAGGGGGCGCCTGGGTGACTCAGTTGGTTACAGGTCTGATTCTTGATTCCAACTCAGGTCATGATCTCATGGTTTTTGAGTTCGAGCCTTGCACTGGGCCCTGCACTGGTAGTATGAAGCCTACTTGGGATTCTCTCTCTCTCTCTCTCTCTCTCTCTCTCTTAAAATAAATAAAAACTTAAAAAAAAGAGGTTTTGCTAAATATAATGCTTTATGAATTCGATGTGGCACTCACAATACTTTAGAAGAGACTGCCGAATATGAAGGCTGAAGAGCCAAAGCATCGAGCATTGAACAAATGCAGCATAAAAGGATCTGCATTATGCACCAGCCAGAGAGCAAGTGCATTTAATGGAGTTATAAGAGAACCATGGGAATTGTGTATTTATATAAAGTAGAGGTCAAAGGGAGTTGTCACTGCTTCAGCGAAGAAAGGTTTTGTGGAGGGGGCAGGATGGCTGGAGCCATGTGATAGAAGCAAGAGAGTTTGAACTGGAGGGAAGAAAATGTTTCAGGCTTTGAATTATTTCTGGTCCTGTTGCTATTTTGACTCTGATGGCTCAGGAGCTGCCCGCATGGTGATCACCCCAGGCCTGCTGTGGATTGTCCAGGAATGCTCCACTGTGGCTTCCACCTCCTCTCTGGCAGTCCTTTTCCCAAACCACAAAACCCAAATGAATGTGTTTTTCTTCTAAATGGGCATGGCTTTGAATACGAAACCAAAATTTCTGGTTCGAGAAGAGTCAACATTTTGATGGCATTTATATTTCTGGTCTTTATTTTTCAAGCGGAGCGGCAAAGATACGCTCTCCTCCTCCATCTGTGCTGACATCTTTTTATAGTTAACTCAAAAGTGGACACCACAGTGCTCATCATGCTTGTCACCCATTCGTGTCTGCTTGTTATTTTAGATCGGATTCTCTCAGCGATGGAAGCGTGCCTGCCCCTTGGCATTTAACTTCACTTTGTGATAGGAGAAGAGAAAGAGTTAGCAAAGGCCTTCTGAGTCAAGGCTTGGGAAAAATGATTTCAGTTTCCTCTCCCCATCTCTATCTTCTGTTTCCTCTTTTATGCTCTTGTCCCTCCCTTTCCATTGTCCTTCCTCCTCCCGCATGTCCTAAGCTCGTCTTGTTCTTCCACTCTAGCAAAAGGTTTGACATTTGGAAAGACTCTGGTAAGTTCTTCACTCCCACCCTGTTACTTATGACAGGACAATTTTGCCCACACCATCCACAGGATGAAGGACATAATTATAAAGAGAAGTTTAAACCGTTGTTTAAAATTGGCCCCAATGAAGGAGGGAACTTATTTTATTTTGATAGAAATTTTATCCAATCATGGTAGAGGTGAGATGGAATTGTTTTTATATTCCCCTTGTAGAACATGACATTATAAAATTACATGGGGGCACCTGGGTGACTCAGTTGGTTAAGCGTGTGACTTCAGCTCAGGTCATGGTGTCGTGGTTCACAATTTTGAGCCCCGCATTGAGCTCTGTGCTGACAGCTCAAAGCCTGGAGCCTGCTTCGGATCCTGTCCCCATCTCTCTCTGCCTCTCCCCTGCTCATGCTCTCTCCTCTCTCTCTCTCAAGAATAAATAAACATTAAAAAGAATTAAGAAAAAATAAAATCATATGAAGAGAGGACGAAGCCAAATAATGCAGGAAAATTATAACGTCATGTTAGTTAATTAGCAAAACTAGTATGCTATTTTACTGATTTTGTGATGTTTATGATATTTGTCAGCCCCTCAAAGTTTGCTTACTTGTTGAGGTTGAAATTCCGTTTATGGATGTTTACCTTTGGACTCTATGCTCATAATTTTATGTTTGTTTTCATAACAAGAAACCCTTAAATTGTAAAATCTTCAGCATCCACAACACTTAGATCTGCTCTTGGCCCTCAAGAAAATGTGCAATTGCAAATGTGAAAGATGGGCAATAAATGAAGGAAGTTTGTTTCTGTATCAGCACAGGAAGAGAATATGCAGCTTCTCGTAGGCTGTGCTTCTGATGCCTCTGGTTCCGCTTTTTAACCTTCCATTTTCTATTTCCTGCTCTTGTGTGGATCCATTTTTCCAAACAGGCCAGTGTATGTTACACTTATTCTTCTTAGAGCATCAGCCACTCTCCTAATTCAGAACTGTGCTTTTTGATTTACTGGAAACCCGCCCAGTGGGCATTGCCCCTGTGTACACATTTGATATAGTGCTTCCACGAACTGATGTTTAGTAAATATTTAATAGGGTGTGCTCAACTGAATTAGGTCAGCAGCTACGGTGGGAGGGGAATGGTATCTTTTTAAAATACTGGAACAGCTTTGGATGTCGAAAAGTGTTAGAAAGTCTTCCCCTGACAGGGAAGACAGTAGTTACTGCCCTCTTTCTTTTGAGGGACTCTGGAAGCTGTTCCAAATATCCTGAGATATTCCAGTCAAAAGAAGCTTGAGTCTAATGCTGATCTGAAAGCCTAGGGAGAGAGGTATTATAACCCTCCAGCCCATGTACCTCAGAGGGTTTGGAGACTCACCCAGCACGCAGATTGGGTCCAAATCACTGTAAAACATTGAGGGATTTGGTGGTGAAGGGGCATCATTTCTGCAACTTACACTCAAACTTTTCTGGGGCATGGAATGGGGAATGTTTGAGAGATACAGCCAAGACAGTAAAATTTAACATGTGGGAGATCTGGGTGAAAGGAATATGGGAATTTTTAGTAACACTCTTGAAACTTTTCTATATATGTGAAATTATGTAAAAATTAAAAGTTAAAAGAAAACCACTACAACGTACTAAAAACAGAACAAAATAAGAAAATAACAGTGAATCTCCATTTTGACTCTACTTTTCTTCTTAGCATGATGAAAACGCACAAACAATTTGAATAAAAGATCGTCTCCATCTCTCTTTGCCTGGTATATTATGAAAAGCTGGGTGTTACTAAGATTTTCTTAACTTAAATTATTTTAAGTGCCACCTATTTAAGGGAATTGGGACTATGTGTGAATGAAAGAGACTCGAGTGTTTTAAGACTCCATGGACAACTTCACATTTCCAACAGCATAGATACCACAAGCAGTAGCACCCCTCAAGTGTTTTTGAAAAGTGGGTTGAAATTAGGGGCCCTTGGGGGCACCTGGGTGGTTCAATCAGTTGCGCATCCGGCTTTGGCTCAGGTCATGATCTCACGGTTGGTGAGCCGCACGTCGGGCTCCGTGCTGACAGCTCAGAGCCTGGAGCCTGCTTCGGATTCTGTGTCTCCCTCTATCTCTGCCCTCCCTCCCCCCACTCGCACTCTGTCTCTCTCTGTCTCTCAAAAATAAGTAAAACAATAAAAAAATTTAAAAAATTTGAGTCTCTTGCATTCCTGCCTATAGCTTAATTCTTTTGTTGTTATTGTTTCTGCTCTTCCCTGTTTGTATTGCCTAATATTCCATAAATTATATATATTATCTAGATCTTGGATGACAACCTCCATAAAACAAGGTATGTTCCATTGAGGTGGTAAAAGAAATGGTATGAAATCAAGATTTTTCTGCCGAACTGAGCTGGGATTTTTGCACTGGGCTGGAGGTGCAAGGTGTGTGTTTGCTAAGCAAGGGAGAACCTTGACTGGGTTAGGGCTGACCTTCCTGTGGTACAACTCTGAGGACACTGCAGACCAGTGAAGGTGGGCGCAGAAAAGGCAATGAAAGACGTGAAAACATTTTCGTCATGGTAATCCCCACATTCAGACAAGAGGAGGAAACACATTTTCCCTTTGTTTCCCCTTTTCGTGCCTCTTTGTATTTTCTTCATTCTCTCCATGACCTTCTATTTCCAGAACTTAAGATAGGTCTATTTGAACTGTAATTCTGCTATGTTATTTCAAAGAGGTATTTAATTTGCTGCAAAAATCTAAGAGTACGTTAACTATTTGCACCATTTACTACATCTCTTAAAAGATACTTATGTGACAGGCAGTGCCTGGGTGGCTCAGTCTGTTAAGCATCCAACTTCGGCTCAGGTTATGATCTCAAGGTTAGTGAGTTTGAGCCCTGGATCCTCTCTCTCTCTCTCTCTCTCTCTGCCCTTCCCCTGTTTGTGTGCTCTCTCTCTCTCTTTCTCAAAAATAAATAAACATTAAAAAAATACTTATGTAGTTCTAAGCAACTAATTTAGGGGTAACTTTGGGAACAAAGATTGTAAACTAAGAAATGTAAAAAGTAAACTTTTGAATTAAAACAACTTACAGTTTTGCACATACTCTGTGAGCTATGGAAGAGAAACCTTATCTTGGCTGGGAATTGGGAGTCTTGAGTTTCATGTCCCATAGCCAACAGCCTTTGACCGAGGGTGTCCCCAGCAAATCTTTGCTTTCACTGTGCTTGATACAATAGGTCTTTAGGAGCCCATTTTTAGTCTTGTCCAGTCTTTAGTCTGGATAAAAGTTTCTATTCAATTATTTAGGAGCATTTCCATCCCAGTAAAGACACCTGCATTCTGGCTATCTTTAATTTTCAACTTTGAGCTTTATTAGTTTTTCTGGGAAAGAAATAAAAGACATAGAATCTATTTTATTTTATTTTATTTTATTTTATTTTATTTTATTTTATTTTATTTTTTTAGATTTTTAACAATATTTATTTTTGAGAAACAGAGTGCTAGTGGAGGAGGGGCAGAGAGAGAGGAAGACACAGAATCTGAAGCAGGCTCCAGGCTCAGAGTTGTCAGCACAGAGCCCAGTGAGGGACCTGAACTCACAAACTGGAAGATCATGACCTGAACTGAAGTTGGATGTTTAACCAGCTAAGCCACCCAGGCATCCCTAGAATCAATTTTATTTCTTTTTTTTTAAATTTTTTTACATTTATTTATTTTGGAGAGAGAGAGAGAGAGGCAGAGTGTGAGCAGGGGAGGGGCAGAGAGAGAGGGAGACACAGAATCCAAAGTAGGTTCCAGGCTCTGAGCTGTCAGCACAGAGCCCGACATGGGGCTTGAACTCATGAACCATGAGATCATGACCTGAATCAAAGTCAGATGCTTAACTGACTGAGCCACACCCAGGTGCCCCGCTAGAATCACTTTTCTATCTCAGCCAATCACCAGGATCCTTGAGGAGCTTGTTAAGGCATAGATCATCAGGTCCCTACCTGAAAGTCTGGAGTAGACCTTCACTGGCTGTTATCCAAATACATGATGAACCATATTTTGTTTTCCTAATGTCCTTTCTTTCAATAACCTTTTACCTAATTTCTCTCCCTCCAACCTACCATAACAAAGTTGTAGATGAAACAAACATTTGAAGAGAGGAAATCAGGTAACATTTAATGATCATCTATTGTAAGAAATGCAGTGCTAGATGAAATATTGTTTTCAATCCTCCAAACTCTCCCATTTTGCCAACAATGGGAAAGGGCTCAGATAAGTTCAGATCTCAGATAAGCTCAGATCATCTTGCCCAAAGTTCTTCTGATGGTGAGCTAGGATTTGAATTTCGATGAATGTGACTGCTGGAAATGCTGCTACACTTCTGTTTTCTAGGGAGCGTTATACATCCACAACCTATCTTCTCTCTCTGTGGTAGCAATAAAACAAAAGCATATGATAAGCTTGAAATTATGTAAGAACTAAACATGAAATATTCACTATGCTTTATATACCAGAGCAGGAAGAATGAAGACATCTAACTTTTTTTTTTCCTGGTTAACTTTAAAGTGTAGTTCACTACATTCATTGAGTTAAATTAGTTTCTAGAATGTGAAATTAGTTCTGATAATTACTATTGAGCATGCTTGTAGTTTGCTAGATTTTCTCAAAAACAGAAAACAGAATAAAATAAGGAAGCCATCCAGGTAAAACAGAGAGGGAGGCAAACCGTAAGAGACTCTTTAGAGAACAAACTGAGGGTTGCTAGAGGGGTGATGGGTGGCAGGATGGGCTAAATGGATGATGGACATTAAGGAGGGCACTTGTTGGGAAGAGCACTGGGTGTTGCATGTAAGTGATGAATCTAAATTCTACTCCTAAAATCATTATTACACTATATGTTAACTAATTTGGATTTAAATAAAAAATAATTTTAAGAAAAGCCATCTAAATACTGATATTGGGGGACCTAACAATCCCTCTGGAAAGTACCTGAAAAATATGAAACAAAGGTACAGAGTAATGCAATTAGAAAGTGTGTGCCATGGATCAAATGGTCAAACAAGGACTCTCAAAGATCTGAATGGCAAGAAGGAGGTAGCCATTCAACCATCCCTCCAAACTTCTTTGGAGCTAGGGGGATGTTTTCTCCACTTATTTCTTGGTGCTAATTTAGATTGCTGTGAGGGAGGGGGCGGCTGTAGTGGGACTGGTGACCTGAAACACACATGAATCTATGAAAAGTAGAAGGATGCTGGCTAGTGCCTGGGAGGTGGAGTCCAAATTCTAGACTCTTATATTACTCTAAGAGACTCTGTTCTCCACAATGAAAAAGACAAAGGGATGCCTGGGTGGCTCAGTAGGTTAAGTGTCCAACTTCAGCTCAGGTCATGATCTCACAGTTCTTGAGTTCAAGCCCTGCATCATCAGGCTCTCTGCTGTCAGCGTAGAGCCTGCTTCTGATCATCTGTCCCTCTCTCTCTCTTTCTCTCTGCCTCTCCCTTGCTCACACTCTCTCAAAAATAAACTTAAAAAAATTAAAAAGATAACCGAACTAAAAATAGGCAAAAAAATTCAACAGACATTTCTCTAAAGATATACAAATGGGCAATAAAGCACAAGTAAAAAGTTTCAGCATCATTATCTATTAGGGAAATGCCAATCAGAACCACAATGAGGGGCTCCTGGGTGGCTCAGTCGGTTAAGCGTCCGACTTCAACTCAGGTCATGATGTCGCAGTCTGTGAGTTCGAGCCCCGGGTCGGGCCCTGTGCTGACAGCTCAGAGCCTGGAGCCTGCTTCGGATTCTGTGTTTCCCTCTCTCTCTGCCCCTCCCCTGTTCATGCTCTGTCTCTTTCTCTCTGTCAAAAATAAGTAAACATTAAAAAAAAAACAAACCCACAATAAGATACCACTGCCTACCCACCAGAAAGGCTGCAATTAAAATAAAAAAGGAAAATAACAAGGGTTGGAAAAGATGCGGAGAAATTGGAATCTGTATATATTGCTGGTGAGAATGTAAAATGGTGTGGTCACCAAAGCAGTATGAAACGGTTTGGCAATACCTCAAAAAGTTATACATATATTTTCATATGATCCAACAATTCTACTCCTAGGCATATACCCAATAGAATTGAAAACATATTTTCACACACTAAAAATAGTAACATTATAGTAACATTATTCATATTACCTAATAAGTGGAGGCAACCCAAATATCCATCAGCTGACGAATGGATTGAAAAAAATGTGGTATATCCATATAGGAGAATATTATTCAGTCATAACAAGAAATGATATTCTGATATATTTATGGATGAACCTTAAAAACAGTAAGCTTAGTAAAGCAAGCCAGCTGCAAAGACCTCTTATTGGCTGATTTAATTTACATGAACTAGGCAAATCCATAGAGAGATAAAATCGATTAGTGGTTGTCAGGGGCTGGGGAAGGGCTGGGAAGCAAGGAGAATGGGGAATGTCTTTTCATGGTTAAAGTGTCTATTCATCTTTTGGGGGTGATGAAAATGTCCCGGAAGGAGTGGTGATGGTTGTACAACTCTGTAAATATATTAGAAACGACTTTGAAATGGTGAAGTTTATGGTATGTGAATTATGTCTCAATAAGATGTATATTTAAAAAGGCTGTGTTACTCCCCTGGTAGGTAAACGTTGAGGTTGCCATCTATAAATTCAAGTAACTGGGAAGACTGTAATTGTTGAACAAGGAAGATGTCTATTTCCACTAACAAAACAAGTAATTCAAGTTTGTTATTTATTATTATTTGTTATTTATTATTTATTAAAAAGTCATTGAGTCAGTTAAATATAATTCATAAAAAAGTGGAACTTGAAAATCGAGGTGCTCGACTTGGATTAAAGGTCTTTAGTCAACCATTCCTGCCGCACTGTTACTTAAGGGAGTATCTGCAAGCCCAGAGTCAATCAGATCATCACCCTGCAGAATAAATAGATTAACTGGGGATTCTTCATCCTGTTCTCTAAAGAGCAGCTGCAACTACACCAAAGAGGTTAAAAGTCAGTGCTCATCTGATGCTCGGGGATAGCTCGGGAGACGCAGGACTGATGCTGAATGGACCTTAATGTTTAAGAATGCAAGGACTTAAGGAAGAGGGAAGTCTAAATATACAGGGAGTAAAACTCAAATTATGCTGCTTATTCAGGGGGAAAAATGTGTCTACTAGTTTGCTTGTCCATAGGGGTAAGGATAGAGGAATAATAGGAATATGTGGGCTAGATTGAGGACACCCTGAATGCTAGGACAAAGTAGAACCAAACTAAGAGAATTCCACTTTTATCCTGGACTTTCCCTAAATGCTTGAGTGAAGTTGGGTAATTTACTGCACTCTTTGTGTTCTAGGTTCCTTTTCATTATAGGAAAAGAGGCATTGAAGTTGATTTATCTAGAAAGTGTTTTATTTGGGTTAATGTTGTATTTCATGTATTAGTTTCCTATTACCGCTGTATCAAATTACCATAGACTTAGTGGCTTACAGCAACAAAAATTTATTATTTTACAGTTCTAGAGATCAGAAGTCTAAAATCAAGATGCTGGCAGAGCAGCATTTCTCCTGGAGTCTTCAAGAGATGATCTGAGATCTGTTCCCTTGTCTTTCCAGCTTCTAGAGACTGTCTATATTCTAAGGCTCATGGCTCCTTCTTCCATCGTCAAAGGACATCACTGCAACCACTGGTCTCACTGTCACACCTCCTTTTTTGGCTTTGATTCTCCTGCATCCCTCTGATTAGGGCCTTTGGATGACATTGGTGCCACGTGGATAACCAGGATTTTCTTCCCACCTAAAGATCCTTAACCTCATTACATCTGCAAAGATCCTTTTGTCATTTAAGCTAATTTATTCGCAGGTTCTGAGGATTACAATAGGGACATCTCTGGAGGACCATTATTGAGCCTATCACGATCACCGGAAACAGTTTACCAGCATCTCTAAAATACACAGATTTCAAATGGGCTCCTTTCTACACCTCCAGGAGTGGGGCCCAGGAATATGCATTTTGAACAAGACTCTCCAAGTTTATGAATCGCTGCTGTGAGAAATCCATGTCACTGAGGAGTTTTGAGGATAGTATGAGAGTGAAATCAGTAAAACAGCATTTTAATATAAACTTTGAGCTCTTTAAAGTCACGTGAGAGTTGTGTGTAGGGCTACTGAATGTTTGTGTACAGTTGCTTTGTGTGTGTGTGTGTGTGTGTGTGTGTAAATTGCATAGAACTTGGGTCAAAGAAAAACAAAAGGCAGTTGGTTTAGGTGTGATAGTATGGGCAAGCCTGCGTTTCTAGTCTATGAGCTACCCTAGTTATTAAACTCCTTGGCTCCTTGAGAGAATCCTGCTTCAGAATACCTGCATTCCTATGGCATTACCTGCCAGCTGGGAAGCCTTTCAAACCCTGCAGCAAACTGAAAATAGACATGCACTGCTACAGCACCAGGCACACGGAAAGGAATTCAGAACGAAGCTGGTATGTCCTTCCTTCTTCCATCAGGTACTCTCTTTCCACTACTTACCTTCCCGTTTTGCATGTGACAGAGGCTTCTGAGCCTCAAGGCTGAGAATGAAAAGTCCTCGCTTCATGGGTAGTCAGTGGTCAGAAGAAGCTTGTTTGCATGAGATGTGTTTCCCATCTTAACTCGATCGTCTCCTCTAGCGGTGAGTCCACAAAACGAAACATATCGACCAAGATGCCAAGGGGCTTTCTCCTGGAGGCAGGAGGTGGCTCAAGATCTAGTAGGTGGCTCAAGAGAGCCAGGTTTCTGCCGAGTCCACATCTGACACATCAGTTCTCAGCCCCACCCACACATTGGAACCATTTGAGCTTCTTGAAACAAATTACCCTTGGGACCTATTCCTCCTGGAGATTCTGATTTAATTGGTTTGAGAAGGATCCCTGGCATCAGTATCTTTTAAAACTCTCCAAATAGTTCTAATGTGAAGCCAGGTTTGAAAGCCACTGGATAAGGGCATCATAGATGAGTCCAGGTTAGGAAGTGTCTGAAAAATTAGTCATTATCATGTTTTTAAAAAAGGAGTACAGACAAGAATTCTACATTTCGTTATATTCAAAGTTCACTCAATATGTTAAATACATGGCACTTACCTCAATGATAAGAATTAAAAGGGATGTTAGACCTATTCTAATGAGATTTTGTAGGAAGATGTTGGGCTTTGGAGACAGACTCGGGTTTGAATGACTTTTGGTTCTTTCAATTACTAACTAGGAAATGTAAATCACTTAACCCTCCTAAGCTTCAATTTCCTCCGCTGTATAATGTACATAATAATTCCTAATTTATGAATTTGTTTAAAGGAATAAAGGAGACTTAAAAGCTCTGTCATATTATTAAACACACAGTAAATATTATTGTCTTCTTTTTCATACAGAGAAGGATTTTTTAGGCCCCAAACCCTTTGCTGTGTGTCTTTTCTTTAACGATTAATTTTTTTTAACATTTATTCATTTTTTGAGAGACACGGGGGGGGGGAGGGGCAGAGAGAGAGGGAGTCACAGACTCTGAGGCAGGCTCCAGGCTTGGAACTGTCAGCACAGAGCCCGACAGGGGGGCTCAAACTCACAAACCACGAGATCATGACCTGAGCGGAAGTCGGATGCTTAACCGACTGAGCCACCCAGGCGCCCCTGCTGTGTGTATTTTCTAAGTAATACAGTCAACTAGCATAAAATCTGGGGCTAGAACCGATGACTTCTAGTTAGAATCTGGTTCTTTTGCAGAATCACAGTAATGTGGCCAATATGTTATTTAGAAACAGTAACATCTTTCCCCTTAAGGGTTGCTTCTAGATGATGATTACCTGTAATGGCCCAAATCATCATGTCTCCTTTCGCTCCTCTTTCTTTAGCCGTATGATTAAATTTACAAGAGGCGGTTAGTGCAGGCCAAGGCATACCTTATGTGGCAATAACAATAATATGCTTTAGAGCAGATAATAAACATGCTAGTTCAAACTAGAGGAACCTGCTGAGGATGGATCCTCCCTGGCCAGACGACTCACCGGGCTTAAATACGATTCTAGAACTGTATTGTTCAATAAAACAGTCCTAGCCGCATGTAGCTATTTAAATTAAAACGAAAAGGAATTAGATTAAGTAAATCTAAAAATGTACTCAGTTGAACTGTCCACGCTTACAATGCTGACTAGCTGTACGTGACCAGTGGGTACCGCACTGAACAGCATGGATGCGGAACATTTCCATCATCACAGAAAGTTCTATTGGTCAGTGCTGTGTCAGAGGCCCGATTTGTTTCTTTGGATTTTCCACTGTATCTGAATTTATGAGTTTCCCTATTAATAACTGTTTCAGAGCAATAAAGTGAGGAAAAAAATGATGGCGGTGTGATGTGAAAATAAGCTGAGAGAAAGAGCACAGGAAGAAGGGGAAAATAGTTTGTCTTTCTAAACTGACATCTGGCAAGTGACAGTTCGAGCAAGAATAAAGTGTCCCCTAGGTTAGTGAGCAGAAACACCCTGGCCAAAGAGTTCATTATACTGATTCTGAAAGGCTGGGGATAGTACACTGTCTGACACAAAGGTCTGGCAGCCAGCGTGCCTACTGGGCTCCCAGTGGGTTCCCGCGGCAGCTGTCACCATGGTAACGCTCAAGATTGAGGTGGGAGCCTTCAAACGGCTGCTCTCACGCAGTAGCCCCACTCCCCACATCCATCCTGAGTGGCCCTAACCACAGTCTAATTAATCACTGCGAAATCCCCAGAGAGCTCTATGTAAGCACAATTTATTGCAGTAAAAAGTAAGACTCAGAAAGAAATTCAGATATTAAACCTAATCAGCAAATACAACGTTAGGCCTCTTGCTGTTAACCAAAAAAAGAGAAAAAAATCAAAATATAAAGTTCCTTGTTTAGTGATGTTATTGGTAGATATTGGTTATCGGTGCTGTTCACCAATTTCTGTTCTTCCCAGCACGTAGTAGGAGGCATTATCCAACCCCCTCCCCGCCTCCTTTTTTTTTTTTTTTTTTTTTATAATTAACGCATCTTTGTTGGGAATCAGGTGAGACAATAGGAAGTAAAATGCAATTCTAGGTTCTGTCCGTTAGATTTATTTTGACCAGTGCAATGGTAATGGAAGTGACGTGTGTGACTTCTAGCTAGAAACCTTCAAGAAGCAGAGTGTGGTCAGCTACAGTTCCTCCCCGTACAGGCAATGTTTCAGATGGTGAAATCTTCACCAGTCTCCATGCCAGAGCCAGGACAACTTGGAGCGGAGCACCTCGCCCGTTTAAGATGGACCTGAAGTGAGACCAGATTTTAAACCATTGAGATTTAGGGGTTTATTTGCTCTCAACACAGCATCACGTCGAATCCTTTAACTAATACAATGGATGTACTAAAGTAAAAATAAAGAAAAAAAGAACTGAAAGAGTGGATAATCTGATGAGAATGAACAATTCAATGTAAACTTAATTTTAGGATATCTTCATCTATTGTAGGATCAGTTTAAATAAAATAATCAGTTTAATGGTGTTTTTTTTTTTCTTTCCTTCATACCAGTATCTTTTGTCTTGCAAGCAAGATTTATTAGTCTTGGCTTAGATCAATGCAAAAAATTAGCCCTGGACTAGTGACTGAATTGGTTTTCTCAAACTTCTTAATGCCAAATGCACATAAAAACATTTGGTGATACCTATATATAAGGTTGTTTTTAAAAATTTTAATTAAATATTTGTTCTTTTATTTAACTTAATAGCCACATGCATAAACTATGGGAAACGTAGGGGATATATATTTAGTATATTATCTGACATTTTGAATATTACTCCGAGGAGGGGGGGAATCCTGGGGAACAATTTGGAAGACATATATTTTATTTTTGTTATGTTACAGACACTGGTGTTTAACTTTACTAGTTAGCTCATCAGCGTTTCATCATAATTGATTCTGAATGACATGGATGTTAAAAAAAAAAAGCCCAATACATTTTTAAAGATTTAAAATTTGTCACAATTAAAGCTCTGTGCCAAACAAGTTTTTTTTAAAAATTTTTTTTTTTTGACGTTTATTTATTTTTGAGACAGAGAGAGACAGAGCATGAACGGGGGAGGGGCAGAGAGAGAGGGAGACACAGAATCGGAAACAGGCTCCAGGCTCTGAGCCATCAGCCCAGAGCCTGACGCGGGGCTCGAACTCACGGACTGCGAGATCGTGACCTGAGCTGAAGTCGGACGCTCAACAGACTGAGCCACCCAGGCGCCCCCCAAACAAGTTTTTTAACAATGAAATTCAAGACAGCTTTGAACAATGCCAGCCTCCTTATTGTGTCTCCCCAGGAAAGCAGCTCACTTAGATATATCAATTCTGGTGTGTGTGTGTGTGTGTGTGTGTGAGTGTGCTTGTGTGTATATCTCATCTATCACCTCAAAATAGTTTTAAAACTTAGATGTGATACAGAAGTTTAACAGATTAAAAGGTTTAAAGCAGTCATATTATTTTATAATCATAAATCCTAACACTGAACTTTTTAAACAGCCACTGAAGATAAATAAATATAAATTCCGTGGCTGAGATTTCCTTTCGTTTACCTTGATACTCAGAAAATAAAATCTACTTTAGCAGCATTTAAAAAAATGTTTTTTTTTTATTATTTTTTTAATGCAGGCAACTTAGAAGTTAAGCAGGATGCGTCCGTGCGGTATGTCCTTCCACTCATCTTCCGAATCTAAGACGTTCTGCTAGTTGGCCAGTAAGGGGAGCCATCACAAAGTAATTACAGACACATGCCAACCATTTCTCCTAGAATTCAAGTTTGTGAGGGTTTTTTCGAATGCGTATCTTGCTCTTCAGTGAATTTTCTAGGTCATCACTGACCATGCTGGAGAAGCGGCAGGCCACCAACGCCGCAGAAAAGCTCAGATGCTGTGCTGTTTCTTTGGAATCTCTCTTTCCCCAGGTCCCATGCTGTTAGAAAAAGCTTCTATTACATAGGATCCAGGCCAAAGGCTGTGATCTGAGTCCTGCTGATGCTCTAATGTCTGCCCCTGTTCAGGTCTCTTTATTAACTCCTCTCACCCCTCCAATAATAAATGGAAATTACATGTTTCTTTCAAGTCCACCTACCCACTCCTTTCAGGAAAAGCCATTTGTTCCCATGCACCTGAAGCTAATTCTCACTTCCTGCATCTTATCCACTGAACCAACCCTCTGCCTGGCCGCCTCCTCCCAGACCCCCCTAGATGTCATTTTACCCCTTCTGGAGGTCTGAGCTGGTGTGTTTGGGGGCTTGCCCAAAATGAAAGAATTCGAGCATTGAGTTCTCCATGGTATGGTATTGCTGAGTATTGTTTCAGACACCTAAAGACATGAGGGCAAGCGTTTGAGTGTGGCACCTAGCCAAGCATAGTTGTTTCAAGAAAAGTCAATAATGCGTATTACAAACATGTTTTGGTGACCAAACACAGCCTCCCAGCTATAGGTCTCCCCTAGAAAAGTGAGGCAATTATCTCAATCAGTCAAGTGAAAAGGTCTATTTATGCTTCAATTCTCTGGCTAATTCAGGCAAAAGTAAAATTTTCATCTGAATGATCTCAGTAATTGGCTTGCTGCTTTGCTTTACCAGTGAGAACTTGACAAAGAAGCAGGGTACTGACAGGGTGGTGGTAATCATAGGGAACTTGGGCATAGAAAACATCTATGAGAAAGTACATTACTGGAGATTTTGTTGGGAAATTCCAACAAAGATAGCTCCTAACCGTAGGGATGGTAAATATATGTATTCATTTTTTTAAGTTTATTTATTTATTTTAAGAGAGATAGAGACAGCACAAATGGGGGAGAGGCAGAGAGAAATGGAGAGAGAGAATCCCAAGCAGCTGGAAGCGAGGCTCAAACTCAGGAAACTGAGATCACACCCTGAGCTGAAAACAAGAGTTGGATGCTTAACACACTGAGCTACCCAGGCTCCCTTATGTGTTCGTTTTTTAAATCTAAGTTCAGATTTTACATTGATATCTTAACTGCTACATGTCTTCTTTTCCTCCTCCTCCTCCTCCTCCTCCTCCTCCTCCTTCTTCTTCCATGTGATGGGCATGGAGATTTACCACCCAAATTCATATCAGGGCTGACTTATCTCTCTTTTGGGGATGACCTTAGCTGCAGAGAGATGCCTTGCTCAAAAGCACGCCCTACCTGAGGTACTCACATCCAATGACTGATCATGGCAGGGACATAAAGATCTAACATTTTGGGCTCATTACAGAACAACTCCAGTGAGCGATATTGGTTCTGGAGCTCCCTGTGAGTTGGGCTGAGGCTTCGTCAGACCTGCGTCACCATTCAACATATCCCTCTGTTCGATTGCTTTTCATCCTTGCTCCCACAGGTGTTCATACCTAATAAATATCCTGCATGTCAATCTCCATTTTAGAGTCAGCTTCTAGAAAACTCAATCTGACATTTGGTACCAGGAATGGTCCAAAAAATCAGTTAATAAGATGGAGTTTTGGAGTTGCACTTACCCCTTGGCTGGTAATGTGGATTCCTTAACTGATGCTATATGGAGCATAGACATTTCCTTCCTAAAGTAGTAGGCCAATGGGGATGATAGAATGTAAAACAATAGAGGATAGGTGGTGACAGATAAGTGCTAAAAGCAAGGAGGATGCAATTATAATGAGCAACAGAGTTAGACTAGCAGCCGAGAAATCCTGACCCACAGAGAGTTATGGAAACAGTTAATAGAAATTGGTATACCTACAAAGTAGATGGGCAACCAACAGGGGATCTTTTCAGTTTATATCAAGGCATAGCTTCCTTCCACAGGGTGAAAGCAGAAGTGGACCCATTTAACATGACCCGTTGGGGAAAACTGCGCTTTCTACCCTACCATTCTATAGGGTCTGCCAGATTGAAGATCCTGTTCTCAGGGCACACTTTTATTAGGGGGCTAAAGATTCCCACAGTACTTAAGCTCCTGTTGCTGCCTGGGCATTTTGGACAGGGAGAAGAATCACCGTCTTGGTAGAGGTAACCGACCTTGATCATCAAGAAGAGGTAGGGAAGATGTTCTACAATGGGAGCCAGAAGGAATAACCATTTAGATGCCTCTTGGGTCTGGGTCATACCACTAGGTAAGCCACCAAGACCAGAAGAAGTGGTTGCTGAAGCTGAAGAGAATGTAGAATTTATAGTGAAAGATGGAGATGATGAGTATCAGTTCTGGTTCTAAGACCGGCTAGAGTGGCAGGGGCTGTAGTTTATTCCACTAACCAAACTCTTCTAAGTTTTCCAGAATCCTGGAAGACCTGCTTACTGAAATTTAAATGAAGCAGGGGATCTGAGGGATGGAATGTGGAAGACATAGAGCTATGCCAGCTTCAAGGGTTTCTCTTCGAAGAAGGACTTTCCCAGCTTCTGAGAGTGCTCCTCTACTATAGAGTGCCAAGTCACCCCAGAGCACTCCCTTTCTGGGGTGGACTATACCCAGTGACTGATTGCAACTCTCTGTAACGGTCCCGTCATTTTCAGCCCACCAGGCTCATAGGAGCCACTTATGCTCTGTAGCAACCGAGTGCGGGTAGCCGGGCTGGGGCTTTGTCGGGTCTGCATCATAGCTTGATTTCTCCCTCTTCCTGATCTGCTTCCTGCCCCTAGCTTCCACAAGTATTGCTCCCTAATAAACACATGGCTTGCTAACCTCCATCTCAGCATCCATTTCTGGAGAACACAACCTGCAACACCTCTGAAATGTTCCGTCCTCTCCATCATACTCTTTTTTCTCTATATATACAGGTTTCCCCCACTCTCTGAAAGTTCTACGTCATTTCTGTGAAAGACCTATACTAGTATCTGTTTTTGATAACCAAGAGAACTCTGAAGAGGTATTTGATTTTATGAAATGGCAATTACTTCTTCATGTCCTGCCATTCCAGCTTATGAAAGGTTTCATGGGAATGCTCTACTTTCAGATAGCAGGGGAAACCTGTATTCTCCTCTAAACAAACACTTATTCACCAATCTTATATCTTTATTTAAGCTCTGGACTCCTATTTCCTTCTGTCATTTGTTATGTTCATTAAGTATTCCAGGATCAATGCAACGTCCAAGAGGAACATGTCTTCCTTCTTGCTAACTTCTGTAAATGATATATCTATGCTCTTAAATCTTTTCTCTTACTTCACCTACAGTATTTAAACTCATAATCTTGTTACTCTCTCACACCTAAATAGGCTTTGAAATAACTGACCTTTTCTTCACCATAATCACCAAACTTCTATCCTTGTCTGTCTAGAGGGACCCTGTCTGTCTTGTGCACCATTGCCCCCTCATTCTCTAGCACTGGGTTCTGGACAGAGTAGGTCCTCAACAACTATTTTTTGAAGAATAGGAACTGCAATCACTACAGAGATTTTTACTCTGGCATTCCCATCTTCCCAAACCAACTATGTACTGCAACCACTCTGATTCCATGATATTTTTAGATTTTCTTATTTCCCTAAGGATACAAGTCAGATTCTTTGGACTGGTCCTTAGAGCTTTGTAGTATCTGAATTGATTCTCATCTGATTGCTCATTTGTTCCAAAGGTAAATCGTCTGTTCTTAGCAATGTCCCTCTGCTCTGCACAGAAGGGGGTGACTTGGTCCTGACTCAGACTGAACCATAAAGTAGAATCTGGAATGTCTCTTACCAGCTTAAATCTTCCCTCCCCTTAAATCTAACTCCTTCTCCTCTCTTTCAGCCAGCCATCTTCCCCTCATCCGAACTCTTATAAATGCACCCTTCATTATTGTACTGCAAATATATCAGGAAACATTTTAAGTATCTATTATGTTCCAGGCACTAAACTGAAAGCCAAAGATATGGCGAGTAGAGACAAATTTTCTGTTCTCAAGGAGTCCTGTAGAGAGAGTAGGTACATAAATGAGTGCAGTGGGACTTGAAAGGAAATGTCTGCATTGGGTATAAAATAGCAGGTAATCCAGTCTCAGAATCAACAGAAAGGAAGACACATTTGAGTTTTCTCTTGAAAAACAAGCAGACGGTCATTAGAATTATGCTGTCAGGATAGGGCTGTGGGGTGTATGTTCTAGACAAAAAGGGCATGCTGAACAGAGGCAGTGGTGAAAAATGGAGTAGCAGACAAGGTCTAAGCAGTCTGTCTTGTGGGCAGAGGAAGGGTTGAGAAGCAAAGAGAGTTTGATGGGGGTACCTGGTGGCTCAGTCAGTTAAGCAGCCAACCCGATTTCGGCCCAGGTCATGAGCTCAAGCCCCGCACTGTTAGTGCGGAGACTGCTCAGGATCCTCTCTCTCCTCTCTCTCTGCCCCTCCCCTGCTCGTGTTTTTTTTGTTCTCTCTGTCTCAAAATAAATGAACAGGCAATAAAGAGAGAGAGAATTTGATGAGCGAAAAGGGTGGAAACACTTGTTGTACCCAAATTTCAGGCGACCTTGTGTTCACAGTTTGGATTTTATCTGGTGGCAGTGAGGAAGGACGATCACAGGAGATACTTTAAGTAAGGGAGCAACACGATCAAATTTGAGCTTGTATGATGTTCATACAATCACGTATTATTATTGCACTTTCAAAAATATAAATCTAGTGTCCAGAAGTAAGAAAACAAGTCGTTTGAGGACTGTGACTCGCATACAATAGACAAGGAAGGTTCCATTTTCTCTTCGTTCTATTGCCAATAGAAGGTTACCTTAATTCAGCATTACCAAACAGGTAGCATTTATATGCACCTATGTGTACACAAATAGCCTAAACACCAAATCAGACAGATTCTGCTTTAAGCAAAGTGAAACAAAACTACTACCAAACAGGTATATTACAGGATACTACTTACAGGAGACTGGGTTTGTCTTTGTCAAAACATCCTCCCAAATTTCATTTGTTTACACATCATTACTTGATGAAGAAGCTGAATAGTTGAGGAGGAAAAATGTTGTGTGTCTCCACTTAGGGATCAATCAAATAAAAAGTTAACACATCATTGAGATGATAATAATGTAATAGGCCATTCACAGGAACTGGTTTCACACAACCTTCAAGACTGTATCTGTTACACAGAGGGAGGTATTATGTGTTTTGTGACAGCTCAGTATGAAAGAACAAAGGGCTTACATGACATGTAAAAGAATGCAACAGTAGATACAACTTAGAAACCGGTTTTACTCTGCTGCAAACAAATGGACAAGATATTGTACAATATATAATAAAAAGTACAGCATAATACAAGTGCCACTAATAAAAGAAACTTAAGGATAAGACTTAAAAATGCTTATTTGTGATATATATATATATATATACACACTGCAATAAAAAGCCACAATAAATACACGAATTTCCATGTCATTCATAATAAATACTGAAAATATAAATACAGAAGACTACATCTAATATGAATAAATTATTACAACATAAGGTCCAGGTTAAGTTCTGTTGAATATTATTGTAGCTTATTTAATATACCCTTTGGCATCTTTGATGTTATAACTTATACACAAGAGAAATCAATCTAGAAACTGTGTGACACACAATATGACATTTTAGTGTAAAGTGATTGTATGTATGAACTGTTGTTTGATTTTTTTCCCTTTCAACCTTTCTAAGTGATTAAATTGGACATAACAGTAATAAAATGTCTATTGAAATACTGTTGAAGTTGAGTAAAAGTCGTAACAGAAATCAACTAAGAGATAAAACCAATCACAATGTCAAAAAATATGTTACAGTGAGTTTACCTCACTGAGTTTTTAAATTGTTTTTTTGTCAGCAAAAAAACAAAAAACCAAACCAAACCAAAAAACACTCTCAAAAGACTTCCCTTGTGTAAAGACCATTCCCAATGTCCGAATGGTTCAACACAGACTGAAGGATAACACTCAAGTCCTTTGGATTATTTGATCTACCATTACATTCAGCTCACTCGATTTCACCAGAATTTGCAAATGTTCCAAATTTCTATGGCAGCTGGAAAGTGGAGACACAGTTGACATCTACGACTATGATCAAGATAAAGATACTGCAAAAGGTGCCATTTGTCTACGCAACCAATCATACATATATATTTTAAATGGGGAAAATGCATTTTTGACCAATGTCAAATGACCTTTTCCTATCAAATTGATATACCCTGTGACACTGAGGGAAACACATTGAAATAACAAAGTGCCATTTTCTGCATTAACAGGCATTAACCAGTACATATGTATTAATAGTTCTATCTTAAGAGGCTATTACACCAGAAATGCAATAAACTAAAATGAAAGCAGATCAACTTTACTAAGACACAATAAAGGCTGAGGTTCTTAGGAACAGAGTTGTAATCTACAGGTTTTTAATTTTTTAAACTATGTCTGTACTGCAAATGTCTAGCATTTATTTTACATCAAACACTTTTGAAACATGTTTCACAAACTACGCCTCAGACTTATTTCCATAGAGGTGTCTAGAGTCAATTAAAACATGGGCCAAATTATTCAACATTCTTTACATAAACATTCTATAGCTTTTTTTTTTTTTAAAGCAAAAAGGGTTATTTCCCCTAGTAGTTTTTGTGGGGAACAACCACACTGATGTGGCTGTCATTTCACAAGAGCATCCGAGTTGGGGAGATAAGCAGCTGTATCTGGATTGAAAAAAATCCCATGGAGAAAAGAAACATTGGTTTCAGGAGTGCTCCTCATCTTCCAGTTAGTTCTGACTCTGAGTTGGAAACAACTCTGAGCAAACAGAAGATGCTCTGAAAGCTGCAGTGCTTGGGTGCTTGGGTCAAGTGATGTAATCGGGAAAAAAAAAAAAAATCACCCTCCTCCCAGACTCCTCCCTTCGATTTCAGGCCTTGTCAAGGTGACAAACTTTTAATTCAGAATTCTGCTGATCCCTGAGAAGGCAGGCAACTATTGTTTAAATAGCACGGGGACAAAGGCTGGGATCAAATGGTGGCTGAGTAATTCTCTGGAGGCATTTTATGCCACAGCAGACTCTCCAAAACTAGTCACATCTTCCCCAGAAGGAGTGGAAAAGCTTGAGATTCTCATTTGTCATTTTAGGGTAAAGAAAGATTAACAAGAAGGTACTTATTTAGAAGCAAGAAGGTAGAAAATGCTCTCTTATGTAATTGTAACTTCTCAGAAAATTAAGCAAGTCAAGTCATTTGGTCCTAACTCTGATGTCTGTCACTGGGGATCTGAAATAGTCATTTTCTTGACATTATGTCCTGACATTATGGCAATGGTGAACACAGATAAAATAAAAATAAAATAAAAAGAAAAAACAATGACTGTCATATTTGTTGGAGGCAGGTTATATTATTGAGCATTGTCTCAATACTCATATCTGTAGTTTTTAAAAATCTGATTTCTTGGGAGACTTATGGAGTCATCAAATACAGTAATCATCAAAGTAAGGGAAAACCCAATGTCCTTTGAGTCTGCCAGTACAATGGCCCAAATCACCACAACTGTTGCCAGGTGCCTAGCCCACAAAGACTGGCCAAGATATTTTCTTATTGTGAGAAAAACCCAAGAGAACTGGATTGTGTTGCCAAGGAAACCGCTTTCCCTAGAGATGTTAAGAATAGATGGGTATCTATCCTGTGGGGCATGCCTGAATGACAGTCCTCCCTGGAGAGAGATGGATGAGCCAGATGACCTCAGGAGATCTCTTCTAGTCTCAGGACTATAAAATTTGAAGAATACACAAGAATCTCAAACTTTTCATTATTCAGACGCAGTTGGCCATTGTGAGTATCCTTGAAAAGATTAAACTAGTCTAAGATACCCATTTAGCATGACTAGTCCCTAATGAATCAAGATTCAGACCATAACCTTTGGCAGTGGAGGCTATTTGATTATGGCACAAAAAAATTCACTGTGCCAACTACTAAAATGTAAAATCTATCAAGTTCAGATATTATTTGGGTATCATTACATCATCTGAGGATCAACACTTAATTAAAAAAATAATAACCTCAGGCAATTCATTTCTTAGGTTTTGATATTTAGGTTTTCCCTCTTTAGGGGAATTCAGATTTTGGTTTTATTTTATTCCTTCTTTTCCTTTTATATTTAAATACAATTTCAAAGTGGCATATAGATCTTTGAATTTGTTTTAAAGATGGGTGGCTTTCTTTGCAGCTAAGAAGAAAAGCCTGGTGACCGACATAAAAAGGAGAAGCAAAACAAAATTGGATAAATTATGTTAAAGTTGAAAAATTCTACCTAGTTTTTAATAGGTTTCCCATGTAGAGACAACAGCAAAACCATTTTTGGTGGCCACATCCCTGACAAGGGTGTTTGTGGTCTTACCTAGCATGGCAGTAAGACTTGATAAAGATCTCTGGTGACAGAAGCTCCTGGATAATTTTTAAAGAGATATTTTCTAAATCAGTTTCCTTCCAAATACTCATTGATAAATAACTTTTAAGATCCTCCCAAGTCAGATAAAAATATTAGGAGAAAGCCAAAAGCAGAAGGAAAGGGATAGCTAACAAAAAAGTTATTCCAAAATTACAACTAGAAGCATTCAATCAGGTCACATAAATTAACTTAGACACAGGCAAGGCAAATTTCTACCATAAATTTGTCTTTTCCTAAATCCTTTGAATCAATATACATTATCTTAGAATATTTAAATGGCCTCATACATGTCACTAAAATGAGTTATTGAACTGATTTGATTATCACTGTGGTAGTGAGTAATCCAAAGAAAGGAATGACATCATTAGCACATTCAATGCAAATATTGTCCAAAATAAATTCTGTCATATTCTCTTGAAACTTTAGTTCTGCCAGAAACTTATGAGATAAAATAAAATGACACACTAGAGTTGGCTTTTCTTGAATTATAAGCAAGTATAAAGTATCAAAGAAGAAACAATTTTACCCTGTATGTATTTATCACGAGTGAAAGAAAGTAGTCAACGATATGACTTACATTTTTGAAATTACTTCATTTTCCATGAAAGCTACATGTACCTGTATTTACTAAAACTCCAGGCTATATGTTAATTAGATTACAGTAATTGCATATAAAGAATGAACTGTTTTAGGCTTTGAATCTGGTCGTATTCACCTTCCTGCTTCCAATTATTCTGTCTGAATTACCACCGTCAGGCAGCGCGCCAAGTTAGATAGACTGACCCCAAGACCACTCACCAGGCAAAACCCAGGTCATACCAACTTTTGAATGTGAATTTCTGATAAGAAAGAAAACAAACGAACCCCCTCCCCCACTTTCACTGGTTGGTTGGAAGGGGGTCTCATGGTCTAGTATGAAAGCTGAGAGCAGTTGAAGTGAAACTTAGAAGTGACTATTTTAAAAAGTCACATTAAATATGCAGATTTGACAGGTAAAATATTAAAGAGCTCTTTTATTTCCATATTCATCACTTTTGACAATAGTCTGTCAGTCATTTTAATATAAAATGTGTCTAAATCTTAAAAATAGTTTCTTTAGCATATTACAGCTCAGTGCTTTTATTTTTTAAAGCAAGCATCAAATGATTTTTAGATAGGAAGACGTAATCGATGAGGTTGGTGGACAGCCCATATGAACACCAACTGGCCTCTGAGTTTCCACATTGTCACTGTCCCTTCTAGGTTTCAGGCTGCCATCTGCCATCTAGTTTTCTGGTTAAACTTCTAGCTATTCAGCTTTGCTGAAACTTTATGGTTCCTGGGAGACACCACCACTTATTTATTATGCTTATATTCCATTCTCATCCCGCCCTGACACTTTCATAATTTTAGTGGGCTTTTAAATTGCTGATATTCAGTTAAATTAAGTCAATTAAATGCTTTAATGGTACAGAAAACATCTGTTGAGCAGTGGTATTTGTGCAAAGCTGTGGTATTTGGCTTAGGCATATGAGTTACTTGAGCACAAGTTAGCAGATCTCAGAAAGAATAATGTAATCAGAAGTTGCAAATTTGTGTTAGAACTAAGAGTGATTAAGGCTTTAAACTTCCCATGTTGGTTGTGGTAAGAATACATAGCTCTGGTTTCAAACTACAGTCAAGTCTTGCCTTTGAAAGCAAGAAGGTACTTCCCACTCAAGGTTGGTATTTTATACACTGACTACAGTAATGACTCTTCTGTGAGAGAATAAGGAACAGATGTCGTTTTTAGTCCTATCTGGAGAAATGGACGGCTTCATGGTACCTTTTTGAAAAGTAGTCTCTGACTTCTGAGAATGTCCACTTTCCACCTGCTGGCGATGGTTTTGTAACCCCAGCTACAAGTGAGGTGGGTTGAATGACCTCTCTTTTCTACAGGCTATACAAGGCAATACCTTTGGAATTTGGAACTATGGTTTTGCTAATTTTTTAAGCTGTATATAAATAGAAGTAAAAGTGATTGTGTTCCACATCATTGTCTCAAAGTTTTCCTGAAATGTTTCCTGGTTTATGTATGAGTCAACCAGCTCTTGAAACTATCTGGTAGGAGTTTGCTAGTATAAATTTAGTCTCACTTATAGAGACCTAACACCGAAGAAGCAATTAGCTGAAAATCTCTTTTTCATTCGATTCAGTTCTTCTAGCTGAGTCTATTTAATTCAGAAATTTCGGATAGGGGAAGAGGAAAAAAGATCATCCAGTGAGTTGCATTAATTTAGGAAAAAGAAGTATCCTTTTAGTTACAGTTTGCACACAATGAGACAAGAATTGATTTCACTTTTTCTAAGATCACATTATAAAAGCACACGTTAAAAGAATTACAGTGAGGCTTGATTATTTCATGCCACTCCTCTTCGTCATCATGATCTCTTAGAATGTGGAGTGTTTTACCGCCTCTTTTTACCACTTAGAACACTTCTTCTAACAGTCAGCATTCTATAAATATTTGTTGAAAGACAGAGTTGATACTTAGTAAATTCTAAGTATTAAGACCAAAGGATTATAAATTTGTGCAATATCAGAAGTTTGATCAAAGAGCCAATGATGTATCAAACTTCTAGGGAATAAATCATGATGTATTTTCCTGTTTAATGATAACCCAACCAGAATTTTGCCTACAAGTCACCTGTTAGAGTGCAAAAATATAAAGAACCACTTATCATCTCTTTGCTTCTTGATTGTTTTGTGGCCAATGTTTCTATAACTCCTAGTTTTTTTTTTTTTTTGGGGGGGGGAAGGGTTATTGCTGGGCCATATATGTTTGTGAAGATCTTATGACTCTAATAAATATTAATTTCACATTTCATATGTGGCTGGAGCACTGGGAAAATATAGTTTTATCACAAAGAAAAGACTGATTTTTGAAAAGTACCTATATTACCCAACTAACAAAAGACACGAACAAATTTTACTTATGTCTTAATAATCAAGGACTAAGAGATGGGGGGTGGGGAATTTAGGTTAATCCCTTTCAGTGATTCTTTCTCCCAAAGGAAACCTAGGATGACAAAGGAAAGGCAAGCTGCTCCAGCCACTTGATTTGCACATCAATCTGGCCAGGATTATAACTGGGATTTAAGCCCTAATAAAAAGTATAGGGCTGATGCTAAAACAACAGGACCAAAGCACGAAGCTTTGCCATTGGCAGGGAACAACTAAAAAGCTGTGTGTCAAAAAAAAAAAGACAATAATTTGGTTAGATATACTACGGGGGAAATACAACAGCTGAAGGTCAGGTGTCATTGTGTCTTAGTATAAAGATCTTAAGTATCCCAACTGGCTGCATCTAGCTTGATCCCCATTTTAAAAAGCTTAGAAAAAACGGCAGCGCTCTCCTGGCATGTGGGCAGTTTTTGTTGAATAGAAGGGCTATTAATGGAAAAAAAAAGTCAGATGGAACACTGTGCTCTCTCAGCTTTTCTGGGAAAGGAAGTAACAATGAAACGATTCCATCATTAGTATTATACGCAACTTTGACCCAACATTTTCAAACTATAGCTTTACAAATCATCCTCTTTTCTAGACCTTATTTTTAGATCATAAAACCCAATCAGATTCTAGGATGGGAAAAACATACAGCATTCATTACTGGCCATTGCCTAAAATCTCTCATTCTCCAGGGTGTGATATACATCTAGCGTGTGTTTGTGTGAGTGTGTGTATGTGCGTGTGTGCGTGTGCATTTGTGTTATAAGGGAGTGTTTTAATAGGTAATTTGTGTACGTAGTTTGTGGGAGATGTTTAGGGGTTAGGTTATACATATATGTGAATCTGGAATGGAATTCATGCTTGGAAGGTTAATCCTTCTGTGCACAGTGACTTTCAACCCCAATTGGAAAAAATAGGGAGAGAGCTCTGATTTTTTTATTTGTCCGTTTCAAGGTTAAGCATCCTTTTGGAAATGAAGCTACAAAACAGAGACCTAGCCAAACATAAGCAAGTAGGCGTCGACCTTCCAGTGAATATAAAGCTGGACTAAATTAAATATCTATCCTTTCAGAAACTGGACTGACATTCTACCCTTCACCTTTGCCCCACCCAGAGTCACTTTTTCCCCATTCTGCCACAGTCTGTGTTCCAAGAAGCTGACTGCTTCACGGGTAAATCCTTCAAGGGCTTGTAGGGTCCAGCAAATACAGCACGTGTGATTTTTTTTTTTCACATGCCTACATGAAGAACAATAGGCTTTTGTCATTTTTCTTTGGGCCGGTGCTCTTTAGATTGTATTGGTAAAAGAAACAATTTTGGAAATCAAGCACTAAAAAGTGTAACTTTGTAGACAACATGAGATACACTACCGAGATCGGAGCTAAACTCAAACTGATTAGCCCAAAGGGCTTATCATTCAAAAGGAACATCCCTGCCCTCATTACTGCTACTTCCGTAGGGACAAACCCAAAGTTCCTTTAATGTTAGTATGAACGGTTATAAATTTGGCCCTGTGGTGGGGGAGAGAAAGGGCAGGAGCCAACTGCACATTGGAAGAGCTACCAAGTAAACATGTTTTCCCCAAATCAAGTTTTAGTAGAAACTTTTCCATTGGAGGACTTTCTCTAGATCAAACATTTTTAAGTTCAATTAAATAAAATAGTAATTTTTAAGGAATCGAGATCTACAATATATTTATATCCCTATTTCTAAACATCTAAATCTAAAAGACATAAGAATTAGCGATGCAGTCACTGAATAGCAAGGCATGTCCACATTTCAAAGAGGCAGAAAATGTGAAACGGTGTAACAACAGAAGGTCAAAAATATGAAACGGATTTAGCATAGTCATATTGCATTGGGAAAAAAAAAGGTAGAACACACTATTTAGTTACCTAAATTAATGTACAGGAAAACGGGATCTTAGAAGTCCTCCGATGAACCAAGTGCAGATAATCTAAAGGTGGGGAGTGCATGTTTTATTTCTATCTGTCCCCTTTAATAAGAGAACGTGAGGTAATTAGGAAGTATTCAATGCATTCTGGACTGTTCTGCTAATTGTCCCAGGCAAGAGAAATCAAAATGCTTCAGAAAAGTAAGGCCTAGTTGAGTATTTGGGTAGAGGCCCCCCCCTTCAATCGGCTAGTCACTAAAAGGAAATCTCCTTACATACTCATCTTGTAGAGATGGATTGATCACGCTGTAGAAAAGGCTGGTTGCTGAGGATGTGTCTCTTCCATGTTTCCTCTGCCTCCTCTGCTTTTACCGAGTTAGGTCTTCAGAGTGGCGAAGGAAAATAGGTCATTTTCCCTTCGTAAAGTTATCATTGGATGATTCCTCTATATTAATTCTATGAACCTTATAATAGTTACAGATTAAAAAAATTTTTTTCTAAATTTTTCATCTCAAAGAGTTCTCAGTCCCCACCCCTCACAAGGTACCATGAAGGGGCACTAAAGTGCATTTTGATGTAGGGGAGTAGAGTTTAAAGGTGCTGTGTCCAAGCTAAGAACCAAGATGATGCTGTTTTAAAAAGAAAGGCAATTCCTTCCACCTCCATCTCTGGAGTCAACTGAGGGAGGGCAGTGAACTAGACCCTCACCAGAGGATTGTCCTAACTCTTAACTTTAGAGAAAACTGTGTAAGGACCTGCACATATAGACTCATTTATTTGTCCAAAATAGCAAAAATAGGCCTATTTCACCCTTAAGAAAGTATTTGCAAATCTGATCAGTCATGATCATAAAAACGTGAATGGATTCCAGATGCAATCCATGTGGGCATGCTCAGTGGTGCTAACTATGCATCTTCAGCTTAAAAGAACATGCTGCTGTTCATTTTCATCAAAACATGACTCCTAACTACCATAAATAAAATACACATGGAACGATTAACTCTTTTTCTTACAGTAATTACTTTTACATTAAAAAGTCACCGTCATCTTCAGATTTATCGAAAATTAGGACTCTAAATCTTATTATTTCCCAGTCTTAGTCAACAATCTTGCACAGGCCCGATAATCCAGAACTTGAAGCTCTGATCTACACAGCTTGGCAGGTTTCACACAGTTTGACAGGTAGGCAACTGTGAGATATGCTTTTTTTTTTTTTTTTTAATTAGCATTTTCTATCAAAACAGTCTGAAATCTTTTAAAATCCTCACAGAGACTGTATTTGTGCAACGCCACAGTCGTGTGGCCTGAAAGGAGAAAACAAAATACAGTCTGGAAGATTCACCACAGTCCGGGTTTTCTTGGTCCTCAGTTTAAACAACCATGGGCCCAGGAAATCCAATTAAATACAGTGCTTTTAAATAAGAGAAGAGTTGGTCCTAGAATAATTTACGCTACTAAACAGGGACGGTCTCCACCACGGGTGATTTGATGCACTCTTCGTGCAATCTGCTTTTCTCCGCCAGGCTCAAAGAACTTTCAGCGGGGTGCTCGGCAATGTGACTGTCACCATTCAGTGTAGAGACAAACCCTTCCTGGGAGGGGCCTTTCAAGTAGGAGTGAAATTCCACCTGCGGATGACTGGACCTGTGCTCGGGATACAAGCTACTGCAGGGCACGCCGCCGTCACTCTCCGCAGAGGAGCAGCACACGATGACCGAGGGGTTGGTGGCGGGGTAGTGGGAGGGGCCGTAGGCCTCTTCCGCTTGCCGGGCATAGTCCACAAATTGCTCCGGGGTCATGGTGTAAGGCACCAGCGACAGGGTACCGTTCTTAACAGGATCTCTTTCGGCATAGCTGTCGGAGATCTGGTTAGGAGTTCCTGGAATGTGGCTGTCTATTTGGTAATACAGGGTCGACGAGTTGGCATAAAAAGAAGCGTTTTTCGCGTGGCTCTCGTGAACCGCCGTGCCGTCGGAATAGCAGAGGACGGAAGGAAGAGGCACGACTTCCGCATGGGTCCCCAAGCCTTCCACGAAGCTGTCCCCCTTCTCGTCGTCATCGTCGTCGTCGTCGTCGTCCTCCTCCTCCTCTTCCTCCTCCTCCTCCTCCTCGTCTGACTCGCTGGGGGCCAAGCTCTGTGTGCTGGAGTCGGTGACGCCGCTGCAGAAGCTGCTGCCGTCCTCCTCCTCCTCCTCCTCCTCTCCCTGGCAGTCTAGTTCCTCGGCCGACTGCAGGTGCAGCACTGCGGCCTGGGGCTCGGTTTCAATCTCAAAGTTGTCCGCGATGGAATACTCTACGGAGTGCGCGACGGGGCCCATGGAGCTACTGGGAGCGCTTATCTCACCGTGGCAGCCGTTCAGCGCGGGGATTTGCTGCTCTCGGTTTTTCTCCAGTTCAAGTTTCATTATTGTGTGCAAAAAGTGAGTCCGGACACGGATAGGATTAAATTCAATTCTACCTGCTGTGTTACTACATCCTTCTTTAGTGCAGCCACATGGGAAAGACATTCGATCCACCTTGGAAGGAAGAACACAGATTAGCCCCACGGAACTCTTACAAGCCAAATAAAAATCCGGTACCTCCGGGCAACCCCTTCGAATCTGGGATTGCTTAATCCCACTTGTGCCGGAACCAATGACAATGAGACTGCAAAGAGACTTTGCAAAGGGGAAGTGAAGACTTCAAACGTAACAGTTAACCTACAGCTTTAAAACCTATATTCAAGATACAAATGTGCTATGGTTGTTTAAGTGTGGAGTTTTAGTTCATTGACCCAGCCCGTGCTTCCTTCTTTCTCCATTCTCCCCTCCCCTCCTCCCCTCCCTTCTCTCCATCCTTTTATTTTTGCTCCCATTTTTTCCAAGTCCATTCTTTCCCCCAAGCTCCCTTCACTTCTACTGCATGCCGGCTCACATGCCCAGTTTAAACTACACAAACTTACCCCCCTGCATCCCCACCTGCTATTTTTAATCATCTAAATTATATGACATTTTCCATACTAGCCATCCCCCCCTCCTCTTTTGCTTATTATAAAATGAACTCTTTTGCCTGCGGTGTCCAGATTGACACCACTTAGTATCATGCAGCCTGATAATTCATTCTCATTGGTTTTTCTTTTCATTTGTTTGGATCCTTGGTACATGGTGCACAAATGTGTACTGCAGGGCTGTGACAGTCACGCACATTTATGACTGTGACTAGTGGACCCGTGCATTTAGGTCCTGGATTTCCCCCACTCCTCCCCACTCCAGTAGACTATAAGCTTCTTGAGGGAAAGGGATGTTCATGTAATCAATATCCCAGAATGAGAGACACTGGACTCTGCCGCCTAAGTGTTTGCATTCAGTGAGCGTCACTGGACCGAACTCGGTCAGTCAGGTGATAGGCGGAGTCATCAGCAGTCCAAGGGCACTCCTAAGATATTACCAATTAACCTATATGCTGATCAGAGCACAGGCACCCAGAAGAATTTGCCCTGCTTGCCCCTTCTCCAGGTGCAGGGAATCTCCTTTACTACAGAGGAGAAGGCAGGCTCTAGCAGTCAACCTGGATTCAGTAAAAACTAGAGGCAGAGGTCAGAGCCAGATTCTATAGCTTTTTCTTACTCATGAATTTCTTCTCTATTAATCCACCTTAAGCAACTGTTTAGCTGATGACAACTATCCTCTCTTTTTGCCTGCCAGAGTGGCTGTTCTTATCAAAAAAGCCAAGTTTCCTCATAAAATAAAGACAACTAACTAATCATGGGGCATCAATGGTATAGATGTATGGGAACTTGAGAATCTAGTCCAGGGGTTGGTAAAGTCTTCTTTTGCATCTTTTCTTTTCTCTTCTTTCCTTTTCTTTTTTCTTTCCTTTCCTTTCCCTTTTCCTTTCCTTTCCTCTCCTCTCCTTTCCTTCCTTCCCTCCCTTCCCTTCTTCTTTCCCTCCTTTCTTCCTTTCCTTTTTTCCTTTCTTGCCTCCTTCCTTCCTTCCTTCTTTCCTCCCTCCCTCTTTCCTTCTTTTCTTCCTTCCTTCCTCTCTCTCCCATTCTTTCCCCCCTCCTTCCATTCTTTTCTTTCTCTTTCTTTCTTTCCTTTCCTTCCTTCCTACCTTCCTTCCTTCCTTTTCTTCTTTCTTTCTTTCTTCTCTTTCTTTCTCTCTCTCCCTCTTTCTTTCTTTCTCTTCCCCCTTTTTAATAAAGGGCGAGAATAAATTATCTTAGGCTTTGTTGGCCATAAAGTGTCTCTGGCAACTATTCACTGTTGCTGTAAAAACATGAAAACAGTCATGGACAACACCAAAACAAACAAAGAAACACAAAGTGACCAGGCTTCACTAAAATGTTACTTATACAAACAGGTGTGGCAGGCCCGATTTGGCCTGTGAACTATATAGTTTGCCAAACTCTGATCTAGTCCAGCCCTTTCACTTGGGACGAGGAAACCGAGCCCAGAAAGTTTACCTGACTTGGCAATTTCACAAAGCTGGCAAAAAGCAGAGCCAGGAGTAGAACTCCGTTTTCTTAAGTCCCAGTCTTGTAATTTTTCCACCAATGTATGCTGCCTCTCACCTACCACCATTTGATACCCCATAGTTGGATCAGAAAATACAAACTCAAATGTCAGAGATGTCATGATCAGAGTGCTTGCGAAAACCCACAATAAGCTTAGTGCAATAAATGAATCCAGGAGGAAATAATTCTGATCGACTTAGCTACGGTCGATCTCACATTGTGTTTTATACGTGTCAGCATCTTATGTATACCCATAAATGTCCCTGAATTAGTTTTTCTCCCTTGAACCATATGTCTTGCCTTGTCCCAAAGTTTTTTTCTATATGTGAGAAACTTCATTGTCTGTCACATGGGGGGTGGTGTATAATGTCCCATCTTTGGAGTCCTTGAAATCCAAGTCCTTACCTGGCACTTAATGCCTGCCAGGCTGCAGGTACACGTTTCTGGATCACAGAACACTCGGCAGTCACAGCCACAGTCCTCCCTCGATAGACGGATGGCGCGCAGCTCATGCTTTTCTTCCACATCAATCTTTTTCACCCCAGAGGCCCGCAGCAGTGCTCTCCGTTTTTTTGTTGGCAGGGGTTGTAGAAAGAAGTACTCATCTACCTCCGTGTTGTCTAAATCAATATCATCATCAGAAATGTCATCCACTGTAAGAGTGCTAGCTTCTTCAGATTCCACTGTGCCATTCTTGGTCATCTAGAAATACAAAGCAGCAAATAGACTTAGCATCGGCAGGGGCTCAACTCCCTACTTTTACACTTGATAAGAATAAAACTATTATAATTCTTTTAATGTTTACCTATTTTTGAGAGACATAGAGTGTGAGCAGCAGAAGGGGCAGAGAGGGAGACACAGAATAAGAAGCAGGCTCCAGGCTCTGAGCTGTCAGCACAGAGCCCGAGGCAGGGTTCAAGCCCACGAACCATGAGATCATGACCTGAGCCGAAGTCGGACGCTTAACTGACTGAGCCACCCAGGTGCCCCAAGAATAAAACTAGTATAAAACATCATGTCTCCGTAATCCATAAATGTTTGTGGGTCATATTATTTCCTTTTATTTTTCTCTTTAGAGAAGTCACAGGAAAGAAAAAGGAAGACATCCAAATGATAGGCTTTTAAATGTACTGGTAACAGAAGACTTAATTGGAACTTTTAACCTCCTAATGTAAGGAGCTATAGTTGTTAGAGTTTTTAGCCAGTACGATGTGAAAAAGACCAAAGGTTACAGAGGCTCATCAGTGAAAGCTATCTTTAGACTCGGTTCGTGATGGACAGCTCTGATGGTGGAATAAATGTGTCCTTGTTCAGAGGTGATAGCATCTTAGTGGAAGCCACTGCCACCTAAATCAGCAAACGTGTCCTTGAAATAACGACTCTGTCTTTTGGGCACCAGCAAAACCATGAACTAGGAAATAACATTGTGCTGCACTGTGCTATTGGGATTCCAAACATGGTCACTCTACAGAACATTCCAAGAATGAGGGCTTGATATGAAGTCATCAGTCAGGTCAGCATGCTATCCAAAAGACAAGGAGCAGAGGGCAGTGCCGGCAGGCTCTCGCCAATGGGCAACTGAAACAATAAACTTGGCCCTCAAAGGAGTTCATGTGAACCCATGCCCAAAGCAATACCTTCTGCATCATAGCTCATGTGGACAGCTATGTCTCTTATACCCATAACTATTCTGCTTCTATTAATATGTCCGTTCTAAATGAATTTCATCCATCAGTAAACCCTGAATCAGTATTTCACTTCTCACTGTTATATCAGCACACTGAGATTCCTTCATAAAGAAGCACTTAGAAACAGACGTTTTTCTCTGAATAGGAGCAAGAAACATATCCTGAGAAACAGCACAGGAATAAATGTAGAAGCTCTGTAAGGGCTTATTTTAAATATAGAGGCTATTTTGATTCTTTAATTTTTAAATTTGTTACTTCATAAACTTCATTAATTGTAATCATCACCATGCTATTCTTTATCTTAACAACAGTTCATTTATTACACAGTTAAAATACTCTGGTGACATCAGACATCATTCTCTTGTCTTCATAGGAAAAATTCCAACGTTTAGATAAAAATATTTATTATTGACCAAAAATCACAAACCGGAAAACTCTGAATACAATAAAACATTGGTTTGTGAGCATAATTCATTCCGGAAACATGCTTATAATACAAAGCACTTGATAACAAAGCGAACTTCAAGAACCACTGGCTCAGGTGTGGTCATGTGATGTCCAGCGTCACGTACTATTCGTATTGCAAGACATGCCTCATTCATCAAGTTAAGATTTATTAAAAACGTCTGCTCGTCTTGCACAACATTTGTAGAACAAGTTACTCTAAAACAGGTAGAAGACTGGTCTTTGCCCTCAAGAAGAGGAAACAACCCAGTAGCAAGTAGGTATTAAAGTCTATTACAGTGGGTCTCTAAACTGCGTTTTTAAAAGCCACTAATTATATTTTTCTGAATAATTCAGAGCTTAAATCTGTGTTCTTGCAAAGATGGGCCTCCCCCTTTATTGGGTTTTGTTTCTCAGTGTGATCTGCAATGCATTTCCTTTGTTGGCATTTCTTTATGTGTGTCTTGGTTAAGCTGTTTCCATGTTTCTGTAATGTGCTGTACTAGGATGTTACTCTGACTGATTGCTATTATCATTTTTGTTAATTCTTATTTGCTAACAGAAACAGCTTTCTTCTGTGAAGATCTGATTTTTCTAGGAGATTCAAATGCGTAATTACCTAGCACATACTCAATCTTCTGTGATAGGTAAAGCTGTATTAACAAACAAGAGGCATTACTTTTCCCATCTTGTCACCTTGTGTCATTTAGATTTGTTTTCACTAATTCTTGGCCTATATGAACCTTATCAAGATTTGACTCCACAGCCCATGGAGAACACCCAGGACTTGGTTAACGTGACTCATTTAATATTTCCTTCCTATTTAATCTCTGTGTTCTTAAATTATGCTCCCTTGTGTAAGTGGTTAACATCAAAAAATAATGAAAACACTTTCATTTTATATCAACAGAGTTTGATTTTTTAAAAATATAAATGGCTGCTAACATATCAATGAAAACTGTTCGGGGAACATGAATTACCAGTTGGAATCTAAAAATTTTAAAAAATCAAACTATAGATGATGATTATTCCAAATAGAAGTGCTCTTAGAAATATGATCTGTGTCTCTTATTCCTATATATTTAAACTACAATAAAGAATTTCATTTCAAGATAAAAATTCAATTAAGAATCTAAAACCTCTTCACACAGAGCTACATACTGTTTTCACTTTTGTTGAGGAACCCACAGGGGCCCTAATCCAGATTTCAAAATATCATTTTTTTTATTAAATTTTTTTTTTCTTAATGTTTATTTACTTTTAAGAGAGAGAAAGACAAAGTATGAGCAGGGGAGGGGCAGAGAGAGAGGGAGACACAGAATCCGAAGCAGGCTCCAGGCTCCAAGCTGTCAGCACAGTGCCGGACGCGGGGCTCGAACTCAAGGACTGTGCGATCATGACCTGAGTCAAAGCCGGACGCTTAACTGACTGAGCCACCCAGGCGTCCCTCAAAGTATCATTTTAATGTTGAAGTGATCTGGCAAGGTTTTCTCCTCACCTCCCCACTGTCATCTCTGCCATTTCTCTTTAAAAATTTTTAATGTTTATTTATTTTTGAGAGAGAGAGGAAGAGAGACAGAGTGTGAGTGGGGGACGGGCAGAGAGAGAGAGGGAGACACAGAATCTGAAGCAGGCTCCAGGTTCTGAGCTGTCAGCACAGAGCCCAACGTGGGGCTCGAACTCACAAACTGTAAGATCATGACCTGGGCCAAACTTGGATGCTTAACCAACTGAGCCAGCCAGGTGCCCATCTCTGCCATTTCTTTTTTTTTTTTTAATTTAAAAAAAAATTTTTTTTAACGTTTATTTATTTTTGAGACAGAGAGAGACACAGCATGAACGGGGGAGGGGCAGAGAGAGAGGGAGACACAGAATCGGAAGCAGGCTCCAGGCTCTGAGCCATCAGCCCAGAGCCCGATGCGGGGCTCGAACTCGCGGACCGCGAGATTGTGACCTGAGCTGAAGTCGGACGCTTAAACGACTGAGCCACCCAGGCGCTCCCCATCTCTGCCATTTCTAATGAAGGTTGGAAATACTCAAGTTCATCCTAGTCAGTTGCCTTCTCTCCCCTTCCTCACAGTTTCTGGTGTGGTATGTAGTCATTGAGAGACACTCTGCTTCCCCAGCCCCTCTTGCACTCTTATTCATTTGCTCCTTTAAAACCCAGGCCAAACCTACTGAGTTTAAATGCTCTTTAAAATCCATATATTACAGTGGCACTGGGGTGGCTCAATCAGTTAAGTGACTGACTCTTGATTTCAGCTCAGGGCATGATGTCATGGTTCGTGAGGTTGGGCCCCATGTTGGGCGCATGTGAACAGCACAGAGCCTGCTTGGGATTCTCTCTCTTCCTCTCTCTCTGTCCCTCCCCCACTTGTGCTTGCTCGCTCACTCTCTCTCTCAAAATGAATAAATAAACTTAAAAAAAAAACGAATAAATTCTGGAGATATAATGTACAGCATGATGACTGTGGCTCACAAAACTGTGCTACACACTTGAAAGTTGCTGAGAGTACATTTTAAATGTTCCCATCATGAAAAAGAAATGGTAATTATGTGATATGATGGAAATATCAGTTAATGCTGATTGAACAGCATTGTTCATTGAAACTATTGAACAACAATAGCTTCAAAGGTGTGAGATGGGACAGAGCATGGTCCTTTTATTGGCCTGCAAATTATCCAGATGAGCGAATTTGTACAGGATCACTTCCTGTCTTGGTCCATAAGCAAAGAACAAAAAGTAAATAAACTGTAGGCATCTAGAGAATAGCTCCTGTATTCTGGCTTTGTCACTTTACAGGTGATAAGTAAGACTTAACTCATGATTCGATTAAATGATCTTTACCTTATTTTAGATTTATCCTACATTTGTGTGCATTTTTTTGTATGATATTAGAAGAATCTCAAGGCCAAGGACTTGGGTGTGTGAGTGTGTGTTTGCTTGCTTTGTTCCAAGAATGATAATTAAAATGAGACTTAAATCTTGAGTCACCATGTAACTTGTCCAGACTTATTCTACAATTGTAAGGACTATAACTTTCTTTAAAGAGACAGAATTTAAACATATCAATTTTACAAAGCTGTCTGATTTGTACTGATAAATATGAACAAATAGTTCGCAAAGCCCAGTAGAGTAAAACCCTTGCCCATCTAAATACACATACAGGATGGGATACATAACTGTCAGAATCAGTGGAATGATTCTCAGACTGCTTTAGGTCAAGTATAGGAAAAGGGGGGCTCAAGTGAAAGTCAGCATTCAATTCCCTACCTTTTTTTTTGTCATGTCATGTAGTGAATGAATTCCACCATAAATTCCAATGAGATGAAACTTTGGGTGGATTAAGTTCCTGAAAAAACTAATTCAATGCAAAGTGAATATGGAGAGGGAAATAGTACTGAAAATGTGGATTGACTTAAATGCTAAAAACAAAACAAAACCCCACAAAAATGAAAACACTTCCTTTTCGCAGTCAAAAGGTACTTTTAGTAAGAAAGAGTTATTACAAAGTTATTAACACATGTAAAAATGACAGTGGAAAGAAATAAGGTGAAAAAAAATTCAATTCCATAAACACTGATTACTGCCTATTATAGTGATGATAATGATGTTGAGTATGACCAACACAACCATATAATGAAAACCAGTCATTGGGCTCCATACTTTATATAGATTATCTCACCTAATTTGTACAACAATTTTATGAAGTATTTTTTTTTTAATAGTTGAGAAAGCTGAAGCCTTGAGAAGATAATTTGACAGAGTCTAGCTTATTAGTGATTGTATTGAGAATCAAACTCAGGTCTATTTGACCTCAAAGGAAAAGCCAGGCTTTCAAGACAGTTTAGAGTAAACATTCTTCGAGGAATAGTGAAATCTTATACAGAAGGGAAAAAAAGATATGGTTGCAGCCACATTCCAAGAGCCGGTCTCAGTGCTGTGGCATAGCAGACGAAAGAGCAGTACAAGCTTCCTTAGATTTAGCTCATTCAGAAATGAAAAATATGATTCAGACACAGAGAATAAGAGCTCGGAAAAGAAGAAAACAGGAAACAAGCTGAAACTATAGCATTTCTTTTGGGTACCTATTTTGTGAGCATGTGGTGGTGGACTTTCTTTTCTTTTTTCAAGTTTATTTATTCATTTCGAGAGAGACAGAGCAAGCAGGAGAGGGGCAGAGAGAGAGGGAGAGGGAGAATCCCAAGCAGGCTCCACACTGCCAGCACGGAACCTGACACAGGGCTTGAACTCATGAAATGTGAGATCATGACCTGGGCCCAAACCGAGTCAGATGCTTAACCAACTGAGCTAACCAGCCCCTGCCCCTTAGTGGTAGACTTTCTAATGGAAATGCCAGCAGAAGCAGCTAACATATCAGTCTTGATTATCTCAGCTGACTTTTAATTCATTAACTCTGGCCTGAATTTAATCAGCATAGTATGCTGCCCAATTTTGTATTAATATATTATTTTTGGTGATTAGTTTCATGTGTATCTCCCCCATCACAATGTGCACACAATGAGAGAGACCAAGTCTGTCTTGTTCACCACTGTACCCCAAGCACTTTGTTAACTGCAGTTCCACGGTAATTGATAAAGAAATATTTTTGAATGAATGAATGAATGAATGCTTAATCATTATGCTACACTGCCAGCCATTGTACTAGGTGTCAGGATTTACAGATGTATGAGAGTTCTGCCATCTAGAGCTTCCAGCCTGGTGGAGAGATGATCATCCAATAAATAAGATACAGTGTGGGAAGGGCAACAAAATACATGTGCAAGTTACAGAAGTAGCAGGGAGGAGGAAATGATAGACAACTAAAAGGAAAGGTAGATACAAAGGCACAAAGAAGAATTATTTAGCTCCTATTCTGATTCCATAGTCTCTATCAAGGAGAAGACCTTCAAACCAGAAGGGAGATCAGATATGTTAGCAAGGATTTAACATATAAAAAAGAGATGGGGGGGCTCCTGGGTGGCTCAGTTGGTTGAGTATCTGAATCTTGGTTTTCAGCTCAGGTCATGATCCCAGGGTTGTGGGATTGAGCCCCACATAGGGCTCTCTGCTGAGAATGGAACCTGCTTAAGATTCTCTCTCTTCCTCTGCCCTTCTCCTCTGCTCATGCTTTCTCCCTCTCTCTAAAATAAAATAAATAAAATAAAATAAAATAAAATAAGAGAAGGGGGGACAGTGAGATAGTACTCAGCTGTTTTATGTAAGCATGCCCAGGTCCAGGCCATTCATGCTATGGAGCAATGAAAAAGCTTAAAGCTATGGTTGCTCAGTCTAATATGTGTGAAGAGCTATGGGGAAAGGAAACAAAAGATGATCAAAATGGGAGTGAATTGTTTAAAAAAAAGCTAATTCTAGGTAATATTCTAGAAAGGATTATTTAAACAGATGGTTTCTGTACATCTGAAGAAAAAGAGCAGTGCAGTGACTACTAGAGTCATCGCTTGGGTTCACTAACGAGAGAATGTCCATTTGTCAAATTAAACTCCATTCAAAATCTCAAGCTATAAAATAGATGAAAGCTGGAGTGAGATACAGAGTCCTGACCCCATGGAACCCAACTGGAATACCACTGATCTCGTTTTGAGTTTCTTGGACAAAGTTTTTTATGTTCTACACATGGAAGGACAAAATGTGAACTCATTAATAAGAGTATGGTTAGATACATGAATTTTTAGTTATCTGAGAAGTTGAAAATGTCTCTAATAACAGTTATGCTTAGCTCTTTTGGACACCAGTGAGGCTGGGAATGAGGGATGTGCCACATATACCAACAAGTTTCAGGTGGAGTTCATTGTGGCATGAAGGGGAAACTCCCTCCTTTCCTCTTGAGGATCACTACTCTGAGAGAATACCCTGAACTGGACTTTGTCTTGTTAAATATAATTTTTAAGTCATACCTTTTTTTAATTTTATTTTTTATTTTTTAAAATTTACATCCAAATTAGTTAGCATATAGTGAAACAATGATTTCAGGAGTAGATTCCTTAATGCCCTTTACCCATTTAGCCTATGCTGCCTCCCACAACTCCTCCCATAACCCTCAGTTTGTTCTCCATATTTATGAGTCTCTTACGCTTTGTCCCCCTCCCTGTTTTCATATTATTTTTGTTTCCCTTCCCTTATGTTCATCAAGTGAAGTCATATGATATTCGTCTTTCTCTGACTGACTAATTTCACTTAGCACAATACCCTCCAGTTCCACCCACGTAGTTGCAAATGGCAAGATTTCATTCTTTTCGATTGCCGAGTAATACTCCATTGTATATATATACCACATCTTCTTTATCCACTCATCCATTGATGGGCATTTGGGCTCTTTCCATACTTTGGCTATTGTTGATAGTGCTGCTATAAACAGGGGGTGCATATGTCCCTTTGAAACAGCACACCTTTGGATGCCTAGTAGTGCAATTGCTGGGTTGTAGGGTAGTTCTATTTTTAGTTTTTTGAGGAACCTCCATACTGTTTTCCAGAGTGGCTGCACCAGCTTGCATTCCCATTAAGTCATATCTTGAATGAAGACTAAGGGGTAGGCTTATCACATTTGAGTATGACAAGATGAAGTTTATTCAAATTAAAGAACAAACTTCATTGATCACAGGTCATGTTCAGCACTAAAGAGAATTCTTGCCCTGGAGATGTATAAAGTTTCGATTTACAGGATGAAGCTGAATTGATTTACCTGGGCTTTGTTTGTCTGCTTGCTTTTTGTTGCTCTTTTATTTACTATCAGTTTAATATGAACAAATTGATCAAGGTCTAAAAAGCTACTGTATCTTTTAGTGTATTCTCAGGGATAGGGCATCCCCAACTTGGGAGAGGATATTATAATACATTCCTATACACCAGATAGATCCCATCTGGAGTACAATGTCCAGATCAAGTACCATATTTTGAGGTAGACATTAACAAATAGCATTATATCCAGGAGAACTTAACCGAGCTGATAAAAGGTCTGAAATCCATGCCCTAGGAGGATTAGTAGAAAGAACTAAGGATGTTTAATCCTATAGAACTGAAACACAAGGAACCCACATAGCCTACTGTCAAACATTTGCATATTCATCACTACTGCTTTCAAACACTTGGAGTTTAGAGAACAGGGACAGGATTTATTCTGTGTGCCTGGAGGGCAGAATTAGGGTGAAAAGATAGAGTTAGATGGGAGCATACTGGTCAATGTAAAGAAGAACTTTCTAACAATTATAGCTGGATAAATAGAATTGGTTATCTCAAAAAGCAGTGTGCTCTGGGCATCAAAGATGTGGAGTAAGTGGCTTTGTACTGGACATATACTTGATAGAAAGAATTTTTGGTTTTGCGGTATGAGTTGGATAGACAAGGTAGTCACTAATTCTCTGGCAAACTAAAGAGAAATATTCATGTTATTTTGATATTCAGTCAAATCCTATAGTATAATTCTTCTGCTCATTAGTTGCTAACAGCAGGTGGCAAAATGGAACCAATTTAATTATGCCCCCAAAGAACCAGGAAGATGTGATTACTGTCTCAGCCTATAAGAAATTCAACAACCTGGATTCACAATGTGTCTGTGGCTTTTGTACCACCACAAAAATCACCAGAAAGGAGGATAATATCAACATACAAGACACATAAACTTTCATATGTTCCATTATCCCCCTTTCTGGTTTAGGTCAACATTGCTTCTTCTAGTGGTGGCTATTAAGCCAAATGAATCCAGCAGTGTGCTGGTAGATATTTAACAATGATGTCTCTGGGGAGAAAAAAAAAGTTCTAATATGTTGTGTTTGTCAAGTCCCATGGTGTAAATAGTCTCATCATGGCTGATTTTAAACTACTATTGGGAAGATATATGCACAATACACCTCAGTGAGCAACTTTTGTGGCTCTAGCACACCACTGGATGCATTCCATAGTTTGATAAGGAGAATCTGTTAAATCGATTACTCCTGAACCAGAGGATCAATGTGTATTGCACAAGAATATAAAGATTTGATTACATATGCTTAATTGTTCCATTAAAGTTAAAATATCAGCAGTATTTTAAGAGAACATATTCTTTAATGTATTGCATTTGCCCAGAGCTGAAGCCCAGTCTGTCAGTCTCCATCACTTTGGTTAGGTATATTTTTTCTGTACTTGTTAAAATAGGTTGTGCACATGACACAACAGGTGTTTGGCAGGTATCAAAGTTTTTCATTTGGTGTTGGAGCAGGGCTCCATTTAAGGATACATTCTGGAAGCACTGGCACTAAGTATGCTCTTGAGCAAGTTCTATGGAGTCCAACAGTGAAGTTCCATAAGGATAAATGGAGTTAAAATATACCATGGCCAGCAGACTCTGACTCATCTAATAGAGAACTATAGAACCAGGATGTGGTTAAAGACATATCCAAAAATTTAGAAACTACAGACTTGAGATAATAGCCTATGTCAACCATTTCTTACAACCCCCCAATCCTTTACATCTTCCAGAGCATGTAGGATATTTACCTAGAGGTTAGTAAATCATGAGGCTGTTGAAGGGATATGAGGAACAAGGCTGGAGGTGAAGGGGGGAGAATTATGTTGCATGGGTAAGTCACTAAGTGAATAAAGCACAGCCTTAAATATGAGATTTGGGATGAAGAAAATTTAAATAGAGAGTTTTAAAAGGTTGATTATTAAAGGAAGTTATCAACTGGCAACTTTTTTTTTTTTAAGAAAGAGCATTACTCAAGGAACACATGACTGAAAAATTGAGAAAACTATATAACCCTTGGAAGTAACTGGAAATGGTACCAGAGTGGCGATAGGCCTTTGATCTTAGAAAAGAGAAAAAGAACAAGGTTGGAAAAACATTGAGAAAGAGAAGCCAGTCAAAGCTGTGAAAGCTAAATTAAATTTCCTAGAACAAGGTAGTAGAATCCAGTAAGATATAACCCAGAGGCAATTGGAATGCCAAGGCTCTTTGAAACATAAATGGCTGCCTAATGCATTTTACAGATACATGTGAAATGGGAATAAAGGCTAATGTAATTGTTCAACAATGTGGTGCAGATGATGAAATATAAGCACTTAATTTGGAAAAGAGTACAGTATTAACATGACTGCCTTGATTACTGTGAAGAGTATGACATGTTTGAATGGGCTTGACAGGGAAGACGGACTATTCTCTGCAATGCAGAAATCTCAAACTAGTTATTTCTTCTAGGAACAACCATTTTATTCAATCAGCTTTGTGTATTGATGGTTTTTTGACAATGTTTTGAGCACCACCACCACCAACAAAAAAGACGCTTGAACCCCCAAACAGAATTGGATGTGTTCTACAAATCTAATTGCATATATTATTTCCCAACGTGTCTAATTTATAATTTGATTAAGAGATGGATTACTAAATAAGAATCAGTTTTACAAGGAAAAACTAAATTCCTATTCTTATTCTGCTTCCAAAATATTTATTATAAGAGAACATCAAGAAGTATGTAGTGAGTGTTTCTGTTTACTGATCTTTCACTATTAAGGGCCCATTGGAAGAGGTGTCATTGCATTAGTGGGTTCTCTGTTTGGAACGTAGAGAAACACCCTGTAAAGACATGAGGCACAGTGGAGGGAGAACTTCTCATTACTGTTCTAGGCTGTTGGTTCTCAAATAAGGAAAAGGGAAACTACCCAGTTCCAGGTCCAATGAATTTCCTGTGGTGTTTTATCTGGTCTCCATGGAGAGGGCCTTGGGAAATGTTTATCTTGTCAGATGGGCCTTTTCTGTCCTCACTCAATAGCCAGCTTGCTGCTACTCACAGAGAACCACCACCAGTCAAAGCCAGAGTTGAAGTTTGTCTTTAATAATCCTTACTTTCCTTTTTCAGTCCTTCTCTGTGCCAGGGACCTTCCTGCTGCCCCAGTCAAAATAATGGAATCAATTTAGCTACACTTATTTTGTATTAATATTTCAAGACAAAATGTTACATTAGAAGTGAAATTCCAAGTACCAAAGTGAAATTTTTGGATAGTTAATGTTTTTGGATAGCTAATTTTAGATTTGGGATAGCTAAACCTTAGGTAAATATAGTTGATATTTTAAAAATCATAAAACTTAATACACTAGAGGAATTATAATTAAAGTATACAACTGTTTCTCCATTCAGTCTTCTCAGATTTTTTTTAGCAAACTAGTCCACATTACTATGATCTTTTATTAGGTTCATGTGATATGGTTCTGAGTTTCTAAATATTTTCAGTACAATGAAGCTACGATGAGATCGCCTTAGAATCCCATTATCTTTTTGCTTGGTATTCATCTGAAAGGAGCAATGACATCCAAATATCTTCTTTTTATATCTTCACCAAAAGGGAAATCTGCATATTTTCACTTATCAATGACAAACCTTGGCTTGCCATAACACCCACTCGAATGACTGCCTCTCCAACTTCCAACACTAAGAACAATAAAAAGGAAATATGGGGGTGCCTGGGTGCTCAGTCAGTTAAGTGCCCGACTCTCGATTTTGGGTCAGGTCATGATCTCATGGTTTGTGGGTTCAAGCCCTGCACTGGGCTCCACACTGGCAGTGTGGAGCCTGTTTAGGATTCTTTCTTTCTCACTCTCTCTTAGTCCCACCCTTGCTCTGTCTCTCTCTCAAAATAAATAAATAAGCTTTAAAAAAAAATTAAAAAATGAATAAATAGTGGGATGCTTTTTCTTCTTCTTCTTCTTTTCTTCTTCAGCTTAGTAAAGAAAACAGCATAAAAGCAGCTGAATATAAATTATAATATCAGAATAAATTACTGCCTTATATGGAAGGTTCCTGTGGGTGTGTGGCTCTTCCTAACATTCATCACATGTATAATGTGCCTCAAAGTTCACCATAATAAATCTTTTGGTTCTCAGAATTATAGTCTCCCAGCTGTTAAAAACCACTTCACACAGTACCAAACTCTAGAAAGGTATGACTCCCTATAGGTACAGAGATTGTCTTTCCCAATGCCTAGAGGGGGTGATCAATTAATTTTAGAATAGGAAGTAACAGGATAATATAACCGATTTTCTATTGAGTGAGTCAGTGTTTAACATCATTGTGCTTCTTTTTCTTCAGTACACATGGCCTCATAATTTACCTATCCCGCTGGGTCTTTGTTAAGATTAAATTAAATAATGTTTATAGAATGCCTGGGAAATAAAAATCACTTAATGAATGGCAGCTATTAGTATTGTTTGAGTTTAGAGAATGACTTTGTTCTTTGAGGAGGGTGTAGAGTTGGTTTGCAGTAGGTTAGAAAGGCAGAGGGTGGATTTCAGAAGAAAATTTAGAATTATTATTAAATTAAGCTATATGCAAAGCGATCATGAAAAACAACAATAATAGCAGATTGCTACCAAAAAAGATCCTAAGGGACTTTCAGTGAAACTTGTCAAAAATACCATCAAAGGAAATAGAGACATACTCTAGGCTAGGGTTGTGTCTAGGTTAATTTGAACAACTGCCTTCTTATACAATTGGGAACAAGGCAGATATACAAACTGCAGATATACAAACAAGGTATTTTAAAACACACAGCACACCTCTGCGCCTGGAAGCTTAAGGTACAGGTAACGCAGGTGTACTTATGGTCTTCAGCTATTTAACAAGAGGCTCTTTATGTTAAGTATCCTGGATTACCTAAAAAAGATTTCCTTTGTCATTAGATAATGATGAGAGAGCATTTCCTATATATTGATAGGCTGATGGATCAGCACATATTTAAAGATTGTCTTGGTTGATGAAAGACAGTTTCTGAGCTATGTTTCTCTCTACTTCATCTCTAATGTGGCCTGGACACCTCTTTGACATCTCTTTAATGACTCAAAAGCCTCTCAAAAATCAGTATGTCCAAAAATAATCTCATTATCTACCTCTTCCCTTCTGATCCCAGCCCCAACCTGCTCCTCTTCCCAGATTCCTTGCCATACCCTCGTCATAGAGAAAGGTACTATTACCCACAACCTGTTCAGTTTTGTAAGCCAGAAATTTAGGAATCATTCTTGACTGTACCCCTCTTTTCCTTTCAAATCCAGTCTGTCATCAGGAACTGTTGACTTTACTTCCCAAATTTCTCCCTCTGTCCATTTCTCTTCATCTTTCCCACCATCAGTCTAGCTAATCTATCAACATCTCTCCTGAACTACTGTGATAGCCTCTTAACTGTCTAACTCTGTATGTTCCCCTACCAACATGGCAACCCTTAACCCCAAACTATACTCACATCACAGCACAAACCAGATCTTATTATTCTACCACTCTGTACCCTGACCCACGCTTAAAACTCTTGGATGACTTTTGATGTTCTTAGTATGAAGAGAAAAAAAAATGCCTTAGCATGATCTACAAAGCCCTGTCCTGCCTTCTTCATGTATAATCTACTTCATGAATAATCTATTCTTTTTGTCTCTGCTCCAGCCACACTAGCCTTTCTGTGCTCACTGTGCTTCCTCTGGCACAAGGCAGTTCTGGCTCTGCCTGCTGCCTGGACCACTCTTGCCAACCCTTTGGCCTAGTTATCTGTTCAGATTTCAGTTCAGTCGTCACTTCCTTGAAGAAACCTTCCTTGACCTCTGGACCATATCAGTTCCCTGTTACTACTTTCAGAACCCCTTGCAACTCTCCTTTATAGCTCTTAATGAAGCTGTGAGTTTATTTTGTTTACATGATTGATGTTTTTCTTTCCTATTAATATGGAAGTTCCAGGAGATAAGGGACCACATCTATTTTTGAGACCATTTGGCCCCAACCCCAGTATAGGGTGCATGACCTAGTAGCACACAATAACAAATATTTATTGAATGAATAAATAAATGATGTCAGGTAAGTTTTCCACATTGTTTGCAGTGAAGACACTTTACTGTTTTTGCGTAAAAGGAAAAAAAAGCCTTAGCAGGCAGTCTGTTGTGTAAAATGTCGTTTGGTCAGTGAATATAAATATGAAAATGGTTAATTCAACCAAATCAAGGTAAGGTTATAAGGTTTTGCAAAAAGTGAGTTCCTAACGTTTTTTTTTTTACCTTTAGTTTTAAAGAGTTCAGTTTTTCCTCCCTGAGGTGTTCTCTCAACATCTCCCGGTGGAGCCTCTCCTGTTCTCTTGCAAATTCACCAAGAGTGTACTGGCGCACACTGTTATGGCGGCTGGACATGCCCAGGGTGCTACCCCCTTGACTGGGCACGCTCGTGAAGCCTTGCCTCCTGGTGAAGTAGTACACGGTGACACAGCTAAAATGCACATTCTTTGTCCTTAGCCGCTTCTCCCTTTTGAGGATGGAGGAAGCTGAAAGAGAAAGAAACAGTTCAGTGAACACCTAGGGCAGCAGTCTTCAGATGAGGTGAAGAATTAAAAAAATGCCATTTGATGCTATTGAATCTATTGTCAACCCTTTCTGGCTAGGAGACACTAAAAATGTTCTGAGAGCTGGCACAGATTTCTATTTCCTTTCTTAAATTTTCCTCCAGCTGTAGTGGAGTAGACTTTTAAGTCCTCTATAATGGTAGTCTAAGCAAACTTTCAGGAAAGTTGCCAATAGTCTGTGAGTCAGTGGCAGAATTTAATTTATTTCCCCTAACATCTTAAGTTTGGATTTTATGGTTCTTCACATGAGTTGCATCATACTATAATCAGAAAAGACATACTACAAGCTCCTATATTTTGGATATTGTTTTGATATTGAGGGCCCTTGGCAAAAAAATGTCTATGAATTTTAGAAAAATTTAAAAAGCAATAAAAACCTTACAAAAAAGGTTTGCTGGCACTATGAAGACATTTTCACAACCTAAATTTAACAAAGTTTTCATCTGATAAAAACCCTACTAACTAGCATTACAGACAGTAGGATTTTAATATAAGTGTACATTGAGACAATTGAAAATGGCTATGAAATACATTAGAATCTTTATTATTGGTTGGGGACATCAAGATGTATTAAGCATCATGGAAGTTTGAGATATATACCATAGTTGAGAAAAAGAGAGGCACACATTATAAACATGAACTTTTTAGAGTTAGAAGACATGCTAGACATCATCTCACCCCGTCTATTTTATAAAGTAACCCAGACTTGCAGAATTTGAGTTTTTTTCAATGTAGGTAGTTAGTGGAAAAGCTAAACTTAAACCAACAATTCCCCAATCTGGTGCCATATTATATGATATTTCTCCATTGCAGAAAGAAAAGTACACTGAATTGAGGAGAAAAATATAGAATCAGGCTCTTATGGATCATTTCACCTACTCCCCTACCAATATGTTGAAGTTCTAACGCTCAACACCCCAGGATGTAACCTTATTAGGGTTACACAGGTGATTTTTACACAGGTGATTGAGTTGAGGTAAGGTCATTAGGGTGGGTGTCAATGCAGTACAACTGGTGTCCATATAAAAAGGGAGAATTTAAACACACATACATGGAGGGATGATGTAAAGAGACAAAGGGAGAAGTCCATGTGAAGGTGGATACAAAGATTAGGAGTATACTGCAAAAAGCCGAGATGCCTTGGGCTACCAAAAGCTGGAAATGCAAGGAAAGTACAGTTTTCAGAGAGAGAGCGTGGTTCTGCTAACACGCTGAGTTCAATCTAGTCTCCAGAATGGTGAGACAAGAAATTTCTGTTGTCCTAAGCCACTGAGTTAGTGGAACTTTGTTTCAGCAGCCTTAGGAAACTAATACGCATGCTCAGGTAGACAAATAGACAGAAACAATGCACTGAGCAAAAATCCTTGGATAGCCACCAGTAATATAAGCTAACATTTATGGAGTGCTTCCCATGAATTATCTCATTTTATCCTTACAACTCCTTGGGTTGATATTACCTGTGTCTCCATTTGAGGAAACCAAGTCACCAAAGGGTTAATAACATTGCCAAAGTCATATAAGGAGAAGTGAAGCTGGAATTTATTATTCCAAGGTCCAGGGAGTTGAACAAGGCTGAGTCTTGGTGTCATACTACTTCTGGTAGATGTCAACTGCTGCTGCTTTCAAAGATGATTTTGATTTGGAAGGTTGCATAAGCAATAAAAGAAAAGGGACTACAATATCACTTTGCATTTGTATAAGAATCTTCTTCCAAAAGGGTTCAAGTTCCTTTGCCTCATACCCTCCCCCCCTCTTTAAAACATTCAAACCAAATACAGAGAGGCTGTTATGATTAATCACATTTCATGAATTGACTTATTCAATAAATATAAACAAAGGGCCTACTACGTGCCAGGCACTTTCCAGATGATTGGATATATTGGTGAAAAAAACCCACATGGTGATTCCTGCCCACACGGAACTTCCATTTCCAGTGATGAAAAACTCAGACAGAATAACAGACTGAGAAGTTCATAGAGTAAGAGAAATAATGACATTTGGGCAAGAATTTCATCTTCCCAACTTCCCCCTCTTCTCTACTGTTCTACTTCTCCACAGGAGACCGCCAGAAAGCAAATACTTTCAAACGTGTACACAATTTTCCCATTTATTTATGTACATGTTCACTGCACGTATTTGTACTCCTGCCAGCAGAGACAATTTTCAACTTTGATTTAGAAGCTCTGATCTGCTTCATAACGGTATGTTTAAATCATCTCAAAACAGGGAAGAATTTGTCAAAATGTAAAAGATTACCCTAGAAAGAAAAATTCAGCAACCTGCCTAGTAATCTGCCACCCTATCTGACAGGCTCATCTGTCACCACCTTACAGCAGGCAAGAGCCTCTGGTTTTGGGTGATAGCCTTTAACCTTTTTCACTTTTGTTATTATTAAATGATGCCCTGAGACATTATCTTTCAAGGCCATGAATTTACAGATTAAAAAAGAAAGGTTTTAATGAACTCTTTAAAATAATTATTATAAACACATCTGGTGATTTTATTACTAATCTTTAAAATATAATTCATGGTAGTCTAGACAAATTTCATTTTTAACATTTATTTAGACTTTTAGATTATAAGGATTCTCCAGTCTTCTGGATGGATCTATTGTGATATGAATCTACCATTTCCTAAAAAGCCAGATTACTTCTTTCCAAAAAGACAATTTTCTAAGGCTTCCAGAATAACAATAGTGGCAGGTTGCAGAGTCCCTTCACCTGGGCTCTTGGCTTTGCTAACATTGTCAAAGTGTGTTAGGATTGGATTGGTGTCAGTTCCTATCCATGGGGGTTTATAATTCAAACCTGTGCTTATCCTTTTTCTAGAATTTGCATATTATAAATAGCACCGTAAAAATAATGATCGAAACGCCTATGGATATATTTAAAAGAAAGGCTTTGAAATACTATAAGATCAGCCTCCTGGGAGATATTTTAAATGTAGCTTTCCTGGATATAGGAGCCACCCACATCTCTCTTCTGATGATTGAATTGGAGCACTAGAATGGGCCTTTATGGGCTATCTCCTGCCTCCAGGCTCCAATTTGACTAACATCACAAAATGAAGTCATAAAAAAAGAGTGTGTGTTCTTCAAGCCTGGGACAAACAGGCCAAATTCACTCAGCACATCTGCCTTAGGGAATCTGAAACCTCCCTCATATGCCTACCTAGTAATTTGTGCCCTTTGCAGAATGACTGAACTCTACTTTGTGTCTCTGCAGAGTCCAGAATTCACTTTACCACTGTGAGGTCAAGAATGAGTAAAAAAAGGGAGAAGGTGCCTTTCACTACTGCTTTGAAAAATAATTAGTCTATTTTCATACACACTAATTTTTTTTGGTGTCTTTAAACTTGTTTCCTTTTATCCTATTCACAGTTACCACCCTGAAGCTCAGCGTCTAAATGCAACAGTACTCTGTGTGCTGCACAAGACCCAGCTCCTGAGAACACCACTATGGTTTCCATCAGGGTATGCTGGTTACTGTACAACGATCACATATAATGGAGATGATATTGATCTTGGTAAACTAAAGGAATAAACAGCACAGAGTGACTGATGTTAGCTATCTGCAGAAGCTATCTTTCCTAAAGCAATGCTTTGGAAATGAATGGAGAAGAGAATTAGAGAATTGCCTAATTCACAATTCCAGGATGAGAATGTAAGTAGATAAAATAAAATAATCTGTACCATAAATCATATAAAGAGTCCATGAACAGAGTGGATTAAAAATGGAAGCCAAAACTAATAAGTTTTGATCAATATATCAAGGTATCACAACTGAATCAAATTAAGCTCTAAGAAAATTCAACTGAATTTGCTTCATTTCCACACTTATAAACGAACCTGTTCATACAAATTGGAATACACCTTCAGATCAACAAGAGTATCTAGTTGACTCATTAATTTTATTTCTTGCTGAAAATAATCAAATTTGTTTCAGATTTATAAGTCAGTCATTTCTGAATGTGGTTAGATGTGTTATTCCATCTGAGATTGCCTTCTATGCATGCAAGAAATCATCACGTGTCTGGGCCTGAAAAATTGAAGACCAGATCTTAGACTACTGATTCCACTATAGGGCAGCCACTCTGGAGCTAATGTTTGTTTGTTTTTTGTTAATTTTTTAAAATGTTTATTTATTTTTGAGAGAGAGAGAGAGAGAGAGAGACAGAGAGAGACACAGAGAGAGACAGAGTATGAGCAGGGGAGGGGCAGAGAAAGAGGGAGACAACAGAATCTGATGAAGGCTCCAGGCTCTGAGCTGTCAGCGCAGAGCCCAACACAGGGCTGAACTCACCAACTGCGAGATCATGACCTGAGCTGAAGTTGGACGCTTAAATGACTGAGCCACCCAGGCACCCGTGGAACTAATGTTTGAACAGCAAACTAGTTACCCTCACAAGGCACTTGTTCTTTGTAGTGTCAGCAACTATCAGCAAAGCCCTGGTATAGCCAGAAATGCAGAGAGCAGTAAACAGAATTATATTTTCTGGCACTAAATTTAGTACATAGAAGTTGAGAGTTTGTGGTCCAGTCTGTGGAAAATATTAATTCTACCATTTGGGTCTAAATTCAATAATATACTTCTCTCTCCTATGCACTATTCTCAGAAGGAAAATACCAGATGATCTGTAAGTCTATATATTGTGTTTATTTTTCATTTATTTGGGGGGAATTTAGTCTAAGCAAAATGAGATTACTGAAATTAACTTGTTTAGCTGGTAAGTCCTGGGCAAGAAAAACTCCCGTTTTTAGAAACATACACAGCAAACTAATCAGGGATTCTGAAAGTATGCATATTGCTTCTTACCTCTTGAGGAACAAATCAAGATCAAATCAGTTATGAAGTCATGAAACCTAGCTTACAAACAGAAAAATCCGGTTTCATCAGAAATATTTTATATAAAAAATTATCCTAATAGCTTAGATATTACATCAATTTCCAATGGTTAAAGTTATTAAGATTACAAAAAATATGTCCTTAACCTTTACAAGTGACTTCTGTAAATGTTCTGTGATCATATTCTCCTGTACTTTACAGCTTGACATGATTGTCCAGGTTGGCCTTTCTTGATCAGGTGTCAACCACATGGTCTCAGATCCTAAACCACAAGAGTGAAAATGAATCCAACAGCCAAGGAATATAGGAGTAGTTTCTTTGAAAGTGAAGCCTGTTTTGCTATTAAAAGCAATCCTTCCTTCTTCTAATTCTACCCTTTTATTCTTTTAAGTTACATCCTCAAGTTTTCTGAATATACTTGCCTTAGTCATATCTTTCATCATTAAAAAAAAACTTTTTAAAATGTTTATTTATTTTAGAGAGAGACAGAGAGTGGGCAGGGGAGGGGCAGAGAGAGAGGGAGACACAGAATCTGAAGCAGCGTCCAGGTTCTGAGCTGTCAGCACAGAGCCTGAAAGGGGCTCGAACCCACGAACCATGAGATCATGACCTGAGCTGAAGTCAGACCTTAACTGACTGAGCCACCCAGGTGCCCCATATCTTTCAATCTTTTGCTCAAGTAATATATTTAGGGCAGCAGTAAATCATTCAAGTGGGAGAAACTCCAAAAGATTGATAATAAGGAAATACCATGTGGCATGAGTGAATGAGGGGCAAAATGAAAGTAAAGACTAATTGGGGATATTTTCTTTCCAACCATGAACAGAATCCAAATTACCTCAAGTATGGGATGTAAAGTGATCTATTAACTACGGCCAAATCAGTGTTACATTATTGTATATTCAGTATGTTATTTTATACTCAGTTTTGAAGGATATAACACATACACACACACACACACACACACACACACACAGAGTTATAAACAAAATAAGAGAGACTCTCCCAAACACTGGACAGGCAATACTGGGATACACCCAATATTTTGGAACTGAAGTGCTTTGCATTCCCAAAGAAGTAATCAGAACTGAGACAGAGTCAGTAAATGTAAGAAAATATCAGAATTCTCCAAAGAGACAGCAAATCATGGTTTTTTTCCTCCCCATTTTATTACTGCCCTTTTACTATGAAATAGCATTCAAAGACAAAAATCAAGGAAAAATAGCTCCCACTTACAGTGATGCTTGTGATGTCAAATCCAAGTTTGTATCTGGCTCCCTACAGAGTGGATGATAGCTCTAAATGCTTTTCAAATTATAGCACATCTCTCTCCTTAGGCTCTGAATGTCACTCTTCCCCATCGCAAACCAACCAAACAATCCATGTGCTAATAAAAGGACCACGAGACCACACCATATAAAATATGATAGACATACATAAGAATCAGTCATCATTCTGATTTCAGTCCTTCTGTAGAGAAGGAAAAGCTTTAAAATTCTTAGGCAAGATTAGGTAGTTTAATCATTTAGCTGCACAAATTTTCCATTCTAATATTAAGTTGGAAATATTCGCAGTGCATTGCCCTCGAGACTAATAATGTCTTTTGTGAATTGCAGCTTCTAAGTTAAAAAATTCAAGATGACACCCTTTTGTTTAAGTCACCAGTTTGCAAAAACAAAACAAAACCAAAAACCCTCTCATATAAGACTGTAAGAAGTTAAGTATTCTGTCAAGATTTATCCAAATACTGCATATGCATTTAAACAAATAAAAAAAATCAGCAAAAATAGAAATAATATAAAAAGATGGCCCTTGGGGCTGGATGACTAAAGCTTTGTTTTGGATCATGAACATGCATGTCACGTCGTCGTCCATTCAGTCTGTCAACTACGTCCACACAAGCAAGCGAGAGAGCTGCACAGAGGGGACAAGCTTTCTCCTGAACCTCTCCAGACAGCTACAACCCAGGCTGCTGAGACGCTGCAAGCTGGCTTTGACATTACAGAGGTGCTTTAACAGCATAATCATCTATTTGCAATTCTCAGCATAGAAAAAATGTAAGATTTACCACCCAAGATTCTGATGTGAATTTAGGATGCCGCATATGAAAACTGTGTCTGGGTATAAACTTTGACCTCCCAGCTTTGATGTCATTGATAATTAAAATGATTAACTAACAAAGAGTGATCATTTTTCAGAACTAGCTATTTTTTATGCACACATTTCCATTTTATTAAAGATATCCCCTATGCTTTCACCCTAATTCTTCTGAATAAAAAAAAGGAAGAAATCATTTGTTCTAATATATGTTGGATGTAAGGAATAAATACTATATTTTAAAGTTATAAAATTGAAATTGAAAAATTGAAGGGTCAAAAATTTTAAAAAGAAATCATGTTCTCTTTTATATATAATCTTTTTTTTTATGTTCTATTTATTTTTGAGAGAAAGAGAGAGAAAGAGAGAGAACAAGCAGAGGAGGGTAGAGAGAGAGACACACACAAAATCTGAAGCAGGCTCCAGGCTCCAACCTGTCAGCACAGAGCCCAATGTGGGGCTTGAACCCACAAACTGGGAGACCATGACCTAGCTGAAGTCAGATGCTTAACCGACTGAGCCACCCAGGTGCCCCTCTTTTATATATAATCTTAATATATAGTTGACTTAACACCCCCCCTTGCATTAATTTGACATTCTACTGCGAATGTGCTATGACTGCAGAGTGCCCCAGCCATCAACAGAAAACGCGACTGATATGGGGGATGGTGAGTTGCCAAATTAGAACACATTTAGATTAAACTAGAGATTAAATAATACCACTTAATTGGGAATGCAAGCTGGTGCAGCCACTCTGGAAAACAGTATGGAGGTTCTTCAAAAAACTAAAAATAGAACTACCCTATGACCCAGGAATTGCACTACTAGGCATTTATCCATGGGATATCCACAGGTGTGCTGTTTCGAAGGGACATATGCACCCCCCTGTTTATAGCAGCACTATCAACAATAGCCAAAGTATGGAAAGAGCCCAAATGTCCGTCGATGGATGAGTGGATAAAGAAGATGTGGTATGTATATATACCACATACATACACGTGGTATGTATGTATGTATATATATGGTATGTATATATACGTATATACGTATATATAGTATATATATATATGTGGTATGTTTATATACCACATACATACATGTGGTATATATGTAAATATATATATATATATATATATATATATATATATATATATATATACACAGACACACAATCAAAAAGAATGAAATCTTGCCATTTGCAACTACGTCAGTGGAACTGGAGGGTATTGTGCTAAGTGAAATTAGTCAGAGAAAGACGAATATCATATGACTTCACTCATATGAGGACTTTAAGAGACAAAACAGATGAACATAAGGGAAGGGAAACAAAAATAATATAAAAACAGGGAGGGGGACAAAGCATAAGAGACTCATAAATATGGAGAACAAACAGGGTTAATGGAGGGGTTGTGGGAGGGGGGATGGGCTAAATGGGTAAGGGGCACTAAGGAATCTACTCCTGAAATCATTGCTGCACTATATGCTAACTAATTTGGATGTAAATTAAAAGAAATAAAATTAAATTTATAAAAATACCACTGAGTGATAGACTGATTTTCATTCTAATTTTCCTTTTTCATCAAGTTAATCCCTCAAATTTACAGTAACTCGTATCATGAATTTTGTTGTTTCAATTCTCTGTTGGACAAACAGTTTTACTTCTGGTTCAACTTTGTTGTTATGGAGTACATCACTTAAATAAAATTTATAAATTCAAATCCATGCGTAACATATGTGAAACACAATGGGATATGAAAGTGTTTGCTAAATCTAGGCCCTGTATTCTGCTCAGTTTTGCCCAAAGCAGATTGGAAATTGGGAATATTTTTCCCCCTGGTCCAGAAACTCATTTAGTCATCTGACATTACTGGTAAGAACTATTTTTTATAGAATTTTCATCAAATCAATTCTTTTCTCTTTTCATCCTATGTACTTTTCTTTAGATAATATTAAAATTTTCCAAGGAATCTTGAAGATTTCTACAGAGTCAATGTTCACACATGCTCCATTCACACATGGAGCATGTAGAACATATATTGTTACTCAGGTATTTATTTGTCTTCTCCTTTTTAAAGAGTATTTCTTTATTGTAAGCATATTATATTACTAATGAATTACAGAAAACATTATTATCCTGTCCCTGGACCTGGACAATAATATTTAAGAAAATAATTTTTAAATAAAGTAATCAATTAAAAATATGTATTCTAATAATTGCTAAAATCCATTGTACATATTACATCCATGAGCGTCTCAGTTCCATTAATATTTTCAGAATTATGTTATCTACCTCATAGGAATATTACCAGGAATAATTACCTTTGTAAAAAGCCTTAAGAATCACAGATGGAAAACATTACATATGCAGGGTACTATCTTGGTGATGCTGTTAAACCAAATAAAAAGCATGTTCCTTTATTATCAGTGAGAAAATAAGGACTGTCTACTTCCCAGCTTGTTTCCTTAATTTCTCATACGTGCAATTAAACCCTAAAACTTCATGCTTAAGAAACACATTTCACTACTACTAAAGTAACAGTCATTTCCAAAATATATAAATTTACACTCCCATTTCATTAAAATCTCAACATGGATACCATCTTAAGACCAAACTGTTTCTTATTGGGGAAAAAAGGTACTCGTTACTACACATAAATAATCGTAGTTCTGGCTGCAGTCCAAGATGTAAGCACTTTCCTCTGCTGTCTCAGCAATTCTCCTGATGTCAAAGACACATTAAAATAAATGGGAACCATATGGCTCTGCAGAATACTCGTACTCTTACAACGGAGAGGGCAATGCAATTCATTACCACCATCGGAGAAATATTTTGGGGACATGGAATATCTCAATGCAAAATAAAGCTGCATGAGGCAGGCCATTTGATTAAAATTCTCACACAATGACAGAGGAGACATTTGCTGTTCTTTAGCTCTGCTAACCTGTTTCTCTGCTCTTTACGTTTTTCAAAACGACCATGAGCCTCTCCTGTTGGAAGAATTAAACGGCACTTTCCACCTGCTCAGTGACTTTCCCACACAGTATTTCATCTGGTCAAATAATATAGTCCTATAAAGCCTAATATATGATGGTAATCCAGGTCAGAACATCACTTAACAATAACAAAAAACAAAACAAAGCCGTCAAAAATAAGAGCAACAAAACTTTTCTAAGATCCAGTCATTCTGGAGAGCAACACTGGATCAAAGATTATACACTGAACTTCGACCTCTGCCAGGAAGGATAAAATCTGGAAGCATTTAAAAAAAAATATGTTACTCTAAAAAGCCTTTACCATATTTATCTCAAATAGAAATCCAAATCATTGAGAAACATAAAAGGAAGAAATTCATCAGTGCTGTATTACTGGCTCCATATGTCAGAAATCTAAGTTTAAAAAAGAGATGTAGGACTTTAGAATTGGGATGAAAGATGAGGTTGGGAAGGCAGTGGGAGAAGGCAGCTGGGGTTACCGAGGTGCCTTCTGTTTCTTGGAAGTCAGTGAGTGATTTGAGATGGCTGGTAAATATCAAAAAACAAAGCAAAACAACAACAAAAAAAAAACAAGAAACTTTTAACTACGATTTTTTTCTATAAATGTACTTTTAAAAATAATTTTAAAGTTCATTTATTTATTTTTTGAGACAGAGACAGCATGAGTGGGGGAGGGGCAGAGAGAGAGGGAGACCAAGAATCCCAAGCAGGCTCTATACCGTCAGTGCAGAGTCCGACGCAGGGCTCAAAACCACGAAACCAGGAGATCACAACCTGAGCTAAAACCAAGAGTCGGACACTTAATCAACTGAACCACCCAGGCACCCCTATAAATGTACATATTTTTTGATTGAGAATATGCTTTTTAAAATATTGCCCTTATTGTTTTAACATTTTTTTAAAACTATGAATTCTGCACAATGTCTGACATAGAATTACTACCCAATATCTAATAGAAAAATAAAAAAATGTCTACTCCAGATAGCCTTTCATAGACCCTCTAGAATGAGGTTGAGGAGGTGAGTGCTCTGTCTACACATCTCCAGGTCATCCCTGCCTTGGTACTGATACCATGAGTGTGGGTTTCTACTCCATTACCAGCTTAGCATCTAGGATACAAGGACCATATCTTACTCCCTGGGGAACTCTCAGTGCACAACACACAGCTGGGCACCTAGACCTAGGACTTAGTTGATAAGTGTTTGTTTAACAAATTAGATGGATGAATAACTGAACTCTGGGCTAAGTAAATATTTACATTTCTTAAATATATTTTCCTTAATTTTAAATGGTAAGATGACATTTAACAGCTTTCCCCTGAAGCTTCAGGATCAATACATATTCCTCCCTCCCTCCCTCCCTCCCTCCCTTCCTGCTAGTCACTTTATTTTCTCAGGGTACTTTTCAGTGAAAAAAATTATGTATTGGAAAGAGGACACATTGACCTTATAACTTGAGGGTACACATAACTTTTGTATTAGAAGCCATTTGAAATATGCTATATTTTACATATCAGAAGATCTAACCTAACAAACCAACCCTGGCATCATAATAAACTTCTAAACAATCCATCAAGAATGAGCTTGTAAGTCCAATTCTAAAAAGCAAGTAGCTGGTAGGGGGAAGAGTTACCTGAATATTATAAAATGATTTTGAAAGAGAAATCCTGCTGATAAAATACTAATTAGTATTGACCTCCAGCAAAAATGTGACTGAAATTCCTGCCTTTAGCAGTCCATCAGTGACAGATCTACAAAATGATTCTATCTCTTAGTATTTAAATTGTCATCTTTGCCTTAGAGCAGTGACTGTCCTATAAAAATAAAGTCATGTTGCTCAAGATTTATTAAATTCCTATGAAATTTTATAATATATTGGCATGTTGTAAGACAGATAATTTTTCTCTTTTTGGTGGTAGTGGTGATGAGACAAAAGCTAAAAAAGGCCCAGTTGATGGCTTCCTGAGACAAGGAGCAGAAATAAGCAAGAAGAATTCTAAAATTTTATTAAAATATAAGAGCAAGACAGAACTGAAGCCAGGCACGCCAGAACAGAAGTGGAATGAGGGTATAGATTTTTCACGTGTGGGACTGATTTTACCCAAAAGCTAAAAAGTTATCCTGTTGATGTTTCACAGATGGGGGACAAAAGACACGAGACTATTGGGTCTGAAATACACTTTACTGTTCACAGCACAACAAACAACATAAGCATCATGTTTCTGTTGGTGTTCTGTGTCCCCCAAATTGTCCCCAGGAGCAATACATAGGGATCACAGAAATGGCACACATAGTAGGTCTGCATTGTACCAAAGGCCTACTGAGCTTGGGAACCCACTGGTTTTTGGCATTCAGTAAGCAATCTTGTTCTTTGTCCCAGGAGGAGCCATAACCCCACCCCTCAAGGTTGCTTCCTACAAACATTGAGAAATAGCCCATGTAAAGAGCAGTGCATTCTTGGCATCCTCAGAAAGACAAGTAGCAATGCAAAATCCTATGGAGGAGTGCCTCTGAACAGAATTTGCATTTATTTTGCTTATTCATATATCTCAAACACCTGGAATAGGGTCTGGCATACAGTAGATATTCAACACCAAGCTGTTTAATGAATGAGTGGGACTTATTGATAGGCTTCTACTCTTATTAAACACTGTAATTCTTGTGAGATGATCATTTCACAGGCATGTATATTGTAACTATCACTTAGTATGGGAAAGCAGTATGTATAACACATCAAGAAACAATCTTCCCTGCAAAGTGTCTATGAACTAAAGAGTTTCCTAAAGAATGCTAAATGAGGTATTTCGATTCTTATGAAGTATAGCATTTTCCCTCTAGATCTCTTCATAGCTCACAGATACTTCCCTTTGCAAACCTCTTGCCAAAGGAGAGAATCAGTCCAAAGATCTTTAGAAGGATTTTGGCAGCTTCCAGGAGTGGTATCAGCTACAACGTTACTATCACACCTATGTGGCTTGTAGGGAAATATATACATTCTTAGCTATCTCCTGGATGCATAGCAGTCCCAAAGGATCTATGTTGTCCTTTTCTTTGCTACTTTTGTGACACATGGGCTATTTGTTACAAGAAGTATTTTTTTTCCAAAGTCAAATGTAATCTTGGGTTTGGACTATATAAAGAAGAAGGAAAAAATAAAGAGGTTTCTTTTCCCTCTACATTTTAAGAGTTTGTATTTCTTGGGATGGAAGAAAAATAAATGAACAGAGTCATGAGCATACTGCATTTTATAAAGGCAGGATTCAACCTCTTCTACCTTTACAGGGCATTACTTCTCAATGATTTATTTGTTTTATCATCTGGAGCAAACTCAAATTCCAAAACTTGGTCCTTAGCATTCTCCACTGACCAGTTCCTCGGACTGTGTTCTCACGTACATACGGTCTTCATTGCCTCTGAGTCCAATATTTAAGTGACTAACACCAGCAAAATAGTCATCACTGACCCCGTCAGAGACCAGTGCACTCACCAAAGGGGCACCTGGAGTTTCGAGTTGGAAAAAGTGAGAAGCATAATCAATTGAAGTCAGACCCTGCCTTGGCCCCCAGACTTTGGCCTTTGATGAAGGATTCAGTAAGGATAACACAGGATGTTTTTTGAGTGTGTGAATAATCTTGGGAGAGTTAAGGAACTACTATTATTCCCAGATGGTAATGGATATAATTAATTTCCTCAACAGCTACCCTTTTTTCTTTAGTAAGTCACTGGAATTGAGAAAGACCAGAGGAGGCCGTAGGTGGCTTTGAACAAAGAATTCCTTGGGGAGGGGAGGTGCAGCAATCCAGGGGTGCCCCAGGGCAGCTCAGGGGTACTGGGAAAAGATAAAAGAGGACTTGGGGAATCTGCGGTCTAGTTTAAAACTGCATGAAATTCATTACTATAGCAATGTAATTTTCATAATGTACACATAAAATAAGGATGTTGGTATACACGTCAACTGAACTGATAGAACTGTGTGACCACAAAAGTTTGGAAAACTACTAGTGCACAAGAGGTGAAACTGTCTAAGAGACAAATGTGGATACTTTTAAAGTATTGCATCTATCTGTGAAATTTTATTTGTATGTTTGTCATGTGCCAAACATTTTTCTCATTCCTTTGTAAGTAATAATTCACTGAATCCTCAAATCAATGCAATCACAGTTTGAATGGGTAGAACTGTACAAACTTTATAAATGAAACTGAGGTCCAGAGAGGTGAAGTCATCTCCCAAAACTCCACAGCTGGTAGCAGAGCAGCCTGATTTGAATGCAGACGGTGTCAGTCCATATATAGCTCAAGTTGTTAATCTTGATGATATACTGCCTCCCTTTCTTAGTTCTAGAATGGACTAATAATACTCTTATTTCTTGTATCTCATGAACACCTGCTCCCAGAACCCAGACAAAAATCTAGAATTATAGCAATGAAAATCTAGCTGCATTATTAAGAGAACAGGGAAAGAGAAAGCAAGTTGCCCATGCCTTAGAAGCAGTTGGAAGCAGCATAAGTAGTAAACCATTGTGAGCGTCTGTCATTTTTATTACCAGAGTGCTAGTGACCTGGAGCCATAAATCCTAAAGACACAGGCTTTGGAATCAGACACACCAGTAGGTTCACTGCCACTTTAGGTCAGTTGCTTAACCCCTGTCTCCTTGTCTGGAATCTCCTAGGACTATTGTGAAGAAGTTGAGTTTATAAACATGAACTTTGCTGCCAAAGCATTTAGTTCAAACCTGGGTCTGCCATTTACTTGTTGTGTGACCTTGGACAAGTTATTTACTCTTTCTATGCCTCATGTTATAAAATGGTTTTAGGGGGCGCCTGGGTGGCTCAGTCGGTTAAGCGTCCGACTTCGGCTCAGGTCATGATCTCACGGACCGTGAGTTCGAGCCCCGCGTCGGGCTCTGGGCTGATGGCTCAGAGCCTGGAGCCTGCTTCCGGTTCTGTGTCTCCTTCTCTCTCTGCCCCTCCCCCGTTCATGCTCTGTCTCTCTCTGTCTCAAAAATAAATAAACGTTAAAAAATTTTTTTAAATGGTTTTAGTAATAATACCTACTATACAGTGTTGTTACAAGAATTATAAATTAATATTTATAAAGTGTTAAACAATGCTTGGTGCATAGTACTCTATAAGTGTTTGTTAATTAAAAATAAAGAAATCAATAAATCATTCACATAATTTGAATTCACATAAATCATTTATATAAAGCAGCAGAGTGAAACAGAACGATCAATATGTGTAAACTATTTATTGGCGGAGACTAGTCCCACATGAAAGGCTTTACAATAAGAGGCTTTACAATAAAAATGTTTTATTCTGTACTTTAAATGTACAACATTCTGGGGCGCCTGGGTGGCTCAGTTGGTTAAGCATCCGACTTTGGCTCAGGTCATGATCTCACACTCCGTGAGTTCGAGCCCCGTGTCAGACTCTGTGCTGACAGCTCAGAGCTTTGGATTCTGTGTCTCCCTCTCTCTCTGTCCCTCCCCTGCTCGTGCTCTGTCTCTCTCTGTCTCAAAAATAAGTAAAAACATTAAAAAAATTTTTTTAATAAATAAATGTACAACATTCTGGACTTTAACAACTGTTTTTGGGGGGTGTCCTTGCATTCATTTTTGGTACATTTTGGGCATTGAGTATCCAACATATATATCTGATAGATAATTGACATATACATATAGGGACTTTTTGAAAATCCTAGGGTTATAACTGTGAATAAGGGATAACATGCACCCCTAAGAGACAGTTAGCCTGAGGAGGATATGTTAATATTGATTTTGTGGAGAAGAAAATGGAGGCTGGGAGTGGTTCTCACCAAGGTCACAAGCTGGTGAGACTCACATTCGTCTCTGTCTGGCTTCACCTGCTTTCATGTTCCTGCCCTTTCCATTTCCCCGTGGGCTATTTCTCCTCCGTTGTCAGCATGTTGACTTTCCCAGTCTCCGTTTTGCACTTTCCTTGCTGTGGGTATAGCAATTCCTGCCTTATTTCAAAATTATAGGATTTAAAGGACACTTCTTTTTACTTGTTCCCTTTACAATGAATTGATTTATATTTATCAGTCCATTCATTCATTTCTTTACTGACCCCATGTTTGTCACCATTTACTTGTGGCCAGACTACTAAGATCTAAAGATACAGGGAATCCTCACTGTTCATGGACTCCATATTTGTACATTTGCCTACCTGCTAAAACTGATTTGTTAGATAACCCCCAGATCAATATTCGCAGCACTTTCCTGGTCATTCACGGACATGCCCAGAGCAGTGAAAAATTTAGCCTCACATTCCCAGCTGAGGCCAAACAAAGTGACTACCTGCCTTCTTGTTTTAGCTCTCCTAGCATAAAAAGCATCCTTTATGCAGTATGTTTACTGTCACATTATTTCCACTTTTGGGCTTTTATTGGTCATTTTGCTGTTTTAAAATGGACCCAAAGTGTAGTGCTGATGTGCTGCCTAGTGTTCTCAAGTGTGGGAAGGCTGTGATGTGTCTTACTGAGAAAACAGATGCGTTATGTTAGATAAGCTTTGTTCAAGCATGAGTCACAGTGCTTTTGGCATGAGTATAATAACGCTAATCAATCAGCAATATATACTAAATCAGGTGCCTTCAAGAAAGAAATACACTAAACAAGGTATGTATTGATCAGTGGGTGCAAACATTATGACCAGAAGCTCCCAGAAACCTGACCCTATATTCCTCCTAGGAGCAGTGGTTCAGTATTTAGTAATTTTGGGTTCACTGCAAACTTACAGAACATAAGTACCATGAATAGTAAGAATCAGCTGTATGTAGTTTTTCTCTTCTCATAAGCCATTTTTCTAACAAATGATTGATGAGTCAAGTCAATAAACAGAAAGGTGACATAAAATGATATCCAAGTGCTTAAAAAATGTAAAGTGCTCAGCTGCACTAATAATCAAAAAATAAAAATAAAAACAATAACAACACTCAAGTTTCTCCCATCTAATTAGTAAATAATACAAAATTATAATCATGTTAAATTATGGTAATAGTACAAAGAGATGAGTACTTTTTTATACCACTATACAACATTTTCAGAAAGCAATTTCTCAATGTATGCTAAGAACCTTAGAAAATCTTCATCTTTTTTGAATACAAATAATTCTGAATCTAGGAACAAGCCTTAAGGATATAATCAGTACTGGAGTGCCTGGGTGGCTCAGTCAGTTAAGCGTCTGACATCAGCTCAGGTCATGATCTCATGGTTTGTGGGTTCAAGCCCCACATCAGGCTCACTGCTATCAGTGCAGAGCCTGCTTGGGATCCTCTGTCCTCCTCTTTCTCTGTCCCTCCTCCGCTCACTCATGCTCTCTCTCTCAAAAATAAATATACATTAAAAAAAAGAAGATTGGGGAAAAATACTGGAACCTTTAAAAAAAAGAGGATATAATTAGTGCTGGGGCGCCTGGGTGGCTCAGTTGGTTAGGCGGCAGACTTCGGCTCAGGTCATGATCTCACCATTTATGGGTTCAAGCCCCACGTCGGGCTCTGTGCTGATAGCTCAGAGCCTGGAGCCTGTTTCAGATTCTGTGTCTCCCTCGCTCTCTCTCTGCCCTTCCCCTGCTCATGCTCTCTCTCTCTCTCAAAAATAAATAAAACATTTTAAAAAAAGGATATAATCAGTGCTTTAGAAAATTATATATATCAAAGCATGTGCATCATTAAGTTATAATAATAATGACAAACTGAAAACCATCTAAATGCCTGACATTGTAGAAATAGTTGAGTGAGATGAGGCTCTATCTATATGAAGACATATTTTTATAGCCAATAAAAGTAATAAGATTTTGCAGATTTTTTTTAACAATACTAGACGATGCTTGCTATCATGTCTAGTAAAAAAATAGATTGGAAAAAAATGCTGAACAATATGTAGCCACTATATAATACACAAAGGAAATATTAGGGCAGTATACCAAAATGCAATACTGGTTGTTTCAGAGTGATGGGATTATACATTATTTTTATTTTCTTAATATGAAATTTATTGTCAAATTGGTTTCCATACAACACCCAGTGCTCATCCCAACAGGTGCCCTCCTCAATGCCCATCACCCACCCTCCTCTCCCTCCCACCCCCCATCAACCCTCAGTTTGCTCTCAGTTTTTAAGAGTCTCTTATGGTTTGGCTCCCTCCCTCTCTTTTTTGTTTTTCCTTCCCCTCCCCCATGGTCTGCTGTTAAGTTTCTCAAGATCCACATAAGAGTGAAAACATATGGTATCTGTCTTTCTCTGTACGTCTTATTTCACTTAGCATAACACTCTCCAGTTCCATCCACATTGCTACAAAAGGCCAGATTTCATTCTTTCTCATTGTCAAGTAGCATTCCATTGTGTATATAAACCACAATTTCTTTATCCATTCATCAGTTGATGGACATTTAGGCTCTTTCCATAATTTGGCTATTGTTGAGAGTGCTGCTATAAACATTGGGGTACAAGTCCCCCTATGCATCAGCACTCCTGTATCCCTTGGGTAAATTCCTAGCAGTGCTATTGCTGGGTCATAGGGTAGATCTATTTTTAATTTTTTGAGGAAACTCCACGCTGTTTTCCAGAGTGGCTGCACCAGTTTGCATTCCCACCAACAGTGCAAGAGGGTTCCCGTTTCTCCACATCCTCTCCAGCATCTAGAGTCTCCTGATTTGTTCATTTTGGCCACTCTGACTGGCGTGAGGTGATATCTGAGTGTGGTTTTGATTTGTATTTCCCTGATGATGAGTGACATTGAGCATCTTTTCATGTGCCTGTTGGCCATCTGGATGTCTTCTTTAGAGAAGTGTCTATTCATGTTTTCTGCCCATTTCTTCACTGGATTATTTGTTTTTCGGGTGTGGAGTTTGGTGAGTTCTTTATAGATTTTGGATACTAGCCCTTTGTCCAATATACCATTTGCAAATATCTTTTCCCATTCTGTTGGTTGCCTTTTAGTTTTGTTGATTGTTTCCTTTGCAGTGCTATACATGTATTTTTAAATCTCCTTCTTTATATCGTTTTTAATTTTCCAACTATTATAAAATTAACATGACAAAGAGCAGATAATTTTTTTTTCCATTTTGTATTTTGAGAAACACTTCTATAGCTTTCTGAGCATAAGACAATGAAATTGTTTAATACATCCATGAAGTGGTAATAGTAAAAATGACTCATCTTATACCCTAGCACTTATGACCATATGTTCTCCATTTTCAAAATTTCATTAAACATAGGTACAAGTCCTGATATACAGAATTCCATAAATGTGTTCAGGAGCCTAAACCACTCTATAATGGTTATGAACCATTGTGTGTCATTCCTTGCCTGTCGCATCATGACCAACTGTAAGTAGTAATTCTGAGCCAATGAGAATGAGCCTGGAAATACATTAATAGTTCCATCTCCATTACCATTACCATACCAGGTATACTAATTAGTCTGTTCTTTTTCTCAAGGCACACTCACATTGATCGGATAGTGGCATCTCTGCCAAATGTGTATATAAAGACCCAGACAGTTTGAAGAGGGCAAGAGCCAAGAGCCCTAGTCTCTTTTACCTCTTTCCTCCTACTCAACACTTGGTCTTGTTCTTTAATTCCAAGCTATCTTATGAGTTCCTGCTATAGCTTTATCAAATCATCCTAAAATCATAGCTTTGTGATCTGCCTAGTTCTTTGATCCAGCAATACTCTCTGTCATACTTCTTTCCACCATATCAGACATTTTCTCTAACGATTAAAAAACAAACAAACAAACAGAAAATTTGCCTAGATCAGAACTGAATATGCCATAATACCTGTGGTACTGTGAATAGGATTGCCAGTTGTCTTACATGGGGGTCAACCCTACTGCCCAGTGACTGCTCTCAGTCCCTATCCACCGATATCTCTGTGTGCTCTGCTCCAGCACTGATAAAAGCCAAAAGCATTTTAGGCTAATGAGTTAGCTAATGCTTAATGTCCTACTTTTTAAAAAACTAGTAAAAGTGTAGCAGTATTAGCATGATGGAATTTGAGAATGGGTGGGAAAATAGCCACAGAGTCTAAGTTTCCTAGAATTTAAATATGCATGTGATTTACATATACAGATATCACATATTTATGTCTTACAGGGATATATCCATTTATGATAAGTATATCTGGTTGATTTGCTAACTTGGTTCTAGTGAAGCCAAGGTTATACATGATGATAGCGGTCACCTGCCTGTCTTGCACATCAGTGCTATTAGTTATGAAAACTTAATGGGAGAGACGTATTTGAATGACACAAAAACATCAACATTACTGGGAAAGCATCTTAAGACACGTGTCTTATCAAATGAATTAGAATAATTTTCCTTATACACAGATCTCTAAAAACACACAGATTACCTTCCTATGTTATTTACTTTTTCAAAGAGTTCCTCACCTTTACACTTCTAATTTATGCATCCAATTATGCATGTATGCATTCATATTTAGCCATTCACTGAATAAATATCTATTAAGTGCCTATAACCCAAGCAATTCCTAGGTGGCTTCTGCATAAATTGTCAATCAGCTTACATACGAGCTTGTCACTGGCCACAGCTGATAAGAACAAGTAAGTTCACCTGACCCAACAGAAGACATTGTTTCTCTCCATGTTAACAGCAATTCTATTAAAACAGTATCATATGTTTACGTAGATTCAGAAAACAGAATAAAACAAAACACAAGTTTTTTTTATTTTACCCTTAAGTCTGCTATTTGCCATGTGTGTTTGGCTATGTGAGATTGGGAGCAGAAGCTGCAGGGGGAGAAACTGCTTTGCCTAATGGAAGTAGGTGACTTGTAGCTCTCAGGGTAGCAATTTGGGAGGGAAAACAGAATGGATATGGAGTGAGGAAGAGCAGTGTCAGGGAGGTGGAGGAAGGATTCTACAGAATCACGTTAATTCTGGTCTGCGATCCTGGTTAGCTGCACTGGGCCATGACCACAACACCTAGATGATTACATCATCTAACATAAAATCTAGACCCACGCAGACTAGTCTTACAGTTAGGTAAGATACTGTGTGTAAACAAGACAATATTGTCTCATGTGTAAATTACATACAAATAAGATTAGGTATTTAAAATAGGTATTTGTCCTGTGTGTACGAACAGTCTATGATGCCATGTTCTTACCTGAGCACAAATTACTCACTTACCCTTTCTCACTTGCTCTCTTTCTTTTTGCCTCACCAAACACCAACTCCCTTATTAAAGCAGCCGATTATCCCAGAGAGCAAAGTCTCAAATGTGCCTCTGAGAGCAAGTTTCTGAACACTCTGGAATTTAAAGTTTCCACTTAAAAATTCCCTCTTTTCCTGGGAGGAAAACAGAGGCAAGCTTTTGTCAACCAAGATGTCCCGTGTGGCGTTGGGGTACGTTTCTGATATTCATGGAGAGAAATGAATGAGTTTCTCCAGGTTCTGCCCACTCCTCTCCACTATGATCACAGTAAGACTTTCAAACAGAAAAGAAGAGGATGACTTCACAGGCGTCCCAGGGGCCCCGCCTGGCCGCACTGCTCTGGCAGCTCTCACTGATCCCATGTGCTGCCACAGGGCTTCTGGGTGTGTATAGTAATTCACAGGGGGAGAGCAGTCAGCTCCCTCTGCTGAGAACCCGGAGACAGTACCTCCAGGCGGCTCCTCCCACAGCTCCAGCTTAAGTGCCTGGACAGCTCTCTTCAGGATGCAGGGGCTGAATTCAAAAGCCTGCTGGGCCTAGAACACATGGGGACTGTAAGCACTTGGGGAAAACCAAGATGAACAAGACACAGCTCTGGATGAGATTACCATAAGGAACACAGAAGCACAGCAAGACAACCATAAAAGGTGTTAGAATGGCTTTTGTCCACAGGTTGTGTTACCTTTCCACACCCTAGAATGCAATCATTGTCACCTAACAGGTAGCATGCTCCTGTTGTGAGCTAGGAGTATGCTCCACTAGCCTTTATGTTCTCAGCACCTAGCACAAGACCTAGCATACTTCCTCATGAAAGCTATGTCTTTACTCACAGAGGCCTTCTTTAACTTCCCTGGGGAGGAGAGCCGTCTACCCAACCTTTCCTCCATTCCTTCCACTCATTCATTTCCTTTCCTTCTTTTTATTTTTTTGTCAGTCCATATCCCTGTTTGATGTTATGTATCTGTCAACTATCCATCTTGACCATCAATATATACGCTTTGCTGGGGTGAGGTCTTTGTCAGTCTTACCACTGTATCTTTGGTGGGTGGTTTGCTGAAGAGGGCCTGTTTATACTTCGGTTACTAGTTAAATTAACAGATATTTACTGAGTACCTACTATGTGTCAGGCATTATTCTCAGCCCTGAGGAAATGAACAAAGGAGTAAAACACAAGACCGGGTATTCAAGAGAAAATAGGTGAACAGGCCAGTCTGGTTTTAAATTTAAGTCTTGTTACCAGGAGACTGGTGTTTTATTCTGTACTCAGTGGGGAGGCTTGGAAAGCTTGTGAGCTAGGGGATTGAAGTGATTATGTGGAAAACAAAGGCATGTGAATGTTGAATAAAGCAAGACTGAGAGAGCTACAAATCTCAGAAGGGATTTCATTCTTTCTTTTTTTCTTTCTTTCTTTCTTTCTTTCTTTCTTTCTTTCTTTCTTTCTTAATTAATTAAAAATACTGAATATTTCCCATGCAGATTCATAAGAAATCCTAGAAAAAGAGTAAGATCAAAATATTATTAATGGCAGAATTTGAGGCTTTATGATAGGCCATTGCATTCTCTCTTAAAGACAGAGTCTCAGAATCTGCTGGCTCCAGGATGTTAGTACTCCTATTCCAACAGTTACAGGTGACTTAAATGACAGAAGGAAACAATAAAGGACAGTCCTGGCTGCCTTCCATTGAAGGATACTATTGCATTATCGGTCCTCTGGAGTAGGGCATCTCTAGGTTTAAGTCACTTGATGGTTAACTGGTAATGACTGGGATGAATGCTTCAAGAGACATTAAACAAACTGAACCACAGTAATCAGCATCTGGCTCACTCAGGTGGCCCTTTTCCTAAGTTTAAGGTGATAGGAACATTAACATTAAATATGACAGAAAAATGTTCAAATATTACAAAATATATCAAAAAAGGAAGGACACTAACATTTTTCACATGTCTACCACAGTGCAAAGCATTTTTCAAGTTTTATCTCATTTATTCTTGGTGCAGCCCTACAAATGAGATAAAGGATTTTGCAGATAGGAAGTGGAAATTGATAGCTGGTAAGTCACTTAGCTTAGTTGTTGTTCAATCAATCCTGAGAATGCAAAGTTCTGATAAAAACAGTAGCAAAATAAAGATGTGGGTGAATCATGGGGTGTGTCCTAATTATATGTGTTGGAAAAATTCCATGAAAAAAATATTCATTTAATCCAAGGTTTTTCTTTATGAATCAAAATGAGATATTCTGATGAAGAATTTATTAAACTATAAATGATTTAGGGGTGCCTGGGAGGCTCAGTTAAGTGTCCAGCTCTTGATTTTGGCTCAGGTCATGATCTCATGGTTTGTGAGTTCAAGCCCTGCTTCAGTCTCTGCACTGTGGAACCTGCATGGGATTCTCTCTTTCCTTCTCTTTCTGCTGCTCCTCCTTTCTCTTTCTCCTCCTCTCTTTCTCTCTCACACAAAATAAATAAATAAACTTAAAAAAATGATTTAGATTTCTTGAGTTTTATTATTTTTATTTTTAAATGTTTTATTTATTTTTGAGAGAGAGAGAGAGAGAGAGACAGAGAGAGAGAGGCAGAGAGGGGTGGGGGGATAGAGAATCCCAAGCGGGCTCTGCACTGACAACAGTCCAATGCAGGGCTCAAACTCACGAACCATGAGATCATGACCTGAGGAGCCAAAGTCAGATGCTCAACCAACCAAGACACTCAGGTGCCTCTGATATAGATTTTTAAAATGTAGATGTAAGGCTCTAAAGACCTAATGCAGGGATAGACTGTTCATGAAGGGAGACAGAACATTTGATTTATTTTACTTTTTTTTTCTTAAAAGGGTGACAGATTTGTGACATTGATAAGAAAATAAAAAAAGAACATTTCTTCACTAAATTCAGAATACCTACGCTGTATTCTAAGCACTCATTAAATGTTTTATGGTTTTCTATTACCATTAGTGCAATGATGGTCATATTTCATTTTGTTTCTGGGCCTGGCTACTTAGCACAGAAATTGTGAAAATACTACAAACAAGTCTTGAGTGAATGCTTTAAATTAAAAAAAAATTTTTTTTAATAATTATTTATTTTTGAGAGAGAGAGCGTGAATTGGGGAGAGGCAGAGAGAGAGAGAGAGGGAGACACAGAATCCAAAGCAGGCTCCAGGCTCTGAGCTGTCAGCTGAGAGCCCAATGTGGGGCTTGAACTCATGAACCAAGAGATCATGACCTGAACTGAAGTCAAACACTTAACCGACTGAGCCACCCAGGTGCCCCTTGAGTCAACACTTTAAATGCCAATAGTAGTTGAACTCATCCTTTTGAAACAGGTTCACACACATTTTGTTGCAGGTGTCAACAAACTTATTCTGTAAAGAGCCAGATAGTAAACATTTTGGTTTTGTGGGCCCTTCAGTCTCTTGTAACTATTCAACTCTGTCATTATAGTGCAAGACAAGCCACAGACAATATGCAATATGTACATGAATGAGCATAGTTGTATTCTAATACAACTTTACTTATAAAGCATGATGACAGGATGGGTTTGGTTTGCAAGGATTGTAGTCTTACTGAACTCTAATTTATGAAACAGTTCATTTCTCTAAAAATATCACTTAAACACAATGACATACTCTGGTTGTCTAATAACTGATTTGTGTACTTTATCTGTACTTGTGTATTTGTGTACTTTATCCTCTTCTGCTAGACTGAGGTCTTTTGGGGCATGGAGTGCCTCTTGCTTTTCTTTCATATCCCTAATACATTAAGGGCAGGATAGCTGGGCAGTGGCAAAGGGCTTCTAGAGGGGCCATCCATCATGGGTTACAGAAATATCACTGGAATAAATAAAAGATATGTGCCAGTAAAAGTGGATTTCCACAGAATGCTAGCAACTTATAAATTGGTCTTGTTCCCACCAAAGTTAACAGCTCCCGCGAGTGAGAACATAAAAAGACTTCACTGGCATCACTAATCTCTGTTGAGGATACACATGGCACGGGCACCAGCCGCTCCTTGCACAGCAGGCAGAATCACGTTCCTGCACAGATACTGCCCCCAGCCTGAGTCAGGTGCCTCAAGTCGCAGTCACTGGAAACTGAAATTCTGAAAGTGCAAGATGCATGGCATAACTGCTGTTTACCAGGAACGTGTGATTTATTTTATCATTTAAATTTAAAACCCTCTTATGTGCCTCCTCAGAAGTTATCTGGTTCAGAAAATTGCAATAGCAAGGCAATTACAATTAAGTTATAATGTTACATAATGTTTAGTGCAGGTAATAAATCTTTCATTTTGAACATAATGAAAAAGGTACACAAATAATTGAAAACCCTGGCCCTAATAAGAAAATGTTGAACAAATAATTAGCCTCCCTGGGGCATTCATATATCTCTGTATATCCCTGGGTAGGCTTTTAATAAATGTTTGTTGAGTGAATGCATGCAGTAAGGTCTTTGCTCCACCAGCTCTGAAGAACTGAAGGGCTGACTTTGAACATGCTGAATATAAGCAATTTTATGATATGAGAAATAAAAAGAAATAAAAAAGATTTCTGATAAAATCCCCATGATGGATAGCGATACAAGGTCAGTATTTCCTCAAATGGTGTTAAGGTTCACGATGAGTGAGAGATATATTCACGTACAGAGTATATATTAAATGTCTATTTTGTCTGTCATCTGTTATCTGGGAAAGAAGGAGATGCAATGAGAGACCCTGGAGATCCAGGCTGGAGAGTTATTGGTGTCCAGCTGGGAGGAGTACAGTTCCAGGATAGGCTCTCATGGGTACCTAAAATGTATCCACCACTCACTAGAGTTAATGCCCTGTGGAGGTTGGGGGGTTGGGATGGGGTAACAGACAGGAAAAAATATGGTGGATTTCAAAATGATTAAGGAGAAGGTGGGAAAGGCAATAAAGGAGGGTGAATAAACAGTTGGAGGAAGGAAGTCAGATTTAGGTGTAGAAGAAATAAGAATCGCAATTATAAATGCTGCCTTAGAAAATGAAAAGACCAATTCAAAATATATATGCATGCTTTTAGGATTAATGCATTGTTCACTAAGAATACTAGAATTTAATTTTTCAGGCAGAAAAGGAGACAAAAAGGAGCTTTTTTTATTTCTTCAAATATCAAAGAATAGGCACCCTTGGGTGGTGTGCCCTAGGTCTTATTTTAGTCTACATACAGAAACGATGATTAAGCTTTTGTAGAGTCTGTTGAGATTCTTTGAAAGCGAGCTTGTTTTAAACAATCAAATTCACCTGACTACAAAAGCAAACGCTGCAACCTTTCTTTTAAGTGGTTGAGAACTGAACCACAGGAAATCAGCTTGGGGTCCTCTAGATCTGAGAGAAGGAATGGTTTGCTGAATGCTGCAGGCAGGGCATCCAGGGATAAAAGAGGAAATCAATGAAAGGTAGAATGCAAAATGAAGATAAATAAAGATGAAAACTTTTAAAGGGGGATAAAAGAGGGTGGTAGAATACAACTAATGCTGGGGTGCTGCTTTATGTTTTCACAAACCGTAATTTGATGGTTCTGGAGTTTACTGTTCACTAATCTGAAACAAACACATCCAGAGATATCTTCATTTGTCACTTGGTTGAATATTTCATGAGGAATGCCAAAGGGAGAACATGACACTCTGCATCTGATTCTAGCCTCTCTCCTGACTTGACAGGCCACCCAACGACCTTGGACAAGTCACATATCTGTGGTGCTTTGGCCGCTTCACAGAGATGGGGAGATCACATGTGCACTCCGGAATTCATAGCTTTTTGAAGAAAAAAATCATGGGAGCTTTCTTAATGTGTGTGAATGAGATGCATGAACCAGGAGATAGTAAGTACAGAAAGACATTGAAAAGTGGTGGCACACTGCTAAGCCAAGAGGACAAGAGAAGTAGAGTAGGGAGTGAAGGGCATATAATGGTGTCTCAAGAATAAAGGAGGTCTGAAAGAAGAGTACGTTTGTGGTTGGGAGTGGGGACATATCTAGAGCATAGCCCCCTGGACTGATTGGTAACACGAGTCTACTACCCAAGAATGGGAGTAACCGCCAGGAGATCCAGGGTAGGGCTTACTAATAAATGATGCCAGAATAGAGTTGCGGGAAATTTTGAAGGAATTCCATTGAATAGGCTGAGGTTAAAAACTACCCATTCTCTTTAGGAGAATTATTTAGGAATTCAACAATGGCTCCAAGAGGATCTGTAACTCAGTTAGTTGGCTTTAGCAAGCATTGTAAGGCACCAGGTTCTAGTGCAATTGGCTGGGGCATGTGTAATAGGGCAGTGGAGACAGGTCTACAGAAGATGGGGTCCAAGTAGCAGCTGTTTATTGGCTGTGTACTTGATGGGGAGGGGGTGGAATTTCATAGCCTCTCAGATCATAGTTTTGCATCCAAGGAGGAACAAGCATCATTCCCTGACCATGTCCCTGGGTGGTGAGGATCAAATAAAGATACTGTATTCAATTGCATTTACTCATGGGAGGGTCAATATTTGTGAAAACTAAGTAAGGTCATGTGACAAGAGGAAGAAAGTGTTACTTACAGGAAAAAAATTTTTAATGTTTATTTTTGACACATAGAGAGAGAGATAGAGAGAGAGACAGAGCATGAGTGGGAGAAGGGCAGAGAGAGAGAAAGAATCTGAAACAGGCTCTAGGCTCCGAGCTGTCAGCACAGAGCCCGATGTGGGGTCTGAACTCGCAGACAGTGGGATCATGATCTGAGCCGAAGTTGGACGCTCAACCGACTGAGCCACCCAGGCACCCCTGGAAAGTTTCCTTTTAGGTGGAAAGTAGTTATAACTAATAAAGGAGGGCACCAAAAACAAAGTTTGTGTGTTGTTCCAATAATCACTGCAATGTGAAGGGAGAAGAGGGGTTTCAAAGAGAATACCAGTGCATTCATTTTTAAAGGAGGCAGAGAGGGGCGCCTGGGTTGTTCAATCAGTTAAGCAGCCAACTTTGGCTCAGGTCATGATCTCATGGCTTGTAAGTTTGAGGCCCGTGTCGGGTTCTGTGCTGACAGCTCAGAGCTTGGAGCCTGCAGCCTGCGTAGGATTCTGTGTCTACCCCTCTCTCTGCCCCTCCCCCACTAACACACACACACACACACACACACACACACACTCTCTCTCTCTCTCTCTCTCTCTCTCAAAAATAAACTAACATTAGAAAAATATTTTTTAAAAAAAGGAGGCAGAGAAAGATATTTCAAAGAGATTGCCACAAATCACTTCTCAATAAAGCTAGGCTATGCCTACTTCAAGGGGCCAGAATGAAAGAGAACAGAACTCAAGAACACTACTTGTGGCTATACTGGGAAAAGCAGCTAGCGCAAAAGGGTTTGCAGGAGAAATGGCAAAGGATTTCAGGTAATGGGAAGAAAAACAAACTAGCTCAATATACACAATGGGGAAATCAAGAAAATGCAAGGAAAATTATTGCACCTGTGAAGAGAGGAGATTGGTGGGCTTGCATCAGAGGTGAAGGTCTTCTCAGGCCTGGAGTAGAGGGAGAATATCAAGGGGGAACATCAAACCCAGTTAAATGGTTCCCACAAGATCTCAGTGCCATCGAATATTGGGCCCGAAGAAGACTGACTAACAGAAGAGCTGGGGTAACCAGCAGGAGCTAAAAGAGAACAGTGAGATAGGAGGTGAAGGAGTTCAAAGGAAGCCCTAAAGAAATAACCTCCTCTAAAGTGCATGAAAGCATAAAGCCACACAAAAAACACATGTATCTCACAAGGACGAAGGAGGCCAGTGACAAGGCTGCATGATCGTGAAGGAAGTGCAACTACAGAAGGGAAAAAGAATCTGTTCATTGCATTGGTGGGAAACGGGATGGAATTGAGGGTGTGGAGTGGGTATTTTCTTTGGTTGGAGACTATTATAAGTAAATTTACCTGTGGGAGAGAATGGTGCACACTCTGGTGAAGCCACTTGGCCACTGGGTATAAAGAAGAGACAGCAGCAGGATGGAAGTTGCCAGAACATAAGTGGCAGCAGCAGGCACCTTGGGCTAACTTGTTTGAAGGGTGGTAAAAGACCCTGCATGTCATAGCAATGAGGCAAAACAGTAGGGTTTTTTTTTAATGTTTTATTTATTTGTTTTGAGAGAGAGAGAAAGAGAGAGAGAGAACAAGCAGGTAGGGGCACAGAAAGAGGGGGAGAGAATCTCAAGCAGGCTAGGAGATATCAGCATAGAGCCCAATGTGGGGCTGGATCTCACAAACTGTGAGATCTGAGCCAAGTCAAGAGATGTTTAACCAACTGAGCCACCCAAGAGCCCCAAAACAATAGGTTTTTAAATGTGTTCAGCTCTCAAATATGCTTTGGACAAGGAAATATTAAGGGTTAGTAATACATTGAAACTTTGAAGGGAGAAAGAAGACATTCATGTGCCTGAAATATACCAATCTATGTACTGTGAGGAGTCACTTAATTGTTACAAGCTTTTGAGTCAGTTACTATTAAATTCAGCCTTTAGGATTTTGCACTTTTCCTTTTGCTTAGAATATTCTTATCCCAGATGTCCATGTGGCTACCCCCTTACTTTGCATTTCTGCTCAAGTTTCACCTTCTTGGAGAAGCCTTTACTTATCCTTTCTTTCCTTGTCTTATTTTTCTTTAGAGAACTTACAACTACGTGATACATATACTTATTATGTCTCTCCACTAACACCTTGATTCTTTGAGAACAGAGTAGCATTGGTCTTATTCACTGCCATACTCTAAATGCCTAGAACAGTAGCTGGCACAAAAGAGGTGCTCAGTAAATATTTATTGAACGAAAGAATGGATCACTGATCCCATTTTACAGGTGAGAAAACGAACTCAGAAGTTTCGTGATTTGCCTAGGATACAACTAAAATGATGGGGTCAGGATTTGAAATCGGATCTTTTGGACTGTCACATTGTTTTAATTATTCTGCACGATCTCTCTAAGCAGACAAATGTGGGACGCCTGGGTGGCTCAGCCCGTGGAACGTCCAGCTTTGGCTCAGGTCATGATCTCACAGTTCGTGACTTCGAGCCCCGTGTCAGGCTCTGTGCTGACAGCTCAGAGCCTGGAGCCTGCTTCAGATTCTGTCTCCCTCTCTCTCTGCTCCTCCCCCGCTCATGCTCTCTCTCTCTCTCTCTCTCTCTCTCTCTCTCTCCTTGAAAAATAAATAAAAACATTTAAAAGAAAACTAAAAAAAAACAACAGACAAATGTGTCTGAAGGGCAGTGTGACATAGTGTTGGCTTCACAGTCACAATGGGATTTCGATCCTGGCTTAGCCACTATTTGTTTTCCCACCTTCTTGAGACTTCATAACTGCTCTCTGCCTGTTCCCTCTTTGTAAAATGAGAATATTTCCCCCACCGGGTTGTGGAGATTAACAAGTATAACATCTGGCACCTAAGAGAATCCTAGTGAATGGTAGGTGAGACCACTGGAGTGGACAGAATAAATAAAGGAATGAGGTGTTAGGGAAAAGGAGGAAATATGGAGAGGCAGGGGAAGGAAAGGTGAGAACTTTGGCTTTCTAAAGTATATTTGGCTTTCCTCGGGGCTGTAGGATGAACAGAAGGCTTCTTAGTTAAGAGAAGAAAACCTAGGCAGCTTTTGTGAAGAGAAAGGACATCTAGGCAGAAATTTATGAGGTGCCAGTTTAACAATGGATGAGAGCAGCTGGCCAGCAAGAGACTCTGTAGATACCATGGTACCTCTAAATGGAGGAACACTTACAAAGTTGTACTTAGGTAGGATGAGTAAGTCCAGAGAGCTAATGGACAGCATGATGATTCTAGTCAATAACACTGTATCATAAACTGGAAATTTACTAAGAGAGTAGATTTCAGGCACTCTCACCCAACCCCACACAAACGATAACAACGTGGAGATGAATGTTAATTAGCTTGACTTAGTCATCATTATATACTTCAAATGTATACATTTTTTATTAAAAAAAATAGTCATCAAACACATTTCGTGATCCTTCATGGTAAATGAAGAAAATCAAGCCTAATTTAAAAAAATATTCTTTGAAATATATATATTGAATTGTACACTGTCAAAATGTTGATTTTGTGTGTTTCACCTCAGAGGAAAAAATTCAAGGAGAAAAAAGTGGATGAACCCACAGAACATTTGTAGTAATTTAAATCCCTGAAAGTGAGGAAATTGTAAGCTCACATCAAAGGAAAAAAAAAAAAAAAGACTGACTTTGGAGAAGGTTTTAGTAAGAAAAAAGGGCCAGCCTAATGGAAGCCCTCTGTGGTGATTCTATACAGCAGGCACTGAGGCCTTTGTTCCTTCCCCCAGGAGGCCCCATGGCACCAGGGTAGGGCGTACATATTCAGAATCCAAACCTGGGCCTGTGTTTTGATAGAGATTATTTTACCCTTTAGCTTCCGAACATACATGAAAAAGTTGAAATAAAATTAAGATTCCTCTATTAAAAAGTCTTTTATTAAAATTATGTAAATTAAAGACTATAGTCCTTCTTTCCCCCACAAAAATTCCAGGATGGTTTTCCTGAATCTTCCTTAGGATCCACGATGAAAGAAGACACAAAGTAAGTGAGCAGGACTAACAGGACAGGGTAGCTGGGACTCTGTTGTTACTGTATGTACAGGCTGGGGCAGCAAGAGGAAAGTCCAGAGAAAAATGAAGCTGACAGACTTCCTGAACCACTGGGGCAAGATGAGCCAGAAGAAGCCAGGCAAGGAGGCAGCTGCTTTTGTGGAGAGAAGGAGACACACAAGAGTCACCCCACTTGAGAGTGCTCTAAAAGGGAAGAGGAGGGCATCAGAAAAAGTAATGGCAGGGGACAAAAAACTTAAGACAACAGCCATCTAGAAGTGGAATCCAAGCGTCAGAAGTGGGAATTCAGGCGGGAGGGAAAGAGCCCATGAGTGACTGCACACCCTCAAAATATCTGAGGGCTGAAGTCTCTGCAGTAGAAACACATCAAAGCACCAATAAGTGTAAAGGTAGTAAAGGGCCTGATTATATCAAAAGGCATGGGGATCTTCAGGGAGGTGGAACACCAATGGATTTAAAGACAGGAGGTCTGAGCTGGAGAACAAAGTAGAATGTCCGAGTATACCCTGGCACTGGTAGGTCTTTCTCTAATATCTTGACTTCTTTAGTCACACCGTTTTAAGCTAGTCACCCAGCTTCCCTGGCATATAAGTGGGGTCATGAAGTGACTAGATTGTGACCCATATCCATGAGTAACTTCTGCGTCTTGTTCTAAAGGAGCTGTTTTTTCCCCCAGCTTTTCCCTTACCGTCTCCTCACCGGCAGGAATATGAACATGGTAGCAGGTGACCAAATAGCAACCTTAAACACAAGATGGAAACTGTGCATTAAGTATGGTAAATCAATAGGATAGAAGTAACCTGAGTGCCCCAAAACAGGGAGCTGCCATATGGCAGTAGGCTGTCTATGATTAGACCCTTATGTTTTGAGAGAAATAAACTTCCATTTTGTTTAAGGGACATAATAAGCTTGAGCACAAGCTATATTCTACAATGTAGCTAAAATGACTATAATTTTGTTACAGCAGCCAAACAAATAATACATAGATACCAAAGAAAAAACTATTTAAATATATGTCTCTCTTTAATATATTATTTTTTTAAGTACATATTTTGACTCTTACCAAAAAAAGTACAGACCCAGAACTAATCCCTCTAGAGATCTTTAAAGCCAAATAAGAATTAAGGAGGATTTGCTGGACAATAACATGGTGGAAGAAATACACATATAAAAGGAGGGAAATGGGCTGCTAGAATTTAAAGTATTCATTTGCAAGGAAGAACTTTTAAAATTCAATTACAGACATTCTCTTTTCTGAGTGCCACAGTAACTTCGTAAGTCATTTTTTTAAGGTGGAAAATACAGCAGAAATATAGTAGGATGTTTATTAGAAAGGAAAGAAAGAAACAAAAACAGATGAACATAGGGAAAGGAAGGAAAAATAAAATAAGATAAAAACAGAAAGAGGGGTAAACCATAAGAGCCTCTTAAACACAGAGGACAAACTGAGGGTTGCTAGAGGGGAAGTGGATGGGGGGATGGGTTAAATGGGTGATGGGCATTAAGGAGGGCACTTTTGGGATGAGCACTGGGTGTGTTATATGTGAGTGATGAATCACTAAATTCTACTCCTGAAACTAATACTATACTATATGTTAAACAACTTGAATTTAAGTTAAAAAAAAAAGGGGGCACATTTCAAAAGAGAATAAAACACCAGCACAAAGAGGGAAGTTCTGCCTTCCTTTTAGGATTTGTAAGAGTAGGGGAACATGTTCAATGATCTGAAGAAAATTCTCTAAGTAGTAAAGCCAAAGGTTCTGATGGACAAAATAAACATTCTCATCTGTAGAAACATTCAATATCACACATAAATAGAAATATCAAGTGGGAAGTCAGAATATCAAGTGGGAAAGCAAGGAATAGATGGGGCCAAAATAGGGGAAGTAAGACAACGTGTGTGAGGTGTGTGTGTATGTACACACACAGGTAAGTAGAGTAAATATAGAGACTGTTCAAGATTGATTTTTTTCTTTTTTCTTTTTTTAAAAATATAATTTATTGTCAAATTGGCTAACATACAGTTTGTACAGTAGCTAAAAGTAGCGCTCTTGGTTTTGAGGGTAGAATCCCTATGGTTCATCGCTACCCCACACCCCACGATTTGTTTTCAACAAGAAAAGACAGAGAGGGACAATGATGAGAACCTGTACTGAACTCACATTCATACAGAAATAATATGATTTGTAATTAAATGAGACAAAAAGGTCAAACGTCCCCTCATCTGTAACACCTTCTTGGTCCATATCCCTTTTAAACAGTAACACTCTGCTTCAGTGCTGCTTCACAGACTTGCCCTTATTTCCACAGACTCATTTTATGCTCTACTGAAAACTGTTTGCACTTCCTTTCCCATCAGTGAAACTAGGAGTTCCTTAAGGGCCAGGCCATGTTTTGTCCCTTTGTGTCTTCCATTCTCATAAAATGGAAGGATACCGGCAGAAGATTGTGCCTGCTGGGAGGACAGTGAGATGAAAAGCCAGACAAGAAAGCCGGAGTTGGCATCAAGGGTATTTCAAAAACAGGACTGAGGGAGGCAAGCAGGACACAAAAAATAATATTTTGGTAGGACGCCTGCAGTAGAAGCTGCCAAGAGCACCTGTGGTCGGACAAGACTTGGCCTAACACCCAGGAGGACTATAGTGACCCAAGACCGCTTACCAAGAACTAGTATTTCTTTACTTTGGCTTCTGATTTCCAGCCTAAGATGTATCATAATGTGACCCTACCTTTATGTTCTTTTACAATGAGGAAAGAAATTAAAATAAGGTTAAGAAAAGTGAGGTGACTATGCGGTGGCCATTTCTCTTATAAGTGTAAATTTGAAGAAGAGCATATATATATATATATATATATATACACACACACACAATATTTTATTATATTAAGTATATTAATCATAATAAATAATATGTGTTTATTATCATATATAATCCTATCTCACATACACAAACATGGGGTATGGTAAACAAAATTTGAGGCCCTTCAATCCATAGGCAGTATTGACATTTCAGTTGTAGAAAGGAATTAAAATGTAATATCCTTCATTAAAAAAAAATGTTTATTTATTTATTTTGAGAGAGAGAGAATGTGAGGGGGAGGGTTAGAGAGGGAAGGAGAGACAGAATCCCAAGCAGGCTCCGTGCTGTCAGTGCAGAGCCTGACATGGGGCTCAACCTAATGAACCGTGAGATCATGACCTGAGTCAAAATCAAGAGCCGGATACTTAACCGACTGAGCCCCCAGGAGCCCCTGCAATATCTTTCAGGTAGGTTCCTTCTATGAAAATATGGAAGCATCCGCTGAGTGAGGATGCACCTTATAAAAACCAAATGTGAGATTTCAGTCACTGCAATTATGGGATTTCAATACTCACACTACTCACGATGGGCTTGTATTACAGAATACGAAGGAAAATCAGTCACAATTTATCAAGGGCATGCTTACAATCTTTCACAAATTCTATGGTAATATTTAAAAGCTTTTCTGCTTTATTAACCTAGATGATTCTTAAAATAAACATCTATGTAATGTTAATCTGAACAAAGTAATTTTATAGGAAGTGACAGACATCTATGAGATACTAGTAAGTGTTGAACGGTCTATTTTATGAACTCCATTGGACATATCCTTACTTCTGAATAAATCATACTTTAATATCTAGAGCAGTGTTTTTTCAATTTTTTCAAGACTGAGGCTCCCTTTTACTATCAAAATTACAACTGCCCCATTATCTTTTAATAGAGAAATACATGAAAAGAAAAGCCACTTTGGACTGGTAATTATTGTAGCTGAATATTTTATTTAACTATATGTAATAGCATCTGCATAGATTTCCAAAAAAAATTAGAAAATTAAAAATATTTATTCACTTTACAGATGTTTCATTTTTTTCTTTTTTTGAACAGTAGATGATCAGATACCTTAGATAAGTTTTAGAAGGTTTATATAGGCATAAACTCTGGCTGGATCAAATTGATCAAAAAGAAAAACTGTACAAATATAAATTGTTTAAATGCTTTATCCTGTAACATTTATAGAAAACCATATTATTAGTAATTTTTAACCATAAAGGTGCCTTTGACTTTTAAAAATTTTTTGCAATAAAATATTTTTGCTTATGTGATTTACAGCTGACCCTTAAACAACAGTGGAACTGCACAGGTCCACTTACAGATTGATTTTTTAAAAATAAATACAGTACTTTAAAGATATTTTCTTTTATGGTTTTAATAACTTATTTTCTCTAGTTTATTTTATTGTAATAATACAGAATATAATATATATAACAGAAAATACATGTTAATCAACTATATGTTATCAGTAAAGCTTTCAGTCAACAGTAGGCTATCAGTAATTAAGTTTTGGGGGAGTCAACAGTTACATGTGAGTTTTGACTGACAAGGGGTCAACACCCTTAACCTTCATATTGTTCAAGGGTCAACTGTATAAAATTTCTAGAAATAGGAGAGGAAAAAAGTTTGGATTTCCTTTGGGTGCCCCCTTCAGATATATGCCTGTCATTTGAGAATTTTCTTTGATTTTCAATCCTTACTCTTATAGGCTCTTCATCCAACCAGAGTAGTAAGTTTAGCCTAATTAATAATTAAATGAGTGATTTCCCTATTAAGTTTAAAAGAACTCTTTAAACTCTTTATCTTTGGAATCTGAATCCTCCTAACGTAGGTGGCTGTATAACAATTCAGTGTCTTTATCAGATTGAGCTAGTGGGGAAATACCCTAGGTCAAAATTACCTATAGTAGGACAAGCCAACAAATAAATTCTAGGCTATAAGGCAAGAATTTCTGAGCCTCCAACTCTTTTCTTTTTGATAATGCTTTGCGCATTGCGAGTGCAGAACTTTATAACTGATTTAAAAAGATAACGTGTCTTCTCTCTCTCTCTCTAGTATGTTCTCTTGATATTTCTGATGCTTTCTTGATTTTCCTAGTGGCTCTGAGGTACCATATGGGTGGGGGGGATCACGTGTGGCCATCAACAACCCAACTCACCAAGAAGCACTGTTAGCTCGCTAGGGTCACTACTAATGTAATGAAATTACTGTGTTAGTAAAAAAGAGTGAATGTGATCCCATACTGGTAATCTTCAGATTACAATTTGAGTCAAAAGAAGTTTAGATAAGAAGAAAAAGATATCATGGGATTTTTAATTTCACAACTCAATAAATAGAAAATTAGGAGATCAAAGAGGGGATTTTCCTAATAAATCTCTCACCTACTCTGTATTCTCCTAGGAACAATCTCAGGTAAAATTATAAATTAGAAGAGATTTGGCTTTAGTTTTTTTTTATTGTTATTTTTCTTGACTTTATTGTAGTTCTTCTATAATTCAGATACACAGAATACTACCGGGACCCCATACACCTTCTATTAAAAACAAAGTCACTCTTGCTACCTTGGGTGTGATTGATAGCTTTGTGACTGTAACGTCCTAATGTTAACGATCCCAAAAGAAAGAAAGGGAAAAGTGGGTCTAAATGACAAGAGATGTGTTCCTAACATGTAATAGCACTTTTGAATACCCTCCCAACCTCACACCATATAAATAACAATATTCATAAGGATAATCTTGCTATACACTTCTTTTTCCAATTTGCAATACATTACCACATCATTCTTTAGGCCCAACTCAAAATTTGTTTCCCCTTTATAATTAACCTCAGAGGATTTCACATCCCTGTGATGGCTGTTATTTCTGGCACTCCATAATCCTTCCACATATATAATTTGCTCTGTATGGACAGGGGAAAGATGTGAATGGATATCAAATATTTCAGGTACACCATTATAAAAATGGTCTACTCGGTGTAAATGGCAATTTATTTGGTTTTGGTTCATACTGTCTTCCTGCTGCTATTGTTTCTCAATAGCAAAGGTGCCTAACTTTGTGAATTTCATAGAGTCCAATTAATGACAGAACCATTTGGGTGTTAGTTAATGTTAGCTAATGGTCATGACAATGAAAGCTATGTTAATAAAATAAGACACTACAACCTGTTGGGATGAGCACTGGGTATTGTATGGAAACCAATTTGACAATAAATTTAATATTAAAAAAAGTACACTTCAATTTCCAAGAAAGAATAAAAGACCCTCATAGTTTTTCAAGCAACTGCTGGAAGACAGCACAGCAAAAAGACCAGTCACATCTGTGTTGAAAAGTCATAGATGGAATATATTTGTTGGTATATCCTTTGTGACTGTGGTCTGTATACAAAGATCATGGAGCACCACACATTTTGTACTGTTTTTTTTCTGTTACTGTGATACATTTTCATCTACTTATTTATCCTCTAGCCAGTTTCTATAGTATTGAAGAATAGACATTGTAGCTATCTGATCATAATTGGGGTTTAACCTCCACAGTGGAAGAGAATGAAGCTGATCCAGTGGTCAGTCTGGGATTAAGCTTGATATTAACATTCAGATTCTAACTAACTGAGCTAACTGACCACAAAGCAGACAAATGCTTATAGCAAAAGAGGACTGGATACAGAAACATAAAAGAGAAGTTGGAATTAAAAAAAAATACTTAAATGCAAAATATCTATGAACTATCACCCAAATTCTTTTTTTCATTTCACTGTAATGAATAGCATGTAATTATTTTTTCTCCCAAATTCTTATAGTTTTAAGAATTTTTAATGAGTTAATATTTATAAAAGTTGACAAAATATCATTTTATCAGTTAAAAAACACCAAAATTATATACCTAGGGTATTCAAAAGAATAAAAGTGCAGAAAAATTTAAAAACACAAAAATTCTCGTGAGTTCACATATGATCAAAGTGAACCCAGTGGTATTCTGGTAAATCAACTGGCTCCCCACAAAATGCATATATTTATTATAAATTTTACTTACGTAAAGAATGCATAGCTCGTGATTTACAAATAATAATAAAATATAAATATTCTTTATTATAATTCTATTTAATATTTTGGTTCTCATGGAATCAAATGTCAATTGATTTTTGCTTAATTTATGTATGCATCACCAACCTCTTGTGGCAATTGACAGATATGTGTAGTTTAGATATAAATATTGGTTGACATTTTCATTTAAGTAAATGAGTGAAAGGAAAACAAAGCATTGAAGGCATATTAAAATAATTCATTCATTAATAACATGAATGACTTCTTTGCTAGGTGAGATAATTTTTGACTATTAGAAGAATATTTTTGGGACACCTGGGTGGCTCGGTCAGTTAAACGTCCAACTTCAGCTCAGGTCATGATCTCACAGTTCAGGAGTTCAAGCCCTGTGTCAGGCTCTGTACTGACAGCTCAGAGCCTGGAGCCTGCTTTAGAGTCTGTGTCTCCCCTTCTCTCTGCCCCTCCCCTGCTTGCACTCTTTTTTTCTCTCAAAAATAAACATTAAAAAAAATTTTTTAAAGAATATGTTTTCATCTCTTTATGCTACGTACAGTGCAAAAGCTATAAAAATGACATAATTTTAATTTGTACTAATATTTTTTCTCATTGCTTTCTTAATTCTACACAATCTACAAAACAATAAATTGATCATTCTGATGTGTGGTGTTCACCAATTTCCATGGTGCAAATACCCGTACCATGGCTGAAAAATTAAATTAATATAATTTTATGTTAATATAATTTTTATGGAAATGACTCAAAGTACAAAATACATACCGACAAAAGCAAAAATGCTATTTGATTATGTAAAATAACCTTTTTGGAATTAAAAAAATTGTTTTGATGGTTATAACTGATATTTTCACGTATATATCCTTAAACCTTTGAAGAAAAGAATGCAGGTCATATAGTACTCTTATTCTTCCTTACATATGCATAGTTCTTTCATTCAGAAATTCTAAGATAATTAATTTTGCTACTCTATACAAAACACAACTTTGAAAAATTGGAGAACTAATTGATTACCAAGAATAACAGCAAAAATAATGTTTTTAAGAAATGCAAATAGCATTTAATAATTTGGAAAGCATCTTGTGGTTTTACAAATATTTCCTAGACAATATAGAGGTGATTGTTATCTAAAAGAGTTAAAGGCAAGAACAAATAAAGAGTTAAAGGCAAGAGCAAGCACGTTAAATTATGGACGTTTTTACTTTTAGGCAATACATAAAAGCTGTACCACAAAGACTTTTTAATTAAATAATTTGAATGATTTTATTTTATACTTAGAAAATTAAACCACACCCACATAGGTTTCTACAAGCGTTAAACTGCAAATTTCTAAAAGCAATTCAGAACTTCATACCAGAGATTAAAAGTTTTCATTGACTAGGTCCTTTGAGACTTCCATAAGGAGGTGTTTTTAAGAGTTCCAACACCAGAGTGAAGCTGGCCATGGTCTGAATCTGGTTCCACCCCTTACTAACAGTAAGATCTTAGAAAAGTCACTAACCTTCTCTGAACTCCCATTTTATCATCTGTAAAATTAGGATTAAAAGTGGGGCGCCTGGGTGGCGCAGTTGGTTAAGCATCCGACTTCAGCCAGGTTACGATCTCGCGGTCCGTGAGTTCGAGCCCCGCGTCAGGCTCTGGGCTGATGGCTCGGAGCCTGGAGCCTGTTTCCAATTCTGTGTCTCCCTTTCTCTCTGCCCCTCCCCCGTTCATGCTCTGTCTCTCTCTGTCCCAAAAATAAATTAAAAACGTTGAAAAAAAAATTAAAAAAAAAAATTAGGATTAAAAGTAATACCTATTTCAGGGGCACCTGGGTGGCAAAGTTGTCCGACTTTGGCTCACGTCATAATCTCGAGGTTCTGAGTTCGACCCCATATGGGGCTCTGTGCTGACAGCTTGGAGCCTGGAGCCTGCTTTGGATTCAGTGTCTCTCTCTCTCTCTCTCTCTCTGCCCCTCCCCCACTCACGTTGTATCTCTCTCCCTCTCTCAAAAATAAACATTAAAAAATTAAAAAATAATAATACCCATTTCCTAGGATTGCTGTGGCAATTACATGTGTTAATGCAGGTAAAGTGTAGTAATAAATATTTTTTAAACCTCACATTTCTTTTGCCATTTGAAGAAACCCACCTTCTTAGGAGTTTGCAACAGATTTGGTGTCTTAACTGAAAACTTTGAGAGATGCTAATTGGAATGAAACAATTGGTATCATAATGCATATGTTTATTTACCAGCCATGTACTTGCTATCTATGCTGTGTGCTTCGGCAACCACAGCCCTCGTCCCCCACAATCCTCTTTCTGTTGAGTACCCTTTCCCCTCCCTAATCCCGTTTTCTGAGTATATAAGTACACATCTTCAATCCAATTGACCACATTATCTTCTCTCCCTCTCCCTTCCTCCCTCCCTCCTTTCTTCCCTCTACTTGATTTTTAAGTCTTAAGTTACTACCCATTTCTTCTAGTAAATTCTCCTGGATAACTGTTATAGAAAATTTTCCAGAAATACCTGTGCCAACACTTATTTCTCTGTCCTGATATTTACGCAAAACTCATGCTTTATTGATGTTCCGATGGTGCCCAGAGTTTAGGAGGATAGGTCCAAAAGACATTGAACACTTGCTGTGACTATTTCCCATAAATCTTACCCCGGAGTACACTCATAAAAGCTCTCACATGTTTCCATTAGGATGGTCTACAGAAGAGCTCTGCAAATGGCTGATGCTAATGAGCCCATAGATGTTTTTAAAACCTGATGTGGTCAATCAAAGGGGAGGCGGCTGCCAAGACATCCCCTCCTCTGTAGCTGTAAAGCACTTCCCGAAGGAAAGTGGCCTGGCTGGGAGGTGCCACAAGGCCTGTCTTACCCCCTCAGTCATAACAATGTCAGCACCTCTTCATCCATGCTCCTTCACTCAGAAAAGAAAATACCATTCAGAAAGAGACTAAGTGGTTCAACTTCAGAAAATTCTAAGAGGACAAAGCTCTATCAACCAAGGAATTTGAATACAAAGATTTATGATACCAGTGCAAAAAGCCGTATGCAGGAAAGAGTTAGTAAGCAAATAGAGCGTATTATCTTTGAGCTCAACCCATGCACTATTTATTGAGATTCTCTCATTTAAAATGGAATCTATGTGCTATTTGATTAATTAGCAGAAGACTTTACTGTATTTTCTGAATTAGATGCAAACTGATACGAGATGTTTTCAGAAGTCTGAAAAGTGATGCAAGAATGAGAAAGGTTGATAATGCTGTTTTCAACATTGATTATAGGAAACAATAGTATAAATTACAGGATTCAGAGTCAAAATGATGCAAAGATGAAAAGCTTATTAGCTTTGTGATTCTGGGTACCTACTTAAAATCAGTGACAGATGCTTCATAGGTTGTGCTAATTAAGAGAACACACATAAAATGTAAGTGCAATTCCTAGCACGGAATGTGTAAAGAAAGTTCAATAAATGCCAGTTATTACTGCTATGATTATTATTCTGAATTCTTACAATTTTTTAAGACTCATGCTGCCAAGAATGGTGAATATACTCTGAAAATTCTACCTTCTGCAGCAGCTATGATAAAATCTCATGTCACTTGAATAATGTTCCACTACCTGGACGAGGGGTAGCAAACAGGTAGATAGTAAACTGAATGTAACTTTAAGAAGAATTTCACTGGATTAGATAGGTTTATTATTATTATTATTATTATTATTATTATTACTATTATTAAATATAAAACCTTTTAGGAAGGAATACTCTAGGTCCACCATGCCCTCTTGTCATACACTTGGCTGCTTTCTCAGAGTTCTAGGGCTTGACTGGATCTGAAGATATTTGGATTTGCATCTGTAATCTGGATCTTTCCAGTCTTCTCTCCCACTCTATCAAAAACATAACTGTAATATGTCTCTTTCCTTTGGAGACCTACTCTCTCTACAGGTAGTTTTCCAGAATAATTATTTTTTTATGATTTTTAAAAATTTTTAAGTAATCTCTATACCCAACAGGGGGCTTGAACTCACAACCCCAAGATCAAGAGTCACATGCTCTACCAACTGAACCAGCCAGGCGGCCCTACCAGAATAATTATTAATAAAATTTGTGTTGTCCCTCACTGGAAACATCATCACCATAGCTAATACTTTTGGGCATTTACTAAATATCAACTACAGTATAAAGCAATTTGCCTATATTCACTCATTTCAGTCACCATCAAGTTTACAATAGGGTAGTATTTTTTTCTATTGCTATTGATAGATGAGGAAGTCAAATATCAGAGATAATACATTACCTGCCTCTGAGTAGAGAATCTTTGATGAGAATCTAGGCAGTTTCAGTCCAGACATTACATTTTAAACTACTAGATAGACCACATATATGTAGATTTAATAGTCATCCCAATGGGATTACATTAATGACAAAATTTTCAGTCATATGGTAGAAGATATTTTAGGACAGAAATTCCTCTCAAAATATACTGCCTTATGCTTGACAAGTAAGGTTGACCTCACCAATTTTTAAAACACAATTAGCACATAAATGAGACAAATGTGGATATTCAGTTATAAATAACATTTCATGATATCAAATGACTATGCATTTTAAAAATATTCCAGATAAATCATTGCTGCTAATGCTTCATCCTTTTGTGAATTTCTTCAGAAATTTTCAGTTACATTATTCTTTTGTAGTAATGAGACGTTCCAAAGTGTGCACTTATACATTTCAGCTAAGTACAGCTTTGAAAATAAGTTTTAAAAATCATTAGGTACGTGAATATTCTATTTATTTCTCCAATATTTCTCTATCAATAGACCAACATTTACAACATCTTACTCTAAATATCATCATTTATTTTCACTCAGTCTTATATTGTTGTTTTTTAAGTTTTATTTATTTATTTTGAGAGAGAGAGAGAGAGAGCACATGAGCACGTGCTTATGCAAGTGGGGGAGGAGGGGGAGAGAGAGAGAGAGAGAGAGAGAGAGAGAGAGAGAGAGAATCCCAAGCAGGCTCTGCACTGTCAGCACAGAGCCCAACACAGGGCTCAAACTCACAAACTGTGAAATCATGACCTAAGCTGAAATCAAGAGTTGGACGTTTAACCAACAGTCCTATTATTATTAATCAAAAATCTGCCTGTTCAACAAGTAGTTTTAATACACTATACTTTAAGTATATTATCTACTTAATCAAGACACCCGCAAACAAAACCAATTAAAATAACTCACGACTTTCATTTCCTTATGTGGAAACTACAAGCCAAAATCACCAAATGGAATATTCCATTGTGTATATGTGTGTGTATGTATGTGTGTGTGTGTGTATATATATATATATATATATATATATATATATATATTCTAATGGACACAAGCATAAACACTGAAAACACAGAGATATCCTCAAATATAATATAAATAACTCAAGCAAGGAGGACTATCAGTAGCATGTTATATTTGGATGGAATTTATGCAAATTACCATACTTTGAATATCAATCTATTCTCACATTTTCCAAATGAAGAAACAGGTTAAATGGTTAAACCACAGTCAGAGTTACTTGTAATAGAACTAAAACTACATTGAAGATCTTATAGCTCCTTGGTTGTGGCTTTTCCACTTAAAACACACTGGAGAAATTTGCAATACAGTAGTCCCATTTTCACAAATTCAACTGAAGTACTAGGGGAAAGAAATCATAGCAAACTTAAATATTTCTCTTTCACAATGGCTCCCAAACACAAGCAACTACTTCACCAATGATCAACTAAAGAGACAATATTCTACCTTAACACCATAATGGGGAGAAAGGTCTTGTGGGATGTACTGTATATCCTGCAACAGTTTACAGTGAATTTTAAAAGCACAAGAAGCAGTTTCCAATGGTGATTTTTGTAAACATCACTGTGCATCCTAGTGCCAAACATCTGGGGAAGATGCTGCTCCCTACATTTTAGGACTTGGGCACTGAATGTGTATGAAAGGATTTCAGAAGAATATTTGGCAATAACACTTGGCGATCATTGTGGACAAGATGAAGAATCTCAATGAACAGATTAAATTTAGTTCTAGTTAATGAACAAATTTGGCCTGGAAGTTTTTAATGTGCTACAGGGATCTTCTGCCTTTTTTTTTTTTTTAATGTTTGTTTATTTGTAAGAGAGACACAGAACAGGAATGGGGGAGGGGCAGAGAAAGAGGGAGACACAAAATCCGAAGCAGGCTCTAGGTTCTGGGCACAGAGCCTGATGTGGGGTTCAAACTCACAAACCCTGAGCTCATGACCTGAGCTGAAGTTGGACACTTAACCGATTGAGCCACTCAGGTGCCCCCATTCTGCCTTTTTCTATCAGGAATACAATGTTAAACAAAACAGATTCCCAAATATAAACAAATACAAAAACATACAAGTATAAACAAATCCACTATAAAATAGATCCAAATTGTGATACGTACTGAGGAAAAAAAAAAGGGTACTGAGAAAGAAAATAAAGGGGAAGAGAATAGTGGGGTAATCCAGGGACTTTTATCTCAAGTGAAAAATATGTAAAACTTGCTAAAAATTATAAAATACTTCAAACTTCCAAAAATAGTATGTATTTACTATCCATATTTAATGGATGTTAATATTTTACCATATTGACTTCAGCTTGTTACTTTTACAATATAAGCAAAGTGAGAAAGTACAGTAAACCCCCACCACCCATTCTTCTACTCTTCATCTCTACAGGTATCTTCACAATGTCATGTATCATCCTTTCCTATGCATATTTTTACTTCAATAAAATACAGTGTCGTTTGATGTGTTTTAATTACATACGTGTATCATATAGAGCTTTGCAACTTGTGTATTTCACTCAATAGTGCATACATGTAAACTTGACTATTCAGTTCAATCTGTTATCCATTTTATCATCATATGAGCAAACTACAGTTATCCAATCCTATACTGGCCCACAGTTAATCTTTCTTTTAACTTTCAATACTGGGTTTTCTAGGTAATTGAGTCATCTGACACTCACAGTGGCATTATGAGGGTTCCTGCTTCAGCACAGGTTTGTCAATACATGATGTTGTCAAACTTTAAAATTTTGCCAATCTGGGGCTCCTGGGTGTTTCAGTCGGTTAAGCATCTGATTTCGGCTCAGGTCATGATCTTATGGTTCGTGAGTTCGAGCCCCGCATCGGGCTCCGTGCTGACAGCTCAGAGCCTGGAGCCTGTTTCAGATTCTGTGTCTCCCTCTCTCTCTGTCCCTCCCCTGTTCACACTCTGTCTCTGTCTCAAAAATAAATAAATATTTAAAAAAAATTTTAAATTTTGCCAATCTGATGATATGATACATGTGAAATGGTGTCTTTTTGCAATTTTAATTTCCCTACTTAGTAACAGAGTTGAACATCTGTTCATATTTGTATCAGCCTTTTCTCTGTGTATTATCTGTTCATATTCTATAACTTTTTTATTACATTGGCTCTTTATTTTTGTAAGAGTTCTTTTTATATTCAAATACTATTTTCTTGTCAGTTAATGAACTGCAAATATTTTTTCTAGTATGCAGCTCATCTTTTCACTTTCTTGATGCTGTATTTGATCATATAAACAAGTTTAATGTACCCAAGTGTATTTTCTTATGCTTTGTCTTTTTGGCATCATATCTGACATAAAGATATTTTCCTATATTTTTTCTTCAAGTTTTATAGTTTTGATTTGTTTTTTTTACATTTACGTACTTAGTTCACTGGGAATTAATTTTCATGTATGATATGAGGTAGGGACCTAATTTTATCTTTTTAAATGTGGCTGGCCAGTTGTTAAAAGGTCATTATTAGAACAGTCCCTCCTTTTCCAACTCAGTCTCCTCTGTCACATACCAAGTTGCATATTTAATCACCATTAAATATGAGTCTGTTTCTAAGCTCTCTTTTATTCCATGTGTCATCTGTCTGAGCTAATTTTATGTGTTTTAACTATTTTAGCATTTGAAGTATTGAAATCTGTAATGGTAAGCATGCCTTCCCTTTTCCTTATTCTTTTTCAAAATTTTTTTAGCCCTGACCCTTCCACAGAAGTTTTAGGATAAGCTGAATAGTTTTAAAATGCATTATGTAAATTTTTAATTTTATAAAATACAGAATAATATATATATTTTTCAGCCTCATTTTCTGTCTCTCTTTCTCTTTTTGCTGCGTTATTTGAAAGTAGCTCCAAGATATCTATTATTTTTCCTGTAAAACGTCCACATACATCTCTAAGAGATGAGGACTTTGGGCCTGCATATGTTGGATGGGTGATCAGGGACAGTTCCAGAACCTGAAATCTAAAGAGTCAATCAATCATGCACAGACTGTTCCAGACATGATCTTAGGGCAAGAAAGGTTTGTTATGTTACACCTGACACTAATATTACACTGCATGTTAACTAACAGGAATTTAAATAAAAACTTAAAAAAAGAAAACTGAGTCAAGATCGATGTGGCTGAATTTTTGAGATGGAGGGAAGAAGGAGGGGGAGGTTGGGGAGGAGGGCAAAGGCTCAATCATGGAGCTGTACAGGGTTTTGGAGGTCATAGTAATGAGTACATCTGAAAGCAACTTAAGGATTTAAGCAGGAAAGTGGAGATCCAATATACTCCTGCACAGAGATAAGACTGAGGCTCCAACAAGAGAGGAGGCAGAAAACAGCTGGAAGTCTCCTGCAGGGGTCCAGGAGAGAGATGAAAGACAGATGTCCTTGGCTGGCAACACAAATGGAGGTAAGTGGACAGATTTGAGACATATTTATAGAACACATGACTGTGCTAGGAAAAGCAAATAAGGAAACAAAACCAGAATTCTCAATACGTTGGAATAAAGAGCTACGCTTAATGGTACCATTTATTATGGCTCAACCTGAGGTCCTGATGCTGAATTTAAAGCAAACCAAACCAAACTAAATGAACTGTATTTATATAATGTTAGTGGTCTGACTTGGTAATCCCTTTTTTTCTTAGTTGATTCAAAGGATGGTGAAGGTGAAAGCAACTTGGATTCCCTCAAGTGTGCTGTACAGCTACTGCATAAATAGCTGCACAGCATCCAATTAAACAGTGATGTTTCTGCCTAGGAAAGCTATATATAAGCAAATGAAACCAGAAAGGTACATGCTGGGAATACAGAATTACAGTGGGGCCCTATTTAAAACACAGCTCGCCATTAGATGTATTTGGACATAATAACTGTTATATCAGAATCCTGATATATCACAATGATACCCATCAAAATCATAAATTACACAGTTAGCTTGTAAATCTGTATGTATTTCCACTGATGTCCATGCCCTTATAAAGTCCTACAATAAATGCATTCTTTTTTTGTTTGTATGGTTTAGTTGTACTAAAACAAGACAACGCTTTACAAAGCTAACTGTCATTTATCAAGTATGTAACAGTAATTGTACCTACACCAGTATAAGTCCTAAGAACACACGTTTCAGCTCTGTAAATCTCCAGAAAAGATAAGGTGTGTGTACAAATAACTACAATGTAAGACAGAATACAGTCAGCGTTGGAGACATGCTTTAGTGTTAATAGACTATGAGTTTCTACAGAAGCTGAATCATGTCTCATTTACTTTTATATTTCTGGCTCCTAGGACTAGTGCAATGAATAGCAAAGAGTACATGCTTAATAAGTGTCTATTCATTCATCCATTTATCTAAATATTTATTAAGTGCTTACTGGAAGTTAGGCGTACAGAGACCTGTTCCTGACTTTGATGAGCTTACACTCATTCCTTCCAAACTCATTTTGAGTGCCCCGCTTAAAGGGAGAAGGATATATATGGAGGCAGGGTCCTCAATGACAAGAAGGAGCTGCTGTGTATGAGGGAGAAGGTGGCGTGACTTCAGTCTGACACACTCAGTGCTGTGAAATGGGAGAGAAAACTGGGGGCACCGAGCAGGATGGTAGTAGGGCAATAATGAGCAGCTGAATCTGAAAACACAGTGTTTGTCATTTTCTTTAAAACTTCTTTAAAGTTTTTACATATTTGGGGGCACCTGGGTGGCTCAGTCAGTTAACTTTCCGGCTTCAGCTCAGTTCATGATCTTGAAGTTTCTGGGTTTGAACCCCGTGTCGGGTTCTGTGCTGACAGCTCAGAGCCTGGAGCCTGCTTCAGGTTCTGTGTCTACCTCTCTCTCTGCCTCTCCCCTGCTCTCACTCTGTCTCTCTCTCTCATAAATAAACACTTAAAAATTTTAAAAATAAATAAATAAAGTTTTCATGTATTTGCATAAAAAGGAAATATGGAGTGAAGAATATGGGAGGAAAATGGTTAAAAGTCCTGGCCTCCAAATTAAAACAAAAAAAAAAACAAAAAAAAAAAAAACAAAAGAAAAAAACCAAATAATGAAGTAAATGGTAAAGGGTAGAAAGATATGTAAAAACAAGAGGTGGGTGCTTTACTGGGGAAAACAAGAGGATGAGGTAAAAAAAAGGAGTTGGGGAGGAAGGACATGGAAGGAAAAGGGGTTGTGGTCTGAGTGTGGAACACTGAAATTTGATTGGTGGTAGAGCTGTTCTAATTTGTAACAATATTCTGGATGAGGCTGTGGACATAAACAGCTGACTGAAATGGAGGTAAAGGACATAAATAGAATAGAAATAAAGACTTCAGAATAGAGGTGGTCAAGGAAATATGAGGCTAATGGTTCAGTGAGCCATCATATGCCTACTGACATCATGGTTTGGGGGGAAATACTGGGATGGAAAGAATATAGAAAACCACTGCCAAAGTTTTGAATGTTGGTGAAATACCAAAAGACTTAGTAAAGAGCAGGGTAAAATGAGAGACGTGGTAAAGTTTTCACGGAGAAAGAAGTATTTGATGTGAACCTTAAAGCGGGTATAGAACTTCATAGAGATTGGGAGGCAGAGAAGACATTTCAGCCTGAAGGATTGTCTAAATGCCAGAGGAGGCAGCAATGGTTAACTATCTCTGATTCATCACACTGGATCTCTCAGATCTCTCAGATGAAATGATCTGAAAACAACTCCATTGTATTGGAATTGGACTTTACAGTGCATTCCTATGAGTATTTTCTAAATGGACCACTAACTCATATCTATCTTCCTACACTCCAAATTCTCCCAACTACTTAACTTTCATATCCCCAACCAACTAAATACCTACAGATTCAACTGCTCTATGTCTGCTGTTTGGATGGGGACACTGACCTCGTATAAGCACATCTGCAACTGGTTCCAGGTCTGATCTTCCAAGGCCATGCTAAAAGGTTCTTCTTCAACATAAGGGGATGCAGAGGGTCTGGAGATCTCTTATTTTAACAGTAGCTTTGCAGAGGTGTCTTGACCTATGCTGCTTATTTTTTCTTACTTGGTCTCAGCTCTAACTTAAGATGCTATTTTGATCCTTGTTCTTTGAATCATATTATCACAGAGTAGACAGGAGATTTTGAGGGTCACGTGACCCTACCTCCTGCTTAATCAAAGACTTCCCTTGATACACCTGTGTTAGGTTTCTGCCTGAACACTCCTCTATTGTTTGAAAAATCAAAGATTCAGGGATAGATTGCTACATTTATCTATGGGATAGTAAGTTCTCAAAGTAAACCACACTGCTGGATAGACATGATCTGCTCCTGTATCTTAAGTTGTATTTACTACTTGTAGTCTATTATTTTGTCATGTCTGAAAGCACTTAACTCAGAGCCTGTAACATAAGATATACTCTATTTGTTGAAACTGAAACTAAATTTTCAATGCATTTTAACTGCTAGGTTAAGAGAATAGGTTACTTCTAGTACAAAGTTTCATGTCAAAATCTGTTTTCTGTGGATTCTTTATCTCAAACCTCTTTAAGAAATGTGCAGTCAGTGGGACGGAAGAGATACTGGAGAAACAGGCTGACTTGGGTGCACATGGTAGCATATGTATGTCTGTGTATTCAGAGAGAAAAGGGAGACAAGTAAGAAAAGAAAGAGGGAGGGAGGGAAACAGATTATAATCTCAGCCCTTGGGTAAATTAGGAATATATCTCTGAATGGTGATTTCTACTTTTAGAATATAGTTACAATAATAGCTTCTAATCAGACAACAATTCTTGGATAGAAATGAACTCAAGAATGTGAAAGTGTTTTTTAAATGAAAAAATCGCAACCCTATGTAAAACGTCTACTACCTGCTTTCATATGTAGCTTAGAAGATCTATCCTTTTACCTCTTGATATTTTCACTTCCTAAATACTGTATATATATTTGTAGAAACACTGTTTCGGGAAAAATAATGTGTTCCTTTCGGGAGGATGTTTCATCACATAGCTTCTCATTACTCGTGTGAAGTGCCAAGAACCTTGAAAGGGCAGGAAAAAAATCATTCCTCTCTAGCTTCTCTGCAGCTTTCCTTTCGACAGTGCTCAAGTACAGGCTGATTGGCTATGGAGCCACAGGGATTTGATGAAACAAGGCGTTCCACAGCAATACAGAATCCAGATGCTTCTATCTCAAGGGAAGTACACGATGTGACCTTGGTTGATGGCTGGTAAGCATGCTAGTTGCCTAGCAAAACTCAGAAGTCCATGAAAAGAGGCCTAATTTCCTTATTGATTTATATTTTGAAGCTTTTATTGTTATAATGTGATGTGCTACAAATTGAATATCTAAGAATGCTTAGAATAGCATGGAATTTTTTACTACTATAGCTGCTGACACATACCAATCTTATCAATGCCTGTATTTGTAATGATAACAAAATGTTGTTACACAATATGTTAATCCCTGCAAAGTACTGAGTACATGGGATATTTTTAATTTGAAAGATGAGCTCATGATGGTGAGATTTAAATAACCACATTACAAAAAATCTCAATGTGAAACTAAATTTGGTTTCCTAATGCCACACAAATTTGATAGTCATCAAAAATCATTCTTTACTCTAAGACAGGTTTTTTTTCTGAAAGTAGAGACATATATTAAAGAAACAGGATTCACCACTAATAATATTCCTAAAAGTTTAGATCCACAGATTTACATGCAGATAAGACCACTGCTGATAAGTACATATTTTAATCTAGATGAAAAAAGAAATAAAACATATTTTTAAAATTTGCATATCAATTTTAGGACTAGTGAATAATCTGAAATACATTTCTAGAAACAAGAAACCCTTTTAACTACCCCTTTCACATTAGTTAATATGCCCAGGTCTTTCATACAGTAAATATTCTAGGCAGAATTTTTATCTCTTGATTCTTTGCTTTTCCTACTATTCTTCTCCCTCTCCATAATAAAAATATGGTAAACTAAGCAGACTACTAAATGACAAGGGCATTGTTTAATTAAATCAATTAAATTTCTAAAAATTGTGAAAAATCTCTGCCAGGTTTCATTTAATACAGTTAAATCAGCAATTTAGTAAACGAACACATTGCCAGCCACCACTGATAATAAACAATGAGCTGAAACATTTTGATAAGTTTTTGGACATCATTAAATGTGTCTATTTTCTTCAATAGAAAAATCACTTCAATTACACATAACTTATTAAAGCCTTTACAAGTTAGCGAAGAAACTGGATGATTTAGCGGATCATGCCATTTCAATCAATCTGCTGTCCACATACATAAACACAATTTGAATGACAGTCATCATATTAGGTTAAGTTTAAGATTTATTTGTTGAGGGAGACATAAAATATCAACAGAAATGAAAATTAATAAATACGAAAATTCATTCATCTTTTTAATACCTCAAAAAATCAAATCATTTTCAGTGCTAAGGGGCCATACCATTTCTTGCCTTTATGACAATAGAAGTAAAATTTTGTATTCTGGTTTCTTTCTTTCTTTCTCTCTTTCTTTCTTGAGAGAGGGTTCAAGTAAGCTAGGGGCAGAGAGAGAGAGAGATAGAGGGAGGGAGAGAGAGAGAGAGAATCCCACGAGAGGCAGAGAGAGACAGAGAGAAGTGGGGCTCACCCGAAGCAAGGCTCGAGCTCACCCGATGCGGGGCTTACTCACGAACTGTGAGATCATGACCTGAGCTGAAGTCAGATGCTTAACGGACTGAGCCACTCAGGCACCCATGTTTTTCTTAATTTTATCTCATGAGCATTTTATATACTGCCAGAAGATCTTCACAACTATTATGAAAATAATTGTGTAAGTCACCATAATTTAATGGATCATTTCCCTGCTCTTAGACATGTTACTTTTCTCTTCCCCACCTCCTACTCCCATTTTTTGATACTACCACTAACCACCAACATTTTCATTGATGTAGTTTTCCCCTCATTTTTGATGTTTCTCCCTTCAGGTAAATTATCTGAAGTACAGACTCATAGATATGAATATTATTATGGCTCTTATATTTCCCAAGTGCTTTCTAAATTTCACTACCATCAAAATAAAAAGCTTCTGCACAGCAAAGGAAACAATCAACAAAACTAAAAGGCAACCAACGGAATGGGAAAAGATATTTGCAAATGACATATCAGACAAAGGGCTGGTATCCAAAATCTATAAAGAACTCACCAAACTCCACACCCAAAAAACAAATAATCCAGTGAAGAAATGGGCAGAAAACATGAATAGACACTTCCCTAAAGAAGACAACCAGATGGCCAACAGGCACATGAAAAGATGCTCAACATTGCTCCTCATCAGAGAAATACAAATCAAAACCACACTCAGATATCACCTCACGCCAGTCAGAGTGACCAAAATGAACAAATCAGGAGACTATAGATGCTGGAGAGGATGTGGAGAAACGGGAACCCTCTTGCACTGTTGGTGGGAATGCAAACTGGTGCAGCCACTCTGGAAAACAGTGTGGAGGTTCCTCAAAAAATTAAAAATAGACCTACCCTATGACCCAGCAATAGCACTGCTAGGAATTTACCCAAGGGATACAGGAGGGCTGATGCATAGGGGCACTTGTACCCCAATGTTTATAGCAGCACTCTCAACAATAGCCAAATTATGGAAAGAGCCGAAATGTCCATCAACTGATGAATGGATAAAGAAATTGTGGTTTATATACACAATGGAGTACTACGTGGCAATGAGAAAGAATGAAATATGGCCCTTTGTAGCAACGTGGATGGAACTGGAGAGTGTGATGCTAAGTGAAATAAGCCATACAGAGAAAGACAGATACCATATGCTTTCACTCTTATGTGGATCCTGAGAAACTTAACAGAAACCCATCGGGGAAGGGAAGGGAAAAAAACCCTAAAAAACAAAGAGGTTAGAGTGGGAGAGAGCCAAAGCATAAGAGACTCTTAAAAACTTAGAACAAACTGAGGGTTGATGGGGGGTGGGAGGGAGGGAAGGGGAGGTGATGGGTATTGAAGAGGGCATCTTTTGGGATGAGCACTGGGTATTGTATGGAAACCAATTTGACAATAAATTTCATATATTAAAATAAATAAATAAATAAATAAATAAATAAATAAATAAATAAATTTCACTACCATCAGTAGCAATGTATGTACCTATGATTTATACAGTGACTTTCACCAGCACTTAGGTATCAGCAGTTTTTACTGGAGAGGAGTGCTAATCTCACAGAGATAAAATTTCTGTGATTTCATACTAACAGAATCTCATTAGTATTATTTTAATCTGCATTATTATTACTATTGTTACATGCTTTAAAATTTTGCTAATCATATTTCCTATTGTTTGGATTGCCTCTGGAGGTTATCTAAAAGATTCATATGTGTTTTTAAATTAAATATAATAAATAATATATTTAATATCAGTATTTTGCAATGTGACTTTTTTTGTTACTTCAAAACTTGGGTAATGATCCCATGTCTGACAAATAAACAATATCCCCAAAATTTGATTTTTTTTAATCTATTTAATCCACCTGGAATATATTTTGGCATATGTTGTGAGATGTGTATCTAAATTACTTCTATTTCAAACTCTAACACCATCACCATTTATTACATACTTCTTCCCTTCCCCATTGCTCTATAAGGCTCTATTCTTTTTTTTTTTTTAATGTTTTTACTTATTTTGAGAGAGACAGAGCATATACTTTTGGGATGTGGGGGAGGGAGAGAAAGAGAGGGAGAGGGAGAATCCCAAGCAGGCTCTGTGTTGTCTGCATAGAACCTGACGTGGGTCTCAATCTCACAGTGAGAGATCATGACCTGAGCCAAAATCAAGAGTTGGACACTCAATTGACTGAGTCACCCAGGCACCCCTGTAAAACTGTATTCTTACACATTAAACTCTTATATATAACATGCTGAGACTTTCTATACTTTCCTAGATCTAGCACAGTATCAAAAAAGTTAAATTAATAATTTTCCACTATGATTTGATATCTGGAATGGCTTTTCAACATTTATACTGTCTTTTTAAAAATATACCTTTATTCTCATTAGCTTATTTTCCCAAATAGATTTTTATCATTCTATCACCTTCTAAGAAAATCCAATTGAGGCTTTTGAGACTATACTAATATTTATAAATTAATATGGAAAGCTTTAATAACTTTATTTATCTTTATATCTGGAAACATAACCTACCTCTTCACTAATTCAAAATAAACAACATTTATTTTTTATTCTTTATTTTAGAGAAAGAGAGTGCATGCAAGCAGGGGAGCAGGGCAAAGGGAAAAAGAGAGAGAGAGAATCTCAAGCAGTCTTCATGCTCAGCGTGGAGCTTGACTTAGGGTTCGATCCCACAACCCTAGGATCATGACCTCAGCCGATGTCAAGAGTCAGATGCTCAAACAACTGAGCCACCCAAGCGCCCCACAATAAACAATATTTTAAAGATATGTTCAATGCTATATAATTAAAGGGCAGTATGAGATAATGGAAAAAGTGAAGACTATGGAGTGAGGTACACACATACACACATATATATCTAGGCTCAAATCCTGTGTGACCTTGGGCAAGATGTTTAGCCTCTCTGAGCCTTACATATTTCCTCTATAAACTGAAGGTAGTGGTACTTCTAGAATGGACGGAAAGAGTAGGGATAATGTATATCCCTACATTGGAGCTGTATAGCTCCAAAGCTATTAAAGCATTTATATACCCAATAAATATTAGCTATGATCATAATTTTCAATATAAAATGTGCTTAGTAAAGTTCTTTCATGTGTATTATCTCACTTGTTCTGTTGATCTTCACAAAACTCTACTGGATGATGATAATGATGTTATTACCACTGTTAATACTAAGACCTAATACGTACACATGTATCTTCTTTTAAATCAAAAACACAAGCTCATTTCATATCATCATGACATATATAAATGTATTTGCAGATTATTTACATTACACAATTGCCTTGTCCCTGAATACTTTATGATTTTTTTGTTGTGATAATTATAATTGCTCTTTCTTTATATTTTCTATTAGTTTTGCTTGTTTAAAGGAATGCTTTTGATTTTAGTTTGTTTCATGCTCAACAGTTTTATTGAGATCTTTATTTCCTTTAAAATTATTGTTTATTCTTTTGGTTTTCTGGGTTTTCACATTTCCAAATTATATTCCATGTTATAGGATTGCATATTAATAAAATCAGCCACTTAACTGAAAAATGGAAAAACGAAGACTAGTTATCTCTCATGGTATCATGATATGGTAAAATCTTCCTGTTGGAAAATAACTTTAAGAAGATCATTTAGCTATTACTAGCCAGTTTCTTTTAGCTTGCAGATTGTATTAAGAATTTTCTGGGGGCTCTGAGCCTGAGTGTCTCAGTCAGTTAAGTGTCTAACTTCGGCTCAGGTCGTGATCTCATACCTCGTGAGTTCAAGCCCTGCATGGGGCTCTGTGCTGACAGCTCAGAACCTGAAGCCTGCTTTGGCTAACACACAGTGTGACAGAAAGAGGAATCAATGAGAAGGCATACATCTCTATTTTTTCTTTGTGGGCTTTAAATATTATTCTTGGGGATAAAGAATAAAGGAATGAGTAGAAAGAAGTATAAACCGCATGCACTTACACACTTGGGAGAGTTTTGTACCCTTCTTGTCTCTTATTGCAGGGGTGGCACGTTCTTTCTCATTATAACTTAGACTTCCCGCTCCCAAATACATCTATTTTTTCCCGCCCCAGAATATCATTTCAGCTTTGGGAGGATAAATTTCTGTGTCTGGACTTGTCTTTCCCCAAATATTCTCAGTAGGGTGCTCCCTTTTAAAATTAATAATAATGAAATACAATTTTGTGGGCGCCTGGGTGGCTCGGTTAGGCGGCTGTCTTCGGCTCAGGTCACGATCTCAGGGTTTGTGGGTTTGAGTCCCACATTGGGCTCTGCGCTGACAGCGCAGAGTCTACTTCAGATCCTCTGCCTCCCTCTCTCTCTGCCCCACCCCTGCTCTCTCCCTCTCTCATTCTCTCTCAAAAATAAACATTTAAAAAATTAAAAAAATACCATTTTTTCATTGAATCAGTTGGTTAACACTATCAAAATAATCCACTCCCAAAAGCAATCCAAATAAAAGAATCTACTGATACCTCAAAAATGCTTCTTTTTTTACTTAATCATGTTTTGCTTTTAAATCAATTACAAGGACAAAACAAAACTAGTAATAAAGGTTCAAAACAATGACCAAGATGATACAATTATTTTCACTGCAGAACCAGACAATTAGCTTAAGGTATGGTTTCTGTACTCACGGGGAAAATGATTAGAAGTGGATGGATTGACACTGTCCCCACTGTCAGCACTCTCGCTGCTGGAAACTTCATCATCTGATTCCCGCACAGAGGAGCAGGGTGAAGAGCCGTCAACTTCTTCAAACTTCCTCTTTAAAATTCCACTCATAGCTGCAGCGCTGTCACATGTACCTGTAACAGGAACGGGAGCAATGAAGCATTGAAATATTTGACCGCTAGATGTGTAGCCAAGGTCTCCAGAGTCATTTTTATGTGTGTTTTTTTTTTTTTTTTTTATACATGAGCTGAGTCTTTCCTTGAAAGGATCACTAAGCAGTTTTTTTAAAAATATTTTCAAATTAACAAAACTTAAACTAAAATTAAATACGAGCAATTGACCATTTGGTTACCAACCATTTTTTAAAGACACAGCTTATTTTAATATAATTTCTCTATTCCTTTTTGTTGGCAAATTGAGAAAATCTACCTGAGTCCATGAAATCCTGTAATGAAAAAAGTGTCAATATCCCCCAAAGTCTTAAATGATTACTGCCTTACATAAAATTCATCCAGAAGAAACACAGATAAGTATGCAAAAACCTCATACTCAAGTTTTAAAATGCAAGAGCCTAATTAGCTGAACACAACAAAGCATATGAAATCGGTTCTAAATTTTAGGTAGTTTTCATTTCAATACTGCAATTAGATGAAATGTGTTCCCATGATACCTGGTTACCAAAGCTGTTGCCACTGTTTCAGAAACTTCCTAAGGCTATTTACCTGGGAAACAGCCTTTAGTGGGCAGGGGGAAAGGTGGGGGTAGTTTCTCCTAAATGCTTTCTCTAGGATGAATGGGCTTTCCTCTCTCCTTGGGCTGCCCTTTCTCCACCTTCCCCATTTACCTTGACATGTGCACAGTCAGCTAAAGAGCATAAACTTTCCTTGCAGTGTAAGGATATTTCGGGGAATAACCTATATATAAATTAGCTTAGATATGTATGTACATGGTCTTCCATTGCTAAATTAGGTTAACTTAGCTAAAAGTATTACTAAGTTGATTCCATGCATTCCAACTTCTATCTCATTTACGTCAGCTAATTTTAAGTCTCATTTGAGTTCGTGAAACCGTTATCTCCTTTTCCTGCCAGAGTGAAGCCATCAGTCCTGTTGATCAAGAGAAAGCAAGACCCTTGAAACTATTCTAGATACTGCCCTCAGACATCTCTGAAGTCACCCCTTCTCTGTGAAGATCACACAGCAAGGCAGCACGCCCAGGTCCCCTCAGCTGAGCCAGCTCTCTCGAAAAGTCTAATTCTGTAGTTTTTAAAGTGGGTTACTTGGATTAGCAGAATCAGCATCACTGGGGAGGGCCACTGGCCCCACTTCAGATCTACTGAATCAGACACTTCCAGGAGGTAGTGCCTGGCACTCTGTGTACTCATATCGGAGGACCACTTGTCTAATTTCTAGTCTGCTCTCCAGCAGCTCCCTTCCTTGGGGGTGTCCACTTCCTAGTCCTAGAGAGTGACAAAACCCAGTACTTAAAACCTAGTCAAAATCTCTTCTGTGGCCATCTTTGTGTGTTTTCTAGTAAAATTAAATATAGTATTAAATGTCTCATAAGGATTTACCATTAATTTCAATATTTTCCATTCATCTGAGTACATGTTGAGCTACTGGTATGTATATGCTTGACTCCTTGGGTGGAGTAGGTGACACAAAAGGGAGTAGAACATGTTCACTGCCCTCAAGGAGCAAACACCCACTATGCGGCTTCATCAAATTGAGAGTACTCCCAAATTCATGTTCTACTGCCTTGTTTTACTAAATCACGTCTTTTACATGACTTATACTAACAATGGAGAGAACAGACGCCATAAGAAGATATTGCACTGTCCACTCTTCTGAGAATAAAATCTCTACCCTGACTCTGATTTTACCACTATTCAAATTAGCATATTATTTTCTCTATCTTAAAGAGTGTGAAATGCATAAAATGTGCATGCATATTGCAGATCTGAGCAGGGCAAGAGAACAAAAGATATTTTAAGTAAAGTTCTTGAAATAAAAGTAGGACAGGATATAAATTTTAAAATGGTTCACTTCAAACAAGATGCAAAGTAATTCATGAGGGAGAGCCTCCAAGACACAAAGTAATATAAGATGGAAACCCATGTTTAAAAAGTACGTTCTTATAATAAGATAGTGCAATGGGAACAGTTACAAACCATATCCGTAAGTTCCTTCCGCTCCCAGCTTCCTTAGGAAAGGCAGATTTCTCAAGAACCAAAGACATTCAATTGCACCACAGACAACAATGTTTCAATATGGTAAAGCGGTACTTGGTACTCTTCCTTGTTTGCTTCCTCAAGAATAAGAGGGGAACTTTTTGGAGGGATGACAAGGAAATTGAAAGTCTCTTTTTCTTTTTGTTATTATATTTTGGGACTGGCAAGCAATGGAGTTGAAGGTTAGATACAATTTCTGTCTACATCTTTAAGGCTGAAAGAACCTGAGCTAGACCCAGCTCAAAGGAAAGAAGGAACTGACCCTTTAGGTTGGGATTAGTATATAAGCTAGAAATTAAAAATTCAAATAATTACAGGGGCACCTGGATGGCTCAGTCAGTTAAGTGTCTGGCTCTTGATTTTAGCTCAGGTCACAATCCCTAGGTCATGAGTTCGAGGCCAACTTCAGGCTCTGTGCTGGCATTGCGGAGCCTGCTTGAGATTCTCTCTCTCTCTCTGCCCCTCACCCACCTGTCTCTCACAAAATAAAGAAATAAACTTAAAAAAATTCAAATTATTACAGAAGTGCATAACCTTAACATACATATGATACTGGCTAAGTGCTGATTGCTTGTGCAGCAAACAAGCATAATACTTGTCTAGTTGCACTGCCTTTAAAAAATATTATGTGAGTGTAATAAGAGGTCATGACAAATCATGAGGCCAAATGACCCATCGCTTAAAGGAATGTAACCCTTCATTTAAACCCAACAGTGGAGTGGTAAAAAGATCATGTGGTTTTTCTTCTACATCGTCTATACTATCTCACTGGGGAAGAGAAGAATATGCGAATTTAGAGGGAAGGCCCTGTTAATAGAGAAGTTGTATATACCTGGTTTGCTTCTGTCCTGTATTGATTCAGAATTTGAGGACAATATGTGGCTAGTTAGGTACAGATGCTATAGGGAGTACAACGAATGCCTGTCTTACGGCTGCCACAGCTCCTTAAATATCCACTTATCATATTTTTGTTCCTAAAGATGAGGCATAATTAAACTTCATGGATGTGAAGCCAATGAAAAAGTGGTCAACATTTCAAATTGGCTTTATATAGCATCAAAGCCCAAAGAACAGAAGATAAATCTGGACAGGCATTAATCTGTTCTAAATGTGAGAAGCTGAAAATCTAAGCCTCAATAACAGCCATTTTAACACAGCTACTGTTTTCCAATTCATGAAACATATGCTAGTCAAGAGCATCACCATTTCTCATTTGGACTAGGACAAGAGCCTCCTAATTACTCTCTCCCATCCACTACTGTTTGCTTTAGATGTGTTTTCCAGGTTGCAGGCAGAATGATAAATCTAAAATGCAAATCTGATCATGTGAGTCTATAGCTTAAAACTCTTAAGTGGCTTTGGATTGCCTTAGGATGAGTTCAAAATCCTCAAAATGGCTTATAAAGTCCTTAACAATCTACTTTACCTAACCTCTTCATCTTCATTTTGAGCCATTGCCTTGTTGCCAGTATCTTAGCTCTAATAATCTTTCAGTTTTCCAACCTGCCATTTCTCTCTGGCTTCTAGGCCTTTTGATATATTGTTCCTTCTGATCCCCTTTTTAATTCTTTTCCCATAGCAATTACCATCTTCTAAATCCATGTTATTTATTTATATATTTCGATGTTTATTATCTATTGCTTTCATACCCTGCTACAAGATACAAGGGCAAGGATCTTTGTTTTCTTTACTGAGTACCAATGGTTTAGAACAGTGTCTTATATATTATAGATGCTCAATAAATATTTGTTGATGAATGCATAGAACCCTTCCATTTCTATACTTTAATTACTTATCAGTGTCTGTTTTCTCTGCTAGACTGAAAGCTCCATGAAGCAGAAATCAAGTTCATCTCATTCACCACTCTCTCTTTCCTCACTAACAAAATATCTGGCATTTTTGATTGGATGAGAATCAAAATGAAAGATGAAATTGACCTCAAAACGTCATACTTTTTTTTTTTTTTTGCTTGCAAGCAGCCCAAAAGCAAATTCTAGCTAACTTAAGCACAAAGACATCTGTTGGAAAAATACTGAACTAGTTCATGCAATCTAAGATAGAGCTGAAATCCAAAATTAAAGGAATGCAGGAGTAAGGACAGCTTCTAAGGTTATGACTGTAGAAATTCCTTATCTTTTTTCTAGAGCACCACTGTTACCAGGTTTAAGTCCAGCAACTTCTCTCTATGTCTCACAGTTCAAGTTTAGTGTTCCAAGGAGTGAGTAATGTTTTCGCCCATCTTGGGTCAGGGGTCAGCCCTTTGATCACTCAACTACATGGCCGGAAGGCAAAGAGCCACACAATTAGGTACTACTCCAGAGAATCTTACTCAGAGGCCTCAATAAGTTCAATTGTACTTCAAAGCCAATATTTTCTTCTTGTCTAACACTGATTTATCCTAATTTTTTCATTCATTAATAGAGTCCATGAATTCACCACTTGGACAGCTTCCCCTTTCTCTGCACCTTCGTGCCTTTTCTATTGCCAAATTAATAACCACTTCATTATAAAACTCCAATAAGCATCTTGTGATCTTGGATCTCTGCTATTCTTCACTAACATATACTATTGCTCTCAACTTTTTATTAGATATAACCATTGTTCAGAAGCGTTGGAGCACATTTAATGAAAAAGTAGTAGAGAGTATAAATGTTTTCAAATCTCTATACACACACACATACACACACACAAATACTGATGAACTACACTAGATGTTCTATGGTTACAAGTGCAATTCTTTTGTTTAATGTATTTCTGGAAAAATATCAGAAGACAGAAGGATGTAGACTGAAGTAAGTGGGAGAACTTCACTAAGAATGCCAAATCAAGACGCTGGACGAAAATGTACATTTTAATGCATTTGGAAGAATGACTGAAGCTAACTTTGGGTATTTGCTGGAATTATGTTCATATCACTCTCTTCTGACAACGTAAAAATTTCGTAGCTTTCATAGGTAACTCGTTGAGTTCTTACTATCCCACTTCTATTCACCTAATGTTTAACCCTGTTTTCTTTTTTCATTCTGTCCTTATTTCATAATGCTTTGTTATGTGCTGTAAGGAAATTACCACAGAAAATATGCCTTAAGAATATCATCAATCCCCAAATTCTGAGGAGCAAGTTATCTGATTTGCAGAACCACTTTGGGGTTGCCAGATTTAGCAAATAAAAATATAGGACACCCAGTTAAATTTGAATTTTAGATAAAAGATGAAATCACCTTCAAGATATATTTGTATTTGTTATTTGTAGTTTATCTGAAATGTAAATTTAATTGAGTATCCACAATTTCTTCTGACAACCCTAAGGGGTGTTCTCAGCTCTGGAGGAGAAAGAAGAATGACTAGAATGTAACAAAAACATCTACATACGAAATGCCACCTACTGGGGCACCTGGATGGTGCTCCACCTGGAGCTACATTACCTGAATATTCCTGTCCTTTACCAAACAGATGAAACTGAATAAATAAAACCTGAAAGGTAATTAGAGTGAATCATGAGTTTATCAAATAATTAAAGAAAGGTGAGGGGGTGAGTACTGGTTAATAGATTAAGGGCAGGCCAGACCTATCACTAGTGCAGGAAGAAGTGAATTTAAAAGGAAGTAATTCTGGCATGGCAAGAATTTCCTTCTATGAGAATGAGGAGATCTTTTTAGTGAAATGCTACCTCCTCCCTGGCTTGGTGGAAAAAAAAAAGATGAGCTGTGAGTTCGTGGTTCATCTGACCTGGTAATTCTTTATTCCGTGGAGACTGCCGAGACCAGAAGCCTTCCATGGTACTCCCTTAGGAAAAAAGGGATACATCTGGAACCCCTCTGTTCACTTTCTTGTGGGGGCCTGGGTTTGTCCTTTGCATTGCTGCCTTGCTAGTTTTGTAGTTAAGCAAAGTGAGAGTCCTCTTAACTGCAAGGGTCATTAACAAAGACACTTTCACCTTGGTGACGTGACATACATCAAGTGGCACATTCCCCTGCATTACATGCCATGGAGGACATCTCTCCATGACTTCTCAAAGAACAAAATAATTTATTTTACGACCTCATCAAATTTTCCAACAAGCACAAAAAGCTAAGAAACTATGATAAAATTCTACTCCAAGGACTTTGATAAGACGAGGCTGCTTGCTTCCATCAGCAGTGGGCCTCAGGCCCAGGAAACACCAGTGTCAGGATTAAGTTGCATGGAAAGAAAAGCTAACTTTTCTTTACTTTCACTCAGAATGGAAAGCAATTTTGATGCTTCTTCTGGTTGCTTCACCAAATTCAAATGATGAGCTGAGCAGCACTGCAAACAGGTTGACGAAAATACTGGTGTGTGGCTCATCTGTGATAGCAGGTGGGAAAAGCCTAGCTGGCAAAAGCAAGATTATTCACAATGTCACACTTTATCAGCCAGATCATTACTGGGCCAGATAGAGGATGAAGAGGACAGTTGCTCAATTGATGGCGTATAGGTCTTATTCCAATATTTAAGAAAGCAAAGCTTAGCAAAAAAAAAAAAAAAAAAAATCATACTGTGTTATTTTGAATCCTTTGGTGCAATATCTTTAATTTTCCAGATGTGTTCCTAACTATTGGGATACAATTTTAATCAACTTAGTTTGTATTAAATCCTTTTCATCCCCAATTATTTTTTTAAACCATGCTTTTGAGTAATCTGTTATGTTTGGCCCTAACACTGACATTACTACTGCCCTGACACTATTCTGTTAATCAAGCACAGACTATAGACTAAAGTCTCTGCTAAATGAGATAATCATTATTTGAAGAAGTTGGCATCAGATGCTATGCCTTAAACACTCATCGCTCCACACGTTCTCAGAATGCTTATGCATTTCTCTTATTAAAAAAGAAAAGAGGGGATATCTTTTTCCACAATACTAAGGCCATTTCTGCTTTAACCCATTTGGCAAGAAACTGACATATCTGCCTCCAAGAGGATAGGGATTTGGCAAGGATTTCGCAAGGTAAAATCCTGCAAGGTGTTTCCACGGGGCACCACCAATGTGAAAAATGCTGCTGGTGGCTTGCCAATGTGAGAAGCACAAGTTGGCCAAATACACCTCTTGCCCAGGTGCCTGTTTAAGCCAAGAACCCTGGGGGCACTCCTGTCTAATGAATATTTTTGTTGGAGAAATGATTGCAGGGTTCCCCAATTATGTATGAGTTCCTTGTGCCAGAGTTGCCTGTGACCTTGAGTTAAAGGTCTGAGTTACTTTATGTGCTTTGGATCTCAAAATTTTTGCAGCTTGCTGATCTGCAGCTTGAGAATCTTATGAAAGAAATGAATGCTTTCCACAGAAAAAAGGGCAGATAAGTACAAATGCATGCCATCTATCCATGGACTCCCTGGTCAAGAGCCTCCACTCTGGTGATTTATCCCACTTCCTCAGCTTGGGTGGATATTCAGAACCTGGAGAAATGATTTCTTATGGACACATTAGTTCAAAGTATCAAAGAAGCTTAAGAATCTGTTGTCTCCTGTTCCTTTTACCACCAGGATCATCCACTTCCTAGAGCAGGGGTCTTTCCAACTTCTTTGGTTTCTTCTACTCTCAGGGAGACATTCCATAACAATTTTAGGGGTTCCTTTCTTCACTGTTTTCTTGGCTACCACCTACTACTCTAAAACGACTACCCCAAACTGACCTCCTCTATAACTCTGTATCTTGGTGGATGATTCTGGATTGCAGTACACTCTCCCCAAAACAGTGTCTGTCTTTCCTAAAAGGTAGTTGGAGTGCCTTGATCCATTTATAATACTGGTCAGCTTTTAGTGAGCACTGACTATGGGCTAGACTCTTTGTACCTATACTCTGTAATCTTTTTCCCAATCCTCCAAGGTTATTTTAACAAAAGAAAGCAAGCTTTCAGAAATCTAGATCATTTTCCCAAAAGGCCTCACCCAAACTTTCCCTTAAAAATATTCCCTGACCAGCACCCCACTGGGTTAAGTGATCTCTCTGCATTTCACAGCTCCCAGTGCTTATCACTCTTTATCATAATTGCTGGCTTGCCTGCCATTTTCTCACACTTGACTGTAAGGTTCCTCATGGACTGAAGATGTACTCCAGTGCTTGCTCAGTAAATGAATGGCCATCAATTTGGAGTCTAATCCTGGATGAGCTACTAACGAGTGGCCTAATTTTAAGTAAGAGGATTACCTCCTTGGGTCTCAATTTCCACTTCTGTCAAAATAAGGGGCAGACATAACTAGTGAGAATGGCTCTAATGCAATGCATTCCCCACTACCTGGTCATAAAAGCCATAAAAGCTTGGTCATATGACTCTATCTGGCAGGGGGGCCCCAAGAAGTTTTCCATGTTACCTGCCATTGAGATTAGTTACCATCCATATAAGAAAGACAGAACTTGGTTTTTAACCCCTCTTAACCCTAAGCATTGTTCATTAGTTGATATTTGGCAACATGGCATACTAGAATACATGTGAACTAGAAGCCAAAAGTCCTTTCCTCCAGGATGTTCTTTTAGTTAGCAAGAGCAGACAAAACTAACCAAGAGCATGATAAGGCTTTTAAAACTGTTGAAAACTGATCAAGTGCCCATTGTAAGCCTATTTTTCTTACTCTAACAAAAGTGCCAATGAAAAATTTATTTTATGTGCTTGCTATTAAGGCTAAAGAACAGTACTTAGCCTAATTCCTTTGGCGAATAGCAATACTTACGCATTCAGGGAAAAAAAGACCTCACATACTTAGAAGAATTTAGAATTATTACTGCAACACTAAGAGATAACATGTTTTTTTTCCTCCTTAGCACTTAAGAAGTTTCTCTTCAGTCTTTTAGAAAGCTTCTGATTAAATAATAAAGTAGACTAGCGAGTGTAGATCAAAGGGTATTTAAAGGATATGATATCCTTTTCTTCCAGAAGAATCATAAGAATAGTCCAAAGGGAAAGGAACTTTGAAGACATTTTCCCCAAAAAGTACTCTAAAGTGGACATCAGAGCAAAATATGGCCAAGCTTTGAGACCATACCCATCTAAGCACTGGGATCCTGCCAAAGACACTGTGCAAAAAATAGAGGAGATTTTTAAAATTAGAATAAGTGGAAAAAAGTACTTTGGACATGCTTTAAAATGAATCACCACCTTAAGGCAAGATATAGATTTTACTACCTGAGGTAGAGAACGAGATATTCAGCCTCCAGCTCACACTGCATTATAGAGCAATTAGTAAAAATAATATAGACTGTAAGATTAAATACCTGGGTTTTCAAGTCTCAGTGAAGGTTCTACTGGCACAGAAGAAAACTGGTTCAAAATGGAAATAAGTCACATCAAATTCATACAATCTTCTAAAATTTGGAAACTCACTATTTAGAGAGGTTTCACCATTCAAACAAGTTTGACAAAAGCAGAGTCATGATACTCCTTCCCATCAATTATCCAACATTTGTTATCAATGTATACTTATCAAAAAGCACTTCTGGGTGTGCTACTATTAAAATAACTTTTTTTAATTAAATTTTTTTTTAATTTAAATTTTATTTTTTAAAGAGAGAATGCACATGTGCAAGAGAGAAAGAGAGGGAGGAGGAGATGGAGAGACAGAGGGAATCCCAACGAGACTCCACATTCAGGGCGGAGCCTGACTTGGGACTCGATATCACGACCCTGTGATCATGACCTGAGCTGAAATCAAGAGTTGGACACTCAACCAACTGAGCCACCAGGTTGCCCAACTATTAAAATAATTTTAAGTAAAAAGTGTCGATATATTTTTTAAGTTTCTTTTGAAAAATTCTTGTGACTATATCAGTTGACACAGTATCTCTTTTTTTTTAACATTTATTTTTGTGAGAAAGAGAGGCGAAAAAGTGCACGTGCGCACACGTGATTGGGAAGGGGCTGAGAGAGAGTGAGACAGAAAATCCCAAGCAGGCTCCACACTGTCAGCACAGAGCCCAATGTGGAGCTTGATCTCACAAACCATGAGATCATGACCTGAGCCAAAATCAAGAGTCAGAATATAGTATTTCTAAACATCATTATGATACAGAGGAACTTTAAAACAGCAAATCTGTGACACAGAGATTGTTTCATGATTCAGAGAAATAGCATCTTTACCACATGAGTTGGAATCAGACTATGCTGCAAAACAGCATTGGATCTGCAAACATTTCTTGGGCATCTACTGTGTGCCAGGCTCCCTCTATAATTGAAAAGTTCATAGTCTATGGATGAGACAGGAACTCTGGATGGAGCAGAGATGAATAACTAATACCTTGGTCATATAAAGTCAACATGGGAATGGGAAAAAGTAGAACAAAGGCACACTGATGAAAATTTTTAAAGCAATAAAGGATATAAAATGAGAGCTTATAAAAGTACATACTGTCACAACATATGTGAGGATCTTTGTGGAGACTGTGCTTCTAGCTGGAAAAATTCAAGGTATCTATGAAGCCACATATAGTTTGAACTTTGATGGCTATGGTGACTGCCTTCTCTACTTGCCACATCTCAATAGAAGATGGTACGAGGGAGGAATGACTTTCAATAAATTCCTCATGGGTTTCTATTTTTGGAAAACACGTCTTTCCCTCATCTGCTGAAATCTAAGATGTTTCATCAAGAGTCTCTGTAACTACAGGTTTGAGCTGAACTTGTCTTATCGGCACCAGGGAATCAACTCCTATGGGTTGAAAAATCATAATATTAGCTAACATTTATAATGTTATTATGTGCTGGGCATGCATTGTACAATTTCATTCCCATAAAAACCACAGAGATGATCATCCCACGTTGCAGATGAAGATGAGGCTTACAGATTTCAAGTGTCATATCCAAAGCCACATGGATTGTAATTGACAGACCATGTCCTGGAAGTGACACAGGGTTGGAATTTAAACCTTACTTCCCAACCACTATCCTGTTCAGCTTCTTCGCATTCCACGACATACTTTGAACTCACATACCCAAGAAACTATATAATAAAGGCATTTACCTATCAAGAAAACAACAGGGTATTTTCCTGGCTGTTTAGTTCTTCCTAAATTGCCCTAAATTTATAAGGCATTATTATATTAAACAAAATTACCCAGGTTTGTTGAAGTACTTCTCAGGTTCTTTGAAATACTAATGGTATTCTTCAAAAGAAGACCAGAATATGAAGCTTTCCCCCAATACTTTGTACTAGTTCTTATTCTTACAGAGTATCTGTTGACACTAAGTTTATGGAACCAACATTCCTTCACATCATCAAAGCTCTTCAGAGTGTATGAGAACACCTATTGATCTAATGGAAATAAGTAACTCCAAAGTGTCTGAGAATAGTTAACATTCAAAAACACTTGTTTCACATGGACTGAAAGATATACTATATAAAAATACAAAGCTTCTTGTCATCAACAGCTGTGGCCACTTTACAATGAATGAATGTCTTGCATGCCAACATTGTTGGTCAAGACACCAGTTTCTGGCATAGTGCTATTTGTAGTTACTTTTGCTTTCTCTGAGAGACTGCAGATAATAAGATGTAAATACTAATACCTCGTGAATCCACTTGAACTTCCATTTAGCTATAGCTTTACTCAGCATGACTACAGATAAAGATAGCAGCAATTATTGGAGCTTAATGAACATTTTTAAAAATAAGTACCAAGGTCTCCCTTCTACTTGTTCATTTTGAAATCATTGTTTATTTTCAGGGATATCATTTAATTGTAAGATTTCTTCTCAAATCTCAGCCACAGTTGTTCTTTGTTACAGTCAGAACCTGAGGAGTTGTCTTGAATAGAACTGTTTTTCCTTCTCCTGTGAAAGGGTGTCACAGCACAAGAGCACTGCAGTGTTTTTTTTATAATAAACTTGTAAACTAAGAACCCTGGCCTGGGAGCATGGTACTAGCTTCCTTGTTATCTTAACATATACATTGTATTAGTGAATTTTCAAAGACATGAAGATTGATGGCTCAGTTGTGTTAACTTTTTTCGTATGTTACTGGGGAAAATGTAAAGTATGTGTGTCACGCACGCACACACAACTAAACGCGTTTCCGCACCAATACGTGGATTCATAAGCTTGCATGGAGATAAAAGATTGTTCAAGTAACAACTCTTCCTAGCTAGCATGGTGGTGGGAGGTGGTGAATCTCAGAGCCCCAGGATTTGAGAATGAAATAGACCATAACCTCCAAAATTGGCAAGAATAGGTATAGAATGACAATTTTTAGTCAAATGCCACACAAAAAAATTGGTCTGTGTGTTTCCTTTGGTATATCTGTTGGAGATTCCTCATTTCCCTATCAGACAAAGTATTTCAAATTCCGGTTAATGGTAGAACATGCCAGATTCTCATGGTAGCAACAAGAACTGGAGTTCAAACATGATTTTCAATATCCTGAAGATAAGAAAAATTAAGATAAATGTTATTTATTTTTTATGTTCCTATGCTTACTATACTGTGTATGTGCAGGTAGCAGAAGTTCAATATATAGGAAAAGTACGGAGTGATGTGTATCTCCCTCTCTTTGCCCACCAAAGTCCAAAAGATTTAGGATTTAATGTAAAACCAAGTTCATAAACTTGATTTTTAAATTGTTCTCAGATAAAGAGCAATTATTAACTATATTAAAAAATAATAAGTAGTAACATGGGAAAAGAGTAAAATTACAAAAAGCATATAAAATTTATAAAAAGGATATACAATTGTATACCAAAAGCATATGATGGCAATGCCATTTGGTGTTGGGGGACAGTTGGGGAGCAGTTTTAAAGTCCAATATAATGAGGGAATAATGATTCTTATACCATGAAGAAAATCTAAACTGGTTTCCACTTTGTTCAACAAAGCAGAATGATATGTACTATATTTTGCTTCCATGAAAGCAATGACTATTTTTAAGATAACTGGCTATTAAAGTTATAAACTTCACTTATTTGGAAAATTGGTTTATTTAGGACAGATTATTTCTCAATTGTTTTAGACAAAGTATTACCATAGCATTGCTATGTTTCTAATAATATAGAATAAAAATAAGTCTTTAAAATCACTTCACAACCTTATTATACTTTTCAGTAAAATTAATACAATTCTATTTAAATTCCAGAATAGGTCACTAAAAGTGCAATCATTTTGATTGTTTCCTAAGAAATGCCAGGTTAAAATATAGAAAGAAATGTGATTGTTTTGAATACTCATTTATTTTGAGCATTCTCCTTCTATATGTTATAAGTCATTTTGTTCTTGTTTCTATTTTACAGGCACCGGAAGTTCAGGAGAAGGACATATACGGTGATAATACAACTTAAAACCTAGACATGTGATTTTGAGATCACAACAGTTATTTGTAGATTTTAGACTATGTTCCATACTGCTAGACTGAGTAAAGCATATTTGCCCTAAAATCTTTTCCAAGCTTACAATATGGTCTCTAGTTTTGAGTGATGACAAAGACAGACTGGTAATCAGAATGCAGGAAATTAATTTTTGAAAAATCATTAAAGATTCCTTTGAAATTTGATATAACACCGCTTCTTCAAGTACACCAACTGCATATCCTCCAATGACTGGTTTTTACATCTCTCTATTTACTCTTTTACTTTACAAATTCATTTTGAGCTGTATTTACATGAATACGTTTTTTCCATATGTATTTAAATATCCAGTCCATGAACTTACTGTGTACATGCTGCTGAGATTTGTATGGAAGTAGTGTGGTTCCAGCTAATGCAAAAAAGACTTCAAAGTTTTGACTGAATTTGCATAGAGACATAAATTATCCAGGATATTCAAAGCCATAAATTTGCTGCAGGACATATATAGCTCTCTGGTGGCTTACGGAAGCACAATTCTCTTTATTTCACATTTATCTATTACCAGGTTTTCTCCAACCTTCATAGGGTCTCCTTTTTGGCCCACAGCATTTTTATTTCTATATTCAGAATGTGCTAACTGGCAATGGTTGCATTGAAAAGTTAGCAGTATTGGACTGCCTAAATGAATCTTAAGCTGGGTTCTTTCCTCCTCACTGTGTGCTGTCTAAACACACATAGGTTAGTAGATAACAAATTATGGACATGACCTGAGTGAGGTAAAAGGAAAATAAAAAATTTTTGTTTCAAAATTGTTGGATTAAATATGATTGACCACAAGAAAAATTTTATTTGGCTGTATAACTAGGTGATATATATCATAGATGTGATATGTGACATATGTAAAATGTATCTATACGTATTTACTTCATAATATGTAATTATATATACACACGTGTGTGTGCACGCGTGTGTGTGTGTGTGTGTGTGTGTGTGTAAAACAAAAGTCTACAAATGTGCTGTTTGTACCAGAGGACAGCATATTCCATTTGACGTAAGAAGGTGATTATTTAAAAGATATCCCCTTTAGCTGCAGTCATTACTGAAAGTTTCAAAACAGAAAAGAGTTTAGAAGAAAATGGCAGTTTTTGCATTTTTAAAAAACTCACACAAGACATGAATTCCATCTCCTAAATTAATGTCAGGATCCAGGATAAATGTCATAATGTCCCCACAAAGTGATAAAGGGTGGGAATCTGGCCCTAAATGACTAACACAAGGTGATTTCATAAATATTTGAAGTGTCCTCTACTGTTTTAAATGGCTATGCTCCTGTTCTGGTCCACCCTCTACCCACCCCACTCTCTGTTTTAAAATAAAAGATATTGTTGCCAAACTACTAAGCCTTAATCATTATAATAAAATGAACGCCCTCTTTTCAGTGCAAAGAAAGTAATTAAGTTTATCTAAATATGTATTAGCTCTTTGTATGTAAGCTTCATAGAATTCATTTTAAAATCTTATGCAAATAAAAAAGCATAAAGCAGTAATTTCATGACTAAACATTATTTTGTCTCTTCATCTTTCCAACATAAATTTTCATACACATACAACCTGTAATATAGACAGATGCACACTTGATGCAAATTAGAATAACATTTTTCCCTATCAACATTTTAACTGCCGAATTGATACATTTAAAATTTTTAATGATGTGGATAAACATAGTCTGATCATGCTGCTTTAATTAAGTTTATTTAAAAATACATTTTGGGAATAAAAAAGCAATATGAGCAATATAAGTGAGTACACATTTGTTTGGTACAGGTCAGACTTTACTATGATGTAATCACACATTCTACAAGAGTGTGATATTTAGTGCATGGAAAAAGGAGACTTTTGTCCTGCCTATGACATTTATGAGAATCACTTTACAACCCAGACTTAACTGAAAGACAAAGTCATAGGAAGTTGAACATGCTGAGTTCAAAATAGCGTTGTCTAAAAAGTCCCAAAGAAAATGAGTAATAACTAGAAAAATGAAAGAATCATTTCCAAACTATAACCCCTAAATAAGAAATTCTTTCTTTGATACAGTGCTTAGCAATAAAATATAGAATGAAGATGATTAACACTGAAACCCTCTGTATAATGAGATGAAATACAACTTATTAAAACTGCCCTTATGACGTTTTGTGGGATATGAACAAAGAATTCCATCATTTAATTACAGATACCTCACAAGAATCTTAGGCTATGAACCCAGTTCTAATTTAAAATACAATTTTTTGAAAAATGCGAAAATGCTGCAAAAGTTTTAAGTCCTGATATTTATTTACCTAGATGTTTCAGCCCAGATATCTCTGTGCTATCAAAAACTTTCCAAAACAAAACAATTATTTAGAATCCCCAATTCAATTTTTTCTTTATGTGAAATTATTCCATTGGAACAAAACACCCATGTTTCAAATTGAAAAAAAAAAAAAAAAAACTAGAAGATTTAATAAACTAGTTAAGAGAAGCTGAAAACCAAGAACACCCTGCCAATTTCCACAATGACGAAAATAGCCAGTCCTCCTCAGTGTCTTTTATAGAAATAAAATTAGGCGCATCACGAAATCTGTCACCGTACCTGCGTGCACTTTAAAGGACTACGGCACACACGCTGTAACATCACTCTGAGAAATAAAGCACACTTCATTTAACTGCTGCAAAACACTGCTGCAGAGAAGCCCAGGGCATTTTTTTCGGCCAACTGATCCAGCTTTCCACCAGCCCCGTGACCTTTGAACTCCCTTCTGCACCCCCCACCCCCTCGCTTCTGCAGTCAAAGCCTCAGAGCTGGTCTCATTTGCATAAGGCTCAGGCAGCCCTCCAGCAACTGGAACGGAATGCTGGGTAAGGAAGTGTGGAACTGCAGCTCCGCCAGAATACCTGAATCACCGGAGGGATGGAACAGGCGATGGGGAGTGGGCACGGACTTCTCTGGGCTGCCAGCATCACCGACCCCGTGTCTATTAATGGATAAGTGTTTTTAACTCTTTGTTTTAGAGTCCTGCTTTCTCCCCCACCCCACCAAAGGGAGCTGTCAGCAGCAACTATGGTAACCAAGGAAACCCAAATAGTCAAATACTTCATTTAAATACATGTGGAAAACCAATTTAAAAATTTCATTAACTTCTCTTGTTTTTGAAACATAGCTATTTTTTTCCCCCATCGGCATACATATCGCATGCATAATCAGGGACATAGGGTATTTTGTGTTGTTGTGGTGGTGGTTTAAACAGCATTTTACAAGCATAAATATATTTTAGTTACTATACAGATACATGAAGTCACTATAGTAATTCTATAAAATGTTAACATGAGCCCTAGTGTCTTAAAGACGATCATCCTAAGCGGTGTCCAAGAAATTAATTGTTAAGAATTTAGGTCCCAAGATGCTTTTAAAACAATACAGCAGTAAAAATGTAGAGCAAAGTTAAACTATGTGTTTAAATTCAAGGATTCATGTAGCAGTAATGCTTGTCTGTCTTTGGCAAAGATGTTCAGTGTTGTGCTATTATTTGCTAGAGTTATTTCTTCCCTTGTCTGCCTACACACAGCAATCTCTCTCTTTAAAACATAAACTTCTCTATTGCTCATAAGCCTAAGAAGTGGTTATTTTCTAGATACAGAAGGTCATGTGTGTACATATTTTTATAAATATACATGAGGGTACATGTTCTTTCCTAAATGGTGAATAGATGGAAATATGCATCATCACAAAATTAATCCATTCTTCTTTTGAAAATTCAGCTAATTTGTTTTTGTCCAGTAGGGAGTGAATAATATCTAGAAAATAAAAGGTTTTATGAAGTATTTTCCATCTACCAAAAGAAATATAAAATGAAAAATAAAAGGCACACAACAGATTAATATAAATATATATTACTATAGTTAAATATAAAATGCATTGTTCTAGTAGTAGCATTCTTAACACTTCAAAATTTCCTTATTTAAAAAATTTTCATTTAAATAATTAAATATGCCAAACCTTCCTCTTTCAGTGTACAGAAAGACATCCATAAAATCTGAATGATATATCATCAATTTATAAGACATGTAAACTATTGCAGTGCAGGATTTTTTTAACACTGGACAAATAAATTTGAAGCTTTTTATTTGAGCTATTTATTAGTAGTACTCTGGTTTATATTATTTCTGCATATATAGAAGATTAGAAATTATTGGATGCATTTTTTCTTACCCATAAATTTTTAAATAGGATAAATAACTTTTCAGTTTACTATAATCATATGAACATTTCTCTATCACATCTGACTACAGCAACGATTTAATCACATTGGGTCAATTCAAGTGCATCCTTCATATTACACACTGCAAATATCTTGCAAAGTTTTTGTTTAAGGGAAAACACGCATTAGCCCATCCTAATTTAAATCCAATCAAACACAAGGAAGTGTTGGGAGTAATTTATAAAATCACTGACCTGTTCAAATAGCTGTATGTAGTCTTAGTCCTTGCACTCTTTATTCATTAGAATCCAAAATAAATTGATTATCATTTTATAATATGTGTCAGCATCACCGAAGGCACTGTTCTTCCTGGTTCAGTGGAATCTTCTTAAATTTGCCAGCCCTGTGTTTTATTGCTGGTACCGTATGCTTTATTGTTCAGCGACAAGAGCTTCACTCTGCACAAAGACTCATTACCTACTGCTTGCTGCACGGCATCAGCCTCACTGAGGCTGCCTATATGTGATCACATGGGAGTTTTGTCTGAGAAAGCCAGGCATGCCACTGACTTCACTGTGTCTATGGATATTTTTATCAGCTGAGGTCTGCTAGGAGGAAGGAATAACAGATTATGAAGCTGCTCTAAGTCATTAATGCAGCCCGACTTATGGAAATCCTTTCACAAGATTTTTTTTTATTATTATGGAAAACGTTTGAGCAGGCATTCAAAAGAAGTTAACTAGATTTTATTTTAATAAGAGGCTGAATAATAATTTAAGGAAAAGGAACTAGAAAAAAGCAGTTTTCTACCTTCTGCTTTCTGAAAGTACTTTTGTACAAATGTTATTAAAGAGCCTTGCTCAACTGAATGATTTGACAGTCTGTTTTAACCTTTCAGTTGCTGGTGTTTCTTTTCTTGGAGGTGGTTATTTTCGAAAAGCATGAGTGGCTGTTTCCCTCAAAATCTCCTCAATGAAAATCTCAATCACTAATAGATACTATATATGAATAAAAATAGAGTATTCTAATTACTTTTGATAAAGTAGATAAGAGGGTGAGTCTGTTATTGATGTATATAAATGAAGTAGGTGATTAATTTATCTTCTCAAAAGATGACACATTCCTAGAACAGCTGACTTAAAAGAACAATGAAGATTTCAATTTAAAGATCTAAAGGACATGTGGTTCATATTAATTCTTAAAATCGCAGTAACTTATTTTAGACAGCTAACCTCAATAAAGCATATGGTTTACCTTATCTGATTTCAGTGTTAACAAGTAGTTCCAGAGCTGACTACTCAACATTTACAGGAATTTTCTGCTGTATAGATATTCGATTAATATACATTAACATAAATATGTGTATGTATATACACACACATGTATATACACATACATAGAACACCTTTCTAATAATGTTTTTTAAATAATGAAATAATTACCTAAAATTATTTCTTAACATTTGAAAATGGATTGTGGATTTCCAAATGAAAGAGCTATTTAATTATTGGAACTTGATGAAAAAAATTGATTTCTTATCTCTTTAATAATCTGTCTAAATTGAATTGATAATTGAAAGCTTGTCACTTGTTAATCTCAGTTGAAATTTTATGACAAATACATGCAAAGTGCAACAAAGAGCACAGAAGGAAAAGTCAGAAGCACCATAAATGAAGACCAGAAAATAAATTTTCTGTATAGTTAGACATACGGTACATTTTAAAAGTGTTTGTAAATAAAACAGTAATCTTAAAAATAACAAACGTATGTATCTGCTCAAGCCTTCCACCAATAAGAAATTGTTTTCTGGAAACAATTATAACTTAAAATTTTTTGTGTCAACTGAATTCTTTAAAACTAATTTTAAGCCAGAATAGTAAGTATAGCTAAATAGTCCAGTCCTTAAATACAATGACCTAACATCATTCTTTACAATATTTTTTTGTTGGGTTAGCACTGATTTAGAATGTTTTAGGTCTTAAATAAATGCCTTTTGGTGGGCTTTTCTTAACATTGAAAAATATTCAGATATGTTTTAAATGCCACCATTTTAATGCATTTGTTCCAAAATGCTCATGTTCATTTTTTCCTCTGCACACAAGATCTATGCTAAAGCTACAAAACCTTGGGGCATTAAAAGAAAAAGGGAAACAGAGTGTTCTTGTATTACAGTGTACCTCTAGGTATTTAAATATATATTCATTGTAGCTAATATCTTTGATGATGTCATCATGTTAATGTACAAGGAAATAAACAAAAGGCAGCCATTTTTCTTTTACTGCATCACTTCAAAAACAGTGAAATAAAATGGTTGCCAAATGGAAGGAAAGAATCAGCAGAAAACTAAATTACTTCCAAATCTTGGGAGAGGGAGGGCAAGGGATGTGAAATTGAAAATAAAAACTACATGTATGTGAAGTTTGTCTGAGTGTATGTAAAGAAATAATTTACAATAAGCAAAATAAATAAATAAATAAATAAATAAATAAATAAATAAGTAAATACATACAAGGAATATAGAAATAGCTGGTAATTAAAACAAATACCAGTACAATGAGTCTCCCATGGAAAGACTATAGTCTATAAACTTAATACATTAAATGTAAAAGCCTATTAAATCTATTAATATTAAAAATGATCTTTAAAGGTAGACAACAGAGCTAGAAAGATCTAGAAAAGGACAGAATGATCATGAAATAGTAATTATCTTTCCAAGTCTGCTACTGTCTTAAATGACGCTGGTCATTTGGTGAAATATTCTAACATCTTATGCTTTAGTTTTTAAGTCTGCAAAAGAGGAACAGAAGAGTCTTTGGAAAGCATGTCATGGAGATATATAGCAATATTTTTATAGTTCAATTCTCTAAATTGGTTTTAACCAAGCAGTGTCAACTAGTATTAGTAAAATGAAAAAAGATGATGTAAAATCTTAATGACTGTTTAAAAGAATTTTAAACACATCCTAAAAGCAGAGACAAACAGAACTGTTGGAAGCACGAGGTGATTTTTTTTCTAATACATGCAGAAAAAAAATAGAAATAAATTTAATAACTGATATGAAACAATACTTATAAAATTGTCTCAGGATGAAAACAAATTACAAAATATACCCATCTTTCCAATCAAAATTCTGGAACTCTCTTGTCTGTAACATAACAAGAGAATTGCAGCAGAGCATTTGAATTCTCACATTACACAATGAACAATGGTGCCTCTGCTTATAGAACAGTTTCACCAGCCAAGAATTCTTAAAATTTGAAATTAGCAGAGAAACACAAGATCACGACTTAAAGAAGAAAATTCCATCCAAGATTAAAAAGATGTTTTAACTTGCTTTGTTATGCTAAAAACTGAATTAAAAAAGATGTTTTGATTCTTACTACTGACTCTTAAAAGCTTGGTTTTTCTATAATGAGAAAGAAGCATCATAGAATTATTTTGTTTGCCCTCCCCGCTTTTCCACAAAATAACCAAAGCTTATCAAAGTAAGTCAAAATATGTGCTATCCAGTTCATGCTAAATGGATGATCGTTTGAACATTCTACTGCACGGAGGAAGATAGAGGAGAGTTACTTATACCATCACCTGTTTCTCCTGGAACTGTATTAATTGGCATATATACCAGCACCTTCTGTTGGATTTATCCTTGATCAGGCTGGGTTTTCTTGCTACATTTCATCCTCTTTTACAACACATTCAGAGAAGTCAGAGAAGTCAATAAGTTATCCATGTCAGCCTCAAAATCCAGGACTAATTCAATTCAATTCAACAAACATTTATTGAGAGGTTACCATGTACCAAGCTTTGAAACAGCTGTTAAGGATATAAAAAATGAAATATACACTGTTCCCCAGAAGATTGTAGTCTCTCTAGCTAATAAATAAATAAGTAAATAAATAAAAAAATAAAAATAAATTACTGACCAAGTTATGGGAGGGTAGTAGAGACATGTTTTTTAAGGTTTGAATATTTTATTCACTTAGCATGCATTTTATGTACAATCAGTACAATTTCTGTATTTTCAGTATTGTTTCCTAAAATCAGAAAATCATTACTGTAATTAAAAGCCATTTATCAAATACACACACACACAGGCTACAGAGTCTATGCTATAATTCTCATCAAGAGGTTGAATCTAATTTCCCTCATCTTTATTCTAAGCTAGTCTTAATCATTTGCTTAAACAATAGAGGCTACAAAATTGGTGTTTTGGGATGTCCAAGGTTAGATGCCTAAGAATTGTTGTCATTTATACTTGAGCCTCTTGGAACACTCTCTCTAGGAGCCTTGACTGCCACATAAGAGGATTGACTACCATAAGACCACCATGGTGAAGCACATATAGGTCAACAATCCCAACTAAGCCCAGCATTTAGCCATTCCTGATACCTGACACATGTATAACGTGCAGTCTTAGACCAACAAAACCTATCCATCCACCAACTGGACACCAAAAAGTGATCCTAGCTGCCAGTATATGGAAAAGAATCACTTAGCTGAGCTTTTCACAAATTCTTGTCCTGTGGAATGCATATGATACAATAAAATTGTTGCTGTTTTACGCCACTAAGTGTTGTGGTAGTTATTTGCCAATTACTAAGTGGAACATATTGACGTGGATAACAGAGACAACACAATAAACCTAAAAGTACACGAAACTATAATCTGATACACATATTCAGTGAAATCAATGAATTTCATTCAATAAAATGAATGCAGTTAATGGGTATATTAAAAGGAAACACAACTTGGGAGGGTGGAAAAAGAGAAGCAAAAACATTCAAGCAGTGTTCAAAGCAAAGAAAGACGGAGATAATCTGAGAAGATTGTACTGCAGGAAGGGGATTTCTGAACTGATAGGAAAGAAAGTGCTTAACTAGCCAAGAGAAAAGGAATTCCCATTTGCAAAAGGGTACTTTGGGAAAAGCCCAGAAACAAGAGCTAAAGCTTTACTAACTATGAGAGGAACTCTGAAGAAATTTGGATGACAGGCAAGTGACGGGAGGTTGCAAGAGAAAAAGGAAATCTGATGATCTTTCTTGGAGTGCTCTGAAGCTTGAAATGAGGAGATTTTTGCAACATTGATGCTGAGAAGTCACCAAGGCATAAAAAGAGAGGTATGGTCAAAGTGATAAAGAAGGCAACTCTGACAGTTCGGGAGTGGCTAGACCATGGGGCCCTGAGGCCACAACAGGGAGCTTGATGAAGAGGAGATAGAAGAAATGATGAGCATCTGAACTAAAGGGATTGGGTGAGGAATGAGCAGAAAGGAATTCATCATAAAGAAAGAAGGACTTTAAAATTGATTGGATGAACCAGTCTGATCTTTTCTAGCTTTAAAAGTCAATGTTTCTATGAATCAGTTACCAATTATATAGGACAAGTAGAGAGCATTAAACTAGTTTTGTCAGGCAGATTTAGTAATTTCATAGGTATTTTAACTTGTTGGCCTCAGTTTGTCAACTTTCAGATGTTGAAAAGAAATTGTTCATATCAAATATTATTAATGTTGTGTTTGAGGGGCTGCAAAAGACTGAAAAAACAGGACCTTCCCTAAATAAAGTACGTAGAGGATAGCACTTATATTTCTTCCTGTTGTCTGATTCCTAAGTTAGGAAAACAATGTCAGGAAAAGATAAAGATGTCCTAGTTCTGTAAAGATAAAAAAAAAAAAGGTAATTTTGGATAACATATACTAAAACACCACACGCACACGCACGCGCGCACACACACACACGCACACACACACACACACACACCATATTAGCTATCAAAGTAGACAAGCCTGTTGGGAGTTCTATATTTTTGAATCTTCATTCTATCTGGCTATTAGGCTACCAGAGTAGCAGATGTTAAGTGGCCAGTGAATGGTCACTCAGAATGATGCAGGTTAAATGGTAGGAATAGTTCTATAATTGCTGCTCCTGCACATACAATATGCACATAAATCATTGGAACACAGCTGCAAAGAAGTCTTTATGCAAAGTGACCCAGAGAAGAAAGTATCCAGATTTCCCCCTAACCTTCAGTCTTTTTATCACCACAAAGGCATTAAAAAAGAGCATCTATCAAGAGAAAAGGGTAAATGAAGCAAACCTCCTCCCTGAGAACACAAAGAATACATTTATTTCTTAGTAACCATCAAAGTTAATTACAATGATTTCTTCTTATGCTGAATTAGATGTCTAACCTGGGACAAAAAATATGGAGTCAAATAGCATATGCAAAAATCAGACATGAGCTGAGCGGGTAAAAAAAGAAAAAAAGAATAATTTAATAGGATCAGTGCCTTTTCCAAGTCAATGAAAAGGTTGCATCATAGCCAAAAGGGCTATTTGGGGGTCAAGGCCCCCCAAAAAGTTTCTTATATTTTATTTCATCAATGCAAGTCTATAAATACTTGGTTAATAGACTCAATCTACTTTGACTTGTCTAAGAAACAGCTTTAGCATATTTTTTACCCGTGTTCGTTTGTTCATTTGTTCATTCACTCATTCACTCACTCATACATTTTTTCATTTCACATTCACTGAGTACTATTTGCTCAGAACTTGGTTCACTGCTCTGATAGGTTAAAGAGATGAATAAGTCACAGTATACAAAATGGCTCTCCATCTAGAGGTAGACACAGATATAACGAGTTATAGCATAATGGGATAAGTTCTATAAATGAAGAATATATAAGAACATCAAGACGAGAGTGAATAATACTATATAAAAATAACGAATAGTTATCAAGACTTACTAAGACTGAAGTGCTTTACTATATACGTATTAATTAACTCATATAACCATTGCAAAAGCCTATGAAATTTCCACTTTTACCATCTCTATTGAGACATCTCAATTTCATAGATGAGACAACTGAGATGAGACTGGCTAAGTGACTTGCCAATGTGGTGATCAGTATGCAAACCCAGGCAGTATGGCTTTAATGCTGTGGGGCTCCACTGAGAACATGTTACCTAAGGTAGTAGTCATGGTGGTCTGCACAGAAGGGGTGACATGGGAAATAAATCTTAAGGGACGAGTAGGAGTTCTTTTGTGGAAAAGGAGAAGTATATTCTAGGCAGAAGAGCTAGAATATGTAGATTCTGAGGCATAACTAATACATGTATGAAAGAAACGAAAAATTTCATTGTGAGAATGGTAAGGTTATTTGATCTTCATGGGATTGTGCATTTGGGATGCTGGGATATTTGGAACTCATCTTGGAGTCAGTTTGTACTCACAGGAGAGGTTTAAGTGGCTTGATTGTGACTTGTTAGGTAACACTGGAGAATGAATTAGAGAGAGGGCCTAGAAGAGGGGAGACCCAATGAGACTGCTGAAATATCCCAGAAGAAAGTTACAAAGCTCTGAGTTACATCCCTGGGAACTGAGAGGAAAGATATTGAGGAAGTAAATCAACAGATATTTAGCCTGGAAGTGAGGGAGAACCCTGAATCTGGGAATTTTAATTTAGGAGACAGCATGGATGAGGACACCAGTAGCCACAGTTAGAAATATCAGAAAAAGCTTAGATGTGGAGCCATTTAATAGTGAACATGGAAGGCCTCCCACACACCAGGCCAAGAGTGTAAGGTTTTAAGGATACAAAGATGCCAATTTGGCCCTTCTGTGCTCAATGCCTGGTAGAGTTGCTTACAGACAAAATCTGTTACCCAGATACACATTTTCCTCCATCACAGATAACTTGTAAGACTATAGAATTTCTCTCAGTGGCCTGATTAAAGGTTAAAAAAAGAACAAAGAGTGACTTTTCCACAATAAAATTTCAAATCTGAAATACCACCAATTGAACTTAATTGTGGTGCTCATGTATATAAAAAAACTATAAAAAAGTGTTCTGCACAGATTAAAATCATGATCCAGATCACAAAGTCCACCTCCATGCTTTCTATTAATCATACAACATGAAGAAATACAAGAAATAAATTAGATTTCTCCTTTAGGCAAATGTTTTAATGAGCTTAATCCCGTGGCTTGCTATAAATGCTAGTGACTGGCTTCTTTGAAATGAGGCATGCATTTTCTTTCTTGTTCATATAGTCAGCTTCTTATTTAGTATTCATTATTCATGTCTATTTTTATCAAAGAGCACGAGTACATGAAACCATGATCCAAGCATGTTTGGCTCTAATTTTTATCTGTGGAGGGAAGAAAATTATACCCTCTTATTATACTGGTATATATGATCAGTGTGTACATATGGGGTCTTAGTACATACATGTTCCTTCGTATTAGAAAGTGGTGCTATTTAATTTGGGTGGTCAGGCTAAATGACAGACATTTTTTTTCACACCTATTTTAGTGTCGAATATCAACATGTTGCAGGAAAAAAAAGCCACTGGCCTTGTAAATAAACGAGTAAAAACAAGTTTTGATACCAGTCTCAATGAACTCTATCTAGATATTCTAAGAGTTTCTCATGTGAATAGCAAACCATGTGGGATTAAGAACAGAGAAAAGTGTAAACACATTTTATTTGAATATTAGAATCCCTGATAACTTTAGCTGACAACCATGGATACTGCAGCAATTGCCACTCTTCAGAGGCCATAGCATGACTGGGATCTTTGCCTCTTTAATTACTGATGGTTATCTATGGAACATGCAATTATGATGGCTGAGAAAAAAAACTGAGCATCATATTGCTACTGTTTTCCTGCTGCTCACAGTGAGGTGACTTTAACCTTGTCTGTATATGTTTGATACATTGTATTTATACAGTGTTTCTTTGACCTAGGAAGCTGATGGCTACGTTACTCCATTTCTCCATTACTCTAATTTACTATGTTCTGTGGCCACTATGGAAACAGGTAGCAGCCATAAATTTATGGTTTAATGCACTACAAAGAGAATAAGGCTTTTAAATACAAAGATATTTCAAGAGACCACACTTAGAATGATTAAAACTTGAAATCATTGGGGCGCCTGGGTGGCTCAGTCGGTTGAGCGCCCAACTTCAGCTCAGGTCACGATCTCGCGGTCCGTGAGTTCGAGCCCCGCGTCGGGCTCTGGGCTGATGGCTCAGAGCCTGGAGCCTGCTTCCGATTCTGTGTCTCTCTCTCTCTCTCTGCCCCTCCCCCATTCATGCTCTGTCTCTCTCTGTCTCAAAAATAAATAAACATTAAAAAAAATTTTTAAAAACTTGAAATCATTTAAATATGCTTAATATATGATTATTAATATAGTGTTATATGAGACAGCCATTAAAATCAGAATCATTATGACTGTATAAAAACAACAAAAATGTTTACAAAATAGTAGTTTATGAAAAAATTTACCAGAAATACTAACAAACATTATTATGACTAATATGTATGAAAGAAGACTAGAGAGGAATTAATCGTCTTTTTTTTTAAGTTTCTTTCTTTTGAGAAAGCGAGAGAGAGCACGAGCAGGAGAGGAGCAGAGAGAGAGGGAGAGACAGAGAATCCCAAGCAGGCTCTGCACGGTCAGTGTGAGGAGCCCGGTGAGGGGCTAGAACTCACAAACCGTGAGATTATGACTTGAGCTGAAATCAAGAGTCAAACACTCAACTGACTGAGCCACTCAGGTACTTCAGAATTAAAGGTCTTAAGAGTATGCGTGACTGTAAAGCAATACATACACGTTGATCTCAATATTTTAAATATACAAGCATAAAGTAATTAGAAAAATAGAATCAAAATCATAAAAATAGTTCTCTCTTGGGCATTAGGTAATAGGTGATTCTGACTTTCAATTTTGGCTTTCTAAATATTTCACAATTATTCTTCTCCCTGTTGCTAATAATACAATGTAAAATTCAATACTATTATAATTGTTATTATACTGAAATTAATTGTGCTAGAATTCATTTAATAATAAGAAAAACATTTAAAAATAAGAAGACTGTTCAAATGATTTCACCTGCTGTAAGTGTAAGCTTTTAGATATCAGGGAAATTGAACTCTGTCTCCGTATTTTAACCTGAGGCTGAATTTGGCACATGATGGCATCCTGACTACAAGGTTCCCTTAAAGACATGATTGCTTTTGAATGAAGAACAAATATCTTTCCAACACTTTCTTTAAGCAACCACACAATATGTTGTTTTTCTGAATTCACTGCTGAGGCACTACCAACAAGTTCACCTGTCTACTCCCACTCTCTTTCTAAGTGGCAATGGACCCAAGGGGTGACTGCAGGTGGTGCAATAAAGTGTCAGTGAGTAACCCTACTTCTGACTCAACTGCTGAGCCCCACATTATGGTGAATTATTTTAATTGCCCAGAGGAGAGAGATTATATTTAAAATTTGTTTTAATGTGTGTTTATTTCTGAGACAGAGAGAGACAGAGTATGAGTGGGGGAGGGGCAGAGAGAGAGGGAAACACAGAATCAGAAGCAGGCTCCAGGCTCCGAGCTGTCAGCACAGAGCCCGACGCAGGGCTCGAACTCACGAGCTGTGAGATCATGACCTGAGCTGAAGTCGGATGCCTAACTGACTGAGCCACCCAGGCACCCCGAGAGAGATTATATTTTAACAAAAATAGTAAGGGCGCTAGAGGGATGTGATACATATTTAAAATAGAGAAAGATTTTGAGAGTTAAAAAAAAAAATCTATAGCTGGGCACTATGTAGTTCCAGTAGAAATTTAGCAATAGAAAAAGTGAAAGGCCTGCAGTGAAACACTGAATTGGGAAAATATTAGTGTCTTCCTCCTAAGCCTTCCTTATGTTTGGAGAGTGCCTGCAATGCGAAAGTCAAGCAACTGAACTCCTGCTTTGTTGCTCTCCCGGAGACAAGTGATACTGAGACATCTGAACCTAAAACACATTGTCAGTGAATTTTGGTAGAGTTATTAATTGTACATTGGAAGGAACCAGCCATAATAGAGTGTTTCCCAGGCAACCATGTGAGGGACTACTTTCCTTCTGTATTGATCAATAAATCTTTGGCTATAAATGGGAGAGTCTGGATTTTACACTCTCCTCTTCCCTTCATCAGGTGAACTCTGAGTCCCTCTTAGAGACTCAGCTCAAAAGTGCCATCCTTTCAAGCCTACCTCCATATTCTTTGCACATGGCGGAGAAAGAGGCCATTCCTTTCTGTCTCTCTTCCATGTTTATTACTCTCTGATACATTTTGTAACACCATACTATATTAATGTTGTTTGCATTCTAGAAAGATACCAATAAACTAGGATCTAAAAGTTAAAGGCTCTGTCATACTCCTATTTATATCCGTAGAGCCTACTGCAAGCCTTTCACATTAGAGATGTTCAGTGTTGTTGAACAAGTCTTTGTGAAATTGTTTTTAGAATATAAAGTGTACACAGGCCTTTAGAAAGCTGTCTTTAGAATGTCTGATAGTGCTGGTAACATGAAGGCTGTTATTCAGAGGACAGAATTATTGTTTAACATCAGTTTGCAGTTTGTGTTTTTGGAGCTTATCTTAAAAAAAAAAAAAAGATGACAAGCTGGAGGTCTTGCACACCTTTCCTCCCCCACCCCGTACAACAGAGTTAGGAAAATTGGATCAGACAGGATACCCTGCATTTTATCTCCTCTTGTAGCCCATTCCACAACTGGTAACACGTTTTCAACTTTGTTAAAATTTTCTCCCACTGATAAAACTTCTTGAGCCTTTTTCTCAAAGGCCAATCATCATTACTATTCCTTTTGCCAATAATTTTTCTCCCTTCCCCTTTTTTCCTTAAAACATGAAAAGATGTGCTTCACACTTACTTTGCACACACTTAATTACCTAACATAGTCTCTTTGAAGTCAGGTAGATTTCTTTTGGAGTACAGATACGTGGACATCAAGAGATAGTACGGCTTTGTTAATGGGCCTTCACAAATATTTTCATGTTTTGGATCAACACATCTGCCAAACGTAAGCCATTTTAAGAATACTATTTCTGTCCAGAGCCTTTCTGTCAATTGATGGCATGTGTTAAATAAAACTATATAAGACAGACTAAAATGTCCATATGTGAATATTACATATAGAAGAGCTTTTAATTTATATTCATTCAGCATTAATTTCACTGGACTTCAATAGTCATTAACATAAGAAATACTTCTTCAGACATTGATTGATAATGAGAATTCCCTATCCCCCATCGAACCTACAACAGATGGACCAGAAAGAAAAAGGGTTTACAAAGTAGAAATTCCTTACTAAGTTTTTGTCTATCACAGCTGTCTATTCTTTCCTCTTCAGGCAAGGGACATACTGTGCTGTAGAAAATGGTAAGATTTCAATTTAGTTACGGAGAATTTCACAGGACAAAAGAGATTTTAATGTGGCCTATATTGCACCAATTTTATAAACATTGGCATTAAATTTGTAGAAGAGAGAGCAAATGTAATTTTATAATATTTGCAGAGAAAATAAAATCCCAATGAACAGTCCAATTTTGGATTCAGTGACTATATTGCCAAAATTGAAATGGCTTTTTGTAGAATATCAAGAACACAGAACAAACAGAAAAATTATTATTGAATTAGAGAAGTAAGAAATTATTCTTGGAGAGGAAGAAGAAAGATCTCAACCATTCTCTCTTTATAAGTCCAATTTCATATGCCTTTTTAGGGGTTTTTTGCTGCCTAACTTGAATTTATTCAGCCTTTTTATGGACTTGAATCTTCTCCTGAGATGTTTCAAACAGTTTTTTTGTCCTTAAATAGCCACGCAGAATAGAAAGATCACTTGTAACTTTATCCCCTTTTACTAACAGGAAAAGTAAGGCATAAATATTTCAAGTGGCCATTTTCTTAGCTTAGAGTAATGCTTTTTTTCACTCAAGTACTCTGGCTTTTTATTATTTAACTGCAGAAATGTATTCGACAAGTGATAGTCCTTAGTACTAATATAAGGAATTAAAGTATTTCCTTATATATATTAGATGAACGGATTGCGTTTAAAGGGATGTTTCTTAGCCATAAACACACTATGTGAAAGTGGACAGTGGAGGGGCATATATATATATATATATATATATATATATATATATATGGCTGTCCACTTGTGTGTATATATATACTTGTGTGTATATATATATATACACACACACACAAACACACACACACACACACACATACACACATAATGGCATCTTTTTGGTCTCTTGAATGTTTAAGCCACAGTGAACCAAACCACATCATGAACACTAGTGAAACAGTTTAGCGATTAAAGACAGATCACTAAGGGACTAGATCTGCAAGCCAAGTACATAAGGGACAACATGTGGTTTACCATACAGACCTGCATTTCATATCTGATCGAGTAGTTAGTCAAATTATACATAATATTTTGAACTTTGCTTTTAGACAGTACTTTACCACCTGATTACTGTATTGCTTTCTTTCCTGTGAAAAACAGAATGACTTGAGTAACTCAAGCTCCGTTTTGTAGTAAATGCGGCAATATTGCAGTCAGGCTTCCGCTGGTTTGGTGGACAGTCAGCGGAGATGGGAAGGCAGTGGAGCACAGTCACAATCACTCAGTGAGAACCACATGGCTTAAGGGTAGAGGGAAAAGATAGCATAAATCTCGGCTTGGCTATAGAGTAACATGACAGAAGAGGACACAGGAAAAGGGAGAGATAAGCATCATTCACAGGTGTTTATGAAAAGTATGGTCCAGGAGGTGCCAACAAGGGACGGTAACTATCTAGTACTCTTACTACATGGTTCAAGACCATGGGTTATTTTCAAAATGGCTTTACAGCAGTCACTGAGCAATTTCCTCTGTCTCTGGAAATAGTATATCTATACTATTTAAATTTGGTATTACTATTCAAAAAATATTTTCAGAAAAAAATTCCATTCCTTCCACCATTTAACAAGGGGGAAATTTCCAGGTAAAATAATAAAAGGGTTTGTGGGCTTCCTAAATAATTGGACCTGTCACCTTTAGTCCTTAGATTAAGGATAAATAAAAACTGGTCTGTTCATTTTTTTTTTAATTTTTTAACGTTTATTTATTTTTGAGACAGAGAGAGACAGAGCATGAACAGGGGAGGGGCAGAGAGAGAGGGAGACACAGAGTCTGAAACAGGCTCCAGGCTCTGAGCTGTCAGCACAGAGCCCGACTCGGGGCCCGAACTCACGGACCGTGAGATCATGACCTGAGCCGAAGTCGGACGCTTAACCGACCGAGCCACCCAGGCGCCCCTAGTCTGTTCATTCTTTACATACAGAGTAGTCCCATAACACAGGACAAATAGGACAGTAGAAAGATGACTTAAAAACACAAATTTAATATTATTCCTATTAGCTCTTACATAAATCTTAATTTAGTTATATCCCCTTAAATTCTATTGTGTCAAAGCTAAATGGTAGCAATAGAACCTGATTTTCCTCACTAGTACAACTATCAGTTCTATTTTACATTCCTTTTACTTACTCGTGGATGACTCTGGGACACTTTCCAAAGAATAGTCTACTAATAAATTATGTTTAGTTCCTTTTTTTTTAAAAAGTCAGCTTTCCAACATTTATCTGGGTCTAATGCATTCAAATGTTGTTCAGTTAAAAAGCCTAAAATAAGATACTTAGAAAAAAGCATGTTCAACTGACAACCATTTCCTGTTTTTCCTGGTCTTTATCTATGAGGAGTTTAATATTATTTAGAACAAGGGATCTTAATGGTACACCTCTATCAGTAGAAACTAACAGTTGACAGACTGTGTTTTTATTGCTGTTTCTCTCCCCTTCACAGACCAAGCACTGCTTTTTTTCTGGTACCAGAGTGATTTATTGAAGAAAGTGGCAGAGAAGCAAAAGTTCACATATCTTGAAAAATAATGCAATTAGAAAGAAGAAACTAACACTCCAGTATTCCAATTCCCATATAAATTAACAGGCAAAATGTTTTGCTTTCTTTTTCTTTACACATTTTCTTCATTCTCTCTCCTAACAGCTTCTGACACATCGCATGCCTGTAAGTTGGTGTTATACTATAGATGAGTTAGTTTGTAGATCACAGGCTGTGGTATGGGAGTATGAAAATGCGCTCGCTCATTACTCTTAGGTTGCATGCATAGATACATTTTCTGTCTTTGAGCACTACAATGCTGTCATCAGTCACTTCAGAGTATTCCTTTCAGCAGTTTCTGCCTTCCTAGAAGATTAATGATAAGGACGATCATGGCAGGATGAATAGCATTATAGGTCACCACATGTATAACTCCCTTTGGAGATGCAAAGATTTATTGAAGGGACTAAAGAACATTAGATAACTGAGTGCTTGAAAAATTAATTTCTGCATTCACAATAGATTAATAGGTAAAATCAGAGACTTTCACATACATGCTGTTATTTTTTTAATGTGGTGTTATTAATCCATTAAGTTGTAATTGACATATAACATCATGTAAGTTTAAGGTGTACAAGAGTGTTGGTTTGATATATTTATATATTGCAATGATTACCACTGTCATGCTGTTCTTTTTTTTTTTTAATTTTTTTTAACGTTTTATTTATTTTTGAGACAGAGAGAGACAGAGCATGAACAGGGGAGGGGCAGAGAGAGAGGGAGACACAGAATCAGAAGCAGGCTCCAGGCTCTGAGCCATCAGCCCAGAGCCCGATGCGGGGCTCGAACTCACGGACCGCGAGATTGTGACCTGAGCTGAAGTCGGACGCTTAACCGACTGAGCCACCCAGGCGCCCCCATGCTGTTATTTTTTAAGTGAACAAGAGAGATCTGGTGGTTTGGGTGATTGGAGTGAATATATGTGTATTCATGTGAACGTGTGTGCGTGTGTGTGTGTGTGTGTGCACGCACGCACATGTATATTTAGGTCATAATAAAACTTAACCTCAAGCTGGTCATCTGGACTGCTTTTGTGCTTTCAGATAACTCTTCATTAGCAACTACAAATTTAAGTACTTTTCAGGTTCAGGCTGGCAAAATATTTGTATGAGCAGGTGTGAGACTGTGAATGAGTAGTGTATAGCCAAGGGTGTTAAAATTCAAACTCTTAAAACTCAGCGTGCTGGCTAAATAAAATAAGGGTTGCCACATATTCTACTCTGTAATAATTTTTCTCCCTTAACTTTTCAACTCTCCTGTAGTTCTTTTTTTTTTTTAAAGACCATTAGTAGCTTAATAAATACTATTTGTATTGTTTTATTCTCAAAACCCCTTAGTGATACATGGAACTCTTCAGGTTGAAAAAAAGGGGGAAAACAGGACAATTTTAATAAGAATATTAACTCTCTCTGACTATATTGCCTCCATTTAGCGAACTGGAAATTAACTAAATAAGAAGGCAGCTTCCATTCTCTTCACACCTCTAAACATAACATCAAACTTTAATAAATGTGGGCCCAGATAGTAAGAGAATTAAATGCAAGGCCCTAAGGGCAGAGGTTTCTAGGAATGTGCTTATAATAGAGTTTCACCTGGGATTCAATTAAATATTTAGTGAGAGTGGCTGAAAGGAAGGCTCTGTGCTGAAAGCCGTGGGGGAGACGGATGAACACGACACAGTTTTTGTCCTCCAGAATGTCATGGTCGATGGCAGCCAAAACATTTAACTTAGAGTGTGTGGGTGGATGTGGTGGGGGGCGCCCTCCTCTTTCTCCTCTAGCTACAAACCTGTTTATATTTGCACAATTCTATCACACTTTCCCTCTTTCCTAGGATCAAGTTATCTTTTCTCCTGTTTGAGGCCAATACCTCTATGTGCCTTGATCCCTACTTCCTCTCTTTTCTTGGAAATTGTACTATAAATCAGTAGTCAACAAGTCTTCTCTGTAATAGACTAGATAGTAAATATTTTAGGCTTTTGCCAGACATATGGTCGCTGTCACAATGACTCAACTCTGTTGTTGTGATGGGAAAGCAGCTGTAGACAATATGCAAACAAATGGATGCGTCCGTGTTCCAATAAAACTTTATATATGGACATCAAAATCTGAATTTCATAAAATTGTTATGTGCTGTGAAATGTTCTTCTTCTTATTTTTTTAATCACTAAAAAGCCCTTCTTTGTTTGAGGGCCATATATAAAGAGCTAGTGGCCAAATTTGGCCCTCAGCCTTAATTTGCTGACCTCTGCTATAACAGATCGCCATTCTTTTTTTCTACTCTCTTCTCTTTAGCCTATAACTGAGAGAATATTAAAAATATTTAAAAAGAGAATATTAAAAATATTTAGCAGGGACTCTGGCACTGACTAACTACTCTGGATTCTGACCACTCAGAATAGACAAACCAGCAATCCAGATCTGGGACCAGCCATAAAAAACTAGTGGGTAATCTTGGTGTAAATATCAGCCCAGATCATAGGCTTCTCATCTCATTCAAAGAAAAACCCAAAACTCTTCTTGCCCTGCTGTCTTGATATTGCCCCACTTCTCTCTTCTCTATACCCAGTATTTTTGAAAATTATTCTAATTTAAAATCTCTCATCTAGTGGTTAATAAGGCATCTGCTCCCACCATTCCTTTAAAACTGACTTTTCCAGAAGAACTTTCCCCTTATCTTTTCCCCTTTTAAAAATACTCTATTTCCGGGGCACCTGGGTGGCTCAGTCAGTTAAGCCGCTGACTTCCGCTCATGTCATGATCTCACATTTGTGAGTTCAAACCCCGCATCGGGCTCTGTGCTGACAGCTCAGTCCCTGGAGCCTGCTTCAGATTCTGTGTCTCCCTCTCTCTCTGCCCCTCCCCCACTCACATTCTGTGTCTCTCTCTCTCTCTCTCTACTTCTCAAAATAAAAATAAACATTAAAAAATACTCTATTTCCATCACTTGCATTAAATTCCTCTAGTTATCTTCCACCTCTCTGACTTGAGGTGTTTTTTTTAATGTTTATTTATTTTTGAGAGAGAGAGCGAGAGAGAGAGAGAGAGAGAGAGAGAGAGAGTATGAGCAGGGGAGGGAGAGAGAGAGAGGGAGACACAGAATCTGAAGCAGGCTCCGGACTCCAAGCTGCCACCACAGAGCCCTACGTGGGACTCAAACTCACGGACTGCGAGATCATGACCTGAGCCAAAGTCAGACGACCAACCGACTGAGCCACCCAGGTGCCCCTAAAAAAGTATTTTTATGAGGACGCCTGGGTGGCTCAGTCGGTTAAGCGTCCGACTTCGGCTCAGGTCACGATCTTGCAGTCCGCGAGTTCGAGCCCCACGTCCGGTTCTGGGCTGATGGCTCAGAGCCTGGAGCCTGTTTCCGATTCTGTGTTTCCCTCTCTCTCTGCCCCTCCCCCGTTCATGCTGTGTCTCTCTCTGTCTCAAAAATAAATAAACGTTAAAAAAAAATTTAAAAAAATATTTTTATGTTTATTTTATTTTTGAGAGAGAGAGAGTGAAAGAGAGAGAGAGAGAGAGAAAGAAAGAGAGAGACAGAGAGAGACGTGTGTGTGTGTGTGTGTGTGTGTGTGTGTGTGTGTGAGAGAGAGAGAGAGAGAGAGAGAGAGAGATCAGGGGAGGGGCAGAGAGAAGGAGACAGAGGATCCAAAGCAGGTTCTTAACTGACAGCAGAAAACCTGATGCAGGGCTCCAACTCATGAACGATGAGATCATGATTTGAGCCAAAGTCAGATGCTTAACTGACTGAGCCACCCAGGTGCCCCCCACCAATCTGACTTTTGATTCTTGACTGCCATGGTAGGTTCCCCTCCATCCAGCCCTCTCTCCTGCAATCCTTCCCACGCAGTATTCCCCAGCATTTCTGACCCACTGCTTCCTGTACCCTGTTCTGGCTTGACAGTCAGACCCATTCTCACGGTTCGATTTCTACTTTTATGTAGGTGACCTTCATGTCTACATTTCTGATTTTGACATCTCGCTGGATAGTTAGACTCATTTCACCACTTGGATTTTCCTGAGGTGTCTTAAAGGCAGTGTGTCCAACAATGAACCTGTACCATTACCACCAGACATCTTTCTCTTACATCCTGTGTCTTAGCCCAGTAACACCACCCCTGCCGCTAAAGTCAAGAAACTTGGAATCATCCTCAGTGCTTTCCTGCTCTCACTCCTAGTTCTACTTATTTAGGTACTAAGAATAACTGACTTTCCCTCCAAATGTATCATCCTTCTGCCTCTTCAGCAGCATCCCTATTGCTGCTGTCCTACGTCAGGACTTTTTTGCTGAACAGGACTATTTCACTAGTTTAGTTACTGGTCCCCCCCTTCATACTGCCACTAGGGGGGCAATCTAAACCAAATGTAATCAAAGAACTCCCCTGATGAACTCCTAAGTGACTCACTGTCAGGATTCTTAGCATGGCACCAAGACTCCATTACCTGGACTCTGCTTCCTGCCTCAGTCTTATCTTCTATCAAAACCTGTGTGTGCATGTGTATGGGTGTGTTAATTATTATTCCTTAGGAATAGGTAACTGAACATAAAAATGCAACTATATACCTCGTGTCTTTGTACGTGCTATTCTTATCACCTGAAATATCTCTTCTTTTCTTCATCTACCTAATAATGCCCACTCATCTATTAAGAATCAGCCTCTGAATTTGTGAAACTAGTCTAAGACCTTTCCTCATTGTTTCCATTTCATTTACCAGATTGTATTGGAAATACAACCTCTCTCTTCTGTAACCATCACCATTACTGAGTAAACAAGGTATGGTTTGTCATCACCACCCCAGCTTCTCCTCCAGTATCTGGTAATCAGGCCTAGGTGAAGAACACTTGGCAAGCCCTGGGAGTTAGACTGCCTAGGTTCCAGTCCCAGGAGCAAGCGTACTTGCTCTTTGGTTTCGAGCTTATACTTTGAAGCCTCATCTTTAAACTGGAAACTGAATTCATTCTTGAAAAAAAAAAACTTATTAAACATATACTATGGGGGTCTCTGGGTGGCTCAGTCAGTTATGTGTCTGACTCTTGACTTAGGCTCAGGTCATGATCTCATGGTCGTGGGACTGAGCCCCACATTGGGCTCCCTGCTGGGAGCAGAGCCTGCTTAGGGTTCTCTGTCTCCCTCTATCTCTCAAAACAACACAAAATAAAACAAAACAAACAAACCAACAACATATGGAATCCCTGGGTGACTCCGTTGGCTAAGCATCCGACTCCTGATTGTGGCTCAGCTCATGATCTCATGGTTGGTGAATTCAAGCCCCACTTGTATTAGTGCAGGTAACAGAAGAGACAAACAAAATAAGTAGTAAAAAGAAAATGACTAAATAAAATATACAGTATATTATATAGCGGTAAGTGTACAAGGGATGGGGAGTAAAGTGAAATGTAGAAAGTGGTTGGCAAATTTTAAATGGAACAATTAGAGAAAGCCTCACTCAGAAGTGATATTTGAGGAAAGACCTGAAGGATGTGAGGAAGTGAGTCATGAGAATAGTTGGGGTGAAGAGAATACCAGAAAGAAATAGTAACTGCAAAAGCTCTGGCATGCTCCAGGAGTAACATGGAAGCAAAATGTTGGAGAACAGTAAGCAAGGGAGGGAGGAGGTGGAGGGGATAAGACCAGAGATTTGAGCAAGGTGATCAGGGAATAAGAACAGCAGGAGACAGTGCTATCATTTGTAGCCCATTCTAAGACTTTGATTTTCACTCTGTGTGAAATAGAGAGTCACTGGTGGGTCTTGAACAGAGGAGTGAAAGACCTGATTAAGGTTAAAGATGACTCTGGTTGCTGTGTTGAAAATATACTGCAGCAGAGTAAAGGTTGAAAGATGGACAAGTTAGGAGACCACTGCTGTTATCCGGATGAAGGATGGTGGTGGCTTGGATCAGGTGAAGATGGTTTACTCCGAATATATTTTAGTGTAGAGTCAAAAGGATTTGCTGGATGTTGAATGAGGGAAAAGAGAGGAGACGCCTTGACTCTAAGGATTCTTGCTTGTATCGTTTCAAGGAGGGTGTTAGCACTTTGTGCTGGGAAAGCCTGCAATAGTTTTCCAAAGGACAGGGCAGAACAGAAGTTCAGGTTCAGCCAAATTAACTTTGAGATGTCCATTATATATTCAGGTGGAGTTGTCAAATGGGTAGGTCTATCTATCTATCTATCTATTGGAGATAAAGGTCATGGAAGGATTTTAAGCTAAAGATAAAAATTTTCCATTCAACAAATATTTAAAGCCTCTAGACTATAAACACTATAAACAGAGAAGAGACATATTCTGAGGACTGAGTCCCGCACACTTCAATGTCTAGTGATCGGGAAATGAGGAAGAACCAGCAGAGGAAACTGACAAGAGCCAGCAAAGCTGGTAAGAGGAAACCAGGAAAGTATGGTTTCCTGGCAGCAAAATAAAGAAGATTTAAAAAAAAATAGGGCAAGGTGCAGGAGGGAGTGATCACTTCTCTCAAAAGCTACTCATGAGCAAAATAAATGAAAGACTTAGAATTTACAATTAGATTTAGAAACATGGAGGGCAATGTGACCTTGACAAGCAGTTTTGATAAAGTGGTAGGGGCAATGCCTGACCAAAAAGTGTAAATAAGAGTTTTGCTAAGTGGGTGGATAGAAATGAGGCAGTAGGTAGAAGGAAATGTAGAAAAAAAAGAGACTTTTCACTTTATTTATATGTTCATAGAGATGATATTATAGAAGAAGATACTGATAATATAAATATTAAATCAGAGAGGGGTATCTACGGAGAAATATCTTTGGGTAAGCAATAAGGAATGAGATCTAGTGGATAAGTTAAGAATAGAATTCTGTTCTTGAAGAGAAACATAAATAGGTCATCCATAATTGACAAATAGAAAGTAGAGATAACCATGGTAGGGGGGGACCTATGAAAGTTCTCTTCTGCTTCAATTTTTTCTGTGAAACAGAAAACAAGATCATAAGCTGATCTTTAAGATCATGGGGGAGGTATTAAAGTTTTGTCGTAGGAAGAGAGAATCCGTAGGGTGGCTGAGTTGGTTAAGCATCCGACTCTTGATTTTGGCTCAGGTCATGATCTCACAGTTCGTGCGATGGAGCCCTACATTGCTCTGTGTTGACAGCAGAGTGCCTGCTTGGGATTCTTCTCCTCTCTCTGCCCCTCTCCTGCTACTGCTGTCTTTCTCTTTCTGTCAAAAATAAATAAACCTTAAAAAAAGAAGAAGAAGAAGAGAGAATCTGGATAGGTAGGGACTAGATAGACCTGGAAAATAAGAGGACTAGTGGCTACAAACAAGGCTCAGGTGAAATTAGTAGTTATGAATTTAAATAGGAATAAATCATAATAGTTGCACTTTTTTTTTCTAGTCATGCTCACTTTTTTCTCTAGTCATGTTCAGCTGGAAATAAATATGAAACCGGCAGAGTGTTAGATTGAACTTGGACTGGGGTCATGCCAGCAAGAGAGGTGGGCGAAGGGACTTGAGGGTAATGAGTTGAGTTACAATGATGGACCATGGAATCTACTGTAGTTCAGGAGGAAAGGAAGACATGAGTGGAAAGGTGGTGGGATCAATGCATGGTAGGTCTTAGTAGGGCTGAAAAATTACAAGAATCAAATCACTAGAAGTAAGGAGCTTCTCTAAAGATAGGAATTAGTGGTTGAAGAATGGGCTACTTGAGACTGAGATCATGGAAGGAATGGGATTATTGGTTATAAAAAGTTGTATGGTTTGTACACAGAAGGAAAGTAAAAGAAGACACTATTGGAAAAGGTAGTCATAAAGCTACTACTGGAAAGATCATCTAGGTGGATATTCACATAACCAAGAATTATGAAGGTGTGATGTGAGAGACAAGTGTTACAATCTCAGGGAAGGCAGGAGTGACACAGGGCCTGTGGATGACTGTGTAGGAAGATAATGATAGTTTGTACCTTTCAGGTTGCTGCAGATTAAAGGAGATATGAATATAGAATGACTTAACAGGGGGGCACCTGGGTGGCTCAGCTGGGTAAGCGTTCAACTCTTGATTTCAGCTCAGGTTATAATCTCACGGTTCATGTGATCGAGCCCCACATTGTTGGGCTCTGTGCTGACAGTGTGGGGCCTGCTTGGGATTCTCTCTCTCCCTCTCTCTTTGCCCCTCCCCATTTGTGTGTGCTCTCTTTCTCTCTCTCTCTCAAATAAATAAACATTAAAAAATAAATAAAGTGACCAACAGAGTACCCAGTCCATAGTGAAAAGTACCAACTTTTACTCTCCTCCCGTGTCCATAGCTGACAATTACGCTGCCAATACCAGAACATGACTCATCTAACACTGAATGACAGGATGAGCTTTGTGTTGCAATGGATGTTTGGTTTTCTCTCCAGATTACTGATCAAGACAGCTGCAGGGGTCTGGAGTAGGGGGTGGGCTTGAGAGCACCACAAAGTGAAATTCCTGTGATGAGACAATTTTAGTATATAATATACTTGAATTAACAAGGAAGTCCATGTAATTATGATTTACCCACTTACAGACAAACTAATAGCCCTTTTCTCTTTTAATTAAATTTTCCTTGAGTGACCCTGCCCAACATGCTTATAAATGAAAGATGTGGGCAAGCCCAATGATCAGAAATTTTATGTGAGAACACTGGCCTTCCCAGCAAAGTGATTTTTCCATACTTCAGAGGACAGTATTTTTCATAAAGTCTTCATAAACCAAGGATGTGGGCTCTCTTATTGCTTTGTCATCATGCCATGAGAATTAACAGGCTAGACTCTTCATTAGAAATAAACACGGTTGCTTTTTCACATTTTTTTTTTGTATTTATTGAATTTCCATATTTTTTAGTGACTCTTACTGTGCTCTTGAAGATTTCCCTCTGTGTATCTGGCTCGCTTGAAGACAGGTTGGCATTGTAGCCTAAACTTGCAGGGAGTTCTGAGCTGTTCTTTTTGGAATTCTCTGAATATTCCTGTTTTCCTAACAGATCCAGAGTGGTAGCCCAGTACTTTATGACATAGCCATAGTTTATAAATCAGCACTTTAGTAAGCATACTTTTTACTTTGTTATGAAGTGCTACAAGTTAGATTCCTCTGGAAATACCATTTTGTTCTGCTCCCAGCTTTCTATTTTAGCAATGAACAGCTAGAATTAGAAAGAAATAGTTATTATCAAGATCTGCAGGGGCTTTTGAAACTGACTTCTGCCATCGCTGGATACACAGGAGAATTTTTAATGTGTAATTTCTCCATTTCCTCTTGTGATTTAGTATTTAGGGACCACAGAGAAAGAAAAAGATGAGGGGCAGACAGACAAACAGCAGGAGTTTCCACGATTCTGGAGGAGACTAAAAGATGTTTGGGGAAATCGTTAAGGCACTACGTTAAGATGTTAAGGCACTATGAAAATAAGGTGTGAAGGATACTTCATTTTCTCTTGGTAGGATCTTTGAAGATGTCAGTTTCAATATTCTTTTACAGAGTTTGTACTGGGTGGGGACAACACATAGCAGTATGTCTATCCTAAGGCTCTGAGTGGAGATGGACTGATGAGGGGTATTAGCTTGATCTAGCAAGTGTGAAACAATAGCTTTAACACTCCATGTGGGAATGTCCTTGGGATTCTGTTTAAAGCTCAGGCAGATGTGGAATCAAAGAATGGTAGCCCAGGAAGGTCCTGTAAAAGCTCTCTAGCTCTGAAAACAAATGACAGAAAATGGTAAGGGAAAGTAGACCTGGAAGAGTGACTTGAGAGGTAAAGGAAAATAGGTTGTTTTCAGGAGATGAGGTGGAAATAGCAAGATTATGTGATAACCGCAAAAATGCAGAGAACCTGTGTTTGAGGAAAAGCTGACCACTGCCCATTTTATCAAACAGCTGTTCCTGGCAGAGCTCCGAATCTAGTGCAGAACAACTGACCAGAAAACCTTTTTTACCTATAGAGTGATGGTGGCATCCTAAGACAGTCAGTGAACGAGTGCTGGGGACAGGGAGAGAGTAGGACAGGTAGGAATGGGGACAATTCAGAATGGGTTGGACCAGATTTCTCCAGTGAAAATGTATCTACATTAATGTATATAGAGAAACTTAAAAGAATGTGTGCCTTGACAGTGATCTAGAAAATGAGGATGGATGAATCTTCATTTGTACTCAGCAAATGAAGCCATTTTTGGTTTGTTCTGTTGTCAACAGGAACAATGTAAGCACATTTTAGTTCACATTTATGTGAAACATAAAGCAAGTTAGAATGGCTAGAATTTATCTGTCCCAGGAAGACAATGGCTCTTAGCTAATTCTAAACTGTTGGCACTTAATTGAGCTGTTAATACCATCCCCACTCAATTCAAAATAAATTGTCCACTCTGTTCCCCTTGATTTTCTTTGTCCCACAGGACCACATCATAATTCATCCACAAGCTCACTGATATATTAAATTGCTCTTCAAGATAGGCTCTTATTTACAATAACATTCTACAATATCAAAGTAACATTTTGCCTTCTTTCAGTTGGCATGCATTTCTTTCTTTCTCTTTTCTGTTTTTGTTCATGCGTTTCCAGTGACATTTGAATGATTGGTGGGTTTTTTATTAATGTCTTTGTTTTTGCCCTCAAATCATGAACAATGATCAGCATAGTCTGGGAAGAATGTTTATCATTTTACTACATGTTGAATTCCTTGCCAAGGCTAAGGTTATTGAGCCAGATCTTAAGAATGCTCACGGTTCTACATGTAATAACAGTTTAATTGCTAAAGACTTGATATGTTTCCCATTCTAAAATGTTAGGATTCTTCAGTGAGGAGCCACAGACTACAGGAAAACCATGGGCTGGGCGGATCATTTTTTTACTCCGCACATTTCCAAGGTCATTTTGATGATTATCTCAAGACATCAATACAAATGTGAAAAGACACATCATCTGTACCATATGGACTACAGAAAAACTGGCCTCCTTCAGGCGGCCATAATGATGAATCTTCATTGTACTCTAGAGCCTGTGTGGCCTTGTAGGGGGTTTTAATGTGTAGCCTCTATCTCGTTGTCATGCTAGATTGTGTCACACTCCCCACCCCTTTGATTCTTCCCAATTTGAGTGCTAGTGAAGAGATGTGTCTTTCAGCAATTTTGTGAAGATTTAAATGGAATAACATAGAAGAAAAATGTAACAGCTCATTCAGAATAATAATGTTATGTGTAACTGAGAACTACCACATTTAAGCTTTAATTAAGGTTGAGTAAGTAAGTAGGGTGTATTTCTTAAGGAAATCAAAGAATTGACTAACCCCTAGCACTATCTATGTTAGAGAGGTCAAGTTCTCTATTCACCTAGTTTCATAAGCAAACAATTGCTATTAACTTGGATTAGTGGACTAGAGATGTAATTTTTTTCTTTTTCTTTGTTTAGTGTTCATTTATTTATTTTGGGGAGAGAGAGAGAGAGCTAGCATAAGCAGGGGAGGGGCAGAAAGAGAGGGAGACACAGAATCCAAAGCAGGCTGCAAGCTCTGAGCTGTCAGCACAGAGCCTGATACAGGGTTTGAATTCATGAACTGTGAGATCATGACCTGAGCCAAAGTCATCATGATGCTCAACCGACTGACCCAGGTGCCCCTAGAGACTTAAACTTTCTTTTTAAAAAAATTTTTTTAACGTTTATTTATTTTTGAGACAGAGAGAGACAGAGCATGAATGGGGGAGGGTCAGAGAGAGGGAGACACAGAATTTGAAACAGGCTCCAGGCTCTGAGCTGTCAGCACAGAGCCCGATGTGGGGCTTGAACTCACGGACCATGAGATCATGACCTGAGCCGAAGTCGGCCGCTCAACCGACTGAGCCACCCAGGCGCCCCAGGAGACTTAAACTTTCAAATTGGTCTTGTAAGTTTAAATTTCATTTACTATCTTGACTTTCAACTCTCCCAATTAAATGAATAGATTTTAGTTTTGAGTCTTGGAAATCCTATCATATTTTCACACTGAAAAAAAATGACAATCATTTCTGGTCCTAGCCAGATTTAATAGGGTTCTAAGATGTAGACTTCACAACAATTCAGCCTCTATGGGCACAGATTATAAATGAAATATTTTCACAATAGGAAACACCAGCTCCAAGTTATTCTTTCAAGGCTTTTCAGGCAATCTCAATATAGCTAAGAGTAGTTTAAGTAGCCAGAGTCAAAAAATCAAGAATGCAAAAGGTAGTTTCCCTTAAGTAAGCCATAAAAGTCTTTAGTAAAAAAAACAAAATCATAGACATTACCTCAGTAAAACAATTTTTTAAAAGTTAAAAGGATAGGAAAGTAAGCAGAGGGAAAATATTTTTAAAAGCGAATTCCCTTTTTATTTAGACTGGAACTGAAATTCCTAAAGGAGTAGATTTGAAAAATGTCACAAATATGGATCGTATTAATTGTTGACATCATTCTGGCCAAACCTTTTATTTAAAGATTGCCCTGTCCAGAATAGATTCTTCATAGAAATATTAAGATTATCATGATTAAATACATCACTCTAATGTCAATAAACACAACAACAACAACAACAACAACAACAACAACAACAAAACCAGAGGCTACTTATAAGTTTTATGTACTTACTCATATTTATGCATCTCTTAATTTTCAGGACATAATGATTTCAAAACAGTTTAGACTCCCTTTGCTTGAAAATAATAAATGTTATGACCTGGTGAAGGTCTTACATTTTATGACACAATACTTAAAAAGAAATCTTCTTTGCCATCTTTGTGATAAGACAGATTTTGGGTTATGAATGAATGAAGTGAAAATAACATTTTTTTCCTGTATAAATCTAGTTATAAGATAAACACAGTTATACAGAGTAGTTTGGAAAATTCAAAGTCAAATCAAATTTATTGGGCACTTTCCCTTGTGTTGGGCAGTATTGTTACCTAATTTGCAGAGTATCTTGGAGAGGTATGTGTTACTAATCTCATTTTACAACCGAGGAGGAATGAAGCAGTTTTTAATGCTGTAAATGGCAGAAATGGGACTCCAATCATGTCTTCAAACCCCAAGGCTGTAGATTATCCATGAAACTTCAGGAAAAGCAAAATTCTGGATTAGTTATTGCCAGTGAATATTTTGAGGGAATTTCTACCTCATTTTTGCTTATGTAGGCTTCCTATAGCAGTCTGAATGCCAAAATAAGGCAGCCTTAAGGGAAGTAATTTAGCAAACCAAAAAAATTATCAAGGGCAGGGCAGAGGAGGAATTTCTGAGTTCCACATCACACTTCTCTACGTATTTGCATGTTTTACCATGAGCGTATGTTATTTTCACAACAAAACAAAATAAATTAAAATTTAAAAGAATAACTTCAGATTTCAAAACAATACGTGTAATCTTTTGTCACTTTTGTAAAATGGTATATTACAAAACCATGTTAAGTATATATATGTATGTTAACCCAAATGTTAGTGGTGGTTACCCCTGTTTTTGTTTTAAGTGGTTTTAACATTTTTCATAATAGTATTCTTAATAGTTTTCTGCACACCTAGATCTTTTTTTCTTATCATTATCGTAATTTACTTTTATAGTCAATAAAAATTCTACAAAAATAAATGATTTCCATTTTGAAAATAATGACCTTGACATACATACTGTTATTTTCTGGGTGGAATTTGGGTACCCTCTGGAATATTTCAATAAAAACTAAAAGGAGAAATCATTGAGAAGCTGGGCATATTTTTAATTCTATGGAGGTACTTAATAGAAAAAAGAAATACCTTTCATACATATATGAAAGGAAGCTCAACCTCTCTACTAACCAGGAAAATGCAAATTAAAACTCAGACACCAGTAAAACACACACACACACACACACACACACACACACACACACACACCCCAGATTGCCAGATTTTAAGTCCAATAATATCCAGTGTTGCCAAAGGGCTATGATAGCAGGATTTTGCCTATATGGTTAAGGAGACAGTTCTTTTGTTCGGTAATTTGGCAATATCTGTCCAAAATTTCTAATGCTAAAACCGTTTTTAAATTTTATTTTATTTATTTTGAGAGAGAGGATGCCTGTGGGGGAGGAGCAGAGAAAGAGGGAAGAGAGAGAATCTCAAGCAGGCTTTGTGCTCGATCTTAAGAACTGAGATCATGACCTGAACTGGAATCAAGAGTCAGACAGACACTTAACTGACTGAGCCACCCATATGCCCCTGCCCAAACTTTTAGATTAGCAATTTTACATCTAGGAACATATTCTTTGGAAATACATAGGTGCTTGTTGTAGCACTATTTGCATTTGTATTTGTGAAATTGTGAAAAGAGTCTCAAATGTCTTTCCATACAGAAGTCGTTAAATGAGTAACGACACATTCACAATATGACAGACTCTGCAGGTATTAATATGAATGTGGTTCACCAGTATGTTCCAAAGAAAAGAACATCAAGGTAGCATTTTTTACTGTACACAGACAGGTTTAAGAGGACACATGGACAGCACTGACTGTGCTTACCAATTACAAGGGGAGTAAATCAGAAGGAGATACAAGGAAGCGTTCACCTGTTGCTTCATATATATTTAATATTATTTGAAAATACGTTTACAGTGCTTATGAATGTACCTCAAATTAAAAAACAAGCAGAACACAGCTAAAACTGACTTAAATTCTGTTCTTTTTTCTCAGTCCGTTGGAATTCCACCTTGGAAAAAAGCACAAGTAATTCACTTTCTGCTTTGTAGTTTTCCAGGGCTCCAAATTATGGATGGGTTGCAATACTGTAAACTTCTTCTCTTCCCCCACCTCCCCTTGGGTAATAAAGATAGGTACATGTCATAAACCACAATCTAGCTACACATTATGTTATTTGAGGACGATTCTTTGAACTCATTCAAATGTGCTTTTACAGATCTTTAAAGGCTAATAGTTTAAGATATTCTTTAAGCCAAGATAAAACTGCTAGAAAACAGTTCTGAATTTTTACGGTGAAAAAACTGTTTAGAATAAATCTGATTTGAAGAAAACATTGCATTGGGCATTTGGGTAATATTTTTATGCAGAGTACCTGCATTACAATGGACAGATCTGTGAAGTAGCGGATTGAGTGAAAGGAGCAGGGAGTCGGGCAGATAAAGGATAAGTTCTGGTCTTCCACTTCACATTGTGATTTTAGGCAGGTTACTTAACATCTGTGAGCCTCAGTTTCCTCATCTGTAAAGTGGGGCTGATTATATGTTTTACTACGTAAATGTAAATCCTTACCACATTATTGGCATCCAATGTATATCATTTAAATTTGGTTCAGAATTACACAGTATTTAGCAAATCACCCAAGGTAGACTATCAAATAATGCATTTCACTTTAAATCATCAATGATTGATTCCTGGGTCCATTTATCTTTTTAAGATTAATAATATTCATTCTTTAATTTAAAAAGTAATAAATGTTAATTAGGTTGATTTTAAGAAATACAGGTAAAAGAGGAAAAAAATAAAATATCTCCTTCATCTAATCAACTGGAAAATATTTATTAAGTGCCTATTTAATGTGCCAGGACCCATGCTGGGCACCAGACACATAGATAAAACAGATTTGACCACTATCTTCATGGCCATTGTTTAAGAATGTTTAAGAATTAAATGTTCAAGAATTAATGTTTAAGAATTAATTAAAAAATTAAAAACCTAGAAAAAAAGTGACAACAACCCCAGATACCTATCTATGCACTCCCAACCTTCACTCTGAATCTTGGACTCCTTGGACTATTTAGAAGAACACCCTGACATTATGCAGTGTCAACGTATATTAAAATCTCTTCAGTATCTTCCTTTTCTTTATGCACTAGGTCTCATCCCATCTTGCTTGTTCAAGGACACTGAGGCAGTAATTATTTCCTTCTCCCATGTCATTAATTTCTCACTCTCAATTGGATCATTTTCATATAAATATGCTGTTATTTCTTTCAATAAAAAAAATAATAACAACTTTCTCCTGACACCATTTCCCTTCCAGTTACTGTCCTTTCCTTTGATCCTTAAAAAAATTTTTTTTAAACATTTATTTATTTTTGAGACACAGAGAGAGACAGAGCATGAGCAGGGGAGGGGCAGAGAGAGAGGGAGAGACAGAATCAGAAGCAGGCTCCAGGCTCCCAGCTGTCAGCACAGAGCCTGACTCAGGGCTTGAACTCATGGACTGTGAGATCATGACCTGAGCCAAAGTCAGATGTTTAAGAGACTGAGTCACCCAGGCACCCTAGCTTCCTTTGCTCCTTTTTGTGACAAAACTCCTTGAAATAATTATCAATGCACACACTAAGTCTTCTCTACCCATTCTCTCTTAAACTCTTTCAAATTGGGCTTGAATTCCACCAGCACACTAAAATTGCCCTTATCAAGGCCGTCACTAGTCTCCATGATTGTTACAGGCAATGGCCAATTCTCAATCTGCCTTTTACTTGACCCATCAGAAGCAATTAACAAAACCAATCACTTCCTTCTCATTGATGCCCATCCTTCACTTGTGACCCATGGAGCCACATCTTTTGGGTTTTCTCTTGCTTTACTGGTTAGTCTTTCTCAGTTTCCTTTGGTGGTAGTGCTTTTCTCTTCCTATCTTAATTAAACTGGAGAGGATCAGGTCTCAAAACTTGGCTCTTTTTAAAAAATTTATATTTACTGCTTTGTGATCTCATGCTTCTTCATGATTTTACATATCCTCTATATTCTGAAGATTCCCAAACCTATAAATTCTGTCCAGACGGCTGTCCTCTCTGCCTGGAACACCAATGCCCAGGTAACCCTTGGTTACCCCCTCCACTTCTTTCCATTTTTTTGCCTCTCAGTAAAATCTGAACTGTCTACTTTATTTAATCTGTATTTCAGATTCCATTTCCCCAGTTCTATTTTTTTCATATCACTTTCTAACATACTATATGATATTCTATATTTTATACAAATAGAATATATTATTTTATGTAATATATATACATGATATGTATATGTATACATATACCATAGTATTGTATTAGTTGCTAATTTTCTTTCTTCTTTCACTAGAAAAAACTCCTGGAAGGCAAGTATTTTGCTCTCTTTTGTGTTCAAGGTCCTAAAATAGTACCTTGCACATAGTAGAAGCTCCATCAATATATATTGAATGAATGATTTAAAACCACTGATTTTATTGCAAGTTAAAAATAAGCTAATGGGACACCTGGGTGGCTCAGTCAGTTAAGCATCTGACTTCAGCTCGATCTCACAGTATGTGGGCTTGAGCCCCACAATGGGCTCTGTGCTGACAGCTCACAGCCTGGAGCCTGCTTCAGATTCTGTGTCTCCCTCTCTGTCTCTGCCCCTCCCCCCACTCATGCTCTGTCTCTCTGTCTCTCAAAAATAAATAAACATTAAAAATTTTTTAAATAATCCAAACCCTGCTACTTAAAAAAATTATTTATTTTGAGAGAGAGAGTGTGCACGTGTGTGTCAGGGAGAGGCAGAGAGAGGGGTGGGGTAGAGCGAGAATTCCAAGCAGACTCCATGCTACCAGCACAGAGCCCAATGCAGGGCTTGAACTCACGAACCATGAGATCATGACCTGAGCTCAAATCAAGGGTCAGACACCCAACAGACTGAGTCACCCAGGCACCCCTATATTCCTACTATTTAAATCAACTTTTAACTTTCTTAGAACATCAACAGAATCCTGAATAAAATGAAAATAATTGAATTTGATGGTTAAGAAGTGTGTCCCTTCTCCAGGTAAATCAACCTTTTTTTTTTTTTTAATTAATAGAAAATAATATATTTGACCTTTTATAGCTATAACTACATGATACTGAAAATCTGGTAATAATTACATTTCCAGGGGTGCCTGGCTGGCTTGGTTGGTAGAGTATGTGATTCTTATCTCAAAGTCATGAGTTCAAGCCCCATGTTGGGCATAGAGTCTACTTGAAAAAAATAATAATTGCACATCCAGTTTCAAATTCTGATTAAAATATAACATCAATGTTTACAAGATCTTAGGTAAATAATTTCAACTAATTTTTACCTCTGTCTTTAGTAGTGTAGTTTAAGTTGTAAGTTTAAGTTCTAAGTGTAGTTTAAGTTATAAGCCTTTTGCAACAAGCATTTTCTTCTACGAATTAAAAAAAGCTGGCCAATTAGATAAAACTTTCATTAATGAAAAGAGTAACAATATAAGAACCTAGGAAGACCTCAGAGACAAGGACAGGTCTGCCCTGCAGTCCAGGTTGATGTCTGGCACAGTCAGAGAAGATGGAGGAGACAACCGGGTCTAGTGCAGGGAGAAGAAAATCCCAGAGCCTCAAATTAAATGTGAGCCAACTGATGTTTCAGCTCTTCCCGAAAGCCAGATAAATGTCACCCTCAGCTTACCCAGGAGAGGACACAGCCACACAACATATTTCAATGGCTAATAAGACCCAACTGGTTGTTCGATCTGTGTCAGAGGAGTTTGAGAGTCCACTGCTGTGGACTGAAGCACAGATTCCTGACAAGTTTAGAAAACTATCATTCAGGAGAGCCTGGGTGGCTCAGTCGGTGAAGCAGCCAACTCTTGGTTTCGGCTCAGATCATGATCTCACAGTTTTGTAAATTCGAGTCCCATGTTGGGCTCTGTGCTGGCAGCGTGGAGCCTGCTTAGGATTCTCTCTCGCCCTGTCTGTCTCTCTCTCTGCCCCTTCCCCTCTTGCGCTGTCTCTGTCTCTCTCAAGATAAATAAATAAAACTTAAAAAAAATTAGGGGCCCCTGGGTAACTCAATCAGTTAAGCATCTGCTTCCACTCAGGTCATGATCTCACAGCTCGTGAGTTCAAGCCCGTGTCACACTCTGTGCTAAGAACTCAGAGCCCGAAGCCTACTTCGGAGTCTGTCTTTGTCTCTCTCTGCCCCTCCCCCATTCTCTCTCTCTCTCTCTCTCTCTCTCAAATATAAATAAACATTAAAAAGAAATTTTTTAAAAAACAAACAAAACTGTCATTCAGATTTACTCCTGAATATTCCATAAAAGCTTGTCACTATCTTAAAAAGTATGACTATTTCTAAATAATGACTATTCCAACATAAAAATCTATTACTAACAGGGAATACCACAATCATTTGCAATTAGAATATGCAAGATAAATTTTGTCCATTGATTTGGCATTTTTTATTCAATGTCTTAAAATTCATTTCTAGGAATTTATGCAGAGAGAACAATCATGTATGTATTTAAAGATTTAACTCTAAGGATCATTATGAATAGTAGGAAAATATAAACAACCTCACTGTTTAGAACATAGTATAATATGTATTAGTGTAGTATAGTATAATATGATATACCTATACAGTGTGATTTTATCAGCCATTAAAATTATGAAAAGAGGTTCATAATGTACTGACAACTGAAAAAAGCAGCTAATGTTATATTATGAATTGTTTGAGTCTTTTCATTTAAGTATTAGATGTTTATATACATATATACACACATCTATTATATTTCACTATATATATTCACAACATATATACAAACAAAAATTTGTGGGTATGGTCTTCTTTTTTTTTAATGTTGATTTATTTTGGAGAAAGAGAGAGAGCACAAGTGGGAGAGGAACAGAGAGGGAGACACAGAGTCTGAAGCAGGCTCCAGGCTTTGAGCTGTCTACACAGAGCCTGACGCAGGGCTGGAACTCATGAGCTGTGAGATCATGACCAGAGACGAAACCAGTGCTTGACTGACTGAGCCACCCAGGCACCCCTCCCCCTCCTTTTTTTTTAGAAAGTTCACCTAATTCTCAAAGGCCTGGTTTTCAACACTTGTAGTTTCTTCATGTCATTAACTTATATAGAACAATCCCATCAGTGATAGTCTGCAATAGGCAAACTAATTTTCCAAAGGAAGGAGTAGAATATTAGGATTGTTAGGGTGAAGTATCAAAAGTTATGGAAAAGAATGGGCAATGTGAAAAATAGTCTTTGACAACTTTAATCATGGCCCCAAGGCTGTGATAGCTGTATTTCAAAACTGTCTGCAAGGACTGTAGTAAACAGATTTTCAAGTTCTAGATTTGGCCAAGACTTTGGACAAATCACTTGACCACACAAAGTCTCAGGTTCCTCATTGGTAAGAAGACAGTTTTGCCCTCTACCTATGTGACCTTGATTTTATGATACTGTATAGACATCTTGAAAAAAAATCTGTACAGGGGAATAATTGACTGTCTACTCCACTAGTGTGGCGAATGTGAGCATTTACCCTAGACCTGGGGATTGGGGGGACTTGTACCTTCACTGAGTGCACCATGGAGGGATGGAAACAACTGCTTACATTGTTTATGACCCATGTACTAAGAGTAGAGAGAGCTGCTGAGGGGCATGAGATCTGTCATGGCCACATGTGAGCTCAGCAGCCATTGTATCAATATCCATGGTCTCTGTAGGCATAGATGACCTAATTCATCTTTGTGCCTCATGGTGTGTGTCAGCTGGGCTAGATGTCCATGGTGCTCTAGATCTGTGAGGAGAGGAATCTGTGCCATAAAATGGGCAGAAATGTTCAGTGGGAGGTACCACCCAGTATGTGGTAGGCAGACCTCCAATATTAAGGTCATCTTGAAGTACCTAAAGACAAACAAGAGAGGCATTAAGACAATCTGCATAATGTTCATGAGTCACTGAGAGCCCAAATCCTAGAAGTTATGTGAAAAGTCGTCGGGTAGAGAATAAGGCCAAAGGACTCCTCCTTTATAAACTCCTATAATCTCCAAAATGTGCATTACACAATAAGTAAAAGAACCTGACAGTCCTTTCTCACTGTCCAAAAAATCCATGGGGTAGAAAGCATGTGATTATCTACCAGACAATGAGGTAGAGAGAGGCCAGAAGCTCTAGATAGGGATTGAACTAGTATTTGAACTCTGAGCAGTAACTTACCCTTCAGATGGATATTCAAGCAGAAGAGGTTGATTGTTCGATGGAATATACAATACTCCAAATTCAAGCAGTCAGGGCAATATAAGAGGTTATTCTTTGACATTTTCTTTGGAAAGGCACACTTTTCAGGGAAAACCCTGCCATATAAAAATACTTGGCTTAACATATATGCAAAATGTTCCTGTGATACTATTTCTAGATGCATAAATTACACAGATATCTAGAAACTATGTTAAAGATAAATACAGAAGGACTACCAAACTACCAAGCATGGAAAATGGATTGTCTCTTCCAGGAAGGACCAGGCAGCTAAGTTGTCCCTCTGATTTACTAGAATCCAGAGTTCAGGTTTAGAGATTTAGACTAATTAGGTAATTCAGAATACAGCAAGAATCCTGTAGGGACAAGCCAGCAGGGATTCCTGTGGAAAACAAAGAACTAGTGCAATAAAACTAGAAAGATCAACGAGGTGGCTTGTGCAATACACGGGGAAAGTCTGCATGTCTCCAGAGCTAGTGAGCAAAGAATGGTACGGAGAAACTGACTTCACTATTAAGCATTCAAAGGAGGTAAAGAAGAGGCTGCCTTGCCTAGAGGTAGAGCAAAGGACAAGGTTATAGGTATTAACTATGGATCCCATAAAATTGAGATAATTTTAAGTGCAAAAAATACTTTCTAGGTGTTGAGTAGAAAACTTCCAAATGGATGAGATAAACTTTATAAGCTTCTGTCTCAGAGAGAATATCAGCTTATCCAATATTGTTTACACTAGTGGAAACATTAAACACTAGTCTACAAACTAAAATTAAAACACTACCAGTACACCAAATTTAACAATAAAGACAGGGAGTAATTTGCCAAAGGAAGCCACTGAAGCAAATAATATAAACAAGTTCAACAGCCTATTCAATGCATTTTAGAGCAAAAGGAGAGGGAGCACTGGTTGCCTGCCAACACCTTGCCTCAGTGAAACAATGCACTCTTCTCTCTAGGAACAGTAATAGGTTAGAGGTTTGGGCTAGAGAGGATTGTAATTTCATGTTGTTTTATTGGGGATGGACTACAGGTCAATTACTTCTGGCATTTCATCCTTCGGGTTTATTGGCATATTACCAGCAACTCTGGAGATCTCAAGTTCAAGGATGAGGCTTCACCTGCAAATATATTCTGATTTCTAGAACCTTTGGTTTTAGGTCAAAGTTTGGTTTTTGTTTTTGTTTTTGTTTTTTACAATTTGTACCAACATAGTCACTAACAGACATTCTCAACCAAGAATTAATCTCAAATAAAAATAAAATCTCTTACACATTACATTATTTTTTTAAATTTGTGCCATTTAAAAAAGTTGATTTATTTATTCTGAGAGAGGAGATAGGGAGAGAGAAAGAGAATCCCAGGTAAGCTCCACACTGTCAGTGCAGAGCCTGATGCAGGGCTTGAACTCACAAACCATGAAATCATGACCTACTCCAAAGTCCGAAGTTTAACTGACTGAGCCACCCAGGAAACCCAATGCCATTTTGGTATCAACAATTACTGTTATTGCCTACTTCTTTCTTATTGTTAACCACGTCTCTAACAGGGAACCACTGGGAGTGCAATATAAATCCACATTATTTCAAACAAGAAGGTTATATAAAGAAAGCTGTGGAATATAAATTCAAAAATCATCATCAAAATGCATTTATTAAACATCTTGTTATACATTCGGTCTGTAAGTCACTGTAATTTATAGAATAGAGCAAAGTATTTGTCCTCTTGTTTTTTTTTTTTTAATGTTTATTTTTGACAGAGAGAGAGAGAGAGAGAGAGAGAGAGAGAGAAAGAGACTGAGCATGAGCGGGGGAGGGACAGAGAGAGAGAAAGACACACACACAGAATCTGAAGTAGGCTCCAGGCTCCGAGCTGTCAGTACAGAGCCTGACGTGGGGCTCAAACCCACAACCTATGAGATCATGACCTGAGCCAAAGTCAGACACTTAACCGACTGACCCACCCAGGCGCCCCTGTCCTCTTGGAGTTCCTAATCAAAGACATCTAGAAGGAGCTATGTAAAAATGCTTAAAATACACAAGCATCAGGAAAAATAATTAAATAATGGACAAATAGGTGAAGCTTTTATATAATGTCAGGTAAAATGTCAGCTTACTTAGGGGTGAGGGGAAAAGTGGGTATGTACATTTCTAGGAAGAAAATCAAGTAGGTTAGCTATGGAAATTCATTTTTGTTTTTTTAAGTTTATTTATTTTCAGAAAAAGAGCAGGCAGGAGAGGGGCAGAGAGAGAGGGAGACAGAGAATTCCAAGCAGGCTCTGTACTGACAGCACAGATGTGGGGCTCAAACTCATGAACTGTGAGATCATGATCTGAGCCGAAACCAAGAGTTGGATGCTTAACTGACTGAGCCACCCAGGTGCCCCTTGGAAATTCTATCTTAGTTGAGGAGGGTGAAGGAAAAATCAATTTCTTGTCTTTTCCTGCTTCTCTATCAGGGGAGACAAGTTGGACTTAACATGAAACCTCAGAGTAAAACCAGTGTATACTGATCTATTGGTTTTACTGAAAACACTTTGGAGAAAATGCTTTAAGTAATGTATTAAAATGAATGTAAATATGCCATGGAATTGAATGCAAAGTGTTGCATGAATTTTAAAGAAAAAGGACAAGACTAAAAAAAAACTTAAGCCTGTCAGGGTTTAACATTTCACTTTCTCAACCTGCTACCGCATGATAGCTCATGTTTGCTATAGTCCCTCATTAAGAAAAGTTCTTTAACGAATGTGGGGAAAACCCCAAATATATTTGGGGTGATTTTAAAGTAAGAAGTGCTATAAGTGTTGTACATAGCGGTTTTTGCTATTTGAGAATTTGCTAAGGCAGGTACCTAGCAATGTGACAGATGCTAGATCCTTCATAAATGAGGAGTATGTCCCTAAAATAGTACTCACAAGTATATTGTCACATTCCAGAAAATATGTCAAGACTCCATGCAAAGGGAAGCCATTTCATTATTCTTTAATTAAGGGGAAGGGGACACCTCAACTGAAGCAAAAGAATGGAATATCTGTTTCTGTTCCTGGAGACTATTGTGAAAAACGTGGAGGAAATGTCAAGGTAAGATACTAAGGAAGAATGCCATTGAAAATGGCAACGATCCATTTCAAAAGCAATTCCAGAAAATGGTTCTTTAAAGCTACATGGAAATCATGCAAGTCTGGACATGCCCCTCCTTCCTCAAAGTTCTAGAGGAACAGAGAGAATGGATGTGCAGGTAGTAGGTAAGTGGTTGAGAGCACAAAGATAATTACTCTGTGAAGAATGTGGGAAAGTGGAGGCAGTTAATATGATCTTCAATGAAGCAAGAATACTAGAGACAGGGATGGAGGTATCACTGGAAATTAGAATCCCAGAGTCTCAAAATGGCCTGCCCCACTTTTCTCCTACTGGTTTGGGGGAAATAGCACAATTAGAGGCAGAATGGTATATAATGATAATAATAAAAGAAATTGCACAATGCACCCTGGGAATCCCAAATAAGAAGAGCTTAATTAAGTAGATTTCTCTCAGGGGTATTTGTATTTACAGACATTGCTATCGTATCAGATTGAAGATTTTCCCCCTTTAAGGAATTGTAGCCACCATTGAACTACAGGGGTCACTGCTGGAGCACTTGGTCCTTGCTAATAATGCTAAAGACAGAGGTTGACTCTGTCCTCCTCCTCGATCCTCAAACATTCTAGTTTTGCTTTTCTTACCCCTCCTTAGGAGCCAAAGGGAAAAAAGCTCCCTAGTTCCCCAAGGCAGAAGTTATTTCTTCTTCACATACAATTCTCAACACCTGCACGCATGGTAGATAATGAGTGTTTTCTGAATTGAACAAATCAAAAAGAAAAATGGAAGACAAACAGCAGTTCTAGGTCATAACAATTAAGGTGAGGGAAGGAAACTCTAAGATCAATAAGAAAAGAAGAAAATGGAAAAGGGAGGGTAGAGAAAAGGAAAAGCAAGAGGAAGAAGGAAGTACTAAGAATGCACAGAGAAGGAAGTTTTGAGTGTGTAGGATAATGATGTTCTTTTGAGGTACCACGAATGCAATGTAAAAAAAAAAAAAAAAAAAAAAAAAAAAAATATATATATATATATATATATATATATATATACATACATATATATATATATTACAAGCTCATTGAGAGGAGGTGTTACATTCTGTATAAATGCTAATAACTCATAACAAATGAGTCTAAAGTTAGCACTATTTTCCCCACTTATATTTATAATACAGACAGAAAATATTAATTGGTGACGATAAAAACTATTTCTTTCAGCTACTCATAACACAACATTGATGTAATAGAGCAGTTAAATAAGATTCATTATACACTGGGATCCAGGGATATTCTCTTTTGGAAAATTCAAGGTGAAGTTTCTGGCATTAAGTGCCTTTGGTCTCCTGTTTTTCAGTCTCTGGATATCCTTGTTGTATAGGCAACAAATCCCTAAAGCCCAGTATTCACCAAGTCAGAATCTGTAAGCCCACCGGCACTCAGTCAGCGGTTACTTCTCCCCCTTTCTTTGTCCCTCTTCCACAAATACGAAAAAGCAGCATGGAATTGAATGTGTCAGTTAACAGTCAGGTTTGTTATCCACTGTCCTTCTTTCCTGACATTTGAAGAAGTCAATTTATCTTCTGTCCTGGGCAGCAGAGACGATAGAGCGATGTGAAAACTAGATGTATGAACCGCAATGGATAGTCCTTTTGGAGGGTGCATTGAGACAGAGAGGAAAGGGAAAGGCAGCTTTCTGTTTGATTGTTCACTTTATATAATCCTGTTTTCAATTTCCCTTAGGGACTACCATATATCTGATACAATATGGAAATGATAGCTGTACCCAGTGTGACAACGTATAGTCTTATGGCAGATCTTAATTTATGCATATTATTTACTCATTTATTTAATTAAAAACGTAATTTAAAATCTTGTTCTCCTATGATATAACACTTAATGTGTCCAAAACTAACAAACACGAAAGAATTGCATATAGTGGCTCATGATTCACTTTTATAGTGGCTCATGATCACTTTTGGAAGGATGAGCAGATACTGCCAGAACCTGTGTTTACATCAGTGTCTTTATGACAGAATCAGAGCTCAAACAATCTTATACACATATACACATTTCTGCTCACTATATTGATTAGAAGGGCTTGATACATGGTTTTTTAAAGTTTATATATATACATATATATGTATATATATATGTATATATATATATATATATATATAGAGAGAGAGAGAGAGAGAGAGAGAGAGAGAGAGAATCCCAAGCAGGCTTTGTGCCACACAGAACCTGACACAGGGTTTCATCTCACAAACCGTGAGATCACGACCTGAACCAAAACCAAGAGCTGGATGCTTAATTTACCCATAGAGACTCCCAGGCGCCCTGACACATGTTTAACCTTACATACTCTAGGAATTTTAAGAGTAATTTCATAAAGGCAAGATCAAGAAATGCCTAGAAAAATATGTTAAGTCTTAAAGACAGTTATCTATTTGTCACCTGACAGAACCAATACTTTCAATCATAAAGTATGGTTTTCATGTGGTCATTGGATATTGGCATGTTCATTGATGGGTAGAATCGCATGAAAACTATATTCAGCTTTAATTTATGGCAACACTGAAGAAACTTTAGTCATTGACTCTTAGGAAAGGAGTAAAGAGAATACCCAGATGCATTTTGAAGAAACCTGTTTAAACATGGTTAATAATAAATAGATAAGAGTTATTTGAGGTCGAATGAATTGGCATTTTAAAACTTTGAGGCTTCCTGTCTTGAACTAACAATATTAAAACAACAACAACAGCAAAACTACTACCATTTGACAAGCAGCTAGAATATATGACACTTTGTGTTTAAACTGGCAAATTCTCAGAAAGGTTGTGTTGACATATTTGTTTAAGATTTATTGAAAATAAATTTTGGAAGCTTATTACTGGCATACAAATGTGCATATACCTTAGAGTTCAAAACCAGATTGTCTTTTCTCTGTGTAGTGTTAACCTAAAAAATGCATTTTGAAGTAAAACCAGGGATCTATGGAAGAAATGAATCTCTGATTTTACGTGCAAACTTCTTGTGGGCATTTTTCTGAGGAGTCATGCGAGACAGAAATGTTCAAATGTTACCAATTCTGATGATGTCTAGAGTAACTAAATACACCATTAAATCAACTGTGTAAATATATATCATTCTGTCAGCTTCTCATATGGGTTTTATAACATTAGGCTCACCACGCTTAATTCAATGCCTTTCATCTGGTGGGTTCTCAGTATATGTTTTCTGTTGATAATGACGACAATAGTCCAAGCCATGATCTCATTTTCCAGACTCTGATCCCCTCTTTCTTTTCAAGTTCCTCTCTAGGCCAGCAAGGTTTTAATTTTCCCTCATCATGGCAATAAACCTGTCAGTGAGATCAGGTCAGACATAAAATTTTCCAAGGCTAGCATACAAATTCCTTTTCCTGCATGCAAGCTTGCCTCACTCTTGATTCTACCTTGATAACTGGAAGGTCATATTGTATGTCATCTGTCCATTTTTAGACCAAGTGGTTTACAAGGACAGGGCACCTAAATTTTGTAAAGTTTATTTTGCAACTACTGCCTAGTTCATGATTAAGTCAGAGATGACAAATTTTTCTCAACAGTAGGAGGATTACACTTTTTCTTCCTTTCCAAAACAGGTTATTACAGAATTTTAAAGTGTGAGTCAGGCAAGAGATATCTAAAGCACTTAGAATCGACCTGGTCCCCAGCACAACACTTTTAATGAAGCTCCAAACATGTTTCTCTTCTTATGTCTACGAAAAATATGTCTCTAAATATTTAATGTTTTTCTTCTTCCTAAGAATGAGTTAAAATTTAACAACTTACCTGTATCTCTAAAAATGCATTTTATTCATTTAAATAAGAAGACAAAAAGTAACAAAATCTGGTAAACATAACCCAAGGATTGTTTACAATTTGAACCATATTATATACCATTATTCTTATTGTATCAATAGCCAAGCTCTGCCACAGGCTTGGTTTTGGTTGTTTATTTATATTAAAAATTTTTTTTTAACATTTATTTATTATTGAGAGACAGAGAGACAGAGCATGAGCAGGGAAGGGGCCGAGAGACGGGGAGACACAGAATCCAAAGCAGGCTCCAGACTCTGAGTTGTCAGTATAGAACCCGATATGGGGCTTGAACTCACCAACTGCAAGATCATGACCTGAGCTGAAGTCGGATGCTTAACCGATGGAGCCACCCAGGCGCCCCAATTTTTATATATATTTTTAAGTTTATTTATTTTGAGAGAGAGAAAGAGAGCACAAGTGGAGAAGGGGCAAGGGGGCGTGCGGAGAGAGAATCCCAAGCAGGCTCCATACTGCCAGCATGGACCCCAATGTGGGGTTTGAACCCAGGAACTGTGAGATCATGACCTGAACTGAAATCAAGAGTTGGCTGCTTAATTGACTGAGCCACCCAGGTGCCCCTTGTTTTTGTTAAAGTAGGTTTCACACCCAGTGGGGCCCAACACAGGACTTGAACTCACGATGCTGAAATTAAGATCTAAACTGAGATCAGGAGTTGACCCATTGAACCATGCAAGGGTCCCATCTGCCACAGGTTTAAATATAGGAAAATAATTTGTGTATCTGATAATTTTTTATAGAAAATTTCACTGTTTGGGATTCTAAAGTTTAGATTTTAATTATGTGTCTTATTTGCTTGCTTTACTAATTTAAATATTACAGAACTATGGGTATAGAATATAAGAAGTCTATTAAAATCCCACCCACCCTGTCAAAGATAGCTACCATTATTGGTTTGGTAAATATTAGCAATATACTAATGCATCATTGTTTTAATATGAGATCATTTTTCATAGAAATATGAAAATATTTTGCCACTTTTTAATTAATGTTTACTCAAAATCTTTTCATTTCAATGTATATTAAGACTGCCTGATTCTTTTACTAAAGAGCTCTCTAATATTTCATTGTATGGACTTAATATAATTATTAAACTAATACCTTATTGACAGGTATTTGGAAGGTTTCCGATTTTTAATTTCATCAATGTATGAGTGAATATCCTTTATGCACTCATAAGAGTGTTTCTGTACAGTAACTTCAGAGAGAAGACTTGAAGGAATTAATGCTTTAGTAAATACTGTGTTGTAAAGCACTATAAAATTTACATGTCTACCAATAATATGTAACACACTTGTCAGTGTTTTTGAAAACACATATTAACTATTTTTTAAAGTTAAGACAAACTCAGATGACTTCAGGGTCACACAGATAACGAAGTATGTGAAATGGCACAGAGTAAGAAAAGAGGAAGTCGTGGAAACTCAGCAAATGTAACTGGGGGCGGGGGGGGGGGGGGCGCTATAATGGCCAAACAAAATATATCTTTATTCAGCCCTTGTCTTAATGGAATACACCTCATTTTGATTCTTTAAATTTTAAAGCAAGACCTTCCTTGACTAGAGAAAGTAGTATAATCTTTGATGAGATCATTAATTTTACTATATACATTTTAACCTTATTTTCTTTCTTTATATTTTTCCTCAAATTCTATAGTTATGAGAAGAACTATTCTCCCCTAGATTTAGGATTTATTGTATCTTGTATTGATTTTATCAACAAAATATTTTATGGTAGATATGTTGAAAACAATAAAAAAATATGATCTTATACTTTGCTCATTCATAAGCACAATTTTCTAACTTTTCAAGTTGGTATAAAATCTTTAACTTTAAATATAAGATTATTTTAATACATATATTATTCACATGTCAGGAATAGAAGAAAAGAAAATACACCACTTGTTCTGAACATAAGCAATATCCTGCTAAGATTGATATTTAACCTCATAAAACATCCTTGGGAAGAAAAAAGTAATCCCATTATTTTAGCTTGACAAAAAACAGAAGAGGAAAATTCTAGTTTCCTTTTGATAATGGTGGTTATCTTGTGGTCTGGGAGAAAGGGTGAAGGCCATAGAGAAAATTGGCTCTGTTCTCATTTTTCTAGTCCCACTGCATCAATAAACTTGGGCAAGTTTCAACACAGAGCACAGAATGTAAGCATGAAGCAGCTTGGCCTCTCTTAGCACTTTGTTATGCCCTTTACCCTTATGAGACTGTCAAGTAGAGAGAGCCAAGTAAAGGATTCCCATTGCTACAGGATGCACCAAAAAAAAAAAAAAAAAAGAAAAAGATTTCAAAGCAGAATGTTCCTCAGTCTGTCAGTCTGACATGAGGATGATGATGATTAAAGAGAGTTTGGAAATGAGTCAGTAGTAATTCTAATTGTACTTTTGTATTTTGGGCTGTTATTTATGCCATATTTCTTTCTTTAGACCTGAAAAATAAAAGACTTAGAGACAAAATAAAGCATAAAATTACAGCCATTTTCTCAACACTTCCAATTTATATTTAAGAAAAAAGGTAAAGCTGCCATAGTCTGCTGGGTGTAAAAGAAATTGTTATATGATACTGACAACTGGAAATAAAACCTGTGTTTAAAACTGTTCCTTGTTTGTGCTCAAAATATATATTATCCTCTTTTAAATTTTTAATGTTTATTTATTTTTGAGACAGAGAGAGACAGAGCATGAGCAGGGGAGAGGCAGAGAGAGAGGGAGACACAGAATCCGAAGCAGGCTCCAGGCTCTGAGCTGTCAGCACAGAGCCTGACGTGGGGCTCGAACTCATGAACCATAAGTTCATGACCTGAGCCGAAGTCGGACGCTTAACCGACTGAGCCACCCAGGCGCCCCAATCCTCTTTTAAAAATCATTTTGGAAAATAAAAAGAACTTTAAAACTAAAGGATTTTTTTAGGTGTTCTGAAATAGGTTCCATCTGTTAGTTTTATTTTTTCTAATACATGAGGCCATATGAGAACTATCTCATACCATAAATTCATTTCTTTTGATTCTTAAAGGTAATCATGAGTGGGATAAAAATAACATTGCTTCAGAGAAAGTATGCCTTAGAATAGGACAGAATCTTTGAAGAGTAACACAAAGTTTTAGATGCTTATTTTGGGCTTGATGTTAAAAACTTAAATAATTAAATTAGAATCTGCTCTGCTTAAAATAAAGGAGGGGGCAGGAAAACATAGAGCTTCAATATTGTATAGGAAAAAAAAATCCATGAGGGCTTCCAAATTCATCATGTTCATAAAATGTTTCTTGAAAACTAATCAGAAGAGAAAAATTTGTTTCCAACATCTTATGTTATATTTAGATATATACTTTCAAATTTACCCTGGAAACAACACCAAAACACAGCCTGTAAATAGTTTATTCATTCATTTATGTATCCATTTGTCCTTATACAAACTGCAAAGTTGACTTTTCATTCTATTGCTCCTACACTTGTTGCCTGGAATTATGTATAACTCGAACTCTAATTTATTAAAATTAACAGAGTTATTCACTATAAGATAATCAAATTTATTTGAGTGGAATTCTCTTTGGTTTAGACTTTGGGTTCTTCTATCAGATTAGTATTGGAACTGATTGGCAGATATCTCCCTGCATACATAAATATTGTATAAATTAGGCAGCTCCTTGTAAAAGAATTTTAAAGGAGTTGAGTTCTGAGCTTGTAGAGAGTTGGGGTCAACAAACATACTCTATTCTCAAAATTTCATTTGCTTTAAAAATGTATACTCCCTTTTATAAATCCCCATAGATCTTCTCCTCTTTAACACTGTCGTATTTTAGCTACTTTTGAAAAACTGTAAGCATGTATGTACCTGTTAAAACTTTATATTACTCATGATTTAAAAATATTTGCAATCATGAAAGTTACTTTAACATGGACTTTTTCCTCTGTTGCTTTCTATTTTCTCTTTTAAGTTCCCTCTAGCTCTCATACATGTCAAGTGCAGTAAATGAGACAATTTTCCACCTTAAACCAAATTAAAAAAAAATTAATGTTTATTTACTTTTGAGAGAGAGAGACAGAGAGACAGAGGCGTGAGTAGGGGAGGGGCAGACAGAGGGAGACACAGAATCTCAAGCAGGCTCCAGGTCCTGAGCTGTCAGCACAGAGCTCAATGTGTGGTTCGAACTCACGGACTGGGAGATCATGACCTGAGCCGAAGTCGGATGCTCAGTCGGGTGACTGAGCCACCCAAGCACCCCAAACCAAATTTTAAATAACTTTACTACTAACTTTAGAAATGTGGATAAAAGCTTGCTAAAATGTTAATTTCAGTAAAGTTCAACAGAGAGTGTATATGTGCCCAACGTTTTGCTATATGCTCTGGATAAATAAGATGTATTCCTTGCCCTTGAGAAGCTTCAGAACAATGGTCTTCAAGCATTTTAAATCATACATCTCCACTAGTAAAACAAAAAAAAAGTTTCTGCATGTATGTTTCTCCTATATACGTACATATGAATGTATATGTATTTACATGTAATATATATTACTGTAAAAATATATTATCTAAAATATATGAATGTTTAGACATAGAAGTTATAAATGATAAAGAAAGACAAATACAGATACAACTATTTTTACTTTGCTTCTCAACAGATCTTCTTGCTCACCCCATAGGTTATATGCATTAGAATTTGGAGCTCACTGGTCTTGAGGGGAGAAGAACATGTAAATAAATAATTTGAATAAAGTGGTCAATTATCTGATAGACATTAATACAAGGCACTAGAACACGGAAATACTTCATGGAAGAGTCACTAGATCTAAGCCTTTCTGTATGAAGAGGAGATAGTGATGCAAAGAAAAGGGAGAAGGGGATGCCTTGGCTGGCTCAGCTGGTACAGCTTGGACTCTTGATCTCAGGGTCCTGAGCTGGAGCCCCAGTTAAGCCCTATGTTGGGTATAGAGCTTATTTTTTTTCTTAAGTGGGGGAGAAGAGGGTGGAAAGAAGAGCATTCCAGCCAGAATAAGCATCTACATAAAGGCATAGGTCACCTCCTGAAACATGGAGGTGACCATGAAAAAGTTCAGGACTGATGAAATGTAGAACCCACGTTGAGCATGGTGAGCAAAGATACTGAGGAAGCAGAAGCCAGGTAACAGACACAAATAGGTTGGATCCTATCAAAGTATGGGAAATCTTTGAAGAGATTTAAGAGGGTGACTGAAGGTCATGGTCAGATATTTGTTTCAGATTGCACCTCTGGGCAGCTGTATTGAGAATGGATGGGAAGAGACACAAATGGAATCAGGGATATTCATCAGTAAACTACCACAGATGAGATAAAGAGCAACACAATTAAAGCAGGGCAATGCAGCTCTCACAAGGGGATAAGTAGCACGTGGAAAAAACTCTGTAGAATTCAATCGTGGTTTTCTGGAAGTGGCTGGTGAGTGAAAAGGAATAATCTTAGTTACTCTGCAGTTTCCTGACGTAGATGACTGGCTATTTTTAACTGAGATGGTGAACACAGCAGCAGGAAAAGATTTGGGGCAAGGAGGAGATACACAGATTCTTCTTTAAGATTTACATAAAAATCATAAACATTTGGGGTGCCTGGGTGGCTCAGTCAGTTAAGCGACTAACTTCGGCTCAGGTCATGATCTCACGGTTCTTGAGTTCAAGCCCCACATTGGGTTCTGTGCTGACAGCTCAGAGCCTGGAGCCTGCTTCAGATTCTGTGTCTCCCTCTCTCTCTGCCACTCTTCTGCCCACACTCTGTCTTTGTCTTTCTTTCAAAAATAAATAAACATTAAAAAAATTATTAAAAAATTATAAACAAAATTATAGTAATGAATTAAAAAAGAACCAATTATTTACTTTACTTTTGAAAGGAAATTTTTGTATTTCAAACAATATTTATAATATTTACACAAAATATTTGTAAATCGTTTGGTTTAAGTTCTCCCAGTCTTTTATTTACTTTAATGCTCCTTTGTGTATATATAATTATTATCTCTGCTTTTTTATGTCTATTTTTCTCATCTAACATATCCTAACAAATGTCATATTTAATGACATTTCTCTTATAAATGAAATTTTAGTAGCTGTGTAATCTTGTGCATGTACCACAAGTTTTTAAAAAACTCTAATATTGGATGTGTATGTTATTTTCAATATTTCAAATAATTATATAGAATTATATATTTCCATTTGTCTAGAAATCTACTGGTTGTTTAAGATAAGAAAGCATAAGCATATGGAAGTTCCTTCACATATTTTGCTACTAACCTATTTCCATCAGTAGTATATGACAGTGAAACAGATATGCAATAAAAAATCTTGCTCATTTGATAGCTATAATATTACACCATTTTATTCCCATTTCTTTGGGTACTGTTTTTTTTTAACGTTTATTTATTTTTGAGACAGAGAGAGACAGAGCATGAACAGGGGAGGGTCAGAGAGAAGGAGACACAGAATCCGAAGCAGGCTCCAGGCTCTGAGCTGTCAGCACAGAGCCCGACGCAGGTCTCAAACTCACGAACTGTGAGATCATGACCTGAGCCGAAGTCGGACGCTTAATCGACTGAGCCACCCAGGTGCCCCTGAGTACTGTTGAAGATGAACTTTTTAATATGTTTATTAGCTCTTTATATTTCTTTTTTTATATAAGTTGTTTCATTTCTTTTAGCCCATATTTTCACTGGAGTCTTATTGATGATCTTATTAATTTGTGAATGTCCCTCAATAATAGAAGTAATCACCCCTCACTGTCATCTATGAAATAATGTTTTAAGTAGTTGCCTATTTATCTTTTTATGTAGCTTATGGTTTTCTATCCCTTCATATTCCCTATTTGGAATTGTCTTTTTTTATAATAATATGTATTTTGAGGAAATTTGGAGACTACCAAAAAACACCAAGAAGACAATAAATTAAATCTACACTTAACCACCCCAATATAACTAGTTTTATTATATACACATATGCATTTATATAATCATCCTTTGATCCATGCATAAATGGCATCACTGGGAGAGCTGTTTTATAGCCTCCTTTTTCACCTATTAATACATTTCAGATAGTTTGCCAATAATAAAATATGCTATAGAAACACTTTTATTTTAACCACTTCAGAATATTATTTTGAGTGGATATGTAACAATTTATTTAAATCATTCATTTTTTTCCAGACATGCAGAGGTTTCTCATGTTCATTATGTTAAATATTATGTCAGTAAACATCTTTGTATACATAGCTCTGTGTTCCTAATTGACTATTTCAATAAGGTTTTTAAATAGTTAGAATCCCTAGGTCAAAGAGTATATAAAAAGTAAGGTCTTTTAATACATAGTAACAAATTACCTTCTAGAAAAGTTAAACCAATTTACCTATGCATCCCTATAGTATGACATGGTTCATTTCTCCACAACTTCACCAATACTGGATATAATGATGATAACTACACATTTGTGTGCTTCCAATGTGCCAGATTCTATATCTACTTTACTGGCAAAGTGTCTGAACATTAGAAAGTTTAAAGTTTATTTAAATCTTCACAAATAATTGGAGAATGAACTCAAGGTTCAGTCTGATTTAAAAACGATGCTTTCTGTCAGTATGCTAGACTATTTCCCAAAGTTTGTATGTTTCAATGAGCATTATTTATCAAGGATCTTTGATTACTAGTTATGTTGAACATTTTATTTTCAAGTTGAGGGGTCACCAGAAGTTCTTTTGCAAAAAGTTCCCTCAAGATCTTGCCAATCATCCTAAGGAAGTTTATACTTTCTCAGCAATATCTAACAACTCTCTATATTTTAATAATATTGACCATATGTACTTACATATGCTGTGAATATTTTAAGTGTCTTTCCTTATGTAAGTTGAATTTGGAGCATTTTCTAATATATAGCAATGAATTTTCCAATCAATTTTTTTGTAGATATCAACAATCTGATTGTAAAATTTATAGGGCAAGGCAAAGTGGTTAGAATACCAAAGCAATTTTGAAATAGAAGAGGATGCATACTATCTGATCTGAAGACTTACTATAAAGCTACAATAATCAAGACAATGTGATAATGGGAAAACATAAATACATATATCAGTGGGATGAATAGAGAGGTTAGAAAGAGACCTAAACAAATATGACTGCTTTCTGACAAAAATACAAAGGTAATTTAATAGGGAAAAGACATTCTTTTTTTTTAAATGGTGAGGGAACAGTTGAATGTCCATATGCAAACTACTGAACCTCAATTGTTTACACTATACAAAAATTTTCTCAAAATTAAATCATATACCTAAATGTAAAACATGAAATTATAAAATATTTAGAAGAACAGGTCAAAATCCTTGTGACCTTAGGCTAGACAAAGAGTTTATTGACATAACACCAAACCATAATACATAAAAGAAAAAAAATTGATAATTGTGACTTCATAAAAGTGGAAAACCCCCCCTACTCTGTGAAAAACATTAAAGAATACAAAGAACAAGCCACAGAAGGGGGAAAGTTTGCAAATTTCACATTTCCCAAAAGATTTGTATCCAAAATATTTATAAAGAACTCTCAAAACTCAACAATAGAAAGCAACTCAGTAAAAAATAGAGCAAAACAAAACATACAAAGAGTTTTTAAAACTTAACAAAAAAGAAAAAAAAAAAGCAATTAAAAAATGGCCAAAGACCTGCACAGACACCTCACTCACCAAAGAAGATACACAGATGACAAATGAGAATATGAAAAGATGTTCCATATCATATGTCATCAGGGAAATACAAATTAAAACAAGATACTATTAACACCCATTAGATAGCCAAAATCCAAAACATTGACAACACCAAATGCTGGAGAGAACGTGGAGCCAGAGGAATTCTCATTCATTGCTGATGGGAATGCAAAATGGTATAGGAACTTCAATGAGTTTGGTGGGTTCCTATAAAAAACTAAACCTACTCTCACCATGACTTAGCAATTGCACTCCTTGGTATTTACCCAAAGAGATGAAAACTTATGGTCCAAGTAAAATTCTGCACATGAATGTTTCTAGAAGCTTTATTCATAATTGCCAAAATTCAGAAGCAACCAAGATGTCCTTAAGTAGGTGAATGAATAAAGTGTGATAAATCTAGACAATGAAATATTCTTTAGTGCTATGAAGAAATGGGTTATCAAGCCACAAAACGACATGGAGAAAACTTGAATGCATATTATTAAGTGAAAGAGGCCAATCTGAGAAGTAAGTCTACATACTATATGATTCCAACTATATGGCATTCTTTTTTTTAATGTTTATTTAGTTTTAAGACACACAGAGAGAGTGCAAGTTGGGGAAGGGACAGAGGATTTGAAGCAGGTTCTGTGCTGACAGAAGAGAGCTGGATGTGGGGCTTGAACTCACAAATTGTGAAATCATGACGTTTAACTGACTGAGCCACCCAGGCACCCCAAGACATTCTTTTTTTTAATGTTTACTTATTTATTTTTTGAGAGAGGTTGGCAGAACCCAAGCAGGGGAGAGGCAGAGATGGAGGGAGAGAGAAATCCCAAACAGGCCCTGTAATGATACTGCAGGGTTCGAACCCACAAGTGAGATCATGACCTAAGCCGAAACCAAGAATCAGGTTCTCAACTGAATGGGCCACCCAGGTGCCCCTAACTATAAGACATTCTGAAAAGGGCAAAACTATGAAGACAGTAAAAAAAAAAAAATTAGTGGTTGCCAGGGGCTGGGAAGGAAGGATAAATAGATAGAACACAAAATATTTTTTAGGATAGTAAAAATATTCTGTATGATACTATAATGATGGAAACATGTCATTATACATTTGTCCAAACCCATAGAATATAAAACACCAAGAATGAAATCTAATGTAAACTATGAACTTTGAGTGATTATAATGTGTTAGTGTAGGTTCATCAGTTATAATAAATGTATCACTCTGGGAGGGGATATAAATAATGGCAGAGGCTATGCACATGTCGGGGCAGGGAATATATGTGAAATTTCTATACTTTCTTCTTAGCTTTGTTGTGAATCTAAAAAGAACTGCTCTAAAAAATAGTCCTTTTGAAAATGTTGGACAAAACATTTCAAAATATTTGAACAAACACTTCACAAATGTATAGGTGTGAATATGCACAAGGAAAGTTGTTCAATATTATTATTCATTATGGGCATGAAAATTAAAAACTGCAATGACAATTAGAATGGCTAAAATAAAATAACAACTGACAATACCAAATGCTGGTGAAAGTGTGGAAAAGTGTGAATGCTCATACATTATAGGTGGGAATGCAAGATGGTAAAAGCCATTCTGGAAAACAGCTTTATAGTGTCTTAGAAAGTTAAACTTATACTTAACACATGATACACAATTTCATTAGGGCATTTACCCATGATAAATGAAAACAGTTTTTCACAAAAATTTCTACTGGGGTGCTTATTGCAGCTTTATTCAAAACACCAAGAACTAAACAACCTAAGTGTCCTTCATTGAGTGATTGGATAAACAGACTGTGGTACATACAGACAATGGAATACTACTTAGCAATAATGAGGAGCAAACTATTGACACACATAAGAGCATCAATGAATTACAGATGCATTATGCTCAATGCAAAAGGCCAGATGCGAAAGACTACATTCTGTATGTTTCTATTGATTTGATATTCTGGAAAAGGCAAAACTACAGTGACACAGAGCAGGTCAGTTGCCAGGGACTGGAGGAGGTGGGGGGGGGAGCTGACAAGGGGCAGCTCAAGGGAATTTGGGAAGTGATGGAACTGTTCTGTGTCTTGATTGTGGTAAAGGTTACACAGCTCTGTGCAATTGTCAAGCTCGTGAAACTATAACCGAGAAGAGTGAATTTTACTGTTTAGAAATATAAAAATGAATAAATGACTTCTCACTTTTTATTTTTTGCATTATTTATGCAAATGGTCAATATTATTAAAATATAGAGTTGTTAGATATCACTGAGAAAATATAAACTTCATTAGGATGATTGGAAAGCTCTTGTGGGAACTTTTTACAGAAAAAAACGTGTAGTGACCTCTTTCCTGAACCAAAGTCACATAAATTCTTGAAAGCTATTGAATTTATTCAATGTTAAATGATGTTTTAAGCGTTGAAAATATTTAAAGTAATTTAAAATACTTTAAAATAATATTTTAATTTTTTTAATGTTTATTTTTGAGAGAGAACGCAAGCATGTGCGTTCATGTGCATGAACGGAGGAGGGACAAAGAGAGAGGGTGAAAGAGGATCCGAAAGGCTCTGTCTGCACTGAGAGCGGACAGACTGATGTGGGACTCGAACTCCCAAACAGTGAGATCACCACCTGAGCCTAAGTAAGACGCTTAACTGACTGAGCTACCCAGGGACCCCTAAAATAATATTTTAAATCCTTATCTACAATTTACTTTAATATTGTATGTGTAGATCACACCATAGTTTTCCCCATATAGTTAAAACATTGTGCTAGTATCTTCTATTCAGTAAGCCATTGTCTGTCTCTGCTTCATTCCCCCTCTCCTATTTGAAATGCCTTCTCTAGCAGACACTAATTAATTATGTATACTTGGGAGCATTAATAGTCTTTCATTGGGGAACCTCCCAACTGACTTTTCTTTGTTGCATTTTATGATTGCATGTATAAATTGACAGGTTTTAGACTTTCTATTCCATTCCATTGCTCTGATGATTGGTTTTTGTGTGTGTCCTTGTTAGGCATTGATATCCTATATACGTGTGTGTGTAATATGTAATTCTGTCGCTTAATCAAGTAAAGGTTGTAGTCATTGCCATTGTAATTAAAGTCATAAGAGTGGTTTGATCAGGGACAGCAGGGAGGACAGATGAACAATAAGGTGAGCACTGTCATTTGAGCACAAGTAAAATGTCAAGAACTTTTATGGGTGTGTTATTTACCCTCTACATTGTTTATTGTTTTTAATTACCTGATTTCATTCATTTATATTACCTATGGCCACCTATCAGTATTTGAGTTTGTGATTCACTTTGTGATTCACTTTGTGATTCACCTTGTGAAGGAACAGAGGAAGGAGAACCTGCCTTTAACAAAGGGTCTACAAGGTGTGAGGCAAACCAAGAGGGAGGGGCGTTACAACAGCCCAGGGAGTGGAAGAAGAAAAATGAAGTTAACAGTGTCAAATACCCCTGGGAGAGCCAGTCAAGATACGGGCTGCCGGGTCATCTGTGCCTTTAGAGAGAGCATGCTCTGTTAAATGGGGTTAGAAATCAGATCGCACTGTGCTGAGGAGTGACTGGATCTTAGAAATTGGAGATAATGAAGGTAGACTGCTGTATGGGGACTTTGAATGGGTTGGGGAGGAGAGAAATTGGATAGTAGGGCTGGTGAAATCTGGTGAAGAGAGATCAGTTTGCTTTTGTTTGCTGCTTAACTTTTTTTTGGACAGAAGTTTGAAGAATGTATACAGGTTGAAAGAAAAGAGTGAACAAAGAAGAAAAAATTGAAGATAAAGTACAAAAAGGAAATAACTAATGGCCAAAGCATCAGCGATAGGGAATAAAATCAAACACAGGCTGTGCCTTGAATAGGAAGGATTCCTGATCCTTTAAGAATGGAGGAAAGAAAGAATGTTGATACATGTAGCTGTTTGATGCTGGAGGGAACGGCAAGGATGCACAAGTAGTTTCCACACAATGACCTCAATTTTCTTGTTAAAATAGCAGGTGCACCAAGAATGAAGGGGAGAGATTGTATGGCCTGAGTGGGGCGATAAACTTTTGAAATAGTGTCTGACCATGGTCATAGGGAAAGGATTAGTGGATGCTATTAAGGAACTAACTCAGATTAGAAAACCATAAATCTGCAGAGTGGGTCATTTGCTCCTGTAGTACTCATGTGCCTGGGTATAAGGGAGGGTTCACTATACTTTGGGTTCAAGGCTGCAGGTACCATGTAAGAAAGGACAGGCTGTAGAAATGTAGAGAGTAAGCTGCTGGTGTCCAAGCTCAATTTCAAGCAAGACTTGGTGAATATGGAAAGATCCAAGTCTGACTGAATTCAAAGAAAAAGAAGTGAAAAGAAAAGGGTTTATTTATAACCTCACTCCTGACTTAATCTTGTTTTTACTTTATTTTTTCCTTTCCCTGATTTTTTTTATTTGTTTTACATTCAATCATTATTTCATAAGACACATTTTAGATACAAAGCCAGGTATAAGCAAATAAAAGGAAACTAAAAACACTCCGATGGTCAGAGGTGAGTCTCACTTTAATAAGAGAAGCTGGAATTTAAAGTGTCTCCATTGAGCTTTAATTGAGAACAAGATGTTGAAGATGGTTAGGAGGCTTTGTGGTTGATATGGAGTGGTTATCTATTGAGATTGTGGAGGTTAGGGTTTGATAAGTGGTTCTCATCTTGGGATAATTTTGTACCAAGGGGACACTAGGCAATGTCTAGAGACAGTTCTGGTTTTTCCAAAGTGGGGTGTGTGTGTGTGTGTGTGTGTGTGTGTGTGTGTGTGTGTAATACTCCGGATGTCTAGTGCCAGGGATGCTACTGAACATTTTATAATGCATGAAATAGCACCCACGGCAAAGAATTATCTGATCCAACTGTTAGTATTGCTGAGGCTGAGAAACCTGGGATAGTTGAACTACTTGTAAGAATGATGGAAGAATGAAAATGGTAGTAGATATCTGGAGAACCATTGAAAAAAGGTGGAGAAGGAGGACCCACCCAGGGCATGGGCATGCCAGATGATGGGAGATTCAAAGATGTACATTTGTGGGTGGTAGTTTGTGAGAAAATGGAGGAGTCAGTCCATGGGGAACTGGATTTGGGGTACAAATTTGTAAAGGACTCCTGGCTTAAACTCTTGTAAAGCAAATACAGGGAGAATGAAAGCAAGGGATTTTTATAAGAAAGCATATGCTATTTTCCACTTGCTTTTGAAGTCACATTTCAGTTACCCTTAAATAAAAGAGTTTATAGCTCTTTCCTTTGAAGTTTCCAGATAAATGCAATGAAGATTAATACTGGTTTGAAGGAATAGATCTCTGACATGGGGACGTTACATGAGAAGTCCTTGTTTTCTCCATAATCTTCCATGGTTCTTGCATTTCTCATGTTTTCTTTTCTTTTGGTTTTCCCAAAACAGATAATACCAGTTATCTCTTCAGGTCAAACTCATAGAGCTGACTGTCTCTTCTGTCTATACCACATGTAAGAGGTACTCTCTGTTTTGGTTTAATTAAAATAGACCTTCTAAACAATTGTGACCTTCACTACATCATTTCTTTAGTACTACACTACTGGACATTTATTTCCTTTACATGATACACCATTTACAATCCCTGCCTTTTGGAATATTGAAGGAGTTGGAATATTTGGTAGGTTCTGAGACCTCCTAATCCATTTTTTATTTGGATGGCTAGATATTCTTTTCACACTGACTTAATAACACTGAAAAAGAATTGATTTAACTTCTTTTTCTGCATATCAAATTGGCTAAACCTTTCAATTCTATACAGGAAAGTCAAACTGAATGGCTTTTAAGATAATATCAATTTATGTGATGCATTCACCTATAGTTCAGATGGATTGCAAACAGGTCATCTGGGCCATACACACTTCCAGATTCCTGTGCTCTGCACTTAATATTTCATAATGTTTCATAGAAAATTCCAACCAGATTACCATCAAATGAAAGTTGATGGCTCACTTGTTGAAGATCACAAATAGACTAATTTATTTTAATTTCCAAACCTCATATATCTTCTAATAAATCAGATATACAAAGGAAGACATGTGTCTTTTAAAAAATTAGTACTACTTGGGGTGCCTGGGTGCCTCAGTCAGTTAAGTGTCCGATTTCAGCTCTGGTCATGATCTCACGGTCCGTGAGTTCAAGCCCCACTCGGGGCTCTGTGCTGACAGCTTGGAGCCTGGAGCCTGCTTCAGATTCTGTGTCTCCCTCTCTCTCTGCCCCTCCCCTGTTCATGCTCTGGCTCTCTCTGTCTCAAAAATAAATAAACATTAAAAAAATTTTAAAACAAATAAAAATAAATAAAAATATGCTATACATTCAGAAAAAAATTAAAACATTAAAAATTAGTACTACAGGAATGAGAAGGTATTTAAATAACTCCCCTCCATCTTCAGTCTCAGTACTTAGAGCTCTCCTAAAATGATAAGACTAATGATAGAAGAACAAAGACAATGATATAGAACTTTCTAGCACCATGTGTCATCTATATGTATTATCATAGAGATCTGTAACTACTTTAGGTTCATAATATTTATTCAATTCAAAAAAGGGATTAACTTTCTCCCCTACACAGATGAACAGTTACAGCTTTTAACACTTTAGCAAGTGATTGGACTAATCCACGTTCAAATGCATGCTTCTTGCAAACATTTTGACAACGTTTTATGTACAAGTAGTAAGTATATTATCATTTTAAAAATATATCTTCTCTTTCTGGTGAAATTAAGGAAGACACATACTAGTTATTTTACATATATCAACAACATTTACCTTAACAAATGATGATTTAGAAAACTTACCAGGTGTTATGGTTTATCACATTCGTTTTTAATTGGCACTATTTGGGCAAAGGTAGTATCTATCTCTCTTGTTTATGCAGTACTAAGTCATTAGGCTTATTTAAAAATGCCACCCTTCTAGGGGCGCCTGGGTGGCTCAGTCAGTTGGGCATCTGACTTCGGCACAGGTCACAATCTTGCAGCTTGTGAGTTCGAACCCCGTGACAGGCTCTATTGCTGGCAGCTCAGAGCCTGGAGCCTGCTTCTGATTCTGTCTCCCTATCTCTCTGCTCCTCCCCTATTCACTCACACACACTCTCTCTCTCTCTCAGAAATTAATAAACATTAAAAAAAAATTTTTAAATGCCACCCCTCTATATTCTACATTCTCTTTCCTGTTTACTTTTTCTCCATAGCACTCGGACCATCTAACATAATATATAATTAACTTTGGTTTTTATTGCTTATATGTTATTACCCTCTAGAATGTAATTTCCACTATGGTGAGAATATTGGTGTGTATTATTCACTGCTGTTCCTCCCATGCACATCGTAGGCACTTGATAAATAAATACTTGCTAAGGAGCGCCTGGGTAGCTGTTGGTTAAGTGTACAACTCTTGATTTTGGCTCCGGTCCATGATCTCATGATTGACAAGATGGAGCCCCGTGTAGGGCTCCATGGGGACAGCACAGAGCCTGCTTAGGATTCTCTCTCTCTGCCCCTCCCCCGCGCATGCACACTCCTGCACTCTCAAAATAAATAAACTTTTTTTTTAAACATTTATTTATTTTTGAGAGACACAGAGAGGCAGAGTATGAGCATGGGAGGGGCAGAGAGAGAGGGAGACACAGAATTCAAAGCAGGCTGCAGGCTCCGAGCTGTCAGCACAGAGCCTGAGGCGGGCCTGAACTCACAAACCGTGAGATCATGACCTGAGCCGAAGTCAGACGCTCAACTGACTGAGCCACCCAGGCGCCCCTCAAAATAAATAAACTTTAAAAAAAATACTTACTTGTTGAATGGTTGTGGTTGTTATATAAATCAATCTAACGGCAAATCTAATGGCACCATTAAGAAAGAGATTATCTTCACTGACTTTTCAAAAAACAATTTTACTATTCTTAATTACTTGATTTGCTTTAATTTCTTCACATATCACCTTTTTAAAAGCTTTTCATGAGAAGCACAGTACTGTGCAATTCCATTTCAAGCAGTCTGGACTCCCACACCACTGCAAATTCTTTACTCATCTAGCTACTATTTGCATATGGATACCTCACAGGTTTATAGCATTCAATCCTTTTCTAACCTGCATGCCTTTCTGGGTCATTGGGGAAATGATTTAGCTCTCTGGTGAGCTTAATAAAGAAGTCAAATGTACTGGAATAAATAAAAAACTACCAAGTAGGCAATGCTCACCTTTGTTCTTTTCATAGGTGTTTGCATGACTACTTTCTACAACATTAAATTTGCAGTTGTGGCAAAAAAGTGACTTCTGACTTAAAATTGCATATTACTTGTGTTGTACTTGAAGAGATACTTTAATAAAAGGTCAGTTGGGTGTGGGTTGTAATAGAGCAACAACACTTCCATTGGTATGAACTCTCGCCATGCTAGACCAATAAAAGCCATAATGTGAAAATATGAATAACCCCCCAAATAATTCTCAGTGCACTTTAGGATTCATTACATGGTCTTTTAAATCTGGCTTGTCTTTTTACGTACCCACTGCTTGCGTTAATAATAAAATTAATTTCTGAGTAACATATTGGTCGGGCACTTCTTGAGAACAGGAACCACATCTTATCTTGAAACAACCAAAGCACTTAGCCCATTGCCTTGCATGTGGTAAGTCCTAAATGAATTTTGAATGAATATATCCTTGGATGGGTGAGGAAAAGATGTAGAAGTTGAAGACAAGACTGACCAAGGAAATCAAAATAAAAGATTATCAATACTTTTTCATTTTAAATTATGAATATTTGATATTGGGTCTTACCAAATAAAGAAGGCAGAAATCATCTACTTTCTCAAGCTATCCCATGAGAATAAACTATTTCAACCTACATTGTAATTCAAACTTCTAAATGAAGATTTTACATTAGTTTATTATTATAATAAGCTGTTTTGTTTTTTTCTTTTCCAGACATAGGACTCTAAACAACATAGAAAAGGTCCTCGACTATCTTTCTGCTCATTCATATGAATTGTCATTTTATTGAGCCCATATTTTCCAACAAAAGGATAATTTGTTTCACTGTACTTTGGGAAAGTCAGGGAGTGGGATTCAAAGAATTGTAGCAGGATTGATGATTAGCTATCTTTCTAAACTATTTGTATATATGCATATATGTTGCAACCAAAGATACAAAATAAATGAAAAGTTTGCAAAGTAGGTGTGCATGCTTTATCAAATCAGAAATAAAATTTTATAAGGATGCCTAGGGGCACCTGGGTGGCTCAGTCAGTTAACCGTCTGACTTCCGCTCAGGTAATGATCTTGCGGTTTCTGAGTTTGAGCCCTGAGTCTGGCTCTGTGCTTACAGCTTGGAGCCTGGAGCCTGCTTTGGATTCTGTGTCTCCCCATCTCTCTGTCTCTGCCATGCTCATGCTCTGTCTCTCTCTGTCTCTCAATAATAAACATTAAAAAAAATTTATAAGGATGCCTATATTTTTTATGTTAATAGTGCTACCCTTTATAAAAGCGAAGCAAATTTTAATAACCAATGATTTTCTGCTGAAACAATATATTTTTTTAACCATCCCCAATTGAACTAAACAATATATTTCTGGTATAAATGATTTTTTTTTAATTCTGAAGAGATCTTGTTAAAATATGTATTTTAAGTAAACATGTGTCCTTATTATCCAATTACACATTAGCAACAACTTGCAACAGTTACACAGTTACATTTCAGATCTGTAAAAGCATGTAAATAATAATGTAGGAACTGCTAACCTTGAGATCTCATGAACTCCAGTATCTTCCTGAAGACTCTATGCTTCTGAAAACATCATTTCAGTCGGTTGATATCTCCTTATTTTTTCCTTAAAAAAGAAAACATGTCTCAATACGTCACATAAGGTTATATTTTCAAAGAACAAAGCTAACTACATGGTATAAATATAATGTGACACAGGAAAATCAATAGGAATCGTGGAATATAAACAAGGCATTAAATACAGAACTAAATGATCAGACTGTATATAATTTAGCAGAAAGAATATCCATCCTAGAAGAAGAAATTAGCAAATTTCTAATCAATGAACACATATTACTATGGGAATGAAGTTAAGGAAATTCCATCTTATTAATCAGCATTACACTAGATTTTAATAACTTTCCAGTCTCCAGGAGTTTCATGTCTTAAAGACAAACAAAAATCCAGAAAAACCAACCAAAATGTCATAGCTAAATCATTGATAACAATCAGGATAAATATTTATTATGTTTTTTGATTTGCTTAAAGGAAACTACTTAATTATAAAATTATATCAGGGGCACCTGGGTGGCTCAGTCGGTTGAGTGTCCGACTTCGGCTCAGGTCATGATCTCACAGTTTGTGGGTTCGAGCCCCGCATCAGGCTCTGTGCTGACCGCTTGCTCAGAGCCTGGAGCCTTCTTCAGATTCTGTGTCTCCTACTCTCTCTGCCCCTCCCCCGTTCACGCTTTGTCTCACTCTGTTTCTCAAAAATAAATAAATGTAAAAAAAAATTTAAAAAAAAAAAAATAATAAAATAAAATAAAATTATATCAAACATTAATATGTCCTGGTTTTAAGATACCTTACTTAGGCTTTTAAGAAAAATCTTGTTTTTAAAATTACAGTGCCATAAATTAAAATGATTAGTGCAATAATTTTAAAAAGTGATGACATCCTCACAACAATTATATCCTTGAATTTTCTCAAACTAAAATGTATATAATCACTTTCTCTAAGCAATTAATGAAATTTCCATTCTTTTTTATTTGTCATATACAAATATAAAAGTTTTCCTTAGAGATGAGATAGAGAAGTTTGTGAAGTGTGGTTAATGTATTATTTCCACAGTAGCCAGAAGTGAACACAGACCATAACCAATAATAATACGTAGTATAGAAAACCTGTAAATGGGTTACTTGAATGAAGAAATAGCCTGAGTAAAGAACATAGGCTGTTTTGTTCATACAACCTTAAAACATCAAAATCTTTAAGGAAAAAAAAATGCCTCAGGAACATTGTACATCTGGAAGCCTCTTTCTACCTTTAAACATTATGTATATTTACACAGATATGCATGGATACATGGATTTAGAACAGACTAGAGTATCTGTGGTACTCATAAGTTTTATCAAATTATGGTTAGAATTATAGAGCTAACTAGAGGGGCACCTGGGTGGCTCAGTCAGTTGAGCATCACTCTTGATTTCAACTCAGGTCACAATCTCACAGTTCATGAGATGGAGCTCCACATCAGGCTCTTGAGCTGTCAGCAAGGAGGTTGCTTGGGATTCTCTCTCCTGCTCTCTCTGCCCCTCCCCCATTCATTTGCTCACACTCTCTCTCTCACAATAAACATTTACAAAAAAAAAAAAAGGAAGAATTATAGAGCACATTAGAGGTTATTGAGTCACTTTGGTTAGCAGAAGAATTTGAGAAATTTTGGAAAGATTGATTCAAAATTCAATTTTAAGTATAATTTTAAGTATCTTAAACTCTGTTGAGAACATTATACCCTCAAATGATGACATACTAAAGACCACTGAAACAATTATTTCTATCACCTGTTGCACTCATTTTGAGGTATATTTCAGAATATAACTTCTTCTGTTTTCTCTGTTAATGATAAATACATATCCTAAGATTGCAGGTCAAGCAAATATACTAACAGATCTCTACCTGCTTATAATCTGTCCAACGAATTAAAGCTTTAAAAATTATTTGCAATTAAAACAAAATACTAAAAATAAATAGATGCTGAGTTGACTATGTCTATAAATGTCATTCATAATCTCAACTCAAATTTTCTGGTTAATGAAGATGAATTCATATTATTTAAATGTCATTTTTAACTATTAAGGTATGATTTAAAATTTTATCCTAAAAATAAAAAGTGTTTGTTGTTATAAAAAAAAGTAAGGAAATTGCTCTCTAGTTCTCTATTTTATACATACAAAAATTGATTGCTATATATTTGATATGCAGCTAAATCTGTAGGAAGAGATTAAGTATTTTGGGGCCACTGATTGTTAAAATTGAAATTGAAAACATAATTGTCTTTTATAACCAAATAAATAAAAGACTTTTCATAGGCATTTAAGTAGTCTATTGAAAAAAACAAAAGTATCTAAATTTACATACCTATAATTACCCTGTAATTTAGACAGAGGCCAAAGGACCCTTGGTAATGGAAAAAAGGAACCCAAACTCTGACCTGTTTGAAAATCAAGTATATAAACATATATTTGATGGACAGGATTGACCCTAACTGAGACCAGTCAAGCCCTGGGAGGAGTCCATCACAAAGCAAGAATAATTCTGGAAGAGAAAGTCATATTCAAAGCAAAGTTCCAAGACTGGGCATCTGAGGATCAGTGCTACTTCTGGGTACAATGTGCAGTAGTTGATGCTGGAAACCATTTCAACCTAGCACCCTATTTCTGGAGATTTGACCTGGGGACGTGGGCTGTGTGAGACTGTGTAAGGAAATGTGTGTGCACTTATGCGAGAGAGAATTTAAAGAGTTGTGCTAAGATCTGTGGATCAATAGCACTCACTCTGAGACCCAGTCAACTTTGTAAAGGAAAAATATCTAAGTAATATATCTCAGGAAGATCTAGGGGCTCTTATTCTTCCTCTGCACATTCTTCCCTCTGGGCACATCAGTGGTGGTCTACGCAAGATTTGTGGGCACTGCCATTTTCCAGGATTCCAGGAATTCTGTGTCTATGAAGTAATCATGACCTGAGTTGGATACTCCTAGCATAGCCTGTTACTATACCAGTACTTGAATGGGATCCCAGTTCTATGGGTGACCTGAGCTATGACAAGTGATACCTGGGACTGATTTGTGGACAAAAAGAACCATCCCAGACACTAAGAAAAATATTCAAGGTGAGTGAAATTTATGGAAGACTAGGAACATGTATACTACTGGAAATGCAACATTATTTGCTGTCATCAATTCTTTGTGGCATTCATCTAAAGAACCCCAGTTTATGATTTTAATTACAATAAAAAATAACAGTGGCATAAATCTACGTTATCATTTAGAATTGTGCACCTAACATTTATGGTTCATATCTGGTGTTTTCTAATATCTGAGGTTCAATTAAGAAATGCCCTGAGAAATACAAATCAAAACCACAATGAGATACCACCTCAAACCTGTCAGAATGGCTAAAATTAACAACTCAGGAAGCAAGAGATGTTCATGAGGATGTGGAGAAAGGGGAGCCCTTTTTCACTGTTGATGGGAATGTAAACTGTTGCAGCCACTCTGGAAAACAATATGTACGTTCTTCAAAAAATTAAAAAGGAAATTACCCTATGACCCAGCAATTGTGTATTAGGAATTTATCCAAAGAATACAAAAATGCTGATTTGAAGGGGCACATGCACCCTAATGTTTATAGCAGCACTATCAACAACAGCCAAATTATGGAAAGAACCTAAATGTCCATCAACTGATGAATGGATTAAGAAGATGTAGTATATATGGGGCAGCTGGAGGGCTCAGTCAGTTGGGCATCTGACTTAGGCTCAAGTCATAATCTCATGGCTGGTGTTTGAGCCCTGCATCAGGCTCGAGCCCCATGTAGGGCTCTGTGCTGACAGCTCAGAGCCTGAACCCTGCTTCAGATTCTGTGTCTCCCTCTCTCTCTCTGCCCCTACCTTGCTCACGCTCTGTCTCTCTCTCTCTAAAAAATAAATAAACATTTAAAAATATATAAAAAAAGGGCACCTGGGTGGCTCAGTTGGTTGAGCGACTGACTTCGGCTCAGGTCATGATCTCACAGTTTGTGAGTTCGAGCCCTGCATCGGGCTCTGTGCTGATAGCTCAGAGCCTGGAGCCTGCTTCGGATTCTGTGTCTCCCCCTCTCTCTGCCCTTCCCCCACTCATGCTCTGTGTGTGTGTGTGTGTGTGTGTGTGTGTGTCTCTCAATAATAAGTAAATGTTAAAAAAATCTTTTTAAATCAAAAAAATAAAAATATATTAAAAAGGAGACGTCATATATATGTGTGTGTGTGTGTGTGTGTGTGTATATTACTACTCGGTGATAAAAAATAATGAAATCTTACCACTTGCCAACACTGTGGATGGAACTAGAGGGTATTGTGCTAAGCAAAGTCAGTCAGTCAGAGAAAGACAGACATGATATGATTTCATGCATATGTGCAATTTGAGAAACTCAACAGATGAACATAGGGGAAGGGAAGGAAAAACAAGATAAAAACAGAGAGGGAGGCAAACCATAACAGACTCTTAAATACAGAGAACAAACTGAGGGTTGCTGGAGGGGAGGCGGGTGGAGGATCCATTAAATGGGTGATGGGTATTAAGGAGGGCACTTTTCAGGATGAGCACTGAGTGTCATATGTAAGATGAATCACTGGATTCTACTCTTGAAGCCAAGACTATGCTGTAGGCTACCTAACTTGAATTTAAATTAAGAAGAAAAAAAAAAGAAATTCTCTGAAACCCAGTTTTTCACTTTTAGAAATTCTTACAGTATTGCAGAGCTAGAGGGAATGATGAATATCACCTCTCCTTGTTTCAAGTTCCTTGGCTTCCTGGTCGCCTATGGACATTACTGCAAACCACCCTCCAAATCCTAGCGGCCAACTGGAGTGACAAGGGTCAAGGCACTCTCCCATGTTTGCCAACATTTTCTCTAAAGGGCATCATTGGTAGGTCAGAGGCACAAAGCTCTTGTTGACATGTTTTAGTCAATAGTCATGCTAGATTTCACTGAGGTTCCTGAAGGTCACATCGCAGTGGTAGCCTTGACCGAGCTATAAGATCAGCTTGTGTTATTCTTAATGGATGATTCATTGATTAACTATAAGGAAATATAACTTAAGACACTCTTATCTTGTTCCTGTGCTAAAAAAAAAACAACCTAGTATCTCTTGCATGCGATGAGCACTGAGTGTCATATGTAAGTGATGAATCACTAAATTCTACTCCTGAAACTAATATTACACTATATGTCACTGACTAAAATTTAAATTAGAACTTGAAATATTAAAAAAAATCTTTTGCAGATGCTGAGTTTTTGAGAATAAAGTTGTTCCTCTCAGAATCACAGAATTTGAGACTCCCAAAGCCAGTCATTTCTGCATGTCTGGAAGCCTGGCTCATTTCAGTTTCAGAATGTCAAAAGGAAATGTCCATTTGTGAACACAAGTAAAGAAATGTGAATTTGCTGTTCACTGTTTCTAAGGTGATAAAAATACTTATAAGTTCAGTGCAATAGTTTAATTGCATTTGCAACTGCATCTTAAAATATGGTATTGCATAATTAATACGCCCTCATCCAGTAAAGCATCATTCTCTCTGAAGGACAGCTCCCTGACAGGAACAAAGGACGTAGGGCAAAAGCATCTAGCAGGAAAGACCAATCCACCATGTAAAGTTTGATGCTATTTTTCTAAAAGAAAAAAAACACACTGACAGTCATATTGATTCTATTTAGACTTATTTCTTAAGTATCAATATCACTCTAATTTTGTACCTTCACACACACTTAAGTGCGGTTATCAAAATATATGCAGTATCTACTCATTTACTAAACAACAAAGAATGAATTTCCATGTTTTCCTAACATGTGTTGAACTGTAATAAAGTAGTATCACATGACCAAAAAAGTTTTCTAAAACGATGATAGCACTTATTCATTCTATTTCAGTAAAGTGGACAAGAGTTACCAAAACAAATTAAATCAGTTCTAATGAGGCTATTTATGTATCAGGTATTCACCATGGGATTCTTCCACTCAATCAGCTGTGCTCAAAGGTTTACAAACAATTGTCTAAAATTGCTCAGATAGATCTCTAACACATGGCAAAAGACATAACTATAATTGTGGGAAATTTGCAAGAATTACAAGAAAATCTAGGTGAAAATTCAGGGAAAAATTTTAAAACCTAAAGAAGTATATAATATTCTAAAAAAATTTTAAATTAATGAGATTGACCAAAAAAGTGGTACAAACTTGATTAGAGCGAGTAAAAGGGATTAAAAAGGTGTTTCAGGCTCTAGGATCACAAGGGTACTTAGGATCAGTGGGTCACAGGGAAGCCTTAAAGAACCTTTATAACAAGGTATGGTATATGTACTCACCTCCAAGACTTTTCTCTCTTTCTACAAATCAGCATGAAAAAAAAAATCACTTGGTTAAATTCAGCTCTCTTCCTACTACGACTCTACCCTCGTAGCTGAACAGATAATCATGACTAGAGAAAATATAGGATGTTGAATCACTGGCATAACTATTGATATATGACCACAGACTTCAAGTGGTCCTCAGTAACACCTGACATTCTTTATCACATTTATTAATTCACCCTTTACCCCTTATGACACCACTAACAAAAGCACCTTTCCTTCTTTGTAACTCTCCAACATTTCTTTCCATCTCCTCTCTCTCAGTTTATGGTAACAGCTTCTGAGAAAATTGGAAGAACAGTGATTCAATTTCCTCTTTCTTAAAAAATGTTTTTATTTATTTTTGAGAGAAAGAGCACGCACACACAAACGGGGAAGGGGCAGAGAGAGAGGGGAATAGAGGATCCAAAGCAGGCTCTGAGCTGACAGCAGCAAGCCTGACACAGGGCTTGAACTCAGGAACCGTGAGATTAGGACCTGAGCCAAAGTCAGACGTTCAACTGACAGGCATGCAAGTGCCCCTCAACTTCCTCTCTTATCCATATCTTGTATACCTTTGATATTTGTACCCATATAGTCAGTCTTCGATGCTGTCATAATGGAGAAACTTCTTTCTCCCACCTAAGATAAATCCCTTCTCTTAGATTCCATTTCCTCTCACTCAGTTTTAGGTCTTTGCTACTTCAATTATTTCCTCTTGCTCCTGCACCACTATTCCTCCTCACCCCCCATTTTACTGAGTTATCCCCATCTGTCTGCAAATATGTTGCAATGTCTCCAAACTTAAAAATCCCTTTTATTCAACATAGTACTGGAAGTCCTAGCCACAGCAATCAGAAAACAAAAAGAAATAAGAAGGCATCCAAATTGGCAAGGAAGAAGTAAAACTTTCACTATTTGCAAATGACATGATACTGTATATAGGAAACCCAAAAGACTCTACCAAAAAACTACTAGAACTGATAAATGAATTAAATAAAGTTGTAGGATAAAAAAACAATGTACAGAAATCTGTTCCATTTCTATCTACTAATAATGAAGCAGCAGGAAGAGAAATAAGGAAACAATCTCAGGGTGCCTGGGTGGCTCAGCTGATTAAGCGTCCCACTTTGGGTCAGGTCATGATCTTGTGGGTAATGGGTTTGAGCCCCGCATCAAGCTCTGTGCTGACAGCTCAGAGCCCGGAGCCTGCTTCAGGATTCTGTGTCTCCCTAATTCTCTGCTGCTCCCCCTCTCACGTTCTCTCTCTCTCTGCCTCTAAAAAAAAAATAAATGTTAAAAAAAATCTCATTTACAGTTGCATCAAAAATAAAATACCTAGGAATAAACATAACCAAAGAAAAGAAAGGCCCATACTCTGAAACTATAAAACACTGATGAAAAAGGGCTCCTGGGTGGCTCAGTCACTTAAGCCTCTGACTTTGGCTTAGGTCATGATCTCACAGTTTATGAATTCGAGCCCCACATTGGGCTCTGTGCTGAACAGCTCAGAGTTCAGAGCCTGGAGCCTGCTTCAGATTCTGTGTCTCCCTCTCTCTCTCTACCCTTCCCCAACTTGCTCGCACTCTGTCTCTCTCTCTCTCTCTCTCAAAAACAAATAAACATTTAAAAAAAGTAATAATAAAACACTGATGAAAGAAATTGAAGACAACACAAAGAAATGGAAAGACATTCCATGCTCATGGGTTGGGAGAACAAATATTGTTAAAATGTCTATACTACCCTAAGCAATCTACAGATATAATGCAATCCCTATCAAAATACCAACAGCAGTTTTCACAGAACTAGAACAAAAAATCCTAAAATTTATATGGAAACACAAAAGACCCAAAATAGCCAAAGCAATCTTGGAAAAGAAAACAAAATTGGAGACATCACAATTCCAGACTTCAAGTTATATTACAAAGCTGTAGTAATCAAAACAGTATGGTACTGGCACAAAAAATAGACACATAGATCAAAGAAACAGAATACAAAACCCAGAAATAAACTCACAATTATATGGTCATTTAATCTTCAACAAAGGAGGAGAGAATATACAATGGAAAAAAGACAGACTCTTCAACAAATGGTGCTGGGAAAACTGGACAGCTATATGCAAAAGAAGGAAACTGGACCACTTTTTTAAACTATACACACAAATAAGCTCAAAGTGTATTAAAGACATAAATGTGAGACCTAAAACCATAAAAATCCTAGAATAGAGCACAGGCAGTACTTTCTCTGACATCAGCCATAGCACCATTTTTCTAGATACAAGGCAAGGGAAATAAAAGCAAAAATAAACTATTGGGAGTACATCAAAATAAAATGCTCTGCACATCAAAGGAAGCAATCAAGAAAACTAAAAAGCAACCTACCAAATGGGAGAAGATACTTGCAAATGACATATTCAAAAAAGGGTTAATACCCAAAGTATATAAAAAATGGATACAACTCAATACCCGCCCTCCCCCAAAACAACCCACTTAAAAATGAGAAGACATGAACAGACATTTCTTCAAAGAAGACATACAGATGGCCAACAGACACAGGGAAAGATGCTCAATATCATTCATCATCAGGGAAATGCAAATGAAAACCACAATTAGATATCATCTCATGCCTATCAGAATGGCTAAAGTCAAAAACACAAGAAACAACATGTGTTGGTGAGGATGTGGAGAAAAAGAAACCCTCATGAAGTGGTAGGAATGAAAAGTGGTATAGCCACTGTGAAAAATAATATGGAGTTTCCTCAAAAAGTTAAAAAGAGAACTACCCTACAATCCAGTAATCCCACTGCAGGGTATTTACCTCTCAAAATACAAAAACAGTAATTTGAAAGGATACATGCACCCTTGTGTTTATAACAGCATTACTTACAATAGCCAAATTAATGAAGCAGCCCAAGTGTCCATCAATAGATGAATGGATAAAGAAGATGTGGTATATATACACAACAGAATATTATTCAACCATAGGAAGGAATGAAATCTTGCCATATGCAGCAACATGGATGGAGTTAGAGAGTATTATGCCAAGTGAAGTAAGTCAGTCAGAAAAAGACAAATACCATATGTCTCACTCATATGTGGAATTTATGAAACAAAACAAATGAGCAAAAGAAAAAAGAGAGAGAGAGAGAAACCAAGAAATAGACTCTCTCTCTCTCTCGTTTTTTTTTTCTTAAGTAAGCTTCACACCCAGCACAGAGCTCAAAGCAGGCTTTGAACTCATGACCCTGAGATCAAGGCCATAGCTGAGATCAAGAGTTGGACACTCAACTGACTAAGCCACCCTGGCACCCCAATAGACTCTTAATTGTATAGAACAGATGGTTACCAGAGAAGTGGTTGGGGAGATGGGTGAAATAGGTGATGATGATTAAAGAGTACATTTATTATGATAAGTACTGAATAATGTATAGCATTGTTGAATCACTATATTGTACATCTGAAACTGATATAGCAGTGTATGTTAACTATACTGGAATTAAAATTAAAAATTTAATTAAAAAATCCCTTTACATCAGTTCTCTATCTCATCACCTTATTTTTCAACTCCATTTCTAAACTTAAAAAACTTGTTTTTGTTTTTTTTTTTAATTTTAGAGAAAGAGAGGGAGAGCAAGAGCAGGGGAGAGGGGGAGAGAGAGAGAGAGAGAGTGAGAGAGAATCTCAAGCAAGCTCCATGCTTAGTGTGGAGCTGGACACGGGGCTCAATCCCACAACCATGGGATCATAACCTGAACTGAAATCAAGAGTTGGACACTCATGCATCTCTCTCTGCCCCTCCTTTGCTCATGCTCTGTCTCTCTCTTTCTCTCAAAAATAAATAAGCATTAAAAAACTTTTTAATTAAAAAAAAAAGATTTGGATACTCAAACAACTGAGCAACCCAGGCAGCCCTCTCAACTCCATTTTTTAATTAATTAATTATTTATTTATTTATAATTTTTTTAAAGTTCATTTATTTTGAGGAAGTGTGTGCGCACACATGCACAAGCAGGAGAGGGACAGAGAGAGGAAGAGATAGACTCCTAAGCAGGCTCCATGATCCATGCAGAGCCTGACACGGGGCTTGAACTCAGAGCCAAGAGATCATGACCTGGGCTGAGATCAAGAGTCGGCTGCTTAACTGACTGAGCCACACAGGCGCCCCTCAACTCCATTTCATAGCACCTTCTCCAGAGAGGGTATTCTCCATCCCTCAGATGCTATTCTATATTGAACTCCTCCAAATTAGGCTTCATTTTTATAACTCCACTGAAATAGTACTTATCAAGGTCAGCAGTGAACTTGGATATTGCCAAACAAAATGGTAAATTTTCTCTCAAGAGAGTTTGACTTAAATAATCACTTTCCCTTTTTTTTTACTTGGCTTCTAGGATACCATACACAAAGAAGGCTTGTCTTCTACCTCATTTGCTGTCCGTTCTTCTTTTTTTAAATGTTTTTCTATTTTTGAGACAGAGAGGTAGAGAGAGGATCCAAAACAGGCTCTGTGCTGATAACAGACAATCCAATATGGGGCTCGAACCCACAAATTGCAAGATCATGACCTGAGCCAAAGTTAGATGCTTAACCAACTGAGCCACCCAGGTACCCCAACTTGGTGCCCTTTCTTAACCTCCTTGCTTAATTTCTTCCATTCTTTCTGAGGTCTAAATCCTTTAGTAGACTAAGGTCTGAGACTTATTCGCTGAGTCTTTCTTACAAAAACAGCCCTCTTCTCTGCGCTGTACATTCTTATATCTACTGTCTATTCCACAGCTCCACTTGAATGGCTAATACGCTTTTGAAAGTTAACATGTTAGTATAATAGTAATAATAATAAAATGAAAGAAAGGAAGGAAGGAAGGAAGGAAGGAAGGAAGGAAGGAAAAAAGAAAGGAGGAAGAAAGGGAGGGACAGAGGGAGGGAGAAAGAGAGGGAGAAAAAGAAAGAAAACAGACTCCAGGCTTCCTCCTCCTACTCTAGTCTTTCCTGTTCCAGTAAATAGCATCAGTGTTTGCCCAATAACTCATATGAAAAACATAGCTCCTTAAGAAATGGCTGATTCTAGGGGCACCTGGGTGGTTCAGTCAGTTAAGCATCCAACTCTTGGTTTTGTCTCAGGTCATGATCTCTTGGTTCGTGACACTGAGCCCTGTGTCCAGCTCTGCGCTGACAGTGTGGAGCCAGCTTGGGATTCTCTTTGTCTCTCTCTGCTCCTCCCCTGCTAGCACACACTCTCTCTCTCTCTCTCAAAACAAACAAACATCTTTTAAAAAGGAGCCTAACATTAAAAAAAAAAAAAAAAAAAGAAAGAAAGAAATGGCTGACTCTAGGATCAGGGCAGGGTAAACACAAAATGAACCTGAAGCATTTCATAGTGATGGAAAACAAGGAGGGGAAAGAAAAAAATAGGCATAGGACATTAGAATCAACTTGAAAGAACTCTCAATGGAATAATTTAAGCAAAAAGAATTAATTACAGTATTAAACTATAACCCAAAGAATAAAATGAATATCAGTCTACACAGATATAAACAAATGACTGCATCAGTAAGTAACTAGGGTAGAAGAAACAAATCTTTCTTACAAATATTCCAGAAAATATATGTAGATACTTCTCCCCTTCGGGAAGTAGAGCTTGATCACCAATCCCACCTTATGTGTGAACTGTATTTAGTAATACCACAGTTATGTAAGATGCTAACACTGGGGGAAGCTGACCAAAGGGTTTATGGGAACTAATTCTGTGCTATTATTACAACTTTTCCATAAATATAAAATTATTCCAAACTACAAAGCTTAGTTTAAAAGCCTAGGAATTATTCATGTTTATCTCTTTTTCTTAAACCTCACATCTAAACATCAGTTCTCCCATCAGCTCTACCTTTAAGATTTATCCTGAATCTGACCACTTCTCACCAAGTCCACATCTCCCATTTCCAACACCTGACAATAACCTGGTCTCTGCCTTCTCTTCATTACCCATCCACACAAGTGTCAAGCTCTTTGCTGACATTTTACATTTGGTCTTTGTTCCTTCTAGAAGCCTCCTCCCACTCCAGATATTACATGGCCCACTTCATCACTTCATCAAACCTCTATCAAAATATCATCTCCTTAGAGAAACTTTTTATGACCATCTTATTTAAAATAGCCACTCCTACTTCTATACCCCAAACTTGCCTTATTTTTCTTCACCATACACTTGTGGCATCATATTCTTCACTTACTAGTTTTCTTGACTAATAATACAAATAAACATCATTAAAGCAAGGACTCCATCTTTTTGAATAAATAAATTAACCCCTATTGCTCAGGACTTCTGGGGAAAAGTATAATCATATCCAAAGCTGGTAGAGTATGAGTTTTGCTGCCTTTCTTGAAAAAGCAATATGCCAGTATGCTAATATCTATTACATCAGATATTCCTACTATTAGGGATCTATCCTCAAAAAAGTAAAACACCAGGGGTGGCTGGGTGGCTCAGTCAGTTGAACTTCACCTCAGGTCATGATCTCATTGTTCATGGGTTCAAGCCCCACATTGGGCTCTCTCCTGTCAGCTCAGAGCCCACTTCAGATCCCCTGACTGTCTCTCTCTCACTCTCTCTTTCTGCCCCTACCCCCCATACACATGCTCTCTCTCTCCAAAATAAATTAACATTAAAAAAAAGTAAAGTACCAGTACATAAGGCTTTCTAACCCTTGCTCATTGTAGCATAGAAACTGAGTTGAAACAAATGGACACTCATAAGGGAAATTTTGATGAAAACGTGATGTTTCCATAACTTGAAATATTTTGCAATCATTAAAAAGAATAAAATAGAGCTATGACAATTACGTTGGGGAATTTCCACAAGTATTGCTCAATGAAAAAATCAAGATGAAGAAAAATGAGTATAATATGATCCATCTTTGACAAAAGAAACTTCTATGAGAGTGTGTTTATCTATGATTATTTGATATTGAAAAAAATGAAAGGATATAAACAGGTCAACAAGAATTACCTATAGGAGCAAGAGATATAATGAAGAACACAGAGGAAGAAAAGAGAAAAACCAAGCAAAACAAAAAGAAAAGAAAAAAAAGAAAGAGGGAGAGTGAGAGGGAAAGTGGGGGTAAGACAGAGAGAGAGGGAAAGAGCTCAAAATAAGATTGTATTTCAATTAAATCATTCGTGGATTATCTTGAAATCAGGAAGTATCATTAAAAATAATTTAACAATAATTGATAGAACAATGTATAAAATTGAATATGTACTATGTACACGAATATTTAGGGCAATATAAATTTTAATATAAAAAAGTGAGAATAACTTAAAAAAACAATTGGCAGGAGAATTCATGAATATATGGGGTAAACTTATGCTGTGAAATACTATGAAGAAAGAAAAAAAGAGAAAAAGAGGAAGAAGGAAGGAAGGAAAGGAAGGACGAAGGAAGGAAGGAATTAAATTCTGTGAAATGATAATTATGACTTCACATAAAAATGCATGTGTGTTTACATTAAAGAGAATCATTCGGGAAATCAATTCTGAGGCATAGAATGGATTTTGGATACTGGGCCCCCAATTTTTTCAAGCAGAAAGTAACTTTTAAATATAAAATTGATTGCAGGTCTCCTTAATCTGGAAAGAATATAGGGAATTGCTGCTAGAATTGATCAGATTCCCAAGAAACGCATAAATTCTTACAGATGGTCCTGGGAACACAGCTAAACTGCAGTCTATGCTCGTCGGTGTACTTTCAGTGTACTGCAAAAAATAGAAATCAAACCAAAAAAAAAAAAAAAAAAAGAAAAAGCAATATCCACAGACAGGGATAAAAGAGGAAGAACTTTACAGAAATTGTGCACTCAATTTTTAGTTGTTGAGGCAGCCTGTGGTATCTACCTTGGTTGTTATATGGGCATTTTCCCTCATGGAAACCACACAGTTGCTGTCCCACAGGGTAGGAACACCCAAATAAAGTCTTGAATGGTTGCTGGGCTGTCCTGACCACTTGCATTCTCTTAAAGAATAATGAGGAACAAATCAGAGACATTCTGTTATAAAAGAATATGTCCTTATCTTCTCTGCCACAGTAAGATGTAAGGAGCCTCACAAATATCCCCCTGTAGAAAATTCCTGGCACCTAGTATTTAGTAAATGTTTATGTACTTTCTCCATATTTCAGAAATATTGCATGTTGTGGTGGGTAGAAATGGGGTATATATAGTCATGGAATTAATTTGGTCACAAACTGGTCCACAAACTGGTCTGCTTATAACACTATATTGTTACACATCATGCCAATGTCAAATGTAAAGGGTGAATAAAGGAGAGAGATTCATTCTGGATACTATACAAGGGAATTTTGTTACAGAAGTCTATCTGTTGAAAGCTTTCATGATAGATGAGTGTATAATAAAGTGATTTTACCAGAAGGTGAATATGAATGAACCCTGAGTGAAGACTTTTTTTTTTTTAAATCTGAGTAGAGAAATGCAAATTCAATACAGGTCAAGGGAGAAACATTAGTGGAGTGATGATGTACTATAAAGTGCATGGGCTCTGGAGTACCAAAACAACAACAACAACAACAAAATAAACAAAAAACAGAATTTGCCATCTTAAAAATTTTTTTTTTAGTCTTTATTTTTTTTTTTTTTTGAGACAGAGAGAGAGACAGAGTGCAAGCAGGGGAGGAACAGAGAGAGAGGGAGACACAGAGTCCAAAGCAGGCTCCAGGCTCTGACTTGTCAGCATAGAGCCCGATGTGGGGCTCGAACTCACAAACTGCGAGTTCATGACCTGTGCGGAAGTCGGACGCTTGACTGACTGAGCCACCCAGGTGCCCCCAGAATTTGACATCTTGCGATGTTTTCATCTTACCTCTGTGACTTTGGGCAAGTTACTTGACATCAGTTTCTTTAACTGTTAAATGGACATATAATCTCTGATTTTATGTTTTTCAGTAAAGATAAGTCATTTAAAACAACGTGATTCAAGCAGATCTTTAATATATTATTAGTTCTCTTTATTAACCAGAAAAAAGGTAACCTAACATCATTTCTCAGTCTTGTTTTTACCTTATTTTTCCTTTCCCCTAATATTCTCATTTATTTTATATTTACTCATTATTTTTTAACAAAAAGGGGCAGAATTTTGATAGAGTATTTATAGATTTAAAAAGCAATTAACATGAATATTCCCACTGTTCACTATTTATTGTGTGGGGTTGTTTTAAAAAAATTAACTTAGGTTTTCATATTCATTAACTATGGTATCAAATGGCTATGATATGATAGCCATTATCATTGGTGGCCCAACATGCTTTATTTTTTTTTCCTTCTATTTTTTTCTGGTAACATATTCCACGTGAACAGGTAAATGAACAAGACCTAGTCAATCAAAGAACCTCATTCTTTGGCCACAGTGATTGAGTGAAAGGCACCTGACACATGCTAGGGTTATTGGTCAGGGTCCAGCTCAGAAATAGAGGCAATGATAGGTGGCCCAATGGAAGGAATTTCTTATGGTGAACTGGCTATAAAGATATTCTAAGAGCTGAAATGCTAAACAAAACAGAGAAAAGAAAGGAACTCAGAATACAGTAATAGTAAGAAGCTGACACTCCTCAGCTGGAGGCACAAAGGAAGGATTGGTGTCACCAGAGCTCCAAACCTGGTGCTACCTCGTGGGAGCTAGGTACGTGGGAAGGCTGCTGCATGGAGTCTGGGACCACAGAAGCAGGGCCATTACACCAAGGGTCAGAGCTATGGTAGAGATGCAGTAACCACTGCAAGTACAGCCTGAAGCATCGATGAGCGGGTGGGAATCCTCTGGTTTATCCCTTCATCTTGCCCTCCATTGTCCCACCAGTGCCCCTTATTTGCTGAGTCCATCTGGCAATCAGTGGGCAAGGTATAATTTTCAGAGGAAGGGCAGACCAGATCTGAACACAAATGGGCACATAATTGACACATTAAGACAATCCTCACAAAGTCACAAGATATTACACCATCTAAGTTGTTGGAGCCAGGGATGGAAGTGATTGCTCCTTGCCTTCCAGAATGTAGTGCTACAGGGGCACCTGGGTGGCTCAGTCGGTTGACTCTTGATTTTGGCTCAGGCGTGATCTCACAGTTCATGGTTTTGAGCCCCATGTTGGACTCTGTGTTGATAGCATGGAGCCTGTGTTGACAGTATGGACTCTTTGTCCCTCTTCCACTAGTGCTCTCTCTCTCAAAACAAACGAATGAATGAATGAATGAATGAATGAACAAATAAATAAATTTGAAAAAAAAGAATATAGTGCAGGCAGATATATTCCACAGATTAGGGAAACCCTTAACTCGAAATGCAGGAGGAGAAAATCAGGCCTTCTCCTTATGAGAAGAGAACCAAGTCATAGTGGGCAGGGAGAACACTGAGGTTGCCATTTGAGCCACAGATCCATTTTGCCTGATATGACCATGAACTAAGAGGTCTTTTTTTTCGTTTAAACTAGATTATGTTGGGCTTTTTAACTTTGCAGTAGAAAGTCTTGACCAATATAACTGTGACCATTAACTGAATATTTTAAAGAGGCTTGAAGACAAAATGCCAAGTATTACCAGTAAAAAAATAAAAATAAAAAAATAAAAGAAATTAAAGATGGATATAGTTATGTGTTACCAGTAAGAGAAATTAAATGAACGTGGTTATGTTGACAGGTCTTGGTTGACTACAATACTGAAGGTACTGAAGGAATTCTCTCTCCTTTTATCTTAAATAAGGAATTTAAATACAAAAAAAAAAAAAAAAAGGAATCTGAAAAGGTAATTTTCCCCAGTGTCCTATGACAGAGGAGCCAGTTGATTTCTTTGATTCATGCCTGGTAATCAGACTACAAAAGGAATGCAGATCAATGCCAGATGGAGGCTATGAAAACAAAAACTGGCCACAAAGAAACAAAAATGTATTTAAAGTTAATCTGCAGCTACAATATGTGAGCTGCTGAACGAGCAGTTTCATTTTCTTTTATCCCACCTCAACAATTCAAAAAGAATTTTTTTAATAATGTAAGTGAATGATATATCCTTTAACCCATTTGCAGAAAAGGTAAAGAAGGCCCAGCCAACCACCATATCTATTTATTTGTGCTGAACACTATTGTTTCTAGCTTTTGCTGTACTTTATCTTTTTTACTTTTTTTTAAATCTTTTTTACTGCTCCTCAATTAAGTGGAAAATAGAAATTAATGGGTTTTTCTTTATAGAATAGAAATCCTTGGAATCCTAAAGGTGATTAGCAGTTTGTTTGTTTTGACTACCTAGAACAGAGAGTTAGATCTTACTTGCCAGTATTTTTGTTTGAAGAATATGCTACAGCAACCACCGCCCTCAAAATCTGTTTCCAATGATGCATCCTCTTCTAGATCAAAGTTTCTCAGATATCAGAATTAGTTTTTCTCCATTCTACATAATTTACACAATAAAAATATTTCTCAGCATGGTTTCATGTCTATTAGTCTGGACTACTCATGTATCAAGAATATTCCTTGGCAGAAACACGCTTTTACTCTGCCTGTACTCTGTAACACACCGTCAGTACAGTCTTCAACACACAATGTGCTCCATTAATTCTCATAGCAATAGAATCTTAATAGACTCTTGATATGTAGGAAGAGTTTATACCCCTTCAGTCATGGAGGTACTAGGGACAGGAACATGAGAATTTTGGCATTTAACAAAACTAATTTTAGGGCCAATCAGTGTAGGTGATCAAACTTGACTGGAATCTCAATCTCTATCACTTCCAGTGGTATTTCATTTTATTCTCACCAGTATTAACGTAAATGAGGCCTGAAGAACCATTTGTCTTTAATGCAGAAAGTTCTTCAAAAAGTAAGGATTTTGAAACATTATATCTGTTGCATGACATGAAATTAGAATGATTATTTTTATTTTCTTATGGCTTTTAGAACATATACGATAGTGTAGTGATTAACAATGCTGGCTCTGGCATTCGAGCTGGTTTTAATTCCAGTACCAGCATGTACAAATTGTGTGAATTTAGGCGTATGGTTTATGCTGTCTTTTCTGTTTCCTCATCTGTAACATTAGGAATAACACCACTAAGGTCACCCCCCTCACTCATAGGTTGTTTTGTGAGCATTAAACAAGATAATACTTTAAAGGCATTCAAAATTAAAATGAAAAATCAAACATGCAAGGGTTATTGGTACTGTTTTTTTTATTTTTCTACCATTTGCTTCTTATTATCATTTGTGTGTGTGTGTGTGTGTCTGAATTTGAAGTCTATTTTGAGCTATTTTATTTTTTTTTATACCCTTTGACTAACATCTCCCCATTTCCCCCCACTCTCTAACATCTGGTGACCACCAATGAGCTGTGTATGTGTTGTGCTTTTCTTTTTTTCTTTCTTTTTTTTTTTTTTAAGATTTCACACATAAGTGAAATCATACAGTTTTTCTCGGACTTATTTCACTTAGCATAACCCTCAAGCTCCACCCATGCTACCACGAATGGCAGGATTTTCCTCTTTCTTGCCTGACTTATATTTCATTTTATATTTTGATAGATAAACAGAGATAGATAGATGGATATCTTACATTTCTTTATCCATTCATTCATCAATGGACACTTAGGTTGCTTCCATGTCATGGCTATTATAAATAATGCTTCCATGAACATGGGAGTGTAGATATCTCTTTAACAGAGTGATTGCATTTCCTTTGGATATTTACTCCGACGCAGGATTGCTGGGTCATGTGGTAGTTCTACTTCTGGTTTTTTGAGGATCTTCCATAATGTCTTTCATAGTGGCTGCACCAGTTTACATTTCCACCCACAGTGCACAAGTATTCCCTTTGCTCTACAACCTTACCAATATTTGGTATCTTTTGTCTTCTTTATGATAGCCATTCCAACAAGCGTGAGATGATGTCATTATTCCTTTAATTTGCATTTCCCCAATAATTAGTAACGTTAATTGCCTTTTCATGTATTTTTGGCCATCTATATATCTTCTTGGAAAAATTCTATCCAGGTCCTTTGTCTTTTTTTTTTGTTGGATTGTTTTGTTGTTGTTGTTATTGAGTTGACTAAGTTCCTTGTATATTTTGGATGTTAATCCCTTATCAGATATAAGGTTTGCAAATATTTCCTTCATTCCATAGGTGGCCCTAATTTTGTGGATTGTTTCATTTGCTGTGCAAAACCTTTTTAGTTCGATGTAGTCCCAGTGGATTTTTGCCTTATTGTGCTTTTAATTGCTTGTGCTTTTAATGTCACATCTTAAAACTTGTTGCCAAGTTTGATGTCAAAGGGATTTCCCCTATGTTTTTTCCAGGAGTTTTATGGTTTCAGGTCCTTAATCCATTGAAGTCATTAATCTGTTTCAGGTTAATTTTTGTGAATGGTGAATGATAGGGGTCTGGTTTTGTTCTTTTGTATGTGAATATTCAGTTTTCAAAACACCATCTCCTGGTTTCATTTTTAATTGAACATTAAGAGAATGAAGTATTTAAATTGTAACTCTGCCAATATCTGTCTAGAGGCCTGTTGTCATTTTTGTCTTTTATGAAATTTTTGTCACCAAGAAAAGCAGGATTACAATTTTTTTTTTCTTTCAGATAGGGCTGGTGTATTCTTGGTTATCAAAATACTCATAGTTTGAGGACTCTGAAATGGTAAATATTCATGTATGTAAAAAAGCATGATACATAACTGCATGATCTTAATTACATTAATCTTAGTTGTGTAAATACACAAATGGGACCTAGAAGTAAAACTAAACTGCTTGTGATTATGGATGATTTTGTTCTTTGCTTCTTGTGATTTTCAGTTTCCTTTTATGCACATTTTAGTTTTTAAAAAATAAATTTTTTAAGACCTAAAACAAAACAAAACAAACAAAAAACACCATTTACTGAAGAGACTATTGTTTCTCCATTGAATATTTTGGTCCCTTTGTGAAATATTAATCAACCATAATCATGAGTTTATTTTGGGGGTCTCTATTCTGTTTCATTGATCCATGTGTCTGTTTTTATGTAAGTACTAAACTGTTTTAATTACTATAGCTTTGTAATATAGTTTGAAATCAGAAAGACTGTTGCCTTCAGCTTTGTTCGTTCTCAATGAAACATTTTTCCAATGAAAATGGATTTTAAATTAACCACGAACATTTCTAAGGGCCCTTTAATGCATACACATTGCTAGACTAAATTTGCTCCTCCTGTGAGATTAAATTGCTTTATGATGTAAGAGGGTCAAAGGCAATAATGATTTTATATTTGGAAAACTATTTTCCAGTTCATAGTATTAACAAGTCAAAGAAAAAATAGGACTATTTTGATACATAGTAATGAGGAATCTGATGTAACTTTATAGCGATTATTAATCAAAAACTCTTAGCAGCAGGATACCTCCTTCATGTAGGATAAAGAATACCCTATGGCCAAATTAAAGGTATAACCTTGAAAGCATTTTCATTAAAAAAAGTGTCTCTTGAGTACCAAAAATAATCTGTTACAGCATATATAAAAAAAGTCTCATTCTTAATAGGCACAAAAATATTTTAAAAATTTAGGAACTCAGCAAGGAAAATGCATGGCAAGAAGAAAAGCACAAAATTTTACTGTGGGCAATGTGGTAAAGATGTTAATCTTCCTTGTGAATCAAATTAACCTACAATTTTAATGTAATTCCCATGACATAGCAATGGTTTGTTTGGTAACTTGACAATATTGTTTTAAAATTCAAATAACGATCATGTGAAAATAGCTTATAGAGAGCCTTTAAAGAGTATGGTAGTGTATTGTGTTTCTGTTCCAGTTAAGGAAAATTGGGAACTCTTATGTGAGATAATAAAACTTACTACAGAGTCATAATATAACACTATTGTTGGTTTCAGAATAACCATTCAGATCATGAAACAGAAAGGAAATTACAGACACTGATCCTATGTCTATAAGAATTTGGTTCAAGATAAGAACAAAATTTCATATTAATAGAAAATATATTATTCAATATATGATTTTAGGGAAACTGGAAAATTATCTATTTCACACAACATGCCAAAATAATTTTCAATTGGTCTAAAGATTTAAATATATAATAGAAAAAATTCTATAAGAAATTATTTGTGTTTGCAATTAATCTTGGGTGCAGAGAAGTTCTAAGCATTTCCTAAAGGCCAAATGCATGACACATTTGACCACATAAACATATTTCCAAGGCAAACATTAACAGAGTTAAAAGACAAATGGCAAAATAGGAAAGACATTATTGCTCATTAAATAATCCTTAATGTTATAAAATGATGAAAGAAAAATCACTACTATAAAAAACCCCAAATGGACCATTTATATACACACAAAAAGGTAAATATATGACTAGCTAGCTTCCTAGTATTCAGAGAAATTCAAGTTAAAACAGCAGTAGAATATCAGTTTTTACTTATCAAATTGGACAAGGCCTGTGTGTGTGTGTATACACACATTATCTATGAACACACACATACATACAATCACAGAATACCTAGTTAATTTGGCAAGATGTTGGGTCATAGGAACTCAATTACTTAAAGTGGGCAAATAAATTGGTAAATCTTTCTGGAGGGCAATTAAAATGTAACCCTTTGAATTATAATCTTTAGGGATTTATCCTAAGATTTATCTACAAGCATGTCATGACAGCTGTTATTATATTAGTGAAAAATCTAGAAAGCTATTAGAATGAATGAACACAAATCTTATTAGGCTAAAATATATGAAAATAAATTGAGAAAATATGTAGATAGTGTGAAGATTGAGAAATATATAAATAACAAAAATTAGTCATTATTTTACTATCCAGAGAAAATGTGTCTTGTTTTTCTATATTTCTATAGAAAATATGTGCTTGCCTTTTTACCTCTAGATCTTATTATATACCTCATACATATGACTTTATAAATGAAAATTGAAAATGTAATATAATATTTTAAACTTCTTAATTAATGTGAATATATTTTTATGTCAATAGATACATTTGTTCAACTGTTTTTATTGGCCACATGGTAATCCACTGCATGGGTTTTCCATAGATTGTTAAACCAATTGTGTGGTATGTAGATTCTGTAAAATTTTTTACCATAAAAAATTACTGCAAAAGTCATCCATAAAGCTAAAATATTTATACATTCAGCTTTTGAAAGTAATGAATAAATGTTAAATGTATTGATTCAAAATATCTCAATGTTCTAACCTTAGAATTTCTGACTTATCATAAAGGTTGGTAAAGCTATGCAGGGGGCTTAGAGAGTGATTTCACTGGCAATACCGTGTTAATGAATTTCATGAACATTTGGTATAAAAGCATTTTTTTTCCTATAAGTCTGCACCTGTTGAAGGTAACTTCAATTGTATCCAACAATCTTAATTTTTATATAGTTAATTAGCCCATTTAAGTCTATTCATGTCATGTTTAAGATGACAAATCATTTGATCAGTTAAGCATATCCTTTCTCAATATAAGTCATGAACATGCCAATCAAAAATAAATTTATTTAGGACCTAACATTATGAGAATGAAATAAAATAATTTGTTTAAAGCATCTATCACAATGCCTAGCAAATTATAAAATGTTCAATAATGCTTGTCATGATTATTACCATTAAGCACTGTGGGGCAAATACAGGATGTAGCCCTTACAATCAAGGAGTTTAAAATAATTGTAAAGATAAATTGCAACCATTTTCCATATTGTGGCTAAAAAGCTTGTGAATTCTAAAAAAAAAAAGAAGAAGAAGAAAGGTATTCTGTTGAAAATAACAATATTTAAGCTGCATTTATCCTTTTTGGATTCATTCATTTTTAAATTGAAATGTAAAAAAGTAAAAAAAAAACTTTTATTTACTTCATACTGAGGGGAATTTTTAAGTATATATGCTTCTTTATTAGTGCCCATATATTACTTAAGTTTATGCTTTAGATCTTCTTTTGCAGCCTAACTTTATGCATATTTTAAAAAATCTAGGTCAAATGTATGGTATATATGTCTTATGTAGCCATGATCTTAGCATAGCATTTAATTTTAGTGTTGACTAATGACCATTATAATTTTCAGCATAATGTTAATTATTATGGAGGCAAAAATTCTTTTTTTTTTAAGTTCATTTATTTATTTTGAGAGAGACAGTGCACATGCAAGCAGGGAAGGGGCAAAGAGAGAGAATCCCAACCAGGTTCTGCACCCTCAGCACAGAGGCCGATACAGGGCTTGAACTCACAAAAGGCGAGATCATGACCTGAGCAGAAATCAAGAGTCAGATGCTTAAATGATGAAGCCACCCAAGAACCTTAAAATGTGTGTGTATCTGAAAATGTATATAAATCTAAAATATGTACTACTCTCTCCAAGCTAAAATGAGGGTTGTCATAGAAACAGCAAACAGCAAAAAGTCTGATCAGACATAAGAAGATCGTGGACAATATCTTTGAAGAAACTGAGAAATAGGACAGGCTATATTAGAAAAAGTAACTATGTTTAAATTAATCATCATTATTTCTTCCAAACCAAGTTTCTCAGGGATAGCACTAAATACTGCAAACCCTGGAATTGTTAAGATTTAAATTATGTAGGTTTTTTTAAATGTAAAAGATGTAAGCATTAGAGCATATTAAAGATGAAATATATTAAGTATTCTTCAATATGAATATTTAAAAGTAATTTTATTAATATGATTTCATACTAAATATGTACATTTTTTTATCTCACAACAGATCCATTAACATTATCATCCAATCTTGGTATAAAAATATATAGTATTAAATGCATTTCGGGTCTTCACAATATCACAGTTAATGACACTCACTATTGCATTTCATTCAGAAACACCTAGTGCTTTCAGCACTCTGTCTAGCAATCTTCACTAGCTTTCATGATGCTTTGTAAACTGTTTTAATAAAGTTTGCTTTTTGGGGGTCTTTTTGTCATGCTAATTAAGACCACTGCAGCTATCCATTAAGGATCTTAAAGTGATTTAATAGTTCATTATGTAAATCAAGTTTCATAACATTTCATTCGAAGTCCTAGAATTGTAAATTACATAAATCAATCTTTATTACTATTCTATTATTATATTTGTGAGATAAGATAAAAACAAATGCAAAAAACTGAGCATCCATTTCAGTTTTAATTCATTATACTTTCCTACCTGAAAATTAAGTATCATTAAAAAAATCTCTTTCTAGTTTTTATGTGCTGGCCTTTGAAAATGAAGTTTTTATCTTTTGTTATATTTATTATGATTGTTCATTCTTCATTACGTGTAAAAACTATACTTTTAACCCTAATCCAACTGTCAAATGAATTCAGTAAACTTGAGACATTTAACTATTCTAGTTCATGCCAGATCACTGTAGCTGAACATATAAGACATATGCTACAACAATTCTGTGGCCCTAAAACATTCCCAGTTTACTCCCAAATTCCTCAGACAAAAAAAAAAAAAAAAGGAACATTTTCAGAGTACAAATATGTACTTTCCAGAGTGAAATGGTTAAATATCGCAGCCAATTCAGAAATAGCACCAACTGTTTCCTTTTTTTTTTTTTTTTTTTTTTTTTTGGAGGACCAGATTTAATTCTTTCCTGCATTCACATGCACACAAATACACTTCCCTCGAGCTGTCAGAAGGCATCAGATTGCCTAATCTGCATGATGAATTTTAAAATCTTTTGAGAAACACAAGGACATTTGCTTCAGGCACTATGATTTCATTGTCACCATCATAAACAACAAGTATAAAGCCAGTCAACCTCTGGTATTCAAACCAAAGCCAAAAGATTATGGGACTTAGAAGTGGTTGGTAGAATTTTAATCACCTAAATTTCACTTGGATCCATTTTTGAAGTCATGACATTTTGCAACTGGGAAATCATCTATTTATTGTCTATGACTATTCCTACGTGCCCCCAAAATAAAGATGTAGTTCTTATTAAAAGGTTTATAAAAAATGCAAATACTCTGAAATATTTGTAAAGAAATTACATTATCAGATGAAAATATTCTGATCATTAATGTGAAGACAGGGTCTCTAATATTTAATAGCAACTATAATTCTTGTACTTTTATGAAATACAGCTACAATATCAATTCCACCTATAGACATCCTGAGTAAGTAACAGATGTGGGAAATCGGGAGAGTTTCTATGATATATTTTGGATCCCATGCTAATAGGACTTTATCACTTGAATAATGTGAGAAATATTACCATTAATACCACTAGAACTACCCACATTGACTTTTTAATGGTAGCTAACTGAGAGTAAAAACCACAAACAATAAGTGTTGTTTTTCCAGATTCACTGTGATACTGATATAAAAAAAATTTATTTCAAATTCAGACCAATTGTGCTTTTAAGATTAAAGCCAAATTTAAGTTTTTCAGGGCTTAAAACAAACAAGCAAATATAAAAGCCAATTCTGTACCTAGGCAGCAAAATGGAATATAATTACTGCATTCAGTCAGAAGCTGTGACTAAGTGAGTCTAATCGAAATGCAAGGTAAGTGCATTTCTGAAGTCTTGAATTATTGAACAAGTAATGTAGGGTCCTGGAGTTCAAGGGATAGAAAGATATCATTATCTTTTTTTTTTTTTCCCAGGGAGTCCAGGATGCCCATTCACCCCTCTGGCAAAAGTGGAATGTACAAAGGCTTTTACTTTTAAAGTAAATGAAACAACCCTGTATTTGTTAGCTGCTGTTAAAGATGCATACTGCATACCTCATCTCATCTTCTTTTCATTGTAACGTTTTCACATTATCACAAGCAGCATTATGTCACCAAGACGAACCAATTTCCTTCATGTAAATGTAAAACAACATGTTTGCTGTAAGATATTTCCATCAATGTCAGTGATGTACAAGGTAAGTCTCAACAGTCTGCCCTGTCACTTACTTACAGAAAGGGGAAGGGAAAGTGTTCATTCACAGTCAAATTGAATTCTCTGTCCACTATTTCTTTTGCTCATTGAATGTATTCATAAACTCATCACTGGCACTATATTATTACATCCAGAAGATACGAACTTTCACCACAACACTAACTGAAAAAAAAAGAAAAAAAAAAGGCAAGAGGTGATGAAATGCTAAACACCTTTACGGAAAGGTAGGCTCATTCTATTTCTAAGAGGAGCTGGCACAAAAGGTACAGCCAGTGTCTCTCTGTTGATTAGATGGGTCCCTCGATCTAGTCAGTGATGTAAAAGACCCATCGGAGAGCAGCACAGTCTAGTAGAAAGGTAGACTCTGAGGATCTACCATAAAGTCCTACGCCAATAGCTGACATTTGGATCCTTGTCTAGTTACTCTCGCTGGGCCTCAGTCTCCACGTATTTAAAATAAGAAACACAGTCTAGATGTTCTCAAAGGCCTTACTAGTACTAACATTCTTTGAATTCAAATTGAGGGTTGACTCTCCTATTGTTTTTGTCTTATGCTGTTACATAGTGTTAAATTCTCTCAAAAAATTTAAATGGGTTTTCTTCCTCAATTTGCCCAGCTTTATGAAATCATTAGTAAAGTTTCATATTGATGATTAGCGTAAGAGCAGCTCACAATAATAGGAAATCATCCATAGGTAACATTTTCCAACCATTTTTCCTTACTCTCCTCCCCACTGTTTATCTCAAATCATGGTGCTGATCACACATTCAATTACAAGTTGTTCAATGATGCATATCACTTCCTTACAGAGTAGTATCAGCAAACGTTTCCCTCAAAACCCTTGAAAATTTACTAAGAAAAGGACATTAACAACAGTGCTGGAAGAATGCTAATGAAACTCTGAATCTACTCTCTTTATCAGCCTGACTTCTCCTCTGTGCACACTGGACATCTCCTCCTCCACAGACTCTTGTGATGGTTATAAAACAGAAAAGTTGCAAACAGATGTCAAAATAGCTATCAAATAGTTTATTTGATCAAAATAAAACCACTCTCCATTCAAACTTTTACCCTTCAGGGTGTTCAGGTACTTATAACAAGTGTCTAGCCTATAATTTTTCAAACTCCTCTAAGCCACCAGAACATCACTTTCATCTGGAAAGCATCTTGAGCCACAATTGTGAGACCTGATGGTGTTTAAATGAACATTATAGGTACTTTGTGAACTCACAAGCTATAGAAATCGATGGGTATCTTGCATAGAGAGTCCTACAATTGATTTTTCCAGGAGAGAGTCAATTTGTAACTTTAGGAGAGACATAGACACCAGGGAGGTTGAAAGCATGCTGAAGGTTTAAAAAAAAACAACACTGGCATGTGGAAATTGCTGCACTGGATGAGGTTGTATCTCAAAGAAATAGAGTCTAGATTGATGATGTTTTTTAGGAGTGGCTAAAGGGAAAAAGTTGAAACATTCTAGGCAGCTCCTGTGGCATTTCGGGCTTAGAGAAGGAGAGCTCTCCAAGGTACACAGGCAAGGTGCTTAATAGGGTCCCTGAGGGTCTTGAAATTAAATATATACTAAGGATAAAGATATCCAGTAGATGCATTCTCTCTGGCTTTTAAGGTTGTCTGAAATTATGAAAAAAATAATGTATTTCATACTTAAAATTTGCCAAGAGAATAGATCCCAAGTGTTCTCACCACCACCAACAACAAAAAATGTAACTATGTAAGGTGACAGAATGTTAATTAGCTTGATTGTGGTCATCATTTCATAATGCATACATACATCATGACATCATGTTGTAAACTTTAAATAGGTGCAATGTTTATTGTCAAAAAAAGACAATTATTGCAAAAAAGAGAGAGAGAATTATCTAAATTGAATCCATTCATTCAATAAAGGAGTCTAAGCATCATTCAATGCTCAGCACTTTTCTAGGCACTGTGGGTGACAGCAAGGGGGTGTGCCATCCACAAGGGCTACAGTCGCTTAGAGGAAGGGGGGAAAGGCTTTAGATAAATCACAAACAAACCGATCCACCCAAAATCCACTGACTGACAATAACCTTTCCATGTAACTAAAGAATCTCATTCTCAAAACAACTATTATGTTATCCCTTCTTCTAAGTGTTTCTTTATCTCCTCCTTACTTTTTATACTTCCCACAAGTTCACAATAGTGGTACTTTAGTCAAGAAATAAATAATACAAAGACTAAACAATCTTATAAAATTATACCTACTTTTATTCTAAATGCTTCTAACAATGATGAGAGAGAATTCATAAATATCAAACAAACCTTTGAATTCTTGGGAGTAGAGGAAAGAGGGTAAAAATGGAATTTTAGGGGTCATAGAGCCACACTGTAAGATCATCAGTGTGAATATTAAAAGGTTGTTTTGATAAGTTAAAAATCCCCAAACCCACACGCCTCAGAAAAATAATACTAAAAAATCTATTATGGAAAAAACCCTTCTCTTTTGTATTGGATAATTTTTAGCTTTACGTATGTAATGGTGCTTTAAAAGGAAGTTTATACCCATCATCCTATGGGACTGTATTTGACCTTGTTTAGTTTTGCTTTGTATGATTAACTTCTAAAACTAATTTAGAGATCCCTCTTTCCCTAATGACTGGGATTGAAGGCACACAGAGATGTTGGAAAGATTCACCTAATCCAAAATCAGTCAATGTGTACCAGTTATAGGGAAGGCAGTTTGAAATGGCTAGAATTTTAAGTTAGAACATACTACATACCATACCAAATGATGCTGTTCACATTAACTGCTTAGGAAAGGTATATGCGTGCGGAAAGCTGCACTTACTGTAGTGCATGAATCTGGCCTCAAGTTTGAGGTTTACTAGTATTCTAAGAACAATAGAAGCTGATGGCTTTCAGGCCTTTGATTTCAGAGCAGCATTCTTTTAAAAACAAACATCGTTTTCTCACGTAGGAAATACATGTGTTGTACTCAATACTGCTAATTCCACAACTCATTGACCAGTATTATTAGAATTTCAAAAGAGCTCAACTGATCAGATTTTGAAATGGATTTGAGATGGATTTCAGAAAGCTGAAGGTGCATACGAGATCATTTTCAATTGCTTACCTTCAATCGGACACATTTCTGCCTCTCATACCTACTCCATAGAGATGAACAGAAGGATACCATTCAGATTTAATTAAACAAAATGATATCACATTTTACAAATAAGTCTGATATGATGAAAAACTTGGAGCAGATAAAAGGCAGTGGATAAAGATAGAAACTCCAGGAATCGACCATACAACACACTTTAGAGTACAGCCTGAAATATGGCTTCAGATACTCACCAGTGAAAAGATTACAAGTGGACAGATTGACACTATCAACACTGTCAGCACCGTCACAGCTAAAAACTTCATCATCTGATTCCTGCACAGAGCAGCAGGGTGAAGAGCCGTCAATTTCTTCCAACTTCCCCTTTAAAATTCCACTCATAGCTGCAGCGCTGTCACATGTACCTGTAACAGGAACGGGAACAACAGAGCGTTGAAACATTTGACCACTGCATGGTCCAAGTCTCCAAATCGGTTTTTGAGGCTGCAATTTTTTGACCCACATCGACCACATCATCATATCCGTGCAGAAATTATTCTTTCCGTAACGTTTGAAAGCACTGAAAACAATTCTACCCTGATGCATTGTTATTTGCATTCTTTCTTTTGACTAAGGTATTTTATATGAAAAAATCAAATTTAAGAATGTGGAATCAGAGTACTGCAAAGGAAATATGGTTCAGTGTTTTGAAACGTCAAAACAGGAGTCAATTACACTTATTTGATTTGTTCTAGTAAATCGTGTACTGTCATTGACAGAGCCAGAGTTCAGAACAAAACAGATCACTCACTTGCATGCTGTCATACCCAGAGCATACTGATTAGGGCATGTCTATCTTGCTTGGGATTTCTTTTTTTCTCAGGTACAAAGGCATCTACTTTCCTGGGGCTCTTTGTCCGTCAAAAATCAAATTGGTTGCTAGGAATGACTATACCTGCAGAATTCAGATGCCTTATCATGTTTCCAGTCAATTCAGCATAGCTACAGGGAATATTTGAGTCCTATGCCAACGAAGCTGGCTGAATAGATCGTATGCAGGGTAAACCACAGTCTCTAAATCTTTTACTGTATACAATATTAATTTGAGTCTCCTTACTCTCTGTATCAAGATGGCCAGTGAAAGACAGTCAGAGGTAGCCGGATGCATTTAAAAATTTTGTTAATGCCAATTTAGACAAGTCAGTAAACCTCTGAGAATAATAATTTCTTCATAGTTACAGAGTAAGTGTTAAGATGATCAGTGGCTGCAAACACAAATCCCGCCAGTGGCAGGGAACCTCGGTGAGTAAAGAGGGTCAGATGTAATAAAATCATGAAGTCACCTCAGTCCTCTCTTTTGTCTACTGTTGCTTGTAACAAAGGTATCAAGAAATGCTCCTCTACCCTACTGAGACAGGGAAACTAAGAGAATCCATGAAAAACTACTTTTTTGTTGTTGTTGTTCCTTTTCCTGCTTTTATTCTTGCTAAGACTTCTACCTACACCTTATACATGCCTTATAGAACAGATAATGTATGTCCTACTTACAAAGGTCAAGGAGTTAATAATTTCTTTGGAGTCTTCCAGCATGATAGATAACACCTAAGGAGTGACTGGGCACGGTTGTCCAAGACCACTGACTCACTAAGACACGTGGCTCCGGGGCATAAGTCACTCATGGAGGATATCTCACTAGTTTTTGTTCCCAATGCCTGAGAAGACATGTGTACCCGACAACAATCCTCAGTAAAGACCCCAGACCGCAAGCAAAGATGAGACTCACTCTCGTTTCCAAGTCTCCTGGATGCTCTGTCCATATCTACACTCTCTTTACATCTTCAATAAACTCTGATCTCTCTTCCTCTTGGCTCACATTGGATTTCTATCTTGTGCAAAGCCAAGGGCCCTCTTGGCCCGTTCTGAGGGGCCCCTCTGGATTTTCAGACCTGGCTAGTTTGCATCACTATGATAGCATAGGCACCCTAATAAATGGTCTCACAGCCAAGGAGAGAGCCAGTAGTAAGTAGTATAAACTGTGGTGAAGTAGAGATGCACACGCAGGCCAAAGGGGGAAGCTGCTACTCAGGTCGATGTCATTTCCCCACGCTTTCCCAGTTTCAGCTGCTCTAAAACCTGGCCAACACCCCCATTTGCATTCAGAAGCAGTCCTTCGCACCATTAGGTTTTACGCTCCCCATCCCCCTTTCCCTTATTAATCTTGTTTATAAAATTAAAGGAGCAATTTTTAGATTACATTGTAATTTAAAGCCCAACTTGGACTTTGGCTCTACAAGAAGGACAAAGGATGGTCGGATATGTGACTCCAAAGGGTTAACAGACAAAGAAATCAAAACCTTCTCTTTTCCAATCACCCAGCACAATGCCCGAAATGCCTTTGCTAGAAAATATCAGCTGGAGGAACAAACTGATTTTACAAGACGCTGCACAATATATGCTACCAAGGAAAGGTAATATGTTAAGCCATTATACCTCAGGATGACACTCCTATCTATGCCTTTTGATAATACAGAACAAGTCTAACTAGAGTGACTTTCTTAAAAAGGTAGTGACCTTGGGTCCTTGTGCCTCTCACCGACCTCGTAGTCTCCTTCTGTTGCAGTCGTGACATTTCCTTGGGATGTACTTGTTCCAAGTCCTGCTCACTGGCTTCCTCTGTTTCTGTATTTTCTGATTCCTCATATCCCCAGCTGGCACATGGCTTTGGCTTTGACAGATCTGCTTCTACTTCATTGTATCCTACAAGTCTCAACTCTGAATACTAATTGACTCATTCTTTCCATTATACCTAAATGCTAATTGTTGAGAAAGTGAATCCGAGTGCCCTCATTTAGTCATTCACACCATTCTATAGAAATGAGATTTGTTTGGGGTGCACTGGGTGGCTTAGTCAGTTAAACATCCAACTCTTGACTTCGGTTCAGGTCATGTTCTCACAGTTCATGGGTTTGAGACCCACATCGGACTCTGCACTGACAGTATGCAGCCTGCTTGGGATTCTCTCTCTCCCTCTGCCTCTCCCTCGCTCGTGCTCTTGCTCTTGCTCTCTCTTGCTCTCGCTGTCAAAAATAAACTTAAAAAAAACAAGAAATGTGATTCATTTCCTTTCTGACCTTAGTTTAGAGGTTAATTATTTATCTAGTAAACGTCTGTTGAGCTTCTATCAGGAACTAGTGACTATCTTATCATTAAAATGATAAAGTAACAGTACAGGAAAAAAATTCTTTTCTCTAATGGTGTTTCTTTACTGGGTGTTGTTGGAGAAAGGAGTAGACACATAATAAACAGATAAACAAATTAAATATATATTATGTCATATGGAGATCAATGTTATGGAGAAAAATAAGCAGTTAAGTGGTATAGTGATTACAAGGTTGGCCAATTGAGAACATTTCATTTTTAATTGATTGGAGAGCTAATGTCACAGTGGGGAAGCAGCAATGAAGACGCGGAGGTGATAAGGAGGCCAGCCATTTTGACATGCAGTGGAAAAGCAGTCCAGGCCAAAAAAATGGTGTGTGCCCATGTCTTGGGCTGGGAGCAGTGAGCAATCAGGTTAGACAGGTATTGGGGCTAGATTGTGTAGCACCTGTGAGAGCTTCAGCTATTACTCTACATATGATGGAGGCCACCGCAGGGCTTAAGTCATGGAGTGACAAGATCAGACTTATATTTTCAAAGGTGTACTCATTAGCCTGTTATTTCGTAAGAAAACACAGCTCCATGGTTAGAGGAAAAGCATGGGAAAAGGGAAAGGTCTGAAATTAAGGAACACACCTAGAGAGGACTTAGTGACTCAGATAAACAGGTAAAGTGAGAAAACCTGACCAGTCAGAGGGCTGGAAAGGTCATAGTTTCTTTTGGGGGGGGGGGGGGGGAAGAATTTAGAAAAAAGTTAGAAGGGGAGGGGAGTCAAAGTGCTTCCCAAAACAAAATGATTACTTAATTTTTTTCCCTATAACTACCTCTGTCTCTAGATTTACCAATTATTTTATGACAGTGAAGGCCATCTTATCTGCCAGGTTTCAAATAGGACCAACTCAGATACATTGGTACCACTTTGTGATGTTGTTTGTAAGCGTTCATTTATTACTATAAAGGAATATTTCTTTTAGTTTGGCAGAGAAGATGGAATAAGTCGATGATTACCAATATTCATGGGAAAATGGAAACAAAAAGTTAATAACTACTTTATTCACCATCCTCTCTAAAGTTGCTTATTCAAAATTTTTAAAAAGTCAAACATACAACCACTACCTGCTACCTCAGGGATTATAGGACTCTGGCTCTGTTTGAAAGTCAGGCAGGCTCCAGCTAAAAATGTCACTTGGTGACCTAATATAACCATTCATTATTTGGTTGAAGTGACTCTCTTTATCTTCAAGTGACTTATAGAGGTTTTAGAAGAATTGCAGAAAAGCTCCTAAAGACTAAAAGCTGTTGATGGTTTTTTTTTAATGTTGATATACTCTATTAGTTACAGGAAACTATTTGGAAATTTTTCCTTAACTGATATGAAATCTATAAAAATAATTGTGTGGATCATATTTATGCTTCTAGTCCTCTTGGCCCTGAAGAGTCTTGGACAAAATCATTAAAGAGAGATTGGACCAGATGACTAGATAGCTGAGGAAGCACAAAGAAAGGGTGGGGAAAATGTCCCAAAGCACAACAGACCCTTGTTGAGAGAGATTTCATCCTACAGATTGTGTTTGCCAATCTGATTCCACTGGAGTGTGCTCTGTTGTAGTACTAAAATTGCAATGCTACAATTATTACCATGACAACAGATGATGCAGGAGAAGCTACATTGTGAGAGATGAAGATCCACACCGCCCCCCACCCCCCACGCCCCATTCAGATCTCTGTAGTAAGAGGTGGGAAGAAAGACCAAAGAAAAGTTATTGTGTGTGTCCTTGGATGAGTTTTTCCATCCACATAGTTAAGTGGAAGCAGTCCTAAACAATATTAAGTCACCCTATGACACAGAATACTGTTTTAAGAGTATATGGCTGGCTGGAAGAAAATGTTAGCAAACAGGAATGTATGGATGACTTAATTTACATTTTCAAAAATCAAAAAGATTATGCTATTTCTTGTGTATTTGTTAGAAGTCAAAAGTTTCATAATTCTACTTCAGGGTCCCCTAAAAAAATGATCTTGAGTTTCCTAGGTCCAAAAAAAACCAAAGTTTTCTTAGTCTTTTCTCTCTTTCCTTCTTTCTTTTCTTTCTCTCTCTCTCTCTCTCTCTCTCTCTCTCTCTCTCTCTCTCTCTTTCTCCCTCTCTCTCTCTCTCTCTTCTTGATCTACCTAATGGAATACTATACTATTACTTATCCTGTATCTAATAATTCCTTTTGAGAAGTACATAAAATAATATAACATTCTTAATACTGCTTCTAATATTAAAATAGTTATTTGTATATCCGTCAAATGCTCAGATTTTGAATTAAAATATTTACAACAACATTTTAATACTTTTATATAAACCCAGACATGCAAAAGGCAAGAGATGATTAGTAATTAAGAGAAGAAAATTGTAAGTTATTAATTTTTATGTTAAATTTATGATGTAATAAGAAGTAACTGAGCCAAGAAAGATCACTAAAAGAATGTAAAGGAAAATATAATTTGCCATTTTGAGGTCAGAACTACTATGAGTGATGGGTACATCGATCTTTCTACAAATGGAAATTATTTTTTTAAATAATAGATTAGAACTTATATGGATCTGCCCTAAAAACTTAAACATTTGTTTTTATTAGGCAAGTTTTACAGAACAAAATACCCAAGGTTGATTTTTTTTGATTAGGTAATTATAATACCAGACAGCACAAATATCTAAATAGTAAACTTCCATAACCACACAAATGTGTTTTTATATTCTCTTTATTTCCCCTACAATAAAGATACTTACTATAGAGCTAGGATACAACCGTGGGCTCAGGTTGATTACCAAAAACTAGAACAGGAGTGGGACAGATAGCTGGACCTAGAGATGGAGGCAGAATAAAAATGAAAGCATGGTCCTGGGAACATGGACAGAAAGTAGGGCAAGTGAATAGAGTCTGAGAAGGATAGAGGGAAATCCCCAAAGGAGAAATGGACAATCAAGGGACTTGAGAGATCTGAGCATTGATTTTTATCAAGGATTTAGTTGCAGAGAACAAGAGGTAGTGGGAACTACCCCGGGTTATAGAGTCTGGAGAAATGCTAGTTCCAAAGATTATGGAATTTGGTACCTCCCCCTTTGGGTTGAGAGGGAACTGGGAAGAATTTCTTTAATCTGAATTCGTGGTGATAATCTGGATCCTCAATTAAAAACACATCTGTTACTTTGAAATTAAGATCTGAGAGGCTGGAGCTGGAAAAAGCTTAGGAGAAAAAAGCAATCTGCGTGTTGTTACTGTTAACCACTAATTTGCCTTCAGGTACAGGGAAACAGTGAAATGTACTGCAGAGGATTTAAATTAGGCTAATCATTTAAATTTCCAGAGGATATTTTTAAAAACTGAGAGTCCTAGGAACCATTAGGAATCACGGTATGATGAAACGAGGGAAGCCCGTTGCTTTAAAATTTGGTGTCCCCATTTCCTAAATAGGAATTTTTCAGCAAGTTACTTAATTTCTCTGAGCCAACATTTTCCCACCTGTAAATGGGTTAGTAGCTGTTGTGTAGTGTTAGAATGTGCCCTGTATGTGCTTTCCTAATAATTGTTAACTTCTACATCCTCCATTGCTATGTATTATGTATTGCAGATGTCTTTCATTATAGCTGAAACAAAACCAAAGCCCTTCTCTAAAATCTTGGCTGAGAGGGTAATTTAGCCAGTTTAATATAAAGCAGGGTGATACATTAGGAATGAAGGACTAGACCATACTATTTGCATTTTGAGTCATTGAATGAATGTCGACAGCACAGATGCACGCACACACACACGCACACACAAATTGAGAGGAGATGATGCTAAGTCTTCTCTTGAGGATGCTCTTGTGGTTCTGATAGTTGGGCATGGCCAGACACTGTCAAGGTGGTCCACTCCTCATCAAGTGACTCTGTCTTGCCAAAAGCCTAATTCACACTCTAGGAAGGATGCTGGGTCTCCCCAAGAAGTCTCTAGAAGCCTAGTCTTACCTACAACAATCTGAGGAGACTGGTCAGGGTATACTCCCTCCCTTGTCAAGTGACCATGTCTTACCAAAAAGTCACTTAAAACTCCAGGAAAGAGTATGAGTTGAGTAACACCATATATACACTTTTGTAACCTATAATTTCTCCACTTATAACATGAGGATGTTCCTTCTCATTCAATATTTTTCAAAAACTGTGTTTTTGTTTTATTTTATTTTTATTTTTGTGCTTCAGGCTACATAGCATTTCATTTAATACCTATGTCATAATAGTTAACTAAAACTCTAAAGGAAGGTGCTTGGTTTCTTTTTAAGTGTCTATTATTATAAATCAAGTACAATTAACATTTCTTTCACATACCTTTGTGTATATCTCTGATTATATCTTTAGGATAAAGTCCTGGAAGTGGAAGTCCTGAGCTTTCAATACACATTGCCAAATCACCTGGCAGAAAGGTTCTACCAGTTTGTTTCTTTAATGGTGTGTTGGGATATCATTTTACCACACCATTGCCAACTGTGGCATTGCTATTTTTAAAAATTTCTGTGAGGGGCGCCTGGGTGGCGCAGTCGGTTAAGCGTCCGACTTCAGCCAGGTCACGATCTCACGGTCCGTGAGTTCGAGCCCCGCGTCAGGCTCTGGGCTGATGGCTCAGAGCCTGGAGCCTGTTTCCGATTCTGTGTCTCCCTCTCTCTCTGTCCCTCCCCCGTTCATGCTCTGTCTCTCTCTGTCCCAAAAATAAATAAACGTTGAAAAAAAAATTAAAAAAAAAAAAAAAAATTTCTGTGAGTTTTTCAGATGCTCCTTAAGAATAAGAGCTCAAACCTTCAGTGTTTACCACATGCCAGGCACTATTTTAGCATTTTACATATGTATTACACTGGATTCTAAGGCGGCATCTCTATTCCCCTAGTGTGCACGCCTTGTATACCCCCAGGATTGCAAATATGGGGAGATATCACTCCTGTGACTATGTTCACATTATAAGGTAAAGGGATTTTGCATATGTAATTAGGGTCCCATATCAGTGACCTGATAAGAGATTATCTAGGTGGGCCTGACCTGATCACATGAAGCCTTTAAATCTAGAGGTGAGAAATTAAGGTGAGAAGGATTCAAAGCAAGAGATTCTCTGTAGCTGATTTGAAGACAGGAGTCCTGTGACATAGATTGTGTGCAGCGTCTAGGAGCTGGGAGCAGCTTCAGCCACAGCAAGCAGAAAACAGGGAAACAGTCCTATAACCACAAGAAGCTGAATTCTGCCAAAAAGAATGAGCTGGGAGGTAGATTCCCCACCGCCCCCACCCCCCCAATTACCAGACAAGAACTCAGCCAAACTGACACCTTGGTTTCCACAGAGTGAGATCCTAAGCAAAGAACTCAGCCACACAGTGCAGGGCTTCTGACCTATATTCTAATAAATGGGCATGGTTTTAAGTTGCTAAATTTGTGGTAATTTGTTACACAGCAACAAAAAATTAATACAATATATATAATCTCATTTAATCTTCCTTGCACACATATGAAATAGGCATTATTATTAACATTTTCCAAAGAAAAACTAAAGCATAGAGAAAGGAGGTGACTAGGCAAAGGTTGGAGAGCTAATTAGTCTTAGAAGCAGCACTCAAACTTAGGCATTGGGCACTTGGGCACCATATTTTTCATTACCATACTCTTTCTGGTCTGTTGATGGCATCTTACTGCTTGAAATTGGTTTTCCCCAAATATCTGTGTGAGTTAGAACTACCTTTTTCCATTTCTTCCCATTTTCCATGGGTTTCTGTGTGTTTGTGTTGTGCGTATTTGTCTAAGTTACTTAACATTCTTTTTCCCAGTAAAGTATATACATTGTTTGTGTTTACAGACATTTTATTATAGCTATAAGAAGCACACTCTGGTTTGTGATTTTTGGTATTTTTACATTACCTTTACAGAAGAAATCGGTCATGAACACTTTGGACACCTAAGTGCCTTCTTAGAATTTAAATCAGAATTCTTTGAGATTTCTTCATAATTGTCCTATTTTTTTCTTGATTAATAAGTTGCTTTTCTTTTAAATAAATAGATCATAATAATGTTGTCGAGTCCTTACTTGGTGCCTGAAACTAAATTCTGTGAATGTGTTATCTCATTTGTACTTATAATGATTCTGATATAAGTATTATTGTTTCCTTGTTATCATTGAGCAACATGAAGCTTAGAATGTACATTTCTTATATATATTGGACATAATGCTCCTTTGTGACAGTGAATATTTTGAAACATCAGTACACATGCTACTTTGTAAAAAATTTAAAAACAAGGCATAGGTGGAAAAAAAGAATATAAAATTTGAATACATTACTTTTATGAAGAATATGTAATTTATGGAGTACTTTTGGAAGTATTTTTGTATTGGAAAATTTGAACTATTCTCATATTGAAAAAATTATTAAAATATATACCATATTTTAGCCTTCAAGTTAGAGATTCTTCAAGAGATTATAGACGTACATCTGTCTTAAAATTATTAACGTAGCATATACCAAACTTGATCCATAACATTTTAGTGGATGAAGTTTTGTGTTGGAAAGGGGATTTATGATCAAATAAGTCTTAAAAATTCTTATACTCTTTTTGGAGAACCTCACTGCGCATTAATAAAGGCTATCCGGAAATTGGTATTGTTTAAATTTTGTCCAGATCCTTACAAATTTATGTAAGCATAGAATATTGGGAGGGGCACCTGGGTGGTGGCTCGGCCAGTTGAGCATCTGACTTCAGCTCAGATCACAATGTTGCCGTTCGTGGGTTCAAGCTCCACGTGGAGCTCTGCACTGATAGTGTGCAGCCTGCTTGGGATTCTCTGTCTCCCTTGCTCTCTGCCCCTCCCCCACTTGTACTTTCTCTCTCTGTCAAAATAAAGAAGTACACTTAGAAGAAAAGAATATTTTTTCATGGAATATTCAGTAACTCAGAACTTCAAAAAATGCCTTACCGGTTTGATATTTTGAAAGTCCTATCATTGCTATTCATTAATGATTCTAGGATTTGTTTTCACAATTATGAAAACATAGAAAAACACCATCTCATACAATACTAACTTAACTAGCTGATGTCCAATGATTTCATTTTAGTTAATATGGAAAAGTGGAAAAACTTGCCAATCTAGCAGAATTGTGTGGGTTTTTTAATCCTTTAAATGAAGAATAATACTTAGGAAGCCATTAAAAACCCTGGGTATTATTTGGCTCCATTCTTCCATTCCTGACTTCTATTCAGCTTGTAAACAGAAAAGGATGACTAACAATAACATTAATAACTAAAATTACACACAATTCCATACTATGTTCCGAATTCTGTAGTGAAGTGTTCAGTATACGTCTATCAATCTTTACAGCATCATCCAAGTTGACAACTGAATTTCACAGAAAGGGAAACAGAGGCTCAGATAGCTTAAGTCAGTTGCCCAAATTAGAGGCAATAAGATGATATAGCTCAGAGCTGAACTACAGTCTGCCTGACTGCAAAGTCCACTATGCATCCCATCAATTATTTTGCTGTATTACCTAAAAAAAAAAAAAAAAAAAAAAAAAACTAATAGGCAAGCCAAAGTTAAAACACCCCATTAGCTCAAAGTATGCATTTCTGGAAACAGGCATGCTGACTGGCTGATTAAATCACTTACTTAGAGCATAAACATGTACACCACAGTATAGTTCCCACATAAATGTGCACAGTAATGGTATATTAAGAATCACTCTTTCTCTTCAGACTCCCAGACATCACATCAGAGCATAACATTCTTTTTTTTCTTTTTGGTCAGTTCTACCTGGCTGTGGTAGACTGTGGGACTTCCATTAGTGCTATATTATCTGCTTACCTTTACCTTGAGACATATTAAAATGGATATATGAACTCTCAGCATGCAACCTTGATTTCTTGGTAGCTGATTCAGGATTGTCATTTGCCAAGCATTATGGCTTACAATTGTTCACCAGAACACAATATAAATGCAGAAAAGTGGGCCCAGAGCACAAGAAAAATATTGCTGAACAACTTAACTCAAGAGAGTAAAGAATAATTGACTAAGAGTATATATATGAGAGCACTCAGACTGCAATAAAATACATATTACTACATTTTCTTACACAGATATTATTTAATGCTTTTATATTAATACAAATATAATTATGTTATAATTAATTATGCTATAATTAATGTTAATTTACAACTAATCCACTCATTTAATAAGTGATAATCTCTCTGTGTGTGTATCAAAACACAGCAACAGTATAATGAAACAGCACAGTGCAGGGAGTCAAGAGATGTGATGTATATGCAGATGAAATCTCTTGTCAAAGTAGGAGAGCTCAATGGAGTTTGCACAAATACGTAATTTTGCATGGCTTAACAACATTTACGTGACATGGACGTTGTTACATTGAAAAGCATTAACAGAGCAGCACCTGGAAAGAAGGGACTGCCTCAGAATGGAAGGGGCCTCTGTCACTGGGAGAGTATAAGAAAAGGGCAAGATGACTATCTGACACGATTATTCTTATTCAACCAGCAAACAACTGATTATACTATTGTTTATACTAGATGTTGTCTACAACTCTACTAGATGTTGTCGACAAAGGACACGCCTGCCACCAAGAATTATAGTTAACATAGTTAAATAAAAGCTCATAGAGAAGTCAAAAAAGTGCCTGTCCCGACCACACTGAGAAGCTGGGGCAGGAAGGGTGGGACAAGCCTGAGGTAATTCTGGGCTGTTTTTATTGACTCTGTACGTAAGTTGTATGGAGATTTCTGAATATAGAAGCTTAAAATGGCAGTCCCCAAGCTCAGTTTCCCATGTGACACTGAGCCCTAGAGGACTTTGGTCCACAGCACAGGAGCATTCACTTGGGACCCCTTGCTGATTTAGTTACCATATTGGGCAAACAATCTAAAACTTGAAGTATGAGTTTTACGAGCTACCAGAAAGGAATTTGGAGAAAGCAAAAGAATAATTTTTTGTATAATGTTTGAAAATCTTTTCTCGAGTGTTTCTGGCTTAATATGCTGACAGCATCACACCCAGTATCACCTGGGTAATGACTGATGACAGATATTGATTTTCCGCGGCTGGCCTAACGCGGGATAGGAAAGGAAATCTTTGTAAATGCATTCAGGAGTCCTGTTTGGGAAATTATTTGTTTCATTCATTAAATATATTGTGATATATCCACAACATGACAGCAACCAATTGTATCAACAGTTACTAGAAAACAAAACTAAGACTCATTTTTTACCCTGACAGCAAGCTCACAAGAAGTCAAGGAGACTATGATGGTAAGTCAAAGACATCAGTAAAAGGATACGAGAGGCAGGTCTAAAGTGGAGAGTTCTGTGCAACTGTAAAACTCCTGGGCTGTTATGCTTTTGGTACCATCTGGCCACACCATGCTTTTTTGCCTTCTTCCAAAGTCCTCCTAAAAGCATCCTTTTATTGCATCCAGTATTTAATGCATTATATCCGATATTGAATACAAACACATAGTGTTTAGCTGTTGTTATTTTGCATAAGCAAATGCTCAGTTTCTTACTAAAAAATCACCATGGGAATCCCTCTCTGTGCCTTTCTTTCTAGATAGGTAAAATGAACAATCCAGGAAGAAACCATCTCTACAAGCCAGTCCCATGTTTCTAGGGTAACAGAAGACTAAAATGTTCAAAGGGAATACATGAAAATCAATAGGTATTTGCTAAAGGACTTCATAGTCAATATTCTTTGAAGATACAAAAAAATTCGCATAATTACTACTTTTCCCTGGTAGTTGGTGGTTTTTGTACAAATGGGCATGCGAATCAGAAGAAATATAGAAATGTGTGTGCACTGGGGCGCCTGGGTGGCCCAGATGGTTGAGCACCCCACTCTTGATTTAGGCTCAGGTCATGGTCTCATGGTTCATGGGCAGAGCCCGCTTGGGATTCTCGGTCTCCCTCTTTCTCTGCCCCTCTCCCCACTCTTTCTCAAAAATAAACATTTTTTTGAAACCAATTTGACAATAAACTTCATATATTGAAAAAATAAAAAAACATTTTTTTAAACATAAAAAGAAAAAAGAAATATGTGTATCACCTTTTGTTGTTGTATTAGAAGATAGTGTGTTAAGCTCTTGATCTGACTAAAAGTACAAAGACTTTGGAAATAAATCACGTAAGTTCTATTCACTTCTCAGCCATGAGATTAGCAAGAATAGCAAGGTTGCGCTCCTGTCAAGTGGTTTTCTGGCTAAAATATTATTCTTAGAATTAGGATTGACATTTATCAAGGTCCTCAACTGAATACTTAAAAAGTTATGTTGAGTCTGTATTCTCAGAGTATGCACATTCAGCAATTTTGGGGTCAAACTATTTAGTCTATTATAACAGCTGAGATCTGAACAATTGGGAAATCAAATGATCTGACAACTGATTCATCGAGTCTGTGAAACATCCAACTGTGATCATTAACTGGAGAATCAAATCCATTTCCTGCTTTTTGATTTACAAAGTGGTAATTAAAGAGTAATGATGCCGTTTGGGACCAACCCCCTTTCTATACCTATATAAGCCCTATCTTATACTATCAAGTATTAAATATGTACTAAGTCAAAAATAACTTCTGATCAATAACATTTTTGAATTATGGCCTACCAGAGTACAAATGCTAAGGCAATTTTTCATTTGCTTGAATTACCTGGGTACATAGCACAATCTGAACATTGTGAAACCAGACCCAAGCTTTCTTACCCCGGTGTAATTTCCATTTCTTTTAAATCCCATCCTTCCATTCCCAGCAGTGTGGGGTTATTTGCCAAACTAGCATATTTCCATTATGGTTGTAAAGTTGTCTGCCTACATACATTATAGGGGAAGCTATTAATATTTCATTTTCCTGAATACATTTTGTGAGACTTAAGAGACCCATGTAAACTTACCTACGAATCTGGCAAGCTACTTTTAGCAAATAAAGAACCATCGAGCAGTAAAGAGGCATTACTAACAAACTGTATTTTAAAATCATCTGCAGCTGAGAGTCGGCCTGTACAATACATTATTCTCAGGAACCTGACACACACTTAATAATTTTGATCGTGCCTAAAATAAGGGTTATTTGCCCAGGTTGCATAATCCATCTGATTTGTTAGTGTGTTCTTTAATGTCATCTGTCTTTATGCTGAAAGAGCTGCCATTGAAGTGCTTTGCTCATGTTAATTGATGAAAACTAAGTGCTTCCCATCACCCTAACTCTTTTTGAAAAATAATGTTCTGACATACCAAATTAATTTAAGTAATGTATTGGCTAGATATTAAATATATTAAAATATAGTTTAAGCATGTGGCACTTTATTTGCTGCATCGCTAACAATAAATCTAAAAGACTGAGGTTAATATTATGGAAATAAACTATTATATGTCAAAAACATTTAAATGAGAGGAAAAAGAGAAAAGAGAGTTAGGAATCTCACCTGAATTATAACAGAATAATAGGAGAGACAGAAAAGCTTTATGATGATTTTTCTCTCTCACCAATTAGCTGAGAGAAAAACAATTTATAATGAAAATATTTATATTTATGTATTTATTTCTGAAAATGTTTTAATTTAGGAAATTGCTTAGGGTGAAATATGATGATAGTTGTGTTTTTATTTCTTATTTTTAAAAAAGGCACACAGAATGAAATTTTATTTCCAAATACAGCAAAAGTCTTCAAATAAAACAAAAAGAATATATTTCTATTTATAATAATTCCTTTTAAATTTCAAATACATGATGTTAATAATATTAAAACAGCTTTAGGTTGTTGTATCTATTTTGTATATATTAGATTTTGTATATATTAGATTACAAAGGTAAGGAAATGACAGCATTATAGTAACAGTATGGATATTAAGTTTAAAAATGTCTTAATCTGTCAAAATATGAATTTAATCCTGTTCACTATCCATAGCCTGAACATTTATCTCAAGCTTTTCTTTTTATGATTAAAATGACTGATGCATTAAAACATGTTTCTTAATTTTATTGTCTCATTCAGTGTGCTACTAACCAGTACGAACATGAAGAGAAAAAGGAAAGTATTATGCAAAGGGAACACACACAACATAGAACATAGAAAGAACTATATTTGAATCTTAAAAACGCTCTAAAGGAAAAACAAATGGTCTTGCTTTTGCCATTTCTCACAGAACAGCCTTACATGGTTTTCATTTGCCTTGTTTCATCCTTCACTTGGACAGGAAGCCCGTAACTGTTTTCTTTCATGCTTTTTTTTCCTCTCCTGCCTCCACTCCAGCAAGCGCGCGCGCACACACACCCCCAACACACACCCGCCTCCCCGCCCCCGCCCCTCTTTTTCGTGTAGTCTCTGCAGTGAAAGCTACCATAGTTATCTCATGGAGTCGTCGCATGCAGACGCCTCCTGCAGACGTCTGCCAGTGGATGATAGGAAATGCTGATTGAGAAAGGGTTTATCTACTTTTCATCCAAAATATGTGAGCCATTAAGGAAATTATAAAAAGCAGCAACAATATACTCTGGTTTTATTCAGAACCTTTCCCTTAGCGATTATTAAAAGGATGATATTTTTAGCCAAAGAAAGCAAAATGCATCTGCAGCAGCTGGTTTCCAAGGAAACAGAATAATTTAAAACCATGTGGAACTCTGCTCTCTAATTTTCATCAATTCCCCTTCATTCCTGGAGGTAGCTTTACTCAGAATTTATAATTTCCAAAAAATATAACTGCCTTGATTTATTTTTTTCTAACACGTTTTGGGAGGTGACTGTCCAGTCTCATAGATCACCTTAAATTACAACCTAGGAATAGATTAATTTCTACCTTCATTTTGTTTTAAAAACCAAGATCAGAAGATTCCATCAATAATTAGAAACATGGCAACATCACAGTACCTTATAATGATGTTTGAAATCCAGAAATAGTTCAAAACAAACCAGGCAAGTGTATTTGCTTGGGTCAATATGACATAAGTGTGTGAACATACTATCAGCTTTATTTAGTACGTTTAGGAAATTTAAGATAGTTCTCCATTCATTTAGGTAATCTTTCCTAATATTCAGTAATTTTTCTCCCTCTCTTTTTTTTCAATTTTGCAAGAACTGTTACGTTTTTGTCTTTCACTCAAAAACAAAATCCATTCTCAAATGAAAACAAAAAGCAAAAACAAGATAAAGAAATTCTTAGATATTATATATATTCATTCCTATTAGTTTGTGATTCAAAGGAAGTATTTAAAAATATTTGAATGCATCATTTACACCAGTGAAAGACTTTTATTTTATTATAATCAACAAGTATTAATTGTCCATGTGCCCAAGTCAGTAGTAATATTTCTTAAAAGCTCAGTTTTAATGAGGTTCCCCCTCCCTTAATTGACCCATATTTATGAAATAAAATAACTATAAAATTAAATGACTTGTAGTAAAATTATTTTTCTTCTTTTTACTGTAAGTGTGTCATTTAGTCTACATATTTAGAACTCTAGCTTATTTTCCCTAAGGGAAAATAAAAGGCAATATTAAGAGATACAAGCAAATCTTAACTTCTGAGCTGTTAAAAAAAATTATTGCCCTAGTGATATCACCAACAATATAAATGCTGCAAAGGAACCCTTATCTAGATACATCTGATTGATAAATGAAACTGCCAATGAAATTTGCCTATTAAGATGCTATTTTTTTACAGAAATGCTTAATCCTTCAGAAACAGGTTTCTGAGCTTTTAAAATGAAAACAGCCCTATGCATGTTGATAAACAGAGTTGTTTATCACATAAGCTTACAATTTACTAAATAAAATGACACAACCACTCAAAATCATGAGATTTATCAAGAGGAGTACGTTAAATAAAAGAGCTTAAAAGCACACAAATCATTCATTCTAAAGTAGTGCTTAAAGAGTCTACAACCAGCAAAAATTATTTTCCTAGACCACTTACTGTATTGTTAATATTGAAAGACACCACATGAAATTTTATGTCGTATATTCAGAGAAAACTCCATTTTCCCAGAACCTGTGGAATTTACCGGGCTGTCCTCCTCCTTCCTTTCATTCCCAATCACATAAACTTGAATAAAGCAAAAAAGACACACGGTGACTCATTTTCTCTATTAATTTCGCTTCAATAACACTTTCCTGGAAAGTTATCCAGGGTTAAGACATGCCTCTGGGGTTTTTATCAGCTAGTGGTGTTGCAGAGAGAAGAAACAGCTCAGCCAAAGCTCCCTTAAACAATGAATGGGACACACTTTCGGGAAACGTCTGCAGAATAATGTTCATATCATAAAATTGTCTCAATAGGCACTGAGAAGCATTCTAGTTTGAAGAAAAGGATTTTTTTTTTTCCTTTTTTGCTCTTACCTGTAAATATGGTTTCTGTACTTCAGCTCCGTCAGAACAGACTGAAGAGTTCACGCCTCCCTCGTCGATCCATCAGGCAGCAGCCGACCAATAACAAAGCCAGATCCTGGCTTCTCAGGCTCCTGCTCCTGCTCTGCTTCCATCCCAGGTTTCCTCCCACCCCCACTCTCTTAGAGGGCAAATCTTTGCAGCTGGGAGAGAGGAAGGGAGTGGAGAAAAGGAATATGAAGAGGAAAAGAATAAAGAGATGAAAGATATTTCAAAGAATAGCTGCAAACTATTAAAAATATATATATATATATATATATATATATATATATATATATATATATATATCTGCGGATGAAGTCAGCCGAAGTAAAATGTCTTGCTTTGGATTTAGGAAAATAGGGTTAATCAGTGTCTCAACCACCTGAAATCAAAGCAAAAGACTCAGGATAAAACCTAGGTAAATTGCCTATCTTTTCAGCTCCCACTGATTTTTCTCTGGGGGAAAAAAATGATCTCTTCGTTGTACATTTTGATATGTAGATAGAGGAGGTTGAGACTGAATATCGAGATAACATTATGCATATGTAGTTTGCAAAGAGATAAAATTAAAATGAATCAAGACCCTTTAGGCTGATATAAATCCAAATGTATTTGCATTTCAACCTCTGGCACTGTTTCCATTTAAAACCAGTTTCAGAGTCTAATCAGTATGAAAAACATATTTCATCCTGAGAATTAAAATATTTAAATATTGCAAAGTTATGTGGTTTGCATTACTTTAGATTCCTTAAAAGCTGACATCAATTTGCCTTTGTGAATAATGGAGCTTGTTAAAGATTAAAAAGGGATCAGCCACTTAGTTGCCCGTCTCAAAGTGACTAATTGAACTCCAATTTTATTCTCATAACCTTCGGCAAAATCATTTCACTTTTGAACTAAGAGCATGATGTGCATAAAAGGACAACCGAGGAAAGCATCGAGTTAGAATTCTTTCAGGCAACAAAGCAAATTCACCCACAGCCTTAAAGAGGTCAGGTTGGGACTAACAAAGAATTGAAACTCTACACAGATTTTATACAAGAGAATATAAACCAGGGTTCCTTAAGATAAAAAGTGTTATTAATTGAGCTTCTGCTAGTGAAGGTGGCCTGAAAAAGTTTACTTGGGGAGGTATACATTAAACAATAGATGTTTTCTCCACCTTGTGGTATGTATTGTCTACCTGAGATATTATAGGTTTTGGTATTCGATTTCTTAAATCAGTAATGTATCCTCACGGAAATAAGACCAGAGGGAAGAAAAAGGAAAAGAAGTGGAAAGAAAGTATTCTTTATCTCTGAGAGTAACTGGCATGGAAACAAATCATTGGTAATCCAGAAATAACGGGTTGGGGGTACCGAAAGGGTTTGGGGTATCAGTCTTTTTAGCGGGGAGTGGCTGGTAACTTGACCCGAAACTGACTTTAGATAGAAGTGCACTGATTTCGCTTTGTGTGTGCAGTTATTTCGAGTAGATTTGGGGGGCTCTACTAGAAATAAAGAGAAGGTTACACTATACTTTATTCCCACCTAACGCTACTCTACTGTGGAAAATGCGTTCAAAGCCTCTGTGTTCCTATTGCTAGGAATTGCTGGAGGAATCCCTAAGGCAGCATTTTTTTAAAGTGAGGGCTGGGGGCTGTCTATATCAGAATCATTGCTGAGAGCCTAATTCAAAAGGCGGAGCTGTGGGCCTCATTCCAGATTTAAGGAATCAGCATTTGAGGAATTTGTGACTCAGCACTTTTAGCAAACTCTCCCCGGGTGATTTTTATGCCAACTGTGCTGTAGGTAGCAATCCCCAGGAGTCAGGTATTCCTTGGACACAAACTCTAACCAGGTTTCATCATTATTTCAGAGGAAGAAAAAGAGGTTGGGTGGGGGAGGGAGGTTAATAAGTTTAGCTCTGACATTTTGAATTTTTTGAATATCCAGATTGAAATATTAAGTAGCCAGCTGATATGATGGATAGGTCTGGAGTGTAGGTGTGATTTGGAAATCATCTAGGGCATGGGTAAAGAAAGCACTGAGAGTGGATGAGTGCCCTTACGTCAATGCTTCTCAAAATTGTGGCCCCAAACTCCTTTAACAGAATTAAAAATGCAGACTAATGGGCTCCACCCCAAACCTACTGAATCAAAATCTCTGGAGTGAAGTTTAGGAAGCACCATTTCTAATAAATTTCCCAGCTAACATTCTTTGTGCACTGAAGTTTGAGAACCATCACCCTAGAAAGAGAAGTAGATGGAGAATGAAAGTCTGGGGTATACTTACATTTAGGAACAGAGTAAGTGGAATGAAGAAAAGATTATGAGAAAAACAGCCAGGAGGAGAACCAAGAGAGTGGTCTAGCAAAATCCAAAGGAGTAGAGAATTTTTGGAAAGATGCCCTATCAAAGGGTAGGGTCTTTCTAGTGCCTTGCTATACAAAGTGCAGCACCTGGGTGGCTCAGTCGATTGAGTGTCCAACTCTTGCTTTTAGTTCAGGTCATAAACACAGTGTCATGGGATCAAGCCCTGTGTCGGGCTTCACACTGAGTGTGGAGTCTGCCTAAAATTGTCTCTCTCTCTCTCTCTCCCTCTCTCTCTCTGTCTCTCTGCTCCTCTCCCCAGTTCGCATGCTCTCTCTCTTTCTCTCAAGAAAAAAGAAACAAAAACAAAAAAACAAAGAACAAAGAACAACAACAAAAAACAAACAAAGACAAAAAAACAAAACAAACAAACAAAAGTGCAGTTTACTGAAGTCACTTCAGGCATCCCCTGGAGTCCATTTTCATGAAGAATCACAGGCCCCATCCAGGTAAATTGAATCAGAATCTTCATTTTAATACAATCTCCAGAGGAGTGGTACGCACATTTAAGTTTTATTCTTTATTCATTTATTTTTTTGTCATTGAAATATATTTGACATATATGGTGTAAATTTAAGGTGTACAACATGTTAATTTGATACATTGTGTGTAATATGATTGTCATTGTAGTGATCATTGGCACCTCTATCATGATACATGGTTATCCTTTCTTTTTAGTAGTTGGAATAATGAAGTTCTAGTCTCTTAGCAAGTTTGATGATTATAATACATAGCGTTGTCTCTGTTGCACTATACATTATGTCTCTAGGGCTTATTTACCATTTGTTGTACATTTGTACCCTTAAACAACATCTGTCCTCCCCCGCCACCCTCCCCCCCGCCACTCCCTGGTAACCACAATTTTCTCAGATTTTACAAGTTTGGCTTTTTTTTTTTTTGATTCCACATATAAGTAACACCACACAGTACTTGTCCTTCTCTGACTTGAGTTTTTAGCAGCACTGTTGTCTCCCATTGAATTTGACTTTTAGTTCTTGGTGGCATTGCAAGTAAGCAGTTTCAGTGGAGCGGTTGGGGCCGGAGGCAGATTGAAGTGGTTTTTAAGAATGAATGGGAGATAAAAAAAAATGAAGACCAGTATAGTGCTTACACACCCAGAACAAGGATCTTCTAGCCCACTGATCACCAGGCTGTCTCAATTCAAAGAAGCTGGATATGAACAGTGGCATAAAGTGCCCTAGCCTGCTGATGCACGTCTCTGCCTTGACCACTCCTCTGACAGAAGTGATAAGAGTAGCAGAGGCTGACGGTGAGAGAGGAGACACTTTCTTAAGGAATAGTGACAGTTGGACTCTTGATCACCACAGGAGCTCAGCTACACATGGCCAAGAGCAAAGGTAACAGACCTTCCAAGACTAGTCTGTGTGACTTTCAAAATCCTTCATGACAAGGCGATATTACAAAATCTCTAAAGGTTAAATACCATTATTAAATAATTTAAGAATTCTTAAAAACCTGGAAAATAAAGATAACCCAAAGGAATAAAAGAATTGCCAGTCTTTAAGGTAGTCTCAGAATTAGAGTGGGTTGTAACAGGAAGGGACTTCAATATTTTATATATTAACAGGGTGAAGCTTCCTCCAGTTGAGCTGTAGAGCTAAGGCTTCAGGATAATACAAATGACCACTGAGGAAATAGATGAGGCTTGGCACTCCAAATGATTAAATAAAAATTATTCATGCTTAACTGGCTAAAGAGATTATCTTAATAGAACGTATATTTTTGAAAGTCAAGGACTTGCCAAGTGAATGGAATTGGGACCACCGTGAGGAGCCAAAGCCCAGAGGCACCCAAAATGACACCACCCAGAAGCAAAGAGACCTCTGCAAGGAACCAAACTGTCAGAGTTAAAAGACTTCAAATAAATGAAGTGTAAGCTGAAGGATCAATGGAACTATTTCACGTCTCTGGTCTCATAAGCATGTGAAGTGTTAAAAAAAATATGTAGAAAATTATTTTTTTATTCCAACTTCACTGAGGAAGTCATAAAAGGATTTCTAAATTGTCTTTTGAAACTGAGATTGAGAAATATCAAATTAAAAGATGTTAAATCCTAAGACTCGGAAAAAAAAAAAAAGGAGTACTAAGACTCCTTAGTAAACAGACCAGCAGGACTTCTTGGCAAACACCCAAATGTTTGTAAGAACTCAAGGATAAAATTTGGTGCAACTGGCCAAAGTATTTTGCATATCACTGTAAGTTGCCTGGGTGCCAGGAGACTAGTAGACCATCAACATTTTCTACCCATGTGAGAAGACCATGATAACCATCAGACAGTAAGAGACACTCAATGATATTTAATAAAATCACTTAGGGTTCAATACAACTTAATAAGAATCTCTTCATTAGTTGCTTGTAGAAGATTAATGATGTAATTCTAAAAGTGTAAATTCACAAATATGTATTAAGCATTTTATGTGAAAAATACTGTTCTTGATATTAAGCACTACTGTAAACAAAACCAAGACTCTGATTTTATGAAATTTCCATTCTAATGGAGGCAAATTATATCTCATATATACACATATGATCTATACTATAGAACTGGAGTGCTGAATCAAGCAATGTGTAGACACTCAAAATAAACAGCAGATGTACTTCCTACCCTTGAGATGCATCCCAGCTGAATGCATAACAGAGGATTATGGACTACAGCGATAACTAGAATAACTAGAGCAAACGTGAGAATGTATGATTGTGAGAAAAAAAATGTGTCTTAAGATCTCTTGGTTAAAAAGTTTAAAGAGTATAAATCTTTGGAGGGGTGCCTGGGTGGCTCAGTTGGCTAAGCATCCAGCTTCGACTCTGGTCACGATCTCGGGTCCATGAGTTCAAGCCCCACATCGGGCTCTGTGCTGACAGCTTGGAGCTTGGAGCCTGGAGTCTGCTTTGGATTCTGTCTCTCTCTCTCTCTCTCTCTCTCTCTCTGCTCCTCCCTCACTCAAGCTCTGTCTCTCTCAAAAAATAAACATTAAAAATTTTAAAAAAGAGTATAAATTTTTATGTGGGTAAGGGCAATTGTTAAAATTTGCTTTCAAAACTATCAAAAGTATGACATTTAAGTTAGAAAAGGATCATGGAAAACTGTGTATCAAGAATTTTCTTAGTGAGGAGATGCTGTGGATAACAATAAAATTGATAACATAGTTTCCACAGGGCTTCATACTGAAAACAGCTGCAAATAGGGTTGTTAATCTTGCAGTAATTAAGCAATATTAATACAATTCTTGAGGAACAGTAAAATATCCAAGTGTTCTGATTATATTTATATTTCCTGGAGAGTGCCATAATAAATAAATGAGAATAAGCTGTAGAGAACTTTACAGGTCAGCATGAATGAACAATAAAGTAGTAGGTGGTTTTAATTAGGGGTAGATTAAAGTTATAACTTAAGGACAAGTAATTTAAACTTCAAAATATGATGGTGTTTGAACATCATTTATAACTCAGGAAAAGATGATCACTTTGGTGCCTAAAGACTTATTTCTTGTTGTCTACACTTGAAATACCATAGTAATTACTGGTTATCACATTTCAAGAAAGACATAGAATTAGAAAATATCTGGACAAAGGCAAGTCAAGTGACCACTGGAATTATGGGTTTTCAAATGATTTTGGCCATGAAACATGGATGATTTGAAACTAGTACAAAAATAGAAAAAAAAAAGACATAATCCAAGTCTTTAAAATATTGATGATTGTGGATAATGTCAACAGAGATTTCTTTACCAGATTATAGGCCATTTGATCACCTGGAAGAGAGATCATTTCATGATCAATATAAACAAGTAATTATTTCCACTTCCTCTCCTCCCAAATACTCCACATCTGAATTACCCAACATCGATGGGAAATGCAGTGATTTAGACTGGACTGCTTTTAAAATAATTTAAGGTTTTTCTTTTTTTTTTTTTAAGATTTTTTTAACGTTTATTTATTTTTGAGACAGAGAGCGACAGAGCATGAATGGGGGAGGGTCAGAGAGAGAGGGAGACACAGAATCTGAAACAGGCTCCAGGCTGTCAGCACAGAGCCTGAGGCGGGGCTCGAACTCACGGACTGCGAGATCATGACCTGAGCCGAAGTTGGACGCCCAACCAACTGAGCCACCCAGGCGCCCCTTAAGGTTTTTCTTTAAGAATTCTAAAACATGGATGAATTGTATTTAATATTTAAATATACAGCACATAGCCCAGGAAGTGGCAAATAATAAGTGTTCAAAAGAGTGGAAAGATAACAGATGAACATAGGGGAAGAGAAGGAAACATAAGATAAAACCAAAGAGGGAGGCATACCATCAAATACAGAGAACAAACTGAGGGTTGTTGGGGGTGGGGCTGGGCTAAATGGGTGATGGACATTAAGGAGGGCATTTGTCAGGATGAGTACTGGGTGTTATATGTAAGTGATGAGTCACTGAGTTCTACTCCTGAAGCCAAGACTACGCTGTATGTTAACTAACTTGAGAATAAAATAAAAATACAAATAAAAACTATTTGTTTAAAAAAATTCACAGCAAGAATGAGAGTGGAATTTGGAGAACATGTAGAGAAAAAGAAAGGAAACACAAAGAAAAGAAAGAGCGCAAGAACACGTACAGGCACAAATCAGAACCGTATGGATAAGCTGATCTTGTCTTAACTTTGGCTACCCTTTAGAATTATATAAAAAAAGAATTTCAAACTCTATGAGCAATGCCAACTTCTGGAACAAGGAGGTGAGATATAGATCCTAGAAATAAACAAGAAGTAACAGCCTTGTGAACCAGACTGAAACTGATACTCTCCTTGGGTATTCATCTAGCTAATGATTCTCTGTCCAGAATATTCAGAGATGAATAAAAGTAGAGGAAAGCAAAATAGTGCCAAACTCCTTAATAGGAAACAATTTGGCAGGTGATAGAGAGAGAGAGCCCAACTAACACGGAAACATGCAAAGCATCTCTAAGATGCCTGCTGATTTCTGGTTAGGTATCAGAGCCAAGAAGTTGAAAGGAAGCTTGCATTTACGGCTGGTGAAGAGTACAGAGAAAGCCTTTACTAAAGTGTGAGTTGGCTTTCCCCCAAACATTACATTACCCTTGAATGGAAAATTGATCGGATGACATATGGTGATAACATCTGCCACCCATGGATAAAGCCGTAGTGCCATGTGGGTGGTAATGGAAGCTGTAATAGTGAGGGTGGAGAATTTAATGACAGTATGTAACACTGAGGAAAGTAACAGCAATCTGAAAGAAAGGAACAATTTGTGTAAATCTTTACGATGGGTACTTCAGGACTATACATCCTGTTCTGTAGTCATCTCAGAGGGAATGATAGAAATGAAAGGTGCTTTGTCATTTTATTACCTCCAAGTTGATCTCAGCCACAACCCCTAGGGAAGCATTTCTCCTTTAGCGTCATGCATAGGCACTCTTTCCTTATCAGTGAATAGATATTTATTACGAATCTGAGATGATCATAGCAGGAAATTGTAGCAAGTCAGGGCTATTTATATTAAAGATAAAAATGAGGGCAAACACATTACTTCCTAGAATTTCTAAAACATATTATTTACATATGAGTTTCCAGTAAGTAAATGAAAACTAGCAAAATAATAATGTTTTATAAGTGAAATATTTAAGTCCATTTGTTTTGTCCTACTCATACAGGGAGAAAATAAATGGTATCCTCAGCTGCATACTGCAGACAGAAGAGTTTTATTTGTAAAACAGCAAAAAGATCACGGAAAATCTTGCCATGGTCATACAATAACATGAAGTTTGGCCAAAATTTCCTGTGGAATTCAAAATTTTGAAATGTCAGCAGGCATACTGATAGACACTGGCAGTAAAAATTTTTCAGGTGAATCTTCTTTTTCTCAAAATGTCCTTCAAAACCGAGAATCCTAACACAATTTTTAAAAGTGTTCATGATTGGTTCAAAGGTAGTTCTCAATTTCTGTAAGTTTCAAAGAATAACTTTTGATTCTCCTCTCTCTTAAAGTAAAGGAAAGCAGCGGCTGATCTACTCTGACACCCAGTAGACCCTAAACTTACTTCTTAAAGCAATCCAGGGAGGGTAATTGGCTAGGGCCAATTTTTTCATCCAGTTAAAAAAAATTTTTTTAAGTTTTTTATTTATTGAGAGACGGAGAGACAGAGAGACAGAGAGAGGGGGAGGAAGAGAGAATCCCAAGCAGGCTCTTCACTGTTAGTACCAAGCCTGACATGGGGCTTGAACTCACAAACCATGAGATCACAATCTGAGCCGAAATCAAGAGTTGAACACTTAACCAACTAGCCACTCAGGAGCCCCTCATCCAGTTTAAATTTTTTGATCCAGTTTAAATCAGTCCAGTCGAAATCACTGCATTCCCTTACCACTCACACACACACAGTTCTGAAGTCTTTGCACCGTTCTGGTTTTTCTTCCTAGCTCCGTTCGCAAGAACAAAAATGACATCAAGATTTTAAGTTCTAATCTCCCCAAAGCAGATGCTGTGAAGTGATTATTATTATTATTATTGTTATTATTATTATTATTTTATAAATATCAGTTTGCAGTCGTGAACTTCTTTGAAGCAAAGGATTAAGAATAAACTTGTAAGCTTACAAAAGGATAAAAATGAATAGGGTAATGTTCTGTGATATTTTTCTCATCTAAGTGTTTGATATGAAGCAATTGATTGGTGACAGGCATACACAATAAAATGTCTCAGCGACCTACCTGTGTGGGTTTCAGGAAAACTTCTTCTGAAGTAAAACATATATACTTTCTTTGAGAGGAATAAGAAGTTAATATGTTTGAAGGCCTATTACATAAAAGAACTGTAGTAGAGAAATAGTGGGAAAATCAGAAAAAGATTAACTGCTTTCTAGTTGTGAAGATAAAAACACACCTTAAAATTATGGCAAGTCTACATGCCAAGTACTATTTTATAACTTAATGACCACAGACACAAAAGTGTGTATTTTTTATAACCTACATGATAAACATTTGGGACCTAAACTAGAAAACAAATCCCTGTTTCTCATCTCAGATTTTCAGAATCAAACTCTTGGCATCTTTGGCCCAAGAAATCTGTATTCTTATAAGGTAATGTACATTATATTTTTAAGCATCTTATTAAAGATAATTTCAAATAGATACAAAATTAAGAATAGTTTCTGAAATAACTCCAATTTATCCATCACCCAGATACAACAATAAACTCATAACTAGTACTGTGTCATTCATTTACCTATCCACTTCTTCAGGAAACCCCTAGGTTAGCAAACTATAGGCAGTGGGTCTGTTGAGGGTTTAGGCTGGGCTGTATTTATGGACAAGGATTGCAAAGACGGGAATGTCCACCTGAAATCTAAGCAGTAAGTTCATTGGCTTGAGAATCGGGATTCTTGGTGGATGTTCACTGGACAAAGATGTCTTGATCTTTTGTGAATCAGGCACTTGTGGGAAACCGGTCTCCATTCTTAAATTCCTTTCTTCTAAGGGCACATGCATGAGATTCTCCATTTCACATCCTCTGGTTCCATTTTAGATTTAAATCTTTTCCCAATACTGTAGTAAGGAGGAGGAAAAAAAAATTTTCATCTACCCTCTGCATTCTTGGCTGAGACCCCTGTAACAACTGACAGATTAACATAAGAAAAACAAGCAGAGGTTTATTAATATGTATCCCTCATTTACAATAAGAGGTTCTCAGGTTAAAATGAGTACTACCCAAGGTGGTCTAAATACTGTCTTCAGCTAAAGATGAAAGAAAGGTCTCCAGGGATGCCTGGGTGGCTCAGTCAGTTAAGTGTCCAACTCTTGATTTTGGCTCAGGTCATAATCTCACGGTTTGTGAAACTGAGCCCCCCACCCGCACCCCTGCATCGGGCTCTGTGCTGACAGTGCAGAGCCTGCTTGGGATTCTCTCTCACCCTCTCTCTCTCTGCTCCTCCCCACTGTCAAAATAAATGAATAAACTTTTTTTTTTAAAGAAGTTTCACAATCTAGAACCTGGGTTAAGTAGATATCACACTGAACCAGTCTCTTAGTCCTAAGAATAGATCAGTTAAACAGTTGTGTCTCATTTAGGAAATGGTGATGTAGGTGGGCTCCCAAAGTTAGGTTTATATAGTGGGAGCAATCAATTATCTAATAGGAGGCATTTACCTGGAAGCAAAAGGAAAAAGAAAAACAAAAGTTAGCACTTTGAGTAGACTGTAAACCCAATTTGAGTCTGGAGGGCAGTCAGTTGAGATTTCTCCATGACAGGCTTGAAGCATCTTGTGCAGTTTGAATGTCTCTGGTGATGTCATCAGGTATTCTGGTGAACTTTCTGAGTGGCCCACACAGCAACAGGCAGGAGGCTTGTCCATACATGATCTGTTCTGGTGATTTCTCTTAAGTTTATGATGAGCCGTCCAACTTCAGCTTGCAGGGGTTTGGGAAAAGGATGACTTTTGTTCTTAGTTATTCTAGGTCAGAAGGGTAGGAGACAATCGGAAATGTTAGTTTAGAGAGTTGTAGCCAGATGTTTGAGGAAACTAAAAGAGTTCAGGATCCAGTCCAGCTTACAGATGTGATAACAAAACCTTTTCAAAGACAAAACACAGGACTAGAATCTGATATCCTCAGTGCGATTGTTTTCCGTTGAAACATAATTTTTCTATCTACAGTCACCCCTATTTCTATCAATGATAATCACAGTAAGACTAATTTGTTTGCAAAATAAATCCAATCTCATTAAACTTGGCCTGATTACTTACACAAGTGCAGCAAGAATGGTGATGACCATATATGTGCTTCTTAAGTCTGCTTTGCTGCAACTATTCATAAGAAATCTCAGACTGGATTTTTTTTTAACTTATTTTTTTTTTTATTTTTTGAGACAGGGAGAGACAGAGCATGAACAGGGGAGGGTCAGAGAGAGGGAGACACAGAATCTGAAAAAAGCTCCAGGCTCTGAGCTGTGAGCACAGAGCCCGACGCGGGGCTCAAACTCACGGACCGCGAGATCATGACCTGAGCCGAAGTCGGCCGCTTAACCAACTGAGCCACCCAGGTGCCCCTCAGACTAGATTTTTAAGAATCTTACAGCTAGGGAGCCAAGCCAGAGACTTGCCATGAGATTCCACCTATAATACCTATAGATTTGGGTGAATTCCTCTCTTCTTAAGGTCCCTAAATATCCTGAGGTTCCTGAGCCTGCCAGGAAGTGACCTTCCTTACTCACATCACAGGGTGCCAGAAAACCCTGAGAGCAAGAGACCAGGAGGGTTGTTTTGTTTTTTTTTTTGGAGGGTTTGTTTTTTTTGTTTGTTTATTTGTTTTTTGTTGTTGTTGTTTTGTTTTGTTTTTTTTTTGAAAGGGGCTTTATTGTCTGGACCTAGGCTCCTTAAAACTGGTCAGATCTGATTCTACGCACATCACTCTCAAATAGGATTCTGGTGAAAACTTGGTAACATAACTAACTTTTCCAAATGTGTCTTGTTGCAAGGAAAACAGATCCTTGTTGAACTTTTGCAAATAATGATACTGTCATGAAAACGAGGCCACTCAATTAGTTTCTAGTTTTGCTGACTGTATCTTCACAGGGCTATTTAACATGTTCCTCTGGTATTTGGATCTAGAGTTTTGATCACTTGAGGCTTTTACTTCTTAGGTTATGTGTGTACCTTCTATCAGTAAAAGCATGATTTGGGTTTGTCTTTTTTGTTTGTTTTGTTTTTGATATTAGGTATTCATAATTATAACAGATCTGTTGGGTTTTTTTGGAAGCTGAAAATTAGTGACAATCTAATCCTATCATTCCCTTCACATTTAATAAATGGGATTGAGAAACTTCAATTTTTATTCTGACTTAAGAGTTCATATGCACAAGGCAGAATAACTCCATTTTTCCTCTTTATCATTTTTCAAAATAATGACATAGAATAGATTAAAGATTATATATGTGCAGTTTTGCCAGAATTTAACAAATTCCCTTTTTAAGGAGTTTCTGCCATTCTGTGTAACCATCAGAATCATGCAGTGTTAGTGTTTATTTTGCCGCAGACTCACTGAGGGAGTATTTTGTAAAGCTTTTGAAGTTTTGTCAATCAGATTGGCAATAAATGAGGTGTAGGATTTTTGAATACAGAATTTATGACACATGATTAGATCTAGTGTAACTTGGTATTTCCCAGAAAGAGGTGAGACGTTAGAAGACGTTAATAGTAAGAAACGACAAGAGATAGGCTTAGCAAACTCTAAAAAGCAAAATCCCCTAGGCGCTTCTAAAACTCTTCCTATTAAATCAACTGTTTTCTTTTTTCTTTTTTCCTTAAAAGGAGTATTGTTCTCCTTAGAAAGAAGAAATGGAGGGGAGTGGATCTTGGGTTTGGGGATGAAGAACATTTTTTCTAGGCTATCGAAATAAAGAAGCAGAAGTAAAGGAATTCAAGGTAGTTTCTGAACAGCTGTGGGTGTGTGGGGCTTCTTTGGACTCAGCCACATGACTGGTGTTGCAACTGGCAACTGGGTATAAATAGATGAAGTTTCAGGTCATTATCCATCTCTGAGACCTTCATCTGATAGGGATCTCAGACTAACCTCTTGAACCTCTTTGTTTTGACCTGCTCATCTGGCTCAAATAGCGGCAAAAGAAAACTTTATGCTGCCTCTAACTTTTAGGACTTTCTTTAAGGTTACCCAAATGGTCATGCTGAGCATGGGCATTTTAGAAGATCCTTAGTTCTTATGTTTATTTTTGAGAGAGAGAGAGAGAGAGAGAGAGATTGTGCAGAGCAAGAGAGAGGCAGAGAGCGAGGGAGACAGAGAATCTGAAGCAGCCTCCATGCCGTCAGCACAAAGCCTGATGTGGGGCTTGAGCCACGAACTGTAAGATCATGACCTGAGCCAAAGTCAGATGCTCAGCCGACTGAGCCACCCAGGTGCCCCCAGGAGATCCTGAGTTCTAGATCCCTTCCTTTTACCATTCCCTTCACCTCCACTAGGAGGGACTGGATACAATAAATCTGCCTAGAGTTGTATAAGAGACAACACTCCTCATTTTTCTTTCTTCATGTTTCTATCTGCATCTTCTTCCAACCAAAACAGGATCTTGGATTGGAAATTCTGAGAGTTCCTCTGGAAAACCTGATTACAAAATCTTTTTTTCTTCAGCCTGCCAAGGCACACATTTCGTGAGCTTTCTAGATAATTGGGCCTGAGAAATAACTTTTTGGCAAAGAGTAAATTGGTCTCGGGCCAATACTGGGTCTCTAGGAAAGATTGCTTAAAAAGGAAATTCCAAGAAAGTTATGATGTGGGAGTGGTCAGTGACCAAATAGGCATGTTTCCCTTTTATACGCCATTACCAGCATAGAAAAATATGTATTTTTCCACAGATGAAAACACTATTGTGTCATGGTTTACTCCTGTTTTAAGGCTTGAGGCTCAGATAATGGAGGGAGGAAGAAAGCCCCATTCTATTTACGTGAGATGTTGCCCAGTGCACTCCATCCTGTACTTTCAACTCTGATGTGTGAAGCAAACATTCATAGCCAGACAACTCCCCAGTTACCACACAGGTGCAGCTGCTGAACACAGCACTATTGCAACTAGTTTTGACAGCAGCCATTTGTGCTTGAAAAAATGTCTAATTTTTTGCTTCCCTCAGATGGTTTCACACTCCTGTAGCAAGCGGGGGCTTTTCTTATAACATGCATTTTGGGTCAGGCTACACCCATTTTTGGGAACCCACCAACACAAATGTTAATGATATGCAGATCTGGCCTTTCTTAAGATGGCATTGCATCAGCCAAATTCCATTTCCTGGGGAGGTTGCTAAGACAATTCATAAATCTTGCCAAATTTCATTAATGTGCTGAGTAGACCCGATGTTATCATATGGGTGTTTATCAGGAGCCAAATCTCTGTACATACATATTGATCATCTCCTTTTTGTGTTTTTCCTGACTACTGATTTCCATAAAAAATAGGAAGTTTAAGGAGTCTCAACATTGTGCGTTCCCTTTGAACAATATCTATCACAATATTTTTATGTGGTTTCTCACATGAAAGTCAAATAACTTACCATTCTCAAGAGACAATCTTATGGTTTAACGCAGACTCTAACTCCGCTGTTGGTCATAGGTCTTCTGTTACTATAGGTCATAAAAAAGTACCTCAGTGAAAAGTAGATTTGTTTTCAAAAGTTGGCAAACGAGACACTTCTATCTTTATGTCTCACAAGCTGTATACCTGTCTTGCCTTATCACCTGCCGTGGCTTCGTTCACTTTCTGGAATTCTAAGTTCATCATAATTTTCTAATTATGTAATACTCTCTCATTTGCATATATTCATAAATTTCATTTCCTCTGCTCTCTTCCAGACCAGACACTCTGTTCTCTTCAGACCAGACACTGCCTGGTCTGAAGCCCTTCCTATTTCTTTCTGGAAGTCTTTGAGGGTGGAGAGGTGGTAGTGTCTCTTTGCCCTCTACCCTTCTCTGCTACAGACATGGGGTTATTATGTGGTAACTGTTTGCTTCATGCTTGACTCATACAATGTAGGTATATATGGTTCTCAAATATTTTTTGAATTGGCCCACTGAAAGTAAAGACTTTTGGGGCATCTGGATGACTCAGTCGGTTAAGCATCTGACCAGCTCAGGTCATGATCTTATGGTTCTTGAGTTCAAGCCCTACATGGGCTCTCTGCTTCGAATCCTCTGTCCCCTCCCTCTCTGATCCCCACAGCCACTCTCCCTCTCTCTCTCTCTCTCAAAAATAAATAAAATAGAAACATTAAAAAAATAAAGAAAATGAGGACTTTTGGTAAAATATATTCTACTTATGCAGGAAAAATAATACCTAATGATAACAATACAGCTCCTCCTCATTAGAAAGCTTTGAGGGTGGAATTTTGCATATATTATCTATAGAAATATGGACAGGCATCATCATATTTGTTATGGACTGAAAGTTTCTGTGCCGCACCCCCCCCCCCACCAATTGAGTGTTAAAATTCTAATTTCCAATGTAGTGATATTAGGAAATGGGACCTTTGGAAGGTGACTCGGTCATAAGGGTAGAGATCTCATGAATGGGATTAATTTCTTTATAAAAGAAACCCCAGGATCTCTCTTGTGCCTTGTACCATGTAAGGACACGGCGAGAAGGTGGCTTTCTATGAACCAAGAAATAAGATCTTACCAGATGCCAAATCTTGCACCTTTATCTTACATTTCTCAGTCTCCTGTGTCAGAAAAATTTCTTTTGTTAAAAGAAACAAAGAAATTTCATTTGTTTATAAGCCATCCAGTCTATAGTATTGTTATAAGCTGCCCATATGGATTAAGACATTTATACTGTAACATATACTAATCTTGAGGGAATATTTCAAAAATTATAAACCAAAATATTATTGAGTCAAACACATACCAGGTAGATGAGATTAGCCAAAAATTCTATGACCAACTAAGTAGGTAATGAAAATAAGCTAAAAGTAATTAAAATTTTAAAGTAATAAATAACTTCAAGTAAAGACCTCAGAAAACTCAAGACATACTTATAGCAAAATGTTCTTGAAAAAAATTGAAGAAATTTCAATTACGTCTTTGTGTTTATGTTTGTAGAATAGGTTTGCAAAATTCCCAAGGGTTTTGAGGTAAATAGAACTTTTAGAACCTTAAAATCACTGAATGGATTCACGAAGCTCTTAGGAAAAAGACAATCATTCCCGACATTGCCTGTATTGTCCAGCACAGTCCGGCCTCGAATGTTTCACTCTGTTCATGCCATTCTCTCCCTTGTCAGAGCTGTCCCAGCCTCTTTGGATTTCCCTTAATTCTACCCTACTTCTCTGCTTCCTGGCCTAGCTCTCCATCTATGGATGCTTTCTCTCACCTCCGGTCCCTTTCCTATTACATTCATCAACTTAATGCTTGCTTACACTTCAGAAAGCAGCTCAAATCTAAATTTGTCTTGCGCTGTCAGATTCATGTTCCCCGTTTGTAGTTTTGTTCTAATGTCCTGTATTTGCACTTCCGAGTACATGTTACTATTTGTGTTTATATATTTGTGTGATAATTTCGTTAGTATCTGTTTCCTTAACCAGACTATAAGTTGCATGAGGTCAAGCAAGTATTTTATTTGCCCACCATTCAATCCCCAACATCTAGTACAATGCAGTAAAAACATGGATCCAGAGCCAGAGCTTTGACTCCAGTCCTGGTTAGATCATGTAAACCTCTCTAAGCCTTGGTTTCTTCTTTTGTATAATTAAATCAGTAATAATACCTTCTTTGTAGGGTTGTTTTCGTGCTTAGACAATATTTATAACATATATATGCTTATTACAATGCATGTAACAATTATAAATAAATACTAGATATTTTAAAAATAAATATTTGATGAAAGAATAATAAAACATTAATATAGATTTTTCTGTACATATTAGTAATGTACTGATTTTAGTTTATAAATATTGAATTTTAGGAACCCTTAGTAATTCAGTTTTGAGTTTGTAATTTAACCCTTAGGTGTGTATAAAAGGGAAAGTCCGGGGCGCCTGGGTGGCTCAGTCGGTTAAGCGTCCGACTTCAGCTCAGGTCACGATCTTGTGGTCCGTGAGTTCGAGCCCCACGTCGGGCTTTGGGCTGATGGCTCAGAGCCTGGAGCCTGTTTCAGATTCTGTGTCTCCCTCTCTCTCTGCCCCTCCCCCATTCATGCTCTGTCTCAAAAATAAATAAACATTTAAAAAAATAAATAAATAAAATAAAAGGGAAAGTCCATGGAAGTTTCTATCATCTAACCCTTAGGTGTGTATAAAAGGGAAAGTCCATGGAAGTTTCTATCATCTTTCCATCAAATGGAAGAAACAGTTTAGCACATCACGTACCCCTGAAAGCTCCCTGAGGGCGGCAGTTTTATTCATCATCGAATCTCCATTGTTTAGCGCTCTGTCAGAAGTGTAAAAAGATGTTGCAAAATATAACTGAATAAATAACGCTACTCCATGTCTATTTACAGTTGGTTTCAAGACCAAACATCTAGTTTTATTCTTATCAGTTGATCTCAATTTATAAGGCATGGATAACTTGTTCAATGGGGGTAAGTAGGTGACTCAATTATTCAACTGACTACTTTACTAAATGTGAAATAAGTCCTAAACTTTGAAATGATGGAACAGAGTCTAAATGCTTCCGTTCTTTTCTGACAAAATTCAAAGAAAGGCAGAAACTACTAACCCTCATGAATCAGATGCAATCAGCGTCAAATTGAATTTAAGGCATATGTTGAATACACCATAGTCTGAATAAAAACTTGCTCTTTCCAGAAGTGACAGTAAACACACCTAATAGGAAGAATTTAATAAAAGAAATGGACACTTAATAACACAAGTAGTAGCTGGTGCATATTAAGCCCTCCATAAATACCCACTGAGTGAAGGAACAGGATGTGTTTATTTCGACTTCTCTTTTCAGTGTTTAGGTCTTGATGTTACAGCAGTAGTGAACAGTAAAACAGCTGGAGCCCCACAATTTGCACAGTATCCAAGGCAAAAGCAGGCGTGTTTAGCACAGAAAGCATAGATGAAAGTCACCACCGACCAGCTTCTTCTGGAAACATTCAGACAAGCCCACCTTGGGGGAGAAAGAAAGAAAGAAAAGAAAGAAAGGAAGAAAGAAAGAAAATAGCATTAGAAGAGCAGGCCTTGAAAATAGAGATTAACAAATTCCCACCTAGCTGGGGGTTTTCTCTTATTATTTTTACACGGTAGAGAAATTTTGAGAAACAAAGAACTGGATTTTCTGTATATACAGTCAGGTACAGGTACACACACACACACACAAAGCACACACATTTGTCTCTATGCTAAGTCCAGATCAGTGGTGTTTTCTTTTTAGTAATATGCCTAAGGAAAAAAAAACATTCTTTTTTACTTTTAATTTTTTAATGTTTATTTCTTTTGAGAGAGAGAGAGAGAGAGAGAGAAAGAGACAGAACGTGACAGAGCATGGGCAGGGGAGGGGCAGAGAGAGAGAGAGAGAGAGAGAGAATCGGAAGCAGGCTCCAGGCTCCCAACTGTCAGCACAGAGCCCGATGCAGGGCTCCAATGCATGAACTGTGAGATCATGTCCTGAGCTGAAGTCATCAGAGGCTTAACCAACGAAGCCATCCAGGTGTCCCCCCAAAAAACTATTTCTGGTAGGGGTGCCTGGGTGGCTCAGTCGGTTAAGCGGCCGACTTCGGCTCAGGTCATGATCTCGCAGTCCGTGGGTTCAAGCCCCGCGTCGGGCTCTGTGCTGACAGCTCAGAGCCTGGAGCCTGTTTCAGATTCTGTGTCTCCCTCTCTCTGACCCTCCCCTGTTCATGTTCTGTCTCTCCCTGTCTCAAAAATAAATAAAACATTAAAAAAATTAAAAAAAACTATTTCTGGTAAAGGTAATGCAAAAGATCAATATAATATTCCTTGAACACAATATCCTCTTGGGGAAACTATTTTAAAAGGTGTGTACATACTAGTGAGAAAGGGTAGAATTTTTTCTTGCTGTACTTCAGTTTGTAGGTAGGTGCACAAAAAGCTATGAAGCTTGACCAGGCTAGACAATCAAAGTAACCTCTTTCCTATTGCTATTCAAGCTATTATGGAAAGGATGTGGCAGGCGGGCTGTCGAGAACATCACCTCATTATTTTCTCTCAAAACCCAGTGTACTTCATAAGCACATAGAAAATATGAACATAAACTGAAATGATATATTCATAACACAACAGGACTTATTTCATGATGGTCTTAATGACTTCATTGTTTGCCAGGTAGGAAAGGATTCAAAAGAGATGGGAAACAAGAAAGAAACATCAGAGGTAGACAAAAATTGTAAGGATGTCTAGTGCTTAGAGTAAACAGATCAAAAGCATATTGAGAAAAGTCACAAGTATATAACAACAGCAAACATGGTTTACTCATAATCGCGCAGTCCAATAAAATATGGTTTAGTACAGAGTTAAACATGTATTATTTGCTCATATACTCAACTGATGTGAGAAATCAAGAATTTTATTTCTGAAAAAAGGACAGATCCATTTAAATAATAAAAAACAAACTCTTGGTGCTTTTATGAACCAGGAGCTTTAAAAGTATGATCTTACTTAATTCCAGTGACACATCGTGGTAGGTATCATGACCTTTAATTTACAGGTAGGAAAATGAGATCAGAGAAGTTAAAGAAATTGTCTGAATTAACTCAGTAAGGAATCTGAACACAGGAACATCTGGTTCTCCAGAATATATCACTAACATCTTTCAAAAACCTTGAAATCTAGTCTCTTGCCAGTAAAGGACATACACACGATATTTTGGACATAGAACCTGTCCACTGATTTCTCCCCAAAGTCAGACAAGAAACCTGTGCCATATTAGTCTTCCTGAGAGTGAATACTCATATCAAACAAGCCATCATTTTTCTTCCTCAGAATGGAAAACTTGGTGTTAACCTTAAAAAAAAAATTGCCAGCTAGGGGTTCCTGAGTGGCTCAGTCGGTTAAGCCTCTGACTTCAGCTCAGGTCATGATCTAACGTTTGTGGGTTCGAGCCCCGCATCAGGCTCTATGCTGACAGCTCAGAGCCTGGAGCCTGCTTCAGATTCTCCCTCTCTCTCTCTGCCCCTTTCCTGCTGCACTCTGTCTCTTCTCTCAAAATAAATAAACGTTAAATTTTTTTTTTTTTAAATGCCAGTTATTTTACCAACAAAAATGAGTTTATTTGGGAACAGCAGAGAATTGCAATCCTGGACAACCAAACTATAACAAAAACCACAGACAAGTCCGCAGAACAAAAGAGAGGAACGCTCTTTTGTAGAAGAAAGGGGGAAGTTGCAAGGGCTGTTCTAAGCAAAAACTCCATTGGAGTAAACTGGGAGTTCAAAATATAGTGGCTTTTCATTGGCTGAGCTGTGACTGTCCCTCATTGGCTGGGCTGTTGCCAGGGGGGAGGGGAAGAGTGGGAGTGAGGGGGGTGGGGGAGCAAAGTAGTATCCAAGCCCAAGTTCCCTCTCTTCCTATTATATTTGCAATTGAGGAGGAATAGTAGGGCATGAGATCTTCCACTGCTGAACCTCCCCACTTCATTCTAGTGAGGTTTCCCTTTAATAATTTAAACAGTAGTAATACAGATTTTTATATTGAGTACTTGGATAAAGGTGGCTTACTCTCAGATTTTTTAAAGTCTGAACAATTTCTTCAAAGAAAAATTTTAAAATGGTTTAAGTAAGATTTGGTGATGTCATAAATATTAATATAAAACACGAGAAAGATACATTCAGGCTCACATCCTTTTTTTTCAACATAAGGGACATAGAGGGATCTCAAGCATATGGTATCAACGTTTAATTATTATAGAATTGATAAATAATAAAATGCTATTATGCGACTGAAGTGATGTATAGTCACAGTACAAATGTATTGATTGACATGGAAAGAATTCATAATAGGCACTTTATGAACCAACTTTTTAGTGTGTGTATAGAAAGAATTGTATATATTTGATATATATCAAAGTCTTTATCATTTTATTTCTGGAGGTAAGGTCATGTCATGCAGGCTTTTTTTTCTTTTCTTTTGCATATTTGCATTTTCAAATTTCTATGTAATAAATATGCACTATATAAAATTACATGGTAGGTTAACATAGTATATCCTTGTTCAAATGTCAAAACTTCACGGACATCAAAAACTCTTTGGTTAAAGCCAGAAGTTACTTTTATGACTTAGAATAATTTTCAACACAAAGACATTCCACCAATTTATGTTGGGGAGAAATAAGAGTTCTTTGCCAGGAAACAGAAGGCCCCTTTCCTGCCAGTGTGTTCTGTGAGAAAAACATTAATCCTGGCTAAGTGTGGGGTGACATCTAGTGAACTGTTTCTGTAGATGATCGCTGGGTTATCTCCTCTATGGCTCCCTCTCCTGCCTCTTTTCTTTCAGTACATAGCCCTTCATATCTGTCCTTTTCAAAGCATACATATTTCTCCAATATAGAGAAGGCAATATTTGAGTCATGTGTAGGCATAAACGAGATTTCTCATTTTGTGCACCTTGGCAAGAGAGAGCTGTTTAGTTTGCCATGTAAATAACACATGCTCTTTTCTCTGCAAAACAAAGACTTTGGATTTCAGGCTTTGGATTATGATTCACCTAGCTTTTCATCTGTTAGTAGTTAATAAGATGACTCCGAATTTGCTAAGGCGTAGGACAAGCAGGAAGTCAGTATTTACAGTCAGTCAACAGGTCACAGACCAACTCTTCCTTCACCAAAAAGCTGGAGTTCCTTCACCAACATCTATCCCTATGGGGTGCCAATAGAGGCAAAACTTAATCCTTTGGTTTGAGACAAATAAGTTAGTTATCAGTACTGAAGTTCAAGACCAAGTAATAGCACTTGTAACTCAATGCTAAAGTATATATTACTGAGATGGAATCTACTGTTTGAAGTCAGGATTGGTCCTAAAGGACAGAGTAGACAGTGACCAAGTGGCCTTGGCAATAGGGAAAAATACTGTAGGAGGGCTTGACACATGAAATATATGGTCCTTTCTAATAATTTTACATAATTTAGTTTAGTCACTCTCCATATTAACTTAAAAAAATGATCAGGATGCCAGTTAAAAGTTTCCCATGGGTATAAATTATTGATACAAGTTTGGGATCATGGCTTTTCTTGGTTTTAAGGGGAACTTTTTACATCACAAACACTCCTGGCCAACCATAAGCAGAGATTTAAGCAAGCACTGGATATTTTGTGGTATCATTCTTGTACTAAAAAAAAATCAGATCCACTAAGTTCGGAGGGCCGGTTGGGGAAGGGAAGTGGTGGGAGAACAAAGGGTTGGAGCCACATGACAAAGTTTGCTAGTCACCCTACAGAGGAAATTATTATATAATTATCAATTTTGCCCTAAAACATGAGGTTGGCTAGAGATCCTTTACCCTGGAAATCAGATTTTAGTCAAAAACATCAAGGAGTAGAATAAACAGCTTGCACACTTACACAAAAATAAAGACAGTAAAGTGGCATACTCAAAAATCCACAGCATTATGAATATTGAATAAAATTGCCTGAAAGCAAATTGGTTACCGGTATTTACTCATTAAACTAGTAAAAGCACTAAAAGTCCATTGGTGACAGGTTAAGGTAAAAAGGTACGCTTATATATTTTAAGTGACATTGTAATTGGTTCAAATTTTCTTCAGAGCTATTTGTGACAAAAACTATATAATGGTTTCTTTCCTTTGACCTAGTAATTTCACTTTGGGGAATATACTCCTAGAAAATAATCTAAAAGCAAACAAGTAATTTGTTCCAAGCTTTTCATACAAAGCTGTTATGAAAGGGAATATTTGAAAATAACTCAAATGTCCAACAATAAATGATTATCCAAGGAAACTGGTGTTTAATGCCATGAAATACTAGGTGGCCTGTTAAGTTGTATGGACTATGTTAATACAGGCCCATATTGATAGTAAATAACTGACTGAAGTGGAAAAAACATCCATTTGTGAAACCTGATTAGAGTCATATAAATATATAGGCCTGTACATGAAGGGCCATCAGAAGAGACGCTGAAGTGAGGGAGGGAGTAAATTCAGATTTATTGATATATTAAGGACCTCTGTGTCCCAATATCTTTACACAATTTATCTCTTTTAATCTCAGATCAATTTTGTGAGACAGATACTATTTATCTAATTTCTACTGAAAACCAAGTACTTGCCCATGATCTCTGGGCTGGGTAAGGGACAGGTTAGAATTTGAACCCTGTCTGTAATTCCAAACTCCATAACTTTCCAGTTCATCATATTGAACGTCTCTTGAAGTTCTTTTTTAAAAACACCAGTCTTGGGTGCCTGGGTGGTTAAGCATTCGACTTCGGCTCAAGTCATGATCTCACAGTTTTTGAGTTTGAGCCCTATCAGGATCTGTGCTGATAGTGCACTTGAACTCTCTCTGTCTCTGTCTCTGTCTCTCTGTCTCTGTCTCTGTCTCTCTCTCTCTCTGTCTCTCAAAAATAAACATTAAAAACAACCAAAAACCACACCCGTCTCATTACATGGTCCTTCGGAATGAATTGATTGGTTGAATAGTTTTGAAATTGTATCAAACTATATCTTTCTTTTTTTTTTAATATGAAATGTATTGTCAAATTGGTTTCCATGCAACACCCAGTGCTCTTCCCAACAGGTGCCCTCCTCAATACCCCTCACCCACCCTTCCCTCCCTCCCACCCCCCATCTTTCTAATGTTAACTGGCAAAACTTTTGAAATCTTAAAGTAACTAAGCCAGCTTACACTTATTTAAGACAGCATTTCCCAGTCCAGTAAATCCTGTGGGGGTATGTGTTTACATGCATATGTAAATATATATGGCAACTTTTAACAAACCACAAAACCCAAGATCTACCCAACATAGTTTGGCAAATGTGGATTTAAAGTTTTGTGCTCACTAGGCATATTTTTTGAGGTTAAATATTAAAGCTTCAAATTTTAAAATTAAAACTTAAAGTATTAAGCTTAAAGTGTGAACATTTATAAAAGTTATCTCTACTGTATAAACCTCTATCTGAAATCACTCAGAGAATTAAATGTAAATTAGGGAATTGCTTAGAACTAAATGTAAATATATATATATATATATCCATATCCATATCCATATTTTCTCTCCTCCTTAAAATAAGTGGCACCTCTTTAAATATTGGTACAGAAAATCACCATGGGATCCCTGAAGTTTGTCTCTTCTGGAGGAAAAATCTCATGGAAATTTGTCCTGGTTATTCTATAGATAAGATAATAAGAATTTTGATGTTACTGGGTCACAATTTTAGCTATCAGAATGGCCATTGAAGTGGCCAGAGGAAGTTGATGAGGAGGGTTCTGAGTCTGTGACTGACCCAGCACTCTGAAAAGTGATTTGTGTTGGTGAATTTAAATAAATGAACACTAAGAGCTATAACTCTGTGGGGTCAACTCCAGTCCAGAATGAAGGCCTCACCACTGAGTGTGATTCAGGGGACTAATATTTTCCCCAACACCTTATTTCAAGGCCTGTGGCAATGGCCACAGTAGAGGATTTGGCCTCCTTCTGTGACCTAACCTTTGTGTTCCAGAATTGCTTTGACAATCAGTCAGTTCTTAAACCATCACAAGCATTATAAATAGATGGCTGGGGTATGTGGTTAACTTCATAACTTTTAACAACGTCTCATGACTCCATAACTCCTTGTATTACAAATACAACATGAGACCAAGACAGATTTGTCGCTCCTCTCTAGATACTGATGCTGGGTATCCTGGGATACATGACGGGGATGGGTGTAAGGATTCAGAGGAGGATTTGTCTTACTTCTAGACCCATCACTATTTCTACCATGTGTTATTCCCAATACGTGGAGATAGACTGGCACAAGATTTATGTGTGCCCAGCTTCCACATTAATTAAGTCAGAATTCTTGGTTGGACACTGGTATTTTTTAAGTTTCCCAGATGATCTGAGGAATCTGGTCTGAGAATCACTGATGTAGAAAGTCATCTTTAGTTCAGATTTCAAGGGTGCCTTGTAATGTATTTTGTGATTTAGGCCTCCCTTTATCTTTGCAGTCATATTCTTATCTTCAGATTTCAGCCATTTCTGGTCTAGTTGATCCTGTTTCCAATCTTGTATAGTTTGTGGAACAAGGAGCAATGCATGTTGGACCTCATTTGAATATAAAATCTCATCAGCAGCAAACATTTTATCTAAGGAAATAGAAACCTTACTTCTTACAAGAATGGTCTGTTTGATATCACCAAAGATCTACAGGAAGTTTCTTGAGTATATAGGGAAAGAGAACTTTAAGCAGAAAACAAAATACAATGTAATAATATAAATGCAGAGAAAGAGATCATTCTTGGAATTTTAGGAAAGAATTTTCTTTTTCTCTAAATTACAAGTAACCTTTAAATCAAAATAATAAAGTAGTCGAAGTAATATAGAATATGCAAATTTCCTCCCATTAGCAAAACTCTAACTGAAATTCAGAGATTGTTATGTTTTACTGCCAAAAGAGTTTGGAGTTACTAAAAAATTGCAATGAATACAAATTAAACAATATTGAGGCATCTGGATGGTTCAGTCAGTTAAGCATTCTACTCTTGATTTTGGCTCAGGTCATGATCCCAGGGTCCTGGGATCAAGTCCTGCAACAGGCACCACACTGAGTGTGGAGCCTGCTTAAGATTCTCCCTCTCAGTCTCTCCTTTGCCCCTCTCTCTAGCTTGCACTCTCTCTCTACAATAACAAAATAATAATAAAAGCAAGTTAAACAATATTACCCTATTTTCCTCTCAGATGTTGGACCACATCACCTATTCAAACAAAGTGTTGTTTCTACTTTTTGATCCACAAAACAAATACCTTCTTGTTTTCATGATTAAAGATATACAATGGTTTCCAGATACTCCATTCCCACAAAGGATATACTGGCAAATGTCCTTCTTGATGTAAGGAAATATCTACATCAAGTCACCAACATCTATGATTGAAGAGCACTGAAGGTTTTGTCTAAGATCCAAGATGGTTTTACGTCAGTTTGAACTTAAGTTTCCTCATCTATGAAATGAGAATATAGTGTAGCCATTGTGGAAACCTGGCAGCTCATGGCCTAATTGTGGCCTGAAGATATGTTTTACTTGACAGGCAGTACTTTTTTTTTTTTAATGCATGTATCAGTTACCAACATTTAAAAATTGGGATGTTTACATAAAAATCCATTTTTTTTTTTTTTTTTTTGGAAAAAAATTGGTAGTTGGCCTACATTCTCACTCAGCAATAATTAGCTGGAGCTCTGTCTTTACTTCTCCCCATTTAGATGGGGCTTATTCTCTGAGATATCACAGTCCCTAGCAAACCCTCCTCACTTCCTGTGGCACTGGCTGGCTCCAGGAGCATTAAAGATTGTAATCTGTGACCTGGTCTCTTCCAGGTCTGAAGTCGTATGATTCTCCTTTTTCTTAAGCACAAACACACGGAGCAGGACAGGATGAGAAGTGAGTGGAAAGGGGTAGAACAGGATGGGGTAAGAGGGGAACTCTGAGGTTCCTTTGAGTGTGGATGTATAATTTCTCTTGGATAAATAAACCTACTCCCTTCAAAAATTTGATCCACAATTTCAGAGGTGGTAAAGGGTGAGAAATACATACAAACATCACTGTCATATTTACCAAGGGATATGGAACTGAGAGAATGTCTAGATAGAAAAGTAGCTACTATTGGGGCGCCTGGGTGGCTCAGTCGGTTAAGTGTCCGACTTCAGCTCAGGTCGTGATCTCGTGGTCCGTGAGTTCGAGCCCCGCGTCGGGCTCTGTGCTGACCGCTCAGAGCCTGGAGCCTGTTTCAGATTCTGTGTCTCCCTCTCTTCGACCCTCCCCCTTTCATGCTCTGTCTCTCTCTGTCTCAAAAATAAATAAATGTTAAAAAAAAAAATTAAAAAAAAAGAAAAGTAGCTACTGAATTTCATTTCTGTTATTTTAAAATTTAGGTTTTTTTCAGATTATAAAATGATTTATGTTTACTTCAGAATATTTGGAAAATTAAAAAATGTATAAGGCAGTACCAGATTAACATTCATTTAAGTCAAATATACAAGGGGCTAAAATATTTTTATTTCATTGATTATAACAAGAATTAATTGAGCACCTATATGTGTGTTAGGTACTACAAGGGAGGCAAAGACAAGCCAAAGCGATAATACTGAACTTCAGGAAGCACATAATCTAGGCGGAGGAAATAGTACAAGTTACATACTACTAATAAGGAAAAAGACCTAAATACAATATTTTCAAAATCTGTATTTCAGAGAAACTTGCCAGTGAAAGAATATAAAGAATTTTATATCATCTAAGACAAAGAATCATTTTCCAATTTTCACTAGTTACACCAAATAATGCAATTCCAAAAATTAAAGAATGGACTAAAACAAAACTGTTATCAGTGTAATGCATATACATGATTATACTTAATCAAAATTATTCCAAGACAAAAATATTAAACTATTGCAAAAAAAAAAAAAAGTAGAAAATGAAGGCTGTCCCCAACCACTGCTGTAGTACAAGAAATAGAGTTCAATTTCACAGTTACTGGATGAACATTACACTTTGACCCAGACTTCATGGGACCTAGTACTGAAAGTAATTACCATAACTTAAAATACCTCTGTTTGAAAGATTTTCATTCTGATATAGGTCATAAACCAAGCAGAACATGATTTCAGTATGTTATGAATAATACTTGAGAGAACAATTACCATGTCCAGACATATACTGGTAGAGAAAAAAAACTTTCTCGATTTAATTTGAAAATGATAATTGGCTCATTTTTCAAAGGGCCTTAATTCTGAAAATGTTTTACTATAGCCTTTTTGTGTATGTAAAACCTAATGATACCCTAGATAACAAGTTCCCAGATGAAATTACAAACAATTAGATGCTACATATATCGCTTTCAAGTCTACAGTGTTATTAAATTATCATTGTTTTGCAAATTTCTACTTGCTTTCATTTTTATAGTAAGTGACTGAGGGCAAAATAGGCTCAAAATGAGTGTAAAACAGAAAATACGAATCACCAAAATTTTTGGCTATTTTTTCTTTACAATCATTTCCCCCTACATGTAAAATATGGATTATAATAATAACAAAATATTTCCCCCAGCTTTTCATAGTCTCAAAGACTGGTATGCTTACCACAGTGTCTTTATTTGTCTAGAAAATTTAGTGGAAACGGTGTACTGACCACTGGATAAAGCATATACAATAAATGTGATCCTTCAAATTTACTGCTGATTTATCAAATGTACAGTTGTCAACTAATCCATTTCTTTGATGGATCAACATTTCCATTACTAAGAGAAAACGTACACCTCTGAGCTGTATACTATTCTCTGCAGACCAAAAAATGGGGTTGCCATGGCAACTGCAAACCGTGGAAAGTCTGTCATGACCCAGTAACTGTATAATGGAAAACATCTGCTGGGAAATCACGGCCTGGCACAAGGTTTTCAGGAGGAAGTATTTGTGGGAATTTAACCTTAAAAGATTTCCTCGACCCTGATCTCAGACTCCCCCAATGCAAATATATAAAATGGTGCAACTCTTGCCAACATCTGCAGCACACAACATAAAGGGAAACACAGTGGGAAAACATGATGCTTCATTCGTTGCCAGTAATACAGCTTTTAAGGAGTTATTTCTTCAAAATCAAATTGTATATCATAAAGTACCCCCCCACACACACACACCTGCAAAAAAAAAAAAAAAAAAAAAAAAAAAGAAGAAGAAGAAAAAGAAAAGAAAAGAAAGAAAGAAAAAGACAAGTAATTTTCATTATTTGGCCTCAACCAGTGATCTTAAACATGAATGTGTATTGGAATTGCATGCAAGGCTTGTTAAAACTTAGACTGCTAAGCCCCTTGCCCAAAGTTTCTGATTTAGTAGAATGGGGTGGGGCCTGAGAATTTGTACTTCTAAAGTTCCCAGGTGATGCTGTTGCTTTTGAACCTGGATCTGCATTTTAAGAACCACAGAACCCCAGAAAGCTCTAGAAGCTTGTTCGCAAAAAGAATTTTGAGAAGAATAAGAAAAATGTCAGTTCTTATTACGAAGCCCACTTCAACGATATAACTGCTGAGGTTTCTATACCTGGTCCTGCATGAGAAAGCACTTAAAAAATATAAAATTCCAGGTCTTACCCGTCGAGATCTGGTTTTAGTTTGTCTTGGATAGAATCCAGTGTGTAGGTATTTTTAACAAGCATCCCAGTTGATTCTGATGTAAGCTCCTTACTCTACTTTGTTTGGTTTACTGATTGGAGGCAAGTTGTCACTTTGGGGTATATCACAATCACCTGGAAGGCTTGTTTTAAAACTTTAATCATTGCCTCAGCTACTCAGATTCAGTAGCTCTGGATAGGACCCAGGAATTGAAATTCTATCAACCACAACCAGAACTTGGTGAAGTGACCACAAACATCAATCTTCTAAATGAGCTGTTTGAGACATCTATCAAAGATGGGGGGAAACTAGTAGAACTCTTCTAATTTTTAAAGTGATTTTTTTTAAAAATCTGAACACTGAGAAAGACACTAAGTTTAACACCTACTCTGGCTCTCCCAATGAATCCTGGGCAGTCATGATCACCTACTGCAGGAGGAAAGATGGGCTTTAACATGGAGGAGGGGTTGATAGCAATATTCTGTCTGGTTCATGTATTATTACAACACAGAGCAGTTCACTGGGACTCACTTAGGTGGACTTATGGATTTTCCCCCCCTTGTTTTCACTGACCTCAGCCTTCAGAAAATGGACTAGTGGCTTAAAAAGAATTACAATTGATTGAAGACATTATAACTGATGCAACCACAAGTAAGCTACCTGGAATGGCACAGCTCACACATTTCCTGCTCTTAGTGCAAGCTGTTTCCCAATCTAATGAAGAAGAATAATCTAAGATCCAAGAAGTTGATCAATGAAAAGAAAATAACTTTTTTGCAAGAAATGCAGACTGTGGATAGAGCATATTGAAAATGAATGTTTCCATTATTGTATAATTTTGTTGCTAAAAATCTGCACACTTAAAAACATGGAATCCAAATATTCTACTTTGATTAACAATCTTCAAAAAAGAAGGGCCTCTGGCTGTCTCGGTCAGTAGAACCTGCGACTCTTGATCTCAGGATCCTAAGTTAAAGACCCACATTACTTAAAAAATAAAATATTGGAAAAAGAGCTTACTTTAAAAAACATTTTCTTTTCTTTTTTTAATGTTTATTTATTTTTAAGAGAGAGAGAGAGAGAGAGAGTGAGAAGGGGGAGGTGCAGAGAGAGGGGGAGACACAGAATCTGAGGCAGGCTCCAGGCTCTGAGCTGTCAGCACAGAGCCCAATGCGGGGCTTGAACCCACAAACCGTGAGATCATGACCTGAGCTGAATTCAGACGTTCAACTGACTGAGTTGCCCAGCCGCCTCCAGAAAACATTTTCAGAAGGGTTTTGGTAGATTTTGAATGATTGTTTAAAGATATAATTTCTTACATAAGTCTTCTATAGTTTTTGACATACAGATCTTTTACATCTTTGGTTAGGTTTATTCCTAGGTATTTTATGGTTCTCAGTGCAATTGTAAAAGGCATTGATTTCTTGGTTTCTCTTTCTGTTGCTTCATTATTGATGTGTAGAAATGCACTGTTGGTGGGAATGCAAACTGGTACTGCCGCTCTGGAAAACAGCATGGAGGTTCCTCAAAAAATTAAAAATAGAAGTACCCTACAACCCAGCAATAGTACTACCAGGAATTTATCCAAAGGATACAGGAGTGCTGATGCATAAGGGCACATGTTCCCGATGTTTATAGCAGCGCTTTCAACAATAGCCAAATCATGGAAAGAGCCCAAATGTCCATCAACTGATGAATGGATAAAGATGTGGTTTATACATACAATGGAATACCCCTTGGCAATGAGAATTAAATCCTGTCATTTGCAACAACATGGATGAAACTGGAGGGTATTATGCTAAATGAAATAAGTCATTCAGAGAAAGACAGATATCATATGGTTTCACTCATATATACAACTTGAGAAACTTAACAGAAGACCATGGGGAAAGGGAAGGTGAAAAAATAGTTTCAGAGATGGAGGCACCCATAAGAGACTCTTTTTTTTTTAATGTTTATTTATTTATTTATTTATTTAACGTTTATTTATTTTTGAGACAGAGAGAGACAGAGCATGAATGGGGGAGGGTCAGAGAGAGGGAGACACAGAATCTGAAACAGGCTCCAGGCTCTGGGCTGTCGGCACAGAGCCCGACCCGGGGCTTGAACTCAGGGACCGCGAGATCATGACCAGAGCCAAAGTCAGACGCTCAACCGACTGAGCCACCCAGGCGCCCCTTTAATGTTTATTTTTGAAGGAGAAAGAGACAGAGTGTGAGTGGGGGGTAGGCAGAGAGAGAGGGAGGCACAGAATCTGAAGCAGGCTCCAAGCTCTGAAGAGGCAACTCATAAGAGACTCTTTTTTTTTTATTTTAATTTTTTTTAATGTTTATTTATTTTTAAGAGACAGAGACAGAGTGTGAGTTTGGGGGGGGGGAGGGGAGGTGCAGAGAGAGAGGGAGACACAGAATCTGAAGCAGGCTCCAGGCTCTGAGCTGTCAGCACTGAGCCCGATGCGGGGCTCAAACCCACAAACCGCGAGATCATGACCTGAGCCGAAGTCAGACGCTCAACCGACTGAGCCACCCAGGTGCCCCAAGAGACTTAAATACAGAGAACAAACGGAGCATTGATGAGAGTGGGGGCAGGGGAGAGGGGAAAATTAACGATATCCATTTATTATCTCAGTTTTTGTAGGTCCCAAGCTCATTACTGTATACTCTCTGTTCAGGGCCTGCAAAGCTGCAGTCGAAGTGTCAGTCAGAGGCCAGAGTCTTATCTGAGCCTCACAAATCTCCTCTTCCAAGCTTATGTGGTTTGGGTAGAATTCATTTCCTTGTAGTTGTAGAACTCAGGGTGGCTCATTCTTTATGGCCAGAAGGAAAATGGCTCTCTTAGACGTCACGTCCTTTTAAAGGGCTCCCCTTGATTAGATCAGATCCAGACATGATAATCTTCCTTTTTATCAACTCAGTGCCAACTGATCAGTACCGTAATTGCTGGAGTGCTAACCTATCATATTCATTGGTCCTAGTGTACACATCCCCCAAATCTCCTCCCCTTAATTGTTAGGGCACTTTTTGGATGTGTACATCCAAAAGTTACTTAATGGGAGGGGAAGGTGTACACCAGGATGCTGTAATATTGGAGACCATCCTAGAATTCTGCCCTCCACAGCAGGCTTTGATACAATCCTTAGTCACCAGGTTTTTCAGAAGAAATACCAATTTATTCACACATTCTTTGGCTTATATTCAGTATTATTATTTCATCTATGCATTGCATTCAAGGGATTGTTTCTTGTTTATAGTCTATAACTCAAGTTTAAAATAACTTTGGTCTATAAGAGCTTCAATTAGTTTTTCACTCAAAAAACCAAATGTTACACTTCTTAGCAGAGAAGCTTTAATGAAAATTAAGTCATAAAACTCAAAGGGTTTTTTTTTTTTTAATTTAAGTTTACTTATTTATTTTTGAGAGAGAGAGATAGCAGATTTGGGGCAGAGAGGGGGGAGGGGGAGTATTCCAAGCAGGCTCCACACTGTCAGCTCAGAGCCTGATGCCAGGCTCGAACTCACTGCGAGATTGTGACCTGAGTCAAAATCACGAGTCAGATACTTAACCCATGGGGTCACCCAGGTGCCCCCAAACTGACAGTTTTTGAATGGTCTGAGGCAGACTTTCACTCTTGGCTGTTTAGTGTAATGAGCTAAAATCTAAAGTGAACCTCTGGGGGTCAGGAAGTTCCAAGGTACACGCTTGGAGTCAAATCCTTCCCCTTCCCCTTCCCCTCACCTCCAGCAGCTGGTAACTACTGCTCTCCTTTCTGTTTTTATAATTTTGCCCTTTAGAGAATTTTGTACAAATAGAGCCATACAGTAGATAGTCCTTCTGTCTCAAGCTTCCTTTACTTAGCATCATGATAATGAGACTCATCCATATTGTTGCCTGTATTTGTAGTTTATTCTCTTATTGCTGAGTAGTATTTCGTTCCACGGATGTACCACAATTTGTTTATCCATTCACCAGTTGTGGAAATTTAAGTTGCTTTCTTTTGGGGACTATCAGGAATAAAGCTCCAACAAATGTTCACAAGTAAGTGAAAATACCTAGTAATGGAATCTGGGCTATATGGTAAGAGTATATATTTAAACTCATAAGAAACTCCCATTCTGCTTTCCAAAGTGACTGCATCATTTCGCATACCCAAACGTAACAGGGTCTGAGAATGCCTCATAATCCACACCAACACTTGATATTGTCAGGCTTTCCAAGTCATTTTGGGTTTAAATCTCCTATCTGCTACTAGTTTCGTTCGTTTGTTCAAAGTGTCTTTTCCTAGACAGATACCATATGTTTTCACTCTTATGTGGATCCTGAGAAAGTTAACAGAAGACTATGGGGGGAGGGGAAGGAAAAAAAAAAAAGAGATTAGAGAGGGAGGGAGCCAAACCATAAGAGACTCTTAAAAACTGAGAACAAACTGAGGGTTGATGGGGGGTGGGAGGGAGGGGGAGTGTGGGTGATGGGCATTGAGGAGGGCACCTGTTGGGATGAGCACTGGGTGTTGTATGGAAACGAATTTGACAATAAATTTCATATTAAAAAAAAGTGTCTTTTCCTTTATTCCTCATTTTCTTCCTTATTTTATTTTATTTTAATTTATTTCTTTTGAGAGAGAGAGGGAGGGAGAGAGAGGGAGAGAAGGAGCAGGGGAGGGACAGAGAGAAAGGGAGAGAGAGGCTATCTCAAGCCCGCTCTGTGCTCTGTGTTGAGACCAATGCAGGGCTCAAACTCAAGTCCCTGGGCTCATGATCTGAGTGGAAATCAAGAGTCCTTTCACTTAACTGAACTGAGCCACCTCTTCCTTCTTTTGGATTGAATATTTTCATGACTTTGTTTTATCTCCATTGTTGGCTTATTAGTAATACCTTATTATTTTATATTTAAGAAGTTTCTAGGGATAAAATATACTTCTTTAATGGTATACATTTTATAAGTAATATTATACATTTTATATTTTGTATAAAATGTTAGTTTATTTCCATTTCTCTCTTTGTGCTATTATTTTACTTGTACCTATGCTTAAACCCTTCAGTGTATTATGATTTTTGCATTAAATAGTTGAGTATCTTTTAAAGAACTTAAAAATACCTTTTTATATTTACCCAGATATTTACCATTTCTGGTGCTACTCATTTTTTTTTTTTTTTTTTGGTAAGGATTTATATTTCTCTCTGATATAATTTTCCTTCTGCTTTCACAAACTCACCTCAACATTCCTTGTACTAAAGGTTTATTGGTGATGAATTCTCTAAGCTTTTGTTTGTCTAAAGTTGTTATTTCACCTTTATTTTTGGAAAACAGTTTTGCTGGATACAGAATTCTAGAATAAAAGGTTTTTGTTTTTGTTTTTAAGTATTTAAAGATACTACTCTAGGGGAGCCTGAGTGGCTCTGTCGGTTAAGCGTCCGACTTTGGCTCAAGTCATGATCTCGTGGTCCATGGGTTGGGAGCCCTGCGCTGGGCTCTGTGCTGACAGCTCAGAGCCTGGAACCTGCTTTGGATTCTGTCTCCGTCTCTCTCTACCCCTCGCCCCGATCCTTCTCTCTCTCTCTCTCTCTCTCTCCCTCAAAAATAAATAAACATTAAAAAAATTAAAAACATAAAATAAAGATACTGCTCTATTGTGCTTCTGACCAGTTCACCATTATTCTTTCTTTGTTTTTTGTCCTTTGTGTTCAGTCTGCCTTTTTTCTCTGGCTATTTTCAAGACTGTCTTTTTAGGACTTGATTTTCAACAGTTGGATTATGATATGCCTTAATACAGTTTTCTTTACTTTCACTCTGCTTGAGGTTATTAAGCTTTTTTGAACCATTAATTATAAATTTTATCAAACATGGAAATTTTCAGCCATTATATCCTCAATATGTTTTCTGGTCCTCCTACTTTCCTTCTGGGACACCAATTACACAGAAATGTGGCCAGTTGATGTTGTTCCACAGGTCACTCATTCTTTCTTTCTTTTTTTTTCAATCTCTATGCCCTCTTTATCTGTGACCAGAGCTCCAGTCAGCCAGTCCTTGGCACCATGTAAACACTGGCTTGCTGCTTCTCTGACCGTGTTGACAGAGTAGCAGATAAAACTTCTCCACAGAAAAAATAATTATAAAATCTATTCACAGAGAGAAATAAGACTGAGAGACAGAGAAAGCATGTTCTCTGAACCCGTGATTTTTTTTTCACATCCTGTATTCAGTTCCTTCTGAAGCTTTATACACTCTTGTCTTTGGAGTGATAGGCTCAATTCTTGCTCACATTTTTGTACTCGGTTATGAGAAATTCCCAGATCTTTATAATAAATCATCTTTATTTTGCTTAAGCTAGCTAAATTTAGTTTTCAACAAAAATTCCAAGGCGAGTTTTTTCCTCTGTTTCAGCGTGGAAAATTTTGTTGAAAATGAATTATATATGGAACCCCAGCATGTAAAGAAACAAAAATGGAGGTGCTCCAGTGTTATAGGCATTGAAGGGCTCTCTGAAGATCCAATTACTTGCATCCCTTCCCCTCCACCACGGCACCTGATTTACTCCACATAACTCTAGGACTTCCTGGAACACAATTTGATTACCATTGTCCTATAGGATTATTCTTGCTATTCACATTTTCTGTATATATTTTTTGTCTTCTCATATCTGTGTTTTAGCCCATGCTGTTCCTTGGTTCTGGAATGTTCCTTTCCTTAAACTTTTTTTTACCTACTGTGCTTTGGCGGCTCCTCAGGGTCGATGTTGCTTAAATGGCCAACATTCTGAAGGTCTTCCTTAATCATTCTTATAAGGAGAGAAATGAGGACAAGCCACAATTTGGTGCTGCTTAAATATATTTTCCCGTCTTTAATTTAATTTTAAAAGGTTTGAAAAACACTCATCTCATTCCCCAGACAGATATGAACCAAAATAAGCCCAGATAGATGAAGCCTAATCTTTGTCATACTTTCTGAACAAAAGGAAACAATCATGTTTATTTCAATATTTGGAGTGAAAACTTAGAGAACAATGTTAATTTTGTATATTTACAAAGATATTGTCTGACTTTAATGCTCTGAAAATTTTGCTTGAAGCTCTTACTCTATCACCTTGATAAGGGAAGGGGAATGAAATCAGTATTGAATAAACACTCTATACAAGCCAATTTGTTAGATTTAACTTTCAGAACTCTTTACGATATAATGCACAGTCAGCTTTTTAAATTTTTTCAGTTGTCACCTTGTGAAGTCAGGATTCAATTGATGGTACTTATTAAATGAGACAGACAATGAATAAAAATAAAACAGCATATTAGTGTGTTTTTATGTTTACTACAAGTGTCCTTTTTCAAGAACATAGGTAGGTGCCTCATGCTAGTGTTTATTGTGAGAAGGAATTAAACAAAGTCTTGATTTATAGTAAGAACTGCTTCTTCCTAAAGGAGGTTTAATAAATCACACACGTCGAGTATAAATCATTTCATATCAACACAGCTCTTCAAGTAAGAGTATCTTGTATGTGATGGCAATTCTGTGGTTGTTAGGTAATAGGTACCTAAGTTTCTACTGCAGCCTTTACCTTTCTTTTGTCATTCAGCTATCAGAAATACTAAAATGGATGGCACAGTATCCTCTGTGATAACGGTTAGAGAGACAGTCTATGCAATCGTGTAGAAAAGTACACAATAAAATAAAATACCTGCAGACTTTGCATAATATAGCATAACGGCCAAATGGTAAGATGTGTATTTAAATAGTAATAACCAGATTAATATAAATGCCCCATCTTTTATAAAAATATATTTAAGAATGACATTCATTTTGTGCTGCCACCAACAGTAAACGCTAAAGCATTCCACATCCCTGATACATCAACTTTCCAACCTGGGTGCAAGTATCAGGTATGCTTGTCAAATATTAAAGATTAGGGAGACGGTATCATTAGTAGTGTTGCCAAGTACGAATTATGTTTTGTATTGGGAGACAGGTACAATAGGTATAGTCCTTTCTCCAAGAGTTTGTAACATAAAACATTCAATTTGAGAAGACAAAACTATGAGATAAGTGTGGAGATCCAACATAATTTCACCATGACATTAACACAGACTTAAGGTAGTAGTTTATTCGAAAGCTCAGTTTTTAAACATAAGTTGTTTAGTTTTTACCATATTAAGTATGCATGAAAAAGAAATCTAAGAATGGGCCTTAGAAAGCCTGTAAATAACTTGAAATTTCTTGCAAAATATTTTGGGGGAGAGGGGAAGTGTGTACATTTTGCTGGGGAGAAGGTATATGGCTTTCATCAGACTTTCCATTGGTCTATAAGCCCTCAAAAGTTTAGAGCTGTTAATATCAAAATTCAGGTTATTATTTTGTTGTTAAAGGGAAGTATTGCTGTTTTTGTGTAATGTTGACATAACACAAGTCTGCTGAAATAAAATTTAATGATATGGATGCAGGTGTAGCTCTTTGTTTAGGATAATATTATTCAGAATTTAGAAGATATCTTACAGTTATCCTCAACAATCTGATTAAAATCAGAAGATACTTACCCAATGGTCTTTAGGGGCCACAAGGGTATTAAACACATGTTAAATGAGTGACATAAACATAGAGGACACTACAGAGTGGTAGAAATGATGTAAAACCAGACAGTGTATGCCTCTCTTAAAGGTATTCAAATCCAGTTTCTTTTTTTAATTTCTTTAAAATACTTATTTATTCTTGAGAGAGAGAAAGAGTGTGAGTGGAGGAGGGGCAGAGAGAGAGGGAAACACAGAATCCGAAGTAGGCTCCAGGCTCCCAGCTGTCAGCACAGAGCCCGACTTGGGGCTCAAACTCACGAACCACAAGATCATGACCTGAGCCAAAGTCAGACACTTAACCGACTGAGCCACCCAGGCGCTCCCACTGTGTTTCTTTTAATACCATGGCACAGAGGAAAGTGCCAGCTAAATAAAACACCAGTTTGTGACCCCCGAATGGTTAAAGAATCACTATTGGTTGTTCATAGCAGCGCTATCAACAATAGCCAAAGTATGGAAAGAGCCCAAATGTCCATTGATGGATGAATGGATAAATAAGATGTGGTATATACATACAATGGAGTATTACTCAGCCATCAAAAAGAATGAAATCTTGCCATTTGCAACTATGTGGATGGAACTAGAAGGTATTATGCTAAGCGAAATTAGAGAAATACAAATATATGACTTCACTCATATGAGGAACTTAAGATACAAAACATGAACATAAGGGAGGGAAGCAAAAGTAATATAAAAACAAGAAGGGGGACAAAACATAAGAGACTCTTAAATACAGACAACAAACTGAGGGTTGTTAGAAGGGTTATGGATGGGGGGATGGGCTAAATGGGTAAGGGGCATTAAGAAAGACACTTGTTGGGAGGAGCACTGGGTCATCCATAACTCAGCCGGTTATACATAGGGGGTGAATCACTGGAATCTACTCCTGAAATCATTTTTGTACTATATGCTAACTAACTTCGATATAAATTAAAAAGGAAAGAAAGAAAGAAAGAAAGAAAGAAAGAAAGAAAGAAAGAGGAAGAAAAGAAGCAAGAAAGGAAGGAAGGAAGGAAGGAAGGAAGGAAGAAAAAAGAACCAGTATTGATGATAAACGTAAATGCACCATTGATATCTACGACACTACTATATGCTTCATATGGTTTTACTGATTATGCAGAGTGAATTCATCTCATATTTGCTGAACTTTTATTAAATAAATAAGTGTATAGTGGTTAAATCATTCTAATTCTGGTCTGGGTATTCCACCATTTTAATACTAATTTTGATTGCATCAAGTTTGATAAAATTAAACACTGTTGGCAAGCCAAAAAACTTTACCCTGCTATGTTTAGTGTTTGAAGGCCTCTAATTAAACTGACAAATGACAGATTAGCAAGAGAAAAAAAAAACAGATTTAATTATGTATGTATTTGGGAGTTCACAAAGAAAGGTGAGTCAGGGAGGTGGTTGAATTTGGGGTGTACATCCCATCTTAATTGGGGATGGGGAAGGGCAGAGTGACACTTTTGGAAGAACAAATGATTTCTTAGAGGAGGGTAAAAGGGCACTTATGGAAAAACAAATGACTTTTTGAAAGATAAATGGGCTTTTAGGAAAACAGAGGCGAGATATGATAGTTTTATAACCTCTGCTTGGGTGTGTAGACTTCAGGTCTCTAAGAAGAGAGGATTAGAGTTGCCCTTGGTCGTGGTTGGGGATTTATGACAGTTGACTTCTCTTAGGAGGCTGTGCTTTTAGGCAGATAAGGGATTTTAGGAACTCAAATGCCTTTGGCCTAAAATAATTTTTATGCACAGTGGCTTATTCTGGAGCCCTTCAATATGAAGCAGCATTCTATGAATATATGAAAAAAAAGAAAAAAAATGACTGTTTTCATTGTGAAAAGTAAGCATCTGAGGCTTCCTAGATCATTTGTACTAGACTCTTATTGAAGTCCATATTTTTGCTAAGCATAGTGACTTAGAAGCTAAGCGTAGTAGTTAGAACCACAAGTCACCGGTTTAATAAGCTTCGAAAAAACACCTTAGGGAAAAAACAAAAACAAAAACAAGCCCAATTCTGAGTTGCTAAATCACAGACTACGAATAGGTGAGCTGAAATAGAACAATTATAGTAAATCAATGGCTTATCCTTTTACTCCTTAAAGATCAGAGACTTTAAATGTTTTTCTGAACTCACATGACTTTATCACCAACAGCAATGTACTAGTTTCATTTTAACTAATACTATTGCTAAAAAGCTGAATCTGAGCAGACTATTCTGGATTCTAATAGGTTAAACAACTTTCTTCAAAAGCACACACTTAAAAAATAAAATTTGTGAGGCGCCCAGGTCCTTGGTTGGTTAAGCGTTCGGCTCCTGATTCAGGCTTACGTCATGATATCACAGTTCATGAGTTCCTGAGATCAAGCTCTGTGTTGGGTTCTGTGCTGACAATGCTTGTGCTGGCGTGCTCTCTCTCTCCCTCTCTCAAAAATAAATAAACATTTTCAAAAAAATAAAATTTGTTCTACTTTTCACTGACAATACAACAAACATCGGATGTTCTAGAGCCAACCACTCACACCTTCTATAAGCATCTTTCCCCTGGAGCTTATATTCTCCCTCATCCTTCCCAGAACTCCCTTTCCTCTTAACTGACCTTCCTCCCCCCATCCCCCTCCCTCAGCCCCAGGGATTGTTTTCCTTTCCAGGAATATCTCTGTTACTCACCGGCAGAAGTGTAGCATTACAAAGCACTGAAAGATCTGAGATATGAGGGCAGCTGCTCTGAAGAACCCCAAAATGAGAGAAATGGATGGATGTGATTTTTAAGAAGTGAGACCACCTCTTTTCAATCACTAACAAAGAGCTTACAAATCTCCTGGAGACTTTGTAAAATAAATGCCAATTTGGGGATTGAGACCTGAGATTTCTGCATTTATGACAAGCCGTCGGTGACGCTAATGCTGCTGGTCCAAGAATCACAGTTTGCTTGGTGGCAAGGAGTTGGACCGTCCTGTTTATTAATGCACTTTTTCCTTGAAGGTTCTGAAAAACACTCAAGAATTAAACTGCTTTCCATTATTTTGCTTGCTGCGCTATTATTCTTAAAAAACATTTTTTTTAATGTTTATTTTTGAGAGACAGCGCATGAGCAGGGAAGGGCAGAGAGAGAAGGAGACACAGAATCTGAAACAGGCTCCAGGCTCTGAGTGGTCAGCACAGAGCTGGACGCGGGGCTCGAAATCACGAACCGCAAAATCATGACCTGAGTTGAAGTCGGACGGTTAACCAACTGAGCCACTCAGGAGCCCCGACTACTTTATTATTCTTTGCATTTACTCAAGGTTACCGAGTTTTATACAGCATTTATGAAATCTACAGTTTCTCTTAGGTGATAATGTTGTACTAGGGCATGAATCACGATGTATTTGTATGATAATCAGAAGATAAGACAGCTTTGCCCGATTCCTGCAATGGGATAGTAATTCGGCATTTTTAAAACAACAACAATCCCTAATATCATTTGTTAAACATTTACTCTGTTCCAGACACTCTACCAGGTCTTGGGGGCTCAAGGTTGACAATTACATCACCCTTACTGGTAAAGATCTAAAATTCATTGTGCTAAGTGCTCTAGTAGGATATGCATAAATGACAGGGGAAACAGATGGAAAAAACAGCCTGCATCTGGGGAACACTAAGAGGCCATTGGGAAGAGGTAAAACTGAGGTAAGGCTTGAAGGATGGGCCAGGCTTACCCTTCAGAAGGGGGGATAGCATGTGCTGTGCAGAGAAAATGGCATGCACAAAGGTGTGGAAGCACTTGCCCTTGCAGCAGACTTTTGATGGGTGGGTGTTATGTTCTTTACCTGACAAGTTCACCCCTGAACAAATGCAATTAGCTTTGCCATTGCTATATTATTTATAGCAACAAATAATTGAAATAAGAAGCAGTTATTTCTGTTTTTAAAAAATTAGTTGAAAAGCAAGTGGATATTAACTTTTTTATAATTACTCTCTGCACGGTCTTTTAAATGAAGCTTTGTAAAAGAAAAAAAAACAGAAAAGAATGTAGTTTGCATCTGTGCATGGCTCACTGATGAGGAAGCTTCTAGAGCATGCATCAGAAGAAGCAGCTTCAATTGCTTTCAGGCACAAGACTCGTTTCCCTATGGAATTAGAGACAATCACTTTTGACTATAATTTTTACGATATCTCCATGTGCAGGGTAAGCCTTTTAAGCAACCAGCTTTATACAGTCTTTTTTTTTTTTTTTTTTTTCCTATCACCCAAAGTAACTGATAGGCATTTACTAGGGGAACACTATAAAAAAAACAGTGCAGTGCAAGCTAACATTACATTCATTTGCTTGTTATACACATATTTATTTTGCAGTATTTTATGCTGAGCACTTTTCTAGGCTTTGGGAGTAAAATGACAAACCGGTAAAATGACAAATCCCTAACCCCAAGAAGCTTACATTCTACTGGAATTACCACCAAGCAATAGGGGAACTCTGTCTAATAAGTGTTTCTCAAAGTGTGGTCCATGGCCCTTTGGGGGTTCCCAGGAACCTTGCAGAGTGACCATGGGGTCAAAACTTCACAACACTAAGACATTTGCTTCCCCCCCCCCCCATTGTTGACATTTGCATAGATGGTGCAGAAGCAATGATGGCTCCAACTGCAGGTGCCCTGGCACAAATACCAGCAATGTTACTAACTGTTCTGCATTTCTAGTCATTGTATTCTTGCTGCCACACACTTTCAGGGGGAAAACAGAAAAGGCCGGTTGCACTCAAGAATGTACTTAACGAAGCAGTAAAAATTAATTCTATTAAATCTTGGCCCTTGGGTAAATATTTTTGGACTAGTCTGTGTGAATAGAAAAAGATGGATATAGGACTTCAGCAAGATGGGAGAGCTATCTTTCACCCTCCCATGAAGAAAGAAAAAGAGAAAGAAAGAAAGAAAGAAAGAAAGAAAGAAAGAAAGAAAGAAGAAAGAAAGAAAGAAAGAAGGAGAGAGAGAGAGAGAGAGAGAGGGAAGGAAGGAGGGAAAGAGGGAGGGAGGAAGGGACAACACAATTAGCAATCCATGAAGTAAAATAGCCCTAGGAGGCACACCTGTGTGGCTCAGTGGGTTAAGCATCCGACTTCAGTTCAGGTCATGATCTCACGGTTCAGTTTGGTTCGTGAGTTTGAGCCGGGTGTGGGGCTCTGTGCTGACAGCTCAGAGCCTGGAGCCTGCTTCAGATTCTGTGTCTCCCTCTCTCTCTGCCCCTCCTCCACTCACTCGCGCTCTCTCTCTCAAAAATAAATAAAAACATTTAAAAAAATTAAAAATAAAATAAAAAAGAGCCCTCGGAGGGCTCAAGATTCAAATCAACCTACAGGGGAAAAAACAAACAAACAAACAAAAAAAAACAGTAAAGCAAAAAAAAAAAAAAAAAAAAAAAAAAAAGACTAACCACACAGAAGGGATTGGCGGGCGATAGCATAGCCGAGATATTCCCAGAAGGCTAGAAACAGCGAAGGGTGGGGCTATCACTACTACTGTCAGTATCAGTATCAGCTGTGAGGCTGGTACCACCCACGTCCCCAGTGACCTCATCACTGTCGCAGACACCTGGGGCGCGAGACGCTGCTGTGTGCCTTCTTGGGAAGGAGCTACTGTTGTGTCATCCTGGGACCAGGCCAGCAGACCCCCTACCCCCAACCCCACATAGGCGTTGGACCCCAGAACTCCAGCCGCCAAGCCCGTACCTGCACTCCGGACCTCAGCTCCTGGGACGTTCCATACACACCCACGGCCCAGACCCTAGCCCTGCAGCTGCTCCACATGCACACGCAGGCATCTCAAGTACCAGAGCCACTGCCATGGAGGGCCAGCCAGCCCCTGACCGCCAGAGCTGTTCTTTCCCATGCACCAGCACTCTGCACCTGCCCTGTGGCTGCACATCAGACAGCCAGTGCTCTCATGACTGCAGGGTGCCTGCAAACCAGACCTGGTGCTAAAAGGGGTCCTCTCAGCTACAATATCTCCCACGGAAGAAAGGAGATCAGGAGGTCTCCAGCAGTTTGTGCCAGCAAAGAATTGAACAGCTCTCACCACTGCTGCACACAGACTTCCTGGGCCCTTGAGAACCCCTGAAATCACCAAACCGGGGGAATGAGAATCACTCAGCTGGGGGAGTCAAGAGAAACTGCGCCGTGGGCCATCCCCGGAGCAGGAACTGCCAAACTCCATACAGCCGGTGCTGCCCGCTCACCAGGGGGTAAATCTCTTCCCCACACAAAACTGGTCTGTAGAGTCTGGAACAGGTGACTGCTATGAGTAGAATTGTTAGACATTGTATCAGTAATCAAAAATTTCCCAACAAAGAAAAGCCCAGGACCAAATGGCTTCACTGGTGAATTCTAAAACATTTAAGGAAGAATCAATGACAAACCTTCTCAAACTCTTCTAAAAAATTGAGGAAGAGGAAACACTTCCAAACTCATTTTAGGAGGCCAGTATTACCCTGATTCCAGATATGGACACAATAAGAAAATAAAACTACAGACCAGCATCCCCGATGAACACAGATGCAAAAATCCTGAACAAAATATGAGCAAACCAAATTCAACGATATATTAAAAGGCTCATATACCATTATTAAGTGGGGTCTATCCCTGGGATTCAGAGATGTCTCAACATGCACAAAGCAATAAAGATGATAAACCACATTAGCACGTGAAAGATAAATATCATATGATCATCTCAATAGATGCAGAAAAAGCATTTGACAAAATTTAACATTCTTTCGGGAGAGAAACTCTCAACAAATGAAGAAATGTACCTCAACATAATAAAGGACATATTGACAAGTCCCCAGCTAAGATCATACTCGGCAGTGAAAAACTGAAAGCTTTTTCCTCTAAGATCAGGAACAAGACAAGGATGTCCACTCCCACTGCTCTTATTCAACATAGTACTGGGAGTCCTAGCCAGAGAATTTGGTAAGAAAAAGAATTAAAAGGCATCCAAATCAGAAAGGAAGAAGTAACATGGTCTGTTTTCAGATGACATGATCTTACATACAGATAACCCTAAAGGTTTCCATGAAAAAAACTGTTAGATCTAATTAATGTATTTTGTAAATCTGCAGGATACAAATCAATATACAAAAATCAGTTATGCTTTAATACACTAACAAGAAACTATCTGAAAGATAAATTAAGAAATTAAGCCTTATAGGGAGGGGCGCCTGGGTGGCTCAGTGGGTTGAGCGTCCGACTTCGGCTCAGGTCATGATCTCACAGTTTGTGAGTTAGAGCCCCGCTGACAGCTCAGAGCCTGGAGCTTGCTTCAGATTCTGTGTCTCCCTCTTGCTCTGCCCCTTCCCCACTCACAGCTTTGTCTCTCTCTGTTTCTGAAAAATGAATAAACCTTAAAAAAAAATTAAGCCTTATAGTAACATCAAAAACAGTAAAATAGTTGGGAATGAATTTAGCCAAAGGGGTGAGAAGATCTGTATACTGGAAACTGTAAGACATTGATGAAAGAAATTGAAGAAGACACAAAGAAATGGAAAAATACCACGTATTCTTGGATTGGAAGAATTCATATTGTTAAACTATCCTTATGACCCAAAGCAACCTACAGATTCAATGTAATCCCTACTAAAGATACAGTGGCATTTTTCACAGAAATAGTTTTTATTCTAAAATTTGTATGGAACCACAAAAACACTCTGAATAGCCAAAACAATCTTAAGGAAGAAGACCAAAGCTGGAGATATTACATTTATTACTTTCAAACTATATTACCTACCTGTAATAATCAATACAAGATGGTGGTGGCATAAAAACAGACACGGAAAGCCTGGACCTGGAAGGGTGAGTAAAGTCTCTCTGGTTTAACGGTGTTCAAACATTAATGTACGTCAGAATCACCAGAAGGACTTGTTAAAATACAGACTGCTGGGCTCCACTTTCTGATCTGAGGTGGACCAGAGAATGTGTATTTCTAACAAGTTCCTGGGAAATACTGATACTACTGCAAAGTGGAGATACAATATACTGGAGGATTCCTAAAGCACTGTTTTTTTAATGCCAGTATTTTACATACGTTAGAGAATTTAGTTTTTAATTTGCAATTTGCTCTTCCCTACCACACAGACAGGTTCAGGGGACTCTACCCAAGGTACATTTGAGGAGAGCCACTATGATGCTACTCCTTCCCTTGGAGGCTTTATTGTTGGGTCTGAAGCCTTCTTGTTGGGTCCAGTTAATCCCATTATACCTTCTTCTGTGCCCTAGCCGCCTTTGAGGGGCTGTCTCACACGCCTTGCAATTAGATTACCATGGGGCCAGCTCGTTTAGTACACAGTCGTGGCCAGGAACACCCAACCTCCTGCAGAGAAATGGCTTCAATTCCTTGACTTACACAAATAGACTTCTCTTGGGATGGCTGGCATCATAAGATGTTAAAGCCATTTTATACTCTTTTCACTGGCTGCCTATAAGAATCAGATGTTCTTTTCCCCTTGGTGTTATGTACTATTTAAATACTCTCCGGGCACCTGGGTGGCTCAGTCGGTTAAGCGTCCGACTTCGGCTCAGGTCATGATCTCACGGTCTGTGAGTTCAAGCCCCGCGTCGGGCTCTGTGCTGACAGCTCAGAGCCTGGAGCCTGCTTCGGATTCTGTGTCTTCCTCTCTCTCTGACCCTCCCCCGTTCAATGCTCTGTCTCTCTCTGTCTCAAAAATAAATAAACATTAAAAAAAAATTAAAAATAAATAAATAAAATAAATAAATAAATATTCTCAATCCCATGCCTTGTATAACATTTCTCATGTTTAGGTTCTTATGTGATGTGACTATGTGTCTTACGCCTGACACAAAAACCACTCTTTTTTTTTTTTTTTTAATGTTTATTTATTTTGAGACAGAGAGAGACAGAGCATGAACGGGGGAGGCGCAGAGAGAGAGGGAGACACAGAACCGGAAGCAGGCTCCAGGCTCTGAGCCATCAGCCCAGAGCCCGATGCAGGGCTCGAACTCACGGAACATGAGATCATGACCTGAGCCGAAGTCGGTCACCCAACCGACTGAGCCACCCGGGCGCCCCAAAAACCACTCTTAAGAGACGGTCTTCAGGAAGCTGCTGGGTTGAGGGTGAACAGGCCCAAATAAAGGAGCCGCTGGTTTACTGGTGATCCTCAGTCTCTAGGCTACAAAGCAAAACGCTCATTCAAACATTTGTGGAAAGAATGAATGAATGAATCAAAAAGCAAGCCTCTGTTGTTATATTATTTCCACCCTCCTTGTTCCCAATTATTCAAAAGTTCAAGCAGGTAGAAAGACACTTGATACAACAATTTTTTCCCTGAGATAGTTCAACCTGAAGGAGGATGTTGACTGTTAACACTGTTTGACATGGAAAAGCTTTAGAAGAACTTGGACCTGTCTGGTTGGATGTATTCACTGAGTGAGTTAAGAAATTGCTTCAATATAAAAGGGGTTCAGTTCATATACATAGAATATCTCAGTGAGTAAGAGCTTGGGTCGCACTGCATAGGTTCAAATCCTGGCTCTACTACTCAGCTCTGTGATATTAGGCAAATTACTCAATCTCATTGGGCCTCAAGTTCTCTGTTGGTAATGGGGAGAACATTATGTGTATATTTGATGGGAGAAGTCAATGAGACAATTCATGTAAATTACTTGGAATTTTGTCTGGTACGTAGTGAGGCTCAATTAAAATTAGCAATAATGATAGTAAATATAACAAAAGTATTATAATCATATTATTATCGAATTTATAATAATATTATTATCACTATTATTCTTCCTAGGTATAGGAATTCTATCTTCCTGGATAGAATTATGAAAGAAAAATCTCAAGAAATGTGGTAGAGAGATGTCTCATAGAAACATTTTCTGTGGGAGTTTACAGTAGTGACTAGAAATTATCCTTAGGAAGAAAAACAGAAGATTATAAACCAGTATGTAAGCTTCTTCCCCTTTGATGGTAAAAGTCACTCTCTCTTTCTCTTTCTTTTATATTTTATCTCTCACCAGCTTTAAGTCATTCTTCATCAGAAGCCTCGGTGTCTTTTCCTCTTTTCCTCTGTTTTTAAGCTACAGACATGCGGGGTCCACAAAATTTCCTCTGCTCCTCCCAGTGGAATGCATATGGCAGGGGGATCATGTGGGCTAAAAATCTTGGACATCAGGAGGGCTGACTCATGGAGAGGCATAATGCTAGGTGGTCAAGGAATGAACACCTGATTGCTGTCTTAGGAAATGAAACAACAGGAAAGCTCCCAGAGGACATGACATCAGACTTAGAGTGTTTAGGGACCAGTTTATTTCCATTCTGTTTTGCATCACCTAATTGGAAGAGCTACCCTCACCTAGTCAAGTTTCTCCATGGAATTCTGCCTACCAGCCTTTCAACTGTTGAATGAGCATCATTGGTATATCCAGAAGATTACCCAGTGGTGACAAGATCTGATTCTGAAGTTTGGGCTCTTGCCCATTGATATGTGTAAATGTACATCCTGCCATCTTTCACTACTGAGTTTGGCATGAGAGGTGATGACAACAGGAGATTTGAATCAGTCTTCTGGTTGAGCTAAAATGTGGTCAGAAAAAGAGTTGTAGAATGAGACTGGGCAATAACCATAGGTCGTGCTGCTACCCGTGAAGGCAAAGCAGGAGCTAAGGCAGACAGACCCACGTAGTCCATGGCAATGTGGCAGGTTGGAAAGGCATGCGCTTCTGTGATATTAGTAATTGTTATTCTGATGACTAAGTACCAAATACAGTAAGAAGTTCAACATATCAACACATACAATTTTTAGTTTTTAATCATTCTCTGTAGCCTATTTGAACTTATATTTTTTAGCAAAGAAGAGTAAGAATCAGCAATATATTATCAATAAAATTGTATATTCTGTAAAGCAGGTGAGTTTCATCATAGGGTATATTTTAAATATATGAATCTTATAAAATATTTTAAGCATATTGAAAAGTGCAATAAAAATATCCAAGCAAAAAGGAAGCAAAGCAGTCTTAGATATTAAAAAATTTATAGAAATTTTAAAATAATACTATTCAATAACAAGTTTAAAAAATTTTTTTTCATGTTTTTATTTTGAGAGACAGAGACAGAGCATGAGTGGGGGAGAGGCAGAGAGAGAGGGAGACACAGAATCCAAAGCAGGCTCCAGGCTTTGAGCTGTCAGCACAGAGCCTGATGCAGGGGCTCAAACCCATGAGCCCTGTGAGATCATGACCTGAGCTGAAGTTGGACGCTTAACTGACTGTAACTGACTGAGCCACCCAGGCACCCCTCAATAAGATGTTTTAAACGTAATATTTTGTAACCCTTTGTTCTTCATAGTTCTCAGAGTTCTATGATTGTGAAAAATCAACATAAGATACAAACTTACTTGCATCTTATTAAGTCTATGTATATGTTCATTTAATATTATATGTATCATGAAACAGAGTAGAGTCAGACAATCTATAAACTACAGCTTATAAATAGCAAACCTCTACTGAATGCTCAACAGAAGTGCTAAAAGCTACTGAATCTCTTCACGTTCTTTACAGTACATCTGTCACTTTCTTTATGTTAAACTACTCCTACTGGGAATTATAAACTCATATTCCTCTCTCTCTCCCTTCCTGCTTTAAGCTAGAGAGCTATTGTTGATACAAAAACATTTTCTAGAAGATAAATTTAACTGAGTTTAACTTGCTACATCCCTAAGAGATTGCAATGTGAAGATGGAAATAAAAGCTATTATATATTCTTAAAAGTTCTAAAGTTTACTAGGTTTCATGCTTAAAGTGAAAAAAATGAGGAAATAAGGTAATTCACCCACAGATGTCTCCTGTTCCTTTATTTGGCCTCCAGCACATTTCAAAAGGCTGTTGATAGTCTTAAGACATCTTTGGTTGGAAGTAATATAATCTTCAAAGTAAACAAAAATAAATGAATGAAAAGGGGATTTACTGAAAAGACGTTTCATAGAATCCAAAGAAATTATAAAAAAACAATTCTCAGAAAGATAGTCTTCCTAGCTCCACCATTAAATAGCTCAACTTTCATTTAAAAATTTTTTTTAATGTTTATTTTTCAGAGAGACAGAGTGTGAGTGGGGGAGGGGCAGAGAGAGAGAGGGAGACACAGAATCTGAAACAGGCTCCAGTCTCTGAGCTGTCAGCACGGAGCCTGACATGGGGCTTGAACTCTGGAGTGGCGAGATCATGATATAGGCTGAAGCCAGATGCTTAAGCGACTGAGCCACCCAGGTGCCCCTAAATAGTTTAACTTTTAAGTACCAATCTCTATCTTTCAGTTTAGATTTTTAAGAGCGAATCTGATTGATCTAGCTGGACCTTCTTCCTCCCTCCACTGAGACCAGACAGGTAAGGTGGCAAAGCTGGAAGGATGCCTGACAGATGTCCAATCCATGGGGTACAGAGCAGGTGAAGTTCTCATGGCAAAGACTGCTGTAAGGCCCAAATTATCCTCAACCCTCCAGAAAGGCTATATACAGATTGCCATGCATTCAATTTTACAGCAATATTTAATAAACACCTGCTATGTTCCTGGTATTATTGCCTAATGGGGGTGGTGGCACAATATCCTGGCACCTTCCCTAATTTTGACACAGGTGACTGATTAATCTTGAGCAATTGACATCAAAGCCTTCCAAAGGGGCCAAGATGCATTAATGTCTTTACGGTTAGTAACCATTCTGAAAGTAGCAACCTGGATGCCTAGACATTCCCCCACTTGTGTAAAGACAAGAACACAAGTATTAATCTGCAACAAGGCATTCTGTGACAAGTCATTATGTCATTGTATACCTAAAAGATAACCAGCTTTGTCTGGTGACAAGACTTCCTCAGTACCCTGACTCCTTCATTACTAGATCCAGATTCATATCAAAGTCAAGTCTGGCACACGGCCTAGCCCTGCACTGGGCATGTGACATGGCTTAAGCACACACTTCCTCATTGATTGACTTGATGGCTTTATTATTTCTAGCAATTAATTTAATCAGGACTTACAAATGGTCCTCAAGCAAGAGTTAAATTTTGGTTTCAGATAATTATTCCGAATGAGTGATTCTAGATAAATCACTCCCAGGACCAACAAATTATTCAAGATCATGCAGACAGGATTTAAAATCAACCTGCAAAATTGCTAACTTCTGCAAACTTTCTCCAATGTCTATTTCTCCAAGGTCATTACTGCCCTGACAGAAGATTCTTCAAGCTTAGCATTTTTTACTTAGTGTTCTTTTACTAGTTACTTTCTCTGTTTCTTTGTAGCTGAGATTTAAGGGATCTCTTTTTTGTTTTTTCTCCTTGAGGTTTTGATTTTTCAGACTAGGACTTGTGTAGACAACCCACTTCTTTTCATTAATGCAGTAACCAATATCTGGATGCCAGATCATTTCAGTACCATCTGGAAACAGTCATGTGCAAAGTTAAGTGATGTAATGTGAGAATGAATCACTTTGAGTTAAAAAAAAATAAATGTCAATAAATGCCCCAGAGATTTCTTATATACTAAGTTAGAAATTATGACTAGACAAATTCTAGTGGATAAAGTCTACTTGATTTTTCTACTGAGTTATTAGAAGAGATTTAATTACAATTAAAAAAAATTAGGCTGCATACTTCTAAAGGAAATATCCTCTGGACAAGGAAAAACAATTGTTAATACTTAGGTCATTGTCTGATAGGGAAAGAGAGTTTATTTGGAGTGCACATGAATGAATATGGTGGTGTGAAGGCTGAAGAGTAATGGCTGGTTGTAATTGTTGCTTGTGTGATATGTGTAGCCACTCAGACAGAAATCAGCCTTGTTATTCTACGATGATAAGAGGGTTGCAGAAGAAGGTGCTTTCTTTATGGCTTGTCCCCTGTGAGCAACATAATTTTGATTCGGGAAGTCAGGTTTCATTTAGTTCAGCTATCTTTATATGTGGCAGACTCACCAAGAGTACCCCTTCCCCCCACCATGTTCCCTCCATGAGCTATGCCATCCTGGTGTAATTCTTTCTACCTGAATGGGGGCAGAACTTGTGACCTGTTTTTTACCACTGAAATATGGCAAAAGTCAAAGAATGTTGCAGATGTAATAAAGGTACACAATTGTTTTAATTTTATTTAAAAACTTATTTATTTATTTGTTATTTATATTTAGAGCAGTTTTAGATTCACAGCAAAATTGAGAGGAAGGAAGGAAGATACAGGGATTTCCCATATACCCCTTGCCCCTACATATGCATCATCTCTCCTATTATCAACACCCTCCACTAGAGCGGTACATTTGTTACAACTGATAAACCTATATTGACACATGATAATCACCTAACTCCATAATTCACATTACAGTTCACTCTTTTTTGTTTGTTTTACATTCTATGGGTTTGGACAAATGTGTAATGACATGTGATTTGCCCTTACAATGAACTTAGAGACTTGAAGCAACAAAGATCCTGCTGACTTTGAAGAAATGAGCCACCATGAGTTCTGTAACTGTAAGGAACTAAAATCTTCCAACAACCACGTGAGCTTTGAAGAGGACCCCAAGTGTCAGATGAGACCCAGTACTGGTCAACATGGTCTTGCCTACTGGAGTCACAAGACTCCAGTCTTGTGAGATTCTGAGCAGAGAACCCAGGTATACTGTGTCCAAATTCCTGACCCACAGAAACTGTGAGATAATAAACATGTGTTGTTTGAGTTGCCACATTTGTGCTTATTTGTTATTGGCAATTGAAAACCAATACAGTATAGCAATATCTGAAAGTTATTTCATAGAGAGGACAAAAAGATATTTCATTTGGGTTTTAGAATGTTGGGTTTTAGAATGATTGAATTGAAGCATCTTAGGAAAATCTATATATACCTTATATATTGACTCTATGGGTTCTGGTATATTTCCAGATCTTTCTAAGAAAAAGTCAGCAATTGAGCTTATGTTTCTGAATTTTAGATTCTTTTGCCAAGCCCTGCATTGAGTTTTGTCCCAAACTGTCTATTCTGGAATGCCTGCTTCTTGTTTCACAGAGGATTTTGTAGCAAGACTATTCTGATTTTTCTCAGAGTATGGTCTTTATAGTCTTAATGTTTATTTATTTTTAAGACAGAGAGAGAGAGAGAGAGAGCGCGCACAAGCAGGAGAGAGGCAGAGAGAGAGGGACACACAGAATCTGAAGCAGGTCCCAGGCTCTGAGGTGTCAGCACAGAGTCTGACACAGGGCTCAAACCCATGAACTACAAGATCATGACCTGAGCTGAAGGAGGACACTTACCTGACTGAGCCACACAGGTGCCCCGTTCTTTATAGTGTTTATCAGCTGATTCCTGAGGAAGACTTTGTTTCCCGTTAGTATGCCTTAAAAAATGCTGACTGCTGACTTTATACATTAACCCAAGAACGTCTGTACGTTATAATTATATAGTCTAATTAGAATGCTTTGGGTCAGATTTACTTTGGGGACCATGTTTTCTTGGGCTAATTTTCCTCTGCTGCGTTTGGGATTTGTTATGTACAGTAGCAGAAGAACATTCTCTTTATAGGAAGAGTAATTTATTGTGTGGCTTGTAGTTGAAAATAAATATTTTACACATGTGAATGCATGACCCTTCCTATGTGACTTTGTTAAAACGCTGGCCACAGTAGTTCAGGGAGATTATGGTCTAATTATTTTATTCCTGATACTAATTCAACAAATATAGCTTTATTAACGAATAAGTGATGAATTATTTCATGAATCAGAGAAAGAATTTAAGACATGAGCTTCATTGGACAACCAGATATTATTGTGCTCATGAAAATATGGATAAACATTTTCAAAACCCTCTCAGTTACTTACAGTAATAATGAAAGGTTATTTGAAACTCTATGTACTTGGACATTGGGTTCATTCAGTTTTATGTAAATCTCTGAAATTCTTTCCATTCACCATTTCTTTGGTTTCATAATTTGTGTTGGTTTGGTTTTTCAACTATAAGGTGTTCCATGTTCAAGGAAAGAAATCTTTTCTTAAGGATGCTTCACAAACTGCCTTTTCCTGAAGAGATACATTCAAATGTAAAACATTGTTTCCCAGCAATGTTTCCAAAAGTTACAGTTGCTTCTATTTTTTCACATCTAAAATAGACGCCAAATAAGTGCAAAATTTGCAAAAGTAACTCTCCTTCTTTGCGGAAAAAAAATGTTAGCCATGTTTCTTAATGGACGTAGCGCCCCCTAGTGTTTAGGGTTGCAATAATATTAACTATTTTTTCTATATACATTTTCACTGAAGTGAAATTCACAAAATTATATTGAAGTGTGCAATTCAGCGGCATTTGGTGTACTCAAAATGTTGTGTGACCACAATCTATCTCTACTTTCAAAACCTTTAAATTGCCTCGGAAGACACCCCACGAGTAGTAATTAATCACTCCCCTAGTAAATTCTAACTCGCTTTCTGTTTTTATGGATTTGTGTATTCCGGCCATGTCACATAAAATAAATCATACATTTATTCTGGCCTTTTAAACTTAGCATAATGTTTTTGAGGTCAATCCAAGTTGTAAAGTGTATTAGTACTCCATTCCTTTTTATGGTCGAATAATATTTCATTGTATGTATATACTTCAATTGGTTTATGCATCCAATGATGGGCATTTGGGATGTTTCCATCTTTTTGTTGTTATAGTTATGTTACAAACATTTGTGTAGAAGTTTCTGTGTGTGTGTGTGTGTGTGTGTGTGCGTGCGCTCACGTTTTCATTTCTCTTGGGTGAATGTATACCTTCTAGGGGAATTCCTGGGTTGTATGGTAATTCTGTGTTTAACTCTTGGAGGAATCACACACACACAAAAGACCAACCAAGATACATAAGAATCTGGCTTCCTAAAATATTGGTTTGTTTTACAAGAGAATGCTTGTTAGTGTGGGCAAATAATGGCAATAGTTATCAACCCACTCATAGTTCCTTCTAATAATGCAGTGTTTAATAGGCAGCCTTTCTAGAATTGAGCATGGATTGATAATTCCTCTTACTCCCTAAAGATTGGCTTCAATAATATACTATAAGATTTATCAGTTTAAAAATGCGTGACGTATTGTAGAAAAAACATACAAAAGAAATCAATAAATTTGTATTTTGAATGACATGATTAACAAGCTTGATCTATTAAATGTATATAAAACATTGCAATAACAATTGAGTAATACACTTTATTTTCAACTACATAGGAAACTTATATTACATTTGCTAAGCTGCTGAGCTACAAAGCAGTTCCCCCCGAAAGTTAAATGATTAAAATTATGCAGATTGTATTATCTGAATACAGGGAAAATAAATTAGAAGTCAAAACAAAAATATCTAGAAAATTCCTCAAATATTTGGAAATTATACAGTACTTTTCCAAATTTCTAGTAAGAAGAAATCACAATAGAAATTAGAAAACATTTTTAACTCAATGGTAACAAAATAATATATAACAAAATTTGTGGAATTTTATTAAAACCATGCTTATAGAGAAATTTATAGTCTAGCTTAAGTGCATTTACTAAAAACAGAATGAATAAAGGCTGAAAATAAATTTTAATAATTTATAAAATAATAGTAAATTAGAACCAATGAAATAGGAGGAAGGAAATGATAAATATGAAAACCACCAAAATTAATAATGAAATAGAAAAAGACATGCTATAGAGAAGATTTAAAAAGCCAAAAGTTAGTTCTTAATATATAATAATTAATATAATAAAATATGATATTAATATAATTAATTGGGGGAGGAGGTCTTTACTACAGATCCCATAGAGTTTAATAGATAATATAAAGTTACAAGTAACTTTATGTGAATAAACTTGAAATCTTATTTGAAATGGTTAAATTATTAGAAAAAATAGTTCAATGGCAACTGAGTCCAGAAGAAACAGGAAAACTAAATGGTCTTCTACCTATTAAGGAAAATAAATACGTGATTAAAAATTGAACATAAAAAGCAAATCTTCAGACTTCATGAGTCATCCAAATAATTAAGGGAAAATTAACATCAATCTTAATCTCTAACGGAATAAAAAAAGGAGGAGCCTTTCCCAACTTGTTTTAAAAGCATACCATAGTCTTATGATCCAAACCTACTAAGCGCATTAAAAGACTGTAAGCCAAGCTGTTTCACAGATGTAGATGTGAAAATATGAAGCAAAATACTAGAAAACTAAATATTGCAAAATATGAAATTGATAATATAAATGACCAAATTGGATTCAATTCCAGAATAATTAGGATTAACATTCTAAAGGCAATTAACACTCTTTACTACCTTGCCAAAATAAAGGATTATAACACTAACATGATTGTCTAAATAAGGTACAATAAAAATTTAATAAAATTCAGTGTGCACTGATTCTGAAAACTCTCAGATTAGGAATTGCAGTGATTCCCTTTTTAGATGGTAACAAGTATCTGCTTTAAAGACCTACACCAAATAGCATACTTAATCACATTAGGATTAAAAAGAGCAGAAATCAATGAGTAGAAAACTGAAAAACTGCAGAGAAAATCAATAAACCAATATTTGGTATTTTGAATACATTAATAAAATTGAAGAACCCCCAGATATTCTAATTAAGAAAAAGATAAATTACAAATTTTCAATGCCAGAAATGAAAAAAAGGATATGACCAGGGATGCCACAGATATTAAAAGCACAAGAATGGAATGACATGAACCATTTATGAGTAAATTCAATAACTTAGATGAACAAAGCCTTTATAAAATGTAACTTACCAAAACAAAACAAAACAAAACAAAACAAAAAAAGGAAAAATCCTAATAGCTCTATTAGGAACAGATATCTGTAATTAAAAACTTTCCTACAAAGAAGACTCAAGTTCCAGATGGCTTTACTAATGAACTATATCAATATTTAAGGGAGAAATAATTCTACTCTTAACAGAAAGTCCTTCAGGAATGGACAATTCCTAACTTGTTTTATGAAGCCAGCATTATCCTGATACCAAAACCTGACAAATTACCCAGAAAGAACACTAAAAATAAGAAAATGACAGTAAAAAACATGGGTGAAAGATTTAGAAATTTCAATATACAACCCTCAGGAGTTCCAGATGGAGAAAATAGAAAAAATATAGAATGAGAAAATATTTGTTTGCTAAAAGAAATTTTCCTGAAATTTTCTAAATTTTAGGTATCAATAAGCATATTAATCCTCAAATTAGCATAATTTCTGAGTCAGATTAATAAAAGTATTTTCATAACTAGACTCAAAACATTGAAAAAAAAACAGAATAAATATAATCTAAACTAGTCCATTAAAATATGGGTGAAATTAGGCCATTTTAAGAAAAAGAAAAATGGAGTCAGTTTGCTACTCACAGACCTCACTCATAGAATTCCTCATATATTTCAAGAAGGAAATAGAACACAAAATGAAATAGACAGAAAAAACATATTTTAGGAAGGATTAATTAACATATAAAGCCTAAGCACTGACTATACAAATTTATAATAATAATATTGTTTAATTTGTTGGGTGTCAAAGTAGAATTAAAATAGTAGACAAAGATCACATGCGAAGTGGGCAATACTATGTAAACATTCTAAGGAACTTCATTGTTCCAGATAAGAGTACAACTGTTTATTATATTTCACTAGCTAAGTATGCATGTTAAAATTTAAGATCAATCACTTATAAAAAAAAAAAAGGAAGAGAAAAGGAAGGAAGGGAGGAAAGGAGGAAGGGAGAAAGGGAGGGGGAGAGGGACAAGATTTGTATCTTTGGAACCAGTACAGATGTGGGAAAGAGAATAAACATAACAAAATTAATGCACAGGAGGACAAGAAGAGAAGGAAGAAAAAAGAGAAACTTGACAAATAAAAAGCACAGAATAAGGTAATTAAAATCAAATGTATCTGTGTATAAAATAAATATAAGTAGGTTGATATGCTATTAACAAAAAATATTAGATTGTTTTTTAAACTATGCACATTCTTTTAAAAATATATATTAAAAGATAAAAACACAAACATCTTTAAAAATAAAGAGATGGGAAAATGAGATCTCTGTGAAATATGCAAAATAGGGGCAGTGCAGTCTTCTTACTATCACATTAAATAGGGACAGAAATATCTAATTTTACTGCCATTCTGCTCAGGAGCGATCAATCATTCCTCATTGCCGACAGAATAAATCCCAGACTCTTTAGCGTGACATTCAAGGTTCTTCACCTCTGGCTATAACCTTCTTTTGGGCAGTTAATTTCATCTTTGATCTCTCAGCTCCTATCGCAAAGTTAATATGCAGTAGACAAACATTTATTTAGTTCTGATGACAGAAAAAAAAAACACTATCAATGCGATTATTGTAGCATTTACTTGCATAATACCCTCTTAACCTTTTTTATAGGTATTTAAAAAAAAAAAAAAGGAAGGAGAAGCATGTTTACATTGTTTATTGACAACTAAGCAAAATTTCTTTCCCGCACGCCTGTTTCTTCCCCCTTCTCTCACTATTGCTGTAGTTATTAACAGCAAGACCTTTTTCAGAGGATAATTTATAAAGCATCCCTTCCCATTTTTAAACTCCTCTACCTTCCTCTACTTTCCCCAGTTGTTCTCTCTCTTTCCTTCTCCTCAGCCTTTACATCCCCTCTCTTATTCCCTCCCCTCTTCTCTTTGTAAATCGATCTGTGTTATACAGAACTCAGGAGAACATATGATTATGAGAGGTGCCCCAAAATAGAAAAGTAGAGAAGTCTTTCCTGTTTAGATTTGTGACTGGATAATCACAAATTGAATGTATGTCTTATGTGGGCTATCTCCCATTGGTCCAGATTAATGGTTCTTACCCAACAGGGTAAGAACAGGGTAAGGTTCACCTGGATGGGTATTTTATGAATCCATACTGTTTCCTAAACCACCTGCGTATTCATCTCACCCAGTATGCATTAGGAATAATTTGGGGTGCCATGTTGTGTGCATGTGTGTGTGTGTATGTGTGTGTGTATAATTTGAAAAAGGTCTCAAAAGCAAAAGGATTCCCTTTCACTAACTACAGTCTTAGAAGAGAACCCCTGAAATAAATGGGTCAATGTCTATTTTTTGTACTAAAAGATGAATAATCCCAAAGCCTCCGTATTGGAAGCCTTACTTTATACATGATGAATTATATAATGAAATTCTGAAACAGGAAATGTTCATTTTCTGTAGAATATTTTTTCCTATTGGGCAAAGAGACACTAACTCATTGGCTTTTAACTCTTAGCATGAATCAGCATCAATGGCAAGCCTTAAAAATATTAGATGCTTAAGTCTCATCCCCAGAGATAGGAGTTCAATTGGTCTGGTCTTGGTCCATGCATTGACAGTTTTAAAAAAGAGTCTCAGGTAATTCTAATATGCAATCAGAATTGAGAAACATTTCTCAAAGTGCTCATAATTAGTAGAAAAACCAAATCTGTGTCATTTGGGAATTTAGTTACTATATTATGAAGAGGTGAGATCTAAGCTCACTTAGAAGTTTTGTCAAGGGAATTGTAGAAATGAACATGATGATAGTCTATGGATTTTTTATAGTGACAGCAAATTATTAGGGGTTTAAATGCACAGAGCCATTGTCTACAGAATGTAATTAACAAGAGACTGGGTGAACAGAAAAGAAACAAGAAAAATATCCTGAATGAAAAACGCCGAGAGCCCAAGGAAGGATGAAAAAGCATACAGAAAACTAGATCAAGAATACAAAGGGAAGAAACTAGAGTCAAAAGAGGAACAGAACAGTAGGTAGACGGGAAGGAGAAAGGATGCACAATTTAAAATGTTAGTCAATTTTTTTATTAATTTTTGTAACTTTCCAGTACTCTACCCAATACCATATCTAGATTTTGGCCAATATTAAAACTAGATATCCAATACACTCTTCTTAATTGATTTCCATTCCATGAAAAAATTTAAAGATGAATCATTATATTTAATGTGTATTCTTTACATTTATATTTTTTTCTGATAGATCATTTTTACATAATAGAAATTTAGCTTTAAATGGCATTTCGAAGATAGAAACAAAGACAGAACAATTAAATACAAAACAAAAGCAAAACCTTTATTCTTCTGGCTTGATTGTAATGTGGTTTACCGTTCTTTATGGTAGTAGCATTTTCCTGCATGCATATCACCAACACACTACAAGTCAATAGCTTTAGTATAAAGAATCTACACTTAATGTTGCCTGTGAAAGAAAAACAAAATGTTTTGCTGCAGCTGGTAATATAATTTCACTACCTGGCTTTGTGAGGAAAAAAAAAAACAAACAACAACTTGGGACCCATATCATATCTGATACAGTTCTAATGCCATACGGGCCAATAAGAGTAAAATCTATCTGGGTAAACAAACACTGGAAAAGACATTATTTTCTGAATAAAAAGACTAGGTGGAAATATCTGATTCAAGCAATGCCAAGAATATCAACTGATCTTTCCTTAAGCCTCTTTCGATGATAAGGCATTACTATTTGAAAGCAAATAAACGCTGGACTCAGTCTGAGATGTGTTCCACGTCGAAATGTGTGCAAAGTTTACAGTACTAATAAAAAAGCAGAAACCTACACTGCATCTTAGTCTTTGTGTCTTAGTTTGTGAAGTGCTGTAATTTAAAAGTGCTAAGAACAGAAACTAACAATAGCGACTGTGACATCAACCTGAAGATACTTTTAATTTCTCATTTTATGTACAAAAGGCTGAAAAATAAAATAAAATGAACTTTTTACAGTATTTATATTTTCTTAGAAAACTCTAACCATACAGGTTCAACAGATTGAAGCAGCTTGCAATACGTTCGTACGGTCGGGCTTTTTTTTTTTTTTTTTTTTTTACCACAGAGTGTTCAATTAAGATCGGAAGAATAAAAAGCAAGAAGCTCTTCCTTGTTTGCTGCAACCTATTGCTTAATGACACGAGAATGAGGTCTTGGTCGAACAATTTGCTTCACTTTCCCACTGACGTATGGCTTCCCATATTAGACTTCTGAACAGTGGAAGGAGTAAGATACAGCAGCATAGGCAAGATAAACATGCAGCAGTGACGGCTTCAAACTATAATAGAACCAATTACATCATATTACCTGTTGAAAGCTTGCAAACTATACTTACTGTGGTACATATTTGATGCAATAAATACTGTGCTTAAGTCATCATTTGTGTTTGCTCAAACATGCACCACTGGGTAAAATTACTATTTACAAAGCAGACTTTTATTTTTTTTTAATTGACATATGCTATGTCAACCTTACCAAGAGCAGAAGATGGCTAAACAATACTGCAGGAAAAAGCAGAATCAACTTTATAAAGTGGTGGGGGATGCTTTTTGGTCAATTCAGGTTCTTAAAAGGATTGATAGGATAGTTTTAGTTTATGCCAAAGGACACTTATCAAAAATGTTATAGTCATGCTGCCGGGACTGTGAATGATCATGTGATGGGGTGGGTGTGTCTGTGTGTATACATATATATGTATATACACGCACATATACATATATACATATATACATGTACATATAATGGATTATGTAAAAATAAAACAATTCTTCAATGCTTGTGAATTCTATGGAACATTTACAGGCACATTAAAATTTTTCTGGATGAGATACCTTAAAAACATGAATAGCTATTTAAGCACCTCAAAAATCTAAAAACATCCTGAAACAAGAAGTAAACTCTTTCTTTTTGTGATGAGATTTTTTTTTCACGTGTGAATGAGAAATGCAGCATGCCTTCATTTAAAATATATCCAGTTGTACAATAGAGAAACGTAGAATTCCCTACCTTTAATCCCTCTCCCCAAACATAAACCCATTTACAAAAATAGTCACATATAATAGTAAACAACCTGTGAATTAAAAAAAAAACAACAGGTGATAAGTTCACAGCATACATTTTGTAAAAATATGGCAGGTGTGGCAGTTAAATCATAAACAATGGTGACAATTACTATCATCAAGTGTCACGTGTTGAATTTACATAAAAATTTAACTTCCCTCCCCCCTTTAAAGTGGTTCCTATAGTCTGAGTAGCCATTACATCTCTGCTCATCAGCAGTGTCAGCTGGTTGTGAAAACAGAAACCTCCTGTCGATGCTGTTTTTCTGGTTTATTGAGTCCCAGTTTGCTGACCAGAGGTCTCTGTCTTGTTATAGGCACTGACCTTAAGTATACATTTGTAAAAACAGTCAGTTTGGCATAGACCTCCTGTAGGAGTCCTGTTGACACTAATCCATCACCATCACAGGCTGTAAACAATTGATCACAAAATGAAATATTCTTTGTTCCTTTTACTTTTTACTTTCCCTGATATCTTTCCCTTTGTCTTCCTTTTCGGATTTGTCTTTTTCAAATTTTTCTTTTTCCGGTTTGGTGACACTGTCATACGAGGGTGGAGAAGTGGTGGAGGGTGTCACGTCGGTTTTCTCTGGAGTCGAATTCTCATTTAGTTTATCAATGAGGATATCGTCTTTGATAGGTGTTCCTTCGCCTTCTTTGCCTTTGTCTTTCTTATAGATACACGAAACCTTTTTCACTTTTTGCTTCAAGAGGTAGCGTCTATAAGCCCTCTGGATAACAACAGCAGACACCTCCTCTTGCTTGCGTTTCAGAGTGGTCGTGATGGGTTCGTAGGAGACTTTGGAGGGGTTCGATGCCATGAATCGCTCCTCCATCTGTATTCGAAGGGCATCCATCTCTCCACTCTCACCCAAAACACGCTTTGTGAAGGCAAATAAAATGTCGAGGCAGTGGATCCGGTCGCCACTGACCATGGGCAGGTCCATGGCAATGAGCTGGACTTTGTTTGGTTTTGCTATGAGGAGAGGAGGATCTAGGGCAGCTGCAAAATCAGAGAGCTTGGAGAACTCTATAAACTGGGTGGCATCAGGATCGAACTTCTCCCAAACCTCATAGAACATCTCAAAGTCATCCTCACTCAGGGGCTCTGCACTTTCCTCAGTAGCGACACTGAAGTTCTCCAGGATGACAGCGATGTACATGTTCACCACAACTAGAAACGATATGATGATGTAACTGACAAAAAAGAAAATCCCCACAGATGGGTTTCCACAGTCTCCCTTAACAGAGCTTCCAGGGTGATCTTTTTCAGGGTCACAATCTGGAGGTCCACTATTAAGAATGGGTGCTAGCAATCCATCCCAACCAGCAGAGGTGGTAATTTGGAACAGGCAGATCATGCTGTTGCCGAAGGTCTCAAAGTTGAACATGTCATCAATTCCAACTTCCCTCTTAACATACGCAAAGTTGGACATTCCAAAGATGGCGTAGATGAACATGACCAGGAAGAGCAGGAGGCCGATGTTAAACAAGGCGGGAAGGGACATCATCAGAGCAAAGAGCAGAGTGCGGATCCCCTTCGCCCCTTTGATCAGACGCAAGATTCGACCAATCCTGGCGAGACGGATCACTCGGAACAGGGTAGGGGACACGAAGTATTTTTCTATCAGCTCGGCCAGAAACATACCTGTGGAAAATCAAGAAACAATAACAAAAGTAGTGCTATATTTAATAGCCTTGAGTGAAAACTTACATGAATTGGATAATCACTAGTTTTACAAAATGTGGGCATGAGAATTAGATATACACATACACACGCACACACATATATAGACACATGCACATTCTGCATTATTTAGCAAAATGAAACTGGTATGTTTGGTGTTATAACATTAATCCCTCTGAAGGCACTCATACAAGGTATTGATACTGAAGGTATCAATGGTCATTTTTCCTAGTTCAAGAGAAGCATCTATCAAAAGAAAGATTCAACCACTGAAGACCTAAAGATGTTACAGAGCATATGGCAACCAAACAAAGAAGTGGATTTATAGTTCTAAAATTCTGGTTCTGGTATTGGCATAAGAACTAATGGACAAGGCTTGTGATTTTGGATCAGGAATATGAGAGATCTTATCCTGAGATGGCTATGATCCATTTTATTTGGAAGGTGGCAGAATGATGGACAGGAGAGAATCCAGGCTTTGCAGCAGACATAACTTGGCACTGAATCCTCTCTCTCTCTCTGTTTCTGTCTGTCTGTCTCTCTCTTTTTTTTTTTTACACATGACTAGATGGTGATAGTTTCTATCTACTTTTGTTGTTGTTGTTGTTAAACTTAGCACTTACTGGGGCTTTTCTTTGTTCTAGGCATGATACTAAATGCATCAACTTATATCATCTCATTTAATTCTCCCAATAACACTTGAAATATTTTCTGGAAAGTCAGGGATTGGAGAGGTAACTTGTTGTAGGTCACAGAGACAGTAATTAGTGGAAATAGGCGAGCTCCAGGCCAGGTCTGCATGATCCCTGAGTCTTGTCCCTTACTCGCTAAATGACCACCTCACGGCAATGTTGTGATGATCACACAGGATGGAGAATTGTTTTGGTGTTCTAGTCTGTCAGAGAAAGCAGTGTAAATGGTGGAATACTAATTTTTCCCTCTATGTTTTCTCTTCTCTAAGAGGCAGAACCTTGTCTTAAATGTCTTATATTTACTGCCAGCACCTCATTTAATGCCCTATACTTCACTACTCAATGTGTATTGATGACAATGAAGCTGTTTTGGATTTTTGAACAAAATGTCTACTTCTGGAAAAAGAATATTACAAAGCATAGAAAATATCTGAACCCAGAGGTAAGATGAAGCTTATATATATGTGAATATATATAAACACACATACAAACTATTCCAATTATCAATATCCTATCTATGGACTATTTGACTACTTCGAATAATTTTTGTGTGTATGTGTGTGTGAATTATTTATTCAAAGCAATACTTGTCTATATCAACGGAGTGTGATTGAGTACAGGATTGTTATGCCAAGTTCCTGTTATCATCCTGTGAAATGAGACAAGATGATAAATGAAAGCTGCAAAATATAAAATCTTGTTTTCACATATCAGTTCATGCACAGCATGCAACAAGAGAAATGACAAACTGAAGAATGGACATTAGACTTTTATTTAAGATTTTGGGGGGATAAATGAGAAAGATTAGTGAGAAACATTTTCAAAATTTTAAAACAAATTTTTACTACTAACTTCCTTAATTGAGTAAAAGTACCTCTTCTTACCTACGATAGAGAGAATGACCACCACAAAATCAAAAATATTCCATCCGATGGTGAAATAGTAATAACGAAGAGAGATTAGTTTCAGCACACACTCTCCAGTGAACAAAACAATAAACACCAGATTAATCCAGTACAGAATGTTTGTCATTTCCTGACTCTGGTCATCAGTTTCCACCATCATGGTGACCATGTTGAGGCAGATGAGAATCATGATGCTGATATCAAAGACTTGTTTGGTTACAAAATCAAAGACCATTCCTTGGAATTTGTTCTGGAACAAAGAGTATGTAAAATTCACTTAGGAACATAAAAAAAAAATCAAATTCAACATATCTGGTTTTAACATAGCAATATGAAAATGTAGCTTTTATAAAAACATACCATGCTTATTTAATACTTGGAAGAACATTTTGTATACTGGAATATACAACTTTTTCCAAGTATATTTGTTTTACTTATACTGTTCATGATACCAGATTTTGTAAACTGACTTTAAGAACCACTTACTGTGTTCTCAGTAACCATAACATCACCATGTATATGATAGACAGCCAGCCAATATTTGCCACTATAACAAATCTTTGTTATCCCATGTATTGGCACGGGGTATCAAAGTAAACTTTGAAGTACTAATAAACAGCTCTCCATATTTTTCTCTCATGTTTATTTTTTTCTAGTTTCTGCTTTTATCGTCTTTCCCCAAAGCCAGAGTACCTTAAGGTTCAGCTGGGAAGATGTTTTAAAAAATTATAGTTCAAGAAAAAGGACATATTTAGAACTCCTGGTGAGATGTAATTAAGTTCTGTATTTTATTTAAATGGTATTGTACCAAGATTAATTTCTTAGCTTTGATTACTGATCTATGGTTATGCCAGATTTTAAAATAAGGAAAAGCTGGGTGAAATTATATGGGGTAACTCTTGTGAAAGAATAAAATAATCTTTGTAAAAGTTATAGTCCACAATCAGATGTTCAACCTTTGCCCTATTCAGTTTGGACCTTATTTCCAAGCACTGAATGGCTTTATGTCTTGTTTATGAAACTCACCTTACCAGTTCTACTTGTTTGGACCCTGTTTTATACCATTTTGCCTACTTCTGCTTGGTATTTCAAGATTTTGGGGGCTCAAGCCTTGACCTAACTTCCACTAAGCTGTCCTGTACTTTCTTAACTAGAACCACGGATGATCTGTTACCTATACACTTCATAGCTTTCCCAGATTCTGACAAGTCTATCCATCTGGATTCTCTGTACTAGTGTTCTCCCTCTCTGTTGAGAGACATCCATTACTCCCTATGCAAATTCTTGGACATCAACCTCCTGTTTGTAGTATTTTTCTCTTTTCTCTGAACAGGTATCTGGCTTACTGGACTGGACTTCTATTGCTTCAGGTGAGTCTGTCCTTCCAAAGCCTTCTTCAACTTAATAAATGTGTCTAATTCCAGTTCCAAACCTTCCTTCTTAGTTCTTATTTACTGTAGCTTACCTTTCCAAGTCTGGTTATGTTTCTCTTATTTCTACCCTTCTGATATTTCCTATCCCTCTGAATAAAATTTGCAGATTCTACTGTATCATTTTATCTTATCTCCTTGTACTAAAAGAGACTTCCTTCACCCCTTCTCTGATGACTTTGAATTCAGTTTTAAGTTTTAAGCACTCCGTGTCCTCAGAAAACTTTATGTTTACATTTGTCATAAAATTGATGACACTGTATTGCATATGGTTTGCTCTTATTTATTTGTTTTAGTTATTTCTCCTAGTTGTCTGGAGGCTCTGGAGCAGTGTCATTTTTTCTCGTAGACTTAGCACCTACAGTGTAGGAGGTTCACAATTGCTTAAAATTAGAAGGTTTTATCAATAAAAAGCTTAGTTTTCCTGCCCATGTAGCTTTCCAATGGGTCACTTCAACGTATAACTGCAATCCTCAGTCCCTAATTGTTGTCTCCAACTTAAATCCCAGGATGTAGTGTATGCTGCGGGAAGCTATGTAACCCTGGCAGCTTTGTTTGCCAAAGATTTACGTTCTCTCACTTCATCTTGGCCCTTGACGATGATTAGGAATCCTTTCTCCCTCACTTGCTCCAGGATAGTTCCAAACTTCTCAGAAATATCCTATTCTTTTGGTCTCTATTCTTTTTTGGGAGCATCAAAATCAGTGTCAAGAAACTCTTCTACTTCCTTTTGCATTTCATATTATCTTGACTTTTCACATATATCTTTTTATATATGAGTCCATATTTGCTAGAGGACTCATCCCTCTAAAATATGTGACTTTATTCTATATTCCCCCTCTTCACACTCTTCGTCTCCAGATCTCCTGCTTTGTTTCAAAAACCTACCTCTCAGTCTTAAGAAACCTTATTTTGCTACTTCTAAATACTCATTCTTATTCCTGTGTTTTTTTGATTGCCAGATTCTGCAAGCTAGCATCTCTGATTTTTTTTTCTCCATGCATGTCCCTTCTTCATACCTTGCATGACACTAGTCATCCAGTGTGTATGGTAGAAACTCATAAGTTCTCTTTGTTGGGTTCTTCTTTGCTTCCCATATTCAATTAATAGACAAACTTTGTAATTGTACTCTAGTGACAGCTCACAAATCCATCCACTTTAATTCATCTCCACATGACTCTGGTTCAGGCTACCTATCATCGCTACCTATCATACCCTATCATCATCTATCAGTCAGCTCCAGAACAAATCTAATAAGCTACACATTGCCCCTGCCAATACTGGTTGAGTTATCTTCACGAAACTGAAAACGACCAGGTCCCCTTCAATCTCTTCCAGTTGCTCTAAAGATAAAGGCAACTTTTGAACATAACATACAAAGCTCAGAAAAGTCTGTGTACCCTAACTTCTTTCTCAACACATTCCAATAAGCCCCCACTCTCTACATCCCAGCCTCACTGGCCTTCCTACTTCAAGGCCTTCACACATGCACTGCCCTTCTGTTAAAGGGCTCTTTTCTTCCAGACAGTAATTCCCTGCAGCAACCAAGCAGCTACTGGCATATAATATACAGTTGGAAGAGCCATAAAAATTCAGAATGATGTCATCAGATTTAGAAGCAAGATGGTAGGGGAAATATGAAATATTTTTAAAACCAGGAAAAACAAAACCTGCGACTTATTTCATAATGATTCCAATCAATCTGCAGAGTTGGACAGAAAATGTGGCAAATCTGAGATGTACCGATTATTCCAATTCATCCCCACCACGCTCTGTGAACATTCAGTATTTCCACACAGTGTATGTATGGATATGTTTTCTTCTCTACATTATTAGATACTCCTCAGTGACATCAATTCTATGTAATACTATTGGCATGTAAGTCTGAAATATTTTATTTACATGTATTTTATATGTTTATATATAATACGTAATCTGTGCATTATATTATATATAATATATATACACTTAGACTATTACACATATACTTAGGCTATTTAGGCTAGCTGCTAGTCACATTGCTAAGATAGAAATTTTGTTTTGTAAATTCACAAAAGTACTAGTATCTAGCAATTTGGGCTGTGTAAGTTGTAAATAACATAGATCTTGATGGGAATGAAAGTATGTTATTCTTACAGCAGGGCGAGGGATGGGTTTTTGTGGTTTCTTTGAACCCAGTTTTTTCATTGCATTGTAGTATTTCTTCTGCTCTTCTGTCATAAAAATGTCTTGACCTCCAAAGTAAAGAAATGAAAGCAAAACTTGTTAAAATCATGTTCTTTGCTAGTTATAAAATCTACCTCAGAAATTGTGTGAAATCGCTTCCACTTGCTATTCTAATGTTGCCAATATCTGTATTTACAGAGATGCACATATTCAATCTTTAAAGTATTCTGTATTAATCAGTCATATTTCTATACTGAAAATATCAATACATGCTATCTGAATTAGCAATTACTTAAAAACTCACAATTGATTAAATATCTCAAGGTAATTTCAGAATTTTATATTCCTTCTTTTTTGCTGATTACATTTTAGACCCTAAAAGAACTAGTGTGACATGTTTAGTTCACATTTTAGAATAAAGAGGAAGTTTTAGTATACTTATCTTCTTTTTCTGTTGGTTGAAGTTATCTATGATGACACCAATGAAAAGATTCAGGGTAAAGAACGAACCAAAAATAATAAAGATGACAAAATAAAGGTACATGTACAGATTGTCTTCATACTTGGGTTGTAATTCTACCTACAAAATATTAAGGAATGGTAACTATTAGAACCACTACTTGTTTTATAAAAGGGACATCAGCAAATTTTCAATTCTCAAAGCATGTCTCAATTGCTGGGAATAAAAAAAAAGGGCAAACATTAAAGAGATTTTAAGAAACATCAAATCTAACATGCTTATTGAAGAGTCCTACAAGACTGTTCACTGATTTGACAAAGTAAAACAACTCATAGAAAAGTCTGGATAATTAAAATTCACTTCACCCAGTAAGTTTCTAGATTATGAATGCACTTTCCCCAAAGTCCCCCAGTAGGGCATGCAGAGTGAGGATTTCCTCTTCCTGCAAAAGAGATGTTTGAGTCACACTATTTTGTGTTAAAACCTTTAAGATTTATTCTCTCTAATTCAGTTTTTTTTATCTGTAAAATGGAAATAATAGAATCTTAACCTCACAGGGTAGTTGAAAATGTTAAATATATTAATATATGAAAAGGGCTTAAAAAAAACCAGTGCCTGGCCAGTAGTAATAACTGAGTGCAAAGGTTTGATTTCTATTACACATTTCTTTTCATAGGCTAGAGTTATTATTGTATGTGTGGATATGGGTTCATCTGTTGGATCATTCCTTCTTGAAAATAAGTGTATAGATTCATCCTACTCAGTAGGCTTTAGGCACAGTTTCTGTAACAATGATACCCTCTCTTGTCCAGCACACTTTTGGTAAAAAAAAAAAAAAAAAGAGTGACAGTTGGCTTGAGCATTGACTATAATCTATAGCTCAGGTCATACAGGATATTGGTCTAACCAACTCAGTTAACCAGTCCCAGGTGGTAATGGATACAGGGAATGTATCATTGTGTCATGAAAGCAATGTAGAGGGTAACAGCCCACTTGATATATTTTTCTAATAAAATAGAGTAAAATGGAAAATATTAGAAGTATTGTAAAAGTACATATTCTTTGATGAGACTTTTATTTCATTTATGTGTGTAGATAGCAAACAGTGATAGAAAATGATACATTTAAATGTTTTTAAATTAAATACTATATATACAGAAAAGTGCATAGCACATAAGGGTAAAATGTAGTAATAAATTGTTACAAAGTGAATGTCACAGTGCAGGACATCGTCAAGAATTCAGAAACCCTTGGTGTATCCTTCCCAAATATAAACTCTATAATCCCTACTAAAGGCAATCATTATCCTTTTATGGTAATTATTTCCATGCTTTTTCTTAGAGTTAACATCTAAGTGAGCATTCTTGAACAGTAAGATTAGTTTTGTCTATATTTTGTCTAGTGGACACATTTGCATAACTCTGTTTTACGTATATATTTTTAAAAAAATTATTTTTAAGTTATCTCTACATCCAATGTAGGGCTTGAACTCATGACCTGAAGTCAAGAGTTACATACTCTACCGATGGGGCCAGTCAGGCACCCCAACTTTGTTATATTTTTAAGATTCATCCATGGTGTTGCATATGCTGTATTTGTATATCATTTCACCACTGTATAATATTTAATTATTTGTCCATTTCTACTACTTTTGAATTGTTACCAGTTTTTGCTAGACCAAAAGGTTATGTTCATTCTTGTACATAGATTCTGCTATGCATGCACAAAAGTGTAGGATATATTGCTAAAAATGAAACTGCAAGGTTAAAGAATACCTTGAATTTTATTAAATAATGTGATAATGCTCAACTTTTTAAAATAAATATTTATCTATTTTTTCCCGGTAGCATTAAAAGTTCTTATTGTTCTTTATTCTTGACAATACTTGGTATTGTCATAATTTTTAATATTGCCAATTAGGCAATAATGTCACATTTTGGGTTAAATCTGCATTTCTCTGATGACTACTGAGAATAAGAGCAAGCAACTTTTCTTAATTTTGATGTCCACTTGGATTTCATCATTTGTAAAATGCTTAAATGCTGAGGAGTTATGTAGCAGACACTGTCTTCTAAGTTACTAAGGAAGAAACTGAAAGTAAGTTGCATATCAACCTGTTGATAAGGAAGGTGGAGAGAACTTTAAATGAATTAATCAAAACAAGTAGGAAACTACTGTAGAAGAAAGTGGTTATGAGCTCATGCTTGTGGTCAGAGTTCAAAAACATATAACCGCTTAATGCATTGAGCCTCTTTGCTTCAGTAGTGAAATGAAGTTAATGTCAACCACACAATAACATTGTTACTTAAGATTCAATGTGATAGTATAATAAAGCCCTTAGCTGAGGGAGTAGTAATACATAATTATTATTATTATTATTATTATTATTATTATTATTATTCAAAAGAGCACATAACTGGGATTCTTGATACAGAGATACAATGCTGTGCTTTTAGTTCTTGTGCTCTCTCTCTTTTTTTAATAAGGTGAAAAAAACCCCACAGGAGTTCTTTCTCAGTTACCACCTGGTTATTGGTGCTAGGGAAGTAACATTTTGAGTTTAATTGCTATGTTCCGGCAATATACCAGAAGGCAATCTCTTTTTTCCAAAATATGATTTCCTTTCTCCTTGTTAAGCAGTAAAAAATTAATGAAAAGTGTACACAAAATTTCAAAAGTGTTGAGGTGTGTAAAGTAGATTGTGAAGGCCCCTGCCTTCTACCACAAAAATCTCACATCCCAGAGAGAAACACTAAAGTTTTGTTTGTTTTGATTTGTTTTGTTTTTCCACCATTAGATTCTTCTATTACAAGGAAGATAAAAAGATGGAGGAAATCTGTGACAGACAAAGGAAGTGCATTCTTTGTTAAGAGCTTCTAATGCACAAATGGCCAGAACTATCGGAGCCAAAAACAAATTGTCTCAGTTTGCAAAATCAACAAGTTTTTAAGTGCTGGGTGTCATGCTAGATATAGAAAAGACGTGTTAAAAGATTTACAGTGAGTAGAGAAAAACATTCAAATCAAATTTTGGAAGAAATAATGCAAGGTTGAATAGTTTATTTTTGTAAAATAGATGTTTTCTATAAATTGACTCATTGTTTTATTTACCAGTAAATTACAACACTGTGGAAATATTCACTGGATCAAATTAAACAATTTTTCCTCTAAACAGACTTACGTTTCGTGAATCAACAGCTGCATACATGATATCCATCCATCCCTTAAATGTGGCCTGTAAAAAAGTCAGACCACTTAGTTTTTCTCCCCCACAAATGATAATTTTAGAAAAGAAAGTTAAGTATCGGATTGACCAAGATTCATTCAAAAACAGGTATACAAAATAGTTTGGGGTTAGTATTTAAACTCTGGTCAAAGTTTGTAATATCATAGAAAATGCTTCAAATTTATGTTCTTCTATAAACCTATAATTAAGCCATGAAGATTATAACAATGTGCTATCATAAAAGCAATTATTAACAACCTTTGACTCTGATATGCCCATGAGAATACAACATAAAATTTGATAAAATAATTTGGTGTATATGAAACTAGCATCAGACAAGATGAAAAATATGCTGCATTGCTTGATTGTAATGCTTTCCATTCTACTTATTCTCTTCTAAATGGTATTCTCACCGATCACAAATCATGATGCTTTATTCTCGAAAATCTACATATTGTTGATTATACTATTTTAAGACAATTATTCCATAAAACAAAGTAATTTCCTAGTCAGAAAGCAAATACATTCAGCTGCAATGCACTCTTTTAAATATTTATGGTTTTTTTGCAGACATAGCAAACCTGAAAACAAAAATCTTATACATTTTTTTTCAGTTTCTTAGAGCCACAGAATCTGTTCTTCCCCCTAATATTCATACAGTGTTGGGTATCATGCAGGTGGATCAGCTCAGGGAGTGGTCGGTTGAGAAGCGGGATAGATTGTCTACGAATTTATAACAGATATAATGAACTTGATAGGAAGATTTTTATTTGCAGGAGAGCAATCTCCCTATCTGAAGGAGTTCAAGCAGCAGGCAGGAAAGGTGGGAATTGGTGTGACAGATGTTAAGGTGGGGTAGCTTGGTTGTGGTGGTGGTGAAGGTTAAGTGGGTGAAGACTTGATGAGGGTTTGGTACTGTCTGGTGGCCAAGGAGTACAGAGATCTACCACTCCTCCTCTTACCCACATACGCTTTTCCAACCCCACCCTAGGGCTACTGCCTCTACTTTGCTCAGAGTAGGGGTGGGGTAAAACAGTGGGAACCTACATAACAATGTCAGTAACAAGGGACTGGTTCTAGGGTACCTAATGCATAGTCTGAAAGACTGTAAACTTTGTAGAGCTTTCCAGTTTCCAACACGGTGCAGAAAAGTTAGTTCAGCAATGATTAGAAAGAATCTAGGCAGACGGGCTTGAGAAATACGTTTTTGGAAATATTGAGGGGGGAGGTTTCAAACTCATGTTAATAAGACATCACAGAGAATAATAAAGTGGTTACTTACTACTTGAAGCAGAGAAAGATATCCAAGTCCTACATTATCAAAGTTTACTTTCACATTTTTCCACCTGGCAGTTTGATTGCTCTCTATGAGGGCTTTACATTCGCTGTAGTTGTTGACCACACTTACATCAAACATCTCTCCAGTGGTGTAGTTAATACAATGATAAAACTTGCCAGCAAAGAGATTCACTCCCATGATACTGAATATGAGCCAAAAGATCAGACAAACCAGAAGTACATTCATTATGGATGGAATGGCTCCTAAAAGAGCATTGACAACAACCTGGCACAGAAACGAGAAGGGAAAACAAGTGGAAAGTCAACAGCCGTTTTAAACACTATTCAAAGAACAGCATTCAAATGAAAGAAAAGATATCTGTTCTTAAAGTTAAATATTGGGCAGAAACTATCTGCAGTATCTGGCAGCTCCAGTAAAAAAAAAAAAAACAAAACTTTACAATTACAGTTCAGAATAGTATAAAATAAATTTTATATTGTAGGAATGCTTTCTCAAGAGGTAAGAACATACACATGGCACATTTTCATCAAAGAATGGAACTAATTCTAAGTGGAGAGAATAATTAGGGGTGCAAATAATGACGTGGTTGTAGAAGCAGGGTCACCGTGTGGATATCACGATTTCTAAAAATTTGCAAACCATAAAATTTATTATCCACAATTTGAAAGTAAAGGAGAACAACACGTGAGGGTCATTTTCCAGGGCAAAAGGGAACACTAATAATAATTATTCTGGGAACGCAAGTATAAGCCAGGACTGTCCCAACAGTGTAGTCTAGGTTCTCCCTACACATGCAAACTTTGGAGCAGAGATCGAAACATGGAAATTGATCATGTGTAGGGGAGAAAAGGGTTTGGAGGGCAGGAGATATGTGGGCCGGTTTACATCACAAATTAGCTGTGCACCTTTGGGCAAGTTATTTCATTTTTCTGATCCTCCTTTGGGGAATCCCTTTCAGAAGAAAATTCTCATAAAACACTGCAATTTGATCCCAAGGTCTTCACTGAATGGTTTTGTTCCTTGCAGCTTTCTCAATTAACTAGGACTTCCAGGAAACGTTTTTCAGCACTTTTTAAAATTATCCCTCAAGGAAATATTCAGCAAAATATCTTTCTCTGTGCAAGTGCACCTAACCTACACCAGAAATAAACTTTATCGATGAACAGACATGTAAAATATGAGAAATACATGCATTAACCTTCCTCAAATGCTTTATGGTATAAAAAGTACATACGTACATACATATAAATATATGAGTAACGGTATCTTACAGCAACAATACCAAATGAGTACTTGGCAAAAGGCACAATTCATCTGCAAATTGGCACCTGGAGCCTAGTCAGTAAAGGACAATATTTTAATGTGTTTTTAAATGAAAGTAGCTTTAAAAGAACTTAATACAGTACTAAGTTACTACTAGAATTTCAACTCTCTTAATAATTCAGAGGGACTTGTGGACTTGACAGTTCATTTTTAAGTTGACTACAAGGAATGCTCTGCAAATGTGAGGAGATGATACTGGTTACAAGACTTAAAACACACACACAGGCGCGCGCACACACACACACACTCACAAAACTGGATAGCAAAGAAATAACACACGTGTTTTCCAAGACAGATGTATGGAAGGACTATCTATGCAAATTTGATACAGAAAATATGAAAAATTATTTTAGTATTGACAGTTTGATTCTCCTTCTTAAATTAAAACTACTACTGATTTTAAATTGGTAAGGTGAAAATAATTTAACAGCTAACCATTCCTTTCTATGCAACCATGCGCACACCAACACACAAGCACGCACACTTACACACATCATTCATTTCTGGTTATGTCTGAAACATTAATAGGAAGTCCCAAGTAACTATTTCCAAATATCAGAAAAAGCGTCATTTTCTAAGAGTTTCTTTTGGAATAGCTAAATCCACAGAGACAGGGCGTCATCATTTCCTCCGTGCTGAGGGTGTGTGTTCTCAGGTTACGTGCCCCGGGGGGTGACAAATGGCAACACAAATTCCTCCTTGTCCCTGTGTACCACCTTTCTAAATGACTGTTAGATTTCCACAGCTGGCCTACTTTTTAGCCACCTCAGCCTGTGTTTGAAAGCTAAAGGGCCAGATTCAGATTTTAAAAGACTCACAACACATCATAGGAGCAATGAAGAAATGAGGAATTCTTTGGTGGTTTTAAATTACAGTCAGTGGAATTTCCTGCACATTTACAAATGGAATGAACATAACTAATCTTGTCTCACATTTGAAGTCTATGCAACATGATTGAGATTTCCCACAGAGTGAAAAATCTACTTAGAAGCGGTCTAATTGTTTCTAATTAGAAGGAATCACTTAGGCATTCTATTATGTGAGTGTCTCCAACAGTGTCAAGTTTATGGACATCTGACAAATTTTATTGATCAACTGGTTACATCAGTATGGATGTATAAGACATAAAGTCTCCATGGATTTGTCATTTCTGAGGTAGAAAATGTCAGTCTGTTCTCAATTATAATTCCAGCAATTTCTAAAGCAGTGGTTCTTACCCTCATTCCTTCAAACCGGGATAAGGCTCTCAATGGCCTCAGAGCTCTTAGTGTTCTGAGGGATTTGATGGCACCAAGTTCTGAGTAACCCAAGGCATTTGCAGTCAGGCTAACCAATGAGACCTATACAGAGAAAGCAACACAGTTTTCTTATTTATAGACAAAAATGCTTACCCAGTAGTTCTCAACCTCTAGTGAGTATCAAAATCACCTGGAGGGCTTGCTGAAAACACAGATTGCTGGCAGGCAGAGTCTGATTCAGCAGATTTGGGGTAGGGCCTGAGAATGTGCATTTCTTCAAGTTCCCAGGTAAGGCCAAAGATACTGGTCTGTCAGCCATACTTTGAGAACCACTGCCATAAACTTATGAGAAAGAAGAAGCTATACATGTTCTCTTTTCAAGATTCTTGACAAGAACGGTTTTTTTTAATCAAATGTAAAACAAGAAACAGAATACCACAGAAGTGCAATCTTCATCTACAGATCTGTAAAATTCTATTTAGCACACCCGCAAGGAAGAAGGTTAAAACAGTGCAAGTACACAGGTGAAGTATGTAAACCACTGGTGAATCTGAGCACAAACACACTCAGAAAGATCTAGGCCTCTAAATAGTGGCTTTGTCTTTGTGTCAACTTCATTACGAGGGCATAAAACCATTAATTATGTCAAATTAAAATAATTAACTAAAAAAAGAAAAATTGAGATTTCAGGGGGTGCCTGCCATGGCTCATTTGGTTAAGCATCTGACTTTTGATCTCAGCTCAGGTCATGATCTCATGGTTTGTGGGTTCAAGCCCCATCTCGGGCTCTGCACTGACAGGATTCTCTCTCCCTCTCTCTCTGCCCCTCCTGCTCCCTCTCTCAAAATAAATAAATAAACTTTAAAAAATAAAAATAAAAATAACCCTCTTAAAAAATTGAGATTTTAGTATGACTAATTAGAAATTGCCAGAACAATATTTTTTGGGTCATTTATACAGACAATTAATGTAGTTGATAGAAGTTCTAAAATCTCAACTAAAAAGGAAAAGAACAACTCTTATTGGTGGCACAGAAATGTCTGATTTCCTTTGAAAGTACATAGAAAACTCATTAAAACTACGTAATCTAAGAAAAAGTATTTTTTCTAAATGGCACTTGAATTTCAAAAGCAATAAATAAAAATAGATGTGTAATATAACTTTTAAGAGCATAGTGTAAATGGTATTTGAAAAAAATATTTTTTTAAAAAATAAATGAAGTACACAGAAAATTTTTCCAACAAAACTTCTTCGAAGTAATTTGGCACATGAAATGTGAAATAACAAAACCTCTAAATTTGGCAAAAATTGAGCTACAAAAATTTATCTTAAGTGGTTTATATACTTTTCCTAAAATCTAAACTTTTAGCCTTTGTGAGCCCTCTCTTCACAGATAATTGAAACCTAAAGTTACTGAATTGTCATTCGTTGTGAAGATTTTCTGCATATAAAATATGAGGCCCTGGACTACTTAATCTTCCCTGAAGACAGAATCCAAAAGAAATAAGCATAAATTAAAGAATGAAAGGTAAAAGTAGGGCATAAGAAAAAAATTCTGAACAGGGACAATATGTATTGGCTAATTAAAAGAAATGGTAAATTACCCAATTTTATGTGACTTGTGTAGCGAAATGTGAGAAGGAGATACATTCAGGCTTTCTCATCTTTCTGGAGCAATCTCCTAATTGGTCTTTTGGCTTCTAAATTATCCCCTTTCTATTCAATCATGCACTACCCCACCACACTTCTCTCTCTAGTAGAGCAAGCTTTTTGTGTTATTTTCCATAGATAATGCTTTATGGGCTTCCGTATCTCTTTGGATGGCATCTCAGATACTTTAAACACTTCTCAAACTTACCTTTCTTACGTCATCATCCAACTACAATACATTTGTCCTCACCCTGTGGCACTGTTCTTACCCTCTAGTGTTATGTATTTCTTGAACAGGCCCTGCTTGGTATGCATCGGTATTTTAACGCTTTGGCGTCCCTCCCCTTATCTATACCTGCTGACGCTCTCATTCCTCAAACTCCAGCCTACACTGTGCTGCCCTCACAAAGCCTTTCCCCCTTCCTTAGTGAAGTGAACAGCACTTCTAATACCGACATCATCTTCTCATTGTATATATATCTGTCCTCATTAGTCGACTTTGAGCCAGAAGCTAGAAAAAGGACATTCATATTTGTAACTTTCATAACAAAACAGAAGATCAGTAATATATTTGATATAAAGCAAGGTATTGATGAGTTTCACATATTGTCTTAAGAAGTTTTTTTTTTTAATGTTTATTTATTTTTGAGAGAGAGAGAGAGAGGGCGGGCAGCAGAGGGGCAGAGAGAGAGGGAGGCACAGAATCCGAACCAAGCTCCAGGCTCTGAGTTGTCAGCACAGAGCCCGATGCGGGCTCGAACTCAGGAACCGTGACATCATGACCTGAGTCGAAGTCAGATGCTTAACTGACTGAGCCACCCAGATGCCCCAAGAAATCTTCTTAAATTTAAGAAGGTAAATATCAGGATATGCTCAGTAATATGAGCATCAGCTGCAGGACAACTGGATTTCTCCTAAGAATTTCTTTATATTCAGGTCATATTGATTTAATGCCTTTAATATTACACAGACACATTAAATGGCAGATATTTTTATTATAAATTTACCAATGTATCATAACCACATACAGAAAATAAAGAAAAGGAAAAGTATCATCCATAATCCCATTATGGAAATCAAAGGTTATAGTCTTGGTATATTTTTTCATTGTGTGCTGTCCAATCAAATGTGGTTTTAAGTATTTTTTTATTGTCTTCCTATATTGCCAGAAAACTTTTGATGTAATTCTGCATGAAGACTTTATATATTACATTTAATAGTGGATTTACTTTAGGCAGATTAGGAAAAAATATATAACAAAGATATTTTCCACCTTAAATTCAAAGAACTCTGTCTCATAATTTTTTCTTCTGTTTGGTGATTAGAAAGTTTATATTGGATTAAAAGTTGATTTTTCTTTCATTTGAAACTACAAAAAATAACTTTCTTCATGAAAGGGTCCTTTTTTTGTTGTTTTTACTGGCATGATATGCAAGTTTTATATATCAAAATATTTCAAGTTAAAAATATGTCTTTAAATTCCAAGGAATTACAGGGGTGCCTGGGTGGCTCAGTCGGTTGAGTGACTGACTTTGGCTCAGGTCATGATCTCACAGTTTGTGAGTTCGAGCCCCACATTGGGCTCTGTGCTGACAGCTCGGAGCCTGGAGCCTGGTTCGGATTCTGTGTCTCCCTCTCTCTGCCCCTTTCCCACTCATGTTCTCTCTCTGTCTCTCAAAAATGAATAAACATTAAAAAAAATTTTAAATTCCAAGGATTTACAATCAACAGAATACTATCTTCAAAATGCACTATTTAGCACATTGTGCTTTCCTGCAAATTCCAGAGTCCTCCTCCTCCTTTGCTGGCTGTGAGCATCATCCTGTCACCTCCCCCACGTCCCTGTCCCCTGTCCCCACTGACTTGCCTAGTCTTTTCTAGAGAAAAGGCCTTTAAACTTCTTTTTACCCATTATGCATAGACTACTGATTTAAAAGGCATTTAAGAAGTAAGTCTCTGGAACTAAAGGAAAATGATTTTTATTTCTTTTGTTCTTTTGTGAATAAAAAGTGAGATCTATACTCCCTCGGAAACCAGAGAGCAACTTCCTATTCAATTTTTTTAAAGACTTTTATAGTCTGGTACTCCACCTTTATTTTCAACACCAGGGCAGTTTAATAAAACTCTGAAATAATTGGCCCACAGCCAATCTATTTCAATCATCCCACAAATCAAGAAGTGTCTCCTGCTTTTTTGACTTTCAAGTTTCCTTGTAATTAGTAATCCATCTTGGGACAAACACCTCTCAATACGCTCTGATGATGACAAAAATACTAACGTCAAAGATAACTGTGAGGAATTTAAATACACTAATTCTGTCAAAGGTAAGAATGAGAAAAGCAAAACTTCTACATTAATATATTTTGTGTAACTTGGGATTTAAATATTAATTTGCAACTAAATCAGTAGGTAAAGTAAGGCAGCATTTGACTGTTTCACCTATGAAAGTATCTGAATTTAAATCAGCAAAAAAACATTTTGGGGTAGATTCTCATTGGGAAAATGGGAATCATCATTTATATATACATGAGGTTTTTACTGAGTGCCTACTATGTGCTGGGCACCATTGCTAGAACTATCATATCATGCCAATGGGATGAAACAAGAAAGTGCAGAATACTCACATCAACAATGAGGAAATCTAGCCAGCACCAGGCATTGGTGAAATACATTTGAAAACCATACGCAACCCACTTTAGAAGCATTTCCAGAATGAATATATAAGTGAAAACTTTGTCAGCATATTCTAACATGGTCTTAATGGTTTTTCGCTGCTCGATATATATATCTTCAAAGGCCTGTAAGTGAAAAAATTCCAATGAATTTCATTGTCATAAACTGTCTCTAATTGATGTCTTAATAGGAAAACCATGCTGCAAGCCTCTACTCAGGTGCTTAAGTCTGGAAGGCTTCTTCCCATTTCCCATAGTGGCATTTTGCTTTATAGTTACCTGCATGCAATGACTATTGGCTGCACATTTCCGTCAGCCAATGAATTAAAATAATTTTTAAATTAGGGTATCAGGGTATCTCAAAGAGCTTAAAAATTTTGCGACTGTCAGGTCCATCTCTCCACAGCAGGAGGGAGAAAATCAAGTGTGAGTAGATCTGCTTTGTTCAGTGCACTGTAATGTATTCTCTCAGTAATGCGAATGTAAGGCAAGGAGCCCTCCCTCCCCCACCCAACCTGGAGAAAGAGGGACAGAGGTTTATCACTTTCTCCACTCTTTTTCTCTTGCTCAATCTGGGCATGTGTGTGGTGTGTATTTGGGAAGCTCCCTCTTCCTATCCCTGTGTCATTTTGCAGAGCTCTTGGGAAAGGTTGGGGAACTCATTTTCAGGAGCCTTTGGGTGTTCTGGAATGAAAAGACCACTTATCTAACTCAGTCCCCTTATAGGAAAAACTATCAGGATAACTCGGTGGTCTGGATTAAGGACAAAAGAATATTTTCTTTTTTCGAGAAAAGGGGATGTGGGCTTGCGACCAGGGCTCAAAACAAGGACCTAAAGTCTTTTGAGCTCAATTTACAGCTAAGCTGGAAGCACCCCAGAAGCCAGCCATTGTGTCAGCATGTTAGTGCACTTTGGGGAGATTTGACTGGGTATGATTGAGAACCAAGAGCTAAGACAGCGAAGACACTAGTTACTGGTGAGACTTCAGAGTTCCCTCTTTATTGGCATTAAAAACGCAGGGCTGGCTCTCTTTGCTCAAGTACATGGCAGGATGACGGACTCTTAGTCAAATCAGAGGCAGGGTTAGAGGCCTCCACTTACAACACTATAATCCCCCGAATGAAATCCACTCACCAAACACGGTAGTGACTAACTGAAAAAATAAAAGAAATGCAGCCACATTTGTATCACCAAACGGGAAAACAGGTCACACGATTTTCATATATTAATTAATATCTTGACCAAACTGACCCTTCCACTGAGTGAAATCAGATATAAATTAAGTTGTAATGCTTTCACTTTGCTACTAGTCAGCAATTAAGTTCGTCTACTATTTGTCATTCACTGTGATTGGCACTAGTGAATCAGCACAAACAAGACAAGTGAGTTCCCTGCAAAATGGAGTTTATGTTAAGCAGGTTGATACTCACCTGATAATCCCATATCATGCCTGCATAATCACTCTTTATAAGAACTACCTCTGATGACTAAAAGTCAGAAGTACCTTACTTTAAATATTACAAGAAACCATACTTGGCCTGGTTCAATCTGAGACTTATTCCACAACAATAAAAATTGCTATTTCCTGAGCCTCTCACACTGTGCTAGGGATATCGCACAATGTTTCTTACTTCACAAGCACTGGATTTTAAAAACCTGTAAGAGGTTTTTGAAGAGTTTCAAGTAAAGGAAAACGCACAGGTCATATGTCACCTACCAGTGCCCCACTGCTGAGTAGAATCATGAAGACAATGAAGGTTTCAAACCAGTTGTGCTCCACTATCTTATAGCAAGTTTTTCTCAAGTTCCACCAGAGTTTTCCTTTGCCTTCTTCTATGCTTATCTGACAACACTTGAACTTCCGTACACAGTCTACAATAAGTCAAAGTAAATGAAGAAAAGAGAATTACTCTTGGATTATGTACCTTTATGTTGGTGGGAACCTCTTCTAAATTATTACCTGATACATTGTACATAACTATTGTTTAAAGATGGCTTCCACTCATGCAAACAGAAGTCGTCTGTATAGTTTTTAAATCATTCATTCAAAAATACTTTTTATGTTTATGTGATTATTATAATGGGTTATATTACATCATAAAAACATATAGAAAAACAGAAGGAAAAATAAAATCACCAAAAGTTGATATTTCCATCTTATCATCTTATGAGTGTGATTCCATTTATATATGGACATTTGAATTCTAAGTAGTTCATTTCATGGCATAATATATACATTTTGCTTTTTTTTACAAATAAATAGAACTGTGAAAGTTTTCATAATACTTCTCTAAATAAGATTACCAGACTTAACCAGAATCCATAAAATTATTCCACTATTATTGAATATGTTGCTTTAATTCTGGCTATTATCAGCAACAATGCCGTAAACACCTTTGTGTAATTTGTGTATATAAACATACTGAGTTATAGTTTATCAAGGCTTGTCAACAAATATTTATTGAATATCTGCAGCATTCAAGGAATTGTACTGGACAAATTACAATACTAGAATGCGTAAACATAGCTTTTCTTTAACAAAAAGTGTGCATTTTAAGTACAGGAGTTTTGCTCACAAATTCTATAGTTACAGAAAATAAATAATATCACAAATTAAATAAAGTGTTGTGAGAACTGATCGGTCAGATTACTTTTTGATATTGAGCTTTGTAGACAAAATGAATTTCGGGTTAGACTTTGAGGGATAGGTAAGAATCAGGTTTGGTACAGGAGCTGTAAAAGAATGGAGAAACAATGGCATCAATAAAACTTAATAATAGACCTAGAAGTTGCATAAAGGAGACAGTTAGGAGTCAATCTAAAAAAGGAACCTGAATGAGTCAGTTGGAGAATTTAGATTTTATATGCTGTCTATGAGTAAAACATTGAAGGATTTATTTGGGAGTTATGAAGATGGACATGGTAAGAACATGGGTGTAGAATGATCTCTACCTATACAAGGGACTGAATGGATAGAAGAAAGAAGTTGAAATTCAATCAACTGAACACTAAGAAAGTAAAAACAAGGTAAGCGTGGTGATGGTGGTCAGGAATCAGGAAATAAGGCGGAGTGATGGGATCTGACAGCACACACACAGCAGGATGCTGGGGCGTGGGAGACAGATGAGTCATGACATAGGGTTTTAACCAGGAAGAGGGCTCTGGATCAATGAATAGAAAAATGGAAACCTCATCTTGAAAAGAGCTGATATTTTACTGTATAGATATTTATCAGATGCTACTTTATAATGCCAGCCAGCCAGATCATAGCCTTTGTTTCATGAAAATTTAATGATGCACATTGTTATTAGCCTCTCAACTAAGAAATAAATAGCATTATATTTGTTGTTTCTTTGAGGGCAAGATCTTTTTCATATTTCTGTTTCTCAAAAGATCAAGAAGATTTACATGATCTGAAAATATTCATTGTAATAAAGTAAATGGAACTAAATTTAGGTGTTGTTTTTTTTTTCTCTAAAGAGAATATGAGATGAAAAAAACCAGTTTAACAGAAAAAGACTGATTTTAGTGGGAATGATAAATGCCGAATTTGAGACATTGGCTTATTTCTGAGAAAAAAGGAAGAAAATGGGATAAGGAAGGAGAATAAAATGGGTCTAGTCTGTATCTGTTTTATTCTTAAATAAAAAGTCTTAAGCAAATATGATAACAGTATTCAAATTGTTAAAGTTGGTTGGTGGGCATCTATATATTATTTATCATTTTCTACAATGTGAAGTTACTCTATATTCTATATAGAACATATTTCATAATATTTCATATTTAAATGTTTTTAAGCTTCACAAATGACAAATGTTGAGAGTATCATAGTTATTATTCCATAATTACATATTATTTCCTTATTATTGCAGTATATATGCATATATTGTAACTCAAAAAATAAGCTAATTATCTGGCAAAGAGGAAAAACTAATGCCACAGAAATTATGTTTGTGAAATACCACTTGAATTATTGTGAATTTTCACAATAATTGAATGTTTTGTGAAGTCATATATTTTTTTCATAATGAAGTAACACTGGAACGTATGCAGACTTTTTGGAGAAAAATAGCAAAAAGTGACTTCCCTCATAACGTATGCTGAACAAATAGCCCTCCCTCTGAAGTTATTTAAAAACTGACAATTAATATTTAAGTATTCATTTTTACCAATGCATATAAGTCCCAAATCAATAGGTATATGCAACATAATCTTCTGTAATACACCTTGAAAGAATCCAACATCGATTGTGATTTCTAATGTCTGTGTAATTACATATACTAAAAATTAGCTTAAAGTTTAAATTAAAATAGCTTTAATGTTATTTTTTTTAATGTTTACTTATTGTGAGAGAGAGAATGTGCATATGCATGCATGGGGGTGTGGGAGCTGGGTGGAGGCGAGAGAGCCAAAGAGAGAGGAGAGAGCAGCCCAAGCAGGTCCCACCCTGTCAGTGCAGAGCCTGATGCAGGGCTCTATCTCATGAACTGTGAGATCATGACCATGAGCCAAAATCAAGAGTCAGAAGCTTAACCAACTGAACCAGGCAGGCGTTCTAGTTTTAGTGTTCTTAATGTAAACACGCATAACCCAAATGAAACACATTTGGAATTAGTTGTAACAAAATTGCATTACTAGTAACAATTTGAGGCAGTCACTATTTTTAAAACAAATTTTTACTTAAGCAATTACAATATAGGATTGATTTGAGGCTAAGACATGGCATGCATTATTAAATAGCTGTTAACTAAAAAGTGAGTTAAACATGAAGTGATTTCCAGGGTTTTGGAGAAACGTTTCTGTACCTACAATAGAAATTTATATAAGAAAGGTGAAGAATTTCATATCTTGTGTTATTGTACTAATTTTTCTGCCTCTTTGTATCATCAGTTGTGCATTCCCTCACACTCTGGACTGGCCAGGTAACTTTGCTTTTGTGAACGGGACAGGAGCAAACCTGACATAAGAGGAGGCTTGACCAGTCCTTGACAGGTTTCCTCTCTTGCTCTTGTGCCTTCCCACTAGAACATATCTGGCCACTATGTGGAGAACGAGATGAGTGCAGCGGAGCTGAGGCAGCCCAACAGTCCGTCTAAGACCTCAGGTTTGGAAGAGAGCCTATCCAAGATCAGCAAAATCATCTAGCTGGCCTTGGACTTGTGAGCAAAGGTATGTTTTTTGGTTAAATGCTAAGAAGTTTTGGGCTGTCTGATATATAGCATTACTGTTCAGAAAATAACTGATTCATACTTCAAATAACATAATTTTAGCTTTTTTCAGAAAATCCTCTTGGTATGCCCCAGTGGCATGGTGCCTCATATTATATAACTCAATATATATATATTTAATTTTTTTTTAACGTTTATTTATTTTTGAGACAGAGAGAGACAGAGCATGAACGGGGGAGGGTCAGAGAGAGGGAGACACAGAATCCGAAACAGGCTCCAGGCTCTGAGCTGGCAGCACAGAGCCCGACGCGGGGCTCGAACTCACGGACCGCGAGATCATGACCTGAGCCGAAGTCGGCCGCTTAACCGACTGAGCCACCCAGGCGCCCCATATAACTCAATATATTTTGGCACTTCATTATCTGTTACCTACTAACATTCAGAACTAATAAGAAATTGACCTTGACAGATGCAAGTAACCATTAATCATGGACAGTTTTAAATATATACTTATCAATTAGTACCCATTGTAAACTGATAAAACAGTACACAATAAATTACTTCTTTGACTTAAAATTTGTCTCCTTTAATTTTTTTTTAAAGCTAAAGAGAGATATGCTTGATTTGGCTTTCTCTCTGATTAGATATTCTAGAAGGCTACCAAAACACCCATAGACTTAGGAGCATTTCTTAGTTGAACAGGATGCACAAATATAAGCGTGTCTGATTACATAAACTAAATCTTACCTTTCAAAAACGTATCTTTGTTTTGATATAGAAAAAGAAAAAAATCAAACAAGTAAATGAACAGCTACTAGATAGATATAAATGATTGGAGGGTGGAGAGAGAGACTGGTAAGAGAGGTCCAATGAGCTCATATGCATGGTTCCACTTACCTTCTGTGAAGCAGGCTTCAGGCTCAAGGGATTCTTCGGGTTCTACCTCAGGTTGCTCACCCTCAGCGGGAGCTCCTATATCAACTGTGCTGCCTTCAGATGAACTAGTTGCATTTAGCTTCTGAAAATCAATTCCACAGAAAAGCTTTTAAAATATTTTCTTTAATCTATAATATAAAAATTCAAAAGGCGTGCCCTCAAGTCTTCTGTATGCATTTCCTTGATCTGTAATTTAAGAATATCTTAAACATAATGCCAGTCCGCTTTAGTAGAGGTGGGGGTCACAAGATTAGAGGTAGCACCACAGCAGATTTTTTTTCTTTAAAAATATGGTGCTAACAACTTAAATAATTTTTGATTAAGCACACATGTAGAGATACTGAAACAAAATCCTGGAGAGAGCTTATGTAAGCCACCAGAGTCACATGGTCATCTGTGATCTTGCTTTTGTAAATTAGCTTGCAAATGGTATAGTTTGTTTTATTCTAAAATTGTGACCCAACCAACGAAAGCTGCACAAGTGTATTTTCATGTCAAATACAGAAAAGATTTGATCAAATGCACATAAACAGCAACAATCTAAATTTATCCACTTTTCATTGACATGAAAACATATACCACTAGTTGTTATTAAATATATTCTATAGTTTTTTTACTCAGAAAAGAGCAGCACATTGTTAGCTTTATAGCAAGAGCTGGTATTTTGCATTCTCTTTGGCCAATGCACTCCTGAGTTTCATTGTGCATTTGGAAACTACTTGTTACTCTGGCACTCTCACCTGTCCTGTTAATACAGGGAGAAATGAATCTCTGGTAGTCATTTTGGTTTCCTTTAGGCTACATCAAATACCACCAAAAGAAAAATATAATAGGAAGAAGTTGTTTTAAATCTTGAAATCCACCAAACTTTAGTCAGGTTAGGGTGTTCAAAGGATCAGCATAAAGGAAGGTATCCCAGTCTTTAATCTGGTCTTAAAATGCTGCAGGAATGACACAGGGCCAGGTATGAGTGCCACATGGAATCAGAGTAGTTTGGGCCATAGCATTCTCGGACCTGTTACAATGTTATTACCATTAGTGCATAACATTAGGAAATGGTTGAGCTGGTAAGAGCTACTTTATAAAGGGGATGAGGTAAGCACATGATAAAATGCACATTGAAGTATGTTAAATTACTATAAAATGGGTATTGTAGTCAGTACTAGAAATACTCTACTCATATTTGAGCTAAGGATTATATGGATTTGCCCCAGGAAGATGGTTCCTTTAGTTTATGAAAATAATTTTCTTTATACAAAATATTTTCTTGGCATGGCGATGCTCATGAATTACAACTACTTATATGTGATATATATGAGATTGAAAATGCTTTTGTCTTGTGTAATTTAACAATATCAATGATAGAAGCATAAATATTAGATGTGAGTCTATCTTCTTAGAACTGTTTCAGGATTGTTTTTTAATTTGACCAAGACATTAAATCAAGCATTATATATTATAAAATGCTTGAAATTTGTTGAATTCTTTTTCTGCTCACCAAATGTGTCACAATACTAAACAGATAATCATGATATCTTTGTCGTTACAATCGGAATATATTTTGGTTTAAGATGACATGGCAAAGTGGGAATATTTATTGCACATATTTTAATTCTTTACACTGCGTATAATTTCCTATCCTTTGTTTTTTGGCTTTGATAAGTATAGCTCTGTTTATATACAATTGACTAAGAAATGACCAAATTATTGTCTCATTCCAATCCATCTGATTCACATAAAATTGTTACATATTAGGGACCTAAAGATACTGATCTTATCATTTGTAAGATGTTGAAACATGACATAGATAATCAGAAAAACTGAAGCTTAGTCAGAACTGATCTAACTACAGACAGCCCACAATAAGAAATGGAATACATTCTTTTCAGGAAAAAGGATAACACTGTAAATACAGATTGGGGAAAGACCTAGGGATGAGCCCAAGGGAAAAATGAAGATCCATATTCAGGCTACTCCACACATTAGTGAGTGACTGTACCACAGTCTACATCAGTGCTGGGTATGTCGCAGGTACTCAATAAGTATTGTTTAAAAAATGAATGAATGAATAGACTTCTCCATAACAAAATGAAGATTAGGTCTTGACAGTGATTGGAAGAAGTCATCAGATAAATTCCAGTGGATCTTGGTTTGAAATGTTTCAGAGGATCCCTGTAACATAAACTATCACTTCTTTCATTTAGTGCAGTTCCTTAGTACTGATATAGAAGTAACGTCTTTTTACTGAGATAAATATTTGTGTATTTAAAGGTCAGGTTACTACTTTTTCATAAGTGCAACATGAAAGTGTTTTGTCTCTAGAAGACGTATATAACCAGACTTAATCGTCTGAAGCAAAGATACTACTTTTGCCATTTTTGTGTCCCTAGTACCTATCACCAATGTTTGTGTTTAATAGATGTTTGTTGCATAAATGAATAAATAAACAGTGCAAGGGCTCTTTTATTCTCCCATCCAAGTACTAACCAGGCCTGACCCTGCTTAGCTTCTGAGATCAGACGAGATCGGGCGCGTTCAGGGTGGTTTGGCCGTAGACAGGACTCTTTTATTCTGTCAGTAACTACTTCTGACATCTCCTAGTAAATACTTTCACATCAAGGGAATACAAATAATATTCACACTTATGTGCAGAATAACACAAATCCTTTAATATTCTGAATTGTGTAAATAATGGCCAGCAACTTTTAGAATTAGGAGTGCTGTCTCAACATAAGGCTTTCAATTATTCAGGCCTAAAATGTGTATATGAAGAAAACTATAGTTTAACTCTGGAATTAGCAAACTAATATTGAATCATTCTGACAATGTTTTCCTTCTTTTGACTCAACGATGTAAGTGGATCTGCAGTCCCACTGGTGAATGGAACCTTTTTAAGGAGAGGCAATCTCATCCTTCTCCATCTTCCCTCTGATGTGGACCAGCATGGGGTCCACCTGTCACATGCATTACTTCACCTGGCTTACAAATAAAGAATCTAAACTGTACATTAATCCTCAATTTCAACCAATCCAGAGTCTATTTAGAGAAAGAAATGTGGCTTTAATTATCTTGTCAAAAGTTATAGTGAGTCAGTAGCTGGACTCCAGATCTTCTGTACCCCATTTTACCAGAATTTTCTAGAGAATATTTTGATGATTCATAAGGAAAACCAACCTTTATCAATGTAAAATATTTAGTAGACGTGATACATACTTAAATGTTGTAGGTTCAAGAGAGTGCTTGTGATATTACTGATTCCTAAGTTTCATGACTATGAAATTAGTATTAGTTCAATTTATATTTACATTCTTATAAGTATTAGTGTAGAGTAGAACTAAATGCTCATTGGAATATTAAATGAACAAAAAGTTTTCTTTCAACAATAGTACTGAGATGTAGGCAAGAAACTGTGATTTATAAAGTCTTTCTTGATAACATCAATTCAATGACTTTCTTAAAATTATGTAAGAGGCAAATATCATAATATAAAGTATGTTGACTAACAGTTAAAATGTGTAAAGAGTCCATAAAAATGAAAGGAACCAAACTAAGACTATAAAACTCTTCAGCTTCAGATATGGTCATAATTATAATAAATCCTAACTATGGTACAAATTCATCAAATAGAACTGTCAAATATACATCATTATATGGAATGATTAGAACTCATGTACTTTAAGAATTTTCAAATAAAAGTTGCTTTTAAATGCTCCAAACTAGGCATCATCTACTGCAAAATGCTATATGAGTAAGAGACCAAAATATGAATTGGCTAGAAATAGAACCAGTTCTATACTTTCAAGTTCTATACTTGACAAGTTTTATATTAAAACTTGTAAAATTTGGTTGTTTAGGTTCCCTTTTTATTTTTTGTTCTTATTTTTCAGGAAATAAATGAACTGAATATATTATTAGGATACCCTGCCTAGTTAAATTTAAATAAAATATGATGTACTCTAATATCAGGATCAAAGAGATCAAACAGGAATAGCCAATTGTTACTTGCTATGAGTAGCATAGGCAATAATTTATTTTCAGGTGGAAATAATTACTTGAACATTTATTTTAATGAAAACCTCATATTACAGGGCTCTTCCCATTGAAAATCTTCTGTATTTTTGTAGGAGTTAAGCTGGACAGAATCATATTTTGCTAAATTATCTAATAAATAAATATCAAAGTACATAATATTGCATTTTGTATTTTTAAACATTATATCTCTTTTACTTTCCATATCATTGATAAATTACTATTAAACATTGGTGTGCCAAACTACTAGTCTTTCTTTCAGAAAGTAAAATTACTTTTAAAAATAATTAATCACGGGGCACCTGGGTGGCTCAGTTGGTTAACAACTGACTCCTGATTTCTGCTCAAGTCATGATCTCACGGTTCATGAGACTGAGCCCCATGTCTGGTTCTGTGCTGACAGGGTGGAACTTGCTTGGGATTCTCTCCTTCTTTTTCTCTGTCCCTCCTCTGCTCTCTCTCTCTCTCTCTCTCTCAAAATAAATAAATAAAAAACTTAAAAAAATCACAACAGAAAAAGGGAGAGAAAACTTGCTATTTTTTCATAGGCACACTTGTTTCTCAGTATAAAATTGAGATACATTTTTAAGAAAATATAATTAGTAAGATTGTATATAATTTAGAAAAAGATGTATATTCTACTCTGATTCAATGAAAGGAATTGGGATTTTAGAGAAAGAAATAGCCTGAAACATAGCTTAAATCAAACATTTCATATTTAAAGATTTTGGCCCCCAAAAACGGCAATCCTTTGTTCCACATGGATCTTAATGAGAATTTATATTTAAGGAGCTCTGGGTTATTTTCCGTGACAAACCTTAACACTATTATGACACTTTCATGAAAGTTATAATCTTTCTTGCTTTGGGATAAGCTTAAGGCCAAAGTGGCACCTTAATACCAAAAAGGGACTGTTGTTGTCTTAATGAGGAAGATGGCAAAATCAAGAGTATCATTAGCATTATATACTACATTACCCAGAAATTATTTTTGTCTTCATAACAGATACATTACACAATTTTCTAAACCATAAATTGGATTTTAAATATCCTTCTTGGTGTGGCAAAAGTAACCCTTATATCATGCTGGCCTACCCCTCAACAGATATAGAGTGCCCCAAAGACACACACATGTTTGGCCCGTTTTGTTTTTACATGAAGGACATTAACAGCCTTTTTCTCCCTTAATTACTATCCTACTGGAAAACTTTCCCTTGAGGACTAAACATTCTCCAGGAGAAAATAATACATGGGTTCTTACTGTACCTATCCCCCCAGACCTCTCTCACATCTTTTTCCCTCTTCCCACCCCTTGAACTGGAAACTAGGATACTTTTTCAGGGAGCAGACAATATTTCCTGAGAGAGGATAAGAGACATATTCAAGGAAATTGAAAATGATAATAATGTGAGAGCAAAGAATAAATGGAGTCAATTTAAACTGGTTTCTGCCTACTTTGTATTCCACCATACGTACTCCAGTTAAATCTCCTAAATAAACCAATAGGTAATATATCTGATAATCCCTTTCCTTGTACGCCTGTTTATATAAGAACTTGATGAATGGGATAGTCAGAAAATAAGGAAACTAACCTTCCCTTTTCCCAAGAAACTGGGAAAAACAAGCCATTATCATAAGGAGTCAAATCCCACATTTTCCTGAAGAATGAATACATTATAGGACAAAAAAAAATCTCTCTAGTCTCTGTGTATATGTGCATCTGTGTTTCATTGTGAGCAACTACATCTCTTGGATCCCATGTCACATCATTCCTCCAATATTTAAAGCATTACCTTCCATGAGTCTAGAGTGCCAAAGACTGAATATTTTGTTCCAATGTATAAAAGAATGCTACAAGAATGACATAATCATTGCTCCTTTCCAAAGAGCCAAATATGCTTATGGTAGGTTTGTTCTATAGTTAATGGCAGAATAAGAAACTGCACCTAAATGACAAAATATTTAATTAATATTTCTGGAAAAATAATTAAATTACACTAAGCAATTTGGTTAACATATTTGAGCACAAAACTATGATTTCAACATCAGGAAATGCAAAGGTCCACCTAATGGACCCCAAAGAGGGTTATACTCATTACCATGGTCACATGACAAGGAAGGTCCTATCATTCCAAAACACTGAAAGAGCTCACAATGATTCTCTACCTATATAAGAGTTTGCAGTGCATGATATATTTAAATAATATTCTTCAGGAGAAAGTTTCCCAGCAGGTTTGGGTGAAATAGAGGGGGAAAAAAGAACCAAAAAGGACAGAGGAACAACAGAATGAAGAAGTTGGATTCCAGATCTATTTTCAGATGAACATATCACCTAAAAGATGATCATCTTATTTTTAAAATTTTTTTGGCGTACAAAAGGCATTTATTTCCTTTTCTTTCAGTCTTAGGAGTTGTAGGGGTAAATATCAACAGAATCTCCCAGGGAATCATATTCTAAATTTAAAACACTTTTGGTCAATTGCTAAATAAAGCAATGCCATTTTCTTTCAAATGAAGCAGATAAAAATTATACCCATGCTGCTAGTAGCCAAAATAGAAACATTCCAATTCATTTACATTATTGTCACATTAAAATACCTTTTAGGCAGTTTGCACGTGAATAAGGAATTGCTTTGATTTGCAGATTACCCTTCAGAAAAATTTAATATGACACTGAACAAAAATTACGAATAAAGTACACCCACTGAGGCTATATTAAAAAAAAAAAAAAACAGGGGAGAGAAAGCTTTTCTGCAAGTTTTTCAAAGAGCACCTACATTTCTCCTTTAAGCCCTTAGCACGTTCAAAACCGTAGCATTAAATGGAAACTAAATAATCCATTAAGGCATGCACTTTTACTTTTCACTGAATATAGTTTCTATTAAAATCTATGTAAGAAGATTAGCAACTAAATCATTTCTTTTAAAGTTAGGGTTGCCAGACTTGCCTGACCATGCTTTATATGACTCAGCATAAGAGCAGCTGTGCATATTTTTATTTTACTGCCAATGGATGGGTAAGGAATGTAGCTGAGTAACATGCAGGCCAGTCAAAATTCATTTAGAAACTGATTATAGTTATATATGTACAACTTGCTTGGGTAACCTGGGTAAAAGTGATGGCACGAGCCTCTGTCTGGTTAAAAAACACCAGAGCTGCACTCTTGATGGCTCCAGCTTGGTTTTACCCCTGTGAGAAGTAAGAATGGTAAGCAGTGAAGGTCACTATATTACACTAGTAAATTTCACTTTGAAAAATAATCATTCAAGCATGGCTTCAACATTATTAAAACACTAAAAGACAAATCAATCATTCAAAATCACAAACCATGAAAGGAATTACATTAAATACAGCCAAATAACGTTGAGTTCAAGTATACATGGTTATAACATTGTATACGCCATAGAGAAAATACAAAAAGCTATCAAGGAATCACACAGCTTTGTCAGACATCAAAGAGGATTTAGTTCAAACTCCTAAACAACCTCCAAGTCTACTTGGTTCATCTGTCCTATAAAAAGGGATTCATCTAGGCATTCCAAAGATTTTTTAAAGTGCCCCATTTTCCCCTTAATTTAAAAAAATTATTTAGAAAAGAAATCAATAAACTTCATACCATTTCTTACTACTATACATGTGATATTTAACAGCACAACCCCATCTCACCAGTTAAGAAAATGACCAGACAAAAATAACTAGAAGACAGAACACTAAACAGAGATCTCAGGTAGGAATATTTGGAATTCTTGGATAATTCTCTCAAATCTCGTTTAGTTTCTAGTGTACAGCTACTTGGTATCTAACTAGGTTAGATACCAAAGTTGAAAACCTGCACATTTCTCTTCCCAGACTACTTCTATCTAATGACTGAATCTTTCATTAGTTTGTATTTAGCAAGTTTGATATAAAGACAGAATTGAAAATTTCTCAAGTAATAAAACTTAACAACCAGGTAACAATCTCTAGGGGGGAAGGAATCAAGAGGACTCCACAGCTAAGGCGATACAATAATTCTATTTCCAACTGGCAGATCAGTCTCTTCCTCCAATTCCAAAGTACTGACTTCACATATATCATTTTGGAATACTTAATTCAAACAGAAAACAAATGGAAAAGCTTAACGGTAACTGGAAAGAGAGCTTCCATTTTCCTACTATACACCCCACCTGACTGGACATTCCTCCTATGTTGAACATAATGACTTGAGGTGAGACATGAATATACGCTCTTTTGGAGAAGCCTGAGGCTTTAAAATTTCTGAAAATTAAGGATACTCGCTGTCAAGATATTCAAACTTAGCCAAAAGTTTAAACTGACTGGTGGCTTTAACATTTGATTCTTCATAATTTCTTCTTAGTTTATATGACACCCTAAAATTAAACATACATAAAAAGAAAAATTGACTTCCCTTACTGTAAGGGAAATGTTTAGCGTTTGGTATGATGTCAAGATAACAAGAGGGGAATATACAGTAAAATTTAATGACCCAATTCTATTTTCTAAATGCTGACCTCAATTTCTGGTAATATACAATACCAGAAATTAGGCCCCACCCTTTCCTTCAGCATAATCCAACCAACTATGCTTACCCCAAATTTTATTAATATATATATGGTTATTGTTAAATTTAAAAATAATGACCTTATTAGTAAATATCTGAGTTCAACTAGTTATAGCAATTTGTTGCCTCAGGCTGCAAAGTTTTCCCTTGAATCTCATCACTTATTTTGTGAAACTAGGAGCTATGGCATTGTTACTTACATGTTAATTTTAGTACCTATATTTAAATTTTCTCTGGATTTCATGTTTAACATCTACTTCTACCTAATGACTGAATTAGCAATACTACCTGTCTTATAAGCAAGAAAGAATGAAAAATAGCATATTCTTCAGTGATTTTACGTGATCCACCTGCAAATACTGATGGAAATAGCTAAGGTTTCCTTCATAGAAATATATTTTTGTTCATAATTTTATTAACTAATGTCTAATTTTTGTGACTGTTATGCTACTTAAAGTTTATCCTTCAGGGCCTCAAACTCCCCAGTTATCTATCTTTCTTAGAATGAAGACAGTACTAGAGGTCTTTCTCTTCTCTGTCAATCAATTCAAATGGCAAGAAAGGATGAATCTTTGTTTTTGGCCATTATTTTTATGTTTACTCAAGCTTTAATCACTGGGAATTCTGTTTTCATTTTAGTATGGTTAAACAATTAAACACTAAGGGTTTAAATTCTTTCTTCTCTTTATTCTCAACCCTGTGCTTATTAACCTATAAACAAACTAAAAGCACACTCTGGTACTCATACTCTTCTAGGAAATCAAAGAATACTTTAAACCGCCAAGATGCTTAATGTAAATTGGTAAATTCAGAATTTTACATTCTCTAATGTATCATGGCATATTGTTTGTGTAGACACCATGCACTGGTTCAGTAAGGTTAAGCACACTTTCAGCATGATTCTTCATCACTACCTTCATTTCCTTAAAAAAACATTTACTTCAGAAACATGAAACTATATGTAAATATCAAGTCAAGATCCCAATCAGATTTTTCATAAATAAAAATATCTGTGCAAACTAAGTAAGATCACATTTTAAGAAGTGTTTCATAAAAGCCAAGTGAGAATTAGAACTGCCCTCGTCAAGTATTTTTCTAGTATGTACCAAAAAACACCATTGTGGGAGAATTACAAGGAAGAAAGTGAATAAATGAAGACAACTTCACAAATCTAAAATTATTTTTTTAAATTAGAAAAATTCATATTAGTCTGCATATTCATATTATCAAGAATCCAAAATGGTGAATATTTGAGAAAATGAGTCAGCATACCATTTGTCTAGCTACATTTTAATCTGTCATCAACTTATCTATCACCAACTTTGCCAAAGAAAGGGTATCAATAGACATTTTCTATTTTCTTACAGAGATGAAACATAACCTTAAAGTAGTCTCATAGTTTAAAGCATAAATTATGTCAAAACATCTTTTTATTTAAAAATTCCTACCTCTTTGCTTTCCTCCATATCTGACTCACTGCTGAATTCTTCAGTATTTAAATTTTCAAAGTCGGACTCTCCGACAGCAATTGGTACAGTCACAGTGAGGCTGGGATTGTTTATGAATGACATATAATCACTTTCATCCACAACATATTTTTCGACACTGCTGCCTATGCCACTGGTAGTTCCATTTCCATCTTTGAGATAATTGAGATCTTTGCCTATTTCTATAGTGGTATGGTTGGAAATACAGCTGTCTTTTTTGTTATTTAGATCTTCAAGAGGTTTAATTTCATCTAAAGCCTTTTGCTTTCTAACAAAGGCTTTCTGAATAAATTCACGTAGTTTTCTCTTAACATAATCAATTCCTTTCTGCATCCTCCCCACAGCAATCTGGAGATTGTTCATTTCATTATCATCATCAGTGGCGGCAAGGTTGTCAGAGCTGAACGAACTCAAGAGCAAGGCCAGGAAGAGGTTCAGAACCTGAACACAACAGGAAAATAGGTGATCAAAACATTGTGTTGTTTCAGTTGCTCTTAACTATAAATTTTCCAAAATTACTCTTACATCTCATTTTTTTTTTTTTTTTTTACTAATAGGTATTCCTTTTAGTTTATGATAAACTGTTCTGGAAAAGGTGAATGGAATAAATACTTGGCCAATATCAAGCAATACTATTAACACTACTTCCTTTTCAGTCATTGCAAAATTGCTGAAACTACTATTATATGAAACTTCTAAATGAAGCTGAGTTCCAAAAGAGAAATCTTAGTTATCTAGATAACCATACAGTGAATAAGGAAAAAAAAAGTTTTATTTGGGATGCTAAGTATTTTCCCCATGTGACCTGGATTTTCCAGGACACTGATAATTTATTATAATTTTATTCCTAAAACCAAAGATGATTCCATAAACATGATTTTATTTTTATGTGTTTGTACCAATTTTTGCACGTAGATAACTTACCAAATTAGAAAAAAATATATAACTATTGCTAAATCAAAAGCCACAGTTTTGGTTCAGAAAATCTTGGTCACTAGATCTATAAAATGGCTGAAATACTATACAAAATAGTTATTATATGATAATAATGATGTCAACATCGACTTATGATGGTGGAATCAAGGTATTACCTTGAACAAGATTACTGATTAATCTGTAACTTGAGTCTCCAAAAATTTCTGGTATGAGAGAGTAAAAAGATTAGTGACTATAAACCTATTTACGTACTCAACAAGTATAATTTACTAAGGGATAGCGTATTCAGATGGGACAAGGCCAAGCTGTAAGTTTTTTCCAGGATTTGATTGATAATGTTTATGAGTCTCTGATTACTCAAGCATATAGAGTAAAAAAAAGATATAGTAGTAAAGGGAGCCAAAGACAAAATGTAAATAATAAAGAAGAGTCCTAGAAAAGATTTCAAGGAAAACTACAATGAAAGGGAGGCAGCATCCTTGGTCCATTCCTACCTTTCCAATAAGCTAATAAGGGCTACAGCTCCTTTGATATCCAGTTACACGTTAGTACAACCAATGGTAGTAAGAAATGTAAAAATTTGTAAGATCCAATAAGGACTTCAGATAAGCTGTGAGTCTATCTTGACATCTCTCAATGGCTACACCATGGCTGCTGATATTCATACTAAGGCCTACTCCTTTACTTCAAGAATTTACCAATAAAGTTATATTTTAATGTGCTTTGCTTTTGGATTTATTATTTGGATGAAAAATAGATGAAAGAAAAAAATGCTACATTTTGGTTTTTATCCATAATAAAAGTGAATTTTGGTGTCATAATTGTTTTCTAGATTTGATTTCTGAAGGTTTATTAATGAACTGTCTTTGTCTATTAGGAAATTTTTTCTTGATATGTATCAATCAACTCTCCAGAGTGAGATCCAACTTGTAGTTTCTCTTCAAAGTACTGAGAAAATACTACAGAGTACTGTTATAGCTATATATGGCCCACTCCCATTTCTTGTTAGGAGGGTGGGGCAGTCTGTGGCCCCACCTCTGTCTTGCCTTTGGACCAGGCATCACAGTGATTCCTGACACTTGTGGTGGAGCACCATAAGAAGTTTATGTAAGTTCAAATGGCGTTCTATCAGTTCGCCTTTGGGGGACTTTCTTCTCTTTAGTGAGGATGAAAAGTAAAAATTATAGGAGGCAGTGCATCAAGTCATTCTGCCTTGTTTAAGCAAATGTAATCTGAACACATTTCCTTACTGGTGGCAAACATGACAGATATTATTACTACCTTAATTACTCCAGAAATATATCCAAGATATGACAAAAGAAGAAACTTTTAAAGCTGATAGTAAAAAAAGAAAGGAGAGCCTTTATTTTTTTCCTTAAAGGTACAGGATTTAAATTTATGTATGTAGATGGAAATGATGATTTTATAGACTATATCTCTTTATTCATATATAGTAATATAAGTTTATATGAAATGTCATCATACGTATAGATACTTCTGAAATTCTCTTCTCAACTTGAATCTTCTGTACAATTACATGTCAGATTTGTCTTATTTCAGTAAATTAATAATTTATATGGGATACCCATCTGTATATACACATATATTTGAAATCAAATTAAATCTATAATACAAACTTATGACTTTTATTTCTGTTCTATATAATCCTAGGACTATCTGTTTCTGTACTATGCAATCTTATACTTCTCTGAAAGCAAGCAAGTTGTACTGGGGATTGTGGTGGCTATAAAATATACCTACAAATTATTTGATACTCCTCCACTCAAAAGTTAAAGCCCAATTCCTTCTTAAGTTGAGTTCTTCTTAGTGACTAGCTCTGATGAATACAACATGGCAGAGGGACGGTGTATGACCTCAAGATCAGAACACAAAGAAAGCTTCTCCTTGCCCTCTTTCTCATGTCACCTGCTATGGGAGAAGCCAGCTGCCATGTCATGAAGATACTCAACAATCCTATTGAGAGGTCCATGTGGAGAGGAACTGAGACTTTGTGCCAACAGCCAATAAGTAACTGGGATTTCCTGCCAATAACTAAGAGATGGAGCCTTCTTGGAAGCTGATCTTTCAGCTTCAGTCAGGACAACTGGGTCTCTAGCCAACATCTTGACAACAACCTTATGACAGACCCCGAGTCAGAACCACCCAGTTTAGCTGCTCCCAAATGTATGACCCACAGAAACTAGAGATAATAAATATTTGTCATTTTAAGTCACAGTTCAAATTTCTGGATTGCACACTGCTCATGTTTTTTGTTACTTCAAGAATAGGTCTGAATTATCTAACCCAATATTGAGGATGTTGAAATCTGCAAATGAATAGAAATAAATGATAACTGTTAGCCTTTTCTTCTTCCTTTGGGGAACTGGAGGTTACTTTTATGTGAAAGGAAATTAAGTCTATAAATTATATACTTTAAAATATTGGTTATGTCAGTCCTTGTTCTATGTCTCTGGATTGGGACTTAATCATGAAACTCAGTATAATTACCTAATATTTAAAGTAGAAGAACCTGATCCCCTCATTAAGTCTATTGTTTTCTCTTCTCCATCCACTGGGTCCACTGTTGCTTGGTTTGGGACAGTCTACTTTTCTTCCTAACAATCTAATCTTACATCTTAATTAAAGATAATTCAGGTTCAACTCCTTGACAAAGCCTTCCTTGATTATCCTTGCCATTGTAAAGCAATGTTTCCACTTAGTGAACTTGATACATAGTACTTTGTTTTTACATTTTTGACACGTGTTAGATACTTTCTATTTTAATCCTATTTGAGTAAGTCATATCACTGTGTCATATATATCTTTTTATCAGCTTTTCCATGCCTCCAGGAATCAGTAAAGATGTGTTGAGAATGGTTCATTGGATATAGACATGGTAAGTGATTTTTGAGTCAATGTTACTTGCCAACACTATAGTTTCTAAGTACCAAATAACTTATGCGTGTTTAATGGATTGAGATCATCATTAATTTTTAACTCCAATTTGTAGGAGAACTGAATATGAAACATTTTCAAGTGATACTGTTGTTGATACTTATAAATAAAGTGAGTGACTATTCTTAGTAACACATCCATGCTTTAATACAAGAACTGAAAGGTAAAAGCCAGAAATGGCTCTCTCCATGGAATAGTAAGAGGTATAGTGACGAAGAACAACTTTGATTCAAAAGGTATTTTAAGAGTTTATGTTATATGCCAATTATGTCTCAATAAAACTGGAAAAAGTTAAAAACAAAGAATAAACAAATATTTAAAGAAGACTTATGTGGGTCTCCATAGTTCCTGCAATAATGAATAATTGAGGATTGATTTTAAAAAGGCCAAAAACATAAAACATTCATCTGTTGAACATAATTTTTATGGTTACATTTTCTTTTACCGAAAATAAGGAAAATATTTTTACTACATACCACCAGGTTTCCAATCACCATGACCATCATGAAGACAGTAAGGCACATGGTTTGGCCAGCGACTTCCATACAGTCCCACATGGTTTCGATCCACTCTCCACACAGTACGCGGAACACAATCAGGAAAGAGTGGAAGAAGTCATGCATGTGCCAGCGTGGGAGCTCACAATCATTGGAAATCTTGCAGACACATTCTTTGTAGCTCTTACCAAAGAGCTGCATGCCGACCACGGCAAAAATGAAGACGATGATAGCCAACACCAAGGTGAGATTACCTAGAGCCCCCACAGAATTGCCAATGATCTTTATCAGCATATTCAGGGTGGGCCAGGATTTTGCCAACTTGAAAACTCGGAGCTGGAAACAAGAGCAAGAAGGCTATTACTGCCCTGCCTTCTAAAGAATCTGTAAATTTATTTACAGGGAAAATCTATAGCATAACTGTCTTAATTGTAGGGTGGTGGGTTATTTGTGTGTCAAACTATTATCTAGCAAATGTATCAGTTATTTAATACCATGCATTATTTTTCATTCTAAAATAGACTATTTTGTAAATAAAACAATTACATTATACAGTTCTTAATGGCATTTTAATAATGATACCCCAAAATTTCCAGAATCTTACATAAGCATATGTAATATTCTTTTTGTTTTTCTATGGGAAACTGATATATCTAAGATTGATGGTGATTAATTAGCAGAAACTGTTTCAAAGAAGTGGAGGCTGTCATTACTTAAAAGCCCAAAGTGGATACATTTTGTAGTGTACTTGAGATGCACAGGTACAGATAAAGTTAACACAAATTATACAAGGTACAAGAGAAAAACCAACTAATTTCTTTAAATCTTTAGATTGCTTTAATCTTGCTGTTATCTTTAGTTGGCTGTAACATCAGGCTGTATTTTATAGGAGATTTACTACACCGTAATCCCCCTGCCCTTAATTGCGTTTTCACTTTCTGTGGTTTCAGTTACCCACAGTCAACCATGGTCTGGAGGCAGATGATCCTTCTGACATATTGTTAGAAGGTTAATAGTGGCCTAACAGTTTGTCACCATGCCCACGTCATTCACTTCACTTCATCTCATCACATAGGCACTTTGTCACCTCATATCATCACTAGAAGAGGGTGAGTACAATACAGTAAGATATTTTGAGAGTGACCACATTCACATAACTTTTTTTTAAATTTTTTTTTTAACGTTTTATTTATTTTTGAGACAGGGAGAGACAGAGCATGAACAGGGGAGGGTCAGAGAAAGGGAGACACAGAATCTGAAACAGGGTCCAGGCTCTGAGCTGTCAGCACAGAGCCCAATGCGGGGCTTGAACTCACGGACCGCAAGATCATGACCTGAGTCGAAGTCGGCCACTTAACCGACTGAGCCACCCAGGCGCCCCTCACATAACTTTTATTAAGAGTATATTGTTGTAATTGTTTTGTTTTATTATTACTTATTATTGTTAATCTCTTACTGTGCTTAATTTATAAATTAAATTTTACCACAGGTGTGTATGTATAGGAAAAAACAGTATATATAGGGTTCAGTACTATCTACATTTTCAGGGGGTTTTGAAACATATCCCCACAGATAAGGGGGGATTACTCGAACTACTTTATTTGAATAAGAAATACTTGGACTTAAGTAAAAATATATATTTTGTCAACCCTTATGTCTTTAGTGACTTAATAAATCAACTCATTATAGTGTGTAAATGGCTTGCACCACTGTACTTGACATGTTGGTTGTATTATTAGCTCATGGAATCCTCTAAAGTACCATTTATAGTTCAACTGCAGCAGCGTTTCATCTCTGATGTTTCAGGAAATGTCAGGCCAGGAGTAGTACATTATTTAATGGCATATAAGTGATCCAAAGGAACAAAATATAAGCATCAAAATGTTTAATTTATTGCCAGGGAATAATTAACGCAAAAGAGCCTACATACTAAGCAAAACACTAATGATATTATTTCCATCACTTCCTACTTCCCCAAACTGAATCACAATCATCACAAAGATTTACTAAACACTTTTTAAAGTAGTTGCCCATACTACTTGTTACACAATAATTTCTAATCATTTCTGTTGTTGTTGTTTGGCATCCTTCTAGGTTCAAATTAGATCCATAGCTATCTAGACGACTAGGTAAGGACCTTAGCTGTAAGGATCTCAACTCAAATTTGATCTTTGAAGGCAGTAAGGGAATTCTCAAAAGACTTCACAGCAAACTCTTGAACCTAATCACCATTAAGATAAGTTACCGATAGGAACTTGTCTTTACAAATTATATACAACCTCTGTTATTTGAAAGTAAGTCACAAAAAGAGCCAACTCAAAGTAATAGCATGATAAAACGTATCACACTTTAAATGGAAATGTGCCAAGTGATATTTTGTCTCTTAATTTAAAAGATTCGTGAACTGATGAATATAAAGATCAAATAAAAGACTTTGTTTAAAATTAATAAAATATAATATAGGCAACTCTTCTTAGAGACTGGATTTGGTGACTTCCTGGTTGGCTGAAGGGGCAAATGCATGGGAAGCTCTATCATCTTTTCTTGTCTACTCTACCCAGTCTCAAGTCTTGGCTTCTATGGGGGCAAAGTGGGCAAGTCCATAATTCTTGAGCCTCTGAGAGAAAGGTGGCTCATCCTAAATCTCAGCCAAGCCTTATGAATGGTTAACTCCACATAACTGAAAGATGAATATTGTGTTGTTTAATTGTGATTTGGATTTACATATGGATCCTTTTTTTTTTTTCTCCCTCCCCATTAGCCCTGCCATTCAATCACTAGAGACAGAACTGTTGGCTGTTCATTTGAATGAACTTCATCTATCCATGAAAGCTCTGATAAAGATCAAAGTACTGTCTGATTGTGGAGAAATCCAGTTTGTTTTTAAATGTATTCAAATAATATTGTAACTGTGGGAAATCCTATAATTCTTACTAGATAAGAGTGACGTCTGATTATATTAATTATAAAACCATTACGGATACTCCCAGTTAATTTACCAGCCGAAATGATCGGAGAACTGACAATCCTTCCACGTTTGCCAAACCGAGCTCCATTAAACTAAGGCTCACGATTAAACCATCAAAAATATTCCAGCCCTCTTGAAAGTAATAATATGGATCCATGGCAATTATCTTCAGAAACATTTCTGCTGTGAAGATCCCAGTGAAGACCTAAATGAGAAATGTTATTACACAAGTGAATACTCTTGAAAACACTAATAATTATTGTCTCCCAACAGACCACAATCCAATTAAAAATTTTAAAAATTGGTTTAGGTCCAACAAATCAGTAACCTCAAATGGTCTGTACTCAAATCAATATTTAACTGTTTATTATATTTAAGGCTTATTAAGTGATGAGGAGTACATGAATTAAGACAATAAAATTAATATTGTCATTTTAGTTATCTTACATGAAAGGTTCAGTTAAATCATTATGGTCAACTGCTCGGCTCTGTCTTGTGCTAAGAATATTTCACATTAGCTGTAATAAACATGGTCACCACCAGCCCTACTGATGGTAAGAATACTAAAAATAAAAATTATTTTCCTGACCAAAAAGAAGCAGCATTCTCCATTCTCTATTTCCTTACTCTACAACTATTTCAACCTTTCTCCTCCACATGTCTTCACCTGTTTCCTTATCTTTCACTCTCAGTACTTCTGTGTCACAGAGAGGTAACAGAGGTCAGCCAACCTGAACTTTCTCAGTGTTCCATCTACCTAACTACTTATATCCAAACCCATGCTTTGCTCTAATTTCTCTGCCTGTGTTCTGTGTCTCCTTTGGTCTTCTCAAAGAATTCACCTTCTCAATTAACCTGTAGTTTTAATCTCTTCTTGCTACTGACTGCTTCCAATTGGGATTTTATAGGGAGCAACGGACACTCAGTCCTTCTCTACCACCAGCATCATCAAAGAAACTCTCCTTGCATTCTACTTCCCCTGTTAGCTACCCCCTATACATCCTCTCCTCATGGCCCAACTTCTTTAAGAGGTTGGGTACTTGTCTATACTCAGTAGTTCAATTTCTTCAACTTTACAACATATCAGTCAACACAACCTGCTTTAACCAATTTCACCAATATAGCCACCAACATCACCATTGTTAAATTCAATTGAAAATTTTGCAGTTATCTTGCTTACCTCTTCAGAAGTTTTTTCACATTGTTTACTGTTCCTTGTTCTTTAAAATATTTTCTGTTCCTGGCTTCAGTGATCCACACCTCCCTGGACACTTCTCAGTTGCTTTTCTTCTAACAAATTATTCGATATTGGATTTCTTCAGAGGTCTCTCTGTCCTGGAAATTCTTACTCTAATTTTCCTTTTACAATAAGTTTACACTTTGAGATTTATTTTTCCATTCAAGCACATCTCCTGAGGTCCAGAAATATATACCCACTTGTTTATTCAATACTTTCATTGAATGGCTATTTTACAGGTATCTCAAATTCAACAGATCCAAAATTCACCTTAAAATTTTCTCTGCACAACCTTGCTTCTCTTTTGATACTAACTCAGTAAATGAACTCACTCTCAAACTTGGTGACTATCTCAGAAACCTGACAGTCTTACTGACTTTTCCAAATATCTCTTGAATACTTCAGGTTGAAATTCATCCATGCAGGCATTACCAGCTTATTCTCCTTTTATTGTTGAGTAGACATCCTTGTTTGAATATTCTACAGGTATTAAATACTGTGTAACACTTTTTGTTTCTTTTCTAAGCAATCTTTTTGCCACCCAATCATATGTGCTAATCTTTTCATATATTTTACACTTACATACACTGTAAACTCTTGCTTTAAAAAATCAGCTGTCTTTTAAAGAAATTAAGGAAAAAAGACAGTCTTTTCTATTTACCTACATTTTTAAATTTTGAGTGACCATCATTCCCAGATTCAATTTTCCATCTAATATGCTTTTCTCCTTCAGCCTGAAGAACTAACTTCCTTTGGCATGTCTTGTAGCATAATTCTGGCACAACAACTTCTCTGTTTTTGTTCATGTTAAAGTCATTTCACATTAGCTTTTGATGGACAATTTCACTGCAGATTAAGTTAACTTTTTCTTTTTTTCTTTCTTTCATCAGGCCATTTTCTCATGGACTGAATTATTTCTGATGAGATATCAGCCCCAGTCTTCTGGCTGTTTCTAAAAGTTTCTTTTATTTTCAGCAGCTTGACTAAGATTTGCCCAATGTAGTTTAAATTTATCCTTGCTGATGTTCACTGAAATTTTATAATTTAATTTTAAAATGTCTAAGTTAATATTTGCCACCAATTTTCAGAAATTTTTGGCCATTGCTTTTTCAAATATTTGTTTTGTTCTACTCTTCACCTTTCTCCTTCTGGGTCTCCATTATGCAAATATTAGACCATTTGATGTTATTTTGCAGATTAGGAAGACTCAGTATACTTTTCTTTTTGTTTTTTCTCTGCCATTCAAATTGGATCATTCTGTTGATTTGCTTCAGTTTAGCAACCCTTTCTTCTGTTGTCTGCTTTTTAAAAAACCCATCAAATGAATTTTTCATTTTAAGATTTTTTCTTTTTAGGTCTAAAATGTCTAGATGATTCTTCGTTATAGTTTTCATTTTTTCCTGCTCATACTCTCCATCTGTTTATTCTTTATGACCATTTATTTCCTTCAGAGCATTAAACACATTTATAATAGCTCCTCTAAAGTCCTTTTATGTTGATGCTAGCAATTCAGTCATTTCTGGATCTATTTCTATTGAGTGTTTTTTCTCTCAACTAAGACACATTTTCCTATTTCCTTCACATATCATGCAATTTTTTATGTGATGTAATGTGTTGTAGAGAATTCTGATCAATTATTTTCCTCTGAACAACAACGATTTTTGTTTTATCAGGCAATTAGGTTACAGGTTGGCCACCTGGAATTTATGGTAGCTATGTTTTATATTTGATTAGGGCAGAATGATTTGGGTTTATTCTTTGTCCTAGCTGAATTCTAATTCTTCGGCATAGTCTTTACTTCTGAAGTGCAGCCCATGTGGGGTTTCAAAGAAAAGCTTGAAGTGTTTGTTCAGTTTCTCTACCTTGGTTGGCTTCAAATTCTAAACTCTGTTGTGAGGTGTCCCTTTTTATTCTATTTTTTGGAACTGTTTGCAAAGGATTGGTGTTAATTCTTTAAAAATTTGATAGAATTCACCAATAAAACTATCTGAGCCTAGGCTATCCTTGTAGGAATAGTTTTTTTTTTGTTTTGTTTTTGTTTTTTTTTTTACTAATCCAATTTTTACTTACTACAGGTTTTTTCAGATTTTCTATTTCTTCTTGACTTAGTTTCAGTAGTTTGTTACTTTCTAGGAATTTTTCCATTTCATGTAGGATATTAATTTGTTGGCATAAATTATTCATAGTATTCCTTAAACTTTTGTTTATGTAAGGCCCATAGTGATATCCCCTATTCATTCCTGGTTTATTTTAAATTTTTATTAAAATTTATTTAATGTTTATTTATTTTTGAGAGAGAGAGAGAGAGAGAGAGAGAAACAGAGTGTGAGTGGGGGAAGGCAAAGGGAGAGAGGGAGACACAGAATCTGAAGCAGGCTCCAGGCTTTGTACCGCCAGCTAAGACTCAGGGCTCAAATTCACAGACATGGGGCTCAAACTCACGAACTGTGAGATCATGACCTGAGCTGAAGTTTGATGCTTAACTGACTGAGCCTCCCAGGCACCCCATTCCTGACTTTTTTTTTATAAGTCTAAGTGAAGATTTATCATTTCTGCCGATCTTTTTAAAGAGTCATCTTTTAAAATGTTTATGTATTTATTTTGAGAAAGAGAGAGACAGAGAGACAGCGTGAGAGGGGGAGGGGCAGAGAGAAAGAATCCCAAGTAGACTCCATGCTATCAGTGTGGAAACCAACACAGGGCTTGATCTCACAGAACTGTGAGATCATGGCCTAGCTGAAATCAAGAGTTGAACACTTAAAACGACTGAGCCGCCCAGGCACTCCATTTTTCATTGATTTCTAATTTAATTCCATTTTTGTCAGAAAAGTATTTTGTATGATTTCAATCTTTTTAAGTTTATTGTGGTTTATTTTATAACCTAACATATAACCTATCCTGGGTAATTTTTCATACGTCTTGAGAAGAATGTGTATCCTGTCCATATATTTTCCACTATTCCATGATTCATCTCAAAATGCAATTCTTGCCTTCCTTAACACATAAAGACAAGTTCCACTTTGAATTGTCCATTTGTTATTTCTGTCTTTCCAGCACCTACTCTCCTAGAAATGTCAGATTTGGATTTTTTTTTTCTCTTTATAATCCACTCATTTACTCTGTCTTCAGTGATAAGAAATGGTACTGGTGTACTCAAATAGGGCATTCTAACTTTAGGATCAGAGTAACTGACTGGCTTAGAAATAGTCGTGTAACTACAACCAGGCCAACAATATTCTACTCTTAGACCTTTGTTAAAGTAACTAGTTAGGAAGCACAATCCTTCTGCCCAGGGGTAAGATAAAAGTTGGTAGAATGCTGCCATCAATAGAATACCCAGCCAGAGATGAAGGAAACACATTGGAAAGAAGTAGGGTCAGAAAATGACTCCCAATGACATTGCTGGAGAACCAGAATCTAGACAGGTTAAAACATGGAGCTGTGCCCAAATGGACATTAGCTACTTGAGGTAATGAATTCCCTTTATTTTTGCTTATTCCCATTTGAGTTGTTTCCTAATATCCACCTCCATAAAGTTTCTTTCATCCATTTCTCATTTTTTAGAGATAATGTTGAAGAGGTTCTTATATAGGTGAAAATTTGGACTAGGTAATGTTATTGTCCTTTCCTACCCTCCAGTTCTATGATTTCTGACCACAGTTTGTAGGAGCTTTCAGAGTCTCTGATATAGTGTTCAGACTTCCCATTGTTCTGCCAATTTCTCATGGGTACAGTTGCCCCAACTGTAAAATACAGACAATCATAGTATCTACCTTAGGACTGAATTTATGGGAACCTAGAAAGAGGAAGCTCATGTAAATTTCATTTCTCAGGTTGGGAGGTGCATGAGAACTTAAGCCACTTACATTGGTATCAATATATTTTTGTTGCCTGAATTTATTCATTTTGTTTATTTTTTTAATGTTTATTTAGTTTTGAGAGAGAGGGAGAGAGAGGAAAAGAGTGAGAGTGAGTGGGGGGAGGGGCAGATGGAGGGGGACAGAGGATCCGAAGTGGGCTCTGCACTGACAGCAGAGATCCCGACGTGGGGCCTGAACTTAGGAACTGTGAGATCATGACCTGAGCCAAAGTCGGATGCTTAACAGACTGAGCCACCCAGGTGCCCTCATTTTGTTTCTCGGTGTAAGATCACTTTCCTTTCTATCCCTCTACCATATAGCCAGTGAATGTTAACACAAATTTTTAAGTGAAAATGTATGCAAAAATTCATCATTATAAATTCTTACATTTATGGGAAAAATTCACACAGAAATAATAATCTCTATGTGATATTTCCTCCCAAAAGAATTCATCTTCAGGTGTTTATAAATTATATTTCAAAATTACCTAACTTGGTATATTTTACAGTTTGATTGACAAATGTAGTCATGTCCTTAAGAATCTATTCCAAATACCTGAGAAATACACAGAATCTTGTTATCATAGACCAATGTCCTCTATAATTCATAATCATTTTTCTTTTTAAATTTATTTATTTATTTTGAGAGAAAGAGAGACAGAGAGAGACAGAGAGAAGCAGAGAGAGAGGAGGAGAGAGAGAATCCCAAGCAGGCTCCACACCAGCAGCACAGAGCCTGACATGGGGCTCGAACTCACAAACCAGGAGAGGATGACCTGAGCTGAAACCAAGAGTGGGATGCTTAACCAACTAAGCCACCCAGATGCCCTATAATAATCTTTCTAATGGATGGGCAATTTAAATTTAATTCTAAATCAAATTGTACATAAAATTATTCTTTCCCACTCCTTAACTGTAGCAATATATTTTTTGTTGTTGAAAAAGGGATGTTAAACTTCTGCTGTCCAGGTTTACATGGCCAATTAATTCATATTTAACTTGAAGGCGATATATGAAATTCCTTAAAGCAATCATGAGCTCTTTCAGTGGGAAGAGGAACCCTCAGTGAGTCTTACCAGGTTTCCGACTGACAGCACGCTGCTGAATTGCTCCGTCATAGGATAATGCTCCATGGCCATGAAAAGAGTATTTAAGACAATGCAGATGGTGATGGCCAGGTCAACAAATGGGTCCATCACGACCAGGTTGACGAGATGTTTCACCTTTAACCATGGTTTACAGCAATCCCAAATCAAACACATGTTAGCAAATTTGTACCAGCAGGGTGGGCATTTCTGTCTGGATTCTTCAAGTTCTGGAAAAAAAAAAGTTACAATACTCATGAAAACTGCTTACTTTCTATTAAGCAGCATTTGGTTTAAATTGAAAGTGAATTTTTAGAAATCTAAAGTTGTCAAAAGGCTTTAATGGGTTAATCTGATTGTGGAACAGGTTTCACCTATCATGGTTTTGTGGCCTGTAGAAAACATGGCCACAAAAAGTCTAGTGAACTTTCCAAATCTATTTTGGCTAAACAGAATTTCCAAGATTCTATCTGCGATATTAAACTGCCTGAAAATTATCTTCAAGGATATCCAAAACTAATGGGTAGGACTTGGGTTAAGCTCATCCATGCTCCAGATAGAGCCAGATGCATATATGTTATCAAAGAATCCCTCTCAGGAGATGTCTTAAAACCTTTATCAGTCATACTGAATCTCAGTTTCTTGGATTAGGCATGTGTTTTGAGGCAAAATGAGATATTTTTGTCAGTGTCACCAGTCTTAGTTAAAAAGTTTCCAGATAAGCCTTGTAAATACAGACTTGCATACTGAACTCATCAAGATTGTTTTTCTCTATATTTCATTATTTAACTAGAGGTCACAAAAGAAGAGAAAATATGTACCTTAAGGAACTGGGATACTCACTGTTAGCACAAATCAATGTTTCAACTGGGACTTATGTGCTACTGGTAAAATACAAGAGGATTTTCGGTGGAACATATGTAGAACTCATAAATTTTCATGGTGTGAATTTATTTTAATGTATTAAAATGTGTAATTATCGTCTCAAGCCTATAAAATTTCATATCAAAATACATTATTTAAGAAAAAGGTACAATGGTTTCAAGAAGCATTTCAACTAAAAAATAGGAGAGAGAAGAGAGATTGCACAGCTCTTTAAGGTGATATTCAAAATACTGAAACTTGGCAAATACTGGCAAAGAATTTTGGAGAATTAGGAAGTGGGAGATTACTATCTTCTTGGGTAAGATGTTCTTCTAATACACTCTTGAGTGGGAAGAGACTGGAGAACTTGTTTTCTGCCCGTGTTATTGCTTCACACCTGTTTACCTGCTTTGCGAAATATGAGACCACCACTTCTTAACACTAAAGTAGAGGGAAAGATTCTTTTTTCATTCATGACATATTTGACTTTGATCAGTTACCTTAGTATTACTATAGTAGCAATGGTAATATCCCTCCAAACCTGGTATAATTTACTAGAAGCTAAACTTTGTGGGAGAGAAAACAGCATATGGAATCGGTAAACATGACCACAGCTAATGATTTTTTTGTTTTGCTGATAAACATTCACTATTAGCTAATGCTATAAGTTTACCACTTCCCTCTAGGAAATTAATTTCCCAATTATTTTTAACAGAAGTCTATTGGAGGTAGATTCTTCAGTGATCTCTTTAGGTATTAAAATTCTTCAAGTGCACAGTTTATTCTATTTTTCTTAATATGTAATTTTGTAAATAATAAAGAAGAGTTGAGGTATAAATCAAAGGCAAAACATAATTATTAATCACCAGTTATTGCATAGATACTTTTAAGACTCCTATATAACATCATGCTTATACTGAAGATAAAAAGATGTCATTTACAGTAAATAACAAAAGAGAAATGAAATAATGACTCTTGGTCTATGTGTAGTCAGAATAAGTTATTTTTTAAAATGCTACTTGTCATTCAGTAGATAAAAAGAAGCAAACAGGAATTGTGTAGAAAAAAAATATACCAGAGAAAAGTTCAAAAGGGAAAATTCATCCAGTGTTGCTCATCTTGACACCAGGAAAAAGTGAAGCAAAGTTGTTTTAGTTCTAAAATAAAATCATTCAATTATTCATGCCAGAGAGAGAGAGAGAGAGAGAGAGAGAATGACAGGAGAGAGGGAGACAGAGACAGAGAAAAATAATCTTACATTTTAAAACAAAACAAAGCACTCATGAAAGAACGACAGCCATTTCTCCATTATTCCTGTGTGGATTATCCGCAGTGGGATTCATTTACATCCCAGTTTAGATATTTTGTTGGGTCTCCTCAATTCCTCAGGTGTTCGTAACTTTCCCTCTCACTATCCTTCCCATGGATGTAACCAGGAAACATTTCTATGCGGTTTTTGCATTTAAAACTTGAAAAGCAAACAATTTCATTAAATAGGCTATTCATTACCATGGACAATGGAGACTTGACTGTAGTTCATCAAAAGAAGGAAAACAAAAGATGCCAGCCAGCTGGATCAACAAGCCTGGTTCCAAAAAAAAAAAAAAAAAAAAAAAAAAAAAAGAGGGTAAATTAAACCATGATTAGCTTTGAAGGAAGATCCCCAAATAAGCAAATTATGTCAACTTAAGAAACCTTTCTACTGTTAGCAGGAACAAAAAGAGGAAGGACCATATTAAAGACAGCTCTAGTATGCATGTGTATGTGAAGTATTGCTAACAACCAACATAGATCAATGCCACATTCCATATAGCCAACGAAAAACAGAATGAAAATCTTGCCATTGTCCCTCACAAAAGTATAAAGTCACAAAGGTCTGCAGATATTAAACCAAACACTCAATCTCCTGCTTCCTGAATTATACATATTTCTAGGACATCCTAGGCAACTCCATTGAGATACATTTCAATGGAGAGGCATTTGGGTGCACTCATTTTGAACTCCATATCTTAATTAGTGGACAAGTCCAATCTTGTGGTGGATTGATGTTTTTCAAGTAATTTCTTATGTTAGCTCAAACTTAATGGTATCAGAAGTGCAAAGTAGGACTGTTGATTTAGACTTACCCTGTCTCCTTCTCTACTTCTTGCTTTAGGGAGCAGACATGCTGCTGACATCGGTAGCAGAACCACTGGCAGCTTCCTCTCAGTGGTTTTGCTATGGCAAGGAGCAGAAGACCAGAGAATCTTCAAAAGATTTACCTGGAGGGACAGGGAGGAGCAAGCTACTGGCAGCTGGGGGAGAAGAGGGAGTGCAAGCTAACGCAGGCGAGGTTGGAGAAGAACGTACTGAGTTTAATATTCCATAGAAATCAGTGAAAAGATTTCTGATACTGCAGTAGGATATTATAGAAATTGGGTCTTGTAATATTGACATGGCTGTTATATATTCAGCCATCTACACTGTGGGTTTTTCCTGGCTGTGACTTTTAGGCTTTGGTACTGGTATTAGTATCAAAGGATCTTTGCATTCAGACTAGAAAAGAATTATTCCAAGAATCCATCCAATACCAAGAGAAACTATAACTAACAATAAGAAAGCCATGTGCCTATGCCTCATCTCTCATTCACCATCTCTCTTTTTTTTTCCTTTGACATGTCTGCACACACATACACACACACACACACACACACACACACACACACACACACACACAGCTTGGGAGAGGGCAGAAAGAGGTAGTTATAACAGAGATAGGGAGAGAAGGGAGAAGGGGGTAAGGGAGGAGGATAGAATATATTTTATATGAAGGTATTTTCCAAGTAGTTGAAGTTGATAGTTCATATTTAAATTAACTTACAGCATGGAAAGACACAAATGTGAATTAACAAAAACAATGAAAATAAAACAATAATGATAATATTTATTAACTGCCTTCTAAATTCAGATACATAGGTGCTTTATATATGATGTCTCAATTCTTACAACAATCTTATGCCTAAACTTCATTATCTGCATTTTACTGATGGGAAAACTATGGTTTAGAGTCATAAATTAACACATTTAACATGTAGCAGAGCCAAGAATTGATCACAGATCAAGCTGTCCCCAAAGTCTTTATTTTGGCATTATAAGGTCCAGACGTCTAAACAATATGTTAACCACTCAGAAATATAATCTGCAGCTAAAGAAAGAGATGATATATTGTAATACTCTGGTCAGAGAGAGGCAAGAGTAGTTCTAAAAATTCTTTAAAAAAATGCTTCAAAGAGGTTAATATAGAATCCTAATCCACATTTTTAATTTATATTTCTGGTTAAATACAAGGACTTTATAACTTGTGTCTTAAGCAGTTAACACAATTCAAATGGGTTAGCATCATCATGAAAATAAATATTTATAATGTTACTCTTTTCATTGTCATGCACACAACAAGCTTCAACAGTTTAGAATTTAATCTACAAAAGCAGTATTCCAAGTATATCTTGAATTTGCATTAGCTTCCTGGAGACTAAATGTAAAAATCTATTCGAGATAGTACAATCTATGTGTTGTATGTGGATTTTACTTTTAACTGGTAAGAGATATAATGCTGGTATGGTATAAGGTCAGGAAGAATTTTCTTGGAATTTATGGAAGTATTTTGTTTTCATCATTACCAAAGCACCACCAAGTAGCTCTGCTGTCAGGCTTTTGACGTACCTTCCATGGTGTTGGTCAAAATACTAGCTAGACTCATTGCTCTTTGCCTTGCCGTAGGATCTTCCAGCAAGTCCATGGAAACATGGTAAGAACTGGATCGTCTCTTTCTTAGTTCTGTTTCAGTAGTTGTGCCCTGAAAATAAAATTTCAGATAAAATAACTATTACTCTTAAGGGTAGCAAAACCCAAAGCGTTCCTATAATAGGTGCTGCTTAACTAAATGTCCACCAGATGAGAATAGCTCATTAAGACATTGCTGGAATCATCATTCTTGGGAAGTGTTTGAAAGCCCATCAGATTCTCATCCTTCAGGGATGCCAGGGTTTGCAATCAAGCTGGACTTTAATTCCTCCCCCTTGGAGCTTTTGACTGGAGGGATCATGCCTACCATCATACAGATGACTTTTAGCATTTCAATCAATCTTACCTAGGACTTCAGAGTCAAGCTCATTGTTCCTTGATATACCCTCAGGTTGAATTATTAGACCTTTATAGACACATATTCATGTGGTTTAATGTATGGAAAGAAGTTTTAAGGTTTCCCTAATACTCATCAGTAACAGTTCCCCTAAAATGTGAATTCCACTTGTAAAATGTTTTTGTTCATTATCAACAGGTAGCATTCCCTAACATCTTTAACAATAAAAGTAAAATATTAGAACTAATCTGCAACTGTCTTACATTTACAAAACAACTCCAAAAAAATCCACAAAACAACCCATATCCTTGGCACCGATACTCTAATTTAAGGCAATAACACCAATTTTAGGAACTTTGATTTTTAACCATGATAAAATGATTTGATGATTTTCTATTCCAAAATAAACTCACTAAGATTTCAACACGGGTGGAAATTTATTCCTACTTTAGGAGATCAAACAATGAAATTAATTATCACAGGAAGAAAGGGCAAAACTCATACTTTTCAAATGCAGATCTGAGGGCCAATAACAAATAAGTCATTTTTAGTTCTCTGAGGATTCTCCCTATTTCTGAAAAAGCAATATGAGTCCTGTTCATCTACTTTGACTTTACTGTGGGATGAGTAATATTATGTTATTAATCTGCATACCTCTAATGTAGACATATTCAAAAGCAAAGTTTCCACTTAACTGATATGATTGCCATTAATGGTGATAAACATCTATACAGGTCACTCTAAAAGTAATTTTTCATAGAAGAGAAATAAAATTAATGAGAAAAAATAACCATTCTCTGATGAAACTAAAGCTCTTTAAATCAAAAGGTTATCTCTCAAAAATTAAAATATTTGGCCTGGTCAGAGAAACAATGTCTTGAGAAAAAAAAAGGTCACTTACAGTTCATCTAGTCTCTTTTGCTCTATAGAGAACTATACGTGCAATCCTAGATCTGTCTAATCTTTAATGATAGATTTCTGAACCTCTAACGATATTACTGAGGAAATTCTTAAGTTAAATTGCTTCCATTGAATTTATGTATAGAGGATACTGTGTGCTTTGGAGGGGGTCATTTGCCTTCAGCTGTTTCTTTTCTTTTTCTTTTTAATTTTTAAATGTTTATTTTTGAGTAAGAGAGAGAGAGAGAGAGAGAAAGAGTGTGAGCAGGGGAGGGGCAGAGAGAGAGGGAGACACAGAATCCGAAGCAGGCTCCAGGCTCTGAGCTGTCAGCACAGACCCCCATGTGGGGCTCGAACCCACAGACCCCAAGATCACGACCTGAGCCGAAGTCAGATGCTCAACCGACTGGCCACCCAGGCGCCTTCAGCTGTTTATTTTCTATTCTCATTTCCCCCTCTGCAGTCTCTGAAAACCTACTCCTTCATCTACACCTTCAGCTCCAGCTGCACCACAGGGTAGTGCCCTGCCTCTCAGCACCTGACCACAGGATTGAAGAATGGACAGGACAGAGGGGGAAATAAAAGGATCTCGCTAAGCTCTGCTTCAAATGGGTTCCAAATTGCCTTCAGAGATTTATCCTACCCTCTCTGATAGGGCAGGAGTTTTATAGTAATTACTGAAAATGCTATTTTCTGAGATTCTCTTTGTATTTATGCAAAAAAGTTGTGGATTTGTTTTTGTTTGTTCAATTAACATTTATCAAGATCAGTGATGCTCATACTTTACTATGTGTAAGAATCATGTGGGATGCTTGTTAAGGAAGGACTTTCCCTGACTTGGTTCTCTTCAGTCTTTTAGTCTGAGTAAGTCTCAATCGGCCCAGGAATCTCTATTTTTTTTCCCCTTAAATCACTTTATTGAGGAATGACTGACATGTAAAAAGCCGTATATATTTAATGTATGCAATTCAATGAGTATACACTCATGAATTATCACCACTATCAAGGCCACAAACAACTTCAACATCTTCCAAAGTCTCCTCCCACACGCTTTATTATTGTTGTTGCTGTTATTATTTGTGAGACCACTTAACACAAGATCTATCATCTTAGCAAAATTTTAAGTATACAATACAGTATCATTATCTTATAGGCACTATGCTCCACAAATATCCAGAACTTATTTATCTTGCTTAATGAAAATTTTGTACCCTTTGACCATCAAACTCACAGAAACAGAGCAGAATGGTGGTTGCCAGGGGTTGGGGGAGAGGGAAATGAGGTATCTCCATTTTTAAGAAGCATTCCAGGGAATTCTGATGCAAGTAGTCTGAGTGTGAAGTAGTATATTTTGAGAAACACTGGATTAAAATGAAAATGTTTACCTCCTTAGCAATTTCTTATTGTCCATTTAAGAAAGTTTAAAAAAAAAATCAAAGGAAGGCAATACTGAAGAATGGATAGAATGTAGGTTTAGTAGCCAGCATACCTGGGGTCAAATCTTAGTTCCACCATGCACAGGCCTCAGTTTCCTCCTCTGCAAAATGGGGATAATATTAGTAACTATGATAAAGGGTTGTGGTGAGGACTTAATGAACTAATACATGTAAAGTGCTCTGGACAGTGTCTGGTACACAGCTACGCTTATTTTTTAAGAGACGTTGATATTCTTTCTCCATTCTTCCTGGTTCCTTCACCGCAGAGTTCTACTTTTTCACGATTTTATCTGAATCCAGGAAGCTTGGACATTTCTTTGGGAGAAACTGGGGGCAGAGGCCATGGGAAAAAAAGTGATCAATGGCTATTTCTGTAACCCGAGTTAAGAAGTTCCTCTACTAGGTGACTAAAAGCTGACTCTGTATGATTTTATTGTGGCTTAAAGAGCTTGTCCAACTATAATAAATGCGATTGTATTAAAAAAAGGCATACAAAGAAGATTTTAATATGATTTGGCAAACTATAAAATACAACCAAATGACATGGCTTGAATACTTTTATGTCAGCGACTAAATTCTTATTTAATACTAAAGCTTAAAAGCACCTTACGTTTTACAAATGAAAATGTCAATAATATATCCTTATTATATTCTTATCCTAATATATCCTTTAGTCAAAACTCTTTTTTATATTCTTGACTTACAGTCTCTTTGTTTACATAAAGAAATCATGATAGTAATATAGAAAATCGAAATCTGTTCTAAAAATGACAATACATGACCCTACCAGGTACTTTGAGTGACTTCTTTACCACACAAAGGTACAATGGCTGGGGTCGTTTGAGTGGGTGCTAAACATGTTACAGTACTCTGACCTGCAAAGAAAAAGAATGTTGCAGGGCAGGATTTAGATGTCTTTAATGATAGTATCTACTTCAAGTGAAGTATCAAATTCTCCTTTTGATGGGACAGTAGTAACAAGTTCCTTAAGCTGAGTATATAATCTCTTGCATTTCATTCTATCATATTAATGTTCTATTATATTAATTAAACATTATGTTTGATAAGTTATTGCTGTGCTTTTTGGCAAGTTTCACACGCCTGGGCCTCTGAGTATATCTTTTTCTTCTTCCCGTTTTATGATGAATACTTCTATTTAGATTTTATGAGACCCAACCTATATTTTTAATTAATTTGTAGAAAACTCTAAATAGAACAATTTGACAAAAGAAGTTCACAGCTGGACTGAACCAACCCTAACAACTGACCTTACAAAATTCTTGCATGTGGAAATCAAACAATCCTCCCGCCTACACCACACAGGTCCCTTCCCAGTGGCTGCAGTTTTCACTGGCCTCACCTCTGGAAGGAGTTGTCCAGCTGGAGATGTGAGAGCAGAAGGCCCCCCCACCAGGGACACCACTCCGTTGCAGTCCACGGCGCTGTGCATCTTCCCGTTCACCGGCAGAATGGGGAGTACCCGGGAGGCGCGGCTGGCCTGGCTGACGTTGCTGTGACGCCGCTCTCCGTGTCGGTGTGGCACAAACAGAGAGTCTCTCCGGCTGTCATTGTCTTCAAAGGTGCTGTGCTCATCATCGGCAAAGTCATTCTCAGAGCCAATATCCTTCGCTCGACCTCTGAAACTGAAAAGGCTCGCCCTACTGTTGCGTCTTGGAGAGAAAAGGGAGCCACGGATGCTCAATAAAGACTAGGAATAACAAGAAAGCAAACGAAACACAGATGAAAGGAGTTAAGAGCGGTCATTCAGAAATACGTGAGACTTAACTTGTTGTTTCAGATTTGCTGACTTGCTTAAGGCCAAGTCATTGGATGAGTGGAACCATGGGACCCTGTGCTAACTGCTGGTGGTGTTCTGGCACTCTCTACTAGGCCCACCTCTTTTTGATTTGCTTTCCCTTTTTCTCCCTTCCTTCATTTTTTTTAATTTTCCGCCATTTTCTTCTATTTTACACATGCCTTAAGACAGTCACAAATACCCCTCAACATTGTTTTGTCCCATTATTGGCACTAGAACAGATTTTTTTGCTAGACCCTATTCTAGAAGCCAGCCTCACTTAACAAGCCAATGGAAAGCAATTGCATATACACCTACATTTAGATCCTTTGAAGCCAGAAATACACCAAGAGCTCACTAGCGACCACACCCTGATGCAGACCTTACCACAGAGGAAAATAAAATCAAGCTTGCTGGTAAGTCTGTTTAATTATAGTACAAGGAGCAGCTTTCCCCCTTCCCTTTGCATATTTTATAAAGTCTTCATGAATAAATTAAACAAATCAAGCTGAGAACTTTATGATTCATTCCCTGATTTTCACTCTTCTGTCTCTCAAGAAATCTGAAGAATACCATATTCACAAAAACCTGGTTTTCACTAAGTATTTGGTCACAGTCATTACCCAGGTTTCTAAATGGCTACATTGTCACTGCCACCATGCAGTTTACCTTGATTCTTAAGCATAGCAGCCTTGAACACAATTAATCACTTCCTGTTTATTACTAGTCTACGTTTATAACTTTACTGTGGTAAACACTTTTTGCTCATCGGATATCCACTTCTCCTTGTTCTGTCAACAGTATCCTGATTATCCTTGACAGTAATGTTGAGGCAAGACCATGACCCAGGCCTAGCCAATGAGGGTATTCCATAGAGAATCGTGTAAAGAGGGGCAGGGGACCCTGCTTGGTCCATTGACAGCCACTTCTTTCTTTTACAATTGTTGGGAAAGAGGTGCATTTTCAATTGGGGGTGCTAAGAATATTGACGAGAAGGTTGAACTTGCAGTGGGAATCTTGCCACTGTGTTGGAGAAACCCGGGCTGAAATATGGAGAAATGCTTGGCCATAATGTGTTTTGAGCCCTCCAATCCAGCTATGCCCAAAGCTACTCACAGATACTATCTGATTTAATCAGGTCTCTTTTTATTTAGGCTGACTTGAGTTAGAGTTCTATGATTATTAATAGAAAGAATACTGATTTCATCATTTCAATATTATTAGTTTGATCTTTTTCTCTCCAAAGGATTTAAAGCTAACTAAAATTATTTTGTACCTATATACAGTTCATATTCCCTGACCAACAAGTCTGCTTTTGATTTTCTTTTTAGCTAAAGAATAATGTTTCTCAGTAACATCAATAAACATCTACAAAACATTTATAAACTTTAAACACTCTCTTATGTTATGGGATTCTATTCATTTACACAAAGAAGCACATTTACTTATTTTTTAATGTTTCTTTACTTTTGAGAGAGAGAGAGAGAGAGAGAGCCCACACACAAGCTAGGGAAGGACAGAGAGAGGGGGAGACACAGAATCCAAAGCAGGCTCCAGGCCCCGAGCTGTGAGCACACAGCCCAATGCCGGGCTCAAACTCACAAACCATGAGATCACGACCTGAGCCGAAGTCAGATGCTCAACTGACTAAGACACCCAGGTGCCCTCACAAAGAAGCACATTTAAAGAGACTGATCTGCTCCTCCAACAGAAGTCATTTCTACTTTTCCTGTTCCCAAATTTTTTCATCTTAGTTCCAACTTCATTAGTAAAATTCCTTCTTTCCTTTATTATTTTCCATACAAGTAATTATTTTTAAAATTTCTCTTAGACTACCCAATTTCTTTCATCTCCTTTTGCTCTTTTCACAAGATATTTTGATTTAGCTATAAAAACATAAGAATTACAGGATCTGTGACATACTGGTTATCGTCAGCTCAAAAGATAAGAAATGCTTGGCAATAAGAAATAAGGTAGAAATTATATGTATCACTCTTACTAAGAGTTTATATTTTAGCTATAAGTACTCCATTCAGAGCCAATAGAAGGATTGGAGGGAGATATGTTATAAAATTGCACACAAAGTTTCTCCAAGTTCAAAGGTGAATTATGCCATACAAGAGCTCAGTTTACATGAGATGGCTGTATGAAAAACGATTGTGCCCCATCCGCTAGCATCAACTTTTACTGCTTGCATTAATTATATGAATCCATAACAATCAAATGCTGCACTGCAAATAAAGGATGGCCAATAAGAAAAATCTGCCATAACAAATGAATCTCTAAAAAGCAAAACTTAAGAAGGCCGACTATATCTTGTAAAGGTTTCAAAATAAAATGTCCAGATTGTCTTGAGACTTGATTAGAGACTGTTCTCTTGGTTTCTTTCTCTCCCCTCTCCCATACTAAAAAATCAAACTGAAGCCTAAGAAAGATTTCATACAATCCACCTACTATACTGAAAAATTCTAATCTTGCAATAAAAGCCTACATTATATATACTATATATGTATATAATATATATATATTAATATGAAGGTTTAAATGGTTACCAACACAATTGCCTTTCCATCATGTTACCACAAAACAATAGTTTTAATGCTTTGGGGTCTTGGGCTTTCAAAAAATCTAAAAATGGACCTTTCATCACTGTACCCAGGTTAAGAACCTCTACCTCGCTTGATATTTTCAGTATTACTTCCAGGGATTTGGAGAGTGGGATTAGTATAAATTCAGGATTCTCCCTGTCTCTCTCCCCTCTTCCTCCCTTTCTCTTTCTCTCCCTCTTCCTCTTTCTCTCTGCCTCTCCATCTTCTTAGCTATTTGTTTGACTACTTATCAGATAAAAGGAAAATCTTTCACTTTTTAAAAATACGGATACCATTTAAGAAACAAGTATCAGTATGAGCCAGATGGTGCATGTTGTATAAGTCAGTGATCACTTATCATGCCCAGCTAGCTAGGAAATAGTTACCAAGAAGACAGTACTGGGGAAATCCATGAGCACAATTTATAGAAATAAGCAGGTCAAAACTTAACCTTTTCAGGCTTCATGATTTCACCTAGAATTAGGTCTACTGGATTTGAAATAAAGCAAATTAAAGAGACTCTCTGTGGCACCTGGTGATTTGCTCTTTCAAATTTGGGCAATTTTACCTCTAGTAAAATTTATTTTATTTTGAAACCCCTTCCCTCTCTCCCTCCTTTCCTCCTTCTCTCCCTTCCTCCCTTTCTACCTTCTTCCTTTCCTTTCTTTCCAAAATGAAGATGCTGCAAAAAGGGAATCTGATTTTTAAGGAATTCACATTTATTAAGATTAATGTCTCCACTAATTAAATCATAATGATTATGACAACATGAACGAGAATGAGTATAAAATGCAGATATTAAAAACAAATTCTATTTTAAATATGAACTAAACCCTACTAATCCTTTAATCTATCCCATGTCATAATGTTATTTAGACTTGGAATGAATCAAGTTGACCTATAAAAATTTTACACCTATTAAATATAAGTTTTTGTGAGACTCTATACTATAAAATGTATGAAACAACTAAAATCCTATATATTAATTGTTTAGTGAAATCAAATGGTAAGTTGCCTTATCAGTTTTCTTAAATACTCTTTCAGGTTGGGCTGAGAAAGTGGAAAGTTCAGGTGGTTCAGTGTCATATCAAATTTGAATACCACCTGAACCCTTAATAACTATATGACATTGGGCAGTTATTTAATTTCACAGGGCCTAATAAATAGTGAAAGTAATATGACGCAGAGCTGTTAGTATTAATTATGATAATGTAAAAAGAATGCCAAGAATAAAACAAGCATTTGACAAAGAATACAGCCCTCTCTTTCTTTTCACATCTGTAGTTTGGGGTGATGATTATGGTATCTGCTCAGGGCTGCAGTGACAGATTTAAACAAATTTATATTGAAAGCTGCAATGCACTTTGTCTATTGTTGTTCTTTTTAAAAAAATTTTTAACGTTTATTTTTGAGAGAGAGAGCTGAGGAGGGGCAGAGAGATAGAGGGAAACACAGAATCCGAAGCAGGCTCCAGGCTCTGAGCTGTCAGCACAGAGCCTGACGTGGGGCTTGAACCCACGAACCGTGAGATCATGACCTGAGCCGAAGTCCGGTGCTCGACCGACTAAGCCACCCAGGCGCCCCTATCTATCAGTGTTGTTCTAATTGTCTTTGTTACTGTATAGATACTAAGGTTTCACCACTGGTGAAATTGTCTTCTGAGAACCCGTATTCCTGGTAATTCTCTTGGTAATTTCAAAATTTAAGGATCCTAAATTTCAAAGTTTCCACAGCTTGTGTTAGTACATAAGCCACAGGCATCCAGTGAACATTTACTGCACTGTAGAATCAAGGTATTCTTTCAAGGGGACTCCCACATTAAACATGAGACAGATAATCAAGTGCCACTCAACACCACTATTTATTTAGTGTCATAAATACTCCTCAGTGCATTTCCACCTAACAATTTTGGCTACACTTCTAGAAAAATTTTGCTTCAGTTCCCCTTGAAATGAGGGTCTGAAGAATGATTCTTCCAATGAGGTTTGTATGTGAATGGGAACAACCACACAGATGGTCTGAAAGAATACACAGTTCACTTCTAGGAACCTGCCACTCAGAAAGCCCATAGTTACTGGGTCCAGGCACAGCAGCATAGCTAAAAACGGATGGGAACCATCTGCTGAGAATTTCTCATGTGGAAACTTGCCCTGAGATGTTTGAGTCTTCAACAAAACCTCAAAACCACAAACCTTCCCAAGCTCAGTGGGGATCTACGCTCTAAAACTGCTTTCTTGGGATTCCAAAAGTCACAAAACTCACAAAGTCTCTGAGGTGATAATCAAAACACTTGATGATCATTACAATTCTGAAAGCACTGTGCCATCCAGGGGTAAGACGGTTTTATTTCTACCAAACGCTGGCGTATCTTTAAAACATGGCTTGTTACGAAAATGCAATTTGTGTAAGCTAATAATATCTTTACCTGGTGTGGAGAAGAAAACCTCTTTTCATATGTCAGCCTGCTTCCTTCTAAGGAAAAACGGAAACCTTTTCTTCTTATGCTGTCTTCGGATTCCGATTTGCGGACCCCGTCTTCTTTGTCTTCTTCTCCAGACTGTTCTTTCTGCTTCTTTTTCTTCCTTCTGTTTTTCAGCTCTTTTTCACTCTTGGAGCTCAACTTTGATGCTACTGAAGAACTCTCTGAGAAAACGCCTATCCCGCCGGCACCACTGAACTCTCTTGATTCAGCAGATGCTGCCGCAGCTGCTGCCTGGAAGGGCATGTGGTAAATGGTAGTTGCACACAAACCTTGCGAAACTCTATCCATGTTTACTGCTTAATTTACTTTTAGTATCATGAATACGATCTTGAAAAACAATTCTCCATTCTGGTCCATATGTTGGAAAACAATGCATTGTCAGTAGACCAATTAAAGAATTAAAGTCAATAGACACGTGGAAGATGATACATGTGACTTTGATGGAAACTTTCAAGCTCTGGCCTCTCCATATGCTCTCTATTCAATAATATGAGCAAGACGTTCAACTATCATAACACAGTTTTCTATGACTTAACCACTATTTTAAGAAGGAAAGAATTCAAGAATTAAAGGTTTCCTATTTCAACCTGATCCATCACACTTCCACCTGACAGTCACTTTTGGCACCCTTCTAAATTAGTGAATTTAGTTCAACCAAATATTTTTATTTTAATAAAATTTCCCCCCTCTCTCACTTGAGTATTTCACTAAGAAATGTACAACAAAAGCACGTTACAGATCATATATAAGGGAATCCCAGATCATGGCCTCTGATGAATTTCTAAATTATAACAGCACAGTTTTTGGAAAGATATGGTATTCTATGTTGCTGCTGTTACCCCAGTATATTTTATCTATCTGACCTTTATTAAATATTTAGGAGACTCAGTATTAAAAGGTAACTATAGTTAAGATCCAAGAAAATCCAAAAATAGGCAATTGGATTAGCTAATGCCATTAAGTCAAGGAAATATAATTCGGAGCAATTCTTGCCTTATTCTGAAGTCTTATCAAGTCCAAATTAAATTATTTTTACAGGATAGGAGGCAAAGCATGTAGTGATTTACTGTATTTATACACCAGCATTTTTCTTATGCAATCCATAAACTTGCATTAAGCACCCTTCAAATAAAAAATAAATATTAAATAGGTCTTTGTTTTTTCAGATGCTAGGAAATAATCTTCTCAGCTTGACTCTGGTTTTCTGACCTTTCCCACCTCTAGTGACACTAATGAGGAAGTAACCAGAACAAATTCCTCTTCCCCAGAAACATTAAGGAAATGCTTTGATTGACAGCATGTAGGTTTAAGTACTTTGTGAGCTTGAGCAAATGAGGAGTCACAAGGGAGAAAAAAAAAGTCTACAAAGCAATTATAAATTCTCCATGTGTTGATGCCATCAGATTGACAGTAATCATCAACATAAAATAATAATCTCCTAAAAACCTAACAGGCTTTTAACACCAAACACACATGACATGTTTCAAATGTCACTTTTATCCACTACTGATTTTGTGTACTAAATGCCATTGTCCTCACCGGTGTGGTCAGAGGACTGAGATCAACAAGCACAAAAGGGCTCTATGCTTGCTAACTATACCTGAGCTTCCTCTTGTTGCTTTTTTAACTGTTCGAGCATCTGTTGAAATTCAGCTTCTTTCTGTTCAGCTTCCTCGAGGGTTGCCTGATTCTGTTCCTCGTAGGCCATGGCCACCACAGCCAGGATTAAATTTATCAGGTAGAATGAGCCCAAGAAAATGACCAGCACAAAAAATATCATGTATGTTTTCCCAGCAGCACGTAGTGTCTGCAAAAATGTAAGAGATATTTATGAAATTTATATAGATGTTACAGCTTTTATAGCAATTCTCTTGATCTCAGTATTTCATGCCTCCCAGAAGAATCATTTTATCTGTTCTCACCAGTTGGTAAAGGTTCTCCCAGAAGTCTTGAGTCATGAGACGAAATAAGGACAAGAAAGCCCAACTAAAGGTGTCAAAGCTTGTATAGCCATAGTTGGGGTTTCTACCAGCCTTCACACAGATGTATCCTTCTGGGCATTGGCTGTAATTAGATTAAAAGAAAGTCAGGACTGAAAGTCTGCAGGCTGACTTCCCTGTTTTTATAGACGCCAATATCTATTTTATATGACACTAGGGAAAACGGATTTCTCTCAACTTACCCAGCACTTAACCCACTACTGTGTGGACTGATTTACATAATAACAGAATATATTAAGACTCTTTGTGGATTACTCTGTGATTCCTAATTGTCATTATATTTGCCATGTCTCCATATAAAAGCAATCACATCATGATTAATATCTTCTGGGACTTACAGACATGATCAGGAAAATAAGCCTACAGGGAAAAATTGATTTTCACTGAAGATATCTACAGGCAGAGTGACTCTGTGTGTGTGTGTGTGTGTATGTGTGTGTGTGAGTAGGGAAAAGGGGTGATGGAAGGATGGATGAGGGCACATGGAGAGGAGGGAATGACTCTGCATATTGAAGATTTCATAGTTATGTCCTTAATGATTAAGCCAAACCTGGCCTCAATATTGTGCCTGATGCTTCTGGGTTACATGATCTCGGGTAAATTTCCTAACTTTGCTAATCTTCAGGCACCTCATTTATAAGAAAGGGCTAATAATCGAAATTGCCTTGTAAATAATTTTTTTTAACGTTTATTTACTTTTGAGACAGAGAGAGACAGAGCATTGAACGGGGGGAGGGTCAGAGAGAGAGAGTGAGACACAGAATCTGAAACAGGCTCCAGGCTCTGAGCTGTCAGCACAGAGCCCGACGCGGGGCTCGAACTCACGAGCCGTGAGATCAGGACCTGAGCCGAAGTCGGACGCTTAACCGACTGAGACACCCAGGTGCCCCAGAAATTGCCTTGTAAATATATAAGCATTGAATAAGATATCATATGTAAAGCACTTAGTATTACAGACAAGGAATTAAAATTAGTTTGTTTTACTTATCACTGGGATTTGGAGATAAAGGCAGCACAATATTTATTATATGAGCCAAATGTAAAGCCATTGGAAATTTTGCTACAGGTATTAATTATGAATAGCCACAATATCATCTTCCATTGAAAAAACATTAGAATTCTTTTGTGATTCTAAATTCTTGGGAAATAGGGGAAGGTAATTATTTCTCTGACTCTTCCTTGGCTTTAGCTCCAAGGGCAATACTTCTTTTTTTTTTTTTAATTTTTTTTAATGTTTTTTATTTGGGGGAAATAGAGAGACAGAGTGGGAGAGGGGCAGAGAGAGAGAGACACAGAATCTGAAAGCAGGCTCCAGGCTCTGAGCCTGTCAGCACACAGCCTCATGAGGGGCTCCAACCCACAAAGCGTGGGATCATGACCTGGGCCGAAGTCAGACGCTCAACGGACTGAGCCACCCAGGCGCCCCCCAAGTGCAATACTTCTTAATAACAAATATTCACACATCAATCATAATAATCAAAAGCACATATTGAGTGCTATAATAACTATTTATTCACTAATCCATTTAATTCTCATAGCAATTCTATTATACTAACCATTTATCACATGAAGAAACTAAGGCACAGAGAGGGTATGTTATTTGGTGGAGTCAGGCTTGAATCCATGCAAACTTCCCAGTCTATGCTCTTAACCACTTTGCTAAAAGATGCTCGACATACACTCACCATGACTCAGATACTGTCATTATCTTCAGAGATCTTACATCTGAAGCCATGGAGACTACATTAGCATATAAAAAATATCACACTTACAAAAGTACATGCTTATGAATTCCATTAACTTAATCTTCTAATACATATGTACTGCTTTTTCAATTTTCCATTTAACTAATTTGGAAGATTAGCTGTGACCTAGTATGGAAAAGTAATTGCCACATATGAGTGTGTGAAGGAGGTGAGAATCCACACTTATTTCAGCTATTTTGAGAATCAGCGTGAAGTAGAATTTATGGAGGGCCCTGAATGAGGAGTGAGCGAGGGCTGGGTGGGTGGGAGGTGGCAAGTTATTGAGGCTGATGGAGCAGTGTGGACTGAAACTCAATATGAAACATCACTTACCCTGCATCCGAGCTGTTGCCACAAAGCAGAGCGTCATTTTGCCCTTCCAAAAAATAAAAGTGACCTATTTAAAGAGGGAGGAATTGAAAGAATCATTAAAAAAGCCCTCAAAACACTTCAGCCATTGTGTTTAGGTAATAAACCTTACAATTTTTTCAACCATAATGAAATGGATAAAATAATAAATATGTATATGGGCTGAATGAAAATATTTCAATAATAACTGAATACTAAACAAATACCAAAATACAAAGTCTTCAATTAAATAAATGTTTAGAAAATGTTTAAAAATAATTTGGGGCTGGGGAATGAATAACTATCATAATATTCTCATATCAGCATTTATTGCAAATATAAACTCAAATTGCTTGGGATGGTTAAAAAAAAAGGGTTGCCAAATTAAGCCTGTTTGGCACAAAAAGTGAGAGAAAGGGATGCCTTGTTGTTCTGAAGTGCTTCCATGCAAGTAAAATTTTACTTTATAAGTACTTTTTTTCCTGGACTCAAAATAGATTTAGACATTTTTTTTTCCTACCAGTTTTAAGTTAATTTCCTGTGAAAAGTGGCTTAGGTGTTTTTTCTTTCTATGATGCTCTATATAAGTATTGTGTTTTGGATTTTGGCATGATTACTGTCTTTCAAAGGAACAGAATAAACTTGTTTCTTTGAAGATATATAATTTTCTAAGTATATCTAATTTCTATTCTTTTTTTAAAAAAATTAAAATGTTTATTTATTTTTGAGAGAGAGAGTGCAAGCAGGGAAGGGACAAGGCGGGGGGCGGGGGGGACAGAACATCTGAAGCGGGTTATGCCCTGAAAGCTTGAGCAAGCCCCATGCAGGGCTCGAACTCATGAACTGCAAGATCATGACCTCAGCCAAAGTGCGACACTCAGCCGACTGAGCCACCCAGGTGCTCCTATCTAATTTCTATTCTTAGGGAATACCTATATACAACCTCAATAATTTGCAAAGATGATCTTATAAAACATGCACATACATAAACATACATATTTACATATTCTCATACAAAAGCACACCAACACAGAAACATTAAAACACATACATGTACCCCACAAAAAATTTATTGTATTTAGGACTACTTAAAGTCTATGTTGAAGGAATACCCTAACATATTATGCAGGGAAAGCTGGGTCATAGTTTCGTAAAACGTTTTATACTTCACCTCACAATATGTACCAAAAAATATTTCCAGATTTTTAAAGATTGAAGATTTAAAAACAAGTTCATTAATTTAATATATAAGCTTTGTAAGTGTTTTTTTATGTAGAATATATGGGGGGCTGCTTTACATGCAGAATACCTAAATGAATAGTTTTACGATCTCTGAACTAAGAAGCATTTTCTAAACTTAAGTAGAGAAAACTGAAAACAAACTTGATGACTATATTGCTAGAAGTGAAAATCACTTAAATATCAAAAACAAGTAATAAAATGAAAAAGAAGCTATATTTGCCAAAGAAGACAAAATGCTAATGTGCTTGATAAATGAAAGAATTCATGTGAATTCTCCAAAATATACTATCACTTGATGAACTGAGTAAAAAAATCAACAGGTAATTCACATTTTATGAAATATATAACTTGCTAATGATACTAATAAACATAGTTTACAAATTCTACTGCAATTAAAATTAAGGAACAAGAAGATACACTTTTCTTGCTACCAAAGAGTTTTAAAATACAGTCACAGTCAATATTAAGGGGAGTTCAGTAAGGTGACCACTGTGTAAGGAGTGTACAGTGGTATGATCTCTTCTGAGAGCAATTTGACACTCTGTCTCCATAGCCTTAATCTGGTTATACCCTTTGACACTGCCTTTCCCTGCCCTCCCCCTTTCCCAATATTCTATTAATAGAAGTTTATCTGAAGGAAACAATCAGGAAAAGAGAAAAGATTTATGTGCAAATATTGTTATTGTGCTGTTATTATAATATTAATAAATAGGAAACCCCATAAATAATATTTAAAATTATTTATTTATTTATCCAATGAATCTTAATTTCTGTGATAGAAATCTTCATAAGAATATTTACTCTTAAAAGATGAATATAATTTGGGAAAGGATAAAATTTCACATGGTTCTAAAAACCATGAAGGATACCTTAGAACAAGTATCCCAGTGGAATAGTGATAATCTAAGGACCAATGGAAATTGGCTAGCTAATTGTATATGGAGAGGGAGGGACTTGGACATCCAAATGACAGAGAGGCTAGCTTCAATGATAAGAAATTATACTGAAGTATATGATATCGTATGTTTATTCTGATGTCCATCCCTAAATATAATCAAACTATACTGATAAACAACTCTAAAACAATGACTGACACCAAAAGGATAAATTGGAATAACAGAAGTTGGGTTTGAGTTTATGCTTTCCTATTATCAATAAGCGAATGGCTGGATTGGGGTTGCTTAAATTTCTGATGAGTACAAAAATTTAGATTTTCATCTCGGTGAGTGACTTCTCTATTTTCATGCATATCATATGCACGCAATACATATAATGAGTCAACTGAATAGGGCCAGATTATTTTTCCCCAGTCTTCTTAACAATGCACTTAAGCACAATACACTGAATAGTTCAAACTACTGGTTTATTTACCACGTGACTGAAAACTCCTGATTAATGCCTAGCCAATATTTTTTTGTTTATGCAACATAAAATTGTATTGCTTTCCACACTGGTTTAGGAAAAGATACATTTTCGAGTGGTAACTTTGATCATACTGATTGATAAGATAGGTAAGGGGAAAATAGCAGTAAAATATCATTATCATATCATATCATAAATATCATTTGATTTCTGTATTGCATGTGTTATCTAAATTGGTTAAGCCATTTGGTTTACATTAAAATGGAGACAATTTCTACTATATGTATTTTTTAATATTTAAAGGACTAAACAACTTAATGGTTAAAAGTATATCTTACTTTTATCCTCAATGTATTCATCCCAGTTAAACATGCTCACTGTCCTATTGAAAGTGGTACCATTCCCATCCAATGAGTTATTAAAGAAGGAAGTGATGTTTATTTCAAAGGATGAATTATCTGGGGGCCATTGCAAACATTTATTCCGCAGGTTGCCCATAAACAGCTGTAGTCCTATTAGTGCAAACACGCTCAGACAGAACACGGTCAGAATCATTACATCAGAGAGCTTCTTCACTGACTGGATCAGGGCCCCTACAATGGTCTTCAGGCCTATGAACAAAATCAAAGGGAGGAATTTAAATATACTATTCAATAGCTACTTTACCGACAAAAACATCATGAGCTTGTCCTGGAAAATAAAAATGTCATGCAGAATGCCAACAACATTAGTTTAATGTTTGTGATTGAATAAGATTTTCATGAAAAGCCTGCTAGCTGGTGAAAATGAATGAAAGCAGAACTTGTATGTCCATTAGAAAACCGTGAATGGAAATGAACCAAAAGTGTATTTCCAAATACCCCTCAGAGCAAAAGAAATGATTTTATTATTCATGCTTAAACACCAACCTTGTGTAAATATTTTGCTTTTATTTGCAGATGTCTTACTCCCTAACCTCTTATTGATTTTAGAAAAATCTATATGAATAGAGTAGTAAGAAATCATGAAGTCAATGGATTATGAGGTTACATATTTGTGAATTCTGCAAGCTGGAATATGGGTTAAAAAAGGAAGACATCTGAAAACTGAGCCCCATGCAGCACTCATGCTATCTCTCACTCTTTCATTTATCTGCAGATAAGATAATCACCAGTTTTGGACCTAAATGGTCAAATTTGCATGAGTCTGAATGCCTCATAGTTTAGCTTCTATGCGGAAAGCTTGACGTTACGGGATGCAAACCATGTAGCCTGTTACTGCAAATGCCTCATGCAAAAACTTGTTAAACTCAAAGGCTGATTTAGAACGGTCTTAAAGAAAGCAAGAAGTAAAAAAGCAAAGAATCAAATCCATCCAAAATATGATGTCCTGATTCTTGCGTTTTTACATATTGATTTGCAACATCTGACAACAAAAGGCTATGCACAAAAGCTGTGATTGTAGTGCCAATGCAGCTAAAGTCAGCCTCGGTGTTTAACCTAGCTCTCACCTGGAATGACTGAAATTGTTTTCAGTGCTCGGAGAACTCTGAATGTTCTCAACGCTGAGACATTGCCCAGGTCCACAAACTCTGTCACATATCTGTAATAGGGAGTTCACACACAACACAATAACAAAACACAAGAAACAGTTGGAGATATAAGGGGCCTACCACCTTATACCAGTTTCTTCTTACCTGGAATTACAGAAATAGTTTTCAAAGCTCTCAAGACTCTGAAAGTTCGAAGAGCTGAAACATTGCCTAGGTTTACAAATTCTGTTACATACCTGTAGAATTAAATCAGAGTTATTCAGAATTTAGGGAAATCTAAGTCTATGTTGGTCTTTCATCAAGACCTTTTCAACTTCAATGAGTGTTGGCATCAGATTTCCCAATTAAGAGAAAAAGGGTGTTGTCTTCAATCATAGTCTATGTTACTTCGGAAATTTTATTACTCTACAGTGCAAACTGAATCCAAAGTTAGATAATTTACTACTAGATTCCTAATTTCTCCAAAGTGCATAATTGATTAGAAGAAAAATATTCTAAATTCCCATGATAACTAAGAAAAATGCTTGATCTGTCAATGGAAGCCACCAAGGAGAAATACAGCATGGGCTCCCATCAGTGATTTATTATTCCAGGATGGAAAATGTATTAAGATACTTACGCAAAAGTAATGACTGTGAAATCCAACCAATTCCATGGATCCCGCAGAAATGTGAAATCTTCTAAACAAAAGCCCCTTGCAAGTATTTTTATAAGTGATTCAAAAGTATAAATTCCTGTAAAGGTGTACCTGAGAGGAAATAGCCAAGCCCACATTAAAGATCTAGTATGTAATTTACATGTACATGTTTTAAAGGAAACTTAACAAAAAAAAATTAGAAGCTTTCAGACGGGTCTATACTAGTCTCCCAATGATGTAAGAAGCTTAAGTAGAGTTTAAGGCAAAAGAAACATTACATTCTGAGAGACATTCTCATTGACTATAAGTAAATAAGTATTGTATTTGCTACATGAACTAATTTGAGGGCCCAAATAATATGCTTCTTTTCTTCCCCAAATAATATGGTTCTATAGGACGGTACCTGAAATACTCTAGCTTTGAGTCTGATTTAAGCAAATAGGTATTAACCCCCAAATTAATGAAGCACTGCATTTCATAAAATATGCATCATTTAGAGCCATGACATATATACTGATAAAACATAGAAAAGTGATAGCCATGACAAAAAGAACATACAAACTAGGCATAATTTTTACCATTGGATATTAGTAATCACTGATGATATTCAGAAGGGTATGAGACTCACAAGGAAGATAAAGGGCTGCAAATATTGGCAGTTGAACAAGTGTAGTAATTTGAGCTAATGAATGAGCCACTGCAAGCTTTGCCCTATGGGAAATCAGTGGTTGAAATGAACTTTGAATCATTGTTTAAACTTGTCTGGTTAGGAGTAGCTAGTATGATTTGCTAAAGAAAATGATGGGGTCTCAAGATAGTAATTTAAAATACAAGGGTTGACAATACTGAAAAATATTTTTTATTTTCTACTTACTCCACATTCTTTGTCCAGTCTGGAGGGTTACTCATGGTCATAAATACACAGTTGGTAAGAATGGTGCACATAATGAGCACATTGAATAAAGTAGAAGAGTATTGTCAAGGAAGACAAAGATCAATGGGAAATCTCACTCTTATGCCCCACCTTGCCTTTTACACCATGAAGTTTAGAACTTTTATGCTCTTATTATTTTATTCTTCAGTTCATCTTTTCCATTTCTGTAATTCAACAACCACATATTTAGGCCATGTCAGGCCAATTCATCAACTATTTTGAGGCCATTTAGGTGTTTTTAATAATTGAGAATAAAGATTTGGGTTCACCGGTAAATAATTTATCAATTTAAGTTTTTTTTAAATGACAGACTCAACAACTGAACTGCAAGTTCAGCATGTCTGTAAATCCTGACAAAAATTCAACAAAAGAATTTAAGTGATGAATTAAATGCATTATAATTCCATTAAAAGGATCATTTTGGCAGAATGCCTTTAATAAGATCCTTTCTGAGTGGAGGGTATAAGTGCTCATAAAATTCTGAACAGTAAGAAAAGGTGGCTGGTATTAGTGATGGCATTTCTTGGGTTTGTAATTGTGGCCAAATGACTTATTGAACCTAATAGTTGGTTCAATTCTCTATAAAAGTGAGAAAAAATAACCATTTCACAGGATTGCTATGAGGATTAGTTAAAATATGCAAAAGCTCCTACACTTAATGTGCTCAATAAATTACTTTCCTAACTTCCTGAATCATAGAGAACACTACTTATAACATCTGGTTTGTGTCACTGTACCCACTTGGCCTTTGTAGACATAGCCAATGCCTTTCACTTTCCTTTACACTGAAAAACAACAACAAAAACTATGCGAAAATATTCAGTAATCAATTAAAATGACTTTCATATATAATAAAAAGCACAAGAAAGATTCAGTTGTAATTATGCAAAACAACAGCCTTTATTGATGTAAACTTAAACACAGTGATAAAAATCCCCGAGACTGAATAAATGCTATTCGTAACCCTAATTACTTGTAATTTTTATTATACATTTTCACATTACTGACACATAACAAAATAGTAACATGATTTTAAGTGCAGTAAAATGCGCCAATGAGTAGTCAATGTTGCATTAATCTATAATGGAAGTTTCTTTGCACCTACAACTGCCTTTAGTCAAAGCAAGAATTCATTTTTTGCTTTTACTAACAGTGATATAAGGCGCATGCTTAATTCTCAGCTTGTTCAAATGCATCCACATGCAAACAGTCCTAAGTGAACGATGTTGATCAGCCACGTGAGGGCACTACAACCATCTCGAAGAAACCTATTGTTCCTTAATTGCTAAAAATAAACAAAAAATAAGATAAAATTTAAGATGATTCGCTATTAGTATATACAGCCAGAAGACCTTCTGTGTCTGCTGGCCTGCAAGGTTCTACTAGAGAAAATAACTCCCTTTGGCAGATCGGCACCATTCTCAATGCATGATTCTGAACCTCAACAGTCCTCTACACAGTCCTGCATTTCTCCACTTAGCTCCATCTCCTACCCTCTGCAAAGACAATTTCATTTCATTCATTCTCCAATTCAAACATTCTCCAATCCCCTCTGACCTCCAGCCCTCATCCTTCCCTCCCCACCTGAAGCTGATGTCCTTATCTCTGACTTCACTGAGAGAAAAGATAGACTGCCATATCTCTACTTTCCACCCCTGAGTTGATAAACTCTGGAGGTTTTTGGACTTACCCTTTCTTCCTTCCTGTTTCAACAGGGAATGTTTTCAATTCCCCCCACTCATACTCTGGACATCTTCCTTTACAGAATACTTCAGAAATCTCTCATCTTTTCTCTTACCTTCATTATCTCCCACACTAGTGGGGGCTTCTTACCAACATAAACTTGCTTGAGCCTCTCTTGTCTTGGGGGAGGGCAGACTTTCTTGTAATCCCAAATCTCTTTTAACTACTCACAGCCTTAACTTTTCTGGATCTCACAGCCAAACTTCTTGAAAAAGCAGTTTATCTTTTTTCCCCCTCATGCATCCATATTATTCTTAGCTGACTAGCTTTTCTTTCTAAAGATGGCAGACTCTGCATGTTTTGCCACTAAAAACAAAAGGGCAATTTTGAGTTCTTATTTGATTTGCTCTCTCCGCAGTATTCAGCAAGGAAGATTCTTACCTTTTTCATGTTTTCTTCCCTTCTCTTTCATGAGGTCCTAATCCTCTGGTTTCCTTAGGCCTCAAGGGCAACAATTTCTTTGTATCCTTTGAAATGTCGCAATTTCCTTTTGAAAAGGAGACGGTATCTTGGGCCATTTCTCCCCTCTCCTTTATTCATCCTAGTAGAGTTCATCAACCCACAGAGCTTCAAGGGCCATTTATGTACACACCGTCTCAACTGTTTCTCTCCAGTTTAGGCCTTTCTTCCGAACTCTACACAACCAAGTGTTCAAATGACATCCGCACTGCATATCTCATTAATATTTCAAAATCATTTACAAGATTTTGAGTTCTAAAACTGGACTAAAAATATCTTTTCATAGTGCCTTTCCCCCTCCACCACCCCACCCAGGACTGCACCTTTGATTCCCTGCATCTTATAAAATATCCCATGATCTAGCCAGAACCTAGAAACAATCTTGGATTCTTCTCTCTCCCTAGACCTCTACATCCAATTTAGTACCAAATACCATCAACTCTATCTGCTATCACTGAATTCAGTGCACTTTTGCATCCCCATATCACTACAAAGTCAAGTGCCCACCAAGTGTGACTGAGATTACTGCAGTTTCCTCCAAACTAGTCTCTCTGAACCCACGTTTAGTTCCTTTTAATCCATTCTGCACACTGTGCCAAAATGACCCATGTAAATGCAATTCAGATAATTTTAATAGCTTTCCACTATTCTTGGGATGATGATCAAATGTTTTAACACAGTCTAGGTTCTAGAAGGTCCAGCCCTTGTCTATTCCTCTAATTTTGTATTCTTTACTCTTTTTAAAAAATGTTTATTTATTTTGAGGGAGAGAGAAAGCCTGTGCACATGCACATTGGGGAGGGGCAGAGCAAGAGGGAGAGACAGAATCCCAAGCTGGTCCTGCCTGTCAGCAAAGAGCCGGACATGAGGCTTGATCTCACAAATGGTGAGATCATGACCGGAGCCGAAATCGAGAGTTGGACACTTAACTGACCGAGCTACCCAGGTGCCCCTGTATTCTTTGCTCTTGATTTCACTCTGCCCAGTCCTGTATTACTGTAATTGTTTTAGATCATCTAATGTAATATTCTCATTCTCAAAGAAGGGTCTTTGCAAACGCCACCTCTTCTGCCAGGAAATGTTCTCTCCCGCACTATAGCCAACTCATACTTGTTCTTCAGTACTCATTTTAAAAATGATTTTTGGTAGAAATTTATTCACCATAGTACCTCACCTGTTTAGGCCTACCAGTTGTATATCCCTGTAGCATCTTTTACTAGTCTTGCAATGACTAATTTTAATGCTGGTCTTTTCTTCTACTACATTGTCAGTTTTGGGAGGGCAGATACCATGTCTGTACTGTTCGCCACTATATGCTTGCCATTTTGCACAGTCAGTTGACTATTGAATGAAATAAATTTTGCAACTCATTTATTACTAAACGGAATAACAGTTTTCCTTTCTAATGATTTTTGATGATGTATTGATTGACATGGGATAAAAATACAGCATGAAATCTGTCTTCAAATATATTGAGTACAAAAGTCTCTACACTTTGTTTTTTGAAAGAGAGGACAGAAGGCAAACATAAGGTAGAAATTAACAGCCTCGTGGTATTTATGTCACATAATAACCTGAGCCATGGTTTTATGACCCTTAAAAAATATGTACCCTTTTTTTTAAGCTAAGCAAGATTCACTTTTTTTTAAAAGTTTATTTATTTATTTATTGAGAGAGAAAGGGTGAATGAGTGAGGGAGGGGCAGAGAGGGAGAGAGAGAGGGAATCCCAAGCAGGATCCTCACTGCCAGTGCAAAGTCCAGTGTGGGGCTTGAACCCATGACCCATGAGATTATGACCTGAGCCAAAACCAAGAGTCAGATGCTTAACCAGGTGAGCCACCCAGGTGCCCCTATTTACTCTTTAAAATGGTAGAATTTAGTTAAATAATGAAGTAAAATATATATTTCAATATTAACAAATAATAGAAATGATTATTGTCCCATAAGTCACAATTAATAAAGCATATACTCAAACAGGAATTTTCCACATTACCTGACTATCCTTTTAATAATAAGAAATACATTTAAATTAGAGATCCTGAGAGACACTAAGGAAAGGAAATAAAACTATTTTGCTTTAAAAAAAATTTTTTTTAACGTTTATTTATTTTTGAGACAGAGAGAGACAGAGCATGAACAGGGGAGGGGCAGAGAGAGAGGGAGACACAGAATCTGAAACAGGCTCCAGGCTCTGAGCTGGCAGCACAGAGCCCGACGCGGGGCTTGAACTCATGGACCGTGAGATCATGACCTGAGCCGAAGTCGGACGCTTAACCGAAAAAGCCACCCAGGCGCCCCGTAAACTATTTTGCTTTTAAAACAAAATAAAAGATAACTAGATTTAGGTTTTCTGCTTTTGATTTAATAGGTATCTCTAAATAGGGTGTGTCATTACTCATCAATTTTAAAAAATCACTGTGGACTAATTTTATCAGTCACATACTTTTAAAATTCTTGGAATTTGGTGAGTGACTTTTTGTAGGGTTTCAGATAATCATAACAAATATACAGATACGAAAAAAATGTAGGTATGGGTTTTGCATTGGTGATACCACACATCGAAAAAGTATAGAAACTCCACATCAAGGGGGATTTCAAGGGGCAAGAACTAGTAACAAAACCTGTAAATCTTGTATTATTTTCTAAATATACAGGCCAAGACATCAACTAGAGTATATTTTTCAAAACAACAATGTATCCCAAAACAATATTTCCTTAAGAGCTTTGGAATGTAAAATAAAATGGAAGCAGACTAACCTTATATAATTTCAGGAAAAAAGGATCTTTTACATCTATTAATTTATTATTTAAAAAAATTTTTTAATGTTTATTTATTTTTGACAGAGAGAGAGAGAGACAGAGCGTGAGCGTGGGAGGGGCAAAGAGAGAGGGGGACACAGAATCTGAAGCAGGCTCCAGGCTCCTAGCTGTCAGCACAGAGCCCGATGTGGGGCTGGATCTCATGAACCTCAAGATCGTGATCTGAGCTCAAGTCAGATGCTTAACTGACTGAGCCACCCAGGCGCCCCTTTATTAATTTATTTATACCTTGATGAAAATGTGTTAACCTTTGATTTGATTGATATTAACCTGTCAGTTGGCAAATGTAAAATATTTTCTGTGTGTATATGATTAAATGAAACTTCAAGTCTCTACTGAAGATGGCTTATGTAGCCTTTGACATAGAACCTGAATATTTAAAATACTGACATCGCTACCCTCAGTTCCGTGTAGATAGGATGGAGTAACATGAGCTTTAAAGCAATGAAAGATGGACCAGATGCTTCCTTTACCAAGCACATGGGTTCCAGCAAGTTAATTCTGTGAAGATCAGTTTTCTTACATAAATATAGTCTTAATACTTCCCTTAGAAGATACAATTATTTTTATTACTAGTAATCATTTTTTATTAAATCATTTTATTATTCCTCTTTTAGTGTTTTTTTAAATTGATATTTGAGAAAGAGAGAAAGAGAGACAGAGAGAGAGCGCGCGCGCGCGCGCTTGAGTGGGGGAGGGGCAGAGAGACAGAGACAGAATCTGAAGCAGGCCCCAGGCTCCAAGCTGCAAGCATAGAGCCAGATGTGGGGCTCAAACCCATGAGCAGTGGGATCATGACCTGAGCTGAAGTCGGATGCTTAACTGACTGAGCCACCCAGGCGACCCATTTTTTTTTTTTTTTTTTTTTGCTTTTTGTTGTTGTTGTTATTCTTAAAGAAGGGAAAGACATTGTTTGTGAGTCTGTTCAGGGACTTTGTAATGTTATATAATATCTGGAGAAGTTGCAGAGGAATGTTTAACTCTAAACTAGAGGGAGAAAACAATTTGATGTCAGAGTTTTGTTTTGTTTTCTTTTTTTTTTTTTAACATAAAAGTGGAAAATTCAGAGCAGAGTAGGAGAGGCCTCTTTCTACATATCAGTGCATATTTCTAGCCCAGCAGAAATATTGACAAAATGTCACATATATACTTTTAACTCTTGATTTGTTTCATTCTATGATTAACCATCTCCTTAACTATGTGATAATGGGTGGTAACTTTTGAGCATCACAAGCAGGGGAAATGGAAATCATAAGTTTCCTCCCCTCCTCTCCTACAGACCTACCTAGTTCTTTGCATGGAAAACCATAACATTTTTTATTTCTACATAAAGAGCATATAATTTTTGAATGAGCTGAAAAGTCTACTTGTTAGTTAATGAATTAGCCACTGAGAATAACCTTTGAAATGCATACAGACAGCAATATTGGCAATGAATCTAGTACGTTATACCTGAGAGTCTTCTGTTAGGTGGAAAATGCAAAGGGCACCCGGCTGAGAGTCAGAAGACCTGGTCTGAAGTTTTAGCTCTGCCACTGCTATAAAAGATAGGCTTAGAAAGGGAGCAAATGTGCCTGGGGACTCAATTAAATTGTCTGCAAAATGAGAAGGTTGAAACCAATCAGATTGTGTTTTTGTCACTGACAGCTCCAAACTCTGGTGCTATGTGAACATTTTGTTTGCAAAACGAAGCTGGGAGCGAGCAGTGATTTATACAGTATTCTTTGTGGAATTCTTTAGGCAGTATGAGAGTTTTCCTTTACTTACTAATCTTGCAGTAGTTACTGCTTGGATGGTAGCTACTGCAACCAAAATAGCTATCATAGCAACCACACATCAAGTACCTACTATGTGCTCGTCATGAGGCCAGGTACTTATCATATATTTTATTAGCATTAATGTATAAATTTTGATTACAATTTTATACATTGAGAAACTGAGATTCAAAACAGTTGTAATAACTTGGCCCAAGGTCATAAAGCAATAGGTAAATTTCAGAGGCGGGGTCTGAATCCAGGTTTTCTGATACCGACAGCTATTTTTCATTTTCTTACTCTGTGTGAATCACCAGCAGTCTACACTAGCTGTGTGATTTGGAGTGTCACAGGTCGCTGTCATGACTTTACATACCATCTGAATACTGCTGTCTCCTGCAGTTTTATCTCCAGCCCAGCCCTCTTCTGAACTCCAGACTTCCATATCCATCTATGTACTCAACTCCTCCACTGACTAATAGCCATCTCAAAAATATATTCAAATCTAATCCAACTACTCAGAAAATCCTGTTGTGAGCCCTTCTGAAAAACACATCCAAGTTTGATGCCATTCTGCTACCCTCATGGTTTCTACCATAGACTAAGCCACCAGCATCCCTTGCCTTCATCATGGCAGGAGGCCCCCGATCTGTCTTCTTTCCCTCCACGTAGTCTGTTCTCCATGCAGCAGCTAGAGTGGTATTTATAAAATGTGAGTCAGATCATGATATTCTTCTGCTGGAAATCCTTCAGCCATCACTCTGCATCTCCTTCAAAGTGAAGTTGGTGTTCTCATCATGTTCTACAGCTGCAGCTCCTGCCCTCCACTCACGCTGACTTCGTCTCCTACTCCGCCCTGCCTTTCCCACTCTGTCCCAGCCACTCTGGACTCCTTGATGATTCTTGAACATACCAGGTGCATTTCTACCTTCATACTTGGCCTTAATATTTGCTATTCTCCTTACACTTACCTTTCCCCTACATTTCCATGTCTCACTGTCTCCCTTCCTTTGAATCTCTACTCAGATGCTCTATTTTTAGAGAGGACTTCCCTGGTCATATGATCTAAAACAGTACCTTTCCATTCTTCTCTTTCTATACAGCTTTATTTTTCTTAATATCACTTATCACTAGCTGACATATGATCTAGCTCTCAAACACACACATATACACAAATGTAACTACACTAACGTAGGAACTTGGTTTTGTTCAGTATTGCATCCCAATGCCTAGAAGAACACCTGCCATATAGTAGGTACTTAAAAAATATTTTCAAATGAACAAACAAATGAGTAACAAATGAAAAATAAAAGGAATAAGCATACATAGCTAAAATAATAAAAACTAACATGAAACACATTTCTGACAAGAATTTTAAGAATATGGATTTTTGAAAACGTGTTTATGATCTAGAAACTATAACCATATTTTATTTAACTATCAAAACAAGATATTAGGCATATCAAAAACATTTTCAGTTTTCAAAATACACCCTGGCGCAAATATAGTAAGCATAAGTATAACTTCTCATTCTGCCAAAGTCAAGAAACAAAGCTAATTTGATATGCAACAGCTTCTAATGAAGATAACAGCTCTTTAAGAAACAAGACAGGATTTTCTTCAGAAATAGAGATATTAGTCTAGGCTCAAAATACAATTTTCTTTATTGTGAATGGGCACTTTCTTGTTTAGAAGTTAATGATAATAAATACACAAATGACCTCTTAACTGTGCCCAAACCCACCATCACCATCTCCAAGCATTTTTACCTTACAGCAAAAAGCATGTGCTTGAAGTCAGAAAACCAGGATTTGAGCATAGGGTTTCTGTTGTGAAGAATAAAAGACAAAATCACTAACTGAATCACTTGAAAACGCTACAGTATAATACACATCAAAGTTTACTAGGCTTCCCTATCAAGTATGTCACTGTCATCAAAAGACTGAAGAATTTATCTTAGACTATTAGTACACTTGCCTTTTCTTTTCTTCTATCTGTACTCCAAGATGAGATATGTGAAACATAGTATTTTTATTCAGGTAATTAGAGATTTTAAAGAGTCTACCTTTTTCTACATTGGAAGACATTTGTGGCTTATCAGCCATTTATAAGCTTCTTATCGTTCACTTTAGCAAATCTCATAAATTTACCTGGCTACCTTCACATTGCAATTCACATCACTGCAGTCCTCTGAACAACTCTGCCCCGGGGTTTTGTTTCTTCAAGGAAGCCGGTGCAAACCCTCAAATTCAAGTTGTGTCTTGATTCCCAGAGAGCCAGAGAGCCCCCACTATAATCTATGTCCTCAATGCCCAGATTCTCTGATTGAAATTTCTTTTTTTTCTTTTTTCTTTTTCCTGATTGAAACTTCTATAACTGCCCTTGTCCTCTACCACCAGGAGTCTCTTTTCTCAAAGGGTCTTAAATTAGGACTCATGGGTTCCCTAACTTCATAGAAGTTTTTGGAGTTAGATGATGGCTTTCATGACATTTTCAAAGAAATACATGATCTCCACACAAAATGTTTAAAACAAAAACTGATTTTTTTCTTTAATATTGGGCTTTCTTAATTCTGTCTCCTCACTCAGATTCAGGACAAAATCAATTTTTTTCTCATCTATTCAAACCCTCCATTTTGTTACTTGTTTTGCATATAATTCTCCAACCTCTGCTTCATGAGTCACTTATTTATTCAACACTTATTCTCCCAGTATCTAGTTTTAACACAGCATTGGACATAAGTTTGAGTTTTCACATAATTTCATATAAAAATGTTTATATAAAGGGCATATCGTTATTTAAAAATATAATAAATAATTTATGGAAAGATTTATTTAGTGCAAAGATTACAAATACCCAAAACATAATAATAGACCATGGCTTATAATTCAGGAGACCCAAATCTAATAGTAACTTTATTATTAATTTCTTTTTTTTAATGTTTATTTATTTAGTTTTGAGAGAGAGAATGCATGAGCAGGGGACGGGCAGAGAGAGAGGGTGACAGAGAATCTGAAGCAGACTCCATACTGCCAATGTAGAGCCCAACGTGGGGCTCAAACTCACAAATCATGAAATCATGACCTGAGCTGAAGTTGGACACTTAAATGATTGAGTCACCCAGGCACCCCTTTTTATTCATTTCTAATGCTAACTCATAGATCTTTATCCCCCATACCATTGGGTTCTTGAAAAACAGAAGTAAGGAAATATTGCTTTAGATAATTCACAAAAAAAGTATTAAGTCTTAAAGCTTTTCAAATTAAAATATGTTGATGTCTATGCAAAGGACATAGGGGAAGAAGGGGAATGAACTAGATGTTAAAAGGAGACTAAATTCTAAAATGCTGTGCTTCTGAAAACATCATTTACCACACTGCCAGTCAAGTCCCAGGACATGATTTACAGCCCTCCCACCCAGAACTGAAACGAGTTTCCTGTACCAAGTTTATCCCATCTTCAGAATTCCTTACCTTATCTATTTCAAACATTTTCTCAGCCTACTGGGGGCAGCGAGCTTTCACATCGAAAGCCTTATCATGTCATGGACTCTTTCTAAAGAAGAAATAACATTAAAAGTTGCTCTGAGACTCTGCTTAGATTTCAGTTTCCCTTTCAGGAATCTTACCTCTGGTTCCTGATGTGTATCAATCCTCATCCCAAGGTTTAAGTGTTCTTCCGGTAAAAGTCCCTGCCTGGCATAGCCCCAGTCTTCCAAACCTTTGCTTCCTTGGTTTTCTCAGGGCTGGCTATCAGTCAGACCACTATCCCTCACCTAAAATAAAACCTCTCATTCACAACTACTCTATTTAACTTCATATTACCATCTCCCACAAAGGTGTCATCAATCTCATTTCTAGGAAGTAGTGACTTCAATAAGGAGAATGAAGAATAAAATGAGGATGTATATGGGTTGACAGGCATTAAGCCTTTGGAGAGATAAAATTGTAGCAGGACATGTGACTTGAATAAAACACGGCAGCAAGTGAGAAAAAGAAAAAAAGAAAGAAAGAAAGAAAGAAAGAAAGAAAGAAAGAAAGAAAGAAGAAATAAAGGGAAGGGAAAAAAAGGAAAGGAAAGGAAAGAAAGAAAGAAAAAAGAAAATCAGTGGGATGCTGTTGGGGAAAATTTTTGGAGATATATTTGAAAGGCCAGTGTGTATACAGTTACAATTATAAACATTTACTAACTCAAAGTTTTCAAGTGCTGAAATAAAAAGCAGAAAGTAGTACAACTCAGACCAAAAAGATATAAAATTGTTCCATTCAGATTATGTATATAGTTTCCAAATGTGAAAGCAGTAAGGAAAATTAGCTCATGGAGGTTACCCATTGCCTACCATTGTAAAATATGAAGACTTATAAAATGAGAGCCTTGAAACATGATCAACATTAATGAAGAAGTCTTGGATGTAACAAGTAATTTAGAAGGACACAGAGGAGTAGAGAAGAAAGATGTAGTAAGTTGGGGAGAGGCGAACTTCAAGAAGATGAGGAAAACAGGTTCACTTACCTATGATCCCATTTGCAATATGCTAACTGTTGAGTAAGAGGAAAGAAAAAAAGAGCACATCATGTTGCCAACCACACATATTTGAAAAAAAGATTCCCAGCTCAATAATTCAAAGAACAAAATCATATTAAGCAACTGTTTGAAAAAGGATATGAATGTACCAAAATCTTAATAGCTAGTTTTCTAATAGGGTTGAAGGGAGTTAAAATGTACAGGGCAGGAGTGGCACTGAATCGAGAGATTGCTTTCCCTTTATTCAATACTATAAATGTCTGAAAAAGAAAACACAACATATAAGGCAGAATTTAGGATCTTAATATTAAAATTAAGAACATTTAAAGAAAAAGGTGAGACCATTATTTAAAATTTTGCATTATAAAATACTATAGTAATACACTATCAACATGCAACACGATGATAGGTGCTTTTTCTGAGCACTATTAACTTTCCTAAATTTGTAAGTGACCTGAGCATTTAAAAGAGAAAAAAAAATGTAGTCGATGCCATAGGAATTCTTAGCATCCTTATCAAGTTTTGATAGCAGTATTTTAAAACCATATTTATAATTCACAAAAAGCATGAAAATGGGGCTTTGATTACTTCTTGATTTTGATAACAATTTTCATGAAAACTTCAGAGTTTTCCAGGTGTGTTTTTGGATGAGATTCTTTTGGGGGTACTTAAGTCACCTACTATTATTTCTTCTGCAGAGAGCCATGGGAAGGGCAAAGTCTTTGGTATGAAGGCATAATCCTGCTGATGACCAAAATAACTTACTTAGAGGTTGAGATTGTAAAAATGAATTTAGATACTGCTCCTGGAAATTAATATAATATAATGTAATATAATATAATATAATATAATATAATATAATATAATATAATACAATACAACCCTTGTTTTCACTTTTTGCTTCATCGTACCCTAAGCTGAATAGACTTTTTGCCCTTCCTCAGTTATCAACTACATGATGCTTCTTTAGTTCTGTTTGTCCCGGGAATGTAGGTTCAGATGAGTGCTTCCAAAAGACTTGTAGGATAATGGGTCCATTACATGCTCAAGCCCACTCAGCATCCTAGTGACACTTCAGGCAGAGGGGAAGAGGCACATCATTCTTTACCAGACATCTGTGTGACTAGCCCAGAACCAGTTAGGAAGTGGGGGAAGTAAAGACAAGGTGTCTAAAAACTCACTTTCTTATTGATATAGTATGGGTCCAGGTCCTCCAAGGGCTCTGACACCATCTCTGGAGGGATGTCTCCATAAATAAATGGCAGAGATTTCCCTGCTTCCAAGTCACTGTTTGGCTTTGGGCCATTTTCATCATCCTCATCCTTACGCTCTTGTTTGGGTCTCTTAGCTTTCTCTTCTGCAATGCGTTGTTCAATAGCAGCAAGGGATTCCCTGGTAAAGAAGCGGAAGCTGTCAGGTCCTGGTGGTACCAGCACTGACTGTGCCATCTTTTCATCCTGCTCCTTTAATCACTGTTTAGCTCCTTGCATAAGAAAGTGCTATGGAAACGAGAGAGAGAGAGACAGAGAGAGAGAGACAGAGAGAGACAGAGAGAGAGAGAAGCAACAGTCATTAGGATAAAAGGTAACTGTGACAATTACATGATACAGAGATAAAATATATAAACCAATCTATCTGTAATATTTACTAAGGAAGCTGTATTTGGCATTCAGGGGATTCTCATGCACGCATTCATTTGCTTGCATGGAGATCTGTCTTCCACACCCAGTAGATGTCTATGAGGTAATCTAGTCTCCCACTCCCAAAATGTTTTAAGTGAAAATATCCAATTTCGAGCTCAGAAATGGAGGATACTGGTTTGTGCTTGCTGTTTCACTTGTGTGAATATTTTGGCAGCCATCTTTTTCAGCATCCTTTCTGAAAAAAGAATATCAGAGATCCAAAACAACAGATGAATAATCACCCAAAATTATAGAACCTGGGCTATGCAAGGATCTTGCATGTATCTCTCCATTTTTTTCCATGTTCCCTTTGGCCTACTTTTCCACCTTTAATAGCTTATTCAAAATCAACGCACCTGGTAAAGAGCTCTGGAAATCCTGAAATGCCAGGCTATGGAAACATAGGTAGATACTGCTTGAAAGCAAAGGAACAGGAAGGAGCGGGGGATGCCCGATTGCATTTGGAACTGCTCGGAAGCTGCACAGGAAGGGATCCAGCTCCTGCCAAACCGGGCAGGAAGTCATCCACGTCAGAGGTCTGGATCTTGGACCCCCCAGGCTTAGCAACCTGCTGCTAACTAGTATAATTGCTTCTTAAATTAACAAATTTGCAACACCTTAGGAAATACTGTAGAAATAGTTCATTTTCTCAAATAGTGCCCATTTCATAAAAATCTCAATAGCAGATTTGGACTGGAAAAAATAACAAGTGTAAGATAGTTTATCTTTTCAACAAACTCCTATTTTGTTGGTCTTTGCAATAACATAAATGGAGGTTTACTGTATTCTAATTTTATTTTACGAGACTAACATATATAACTTAACAGAGTACACCAATCATTCCGAATGTTATCTCTGAACCAGTGGCAAGAGTTTCTATGATTTTTGAAATCATACAACCAAAATCTTAACTCCTGAATGCCATCTGTATATGCTCACTTACCAATTTTCCTTCCTTTTAAAATATCCATCCATTTTAACCCCCATCCTACAGCAATGAGAATTGCCATTTAATTATATGAAGTGCATTTTCTAAGAGTAAATGTATTAATATCCAGAGCATTTCTGTAGCATATGCCAAATCAAACAGGGAAATTTAAAATAACATAAGCTACTGTACCGTTCCTACATTTTTTTTTTTTTTGAAGTAGAGTAGGACCTTCCAGCCACCAGCTAGCAGACTGCTCTCTCAGTATCACACTATCTCCAAAACATCTCTATTTTACCTCACCCATCCCCAGAGACCCTCATGCCTCAACAGACATAAGCATGAAGAAGGTCCATGCATACTCCATGGAGGAAACTGCCATGCCTGTATGCTCTAATAGAAGAGACATGCTAAAACATGCAGCCAGCAGCTTCAAAATGAAAGTGGTCCTCTGCAGATTCCCCCAAGGATTGTACTGTAAAGGTAGAGAAGCATCCCAGAGAATAAGCATAATAAGAATATTAAAACATTACCCCTGCAGAATCTTTTACACTCAGAGTTTGGGATTGATAAGCTGGCACCAAGAAGACTGCAGCTAAAATTCCATCATTCTTTTTTTCTTTTTTTCATTTTCTTTCTTTCTTTCTTTCTTTCTTTCTTTCTTTTTTTTTTTTTTTTTTTAAATTCTCCTTCAAAGACCACACCTAACTTCCTGTAAAAGGATTCTGGTAACTGAAGTAAGAACAGGCATTTCCTGTTTGGGGACTACAAAATGGCGTTATTATAACTACCACTAGAGGGCGGGGGAACTGTGAAGAGAGAAACCTCTCTCCGTGTACTCCGTGTACGTACACAGAGCCGTGTGTTTGAAGCCGCCCAAATTTTTCACTAATGGGAGTTTTGATCTTCCACAGGCTCTTAGAACGAAACGTTAAGACTTTGCTGATTTCAAAAATTAATTTTGCTAACAGATTAAGTTTCTGTTCATGCTTTTAATTTGATATGCCAGAAATCATTCCATCAATACAAATAATTGAAATTAAGAGTAAAAAGAGAAAGTAAATAATGAACGTTAAAAATAAGAATTCATAAAACAGCAATCAATGAAAGTCTTACGTACAGTGGAATTTAACATTAGCCTTAGCCCCGGAGTATCTGATATCCAATATAGTGCTTTGCTAACTCAACAAAGAGATGGTCTTTGTGCTATACAAATAAAGTTTCTGTTGAAATGAAATTACCTTAATGGGACACCAACCTTACTTTATCTATGATTTTAGTGGCTGAAAAGCAGCCAGAAGAAAACTGAACAGCTAGTGAAATCCTAAATGCCAGTCTTTCAATTAATGACATAGTGATGATTGAGGGCTTACTATCTGCCAGTGACTGACTGGGCAAACATGTCTGAATATATGGTATCATTTCATCCTTCCCACATCCTATCAAATATACTCTTTCACTATCCTGATTTGAAAACTGAAGAAAGGCAGTACACCATGGGTAGAAAAAGTCACCTAAGATCATGAATTCAGGATTCAAACTCAAAGTCTGACACCAAAAATCTGTGAACTTTATTTAGTCATAAAAAGAAACACTTGCTCATGCAATTAAAGCCTGAAATAGAGATTTAAATAAAAATTAGGCGGTGGTACCAATTATATCCAGAAACGGTCCTAATTATTAAATCAAGATATTTTCTAGGTTCATCATTTTCATTAGAAAATGTATTTGTTGGAAACAAGCAAGGAGAAGATAGAGCCAAAAAGAATTTTTTAGTTACTCTAGCAAGTCTCTTTTGGTTACAAGAGACAAAAGAGTGACTCAAACTGGCTGGAGAAAAGAAAGAAAGAAGGAAGGAAGGAAGGAAGGAAGGAAGGAAGGAAGAAGGAAGGAAGGAAGGAAGAAGGAAGGAAGAAGGAAGGAAGAAAGAAGGAAGGAAGGGAGGAAAGGAGGAAGGGAGAGAGAGATGGAGGGAGGCAGGGAGGCAGGGAGGAAAGAAGGAAGGAAGGAAGGAAGGAAGGAAGGAAGAGAAGGAGAGAGAGAAAGGAAGGAGGAAGGAAGGAAAGAAAGGAGGGAGAGAGGGAGGAAAGGAGAGAAGGAAGGAAGGAAAGAAGAAAGAAAGTAAGAAGGGAGGAAGGAAGGAAGGATGGAAGGAAAAGGAAAAGGAAATTCATTAGTTCAAGATTTATTGTCAGGGGTGAGCTTTAGGCATGGAATGATTCTGGAATACAGCTGACATTACCATAACTGTTACCTAGTTATGCTGCATTCTTTGGCTCTGACTTCCATGGTGATAGCTTTTTTAGATATTCAACCCTTATTTGTAGTAAGGTTCAATAGCAGCTGCAGCCTCCCAACTTCCCAGACTTAAATCCAATAGGCATAAGACACAGAAAAACTCTCATTGCATCCCACTGGCTCCAGCTGGGTCACATGCCCATCCCTGAAGTAATCGCTCTGTCCTAGGTAATGCTGTGCTTTGTGCTTTGATTGGCTTCCCCTAAACCAAATGTCTCACTCTTGGAACTAGAAGGAAACCTTGCTTAAAACCTATGAACAGTCAGGATTATGGCGGTGGTATAGGGACATTCCTTAAAAGTAGTGATGGGATGCTATCACTGGAACAAGGGAGGGATGAATGCTTGTCAACAAAAACAAGTAAGTGTGTACTCTATTCACATATTGGTCATATGGTAGTGTCTCGATACTTAGTAATGCTATAAACACCAGAAGATAGATAGATAGATAGGTAGATAGATAGATAGATAGATAGATAATTTCTATATCTACATATATTTTTTCCTACTGAAAATGGTAAAGCTTTACCATTTTCATTAGGAAAAAGTATATCTGCTATGTATACCATCTTAAAGACTTAGAAGCCAGGCGAGACAGAGGATTCTTTCTCCAAAATAAGTTGGGGGAAAGAACATGTTATCTCCCTGATCAGTGGCTTCTCCTGCTTGGCTGTGGGCCCCATGAGGGCAGGGAACTTGTCTGGACTTGTTGACCACCTTCTAGTCTCCGGGGCTCATTGCACCATGTGGTTTCCCCATACATACCTGGTACTGAATTAAAAATGAGACCTAATTTGCATTTGTATCACTAGATCAAAAGAGGTAAAAAAAAAGACCTAGTAAAAAAGTATCATACAAATAAAATCTGGCTTGTTTTAAAAATACAATTAACTACTCTTTCTTGGACTACAGTAAGAAAACACTGCAGAGAGTTCTTCTTGCCTTTTTATGATCAAGAAAGAATCTATTTGCCTTTGTTGGTTTCACACTGTAAACAATATTTTTTTAAGCAAACATGTCAAAATATGTGTCCAGATACATGTTTTCCTTTTCAAATTATTTTTTAAGTTTATTTATTTGTTTAGAGAGAGAGAAAGAGAACATGAGCAGAGAAGGGGCAGAGAGAATTCCAGGGAGGCTCTGCATTGTCAGCACAGAGCCCGACACGGGGCTCGAATTCACAGACTGTTAGATCATGACCTGAGTTGAAATCAAGAGTCAGACGCTCAACCGAGTCACCTAGGTGTCTTTACATGTTTTCCTTTTTAAGTTAGTTACCTTGGAGGTCCAGGCACTTAAGTCAAGGGTGCTGGGCTCTAAATAGTTTTGGATATCCTTCTTTTGATGTTGCTGTTGCTTATCTTTTTAGGGAGCTCATTTACGGTTCTCTTTTTAACCAATCATTTTTTGGCACTCAGTTTGTAGCTACACCTGATTTATGCAACATTATCAATTTTGAGGGGCTCTTGTTGACTTACTATTATTTTGGGGGCACCATGCTTCTGAAGAAAAGGCATCTTTACTCTGCTACTTTCTAGCTGTGCTTCTTTAGGCAAAGGACTCGGACTATAGTGAGGATTAAAACAAGATAAGTAAAATACCTAATACACACACAGCAGATGCACCTTATCCAGTTTTTCCCTGTGCCCTTAAAGCTCTTACACATAACACTATACTAAGCAGAAGGAGTAAGACCAAACACAAAGCTAGAAAGAGGTCTGATATTCAGAATTTGCAATGCAATTTGTTATTTAACAATAAAAAAGGGCGACTTTTTTTAAAGTTCTAAGAGCCAGTATTCTCCCAGATGCTTAGAATATAGTAAGTAACCCACAAGACAAAAAACAGACAAAATTCTGCCCTCATGAAGCTTATATTCTATAGAAGATATAGATCTACATAATGATACAGATTATGTACGAGTAAGCTCAACATGGAATATAGCAGGCGCTGCTAATTGCTGTGGAAAAAGATGATGGAAGAAAGGGAAGGAAAAATATCAGGGTAGGGGGCCAGGGAGAAGGGTGTGTTGTAAATTTAAATAGGGTGCTCAAGGAAAATTCTTGCTGACGAAGTGACATTTAAGCAAAAGTCCCCTGAAGGACCAAAGAAGGCAGCCAAGTCATGAGCCTTCCTGAGTGATGGGGTTCCAAGGGGAGAAAATGCATGGAAAGAACTACAGAAAGGAGTTCATATTTGGAAAGACCTGTAGAAAGGTAAATAATACTGAAAGACTGAAACCATACAAGACAATAACTCATCAACAGGAAGAAGAAAGTAGAGCAGGTAGCAGGGACAACGCGTACCACAGCAGATGCTGCCAACCTCAGTTAGGCCTGCCATCTGGTTTCCCAGCAGTTTCACCGGTGACACCTGTGACATAAATGTCAAGATCGGAGCCCAAGCCAGACCCTGAGAAGCAACAATCACACCAGGAATAGAGGAAAGCTCGCTGCCACTCAATGTCCCGAGCCTGGGCACAGAACAGAACGGGGGTGTCGAAGGCAGGATAGCCATGCTCCGCTGCTTGGAAAACTCGAAACCTGGATGGCTATTTGTAGGGCGGACCCAGGAACAGCCTCACAGATATGAAAATACAGCAGCCAAATTTAGCATCTAGAAACAGCTCAATGTCAGAGAAGTAGACAAGGCAAAATGTTGCCTATCCTTGATGCCTAGAAATATTTGTTGAAATTTTAGAAGATTTAAAAAGAGATAATCTTTCTGACCATGATGCACTTTTTAAAAATAAACCAATTTAAAAACAGCATCAATTGAGAAATACAGCTACAAAACAGATATTGTTACAAAACTTTTCGTTGGCTTGCTTTCACGGGTGAAGAGTGCATTTGTTGTCTATTCAACATGTTGCCAGCTACCTTCACTGGTAAATTCCCTTACTTCCAATCAGTCCTACTGCCTTTTAGAGAGAAAGAATATAGAATTAAGCACTCTGTTCCTCAGTTCATTTAATCTCCTGACATGCAGGGCTTTTTCCTCTCTCTCTCTCTCTCTCTCTTTTTTTTCCCTTCTTTTTTCCTCTGTCTTTAACTAAGGGTGATTTGTGTCCCGGTCAAATGCATAATGTTGCTGCTGGAATGAATTCAGATCATTTGAAGTAATATACTCTTTGAACAGCAAGGCATTTTGACATTGCTTATTCATTTTCTTCTTTTTCTTAACATTATTAAAATACCAATTTTTGCCTGTAAGAATGAATGAAGAAAGGGTATTTTAAATGAAATGATTTCTTGCATTCCATGTTTAAAAGTTTCCCTATATAACTTCATGTATGTGAATTGTAAAAGTGTAGTTAGAACTCACAAGATGGTTGGATTTTTGAATAGCTTTCTATCCATGTACATAGATGCGTAAGCCACAAATGTCAGATCATGTGATTACCATCCGACCACACTGCTGTATCACGTTCATCTGTAAACTGAAACAGGAAAAACAGCAGGCTTGGGAAGGGAAAAGGGCAAAAGGCTCAGGAAAACATACTGTGTCCCCCAATAAAGTAATCACTTGCCTTCTACATATTCATTTGCAGGCTCATACTCATGAATGACATTTTGCATTTATTTTTCTCACTCCCAACCAAACAAAATATACTGAAATCATTAAAAGCAGGGATTGATTGGTAAAAGCAGCCTCGTCACTTGGAAATTATCAAAGGGCAAGAAATGACTCACACATTTTTTGAAAAGTTCAAATCATGCTTGCATATTTCAAACTGAATATTCTTTGGTTTCTCATAAAAGACACACATTGAGAAAGAGCAAAAGTGAGAGTAAGAAAGACAAAGAGGTGAGGAGGAGGAGGAGAAGGAGGAGGAGGAGGAGGTGGGGGAGGAGGAATGTTTGGAGTTCTACAAAGAAAACAGTCTTCCAAATAAAAGATTTGTAAATTAAAAGATATGACTTAGATTTAGAATAAAACCCCTACTATTCTTTATGGAACTGAGCAAACATTTTCCCTTGTGTTGGCACCATAACCAACACTAATTAAAATTATAGGTTTTGTGTTTGGAAGGGGGCTTTCCAATAGATTATTTAGTCAGACTGGTTATATTCATTAAAGATTGAACTGAAATCAGAGACAGATGGTTTTGTCTCAGATATCAGAAGAAAGATTTCACAACTTTTCTTCGTTGTCTATTCAACTTTTTAATCACTGATTAACTTATTCTTTAGTTATAATCTCTGTCAATATTAACACAATCCAGGGATTCTTAGGTGTCTCAGTCGGTTGAGTAACCAACTTTGGCTCAGGTCATGATCTTGTGGTTCATGGGTTCAAGCCCCGCATCGGGCTCTGTGTTGACAGCTTGAAGCCTGGAGTCTGCTTCGGATTCTGTGTCTCCCTCTCTCTCTGCCCCTCCCACCCCCCAAAATAAATAAAAACATTAAAAAAAAACCACACTATCCAGACTGTTTCTGCTACTGTGTCATTGGATGAAATGGAAGCATCATACATACCCTTATATGGGATTTATCAGTGAAAAATTGCCAAAATATTTATTTAGCGTTCTGTTTATTGACACTGAAAGGATATTTTCCTTTTAGTTTAAGCAATATCAAGTGACTTCATATAATTGCAGTAGAATAAAAACACTGGCTGATGGTAGGCATGATCCCTATAATTTTCAACCTTCAGTCTGCTTTTCTGCCTCTCCCCTTTCATGGTATTTTGATTATTGTTAATTTAATTAATCAGTTTCTGAGAATAAAGAATAATTAAAAGGAATGGACACCCAGATTTTTAAAAAAATGTTTTTAATGTTTATTTTTGAGAGAGAGACACACAGAGTGCCAGCAGGGGAGGGGCAGAGAGAGAAGGAGACACAGAATTCCATAACAGGCTCCGGGCTCTGAGCTGTCAGCACACAGCCCGATGTGGGGCTCAAACCCACGAACTGGAAGATCATGACCTGAGCTGAAGTTGGATGCTTAACTGACTGAGCCACCAAGGTGCCCCAAGACACAGATTTTTAACATGTTGCATTCTGTAATTCAGTATAGAATATTTTGTCATTTTCTTTATGATTTCTTCTTTGACCCATGGATTGAACATTTAGGAATGTGTTGCTTAATTGCTAAAAAAAATATTGCCTTTTTATACACACCTTATTGTTATTGGTTTCTAATTTAATTCTCCTTTTGTCAAATACTCTGAAATGAATTAAGTCTTACTTTATGACCTAGCATGTGGTCTTTGATAAATGTTTCATGTATAATTGAAGAGAGTGTAAAAAAAAAAGAAAGAAAAAATGTATATTCTGCAATTGGAAGTATTATCCTATAAATGTCAATTACGTCTTCATGTTTGATTATTCAAGTCTTCTATATCCTTACTAATTTGTTTTCTATTTTTCTATCAATGACTGGGAGAAGATTGTTAAAATCTCTAACAATAATTGTGTATTTTTATATTTCTCACTTTATTTCTGTCCATTTTTTCTTCTTTTATGTTGAAATTTTATGATTTTGCTATACACATTTAAGAGTGTTAGGTCTTATTACAAATCAGTATTTTTATTCTATGACATGACCATTTTTTAACTATGTTAATATTCCTGTCTTGGAGTCTACTTTATATTATATTAATGTCATATAATATAATGACATATGTTATATATATTAGTGCTTACACTAGATCTTTTGCTCTTCTTTTACTTTTAACCTGTCTGTATTTTTATACTTAAAATATGTCTCTTGAAAACAGCATATCATTGGATCTTGCTTTTTATCCAGTCTTCTGACAACCTCAAGAGTAGTGAAAATATCCACACACAAAAGACCTTTGCCAGAATGTTCATAGCAACCTTTTCATAATGGCCAAAGCCCAGAAACAACTCACATGACCATCAATAGGTAAAGGAAAAATAAATTAAGATATATGTAACCAGTGGAATATTACTCAACAACCAAATGCTTTGAACTACTTACACATGCAACAAAATGAGTGCTGAGTGAAAGATGCTAAAAAAAAAACATAGTGCATATTTTATGGGTTCATTTAGGGGAAGTTTTTGAGCAAAACTAAGCTATGGTGTTAGGAATCAGAAAACTGGTTGTCTCTGGAGCCAGGATGGATTGACTGGGAAAGGGCACTGGGGAGGTAGAGATGTTTCACATCTTGATTGGGGTAGTGGTGACAATGGGAGACTACATTTGTCAAAACTCAATTGAATATGCATTTTATTTTATGAAAATTATCCTTCAGAAAAGAAAATGGCATGAGTCCAAGCTATACTGCCTTTCTTCTACTTATTTCCCATGAAGTCTGTGTGGCTACAAGCCAGACATGGGTAAGCTGAGACAAACCAACCAGCTTTGTTCACTCCCTTACTGATCCTCTTTCTTTTGAAGAGTGTCCCTATCAGTTGTCTTCAATTCACTGTCTCCATGTGGCTAGGATGAGAATATAAGCCTCTCTGGTAGGGATTATACTTTAATAGGAGGTACAAGCCTATTTATGCCTCTAAGATAATTTGTTCTAAGATACTTGGGAGTATGGCTCTTTGATCTTAATACCATCAATATTCCCTGACCCCAAAGAATTAAAAATCTAATTACGTAGTCAAACATGTAGAAATGTAAATTCCAGTATTAAGCCCAGTAACAGTCATAAGACAGCAATGTACAAAAACAATACAAGGCAAGTAGCAAGGTGGTATACGATTTGTTTGTGATAACAATGACAAACTTGAATGGATATTTTAAAAATTTTTATAAATGTTTTATATACATTATTTTATTTTCGTTATTCTTAAGTTTGGTTTATATAATATAAATATGGTTTATAAATTTATAAATTATTTATAAATATGGTAAATATAATATGGTTTATATAAAATACTATATTAGTTTCAGGTTTGCAACATAGTGAGTCAACAATTCAGGATTGCAACATAGTGAGTCAATAATTCTATAAGTTATGCAATGCTCACTAGGGTAAATGTATTTATCATCTGTCACTATACAGTGAGATGATAATACTATTATTATAATAGTATTGACTATATTCTCTAAGCTATACTTTTTATTCCTGTGACTTATTTTATTTATCACTTACAACAACACTAGGAAGTAGATCAGAGAGGTATAAATAACTTCATCTTAAAAGAAACCAAGGTTTTAGTCAGCCTATGTCAGTGGCCATAGCAAATAAACAACAGATGCAAGAGTACGATGTGTATTTTGACTCCCCACTCCAAAGGACTTATTTATTTATTCTATATCTTTTGCTGCTTATGAAAAGTTAAAGGGCTGAAGTGATGAACAAAGACTTCTTTGATGAGGTGGAACTTAGGCTGAGCTTTATTTTTATTTTTTTTTTAAATGTCTATTTATTTTTGAGAGACAGAGAGAGAGAGAGAGAGAGAAAAGTAGGGGAGGGGCAGAGAGAGACAGACACAAAATCCAAAGCTGGCTCCAGGTTCTGAGCTGTCAGCACAGAGCCTGACATGGGGCTTGAACTCAGGAGCCGTGAGATCATGACCTGAGCCGAAGTCGGATCCTTAACAGACTGAGCCACCCAAGCACTCCTAGACTAAGCTTTAAAGGCTGGGCCAAAAATGGAGGCATTCCAATTGGAAAGGAAATCATAAGCAAAGGCCCAATCCTAAGCAGGACCTGGCTCTGGCCTACAAGAGAAAGCAAAGCAGACCAGGACAATATACATGAAAGGATCACTTGGACTGGAGTAGAAGTTCTTACCTAGATGACGTTGCAGATCTAATAAGGGAAAAATGATAGAGGCCGAAGTGGAGAAGATGTCAAATAGAATGTCAAAGGCCAATGGCAACTTGCTGAAGTTTTTTAATAAGAAAAGTGAACTATCAAGAAGAGAAGTGTACATTATAAAATATTAAGTATTATAAAATGTTAATATGAAAATAATAGTACATCAAGATTACAGTTCTAGCACACTAGTGCAAGTAGATAAGCAGTAAGTGGCTTATAAAGAAATAAAAGAATTAGGTGCACAAACTTGCTTAAGAAATACTTAAATGTGGGAAAAAGTTAGAGTAAATGGAAAAAAAATTCATAAATTGAGGTTAACAGAAAGATCAAATTCACCTAATCACTCAATCTTATTATTTAATTCAATCTTCATGATAACCTCTGGGATGAGAACAATTAGTAAACTTATTATACACAAGGCGGCCCAAAGAGGTTTATTTCTTGCCCAAGGACAGATTAGTAAGTAGAGAAGCCAGAATATGGCCTGGGGCAACCTGATGTCCAGTCCAAGTTCTCAACAACTTGGTGCAAACACCCTGTTTGCATGGTGACTAAAATCACCTATATAGACTGTAAAATATTAGTCATGGTTCTACTTCCTGCTAGTGTTAGGATTTCAAAATTTTATTTTAGGTACTATTACCAGGTCAGATTATGACTACTGCCGCCTATCCAGGCTTTACATCCAGTAGAACCTCATGGGGATATGAAGTCCATGGGGTGGAGTTACCTCATGTGCAAGTTAAGCAATCTGGATTTTACAGTAAGGATACAGGGAACATTGAGGAACACTATTCAGTAAAGCAATATAATCAGATTTATTTCCTAGATATTATTCTGATACTATGGAAGAAGTCTGAAATGTGAGGGCCTGTAGGACAGGAGATAAGATAAAAAGCTATCATAAGAGTCCAGACAAGAGACAATGTATGCCAAAATGAGGCAGAAGCAATGGAATGAGGAGGAAATAATTTGAGCATTTCTGAAGTTGCTTTAGTAAAATCTGAAGTTTGACTGAACGTGGGTGGAGAAGGAACTGCATAAGATGAAGAGAACTCCAAGATTCTTGTCTGAGAGACATGAAGCACAGGACGCAGACAGCTTCTCTCTCTTTCACAGCCCTCACTGATCTCCATGTTCTTTAAAGTCAAATTCCATATGAAGCCACCCAAATTTATGAAGGAAGACAGAATGAAAGGTTTATTACAGAAAACGTATTCTGCCCTGAAATATCGAAGCAAGAAGAGAAACTAAATTCAGGGATGTTAGTGAGGAATCTTCTGCGTAAGAAGGCCAAGTCAGCTGGAAATTCAGTTGGTGTGTTGGGGGTGAGAGGGTCAAGAATGAATGCTTCTAATTATTCCATAAGAGAAAAAAATTTGAGAAGTTTGAATGGCTAATAAACATAGTCTTTTAAATTCAAAAGATATACAGATGTATGCTTTTTAAGAGTAGGTAAATATTTCCACAGTTCATTAGACTATCATAGACTTTTTTCTAGAACAAGGAGAAATATAATAATCTTTCAGAAAAGGGTGTTGAAAAATAGATTCATTATTAACTAAAATATTTTAAAATTACTTCAGTAAAAATAAATATAATGAAATAGTAAAAAAAAAAACCATCTTCCTTTATTTAATTTTGTTAGTCTGGCTAAACATGAAAATAGCATTAAGGAAAAATAACCTGATATTTTAAATTGTCAATGAATATAAAATACGAATGGAATTTTTGTTCAAAGGAAAGTGTGGATTCAGCCTGGCAATAATTCCACTAATATGGATGTGAAGAAGTATAGAACTGGAAGGTACTTTAGAGAGAATGTGGTCTATTTCTTTCATTTTAAGGGTGATAAAATTGAAGCTTATAGAATTTCAGAGTATAGATATTAAACATCAGATCTGGGACCAGAGCTCTGTTTTTCTGGCTCCTAGTCCAGTCCTCTTTCCACTGGTAATAATTTGTCGTCTCTGAAGAAAGGAAAAAGTTAAAGATTTTTAAAAAGAATGAGGACAGAAGAAATTTGAACTGAAAGATTATAAAAATGGGAATTGTTTTCCATGAAGTAAATAAAAATATCTATTTATTAGAGTCAGTGAATATTTCCATTATATCTCTTTACTCATGAATAATCTTAGGATTTGAAGACATTTACTTTTGGGTAAAAGTCTGTCAAATACAGACATCTAATCACTCTCCTTCCAACTCACCACCCTCCCATTTGCCAGATGCAAGTGAAAATGCAAGTGAAATGCACACTCTAAAATGAGTTGAGGGAGGAAAACATGGGTCATTTCTGGAAACTAGGAAGAAAGATTTACACATGCAATAAGTGTTTTTTTCCAGAATAATCCACGGGAACTGACTTCAGGAAAACCAAATACATCCAGGATTGTGGGCATAAGGAAGATCAGTTTAATTCAGAAATAAATGAAAAATGTGCCCAGAGAGTACCATGGTCACAACTGGATCCCACGGCAAGGGTTAGAGCAAGAGTAAGTTTTGCAGCAGCAGTAGGACACTGAGAATATCACCAATATTTCTGAGATGTTTGCCAGATGGCAAAGTCTATGCCCAGCTTACAACAGGTGCAAATAGCCATGCCAGATAAAGAATAGGAATACTGCTCCCCACGAGCAGTTGCCATCAGGCAACTGAATTCAGGAAATAAGATTAGTCCTGGCTGCCAAATCTACATAGTTCCTGCTGTGATCTCTCCTGTTTTCCTTAGGCCACTGGACCTTTGAACTGGCAAAGTTAAAACAACTGGAAATTTAAAGCTTTCTCTTTTGCCTGAAGATTTTTAGATATTTATAGGAAACCATCTCAAATGGTTTCCTGATAGAACCATCTCAAATCCCGATGTTATACAGCACAGAATAACATCTGTAAGGATGAGTAAAGAGAAAAAAATCACCAGGCATGTAAAAAGAGGTCATTGTTCAAAATAAGGGGCATAATCTTAATACTGTTGCAGATAACTCCTTATAAAACAGAATTGCTACACTTATAAAGAACAATACACTTATAAACAATACACTTATAAAGAGCGTTTCTTTAAATTAACATTACCCAAAATATTTTAAAAACTAGGAAGTACTTGGATAAGGAAAAAATTTATATATATATATATTTTTTTTTACATGTGATAATAGTTTAATTTATTATGCTGACAATTTCTTTGAAAATAATGCAGTGAAAAACAAGGTGATATATGCATTCTAAATAGCTAGGAAAAAAAAGAGAAAAAAAGGAAAACAATATAGTTGATGTAGTTCATAAGCAAATCAGGAGAAATAATAAAAAAATAAAAGTAGAAACCACAAAACAAGTTGTCAGAAGAAAGCCCAAATAAACCTAACATTGATGATAACAAATTGTGAATTGGTTTATTCACGTTAAATAACGAAAAGTACTAAATTAGATCACAAAGCAAAAGTTGAACAGATGCTGTTTATTTAAAAGAAGCATGGAACAAATTGCCAAAATTAAAAATAAAAAATGGGCAAAAATATATCAGGCAAATACAAACAAAAATGTAAGGCTTGCAATGTTATTAGAGACAAAATATATTTCAAGGCAAAAATTTCTTAAATGGATAAATAAGGTAATTTTATACTTATAAAGGTAAATCTTTCAATAAGAATATACTAGTCATAAACTTATAAAATTAAGCATAGTACATTATTAAGCAAAACTGTTAGAAATTCAATAATTGTAGAAGATATAAATTCATTTGTCTAAGTTTTTGAGAGATAAAATATGAAAACAAAGTAAAAACATTAAAGATTTGAATGAAATAATTATTACTGTTATTTCAGTAACTATACACCAAACTTTGCACTGTACAGAGAAAATTTTCTTTTGTAATTTATAAAACTAATCAGTTGTATAGAAAGCACCAGGAAAACAAACAAATCCTACCTCAGTAAATTCTAGAAAGTAGAATTTGTAGACCCAAGTCATATTTTTGACCATAATACATTAAGCATAGAAAACTTATTTTGAAATTTATAAATCTTCACAATTCTTGGGGTGCCATGGTGGCTTAGTCAGTTAAGCATCTGACTCTTGATTTCAGCTCAGGTCATGATCTCATGGTTTGTGAGTTCAAGCCCTACAACTGGCTCCACACTGCTGGGGATTCTCTCCCTCCCTCTTTCTCTGCCCCTCCCCTGCTTGCCTCACTCTCTCTCTCTCAAAATTAATAAATAAACATTTTTTAAAAAGTCTATTATTTAAAAAAAATAATAAAAGTAAATAAATCTTAGCAATTCTCTATGAAATGGTTAACACATATGAAAATGAAATTGTCAAAATGGCACAAGAATAAACTGACCAGGCAAATTCTAAGAAAATAAATTGAAAAAATGTAAAACTACTTTAAAATAACAATAAGGTGCTTTATAGATGAGTTATTGATATCTTCTAGAAAAGAAGTATTGACATTATGTAGAAACACTTAACTTGCACATTTTAAAAACTGACTCAGCATATTGTATGGACTTGTACAATTCCTATGTTGTGCACCTGAAACTAATGTAACATTGTGCATAAACTATATTTCAAAAATAATAATAAAAAAAACCTGTCAAAAAAACTGGCTCAAGCATAGAAAAAATAGAAAATTACCCAAAAGATTTTCAGAAAAATATAAATTTGATAGTAAAACTTTACCAAAACTTATATCTACAACCAATGTCATTAATGAATACAGACATAAAAAATCTTAAATAAAATTCATCAACTACTTAACCAAATAATGCACCAAAAACCACCCAAAATAGTTATTAAAAAATTAGAAAATATGTTCATAAAATAGATTTTGTCAATGGATTAATAAAAATATGAACTAGCATTTATGTGAAATATGTGAAATAAATATGTGAAATAGCATTTAATAAGTCTTGCATGTATTTACAAATTATAAATGCTCTCTGTAAAAAGAAATAAAAGAAATATCTTTACATGATAAAGTCTATCTGTCTCAAATAAAATTTACTTTGATACAATTATATCACTATGGGTACTGATGTAAATATATTTTAGTGATGACACATTATAAATATTTATATCAAAGTTAGGAAAAGCTAGACATTTTCACTATTAATTTTTACAGGAAAATATGCCAATGTCATTTGGAGAAAGCATTGATTAGATATAAACAGAGGAAACGCTGACTAGTAGAAGAATTGAAAAATAGGAGACAGGAAGTTGGTGGCAGAGTGGGAGGATCCTAGGCTCACCTTGTCCCAGGAAAATGACTAGATAAATATCAAATCATCTTTAATGCTCCAGAAATCAATCTGAAGACTGGCAGAACAAATTCCACAACTAAAGGTAGAAAAGAAGGTTGGAAGCACAGAGACTCAGCTTGGGAGAGAAACAGATTGTGGCTGCTGCAGTGGGGAGGGAGACCCGGTCACAGAGAAGGGTGAAAGACAGACTAACACAGGGGAGCACATGGGAAAAATGAATCCCCATAGCAATTGGCTTGGAAAGCAAGAGGGCCCAAATTTTGTGAGTTCTTGAAGCCAGCTGGGCTTAAAGCCTGGAGTATTAAAGGTGAGTGTGCTTGGCTCTGGGAGAGCTCAGAGAGATACTGGGATTGCTCTTGGAAAAAAGGAAGGGCAAACAGCCAGCAGACATACAACATGGAAACCGTGATCTAAAAAGCACCTGGGGCACACACTGGGGAGGTTAGTTGTTCACCTTGGAGTATGTCCCAGGGAGAGAGTGCTCATGGAGAGACCCTTCCAGAAACAAAGGAACTGACCAGTGTCATTTCCCTTCCCCACCCCCAAACATAAGCACAGGGCCACCTGCAGGCACCAGCACAACACTGACACTTGCCACCTAACTTGCTTACACCAAAGCTTCCTCCTCACCACACTCTGGTAGAACTGCGTTTTCCACTCACCTTGCCTCAGTCCCAGCATGGTGGGCCCTCTCCCCCAGAAGACTGGCCCAAACCCCTTCCAACACCATGTCTCCTGACCTGGGTGTTTTGTGAGGCTTTGGTCACAGTGGCAGTAGTAACAGGTCTCATTTCACAAGCAGACCAGAGCACAACCAGTTAAAATGTGCCACATTTAGGCCAGGGATGAAACACTGTCCACAACAGGCAAATAAAACCTCTGCTGATGACTGGCCTGAATGATAAAGCAGCTAGGGCACAACAGCACAGCATATGAAGCACACATTGGAGACATTCCCAGAAGCACCAGGCCCTGGGGAATACTACACAGCAGGGCACTACAGGACCCCTTTTTTATAAGGCGATTACCCTTAAGAACAGGAGATGTAGCTGACTTGCCTAACACACACAAATAGGTACAGAGATTTGGACAAAATGAGAAGACAGATAAATTTCTCCCAAATGAAAGAACAGGACAAGGCCACAGCCAGAGGTGTAAGTGAAACAGATATAGAGAAGTGGAAGACATCAGTGATATCTTAACACAAAGATAAAAAAAGAAACAATAAGAGATGAAAGGTGCAATAAACAAGATTAGAAACATGCTTGACGCAATGAACGACAGGCTGGAAGAATCAGAGGAACAAATTAATGACCTAGAAAACAGAGTAATGGAAAATCAAGATTGACAAAGGAGGGAAAAAAGAATTCTGCAAAAACGAGAATGGACTTAGGGAGCTGTCTCCATCAAATGTAATAACATTCATATTACAGGCTTCCCAGAAGTAGAAGAGAGAGAGAAGGGGGGCAGGAAATTTATCTGAAGAGATAATGGCTGAAAATTTCTCTATCTGGGGAAGGAAACAGATATCCAGATCCAGGAGTCACATGGGAACCCCAACAAAATCAACAAAAGCAGATCCACATCAAGACATATTATAATTAAAATGGCAAAATATAGTGATAAAAATTTTTAAGTCAGCAAGACTAAAGAAGACATTTACATACAAGGGGAAACCCCATAAGGCTATCAGGGGATTTTTCAGCAGAAAATTTTTAAGCCATAAGGGAGTGGCATGATATTTTCAAAGTGCTGAATGGGAAAAATCTGCAGACAAGAATACTCTATGCAGCAAGGCTGTTATTCAGAATAGAAGGAGAGATAAAGAGTGCCCCAGACAAACAAAAACTAAAGGAGTTCATGACCACTAAACCAACTCTGCAAGGAATATTAAAGGGGACTCTTTGAGTGGAAAGGAAAGACCAAAAGTGACAGTATGAAGGTAGGAAACACAAAAGCAGTTAATATGAATATTCCTGTAAAATATTAGTCAAGGAACTCATAAAATTAAAAGATGTAAAATATGACATGTATCTAAAATGTGGGGAAGAGAGGAGTAAAGTATGGGTTCAGACTTAAATGACCATCAACCTAATGTAGATCGCTATATGCAGAAGGTGTTATATACAAACCTAATGGTAGCCACAAATCAAAAACTACTAATAAATATTCAAATTTTAAACAGAAAAAAATATATCACTGAGGAAAACCAGCAAACCATGAAAGAAAGACAAGAAAGGATCAGAAAAAATCTTCAGAAAAAAACACAAAACAGGTATAAAATGGGAATAAATACATATATATTATTGGTTATTTTGAATGTAAATGGACTAAACACTCCAATCAAAAGACACAGAGTGACAGAATGGATGAAAAAACAACACATATCTATCTGCTACCAATAAGAGACCCATTTTGAACCTAAAGACACGTACAGATTGAAAGTGGGAGGATGGAGAATCATATATCATGTAAACGGATGCCAAAAGAAAGTTGGAGTAGCAATATTTATTCCTGACAAAATAGACTTTAAAACAAAAACTGGAACATGAGACAAAGGAGGACGCTATGTAATAATAAAGGGAACAATCCAACAAGAAAATGTGACAATTGTAAATATTTATGTACCCAACACAAAAGTATCCAAATATATAAAACAGTTAATAGCAAACATAAAGGAACCAATGGATAATAATACAATAATAATAGGGGACTTTAACACCCCACTTACATCAATAGACAGATCATCTAAACAGAAAATCAACGAGGAAACAATGGCTTTGAATGACACACAGGAGCAGATGGACTTAACAGATATATTTAGAACATTCCATTTTAAACAGTGGAATACACATTCTTTTCAAGTGCACATGGGACATTCTTTAGAATAAGTCACATATTAGGCCACAAAACAAGACTCAACAAATTAAAAATGATTGAAGTCATATCATGCATCTTTTCTAATCACTGTGCTATGAAACTAGAAGTCAACTACAAGTCTAAATCTGGAAAGACCACAAATACATGGAGCTTAAATAACATGTTACTAAACAATGAATGGTCGGTATGCCTGGGTGGCTCAGTCAGTTAAGCATCTGACTTTGGCTCAGGTTATGATCCCACGGCTCATGAGTTCAAACCACATGTAGGGCGCTGTGCTGACAGCTCAGAGCCTGGAACCTGCTTCGGATTCTGTGTCTCACTCTCTCTCTGCCCCTCCCCTGCTCGTGCTCTGTCTCTCTCTCCCTGTCTCTCAAAAATAAACAAAACAAAACAAAAAACAATGAACGGATCAAAGAGGTAATAAAAGAAGAAATAAAAAAGTACATGGAAACACATGAAAATGAAAACACAACCATTCAAAACCTTCTGGACACAGCAAAAGCGATCTACCTTAAGAAACAAGAAAAATCTCAAATAAACAACCTAATTTTACACCTAAAGGAGACAGAAAAAGAACAACAAATGAAGCCTAAAGTCAGCAGAAGGAAGGAAATAATAAAAATTAGAGCAGAAATAAATGATTTAGAAAGTAAAGAGCAAAACAAAAAATAGAATAGATCAATGAAACCAGGAGGTGGTTCTTTGAAAAAAAATCATAAAATTGATAAACCTCTACCCAGACTTATGAAGAAAAAGAGAGAAAGGATTCAAATAAATAAAATCATAAATGAGAGAGGAGACACCACAGAGATACAAACAATTATAAGAGAATATGATGAAAAACTATATATCAACAAATTGGGCAACCTAGAAGAAATGAATAAATCCTTGTAAACATATCTTATCAAAACTGAAACAGGAAGAAATAGAAATTTGAACAGATCAATTACAAGCAAAGAAACTGACTTAGTAATAAAAAAAAAAAAAGAAAAAAACTATCAACACACAAAAGTCCAGGACTGGATGGCTTCACAGGTTAATTCTACCAAACATTTAAAGAAGAGTTAATACCTATTCATCTCAAACTACTCCAAAAAATAGAAAAGGAAGGAAAACTTCCACATTCATTCTATGAGGTCAGCATTACCCAGATACCAAAACCAGATAAAGACATCACATAAAAAAAGGACTACCAGCCAATATCTCTGATAAACATAGATACAAAAATCCTCAACAAAATACTGGAAACCAAATTTATCAATACGTTAAAAAAAAGTCATTCACCACGATCAAGTGGGATTTATTCCTGGGTTTGCAAAAGTGGTTCAATATTCACAAATCAATCAGTGTGATACATCAAATCAATAAGAGAAAGAATATGAACCAAATGATCATTTTAATAGATGAAGAAAAAGCATTTGACAAAGTACAATATCCATTCACGATAAAAACCCCTCAACAAGATAGGTTTAGAGGGGACATACTTCAGCATACTAAAGACTATATATGAAAAATCCACAGCTAATACCATCCTTAATGGGGAAAAACTTAGAGCTTTTCCCCTAAGGTTAGGAACAAAACAAGGATGCCCATTCTCACTACTTTATTCAACATGGTACTGAAAGTCCAGTCACAGCATTCAGACAACAAAAAGAAATAAAAGGCATCCAAATTGGTAAGGAAGAAGTAAAACTTTCAGTGCACCTGGGTGGCTCAGTTGGTTAAGTATCCAACTCTTAATTTTGGCTCAGGTCACGATCTCATGGTTCATGGGACTAAGCCCTGCAATGGGCTCTGCTGTCAGTGTGGAGCCTGCTTGGGACTCTCTCTCTCTCCTTCTCTGTCTCTCTCTCAAAATAAATAAGTAAACATTAAAAAAAAGATTTAAAACTTTCACTATTTGCAGATGACATGATACTATATACAGAAAATTCTAAATACCCCATCAAAAACAACTGCTAGAACTGACAAAAAAAATTCAGCAAAGTTGCAAGATATAAAAATCGATGTACAGAAATTTTTTGTATGTCTACATACCAATAATGAAGTAGCAGAAAGAGAAATTAAGGAATCAATCCCATTTACAATTGCACCATAAATCATAAGATACCTAGGAATAAACCTAACCAAAGCAGTGAAATACCTATACTCTGAAAACTATAAAACACTAGTGAAAGAAATGGAAGATAACACAAAGAGATGGAGACATTCCATGCTCATGGATCGAAAGAACAAATATTGTTAAAATGTCTATACTACCCAAAGCAACCTATACATTTAATTCAATCCCTATCAAAATACCAATAGCATTTTCACAGAACTTTTAGAAAAAACAATCCTAAAATTTGTACGGAACCACAAAAGACTCTGACTCTGAATAGCCAAAGCAATCTTGAAGAAGAAAAGCAAAGCTGGAGGTATCATAATTCTGGGCTTCAAGTTATATTACAAAACTGTAGTGATCAAAACAGTATAGTACTGGAACAAAAATAAACACATACATCAGTGGAGCAATGGAATTGTCAGAAATAAAACCCAAATTATATGGTCAATTAACCTTTGACAAAGCAGGAAAGAATATGCAATGGGAAAAAGACAACCCTCTTGAAGAAAGGGTGTTGGGAAAACTGGACGGAAATATGCAAAAGAATGAAACTGGACCACTTTTGTACACAATACACAAAGATAAATTCAAAATGGTATGAGACCTGAACCATAAAAATCCTGGAAGACAGCACAGGCAGTAACTTCTCTAACATCAGTCATAGCAACTTTTCCTAGAAATTTGAAATTTAGTGTCCAGCAATAAAATTATATTGAAGGACCATGCTTATTACTTAATGTATATTTGTCCATGGCTATTTTCATGCTACTAGGACAGAGTTGCATAGCTGCAGCAGAGACCTATGACCCACAAACCCTAAAATATTTACTAAATGGCCCTTATAGAAACTGAGCTGCAGACCTGTGGCCTATATACTCACATTGTACTGTAATTACGAAGCATAGGTATTTGACAGTATTTAAACCTCTGGATGAATGAACTTAAACACTAAAATGTATAGATATATCTACATTTTATATATGTGTGTGTGTGTGTGTGTGTGTGTGTGTGTGTATACACACACACACACACACCCCATATATATATATATATATATATATATATATATATACACACACACATACACACACACACACACACACACACACACACATAAGGCCTATTACTTTTACCATTTTTAGCCGTGGACAAATATACATTAAGTAATAAGCATGGTCCCTCAATAAAACTTTATTGCTGGACACTAAATTTCAAATTTCATGTAAGTGTTATGTGCCACAAAACAGTCTTCTGTATTTCCCAACTATCTTAAACAAAAGAGGCTATAAAAGGCCATAGTTTGCTGAGCCTTGATATAGGCTGTAAGTGGCCTGTTAGTGATGTTATCACAAATCAATCTGCAAGGTACCAAAATGGCAGTGTCAAAACCTACATGTCAGGAAGAATTTCATAAATCTCATGGAAGAAAGATTTTTTTACTACCAGTTATGTAGGTGGGAAGACTGTTTGGAACATAAAGGTTAGGAATTGCAGGTAAGAGATGATGAGGGCTTTGAAAATCGGTTGTCCTCTTCTCTTCCGGTTTCTATAGATGGAATAAGAATAAATTCTGATGTCATTTTTGCCATACTCCTACGTGAGATTAGCAGAAATTTCTCAGTAAATAGTATTTTGATCTTTTTGTTTTAATTGCATGATTTTTTTAAATTAAAAAAGCTGATTTAAAAAAAAGAATGAATATGGATTTCGGGGATATAATTAATAAGTGAAATGCATTTTCACAGCAATCTTTAGGAATGTGGGGTTTTTAAAAATTTTAATTTAATTTATCTGCTTCTAGTCACTGAAAAATGATCACAGATAGCAAGTAGATTATTTCAATTAATTTGTATGACATATTTGTATTAATAAAAGGCTTTCTTTGTGTATTGAAGAAAATGTTGTCCCTCTCATTTCCATTTTCTTAAGAATTATGATACTAAATAACATCCTGAGCATTCAGATATGAAGACTGCATGTAATAGACTATTTACAAATTCAGATCTCTGTGTCTTCTGTGTTAGTTTATTACCTATGAATTAAATTTTCCTAACATGTTCCTATTTATTCTATTTTTTTCTGGACTTAAGTCTTGTCTATGAGATTTATATAGATACTAAAAATATGAGATTATTTTTAAAAGCATATTAGCTAATTTACTACCACATCTAAGATTAGTTCTGGAGTCAAACACACTGGACTTCATTTTTGACTTAGACATTTCTTAGCTCTGCGACCATCAAGTTACTTAAACTTTATGTTTTTCAGTCTATCTATCTATCTATCTATCATCTATCTGTCTATTGAGCAAGCATGAGCAGGAGGGCCAGAGAGAGAATCCCAAGCAGGCTCCACACTCAGCGCAGAGCCCCACAAGGGGCTTGATCTCACAAACTGTGAGACCATGACCTGAGCCGAAACCAAGAGTCAGATGTTTAACCAACCAATCCACCTAGGCACCCCAATGTTCTCATTTTAAACTTGGTTAGAATAGTACCTAACTCACAAGGTCACTGTAAAAATCAAATAATCAGATTCATGTCAATTGTTTCATTAGTGCCAGCATTATAGTAAATATTTTTGGTGGAGAAATAGATGACACAAAAGAATTTAATTGAAGAGATTAAAACACAAAAAGACTGTTCACAATGCATGTTAGAGTTAAGGGAAACCAACAAAGCACTAGTGGGGTTACACTACCCCAGGGCTAGTAGCAGTAAGAAGCGAGAGGAAGAAATGATTACTGTAATCAGGAGGGAGCAAGAGCTGATTGGCAGGAACTATGGCCTTCACATTCTACCCTGGCAATCTGAAAGGGAAGAATGTGAGAAATAAATACCCTAACTTCATCCTTGTCAAACCCTCCAACCCTCCAATTCCTACTGATGCCTATCTTTGGCCATCCCACCCATTTGTGCCTTTTGATACAGAGCCAGCAAATAACATCCCAGGTCTCAGGGTATGGGATAGAAAAATAGAGGAACAAATTACATGTATCTAGTACAGCTACCAGTCCACCATCATTTTTCAAACCGTCTTTTTTGTTTAAAAGTATGACTCTAGGGGGCGCCTGGGTGGCTTGGTCGGTTAAGCGTCCGACTTTGGCTCAGGTCATGATCTCACAGTCCGTGAGTTTGAGCCCCGCGTCAGCTCTGTGCTGACAGCTCAGAGCCTGGAGCCTGTTTCAGATTCTGTGTCTCCTTCTCTCTCTGCTCCTCCCCTGTTCATGCTCTGTCTCTCTGTCTCAAAAATAAATAAACGTTAAAAAAAATAAAAAAAATAAAATAAAATAAAAGTATGACTCTAATATTTCATTAACATGTCTATTTGCTATTCCAAACTACAAATGCCCCAAATATATTTATTGACAGTGTTAGGAAATTTGAGGTTAATTGGAAAAATTAAACCTATGCTTCAGTTCACCAGGTAACCATCAATAAATATGAAAATTGGTCTTCTTCCTTTGACTATAAAATTGACAACATGCTTTTTCAAATTAGCTCTTAAAGAATAAATAACAGATGTTCAGTAGTTAATATTATGTATTCCCTTCCTTTAAATCATCAAAAATTGATTCACAAAGAAAAAATACAGGTTAGTGGCATCAAGGATTCTAATTTGCTGAATGCCCTAGTTATTTCATGCTTAATAAAATGTGCACTAGTTTCCTATGGATGTTATAACAAATCAACACAAACTTGGTGGCTTAAACTATAAAGGAATAAATTTGTTCCTTTATAGTTCTGGAGGTCAAAAGTCAGTAATGAGTTTTACTGGGCTGACACCAAGGTGTTGGGAGGGCCACACCTCCTCAAGAGGCATAATATGTTTTCCAGTTTTTTCTAGCTCCGTGAATCCTCCCTTTCATTATTCCAACCTCTTGCTTCTGTCATTACATCTCCCTGGTCTGTGAATCCTCCCTTGCATTATTCCAACCTCTCAATCCAGTCATCGTGTCTCCTACTTCTTCTCTACTTAAATCTTCCCTGCCTTCCTCTTATAATTAAGTTTTGTAATTATATTTAGGGCCTAACCAGATAATTCAGGATAATCTCCCCATATCAAGATCCTTAGCTTGGGGTGTCTGGGTGCCTCAGTTGGTTAAGCATCAAACTTCGGTTCATGTCACGATCTCACCTCTCTTGGGTTCGAGCCCCATGTCGGGCTGTGTGCTGACAGCTTGGAGCCTGGAGCCTTCTTCAGATTCTGTGTCTCTCTCTCTCTCTGCCCCTCCCCCACTTGCACTCTGTCTCTCTCTTTCTCTCAAATATAAATAAAAACATTTACGGGGCGCCTGGGTGGCGCAGTCGGTTAAGCGTCCGACTTCAGCCAGGTCACGATCTCGCGGTCTGTGAGTTCGAGCCCCGTGTCAGGCTCTGGGCTGATGGCTCGGAGCCTGGAGCCTGTTTCTGATTCTGTGTCTCCCTCTCTCTCTGCCCCTCCCCCGTTCATGCTCTGTCTCTCTCTGTCCCAAAAATAAATAAAAAACGTTGAAAAAAAAAAAAATTAAAAAAAAAAAAAAACATTTAGAAATAATTTTTTAAAAAAGATCCTTAACTTAATCACATCTGCAGTCTCCTTTGCCATACACAGTAACATTCAGAATCTAGAGACTATTAGGGCATGGATACCTTTGGGGCCATTGAACAGTCTACTACAAAGGCGATGAAAGTTCTTAGTTTACAAATTGAAAATTACACACACAAAAAACATATCTTCAAGTGCCCCCACCTCCGCCTCTCTCCCTCCCTCCTTCCTTCCTTCTCTCTCTCTCTCCTCTGTCTTTCTATTTCTCCCCCAACTTTTAATTTGTCTCTTTACTCCCAGCAACCACTAAGTATAAAGCTAACATATTAATTTACATTTTAATTCAAAAGAAATGCAGTAGAAAAGTTAATCTTTCCATTGAATCTGATGGAATTATCAGTGGCTAGTCCAAAGGAATTAAGGCTTCTCTACCAATTCTCATTTGCTAAACTATCATGGAGAACTTTATGCCATGCAAGGTAACAGAATCACTGGGCTAGAAGATACCCAACATATCAACATATGCAACACTTTTCATTAAAGTGTTGTCAAGCTTTCTTTAAAAGTCTAAATGTAAAAATACACCTCCATTGAGATTAAAGTGTTGTCATGCTTTCTTTAAAAGTCTAAATGTAAAAATACACCTCCATTGATTTTTTCTTTTATTATTATTATTGTAGTTTGTAGTGTTTTGTTTTTTGATACCCCCTTTTGGAACCACTAATGTTCCACTGGTTCTTACCATCTCTATATTGGAACATCTTCATCCATGACTTTTCTGATGCCATGTCTATGAACTACCCTATACCCAGACTTTTTTTGGTTAACATTTGCCTTAGTTTGTTTCTGTTACTTCCTGTAAAGAACATTTGCTCATGAAATACCATTTCTGTTCTTTGCTAGAAACATTGTCACAAAATTAAAATATTATATACTGAAATATAGCCCAAATCAACTCACATCTTAGAATAATTTTAATTGTAAAATGTATTATATTGACTTATTAAATCATATTTTGTTTCATTTATAACGCTTTCCACCTTTTAATAATGAGCAGAATTTTTTCTGAAGAGTTAGCCATGGTCAGAAACCTGAGAAACCAGAAGCTCAGGAAAATGATGATCAACATGGGATTAGAGATTAAATATATTGGCTGAGTAAGGGATTATCCTGAACAATTTTGCAATGAAAGATTTGAAATATCTTACAAAATGCACATACTCTACTATCATGATGTCAGAAGAGTATTATAATCTATATTTCACTAACTCCTCTAGAGGCTAGGTCATTGTATTTACTATGTTGCCTTTTTGAAGAGAGATAATGATGGCTGGAAGGAATAGACCGTAGGTATTTTTGTATTTGTGTGTACATGTATGTGTGATTATTGTTGATTGAGTCTGTTATTGTTTATAAAAACTAATTACTCATTGAGTAATAGAATTCATTGTGAATGAGATTTGGAAATTGAGATTGTGTGTGTGTGTGTGGGTGCATGCGTATGTGTGAGACAGACAGAGAGAGCTACCTCCCCACAATTATGTTTATCATTTAAGTTCTCTATGAAAATTTAATACATGCTTTATCTCTATCCTTTTAAAAATCACTATGTAGTCTAACAAACCAGTAAATTTAAAAGCTATTTAAAGCAGTTATAATAAAGCAAAGTGCGGAGAAATACTTTAAGAAGTCACTTGAAGTAGAATATAGTTATGCCGTGAAAGTAAGACATTTTAAATAGTATCCCAGGTGAAGTTTTAAATGACTAGAGCTCAGCGGCCATATTGGAAGGCAGTATATGTAGGTATTGGGTAGCTCAGTATTGGGTAGCTCAGTAGAACTATAATACATAATGTCTGCTCTTTTACAGTGCACAACTTCATATGAGAGATGACCCAGGTGTGCATATATCTGACTAGTCCACATTAGGACAAGTGAGAGCTGCAGGATGCAGTGGAAGTACAGAAGAAAATGTGACATTGCATATGAAAACATCAGAGAGAGCATTACAAAAGAAGTGGCATTTGAGTTAGATCTAATTAGGACAAAGTTCATATATTTTTTAAAATTTTTTACTGAAGCCTTGAGATCTATTGAAGACAGAAATAGAATCAGTGGAAGTTATTTTCAGTATATGATCAATTGGAAAGTGATACATTTCTAATAACTAGTTGGCATATTTATGTTAGAGGAAACTTTCTATAAGTAAAGTAATAAAGACATTAGGTGTTTAACAAAAACAAATATCTAAGTTGAGACTTAGAAAACATGCATGAATAAATTTTAGGAGCGATAAACTGAATTTCAATTATATCCTAATGGTTTAGTGAAGTGATGTCAGCATCATAAGACATCCTTCATATTTCCCTCCCCAACTTCCACAACAAAAATTAGGCATCTACCCCTGAACAATGCCTCCATGAGGGTTGTGGGATCCAGACCATATGCTAAGGGACTCAGGAATTTACCAACCTGTGCATAAGGTAATAGCAGAGAGACCTCAGTATCACTTGCAGTCCCTGCAGAAACCTGTGAACTGATTCCAGTCCCTGTCAGTCACAGCCCAGGAGTACCTAAAGAACAATGACTTGGCAGTCCCCCATGGACAAGAAAGCCCATGTGTCCAGGTTTTCAGAAGAGAATTTCCAGCACTCCAGTGGAGAAAAAAATTTTTTTGGAATGTATTGGAATGGATAAGAGAAACCGCTTGACTTTCCTTGCACCACCCTTCCTCAAAGATGGCACAGCTTATGGCTGAGACATTATCAGCCATGATTTCTCCCATAGTGAAAGGGGAGAACAGGTAAGTGTTTTCTTGACTTCCCCAACTGTGTGGTACACTTCCAAAGAGACTCCTTTCGAGGATGTGGAGAAACAGGAACCCTCTTGCACTGTTGGTGGGAATGCAAATTGGTGCAGCCGCTCTGGAAAGCAGTGTGGAGGTTCCTCAGAAAATTAAAAATAGACCTACCCTATGACCCAGCAATAGCACTACTAGGAATTTATCCAAGGGATACAGGAGTACTGATGCATAGGGGCACCTGTACCCCAATGTTTATAGCGGCACTCTCAACAATAGCCAAATTATGGAAAGAGCCTAAATGTCCATCAACTGATGAATGGATAAAGAAATTGTGGTTTATATACACAATGGAATACTACGTGGCAATGAGAAAAAATGAAATATGGCCTTTTGTAGCAACATGGATGGAACTGGAGAGTGTGATGCTAAGTGAAATAAGCCATACAGAGAAAGACAGATACCATATGGTTTCACTCTTATGTGGATCCTGAGAAACATAACAGAAACCCATGGGGGAGGGGAAGGAAAAAAAAAAAAAAAAAAAGAGGTTAGAGTGGGAGAGAGCCAAAGCATAAGAGACTGTTAAAAACTGAGAACAAACTGAGGGTTGATGGGGGGTGGGAGGGAGGGCAGGGTGGGTGATGGGTATTGAGGAGGGCACCTTTTGGGATGAGCACTGGGTGTTGTATGGAAACCAATTTGACAGTAAATTTCATATATTAAAAAAAAAAAAAAAAACAAAAAACAAAGAGACTCCTTTCTATCTTGAAGAATCTAGGCTACTAAATTGCAAGTTCCATGACTAGGCAGAGGGATGAGATTGGGAGAGTGGTAGATAAAATAGAGGGCATTAAACGGATATGGTCCCCGATGGCTGAACTGTGGACTCTATTAGGAAGTCCATCCATGAACTGCTGGGAAAGCATCATCCATGGATGTCTATGACTGCCCTGAATGTCTCACCCACACACCACTCCCACTCTGTGGCTGGCTCCTTGTGTGAGCTTCCAAAGGCAGCAGTAACAGAGAGCTTTGGTAGATGCCTAGGGAGTACACAAAAAAGAATCAAACAGAAATTCTGGAGCTGAAGAAGTCAATGAAATGAAATGAAAAATGCAGTAAAGAGCATCAATAGCTAAACAGGCCAAACAGAAGAAAGAATCTGAGTTAGAAGGTAAGAAACTTGAAATCATCCAGTTAAAGGAGAATAAAGAAAAGAGAATGAAAGCATAAAGAAAGCCTATGTGATCTATGAGACACCATAAAAAGAAACAAGGTGTAAATTATTGGAATTCCAAAAAGTGGGGGACAGAAAGCTTATTTAAAGGAATAATGGTTGAGAATTTCCCAACTTGAGGAGTGATTTGGATATATGAGTCCATGAGGGTAATAGCTCACCCCATAATTTCAATCTAAAGTGATCTCCAAGAAACATTATAATAACTGTCAAAATCAGTCAAGGACAAAATCCTAAAAGCATAAAGAGGAAAGAAAAATTGTAACCTACAAAGGAACCCCCATTAGTCAACCAGAAAATTTCTCAGCAAAAACCTATGGGCCAAAAGAAAGTGGGATGATATATTCAAAGCGCTGAAAGAAAAAAAAATGTCAATCAAAAATATTCAGCAAAGTTATACTTCAGTATTGAAAGAGAAATAAAGACTTTCCCAGACAAACAAAAGCTGATAGTTCATCCACTAGACCTGCCTTATAAGAAATACTGAAAGGTGGGGCGCCTGGGTGGCCCCAGTCAGTTGAGCGTCTGACTTCGGCTCGGGCCATGATCTTGCGGTCTGTGAATTTGAGCCCCGTGTCAGGCTCTGTGCAGACAGCTCAGAGCCTGGAGCTTGCTTTGGATTCTGTGTCTCCCTATCTCTCTGTCCCTCCCCTGCTCATGCTCTGTCTCTCTCTCTGTCAAAAATAAACATTAAAAAAAAAATTAACAAAAAAAAAAGAAATACTGAAAGGGGTTTTGTAATCTGAAATGAGAGAATGTTTAATAGTAACATGAAAACATATGAAAATACACAAAACACTGGTAAAGGTAAACATATAGTCAAATTTGGAATACTCTAATATTGTAATGTGGTGGTATGTTAAGTACTTAACTATGATATAAAAATTAAAGGACAAGGTATTAAAAATAACTATAGCTACTATAATTTGCTAATGAATACACATTACAAAAAGAGATAGATTGTGACATTAAAATCATAAAAGGGGGAATAAAAGTAGTTTTGTATGCATTTGAAGTTAAAGTGTTACCAGCTTAAAATAGACTTTTACAAAGATTATGTTTTAGGTAAGCCTCATGGTAACCAAAAAGCAGAAACTTATGGTAGATTCACAAAAATTAAAGGGAATATTAGCATATCAACACTATGGAAAAGTCACCAATTTACAAAGGAAGGCAGCAAGAGATAAATAAAGACATAAGGGAACTACAAAAGAGTCAGAAAACAATTAAGAAGATGGCATTACTCTACATGTAAATGGATTAAATATCCTGATCAAAAGGCATAGAGTGGCTGGATAAAAACAAAAACAGAATCAACAACAACAGCAACAACAAAATGGGGCCCAACTATATGCTGCCAACAGGAGACTCACTTAGCTTTAAGGACACACATAGGCACAAAGTGAAGCGAAGGAAAAAGATATCCATTCAAGTAGAAATCAAAAGCAGGGTTAGCATTAAATTTATATCAGGTAAAATAGACTTTAAGACAAAAACAGTAACAAGAGTCAAAATGGTTATTATATAATGATAAAGGGGTCAATTCATTAAGAAGATACAACAATTGTAATCAGAGCACCTGACTATATTAAGCAAATACTAACAGATCAAAAGGGAGAAATAGGTAATGCAATAATAGTAGAAAATTTCAATACTTCAATGACAGATCATCCAGACAGAAATCAATAAGAAAACAATGGAATTGAGCCATACTTTAGATTTAATGGACCTAATATAGAATATTCTATCAAACAGCAACAGAATACATATTCTTCTTATGTGTGCACAACACATTCTCTAGGACAGATTATATGTTAGGCCACAAAACAAGTCTCAGCAAATTTAAGAATATTGAAGTCATACCAAGTATCTTTTCCAATCATAATGGTATGACACTAGAAATCAATAACAAGATGAAAGATGGAAATTTTTCAAATATGTGGAAATTAAACAACAGACTTTTGAACAATCAATGAGTCAAAAAATCTTAAAACAAATTAAGATGGAAAAACAGCACTCCAAAACCTATGGGATGCAGCAAAAGTAATCCCAAGAAGGGAGTTCATAGTGATAAATAACTATATTTTAAGAAATTTCAAATAAAAAACCAAACTTTAGACCTCAAGGAATTAGATTTTTAAAAAGTACAAACTTGTACAAAAATACAAGTCCAAAGTTAGCAGAAGGAAGGAAATAACAAAGATCAGAGCAGATATAAATGAAATAGAAACCAAAAAGGTAATAGAAAAGACCAATGAAACTAAGAACTACTTTTGGGAAAAGATAAACAAATTTAGTAAGCCTTTTTCTAGACTAAGAAAAAAAGAGGCAAGTCTCAAATAAATAAAATAAAAAATGAAAGAAGAGACATCACAACTGATACTACAGAAATACATGGAATCATAAGAAACTACTACAAATATGCCAACAAAATTGGGTAACCTAGAATAAATTGATAAATTTCTGGAAACATACAACTACCAAGATTGAATCATGAAGAAATAAAAAATCTGAACAAGCCAGTAACAAGCAAGGAGATCGAATCAGTAATCAAAAATCTCCCAACAAAGAAAAACCCAAGACCAGATGGTTAAAGATGAATTAATGCCAATCTTTCTCAAACTCTTCCAAAAAATTCAAGAGGAGGGAAAACTCCCAAACTCATTTGGCAAGGCTAGCATTATCCTGACACCAAAGCCAGATAATGACACTACAAGAAAAGAAAACTATAGACTGATATCTCTGAAGAATATATAAGCAAAAATTCATAACAAAATATTAGCAAACTTAATTCACTAGCACAATAAAGGATGATATGCCATGATCAGGCATGATTTATCCCTGGGAAGCAAGTTTGGCATTTGCAAATCAATAATGTGATTCAATAATGTGATACACCACATTAATAGAATGAAAGGTGAAAATCATATGATCATCTCAATAGACGCAGAAAAATCATTAAGCAAAATACAGCATCCTTTTATGATTAAACTCTCCACAAATTGGGTATAGAAGAAACATACATCAACATAATAAAGGGCATATACAACAAACCTACAGCTAACATCATAGTCAATGGTGATAGATTAAAAACATTTTCTCTAATCAGGAACAAGTCAAGGATGCCCATTCTCACATTGTTACTCAATATAGCACTGGAAATCCTAACCAGAGCAATCAGGAAATATACAGAATTTAAAAGACCTCCAAATCAGAAAGGAGAAAGTAAAATTGCCTTTGTTTGCAAATTATATGATCTTATATAGAGGAAATCCTAAAGACAACCAAAAAAAAATGTTGGAAGTAATCTGCAAATTCATAAAAGTTATAGAGTATGAAATCAACATACACAAGTCAGCTGCAATTCTATACTCAAACAATAAACTATATGAAAAAGAAATAAAGAAAGCAATCCATTTACAATAGCATAGAAAACAATAAAATACATAAAGATAGATTTAACCAAGGAGGTAAAAGATCTGTATAGTTAAAGAAAAAACACAAGACTTTGATGAAAGAAAGTGAAGGAGGCATAAACAAATGGAAAGATATCCCGTGTTCATGGGTTGGGTGAATTAATACAGCTAAAATGTCCATATTACCTAAAGCCATCTATAGATTAAATTTTTTAATGTTTATTTATTTTTGAGAGAGAGAGAGTGGGAGTAGGGGATGGGGCAGAGAGAGTGGGAGACACAGAGTCTGAAGCAAGGTCCAGCCTCTAAGCTACCAGCACAGAAACTGACCCAGGGCTCAAACTCATAAACTGCAGGAAAATGACCTGAGCTGAAGTTGGACGCTTAACTGACTGAGCCACCCAGGCACTCCAAGCCATCTACAGATTAAATGAAATCCCTATCAAAACTCCAATGGCATTTTTTCATAGAAATAGAGTAAATAATTCTAAAATTTATATGGAACCACAGAAAACCCCAAATAGACAAAGCAATCCTGAGAAAGAAGAACAAAACTAGAGGAATAACATCTCCTGATTTCAAACTATACTGTAAAGCTATAGAGATCAAAACAGTATGGCAATGGCGTAAAATGAGACACATAGACCACTGGAACAGAATTGAGAGCCTAGAAATTAACCTGCATATATGCAGTCAACTAATATTTGACAAGGAAGCCAAGAATACTGAATGGGGGAAAATATTCTCTTCAATAAATGGTCTTGAAAAAACTGGATAATCACACACAGAAGAATCAAATTAGACCCCTCTCTTATACCATACACAAAAATTAACTTGAAATAGATTAAAGACTTAAACATAAGATCTCAAACTGTAAATTGCTAGAAGAAAACAGGGGAGAATCTTCTTAACATTGGTCTCAGCAACATGTTTTTGGCTATGACGTCAAAAGCATAAACAAGAAAAGCAAAAAAAAAAATAGTAAGTGGAACTACATCAACTAAAAAGCTTCTGTGAAGCAAAAGAAGCAACCAACAAAATAAAAAGGCAACCTACGGAATGGGAGAAAATATTTTTAAACCATATATTGAATAAGGGGTTAACACCCAAAGTATGGAAAGAACTTCTACAACTCAACAACAACAGCAACAAAAACAGCAAGCAATCTGATTTTAAAATGGGCAAAACATGAATAGCAACGTTTCGAAAGAAGACATCCAAATGGACAAGTACTTGAAAAGTGCTCAACATCACTAATTATCAAGGGTATACAAGGCAAAACAACAATGAGATGTCATCTCACACCTGTTAAAATGGCTACCATCAAAAAGGCAAGCCATAACAAATGCAGGTGAGGATGTGGAAAAAGGAAACCCTTGTGTACTCTTGGTGGGAATATACATTGGTATAGCCACTATGAAAAACAGTATGGGGGTTCCTCAAGTATCTAAAAATAGAACTACCATACAATCCAGCAATTCCACTTACCTCTGGGTGTTTATCCAAAAGACATGGAAAAGAATCTTGTAAAGGTACTTACATTTCCTTGTTTATTGCAGCATTATAGAAAGATGTGCTATATATATTTTATACACACACACACGCACTGGAATATTATTCACTGAAATTATTCAGAGAAAGAAGGAAACCCTGCCATTTGCAACAACATGGATGGCTTAGAGGATTGTGCTAAGTGAAATAGGTTGGACAAAGACAAATAGTATATGATATAATTTACATGTGGCATCTAAATTAGCAAACTCTGAAAAATGGAGACTAGAATGGTGGTTACCAGGGCCGGGGGTAGGGGGGTGAGGGGTGGGAAAATGGGGAGGTTTTGGCCAAAGGGTATAAACTTTCATTTAGAAGATGCATGAGTTCTGGGGATGATTTATGTACAACATTGTGATTTTAGTTAACAATAAAGTATTATATGGTTGGACGTTGTTAAGAGAATAGATTTTAAATGTTCTTACCACAAAAAAAGTAATGGTAATTATGCGACATGATAGAGGCATTAGCTAACACTATAGTAGTAATCATTTTGCAACATATACCAAATCAACATACTATATATCTCAGGGCTCCTAGGTGGTTCAGTTGGTTAAGCCTCCGACTTCGGCACAGGTCATGGTCTCACAGTTCAGGAGTCCTAGTCCCATGCTGTTAGCCCGAGTGCTAACAGCACAGAGCCTGCTTGGGATTCTTCTCTCTCCCTTTCTCTCTGCCTTCCCCCCACTCTCAAAATAAATAAAAATAAAACTTAAAAAAAATTTAAAGGAATAATTTAAAAAACATCCCATATATTTTAAACTTATACAGTATTATATGTCAGTTATATCTCAATAAAGCTGGATAAAAATCCTGGTGGTTTATGTAAATTTGGTAAATAATATTATAGCACCTATGGATTTAAAAGCACAAAATATAAGGTCAATTTTTCCAATTTAACTGCAAAATAGACAGCACATAATTACATACTACTACAAAGCTAAAGATTTGCTTCCAATTGTAAATAAAAACAAAACATTCCCCCCATATTTGACATTGTAAATATTCTTTCCAGCCATCTCTAAATAAGGAAGTAGATTTAGTATCTATGATATAATCCCTAGAAAGTAAATAGCGAGGATATTGCAATGGTTGATAGAGAACGGAGTCTCAGATGAAAGACCAGCTTTATTACATTTGTAAAAATGAGACCTATATTCTCCTCAGGATTGATGTAAGAATTAAAGGAATCTATATAGAGAAAGCTCAGGACACATATCACATGCTGGATCAATATTAAATTTTGTGTATTTTCATTCTATGATTAAGTTAGAAAACATATAAACTACCAAACCTGGAACAGGAAGAAATAGAAAACTTGAACAGATGAAAAACAAAGAAATTGAATCAGTAATAAAAAACAAAACAAAACAAAAAATAGAAAAGAAGGGAAAACATCCAAACTCATTCTGTGAGGCCAGTATCATTCTGAAAACCAGATAAAGACTCCATTAAAAAAAAGAACTACAGGTAAACCAGTATTTTTTTAAAAAAAACTTATGTGCCAGCACTGGGTTAGGCGCTTGAGGGACAGGCAGGAAGATTAAGTTTCTGACTTTGAGGAGCTCCCACTCCAGAACAATGACAAATAAGCAAATAAGGTCCCATGAGAAACATACTAAATTTTATATAAGTCAGAAATAGGATAGTAGCCAGTATTAATGATATGTGTATCTTTCTGGAAGGCCAGATTTTATAATATTAATACACATTTCACTGTTATTGGCAGAAATACAGAGTGAGAAATCAGTCAGACTGTTCTAAGCATTTGTAAATGTGAATTAGCTCAATAAAAGTGAAAAGAGAAAACATGTACTTCTTAGCACGTTACTACAATTCATCCATTTATTAAACAAATATTATTTTAGTCCTCTATGTCAGAAGACATTCTAAGCTCTTGTGAGACATCAGTACACCAAAGAGATAATCATCTCTGCCCATTTGGAGGTTACATTACTGACACAGGAGATAGAAATTATACAGTAGTATACGGGATATGAGAGAAAAAGAATAGTCAAAAGTAACCATAGGAGTTTTTAACCGGAGGAATAGGAAGAATGGAGTTACCTCTGTAACAGTAAGATGAGGAAGGCTGGGGGTGGAGCAGGTTGACTAAGGAGAGAAAAGTTCAGAAATTTAGTTTAGGGCATGTTAAATTTGAGGTGTCTATTAAATATCCAAATCAATAGGCCAAATACGCAGTTGGACACATAAATCTTTAGTGCAGCAAAAAACTGGAGCTAAACATATTTGGAAGTCATAATTATCCGTATGAGAGTTAAAGCCTTGAGAATCAATGCGATCACAAGAAAATAATGAGGATCTAGAAGAAAAGAGAATCAGGGACTAAACCAGGGGCACTCCCAATTAGTGACTGGAAAGGCAGAGTAAAGAATAAAATGACTCTGAAGAAATGAACAGTGAAACAAGAAGAAACAAGATCATAGGCTGTCCTGGTATCCAAGGGAAAGAAGTATATCAAGGGAATTCAGTAACGCACCGTGTCTGACACTGCTGGATGATCGAGTAAGATAGAGAATCCACCACTGAATTTAATAGTGTGGTGGTCACTGGATTCCTATCGAGAATTGTTTTGTTTTGGTAAAATGGTAGAAATGAAAACCTGACTAAAGCGGATTTAAAAGGGAATGAGGGAGAAAAAGGGAGAGAGAGAATACAGTGAACACTTGTAAGTATTTTTGCGAAGAGGAGGAAAGAAATCAAGAAGTAGATGAAGGAATAAAGATCATTTTAACATGGGCGCAATAATAAAATGCTTGCATGATACATTAAAGAGCTGAAATTACTGAAGTAGGAGAGAGAAAAAAAATGTTGAAGTGACGCCCTTATATAGGTAAGAAGAAATAGAGAAATAAGGTCTGGTGCACAGACAAAGGGATTATTTTAGGTAGAAGCAGGGATAGTTGATTTAAGGTAACAGGTGGGAAGTCAGATTATGTGGGTGTAGAACTCGGTAGAGAGGTACATGTAGTGATAAAAGTCTGAAGGGAAAAGTCTCTTCTGATTGTGTCAATTTTCTTAGAAGTGTAGGAAACAAAGTTGTCAACTGAGAATGAAGATGAGGTAGGAGGCAATGGTGATCTGAAGAGGAAAGAGAAGTGTGGAATCCAAGTCTAGGAAACTGGGTCAGTGGGAGGTCTGGGGAACAGTGGTATGATCGCTGGGCAGCATCAAGGGACCATTTGAGGTTAGTGCTTCTGTCCAGCTGCATGGATGCAGGCATGGAGTGGGGAGAGCTGGATATAACTAGGATGGAGTTTTTGGCAGACAATTAAAAAGGGGTGAGGGTATCTGGGTGGCTCAGTCAGTTGAGCCTCCAACTCTTTTTTTTTTTTTTAATTTTTTTAAATCTTTATTTATTTTGAGTGAGTAGGGGAGTAGCCCAGAGAGAGGGAGACACAGAATCAGAAGCAAGCTCCAGGCCCTGAGCTGTCAGCACAGAGCCCGACTCGGGGCTCGAACTCACAAACCATGAGATCATGACCTGAGCCCAAGTCGGACGCTTAACCGACGGAGCCACCTAGGTGCCTCAGAGCCTTTGACTCTTGGTATCACTCGAGGTTTGTGAGTTTGAGTCCCACATGGGACTCCGGGCTAACAGTGCAGAGCCCATTTGGGATTTTCTCTCTCCCTTTTCTCTCTGCCCCTCTCCCACTTGTGTGCACATGTGCAATAAATAAATAAACTTAAAAGCAGGGGGTAGTTTAAGTGTGTATGTGTATGTAAGGAGTGATTATTATGAATGACCATGGAATTTAATATATTCAATAAAAGTAAAGACGACATTAAGTAAGTGAGGGACAGTGAAAGTGTAAGATCAAAGCACTGGTGTCTTGATTGAGTTAAAGGGTTCTTTAAATTGGGGTTCAAGATGAAATGAACTGGAAAGATAGGTGGTGCAGAATGCAGGAAGTAGAGATCACAGTCAGGTCACAGTTATTGGCAAAAAAAGATGTTTAAGGTACAACATGGGGGTGCGTGTCTCAGGAAGGGTAAAGAATACAACCATTGGAGGAAAGGAATTTAAGAAACCTAGAGAACTAAGTTGGTAATTTAGGTTTGTGTATAGAAAGGCCATCTATACACAAACTGGAATTACCAAGGTTTTAGGTAGGGGGGAGTCAGGCTGGAGATAGTGCCAGTGAATTTAAAGCCAATTCCTAGTTTTGAAGAATTACATATTTGTGCAAATTCCTAAGAAGATGCATATCCAAATGCACAAATATTCTGCATCAATATTTTGTCCTGGTTTTGCTTTTAAGTTTGAATAGTTTTGTGATGCTAAAAAGAAAGAGAAAGAAAGAATAAAGTACACACAAAATAAAACCCCTGCAGAAAAATCTCATTTAATATTATTATAATATAATCTGATTAATTAATGTAATATAATTATATAATTATATAATATAATTATGTAATATAATCTCATAAAATATTATTAAACTATATCCAAGCAGCATGGATCGACAATAAAAAAATACTGTGATACAAATTATAATATTCACACATAAAAGGAAAAATATTATCATGTGCCAAATAGTGGGTAACATTTTATTTGTGTTTTTAATCTGCAAAAGAAATGCATGATTACTATTAAATGTGGAAAATTAATAAAGGAAAATAAAATAAAAATAAATATCCTACATACCAGTCTCCCCATACAAATCCAGAGCTCCAGAATAACCACTGTTAAAGACTCTTTGTATATTCATACAAAATGTTTCTAAACATATGTAAATATATATCAATATATGTAATTATAACAGGTTTATTTTTCTTTTTTTCCCCACAGATAACACCATACACAAGGTTATGAAACCTGCTTTTTTCAATTCACAATATTTTTTGATCATTTTCCACATCAGTATATAAGACCTAAAATTATTTTTAATATCTAGATAATATTTGTTATATATTTGTATCACAATTGATCAAACCCGCCCCCCATTAGTGGATAGGTAGGTGATTCCCAGGTTTTTGCAATTAACAAACAATGCTGTAATGAATGCCATGTGTGAGTATACCTATAAAACCAGTTCCTAGAAGTGAAAATGTTGGATCAAAAGATAAGTATCTTTTAAGTGCTGATAGATACTATCAAGTTGATAAGTATTTTTCCATTTACTTTCTCCAAAATTTATAATGGGTTTACCTTCTGTAAAAGAAAGTTGATTACAACTATTATAATGTTGATGGTAGAAATTTGGACTATTGACCAATCATTTGGACTACAGTCAAAAGAGTCAAACTGTCAAGCAGGATGTTTGACCCGCTACACAAATTCACATGTAGGTGAAAAATAATAAATAAAGAGGCTCATGGAAACACTGTTTTAATAGTAAAAAAACTATCCATCATTATGGAATTATAATTTATGATATGTTCCTATAATGGAAAGTTATACATCAGTAGAATTTACTGAACCTGGGGGCACCTGGGTGACTCAGTCAGTTGAGCATCCGACTTCAGCTCAGGTCATGATCTCACGGTCTGTGAGTTCGAGCCCTATGTGGGGCACTGTGCTGACAGCTCAGAGCCTGGAGCCTGCTTTGGATTCTGTGTCTTTCTCTCTCTCTGCCCCTTCCCGACTCATACTCTGTCTCTCTCTGTCTTTCAAAAATGAATAAATGTTAAAAAATTTTTTTTAAAAAGAAGTTACTGAATCTTACGTCCCCATATCATAATCTCAATTCTCAAAAACAACATGTTGAGGGTAAAAAGCAAAATGTGAAGAGATACTTTCAGTATAATACCACTTATATAAAGATTTTAAAACATGTAAAACAGTGCTTCATATTATATATGCGTGCAAGTTGTGTGGGCCATAATTTTAAAATACAAATATAAAGATCGTTCATGAAGTTCAAAATAGCTGTTACCTGAGAAGGGAGTAATAGGAATGGGATCAATATTGAGTATAAAGGAGTCTTCCATTGTACCATATCTTATCTCTTCTGAGAATCTGAACTAATATGACAAAAGAAGTCAGGATGAAATTTTAAAAAGGAACAAATTCATAACATCACATAAGAAATATATCTCCAGAATTATGACCAGTCCCATTTTGTTGCCTTGACTGCTTTAGGTAGTCTTTGGCCAACCATGAAACCAGATGAGTAGTTTTAAGTAATTTGTTCCAGAACCATCCGATTTGGTTCAGGTGTGCCCCTTCTATTTCTGGCCCTTCTGTTGCTGTTCTTAAATTGCTCTTTCTTGTCTAGTGTGCTTAACTGTTTATACATCCTTGCCTCATACTATTGGCTTCCTTTCCTGGATCCCAAGTAACATTTCCTACTTTATGCCTTTTTTTTATACTAATAAATATCTAATGACTAAGAATAATGTCTAGGTTTGAAGACAGAAAGTCTCATGGTTTATGTTTCTTCTATCCAAGGAAACATGTCTTTTATCAGTACTGGAATTTTCTCTATTTAATCTTTACAAATATCAAATCTCCCCCATTAACTCAGTTATCTCTAGAACATCGGTTAGGTTGCTGAACATTTTAATTCTACTTATCATATATGTTTTTTAATGTTTATTTATTTTGAGAGAGAGAGAGAGACAGAGTGTGAGCAGGGGAGGGGCAGAGAGAGAGGAAAACACAGAATGTGAAGCAGGCTCCAGGCTCTGAGCTGTCAGCACAGGGCCTGATATGGGGTTTGAACCCACAAACAGTGAGATCATGACCTGAGCTGAAGTCGGAGGCTTAACTGACTGAGCCACCCAGGCGCCCCTACTTATCATATTTTTTAATGTCAAAAATGACATTTATGTACTTTGGGTAAATCCTCACATCCATCTACAAATCTTTAATTCTTATTTCAGCTGTATCATACCGTTAAATTCATTCCTTCAGTTTTAAATGCTAATTCTTGGGGCACCTGGTTTTTATCATTTTCATTTACAAATTTCTATTTGACTTCTTTTTCTCAATATTGGCCTATTCGTATTGCATAGTGTTTTGTTTCTATTCCCTAATAATTTTAATCATTTTGAACATGCTTATTTATTGCTTATTTTAGATTATTTTATTATCCCATATTCCGCAGATGAAATGTATCATTTTGGTTATGCCTGCTGAACGTCCCTTATGGAGGTTTATTTCTCATACAGTATGTAATTTTTCATTGTGAGTTTATCTTAAGTTTTTTTCTTCCTTTAAGACCTAAGATTTGAAAAAATGATTTTACAATAATTTATAATGATTTAGATTTACACTGACTTAGCAATTTTGCAACTGCTTCTGCCAAGCATTCCAAACTATCATTGGCCTGATACTGATTTTTATGTTACTTTAGACACTGAGGAATTCCTTTCCACAGAATAGTATATGACCAGATTCAGAAGTGATTTGAGGCAGTGCCTGAGTTTTAATTCTTTCTAAAAGACTTTTTTTTTTTTTTTTCTTGAAAGACAGGACAGAGGCAAGTTTCTTTGAATTGCTGATTATATTTTTTAATTCTCATTTCAGTGAAAAACACAACTTCTTGAGGCTCTATGCTCTATTCAGTGGTTCTCAATTGCAACTTCTGATGTTACAAGTTAAGACTTCAGCCTTATTTATACTTGCACAGACTTTGAAACTAAACCCTCTGGGAATTTGGACTTTTTTCTAGATATTATGTACCTCCTTCTACTCCTCAGATCCCTGGGTCAGCTTTCATGTTTATTACTCAGGTTTTAGTTATCACTTTATTTTTGATTATCGAAGGCTTCTTTTTATTTATTTGGAACTTAACTATGCATTTTAAAGCATTTTTATTGTGTTTTATCTAGAGTTTCTAGATGTTGGCAAATGAATTCTATGTTCAATCCACCAAGTTGTCAGAATTGAACATTCTCATAGGTTTTGTGCAAATTATTACTTTTATCTTAGTAGCTCTCATTTCACCTTGAAATTCCTGGGGATATAGACCATTCTGATTCTGAGGATATAGGATTTATGCTGGGAGCCATCCATACAGATCTTTTTCCTGAAAAACTGTGAATAAGCTATATCGAGTGCAAAAGAATTTCCTGTACTCCGCTTCTTTCAGCTGAGTCTAGGTTGGTAATAACAGGATGTATTTACTAACACGGTTGTTTCTGCAAACAACCGACTTCCTTAGAAAGTCAGGCTCAAAATTCATAAAATTATGTCATTCCTGGTGATATAGCTAAGGATTCAATAAGAGTCATTAGAGATTTCAGTTGGTAGATTTTAGCAAGGCCAGTAACTGAGCAGCTCACTGAATATTCTTTGTCTAAATTGATGGGCCATTTTACATTTTAACTTTCTGACACCTAAGCACCTAAATCACGGGCCATTAATTTATGTAGAGTGAGCAAATAGAAAACATGGCATAGTCCTTTTTTGACTTTCCTCTTTTCCAACTGTTAGAAACGTGATGACCATATACCACACTTTTCCTGAGATAGTCCTGAAATACGTTGTTCTTGAGAAATTAACAGACTACATCCTAAAGTTAAGATGATATGCTATGGTCACTCTGTCTAAATAAGTAGGCTCTCCAGACTTCTGGGACTGTTTATGCAGAAAATAGCAAAAGTAAGTCTGGGTACTTCTCTGGCATTATTCTAGTTGCCTGACAATTTCTGGGCCACCATTGTTGCTCAATCCAGCTGAGACACACAAAGAAGAAAGCATCATAGCTCCTAATTCTGGGTTGATAGAGATACTACCCAGTTGGCCTCTGGCTGGCTTACTTCATGCCTTACATATTTCACCTTTTGATATCAGTTATTCAAAGAAGGGAGAGAGTGTCAGTCTTCTCTTACCATAATCTTGTCATAAACCTTTTATTTTTCATGATATTCCAACCAATCCACTATTCTTTATACAAAGCCCAATAGGAACTTTCTTGTTGCATTGTCATTGTCCCATACATTACCAACCAACACAAGCTGTAACAGGGCACAATTATGCAGTCACATAATTGCATGCTTATTTGCTAATACCATCAAGACATGTTCATGAGGAAGGCATATTATAATATCAACCAATCCTAGATACTAATACAAGATTTAATCGTTCTAAACTTTAATAATAATTCTAACAATTCAAAATACTCCTTGATTATGACTGCTTCCTAAGATCATTTTATTCCAGTGAAAAATGATATTTTAGCAAGCAGAAACAAAGTTAACTAAAATTATGATATTCTTACACTCAAAAATCTCTTAGCACATTCTGATAAATGAAATATATTTAAATATCTTGGATTCTTAAACTATTTCTCCAGAATTTTAACAAGTAACCAAAGCTCCTTACATGATAGAAAAGTGTTGTTATTATTAAAAAAAAATTTAATGTTTATTTATTATTGAAAGAGAGAGACACATGGTGTGAGCAGGGGAGGGGCAGAGAGAGAGGGAGACAGAGAATCTGTGCTGAGCTGTAGGCACAGAGCCAGATGTAGGGCTCGAACCCATGAACCACAAGATCATAACCTGAGCCAAATTTGGACACTCAACCAACTGAGCCACCCAGATGCCCCCAAAAGTTTTTTTTATTATTAGTATAGTTATATTTTCCTCCAAATAAATGTATTGACTTAAAACTTTAATGGAATATTACCAGGAAAAATCTACCCTTTTGATTTGCAAAATCTACCTCCACTTCAGCTTCCCTCTACCTCTAATTTCTCTATACCCAAATGCAATAAGAATGAATATTATAGGGACACAAGTGAGTAGCAGTTGAGATGCAGTATGATTTCATATGATGTTCTTGATGCTGGTTATCTCTTCCTATATGGAAATAGTATTTCAATAGGCCCTACTATATTGCTAATGGTATTCACCATTATCATCACAATGTATATAAAATTTGAATGTTTCTTAAAATCATTGTAATATGAAGTTACATTTTGATCATTAAAGATCTTATTTTACTTCACTGGCATTATGACTTCTTTTCTGAGTCCTAGAAAGATCTTTCACCAACATAAGCAAACCATTTTTTTCATAAATCTTACTTTTATTACAGTTAAAAAAAATAGACAATCATACTAAACTTGTATTCTACAGGTAAGAGATCTGTGAAGTACTGCAAAATCCAAATCCATAGCATTTTAAAAGGTAAAGCCTATGTTAAATCTCTTGAATTTTTTCCCAAATTGGTTTCCGTTTGATATAAATTTGTTTATAACTATCATCAGTGTTTAAAGAACACTGAATAAGATGCATTAAAAATTTACAAAGCCAATTGTAGCAACATGGATGGAACTGGAGAGTGTTATGCTAAGTGAAATAAGCCATACAGAGAAAGACAGATACCATATGGTTTCACTCTTATGTGGATCCTGAGAAACTTAACAGAAACCCATGGGGGAGGGGAAGGAAAAAAAAAAAAAAAAAAAGAGGTTAGAGTGGGAGAGAGCCAAAGCATAAGAGACTCTTAAAAACTGAGAACAAAGTGAGGGTTGATGGCGGGTGGGAGGGAGGGGGGTGGGTGATGGGTATTGAGGAGGGCACCTTTTGGGATGAGCCTTGGGTGTTGTGTGGAAACCAATTTGACAATAAATTTCATATATTGAAAAAAAAAATTTACAAAGCCAAAAGTGATAAAGTCAGGGAATATAATGGGGGGATTTTTTTTCCCCCAATGGCAGGATCCAAAAGTGGTTTGGAGTTGATATTGAAAGCATTTGTGACCTTTGTCAGAAAAGTTTTTGAATGGAAATTTTAGAAGACTTTGATGTATACCTTCTAGGATGTTTGTTTAGAGCAGAAATCTGAAAAAATGTTATTCCAAGACCTGCTTTGTATTTTGTATGACCTATTATAAAATTATAATACTATAAAATAAACAATTTTCAAAGGAAATTAACAACAAAACCAAATATAGAATTGAATCCCTGTGAAAGTCTGAGCTGAGAAGTGACAACTTAGGTTTGCCGTGTGATTAGCATTGCCCATGAACCTCCTATGGGTGCACAGCAGCTGTTAATGGAATTACACTTGAGTTAAGGTTTCTATTTCAAATTCAGCTATCCCATCCATACCACCAAAAGTTTCTGCCTGCTAGTGAAGAAAAGATGAGGAAAAATAAACATCAAATGTTCTGAAATGGACAAAGACTAAGGCTTCCATAGCTGTCAGTAATAACCTTAATTTCTTAATAACAATAGAATAAAAATGAACACAGATAAAAGCTAAATTCTATCGTAATATTTTAATGCCTGGGAATTGAAGCTAAATAAAGATGAAATCATTTATTAAGCTTAGAAACTGAATGAGGTAGTTATCAGGATGTCTAGAAGTGACCTCCACAAAAAGAAGTTTGGGAAGAAGAGGGTGGGGCGAGTCTGCCTTTACAGTGTTGCCCAAGGTCAGCCCTGAGGGAAGAGAAGTCTTCCAAGTCTGTATTTCCACCTAAACACCTACTTCTGCCCTTTTCACTGACCTGCCAGGCTTGCCACACAGTGGGATAAAATCAAGTCTAGAAACAAAAAGGTGATCTTTCTGTCCCACTCATTCTAAATTAAACTTCTGCATTCATCTATACTGAGAAAGCAGCTATTTCAAAGGCTTCTTTCTGTGTGAAGGATGGGATTTTTCATCATACTTGTGCCTTTTTCCAGGCTTCACATTGCCATCCCCTGGCATGTCAGTGCAAGGGAATGCCTAGAGGAGATCTACGGAAGATGCAGCTGTCAGTAGAAAGGGAAAAAGAACTTCTGGAAGGAAGATTCATAAAGGAGGTTAGTTCGCCTAAGGGAAGAAACTTTGTAATTACTTTCTTTTCTTTCTCTTCATACATATCCTTGTAAAAATGCAAAATGAAACAGGGAGGCAAAGGCATGAGGTTGAATCATTAATTCAGATGCTAGCAAACTAGCCTATCTATGATCATCAAATTAGAGAAAAGATGTGAGGATGGAGTCAGAGGCCAGAGCGATTTGGCCAAAAGCTGAGGAACGTGGGTTACTTCTACAAGCTGGAAAAAGCATGGATGAGTATAGCATAGGAAATAGAATCAATAATATTGTAATAACATTGTTTGGTGACAGATGGTAACTATACTTATCGTGATGAGCACTGAGTAAGGTATAGAATTGTTAAATCCGTATGTTGCACACCGGAAACTAATATAACACTGTATGTTAATTATACCTAATAAAAATAATCCAATTAGATATGTATAATAGATATGTGTTGGTCTAATCCCATGAAAGTTTAAAATAGAACCTGTTTTTAAACAGGTCATTCTGTGAGAAATAGGTAACTGAAGTATGTATAACAAGCCTAATGGGAAACAGAGTTAGTTTCCAATTCGAGGATTAATGAAACTAAAAACTGCTCTATTGGAAAGTGTTTTGCTACTGAGAATTAATTATTTCTTCCAGAAAGTCCACATACCTCTCAAATAGCCTTTTTTTGAAGAACCAACTGATTTAAATAGAAGAGATATTTATCTTACAGGCAAGGTTTTAATTTCCAAGTACAGGGCACCTAAAGCGAGTTACATCAGCTTTCCTTTTTATCACCTTCTATCCCTTCTTCCTATCTCAAAGAAAAAACATTCTGGAACCTTCCCTTTTTCATTGCCTGTAGGACTTCACTTTATTTTTTGTTTCTTCTTTCCTCAATTTCTCTCTACTGATTTCATATCCTTATTTTATGAAGGAGCTGAGGTTTTTCTAATCCTGACTAAAATCAAATTTCACTCAACAGTACCTTCCCGCTCAGATAGAAAATGTTATCTCTCTTTATGTTCACTGGTAGATGTCTTAAAATTTAAGACATCTACCTACATCAGCTTTCTCATTTCCCATTTTGTCCTAGGTCCAAGCCCCTGTCTCTGCAAATCTACTAAACCTCTTCTCCTTAAAACCCATCCACGACCTAATAATAATAATGGAGTCCATCAGCTCCAAACCTATTCTTTTGTTAATCAACCACTTTATGGGTTTGCTAATGTTTCTGATTCTTATTTTAGTAGTCAGTTTACTTGCTTTCTTTCCTAGGAAATTCTTATTCCTCCAATCTCTCCCATTACTTTCCCACAATTAATTAATATTCTTTCTGGACTCTTTTCACTCCACCTAATCTTTTTTTTTTTTCTTTTAATGTTTATTTTTGAGACAGAGTGTGTGAGCAGGGGTGGGAAGCAGAGAAAGAGGGGGACAGAGGATCCCAAGTGGGTTCCATGCTGAGAGCAGTGAGCCCTATGCAGGTTTTGAACTCAGGAACCATGAAATCATGACCTGAGCTGAAGTCGGAGGCTCAATGGACTGACCCACCCAGGTGTCCCAATTTAATCTTTTTTTTTAAGTTTATTTATTTTGAAAGGGAGGGAGGGGCAGAGAGAGAGAAGGATAGAGAGAGTCCCAAGCAGGTGCCATGCTATCAGCACAGAGACTGCCACAGGGCTCGATTCCACAAACTGGGAAGTTATGACCTGAGCTGAGATCAAAGAGTCGGAGGCTCAATTGACTGAGCTGTGCAGGTGCCCCCACTCCACCTAATCTTAAAGTTACACCAAAGTCATCTTTCCTTCACTTTTATTTCTCACTGATGTTCATTTACTGTGATCTAATTCTTGCCACAGCTTCATACACACTCATATATTCAGCTTTCTTTCTAATCTATGGGCATAAAATTTTCACACTGTTAACACAATTGTTTTTACCCTCTTACAGAACATCTTTATCTTAGAGTATGTGTTATTATGCCAAATGCATATCATCAAAAGCCAAATTCATTATCTTTACTTTTGGTGCGGGGGTGGGGGCAGGGAGGAGAAAAACAGCACAACATTCTCAGGCTTCATTCAGATTGGCTTATTTACCATTCTCTGTAATTTCTCTGTATAACGTTTTATAGTTCTCTATTGCCTTGTATTTGCCTGCCTCACTCCTTTGTGCCTGGAGTGAACAACTTTCTACATTTATTTGTTTATAACCCACTCATTCTTTTTTTTTAAGTTTATTTATTTATTTTGAGAGAGAGAGTATGCATGTGAGCAGGGTAGAGACAGAGAGAGAGGGAGGGAGAATCCCAACCAGGCTCTGCACTTTCAGGGCGGAGCCCGACTTGGGGTTCTAACTCACGAACCATGAAATCATGACCTGAGCTGAAACCAAGAGTCAGATGCTCTGAACCAACTGAGCCATTCAGGTGCTCCATATAACCCACTCACTCTTAAAGATCTAATTTAACTATTATATCCTCTTAAAATTGTTTTCTCTGGGTTCTAAGCTCCCCATGGACAGAAATGTTGACTCTTAACTTATTTTGAATCTCAGGATGTAACACAGTACCTGGCACAAGATAGGTGCTTATATACCTGCTCTGTTCACCTTCTCACCTTTTGTCACTCTTATTTTGATTTTGGTAATATTTTGAGTGATAGTACTATTTGTGCATATACATTTCCATGCTAAATTCCATGAAGAACACTCCACACCTTTGTTTATGTCTCAATCTCTACCATGGATAGTTCTTGGTAGATGCATGGTACTCAATAAATATTGTTGTGGAAGTGACACATTTTATTTAATCCCTTTCCTTTCTCAAGATATTGCAAAAGTAGGGCACAGTCTGTGCTTTCAGTAAGTGAAAAAAAAAAAAAAAGGTGGGGGAAGGCCAGAGCATGAGATGATGTTTTTGTGAGCATCAATAGACTAATCTATATGTATTGTCCACACTTATTAGGTAGAAGGAATAGAGAGGTGAGTTAGTATGTTACCATCCATATCATTTATGGTCAAAGAATAGAATAATGTACCTCATCGAATGGGGAAGGAGAATACTAAGAAACAGAGTCTCCATAGTCGTTGTCTTAGACTAATTTTCCTGGGTGCTTTGTCAAGAGCCCTGAGACAATTGAGTAGTGCATATAATATGCCATTAAATAACATAATGTGTACTTTGACAGAAGCTCTATTTCATAGAATTAGCAGACACACACACATATAGTCAATATCAGCACACCTGGTATATGCCATTTGGATATGTCCACATTAGAGGTAAATTGTGTTACTGCTATGAAATACATTGAAAACTGTCAATCTGTGTTCTAGCCTTGTCTCTGAATCTAATTTAGCATGTGGCTATGGAAAACTGAATCTCACTGCTGCAGTTATTTTAAAACAATGAAATAAATAAATGTTAAAAATCTGTGGTTCTAAAAATTGCCATGTGTACAGAACTATGTGGAACTTAAATCTCCTTATAGGCCTCACATGTCCAAAGAATGGATCTTTTTCCCTTGGTGGTTAGAACCAGTCTATAAAATCTTTCCCCATAGCTTGCACAACCTCTGACACAGCACAACTACCTCTTTATAGAAAAACGATGAGTAAGATAGAAACATACCAATGCACCCCTACTACCTGCCACCTCTACCACCACCATCACACACACACACACACACACACACACACACACACACTAATGTACACACACACTACTCTTCCCAAAGAGAAGAAAATGAGGCACTTCAAAACAATCTCACAAAAATAATTTTTGAATGTTTTAAATTTTCACTTAAAATTGATATAAATGACAATTAGGACTTTTAAATGTGGGGTTTCTAAATTGCTCTCTCCCCATTAACTTGATAACAATGAAAAGAGGATTTAGGGAGAAGTCATGAGAAGCAGCAGAGAAAAGCAAGGCTGTTGCATGCAATTTCCAGCTCCTGAGTCATTCCATCTTTTAGCACAGCTAATGCAACATGACCAAAAATATTTAAAATGTGAGCACCTTACACAATATCAACTAGTTTAAATGGCACAGTCCTACCATCACACATCCACCAAAATCTAAGCAATATCCATTTTCTCAGCAATTAATTTGTTTTCAGTTTACTCCTTACATCCATACTAGGAGAGGGAGGGGAGGGGGTCTGTACTGTCATTCCAAGTCTGTTAAAGACATTATACAAATATTTCATGGGAGAAATGACTTACATATTTTTTCTAAAATGGAAAAAGAAAAACCCACGTAACTAATCCATACCATCATAGCCGGCAGGAATTGTTTAGAAGGCCTTTGGGCTCAGAATGTTGGCGTGCCTTTGAGGCGTCTATCACAAGGCTCAGCCCTGGGCTTTGGCAAAGCCACTGCCATGTTAATCTGCTTCATTACATCTCTACAATTTGTTCACTGCATTAAGGAGCAGTATTTCCCTTGTGAGAGGAAGACCCATCCTTCACTTTGAAAGCTTTACCTTCAAAAGGTACACAAATGTAGTCACAGATGGGCACTAAAGGCCAGAAAGCCAAAGAAATATTAAAATACAACATGTCAGAGTCAAATCTCATTTCAATGCAGGAAGATTTAAAGATCCAGGGCAGCTAGAATTAGAGCTTTTCCATCTTTCAGATCTAAATCCAAGCTTACAAAGCGCACACTTTAATTATTATTAACACAGATAACAATTCATGGATAGATCAAAGGTAGAATCATGTTGCCTTACCTGAAATAAAGGGAATTGTAAATCATAGCACAGAATCCATATATGTGGTGAATAGAATAGTCTCCAATGCAGTTCTTCAGAATTTTGACTGAAGCAGAAAATAAAATCTCACATGTGTTCCATCCTCAAGAAGAAAAAACGAGAAAGGACGACCGCAGCATCCTCTCTGCTTCTGCCTTAGCTTTCTGTTCTGACGCTCACTCGATGGTACCCACTGTCTGTTAGAAAGCAGCATGCTAAATTGAAAAATAAATAAATAAATAAATATAAGCCTGCATCTTACATGACAGCTCCATCTTCTGGCCAAAACTGGAACCATTTTCATTCAAGATCCTTTGGCAATGCTACTTTTAGCAAGCTTGATTAAATGGTGCATATAGCACATAATTCCACTGTATTTCAAATCAACTACCTTAATTAATTGTAAATTAAACATTTAGGAAGCATTAGAGTATACATTTTTAAAGTTTGTAATCCTACTTTTGGGGTTTAGTTAAATTTACTTACACTATATTTAAACTAAATGGAAGCTTTTCATAGCATTACAAACTTAATGTTTACCTTAAGACTTACTCAACTCAACCTGAAAAAGTAACATGTATCTCCTACTCCTATAAAATGATTTTAGATGCCAACTTTATCTTTACTGGTACTTTTTTGTGGAGAAGTTGTTTAAGTTTTTACTACTAGAGAAATTCTTTGTTATGTTGTTACTTTTGTTATTTGGGGGCAATTTTGGAGGATTAAAGTTAATGCAGGTAATGAAATTACTAAAAGGCAAACTAGAAAATCTTTAGACAACCCAAGCTTTTAAAGATATTTCAAAATATACAGATATCAAATTATGTGCTATATGGAATTTGATAATTGTAGTAAGTGTGTAGTTATGTAGTACCAGGATGGGAGAAAAAATAAATTATTACGAGAATGAATTTGGGAAATAATGTCCATTATACTGAGCATATTATGTGTTCAATGTATATTTGTTTAATTTTTCTATCGTCAATTATGAAGATCTGGTTCATTCTTAAATTTCTAAACAAAAAGATGGACAGCTTTCTTTCCATTTTTTCACAATACCATTCAAATTTGGGGACAGGTGTATGAACTAAAATTCCCCCTACTCTAGTCTTTTGATATCCCAGAGCGTTGATCATTGGTTGCTGTGTGGTAACGCTATCCGTGGTGCTGAAACCAACACCAGAGCTTAAAGGATTCTAGATCTCAAACTGGCCTGAAATGTTGTCATTGTAATATTTGATATATATTTTATCTAAAAAATTTTAAATATAAATTTTATTTATTTTATTTTAAAATATTGATAAAATATTTGGTATAGAATTATTTGACATTTTATCCAGAATAAGTGCTAGTATCCAAGATACAAATATCTAAGTAATATTTTATCCACAGAATATGTAGTATACATGTTGACTGGAAGCCGTCATGCTGATAAATCTAGTTAATAAAAATATGATTATCAGCCACACATTTTTGTCCTTTTTTAATATTTCATTTTATCCTTGCTGAGGTCATATTATGTAGATTGAGCCACCATTAGTGCCCCATTGAATAGATGAGAATACCCAAGCCCACTCTTTAATAATTTGTCCAGAGTTAATTAATAAGTGCATCAAAAGAACAAATCTAGTTCTCTAAATTTTACCTGACCACTATACCTACAATATAATTAAGATACATTTGTATTGTTTCTAAAGTACATTACTAACATTGCACAAATAAAAAACATGACTTAGTAGGTCACATTACTTAAATATGTACACTCAACTATTTCACCTCATAAGTTTTCTGCAAAAATATAGGATACCATTGTAAATTCTCAGAGCACATAAGTCATGATAATTTTTTTCAAATTTTCCAGCAAATCACTCCTAATGGCCAAGAAACTTGAACTAATCAGATTAGAGCTTGAGATGCCACAAACATGAAATATCATTGAACCTTCACTTTATCTTTAAAATCATACAAATTTTATAATAATTTATATAGAATTTAAATATTTTTTCTTAAAATATGAATCATTTGTCCCATTATTTTGAGGGTAAATTTTACGCATTAGGAAGATGTGTCTAACTTATCCTGGGATTTTGTGTACCTCCAGGCATGCCACCACATGCTCCTAGAGATACAATATTCCAGTTTGAGGACAATGAACTTATGCGCCATAAAATCAATTTATCTCAGCAAATAGGTAATTACCTAAAATATTTTTCATTTATTCCTTTATAGCATATACCTTTAGTTTTGACAAATCACAAACATAGAGTTCAATATTAACAGGTTATACCTTTAAAAATATATTTTTTTGCATCCATTTTTAGCATGCTCTTGTCAAAGTCACTCTGGTAAATTGTAAACATTTTCACAATCCTTTCCTCCTCCCCTATTCATGTTGTTTGCAGTGTGAATACTACTAGGAGATGGAGATTATATTTCTATCTTTTATCTGGACTGACCTCATGACTTGGCAAAAGAATATAGTGGAAGTGACACTATTCCAGTTTCAAGTCTAGACCTAAAAATTTCTTGCGCGCTTCCACTTATTTTCTTGGAACCCTCTCTGACCACCAGGTGAACAAGTCTGGGTTGCCTGATGGAACACATGAGACCACATGGAGCAAAGACAGGTTTCTTTGCTGTGAACTTCCAAGAACAGCTAGCCCAAGCTGACATGGCAGCTGATGCAAGTGCGTGAACAAATCCAGCTAAGATCAGCTAAGTCTAACCAGGATCAGGAGAACCAAAAACCAAGAAGTACCTAAATGCTCATTTGTAATGTGCCAGACCCAATTTCTTCATGTTTAATCCAATGATCCATTTTTCAACCATAATATTTAAAAGCATTTGAAAGGTTTGCTTACTTCCTCTTTCTTGAAATACTTTCCTCACTTGCCTTTGCTTGGCACCATTCTATAGTCTACTTCTTCTACACATGGTTGCTTTTCCTCAGTGCCCTTTGCTGGTTTTCCCTTCCATTTTATTACCTTTGAACATTGATGTGCCCCAGAAAGCAGTCTTTGACAACTTCCAAATTATTGTTCTAGCCTACTGCACTCTCCTGAACTACAGAATTACAATCAAATGCCATTCAGCATATTCACTCTCTATTAACTTAACATGTCTAAAATGAGCTTCTGCATCTCTTGTAATATTCACCATCTTAGGTAATAGGAATTCCATCTCTTAATGGTGTTAATTAAGCCAAAACGTTAATGTCACCATTGATTCTTCTTTTACTTTTATACTCCACATCTAATTAGTTTGTGAGTACTGCTGGCTCCTCTTTCAAAATATACACATAATCAAACTCACTACTTTACTCTATTTTATCATGGCATAAGCCACCATCATTCTTATTTTGTATTTTTGTTTCTTAACTACTTTTCCTCTACTTTTTCACTTGCTTTTGCTATCATCTATGTTAACATAGAAACTGAAGGCATGCTATTAAACTGTACATCATATAACGTACTCCTCTTTTCAAAATTATCCAGTGGCTATCCATCTCCCTCAGAATAAAACCAAAGTCTGCACAAGTGCTCACAATGTTCTGAGCAATATGGGCCTCTTTACTTCTCTGATTCATTCTCTAGTTCCTCTTGACTTCACTCAGTCTATTCCAACCACTCTGGTCTCTTTGCTAGTTACTCAAACATGGCAGCAATGCTACTTCCTCAGAAAGTTTCCACATTGGGATCTCTGTGCCTGGAATGCTTTTCTATGGGTTCCACCTGGCTCATTTCCTCTGTCATTCCAGTTGTGGCTCAGAATGACCTCCTCACTGAAGCTAGCCCTGACTCTTACCACCACATCCGTACCTCTTTTGTGTTTATTTTTTCTTATATTACTTAGTTGGCATACTATATATTTTATTTATCTCTGCTAAGAAAAAAAGTGAGCTCCATGAAGGAGAAATATTTGTCTATGTTGTTCATTGCTATAAACCTGGTTCACAAAACAGCACCTGGAACATCAAAGCTACCCAAATAAAGAATGAATGTTTCAGACATAGAATATGCATATCATTTTTATTACTATATCAGGGAAATGTTATTTACTTTTATGTATGGATTCCCATGCTTTCATTAACATGTCTGTCATAGAATGTGAATTCAGTGTGGTAAATAGCATGTCCTTTGATTAAACTATCATCCAAAATCTGAACAGAAAGCTGAATTTATGGTGGGTATTCAGCAAATATACTGGGTTAATTATACGAAAATTAAATGTAGATCACTATGTGCTACAAATGTTTTCAATAGAGTTCTAAAATAATTGTGGTAAAATAGCATTGAACAACTCTTATTTTATGTTAGTGTTTTTTTTTTGTCACTTTGAAAGAGACTTTGAACAACTTTGAGGAGATTATTACAACCTTATTTTTATTAAAAATGCATATTCTAATCCAGAATATATATATGTATGATACACACACACACACACACATATGTATTCTGAGATCAGCTTGAAATTCTTTTGGCTAGCAACAGTAAACCAATAAAGCACAATTTCTTAATGATATATCTCTCTGACACTACTTTAATCATAAAATTTACAGTTTTACTTTGGCAGCTTGATTTTCAGTTACTTTAATCTTTAGGGATAAAAGCAAGTGCAGTGGTTAATTTTATGCATCAACTTAACTGGCCAAGAGAGTCCAGAGCAAACATTATCTTTAGGTGTATCTGTGAGAGTGTTTCTGGATGAGATGAGCATTTGAACTTAGTGGACTCAGTAGAACATACTGCCCTCTCCAGTGTGGGTGTGTGGGCGTCATGCAATGTGTTGAGTGCCTGAATAGAACAAAAGGTAAAAGAAGAAAGAATTCATTCCTTTTTCTTCTGCCTCCCTGCTTGAGCTGAGACATCTCATCTTCTCCTGCCCTCAGGCTGGAATTTACACTATTGACTCCATTGGTTCTTAGGCCTTTGGACTCAGACTGATTTACCCCACTGGCTTTCCTGGGTCTTCAGCTTTGTGTGTGTATATATATATATTATATATTTTTTATATTTATATCTTTAAACATGCATATTTTATATAAAATATTCATATAAGTGATTTATATACATGCAATATATTTTATATATAATACTTGTATATAATTACCTGCCTTATTTATTATATATTTTATGTATTATATATCTTAATGAAATGATTATAATAATTATTAGATAATAACATATTATTTAATATGTTTATATATTTGATCAAAATTTGATTTTGTCACTTTTAACCACTTTTCAACTTTTTTAACATCTGTATAATTCAAAAAATAGAGAAAGACAGTCTAGTTAGTGCCTAATATTGTTTACATTTTTCTTGCATCAATTCTTCCAATATAAAATTCTGCATTGAAGAAATCCAACCAAGGAAACCACTGAAAAGAACAACTTAATTTGTTCAGTTTTAGTTACCTTGAAATATGCCAGCCCTTTTAAAATTATTGGTTGACAACTTGAAGACAGTTTTATAAAGTTGAACTCTATAATGTTTTTCTAGTAGCGTTATCATTAGGGCATCACAGACCTCCAAGCTAGGCAGACTTTTTTTTTTAATACCATGTTAAAAAACTAATACCGATGAAAAAAAAAGAGTAGCTTATCACACTATTTCCAATTAGTAATGAATTGACATTTACCAGTATGTTATCAAATGAAGGATAAAGACATAAAGAGGTAGTAAAAATTGGGCTGTCAAAAGCATATAACTTCCATAAACAAAATATGATAGAATATTTACCATAATCCTTTGAAAGAGGAGGTGTTACGTAATTTTAACAATAGCTAATGTTTTTTGAATACTTTTTTATGTGTCAAGAAATGTACTGGGCACCTTCCATAGATATTCTCATTAAATTCCCACAACAGATCTGTGAAATAAGTTTTTTTTTTTCTTTCCTCATAAAGATAAAGAAAATAAAGCTAAAAATCCCTCAGCTTACTAGCTGTGTCTTGGGCCTTATGTCTTGACCTCCAACTCAGACTTCTATTTTCAGTGTTCAGGTTCTATTTGAGTTCACTTCAGACTCAGGAGATAAAAACACTGAAGAAAATATTCCAGTAAGCTTTGGAATTTACATGCTTTTTGTTCTCAACTCCAGGTCCTCACCAATTATGTGAGCCAAAAGGGCAGAATGTGGACGTGGAAAAGAAGGATGATCTTCAGGTTTGCTTCTTTTGACTGTGGCATTTTAGTTCAGGTGATGGGTTTGCAACTGATGGAAGGACTAATACAGGAAAACAGAAAGAGAATGCAAGAAGAGAAACAGAAGGAGCCAGAGTGATTAAGGAAAATAAATTGTCAACAGAATACTGAGTGGGAGAAGAGGGTGGTGAAGAAGAGAAACATATGATTCCTGGAATTCTGCCAGAGTGTCTTCTCTTCCCAGAAGACAGTTCTCTGAAAGAAAGTGCAGCTTTCCATGATCCACTGAATGAGAAGTTCTCAGACATGCTAAAAGTCTTACATGATCCTCTTACTGACACCAGAAATGCATGAATGCCGGCTGGTGGCTCCCTGCTGAAGATAATGGAAAGTATAATCAGGTTATCCTGACATCACTAATCAGGAGGCATGCTTTTGTCCTGAAGCAAAAACTCAACCAACATGATGAACCACTTAGACACACTGACTCTCTGAACCCTATGACAAAGTATGGTCACTTGGTGTCTGCAAAAATCTCCTTAATAGGCAGAAGACTGATCATAAACTCCAAATCCTTTTTTTTTAATGGTTCTTATGGCAGCCATTTCATAGTGCTTCATTTTTCCAACTTCATCATCATCATCATTAGTAGTAATGGTAATTATCAGATAAAAATTCTAGATTAAAAACTGCATTTGGTAAATTCCTAATTTTATTTTCTGACAAATTCACCTCTGTGGGGTAAACAGCAGAAGGTACAGAACTACAACTACACTCTTAATTCAGCACAACAGAGAATTTTAAGATCTCACTGGGATGGATTATGAGATGAGATGGAGAGGTCAGAGATAATTAGGCCCTGGGGGCTGCATGGAGCAGAAAGCCCTTGTCCCCACTTATATGAAATATGAAGGCTGAACTAGGGAAGACAGTAATCACTAGAAGTAGGTTTTGCCCTTATTGGATTTATTACACCATAGCAAGTTATAGGGACCTAAGCCACATGAGAACATTCTAGCATGACAAATGAGAAAAGTGAACTCAAAATCAAACCCTAGAGTGAAGGGGCCTGACAGATGCTAGTTGTTTTGTAAATGAAGTGGACAGAGGAAGATGAAGTCTAGAGAAATTTCTGAGTGTCTCGGGGTTCACCATATAGTGAGGATAAGTACTCTCTGGTATGTTTCTAGAGATACGAGGGGGCACTGCACATCTTTTCCCTTGACCCATGCTCATATCAACCTGTCAGTTACTTAAAGTTACCTCTATCATATTGCAGTTCACTGGCAAGATGCTTTCTTGAGCCAGGCAAATCACTGACTCAGATGATAAGGGATGTCAGAAATGGAGGGAACACCTGGAAAGGAAATACCACAGAATTAATAACTTTGCTACCTGGGCACCAAATAGTGTTCTTCCAGCACGTTGGATGATGCAAATAAATCCATTACAGAGCCAGCTTGTTTTTCAAATGGATTTGGCTCCAGGAGGCATTTCTTTAATCTAAATATTAACTGGAAGCAGAGTCCTCTGAATGGACATACATTGTTTTAGACATGTAGCCAGTCACTGAGATGTCAAAGTAGAGAGGAAGATTGAAGTCAGAGTAGTAGTTTAAATGTTTCCTTTGAATGAGTGAAACACCACCACCAGCATAGTATTATCCAAAATTAATGTAAGGACAGTGGTGGGGCACCTGGGCGGCTCTGTCTGTTAAGCGTCCGACTTCGGCTCAGGTCATGATCCTAAGGTCCGTGAGTTCGAGCCCCACGTCGGGCTCTTTGCTGACAGCTTAGAGTCTGGAGCCTGTTTCAGATTCTGTGTCTCCCTCTTTCTCTCTTCTCCCCCCCCCCCCCTCATGCTCTGTCTCTCTCTTCTCAAAAATAAATAAACGTTAAAAAAAGTTAAAAAAAAAAAAAAAAAAGAACAGTGGCAGAGGGAGGGGTATAGAGGCCCTTGAACAGACCAGTCAGGTCCTCAACAACTGTGTAGGTGTAACTGCTCTTGTGACCAGCTATGGTCAGTTAGTGATACAGGCTGAGTTCAAAAAGATAATCTCAAAGGAAAGTACTCAGGCTTCAGAGGAGATTTCATTGGTTAGTTGATCTTACTCTTTGGACAGGATCAGTTACCCAGAAAAACATAAATGGTATAGAGTTTTCCTGGGGAGTAATATCCTCCTGGCATGTTGGAGTCATAATTACTTCAAAGCCAGCTTGCAGAGCAGAAGTCAACAGGATCTTTGGGTGAGTAAGTCTTCAGTTCTAGACAAAGACTGTAGATAGGAAAGTCTTTACCTTCTTGAGATCACTACTAGTGACCCATTATTAGTAACCATAAAACCCTAGAAATGACAAAATACATTGATCAAACCAGGATCTCCCAGAGTGAATGCCTCATCTAGCCTTGTCTATATGCTTTGTGGTATGTACACGAGAGGGTCCTGTCATACTGCCAGAGATGGCTTGAAATTCCCATTTTGATCTTTATTTTCACACCAGTTGAGGTCTGTGGAAGACCTGGGGGAAAGGTCTGCATATCTGGAGACATTTAACCTACCTCCTTCTTGGATAAAAGGAGAATAAGGGCTGAGCAAACAGGACAAGTTTCCATATGTGGCTCTGGAACAAGAAAGGGCAAAATTGACAGAGAATAAAGTATGTTAATAACGAAATAAAATTCACATTATCAGGAACAACGTGAGTAGATGAGGATGGTAAGCCAAGAATAAAAGATATGTTGTTGCGATATAAAATGAACCCATATATGAGGAGGATAAAGCTGTTAGAGGATATCAAGAAATCAGCAGTGCCTTTTTCAAAATTGTTTTTTAATGTTTATTTATTTTTGAGAGAGAGAGAGAGAGCATGAGCAGAGGAGGGGCAGAGAGAGAGGGCGACACAGAATCTGAGGTGGGCTTCAGGCTCTGAGCTATCAGCACAGGGCCTGATGAGGGGCTCGAACTCACAAACTGTGAGATCATGACCTGAGCCAAAGTCGGACGCTTAACCGACTGAGCCACCCAGGCGCCCCTCAGCAGTGCCTTTTAATGTTCTCCAGGACTGGTGGGCAGAGTTGTTGGAGGTGTGGACCAAAGGCTCTTGCAGTTGAGAGAACCAAATGATGAAATACAGTATTTGAACAATTATGAAGATAGGTGGCATGACTCACTGAAATGGCGAATAGTGCAAAGGGACAGTTCACAAGTAACTCAGGTAGAAAGAAGGTACTAAAATCTTTAAGTTCCACCTGCTTTTATCATTACACTTTTGCTCAATATAAGAAAGAACTTAATGATAGCTATGTGACAATGGAAAGAACTACCCTGTAGAAAGGAATTTGTTTGAGTTCCACCAGAGTTTGAACCCTGTCAGAAATGTTGTTATATGGGTTTTGTACTGAGGATTTCTCATTGATGTAGGAATAACAGGCTCCTATGATTCGCTTTGCCTCTTAAATAACAAGACACTGTGACTAAGGCAAATATCTAAATACCTCTCTTGTTTTACAAATCAGGAAACGGATTCATGCCTCCTTGAATTTATACCTCAGAAAAGGTAGGTGACTTAAGAGAGGTATCACTTGAAGAGAGAGAACTAGAAGCCCTACCACCTTATCCTCCAACCAGTTTTCTTTCCAGTAAACCGAACAGTCCAGTCCATGGAAAGGATTTGCACTTTCTTGTGGGTATTACAATAAGAGTGGTTTCATTGCTTCACCTTGCTCAGTGTGAGAGCATTTTATATGTTTCTAAAAGAGAATACAACTAGAAAGAGTTGAATTAAGTAAGACTGGCATTTTTCAAACTCCAGGGTGGCAGAGAGAATTCTCAGTGTTCACCAAACCATTACATTTTCCTCTTTAATACAAAATTAAGTTACAAATGCTCAGTTCTCTGCAGTTTATTGGACTTTGTGAATTCAGTGCAAGTAAGAGTGATGGCATCCTTTTCAGGTGGCTCTTCAATCTTTTCATGTGATTCTTGGTAACCTCTCTTATTCCTTACATCCTGGCTAAGTCCAGTGAAGGATTCTGAAGAGCTATTAGATATATGGAATTGAGTCCTGGGTCATCAATAATAGCAGTGACAACAATGAGACAGAGAGTGGTAAGGAAAATCATGGAGTAAGACACGCCTCAAAGCATGTGGTGTTGGCTAACAAATAAGAATTAAAGAATCCTTTGGCATTGTCCAATATTGCCTAAAGTGTGTTCCCTAGAAATTTAGCTTTTCAAGACGTTAATAGATTTTCCACACCGAGGGGGAAGTTAGTTTCTAGAGTAAAAAATGGGTTAAAGAATGTTGAGTATAATAAGGTATAAACTGCGATATTATAACGAAGTTATATCCTGACTCAAACAGGAAAGAAAATTATCTCTCCCATAAGACTCTAGAGTATAGAGGCAGGCTCATACATCATGAACCATCCTGCTGTTCTTTTCCCTCCTAGGGAATTGTCCTCATCCTCGTGGCTGAGGTTGGTTGACTTTCATGTCCACGTTATGTCCCATGGGAAGAAGAAAGAAGGTGGAGAACAAGCAATTTTTTTTCTAAGCAAACAATGCAGAGATTGTACATTTACTCAGTTACAATCAGTTGGTGAGAACTCAACTACATCTCCATGCCTAACTGCAAGGGAAGAAGTTTGGTGGCCATGTTCCCAGGTTAATCTCAATAATTATGAGAAAAGGAGAGAATACATTTTTTGGGGGAAAACTAGCAGTCTACCACATTGGATTTAAAATATTAAAATATTTTATAAATATAAAAATATTAAATATAAATACAAACATATAAATATATTAAATTAATATAATTAAGTAAATATATAAAATATAAATATTAAAATATTAAAAAACAAATTCTTTTTTACTAAAGGATTACCTCAAGATATTTAAAGCACTAATGTGTATTGTGAATCTTAAACAAAGAGATTTTTATTAGAAGAATTTGCCATAATACTGGATTATAGAGCTCCTTTTCCCTTAGAATATCTCTGTGGTTAGCGTTCTATAGACCATACCATGAGAAACATTGGCTTATCAAGCTCCTATAAGTGCCAAAGTGGGAACTTATCTACCTCGCCTGCCCCGGAAAGCACAAAAGAATGGTCTCTGGAGGATACCACCACTCCAATCCCCCAGCTTCACTTCTAGAGTCCTACTGTAATACACTAATGATGTAGAACCTAATATAACAGTTTCTATCCATAGATTCCAAAAGGGAACCAACAAAAATAAAAATAACCGTAGAGAACTTATCTCATTGCTCCCAAATTTGTATATGAGCTTGGAAATAAACATAAAAGGCTTTCTTCAATTGAACTTTCTGAAGGAGAAAAACACTTTACCCACACATTCAAATATTATCCACAGACTACAGTCAGTATTTTTAACACTTGTTAGTTAGGAGTCATACAGCCTTGTAAGTTTAGAACAGAGTACCAGCACAGAAGGCTTAAAATATAAGAGTGGGAGTTTTGCTGTTGGGACAAATTTAATAGCAGTTGTAGTTACAGCAACAAAACTCAGGTTTTCCTCCATGTGCCAATAATTCTAAGTCTCTCTCCTGGTTCTCTATCTAGCATTCTGACTGCTCTTTTGCCTTCCTCCTACTGTCACTTCTATCTGATCAGATGCAGTGTTCTAATGATAAAGAATATTACATTTAACTTGTTAATAATGATAATAGGCTCATAGATGCAAATAATTACTTTATTTAAATTGAGTATAGTTGATACACAACGTTACATTAGTTTCAGGTGTACAACATAGAGATCCCACAAATCTCCACGTTATGCTATGCTCACCACAAGTGTAGCTATTACCTGTCACTACACAATGCTATTACAATACCATTGACTATCTTCCCTATGCTGTAACATTTTTAAATTATTAATTTTTAATATAATTTAAAGTGTGTCTGAAATTATCCCTATAATACCATGAGTTGCACTTACTGTCATTCATACAGGCTTTCTTTAGAGGTGAAGGAAGTTAGATTTACAGATGGCAGGTTGGTAATAGTACTTCACCTTGGGTAGAACCATGAAATTGGATCTCAAGTGTAAAGAACATATATTCTGAAGGAGAAAAATATTGCATATCTTTGTTCCAATTATGAGCAATTGTGCTTTCTAAAATAATTAGTTCTAAGCACAGAACTAATTATGATCCCCTGTTAGAAAACATTCAATGGCTCACTAATGTCCAAGGATGAAGTCTTAGCCCCTGAGGCTGGCAAGAAAAATCTTTTGTGATGTGATTTCTGCCTGCTTTACCTTTTCAGGTTTATCTCCACTCCTCTACTATGTGCCATTAGCTTCCATATTACTGGATATTCCCAATCACAGCATACATTTTCATGTCTCTTTTCAGATTTATCTTTACCTGCTTTACCTTTTCAGGTTTATCTCCACTCCTCTACTATGTGCCATTAGCTTCCATATTACTGGATATTCCCAATCACAGCATACATTTTCATGTCTCTTTTCCCTCCTTCACATTGTTATCTCCACTGTGAACCTCCTTTCTTTTCCATAATCTGCTTGATAATCTACTAATCTTATAAATCTCAGGATCTGTGCAGACCCTGACAACCATCTAGAGCAGATTCATCACTCCTTGGATACAGTATTATAGCTCCCTCTATCATCCAAATTTACAAGGTTGTTACAAAGATCAATCAAAGTTGTGAAGTTATTTCTGAAACAACAAACTGCTACAAAATTATTCTGAAATTATAAGTAGGCAGTGCTGGATAACAAAGAGAACCTTTGAGCTTCTTTGTGTTTCTTCTCTGGTATTGACGTAAGATGCTGTCACATGTAATATCGTATTTATTTAATTTTATCATTGTGGCCCATCCTTTTAGCTGGTCTCTGGGAACACAAAGAGCAGACTGCTAATCAGAAGAGTCCCAGCTGGAATGAAATTGACAGTGTGGGTGCTGAACAAAGTGTTATTAACACTGTGGGCAGAAGCAAAGGATCAGAGAAATGCTTTCTTCCTAGAAATAGCTCCTGGGCTCTCCTCCACCTCATTTGCACCTCTGGGTGTTAGTCATGTGGATTTAAAAAGATAGGACAAAAAAGTTCAAACCTGTCCTGTCCCTTTAAATAAAGGCAATCCCAAATGTGTGGCATATCCAGACCATTGTGTAGATCCAGTCAACTGGATAAATGTTTATTATCAGACCCTGTGTTAGATGCTAGGGATCCAAAGATAAACAAAGTAAAATCTCTGCTTCAAGCAGTTTACCTTCTAATAGGTAAGAAGGAAAAGGAAACCAAGATTGGTGCAGAGTGAGAAATATGTTTCATAATGCAGACAAGTATAGCGGATGACAGAGCTAACAAACCTGTGGTTGGAAGCAAGGAGAAGATCAGGAAAGGTTTCTCAGGTGACAAAATAACAAAAATATGTTTACTAGAGTATTTATACAACATTCCACCTAAATCTATTTTGTTTTTTTGGTCCAGCCCTTCACATATGTTCCATGAATTTATCACTTGGTCAAATTCTTCTAAATTTGGAAAAATACTATAATTTACATTTTGAATTACCAGTTAACACTCTTTCTTCTCTTGACTTCCACCCTGTCTGAATTTTAAATATACTTGATATTTATTTAAACATAACCTAATGTTATATTTAAGCTATTACTCTGCATATTTACCAAGGAATTTTGTATAGTCAAATATTATAAAATTTATGGCTTATATGTCAATTATTTCATTTTAAGCTGATTTTAATTTTAAGTAAATTCCTATACCCTATTATTTTAATTTCTCCATTTATGAAACAATTAACACTTTCTAGTCTTTTGAACAGATTGGAGACCCAGTTATAAACACAGAGGATCATATTAAGGCCCACTAACATATTCAATATGGCCATTCCAGACAGATATTACAAGGTCAAAGCCATAACTAAGTCACTTATCAGTTGAGCAAAAGGCTATTTTATGAGCAATTCTGACTGGATTCTTAAGCTTCTTATATATTTCAAGGAATCTTGAAGTATCTTTCGTCAGAACACAGTCAATAAAAACAATTCATCTCCACTGAAGCCCAATATAAATGCAATGGAAATAAACCTGCTGCTTATAAAAATTTCTAGAAAAAAGTGATTATATAGAATCCAAGTGGGAACTAAACCTCCCTGGAAAAATCCTCAAAAACGTATAACGTGATCCTTACATTGTTGCTTCTATTTGGGTAGCTGCCTTGTTGTGCATATAAGCTTATCTGATGACAAATTTCATGACTAATTTCAATATAAAAACCCTGCTTTTGTTTGAATCTGGTCATCAGTGAAACAAGCAAAAACTCTTCTCTGGCAATGCACTGGCCCAGCTTCAACTAGTAGGAAATATGGGAAAATGTAGTAAGGCACTGCTTTTAAAGAAGAAAGCAATCAGGCTAAAAACAGAATGAGATCCAACAATCACAGTGTGTCTCCTAGGGTGAAGAGCTAATTTAATGGTGTTCTTTCACAAGTAAATAGTTTTCATTCATGCTTTAATTAATCAGATTAATGTAAGCACTACTTGGATGGAATAAATGTTGGTCTTTTCCATTCTTGTGTGTTATGATTTGCTTATTGGTGTCTCAGCTCCATTTCAGATAGCTTAGAGGAATAATTCTGCTTATTCAAGCATGCTGGCAGAGCTGGTTCCAAGAAGAAATATCTATGCATTTCACAGTATGGCTCAAAGGTATCTGCAGAAAAAATACCATTTCTGTTCAATCAGGCAAGAAAATTTGTCCCAAAGTGTTGAATCAAAAAAAGCTATCTCTTAGAAAGACCAGACTGAATGTTCTAAGAGACTACTTTCTTATGCCATGATATTCTTTATGGTAGAACACCACCTTCTCTCTTTCTCTCCTCCTAAGAGTTGGCTTGAGAGTTACCTCTTTCTGAACCTGTCCTGACTACCTTGGCCCACATTGCCTTTTTTCCCTAAATAAGGCACTTTTTCCATTGATTCTAACAATAATAGATTGAGTATATAGTCAACACTTTTACATGTGCTTAGGTTAAAAAAGAATGTGGGCTTTGGAGCAAGACAATGCTTGGATGAAATCTTGGTTCAAGTATTTACTAGTTCTGTGACCCTGGACACTTTATTCAATCTTTCTAGTATCAGTTAACTCCTCTGTAACTATCTTGTAAGGTTGTGAGTATTAAGTAAAAAAAAAAAAAAATGTAGCATGCCTAGAACACAGTAGATATCCCATAAATGTCATTATAGTTTCTACACAAATGATGTCATTGACTATGATAAAGGTTTACTCATATTAATTATATATGTATTTGTAATTCTTATTTAAATTCCAGTTAGTTAACACAGTATAATATTAGTTTCAGGTGTACAAGATAGTGATCCACCACTTTGTCCATACAACACCCAGTGCTCATCACAACTAACGCACTCCTTAATCCCCATCACCTATTTAACCCATCCTGCTACACCATGTTAGTTACATTTTTAATTAGAGAAAGAAATACATTTTTAGGTGTAATTCAAAATCTATTCAATTCCTTGAGTCTTCCAGTAAGACTAATATCTTAAATATTCCAAATGACCCCTCTGAAATATTAACAGATTCATTTACTTGTTTCTTATTTAAAAGACTAATATTTGAACCCTAAAACAAAATACAGGAAACTCAAAGTTTGCCACACCCTCACTCTTCTTTGACCTATACAATTGTGCTATCACATCCCAGCCTCTCTTTCCCTTCAGTAGGATCACTTTTCTCATTCAGGCACTCAATGTTTTCCTCATCATTTACTTGCTTCCTAAATAACAAATCAAAGAGATGATTTCTAAGAACGCAGTGTGATAACTGAAGAATTGCTCCTCAGAGTATTTTCTTTTTAAACATTTAAATCTTTATAGAATAGTCTGTTTCATGAATAAGAAATTTAGGCACTACCCAAAAAACATGGTGATATGTATAGATGGGATTAAACACACACACACACACACACACACACACACACACACACACACACACGCTATATATCTATATTTAGATCTAGATATATACCTTATTAGTTCTCATTGTACCTTAGTCCTAAAGCAGAGGCAACAGGAATGAGAGAAGAATAGAAATGAGAGATGTTAAAAATATATACTGTACAGTATTTAAAAACAAGTTAAGACAAGGGTGCCAAGAAAATTCATTGGTCTTTTTAACAAATGGTGCTGGGTCTATTGGTTATCCACATACAAAAGAATGAAGTTTGGCTACTTCCTTACACCATACAGAAAAATTAACTCAAAATATATCATAAACTTAAATTTAAGAGCTAATATTATAAAACCATTAGATGAAAACATAGAAGTAAATTTTCATTACCTTGGGTTAGGTATTGATTTCTTAGCTACAACACTAAAAGCACTTGTTAACAAAAGCACATGTAAATTAAAAACTTTTGTCCTTCAAAGAACACTATCAAGAAAATGAAAAAAAAACCCCACAGAATGGAAGAAAATATTTGAAACTCATACATTTGATAAGGGACTTGTATCCAGAATATATAAAAAACTTTAACAACTCAACAATTAAAAACAAAACAAGGCAGAGGGGATAAGATGGAGGAGGAGTAGGGAGACACTAAGATTGTCTCCTCTCTCCAACACAGCTAGATAGCTATCAAATCATTCTGAACACCCAAAAAATCAATTGGAGGCCTGAGAGAACAAAAACTGCAAGTCTACAAATAGAAAAGTGACAAGTGACCACTTTCTGGAAGATACCAGGTGTGAAGAGTTGACTTGGGGGAGATATAGCTGTGGGTGAGGCAGTAGGGAGGGAGCCTGCTTATGGAGACTACTGCAAAGTATTATAAGCAGTGGAGCACAAAATCTGAACTTTTAGAAGTTTGCTACCATCGGAGACATGCCTGGCTTGAAGGTGCTCAGGTGGCAAAGCAGGGTGGAATCCCAGGAGTGACAACGTGGTCTGAGGATCCTCTGGGTCGCAAGAAGGTAGGGTGGGACCAAGTGCTGCTGCACTGCTCCAGGCATAGGATCTGAGGGCAGCAAGCCAGGGTGCTGGCTTTCTCCTCTGTGTTGCCATAAACTCTGAACTGCTGCAGGGTTGTGCAACTGCTTTGCTTGCACTGGCCGGCAAAAGCATGGGGAGACCCTTCTCCAGAGGAACAGTGTGGTGGGTACCATGGGAATCCCTAAAATTTGGAGTTCTGAAATTGAGTCACCCACCTTAGATTAAAAAACAAAAAGTTCAGACACAGGCAGGGTGAATGCAGAGTTCTGATGGAAACCAGGGACACCAGAGGCATGACTGCTCTTCTGTGAGGGTTCCCTGAAGAGTGGGAGAGGGGCACGATCTTCTAGCTGGGGGGGGCGGGGGCGCTAGAATATTCATCCTCACCTATCAGCATGGAAAGGCTTCAGGGAGCAAAATAGCTCCACCTAGTGGAGGCCTGAGCCGCTTGCACCAAGCCCTGCCCCACAGCTCCCTGGAGATGTATTTCCATTGAAACTAGTCAGCCTGAAAATCAGTGCAGTAGGCCCTTCCTCCAGAAGACCAGCACAAACAACTTGCTCCCACCAAAGTTTCTGATCAAAGAGTGCTACAAAGCTCCAGCTCTAAGGGAAAAAGGATCCAGCTTCTTTTTTTACTTTTATTCTTTTTTAAATTATTTTTTGGGGGCGTCTGGGTAGCTCAGTTGGTTAGGTGTCCAACTTCGGCTCAGGTCATAATCTCACAGTTTGTGAGTTCGAGCCCTGCATTGGACTCCGTGCTGACAGCTCAGAGCCTGGAGCCTGCTCCGGACTCTGTGTCTCCTTCTCTCTCTGCTCCTTCCCCACTTGTGCTCTCTCTCTGTCTCTCAAAAATAAATGTAAAAAAATTTTTTTTAACTATTTTTAAATTTATTTTCTTATTTTTTCCATTCCTTTTTTTACTATTTATGATTATTTATTTTTAAATATATTTTATTTATTTTTATTTTTTGTTTAATTTTATTATTATTATCATTATTGAATCTAGATTCTTTAACAAGCAAACTAAAACACACCCAGGATCTAGGGTTTTGGGGTTTTTTTTGTATTTTTTTCTTTGTTTTTTGTTTTGTTCTTAGGGTTTTTTTGTTAGTTTTTTTTTTCTTTCTGTTTTTCTTTTCTGGAAAAAATGATGAGGCAGAGAAATTCACCCCAAAAGAAAGAACAGGAAGTAGGACAAATGCCCAGGGATTTAATCAATACAGATATAAATAAGTCAGATGCCTGAACTAGAATTTAAAACAACAATTATAAGGATACTAGCTGGGTTTGAAAAAAGCATAGAAGATGCCAGAGAATCCCTTTCTGCAGAGATAAAAGAACTAAAATCTAGTCAGACTAAAATTTAAAATGCTATAACTGAGATGCAAACTCAAATGGAGCCCATAAAAACAAGATGGATGAGGCAGAGGAGCAAATTAGTGATATAAAAGAAAAAATTATGGAAAATAATGAAACTGAAAAGAAGAGGGAAAGAAAGGTAATGGATTATGAAGGTAAACTTAAGGAACTCAGTAACTTTTTAAAACATGATAACATTTGTATCATAGGAGTCTCAGAAGATGAAGAGAAAGATAAGGAATACACACTGTATTTCTTAATCTGGGGAAGGATGCAGACATCAAAATCCAAAAAGCACAGAGAACCCTCATTAAATTCAACAAAAGCTGACCATCACTAAGGCATATCATAATCAAATTCATAAAATACTCAGACAAAGAAAGAATCCTGAAAGCAGCAAGGGGAAAAAAAAGTCCTTACCCAAAAGGGAAGACAAATCAGGTTCACAGAAGATCTGTCCACAGAAAACTTGGCAGGCCCGAAAGGAGTGCCAGGATATGGGAAAAATATGCAGCCAAAAATACGGGAAAAATATGCTGTCATTCAGATAGAAGGAGAGATACTTTCCCAGACAAACAAAAACTAAAGGAGTTTGTGACCGCTAAACCAGCCCTGCAAGAAATTTGGGGGTACTCTTTGAGTGGTGAAAAAGAAAAAGACCAAAAGCTTCAAAGACTAGAAAGGACCAGAGAGCAACACCAGAAACACCAACTCTAGAGGTAACACCATGGCAGTAAATTCATATCTTTCAATAGCCACTCTGAATGTAAATGGACTAAATACTCCAATCACAAGACAAGGTATCAGAATAGATATAAAACAAACAAACAAACAAACAAACACCAAGATCTATCTGTATGTTGCCTACAAGAGACTCATTTTAGGCCTTAAGACACCTACAGATTGAAAGTGAGAGGATAGAGAACCATCTATCATGCGAATGGATGTCAAAAGAAAGCCGGGGCAGCCACACTCATATCAGATAAACTAGATTTTGAAGCAGACTATAACAAGACATGAAGAAAGCCATTGTATCATAATTAAGATCATTATATCAACTATCCATCAAGAAGGTCTAACAATTATAAATATTTATGTCCCCAACTTGGAACTCCCAAATATATAAATTAATTAATAACAAACATAAAGAAATTGATATTATACATTAATACTCTTTGATAATAGTAAAATAATTGTAGGGGATTTTAACACCCCACTCATAGGAATGGACAGCAGAAAATCAACAAAGAAACAATGACTTTGAATTACACACTGTACCAGATGGACTTAACTGATATATTCAGAACATTTCATCCTAAAAGAGCAGAATACACATTCTTTTCAAGTGCATATGAAACATTCTCCATGATAAATCACATACTGGGTCATAATCAGTCCTCAACAAGTACACACAGATTGAGATCATACCATTCATATTTTCAGACCATAATGCTATGAAACTTGAAGTCAACCACAGGAAAAAAATCGGAAATCTCTCAAATACATGGAGGTTAAAGAACATCCTACTAAAGAATGAATGGTGGGGGAGGGTGCCTGGGTGGCTCAGTCAGTAGAGTGACTCTTAATTTTGGCTCAGGTCATGATCCTAGGGTTGTGAGATTGAGCCCCGTGTCAGGCTCTGTGCTGAGCATAGCGTCTGCTTGAGTTTCTCTCTCTCTCTCTCTCTCTCTCTCTCTCTCTCTCTCTCTCCCTCTGCCCCTATCCCCTGCTTGCACTCTCTCTCTCTCTCTAAAATAAAATAAAAAAAAATTTAGAAAATTAAAAAAAAATAAAAATAATGAATGAGTTAATAAGAAAATTAAAGTAGAAATTTAAAAAATACATGGAAACAAATGAAAATTAAAATATGACAGTCCAACTCTTTGGGATGCAGTGAAGGCAGTTCTAAGAGGGAAGAAAGAAGAAAGGTCTCAAATACATAACCTAACCTTACAACTAAAGGAACTAGAAAAGGAACACCAAGTGAAGCCAAAAGTGACTAGAAGAAGAGAAGTAATAAAGATTAGAGCAGAAATAAATGATATAGAAACAAGCAAGCAAAAAAACAGTAGAACAAATCAATGAAACTAAGAGCTGGTTCTTTGAAAGAATTAACAAAATTGATAAACCAATATCCAGACTTATCAAAGAGAAAAGAGAAAGGACCCAAATAGGGACTTTTGCAAAAAAGTCACAAATGAAAGAGGAGAGATCACAACCAACACCACACAAATACAACCAATTTTAAGAGAATACTATGAAAAATTATATGCCAAAAAACTGGGCAATCTGGAAGAAATGGATATATTCCTAGAAACTTACAAACTACCAAAACTAAAACAGGAAGAAATGGAAAATTTGAACAGACCCATAACCAGCAAAGAAATTGAATCAGTAATCAAAAATCTCCCAACAAACAAGAGTCTTGGGCCAGATGGCTTCCCAGGGGAATTCTACCAGACATCTAAAGAAGAGTTAATACCTATTCTTCTCAAACTGTTCCAAAAAATAGAAATGGAAGGAAAACTTCCAAACTCATTCTATGAAGCCAGCATTACCTTGATTCCAAAACCAAACAAATACTCCACTAAAAAGAAGAATTACAGACCAATATCCTTTATGAACATGGACACAAAAATTCTCAGTAAAATACTAGCAAATCTAATTTAACAGTACATTAAAAGAATTATTCACCATGATCAAGTGGGATTTATTTCTGGGCTGCCCAGTGGTTCACACAGATTGAACCACTTTATTTGCAAATAAATCAATGTGATACACCACATTAATAAAAGAAAGGATAAGAACCACATGATCCAGTCAATAGATGCAGAAAAAGCATTTGACAAAATACAGCATACATTCGTGATAAAAATCTCAACAAAGTAGGCATAGATGGAGCATACCTCAATATCCTAAAGACCGTATACGAAAGACCCACAGCTAATATCATCCTCAACGGGGAAAAACTGAGAGCCTTTCTCCTGTGGTCAGGAGCAAGACAAGGATGTCCATTCTCATCATTACTATTTAAAATAGTACTGGAAGTCTTAGCCTCAGCAATCAGGCAACAAAAAGAAATAAAAGGCATCCAAATCAGCAAGGAAGAAGTCAAACTTTCACTATTTGCAGATGACATGATACTCCATGTAAAAACTTGAAAGACTCTGCCAAAAAATTGGTAGAACTAGTAATGGATTCAGCAAAGTTGCAGGATATAAAATCAATGTGCAGAAATCTGTTACATTTCATTATAACAATAATGAAGCAGCAGAAAAAGAAATCAAGGAATCAATCCCATTTGCAATTGCACCAAAAACAGTAAGATACCTAGGGATCAACCTAACTAAAGAGGTAAAGGTCTGTATTCTGAAAACTACAAGAACTGTTATGAAAGAAATTGAAGAGGACACAGAGAAATGGAAAGGCCTTACATGACCATGGATTGGAAGAACAAACATTGTTAAAATGTCTATACTACCCAAAGCAATCTACACATTTAATGCAATGCCTGTCAAATACCACCAGTATTTCTTACAGAGCTAGAACAAACAATCCTAAAATTTGTATGGAACCACCAAAGACCTCGAATAGCCATACCAATTCGGAAAAAGAAAAACAAAACCAGAGGCATCATGGTTCTGGATTTCAAGCTATATCACAAAGCTATAGTCATCAAGACAGTATGGTACTGGCACAAAAACAGGCACATACACCAATGGAACAGAATAGAAAACCCAGAAATGGGCCTACAACTATATGGTCAACTAATCTTGAAAAATTAGGAAAGAATATCCAATGGAAAAAAAGTCTCTTCAACAAATGGTTTTGGGAAAACTGGACAGAACCATGCAGAAGACTGAAACTGGACCAATTTCTTACACCATACACACACAAAAATTCAAAATGGATGAAAGACCTGAATGTGAGACAGGAAACCATCAAAATCCTAGAGAAAAACACAGGCAGCAACTTCTTTGACATGAGCCATAGCAATATCTTAGTAGACACATTGTGAGAGGCAAGGGAAACAAAACCAGAAAGGAACTATTAGGACTTCATGAAAATAAAAAGCTTCTGCACAGCAAGGAGAACAATAAACAAAATTAAAAGGCAACTGACAGAATGGGAGAAGATATTTGCAAATGACATATCTGGTAAACGGTTAATCCAAAATCTATAAAGGACTTATCAAACTCAACACCCAAAAAATAAATAACCCAGTTAAGAAATGGGCACTTTTCTAAGAAGGCCCCCAGATGGCTAACACTCACATGAAAAGATGCTTGATGCTCAACATCACTCATCATCAAGGAAATACAAATCAAAACCACAATAAGATACCACCTCACACTTGTCAGAATGGCTAAAATTAACAACACAAGAAACAACAGGTGCTGGCAAGGATGTGGAGAAAAGGGAACTCTCTTGCACTACTGGTGGGAAAGCAAACTGGTGCAGCCACTCTGGAGAACAGCATGGAGGTTCCTCAGAAAACTAAAATTGATGGATCCCTATGATCCAGCAATTGCCCTATTAGGTATTTACCTAAAGGATACACATATACAGATTCAAAGGGATACATGCACCTCAATGTTTATAGCAGCATTATCAACAATAGCCAAACTATGGAGAAAGGCCAAATGCCCATTAACTGGTGAATGGATAAAGAAGATGTGGCATATATATTGGGATATTAGTCATCAAAAAGAATGGAATCTTGTCATTTACAACAATGTGGATGGAGCTAGAATGTATTATGGTAAGTGAAATCAGTCAGAGAAAGACAAATACCATATGATTTCTCTCACGTGTGGAATTCAAGAAACAAAAACAGATGAACATAGGGGGAGGGGGAAATAAAGAGGAGAGAGGAAAACAAACCATGAGAGGCCCTTAATGATGGAGAACAAACTGAAGGTTGATGGAGGGAGGTGAGTTGGAGATGGGCTAGATAGGTGATGTGTATTAAAGAGGGCACTTGTGATTAGCACTGGGTGTTGTATGTAAGTCACGAATCACTGAATTCTACTCCTGAAACCAATATTGCACTGTATGCTAACTAAAATTTAACTTAAAAATAAATAAATAAAATATATAAAATGAAAAAAAAAAAACCTTAAAACAAAACAAAACAACAACAAAAAATCTCCACTCTCAAAATGGGCAATGGGTAAAGGATTTTTACAGATATTTATTCAAAGAAAATATATAAATGGTAAATAAATACAGGAAAAGATATTCAACATCATTGATTATTAGGGAAGTGCAAATCACAACCACAATGAAATACCACTTCACACGCACTAGGATAGCTATAATAACAATTAAAACACACACACACAAGTGTTGGCGAGGATATGGAGAAATTGGAACCTTCTATGTGCTGATGGTAATGTCAAATGGTGCAGTCATTTTGGAAAAGTTTGGCATTTCCTCAAAAAGTTAAACATATGTGTGCCATATGACCCAGACATTCCATTCTTGGATATGCTAGAGAATAAAAAAGAAATACTTGCACATAAAATCTTGTAGCTGAATGCTAATAGCAGAATTAGTCATAATAGCCCAAAAGTGGAAAAAACTAAAAGTACATGAACTGATGAATGGATAGATAAGACGTGATATATCTCTGTAATGGACTATTATGTGACAATTAAAATGAACAAAATACTAATATATGCTGCATGATGGATAAATCTTGAATCATCATGCTAAGTGAAAGAAGCCAACGTCACTCCTCATCAGGGAAATACAAATCAAAACCACACTGAGATATCACCTCACGCCAGTCAGAGTGGCTAAAATGTACAAATCAGGAGACTATAGATGCTGGAGAGAATGTGGAGAAACAGGAACCCTCTTGCACTGTTGGTGGGAATGCAAACTGGTGCAGCTGCTCTGGAAAACAGTGTGGAGGTTCCTCAAAAAATTAAAAATAGATCTACCTTATAACCCAGCAACAGCACTGCTAGGAATTTACCCAAGGGATACAGGAGTGCTGATGCATAGGGGCACTTGTACCCCAATGTTTATAGCAGCACTTTCAACAATAGCCAAATTATGGAAAGCGCAGAAATGTCCATCAACTGACGAATGGATAAAGAAATTGTGGTTTATATACACAATGGATTCCTATGTGGCAATGAGAAAGAATGAAATATGGCCCTTTGTAGCAACGTGGATGGAACTGGAGAGTGTTATGCTAGGTGAAATAAGTCATACAGAGGAAGACAGATACCACATGTTTTCACTCTTATGTGGATCCTGAGAAACTAAACAGAAGACCATGGGGGAGGGGAAGAAAGAAAAAAAGTTAGAGAGGGAGGGAGCCAAACCATAAGAGACTCTTAAAAACTGAGAATAAACTGAGGGTTGATGGGGGATGGGAGGGAGAGGAAAGCGGGTGATGGGAATTGAGGAGGGCACCTGTTGGGATGAGCACTGGGTGTTGTATGGAAACCAATTTGATCATAAATCTCATATTAAAAAATAGTAATAATAAAAAAGAAAGAAGCCAGTCACAAAAGATCACTTAATATATGATCCCATTTATTTGAAACATCCACAATAGGTAAATTGATAAAGACAGAAAGCAGATTAGTGGTTGTGTAGGGCTGGAGATACAGGAGTGGAGGACTGGAGGAAATGGAAAGTGACTGCTACTAGATATGGGGTTTCTTGCTGGAGTGATAAAGATGTTCTAAAACATCTTTTTTTAATTTATAGGTGCACAATTCTTTGAATATACTAAAAACCATTAACTTGTACATTTTAAGTGAGTGAATTGTATCATATGAAAATTATTTCTCCATAAAGTTGTTTAAAAATAAAATCAAATGTGTTGAGGAAGGAATATATATGAGCAATAAGTTGAGGCTACCTCTGTTTCTGACTTGGATGACTAGAGACTGACACCAAAAACTACTAGGGTGAGAGAAAAGTCATTTTAAAAATGTTATCACCAAAGACAACAGAGACTAGAATTACATGGAAAAGAAAATCAAGAGTGCAACATAACAGAAATATCAAGTAACATAAGAACAGGAGTATGTCCTTGCATTCGGTAATTATAAGACACTGGTGACCCCCAACGAAGGAAATTGGTTTCTGAGGAGTGGTAGGGTAGAGTTAAACTTCAGTGGTCAAGGATTAAACAAGGGCTTGGTCATCCATTTTGCTATCTCTCCTAGACCGAGAGAACACACAGGCCAAACTTAACATCTAGATGACACTTAATCTTCTTTCCTTCTCACCCAAACTTAATACCTTTTTTCCTCTTCCTCTGCCACATTATACCCAGACATCAAGAATTTAGAGGCCTTTCTTGCTATGTCCTTCCCAATACACACTCACAATCTTCAACTTAGAACCAGATCAGTAATCCTGGCTCCAAGAATTCCAGGTGCATGCCACCCAAGTCTGACATTGAGGATGAGTAAAAGCCCTGAACAGAGAGGGTTATGGCATAAGATGAACAAATCATTGAAGTTTCATTTTAATCCCAAGCCATGGAAGATAAGATGTTAGAGAGATAGGGAGAGGAGAATGCAGAAATTAGTTTACTACATGACAAACTAGACCTCAAATATCTCAATACGCTGTGAAATGAGGAGTTAAACCTTACAAAGAGAAAACAGAAGGGTTAATAGAGTTAAACATACAGTTTTGGTCTTCTAATAAAAAAGACCTAACTTTAACGTTAGGAGGAGGCAGATCAGGTTTAATAAAATTGTATCTAAAAAAGGAAAATGTAGCATTCAGGCTGCTTAGAATAAATCTTCAAACTAAAACATCATAGTGATCATTCTCTTTGGCTCTCTATATATCACTTTGGGATTTATCCAGGGAAAATTTAATTTAGCTAATAAAATAGAAAACTTCTGGGGGGAATATTTCAGATGAAATGACAAATGGGGAAACATCCTAAGAACTGTGATTTGTATGTACAAGTTATTGTTTTTAATCACAGGCATAGCAAGACATAGGAAGATACAGCCTAACTATAATAGAGTTTAGTTAAAAATTTATCTGAATTTTGGCTAGGGGGAGGGACTTTCCACTTATTTCTGTGTTCAGCTGCCACAAAAATATTCCCTACTAGTCATAAACTTTCATAGAACTATTTCCAGGGAATGTAATTTTAGTTGCTTTTAGATGTCACCACAAGATATCCTGTCTTTGCTTCATCATCCTCTTCCGAGATGGACAAACAGTAGAAAACTCTGTAATGGATAGTTGCTGTACTTGCCACTCTGCACATATCCCTTCATCTTCTTATGCCTGCACCCCAAATTTTCTATAGAGATATTTATTGCCCAAACTTTTGTTACCTGTAGTCCATGGAATACTAAAACTGCCTTTGGCTTCTGGTGTGGTATTACAACTTAGACTTTGTCAAGATCCTGTACCCTTTGGACATGAAGCCTGGATCAAGATTGAACATGAATTTCAATCAGAGCCAGTGGATTGAAATATCAAAGTTTTGGAATTGTCTGAAGAGAGGGACACATCTTTTTTAACTGGACTAGAGTTGTGAGGATGTAAACATGGATCTCTTGGAGGCCATCTTGGCATAAGAGAGGAGGCTATAATCTATGAATAAAACCAATAAAGAAAGAAAAGGAGATTGCTGGAATAGAGATTGGGTCCAGGCAATTTCAACTGATCCCCTGAGTGCAGGCTTGCCTCAAGCCATAGCACCCTCTGGACTTTCCAGTTCTCTGAGACATAAAGTCTTTCTGATTAGGTCAGTTATGAGTGGGTAGTCTATCACTTGACCAAATAATCCTGACTGGTTTTCATATCAGTGCTTTTAAAATTGCCTGCTTTTTGGCAAGCAATAACAACAACAACAACAAAAACAAAAACAAAAAACAAAGAAACAAAAAAACTGGGCAGTCTTTTTCACAGTCAACTAAGGACCCTATGTAAGAATAAATCATAAATTGAGGCTAGCTTACCAAACATCTTTTCTTTCTAAATGATATTGATTACTAATGTGATTGATTTAACTCTGTGTAAAACACATAAATGGGATAGCACAATATTAACGAAACCTTTTTATTTGCAAGTGCTCAGGGAAAACATTGTCAGATACGTGATAGCTCTCAGAAAGTGGTTTCAGTTCTAGCACTTGAAATTCTTGTACTCAATTAGAGATTTGGTTTATTAAATGGCAATCTCATTTTATTTGCTCTTACCATGCACTGGGCTTTGCTTTTGCTAATGCTCAGGACACACCTTGTGAGTTAAGCCTTTAGGAAAATGTTTTCTATGCTTCCTGCAATCGACCTTCATATTCAAAATGGGATGAAGATTGTCCAATAGAATGTGTTATCTAAATGCAATGCCTGCAACTTGTGAAAGGGACATGCCAGACAACCTTGCTTTGTCACCTCATTTACTTCCCCAAGTTTATCATTTATAAAATGAAGTTTTTCAATGCTTTCTTCGTTAGGGGCTAGCTTGCTATTGTGTTAACACATAGAATTGTATGACTAAAGTTTCTAGAAGCTATTTAATATTTCTTTCTAGTTAAAACTCTGTGTGTGTGTGTGTGTGTGTGTGTGTGTGTGTAATTGGAGTTTGTCTACAACTTGAATCATTAGTCCTTCCCATGTCACCAACCAATCATAATCAGAATAGGCTTTTTTTTTTTCCTGGCAGATCTTTTCTATCTAATCATTAGGGGTGATCAAAAACTTAATTGATTTAAATGACTGTGGTTTTAGTTCTGTCAGACTCTGGAGTTTGGAGGTGGGACTTTTGAAGATGAGAAATCCAATTTATAATAATGGCTATTTCTTGCTGGTGAGTTTGTCTATTTTTTGTTTAATACTCTTCATCACTCAATTACTAAAAACTGTCAACTAATTAAAGAGGTAAAATATACTTCCTTAATCTTTATTTGTTCTTGAAGTTATTACTAAAATTTGGGAATTTGTAGGAAAAATTTCTAATTAGTGAAGAAAAATTGCTCAAGCTACTCAATCTTAGAAAAATGCACTGCATTATTGACAGTTAAATATTTACGTCATGCTGCTTGTTGGTGATGATATACACAATGCTAGGCCGATTGCTATATAAGAACACTTTGCAAACACACTCATATAACAAGGACAGAATTGTTGGAGTGCCTAATCAATTTTGATGGTGAAAGTCTGGTGGATTAAGAAGATACTGGAGAATTAGTGAAATGGTGGGGCTTTATACAGATGAACAGCATACTGCAAAGGATTTGGAGATAAAATGAGTGTGGATTAAACAAAGTAGGTGAATCAGAATATTTAAATTGGAAATTTCCAGGGCACCTGGGTGGCTCAGTCCATTGAGCATCACACTCTTGATTTCAGCTCAGGTCTACTCCCAGGATTGTAGGGTTGAGCCCCTTATCTGGCTCTGCAGTGAATGTGGAGGCTGCTTAAGATTCTCTCTCTCTTCCTTTACCCCTTCCCCCACTTGTGCTCTCTTTCTCTCAAATTAAAAAAAAAAAAAAGAATGGAAATTTCAACCTAAGAAATAAATGCAATGCTATATAGTCCAAAGAAGATTCCAGACATCCATATCTAAATGAAGTTTCATGACTCTTACAGCCCTGTACCTCAAAGAAACAAAATTTGGTCTGTGGAATTTACAGGGGAGTTTTGATGAAAATTATCTTTGAAACTTCTACTGATTAGTTCCCAAAACACTCTCTAGCAAGAGAGAAAGATGGAGGCAACCCTGTCTCACTTCAAGCATAGTAATAGATACTTCAAAAGAATCAATCAAGGAGGTTGATACTAGTCTCCAGCATTTAATCAGGCATAGTGCACAAAAAAAATCTAAAGTGCTGTTTTGCAGATGCTGCTTTTGCAAAACATGAGAAGTGGTTCCTGCACAAGGATTGGAGTCTATCTCCATAAATTGTTAGAAAGAAAGAAAGAAAGAAAGAAAGAAAGAAAGAAAGAAAGAAAGAAAGAAATGTTAGGAGTTTCCACATGGTAGAAAGAATCAGTGTGGAATCAGTTTTAAACCTTTTCAATTGTCCACCGGAAAAGGCAGTGAGATATCGATAAGTAACCTGCATGAAGTGGGTCACCAGAAAAATAGGAGCTGAGGAAGCAGCATTTTCCAGGGGATGCATTGTCCTTGAGAAGGGAAGGGTAGTCAAATATTCTCAAATATTCCCTCTGAAGAATCACTCTTGAAAGAAGGAATCACCTCTAAACATTTGGCAATTCCTAATATATTATGATGAAACAGTCTTACGACCTCACCAGCCAAGTAAGAACTTTTCTTCCGCTTTCCATCTCTCCCATTTTTAATCCTGCAAGGCTCAAAGCCCAAGTGTGGCATGCTAGAGGAGAGGCGGAATCATAAGGAGGGGAAAGAGGACTGCATTTCTGTTTCCACCAGAGGAGAAACTTTTAAACTTAAATCAAGTTAAAATTTTATTTTTTAAGTGGCCTAGACACAAATAGTTAGTGAATTGAGAATATGTTTATTACAAAATGAGAGTACAAGACTTTAAATTAATTAAGAGTGACCCCCAAATTATTGACCATGTCCAAGATTTGAACCATAAACACAGGAAGAAATTCTTCCACTCTATATCTTTAAAAAAAAAACACTGAAGATAAAAATAGAGTTGTCTTTGGTATAATACTCTGTGAACCATGGCTGTTCAATGTATTATTTGGTCGTGAATATTCTGTAAACATATTGATGGTCTAGCATTTACAGTGTCACTATGTGTATAAATATACTTATTCCTAAAACTCCTGAATGGGAGCTGTTGCATATAATTTCTTCGGGCATTTTAGTAGCTACCTAGCTACTAACAGAAAGATTATCTTTATTCAAAGGCTTCCAAACAATGGAATAAGTAGGGCTAACTTCTAGATAATTAACAAATAAGCAATAAAAAGCCATTGCAAGTAGAGGAACCAGAGGAGTATGAAAAATTCAAAATCCAAATCTTAGTTTTCTTGATAGAATAGGACGCTGAATTATCAATTTAGATATTAATGTTTTCTAATGTTTTCTACGTATGTATAAGAGGTAGAAATAATACAGTGGAAAGACCTCTCTACACAACGTCGAGTAAAAATATGTGCTTGAAAAAATAAAGTTTGCGAAGAAATATAGTAGTTCACAGCTTAACACCCATGTTGCCATTCCATGTATCTTGCCAACAATCCTGTGAAAGAGGTAAGACCAGGAAAATTACTACACTTACAGATTAGAACACTGAGGCTGAGAAAACTCAAGTGATTTGCTTCATACCACACCATTTTTTGGTAGCAAATCTAGGACTGGAAACTAGGGGCTCTTTTCATGTTTGGAAAGGCATGCTGATTTCAAATACAAATTGGAAATTTCCTTTAATAATTTATTAAAACATCAGGTTTTAAGAGTAGCTTAGGAAGTTTGAGCAAATCAGTATTAACTTTTTTTAATGTTTATTTATTTTTGAGAGAGAGAGCGGGCGAGCGAGCAAGGGAGGGGCAGAGAGATAGGAAGACACAGAATCCAAGGCAGGCTCCAGGCTCTCAGTGGTCAGCACAGAGCCTGATGCGGGGCTCGAACTCAGGAACAGCGAGATCATGACCTGAACCAAAGTAGGACACTTAACCGACTGAGCCAACCAAGCACCCCACCAATGTTAATTTTTTTAAATCTGAGGAAAGTATTTAACACTTAAAAAACATGGGTCTATGATTATCTCAAAAGAAAAAAAAAGTTCAATTAAAAAGAAACCCATGGGGGATGTGCCTGGGTGGCTCAACCGGTAAAGTGTCAGACTCCTATCTCAGCTTGGGTCTTGATACCAGGGTCATGAGTTCAAGTCCCACATTGGGCTCCTCGCTGGGTGTGAAAACGACTTAAAAAGAAAAAAAAAAAAAAAAAAAAAAAGAAACCCATGGAGTTTTAGTAGTTGCTTTGCCAGGCAACTAGCTCTTACTAATATTAAGAGCTCCCAATTTCCCATAGATAACTACCTGTCATAGTAGTTATCCACCTGACTTAGGTGTGCTGACTTTATCCTTTGCAAAGGTGGCATGTGATCCAGGTTTGGTAGTTTGGAGCAACACATTCTCCTGGATCCCTGTGATTAGTCGGGGCTGGACACTTGACACAATCAGAAGTTATAGGGCTGATCTTGAGATTTCTGCTAGTGTACTGGGTAATGAAGTGTATTCATTCTCACTATTCTTGAATCTGGTTGGATGTGAGCCAGGAATTACACTGTATGCAGACAGCCTGTCTAAGAAGGAAGGCAGCATAGAAGAAAACAGACAAAGATGGACAGAAAGACTCCAGACGCCATCATTTCAGGACATGGACCCACATGTGCCCAAAGCACCTCTAACTCCTACAAGTTTTAGTTCATGACCTTGTTATTGCCCCCTTTTGTCTTGAGTTCTTTTAAAAAGGGGTTCTGTCACTTTTAATCCACAAAACTCTAAATGCACATGGTGGCAATATAGCCCACGATTTCCTCTGACACAGTTTTCTAGAGGCATCCATTAATACACTTCACAGAGATAATTCTGTATAAGGTGATTGACTTCAGGATATTTACACATTTTAAAGACTGCTATCCCATTTGGGAATCCACTTATATTTAACACAAAAAAGAAGGAAAGCCTTTTCTCTACAGAGAATTTCCAGTCAGATGTCCCCTAGCACCTGTGCGTTCCCTCATCTTCAGATGTGCATCATGTTAAAACTGCTGTGTTATCACTCTCCCTCCCTTGTCTGTAAGCTCCTTGAGGTCAGGGCCAGGTTTTATTCTTACTCGTGTTTCACCATCAAGCAGAATGAGTGGCGTATCTTAGGCTTTCAATAAATACTTATTTTTTTTAATTTTTTTAACGTTTATTTATTTTTGAGACAGAGAGAGACAGAGCATGAACGGGGGAGGGGCAGAGAGAGAGGGAGACACAGAATCTGAAGCAGGCTCCAGGCTCTGAGCCATCAGCCCAGAGCCCGACGCAGGGCTCGAACTCACGGACTGCGAGATCATGACCTGAGTTGAAGTCGGACGCTTAACCGACTGAGCCACCCAGGCGCCCCCAATAAATACTTATTGAGTAAGCTTCAATATTTTTAAAATGTCAAAATTACTGTCACAAATGATTCCTTAAACTTCAAAGGTGAAGTTCCCTGTCTCAATGTAGCCGTTAATAATGGTATTATATATTACATTCCTCACATAGAACACACTAAGCATGTCTCTGATCTATCATAATAACCAAACAGCATAGATGAATGACATGATTCTTACCTTGATGTTATCTATCTCTAAGAGAGAGAGATAATCAGGCTCTACACTGTTATTTGTTTACAAACCTACCCAGATCAAGTGACCCACATCTTTGCTTTAACCTGCTGCTCCTTCCCCTGCTGTGTTCTTAAACCTGCGTAAGTAAGTAAGTAAATAAATAATAGGCTAGATGGAATAAATTAGTATATCTACCTGAAGGCTGGGAAACTGACACTCTTAAGACAGAATAAATCAACAACTGATATTTATCCAAGTGCTTACAATTGTCCAGCCTATGCTAAGCACCTGCCTTGGTGTTAACCAGCATTTAACTACTGTGTGAGCGGCTGCCAAGCCCCACTTACTGCCAGGAATTATTTTAGAATCTAAAGTCTGTGTTTGCATTATCAGTCCTATCTGGCTCCCTCTCGAGCCTCCCAGGGCCTGTGCCCACCCACCCGCTCGGCGAGGCTCCCTGGCGCAGGAGCAAAGCACTGTGCTAAGTCCATTTACGCCCTGCAGGACAGCCCACCCTCATCCCACCTGCTCTCCTTGAGGCTAAACAATTGGGTCCAGGTGTGCAGTGACCCATAGCAACAGGGACCAAAGCCAGTGCCACCTGTCTTGCTGGTTAACAGAAGGAAAGATTTTTCTAGAAGACTACACATTGCCAAATGTCTCTAGCTGGAGGAACACTTTGCAAGGGAAGTAAAGGTACTATCATTTTCCAGTTAGAGATTTTAAAAAAAAATTGTGTTGCTAGAGATAATCTATTCCAAGAAGAATAAATATGCAGTCATCCTCCAAAAGATTTTAAAAGATACTTCACATTAGCTATTGAGGGGGAGATGGGAATTGTTTCGATCTATCCATACAATTGAGTAGATCTTTGGTAAATTATAGTTTCTCTACACAGAACCAAACTTTGTATGCTTAAAATTACTGCTTTGTCTTTCTGTTCTTCAGGCTTAAACACTATTAACACAATTGGCATTTCCCTACAGGATTTGTCTTTGTTAACAATTGTGCCATTGCTACCCTTTTCATTTGGGTCAGTTTTGAGAATTATTACCCATGAACTCTGTATCCTCCATTTTTAAAATTATTTGTCTCCACACTTAACAATTAAAAATTTCTGACAGCACTCCTGCTGTCTGTGGCTTTTAATTTTACCACTTTTCCCCCAAGTTCCTTAATTAGGTCTCAGATGAGAAATGCTGCAGCATTACAAAATGTATTACCTCTTTTGTTGTCAAAGAAGTAATAATTTCTTCAGAGATATCTGATTGTAATTTATTTTATGGTTTTGTCCCAATTTTCCCATAATTGTTTAAAACATAAACTGTTGCATACAAGGGACTACATTATAAAATTTAGAGATTACAAGGACGCGTAAGATATTTATGCTTCCATGAAACTTACAATCTACCAGGTGATTTCAATATTTAACAATTATAATACATGTTTATATATAATAAATGCAAAAAGAGAGCAAAGTAGTTCTTCCAAATTCCTTACCATAAGAATCAAACCTCAGTAACTACTGACATTTTTTATCCCAAATTCACCAGCTGTGTAATCTCGGTCACATTACTTGACCTCCTAGAGCCTCAATTTCTACATCTTTAAACAGTTTTTTTTTTTTAACGTTTATTTATTTTTGAGATAGAGAGAGACAGAGCACGAACGGGGGAGGGTCAGAGAGAGGGAGACACAGAATCTGAAACAGGCTCCAGGCTCTGAGCTGTCAGCACAGAGCCCGATGCGGGGCTTGAACTCACAGACCGTGAAATCATGACCTGAGCCGAAGCCGGCCGCTTAACCTACTGAGCCACCCAGGTGCCCCAATTTCTACATCTTTAAAAATGAAATGAAAACAATACCAACACTTACCACATAGAGTTGTGAGGATTAAATGAAAATAATACATGTGAAGCACTTAACACAGTGCCAGTCACTATGCCCACTAAAAATATTAGACATTGCATTTTTATGGTCATATATCTTATACCACGGTATCAGAGAGGTTGAAGGACAGATAGTTAAATCAATGAAAACCTAATAAGCAAACTGATTAAATAGAAGGCTAATGACATTGGGTAAGACCTTGGAGACATCACTTTTGGGTGATGGCAGAGGGAGACAACAAATCCTAAAAGTAACGGTTTGAATTTCCTGTCACTTCAGTTGGATGGGGCACCATAGTCTAAATAAAATATGTTCATAGAATGTAAGGAAATGTGGTATCTCTTTCATGCTTTGGTTTGGAAACTCAGTAGGACTTACTACTTTTGGTCAAGTTTGATGCCATGGAAAGCTCACTACCTGCATTTCTGTGTTGCATCATCTAGTCACTCAGCAGCCACTCAGGAAAATAAATGCCCTACCTTGAATATTATAGTGTTTGTTTCTAGTCCAAAGGAGGAAAACCTGGTCTAGGTAGACAGCAAGCAAGAGAAAGAAGGAGAGTTGCAAGGTACTCTGAGAAAGCACATAAGGTTTACAACAAATGTACCCCAAAATTTGTCACAACTACTGAAGCTGGAAAACTAAGTAGAAAATAAGAGGTCATAAATGTACAGTAGAACAAGGGATCTCAACAGAGATCCCTTAAACTGATGCTTAGATTGAGAGCAGTAGATATTTGAAAAACAGAAATTTGGGTCCTCTTCTCTAGTAGCAGCCTGGAAAGGGACCAAGACCTAAATAGGAATGGCTGAGTTTTATACCTAAAAGATGTAAACACAAGCACCAAGATTCCCAACTTCATAAAATATTAGGACAAAATTTGTCAAAGATACAAGGCATTGCTTAAATGTTATAATCTTAATAAACCATTCTGTATGATAATCCAGCTTCAAATTATAATCCCCCAAACCCTTGACTATTTTTTAAAATATTTTATTTTTAAGTAATCTCTACACCCAACGCGGGACTTGAACTTAAAACCCTGAGATCAAGAGTCGCATGCTGCACCGACTGAGACAGCCAGTCACCCCTCCATTAACTACTCTAATCCCTTTCACTACATTTTAATTTTTATTTCTTTACTCAGCACTAATCATCTTCTAACATATTATATCTAATTAATTTATTATGATTATTATATATTGTCTGTATCTCCTTGCCCTAAAAATAAGCTTCATGAAGGCAGGGATCTTTGTTTTGTTTATTGCTATGTTCTAAGCACCAAAAGCAGTTCCCAGCAAACAGCAGGCACTCAATAATATTTAATTGAATACATGAATTATTGCAACTTATGCAAATATATGACCAAAGATTGAACCCCTCATCTCCACCTTCATGCCTCTGTCCTATGAAAGACTCTGGAACTTTGATATGATGGGTGAAGGTGCCCTAGTAATCACTGAAGTTGAAATTACTATCTGTAATATTTTTCGCACACCTGAACATAGATTGAAAATCATATACACAACATAAACTCGATAATACCTTTTAAATTCAAATTCTTTTGTCCGTCTCCACTTCCATCAATTTATGCATACCATTCTCCTTCTCAGGTTTACAACAGTAACATTCTATGATTCTCTCTGCCTTTCCTCTTGGCCTCTGTCTATTAGATGGAGTGCCTTAATAAAATGCTGTGCCTTGTTCCTTTTCTAGCTTTCTCCTCATTAGCATCTCCTAATTCGTCCAACTAACCCCCTATATTCATGTTTTCTTAACAACCAGTGTCCCTGCACATAGCACATTGGAAAATTGCATTAGTCTATTTACCTTTGTAAACCTAGAGTAATTTTCTGAAATATGAATATATAATTTCAATTGTGCTTAAAGTGTTTAAAAAATAATTCCTTTGATTACCAATAAAGAGAACATACAAACTCTGAGGAATTTTTTTGGTGAAATTCCTCTTTTAAAATTGATAATGTAAATAAAAATACATCTTACATAAAATAAAGTTTTTCAAAGAGTACACTCTCTAGGCAGAGGATATATATGTAAGTAGGGTTTCCTATTTTATTGTGGTAAAGTTGAAAAATGTTAAACAAAAAGTAAAAATGTAATGTAAGGTCAAATAAATATTGTCAAAAAATAAAAGAGAGCATATTAAATTAACAATTTAATTATTCTCATATTGACTTAATCATGTATAGATTTGGACATAGTTACTTGTATGCATCAACTTTTAGAAGACAGAACGAGTATAATTATTTACTTCTAATTGTGTAAGTGAATTTTCTAAGTGCTTGCTTATAATTAGCACTAGATGCTAAGAGCTCATGGAAAAAACAACACTATTTTTCCCTTTGGCTTAGCTGATCTGACACCCTGACAGTGTCACACTAACAAAGTTTGTGTAGGAAAAAAAAAAAAAAAGCCTGTTGCTTAGTCACAAAGCCCTAGAGTGGAGAGTATGTGCGCATATGGGTAAACAGATTATCCAGTGATCTTTCCTGAGAGAAGCAGAAAAGTGTATGTCCAATTCCTGGCCTTATCTGCTTCACATCTGTCTTATGTCATAATGAAATCCATGGTAAACAAAGGGGATTTTCAAGCATCTAAGAATATTTAGTCATTTGAATGGATGACATATTCTTACTTCCAATTAGCATGAAAGGTAATATTGAAAAGTTATAGGTAAGTTGATACTTTGCACTTAGGTATAAGTTACCACAGTTGTCACACTATTGGTGAGGTGGAATAAATTTGCCTACCTTTTAAAAACAGAGTAAAATCTTGTTCTAACTCTGGTATTAAATGACAAGGCTTTCTTCATTACTGGCTTTCTAAATGCAAGAGGTAAATAATACACCAAGGAATCTATAGTCACACAATACCATCCTATGCATAACAGATATTTATTGAGCACCTACTATGTGCCAGGCATTGTATTAATAAAGAAAAGGAAATATAAAGGTATAATACTCGCTCTCAAGGAACTCAGACTTGTATAGGAGAGTGTTGAATAGGATGGTTGGAGACAGACAAGCCAATATTTATAATGCAGTATGAAAAATACTACTATACAATATGATAAAAAAAAACAAATAAAAGAGTGCTACCTATATACTCTGGGGAATGTAGATGAGGATTTGTAAACCACTTATGGGGAGAGAAGGACAGGATATCAAGTTTATTATCCTGAGTCTTTAGGAATAAATAGCAGTGACCAGGTACTGGAGGGAAATGGGGATGATAAGGGCAATGAAAGAAATTTCAAAACAAGGGAATAGCAACTAAAAAGGTATAGTGGCCAACGTACCTTCAGAAAATTGCAATTACATAGTCGTATAGTAACAACATGGAGAGGAATCTATTGGAAACCACTTGAAAGTAGAGTATTTTTACTGAATTATTCTTTTATATAAGGGTAAAATATTTTAATATTACTGAATCAAAGCACACCTAATAGATAATATTTGACACTTATTATATCTGAGATATTTGAGTCCTTGATATAAAATCACTTTGCCTACTGAGTAGACTTTAAATTGACAATTATCCTGTTTGTTAGACCAATTCTTAACACTATGTAATTTTGCTTTTCTGTACCAATTTTTATCACCTTAAAAATGTGAAAAATATCTATACTTTTCAACTTTTGGAGATATTATAAAGGAAAAAGATGTAATGCATGTAAAAGTACTGCATTTTATCTTTTATCAGAAGAAGACCATTATTCCTTTTTGTAATTTACAACACCTTTTACGTGAAACACTGGGCAAACATGAGTTAGTGTCAGTATTTACCAGCAGGAGATTAAGATCTAAAATGGACTATATAGGTGTAAAGGCACAGAGAACATAATGTGAATTATGTTTACTTAAATTGATAATAATAAAAATAAATGCAAGCAAAGTGGTAGGTAGCTTTGCTACCAGGGTGACTAAAGGCAGAAGCACTAAATCTGAATATGAGCATGAATGAGGCCTTTTAGAAGAAAACAGACTGTAGGAGCTCTTCAAACAGAAGAAGGGATCCATTCTAGACTCAAAAGGGAACAACTGAGAGATAGTAAGTGTAAATGGCATGAAGGTATATATTTAATGTCTTAATTTTTTTTTTTTTTAATTTTAGAGAGAGAGTGGGCAAGAGGGGTGGAGGAAGTGAGAGAGAGAATCTTAAGCAGGCTCTGTACTCAGCAAGGAGCCCAATGCAGGGCTGGATCCCATGGACCTTGGAATCATGACCTGAGCTGAAACCAAGAGTCGGCTCCTCAAACTACTGAGGGTCCCACACACTCCTTTTTAATTTTTTAAATGTTTTTAAATTACACTAGTAATAAACACACACATATAATTGCACAAGTTTCAAACAGAACAGAAATATACAGAGAAAATCCTGAAATTTCCATACATTTCATCATTCCCTTTCTCCCATGAGAAGTGACAACTGTTAAACCCTTAATGTGCATTTTTAAAAAAAATTCAGTCTAACCCACATATAAAAAAGTGTCCCAAACATAAATGTTTGAATCAATTAATGATCATGAAGTGAATCCCTGTGTTATCTCCGCCTAGGTGAAGAAATAAGATTATAGCAGCCCCCAGATCATCCTCAATGTGAACCAATCCTTGCCAAAGTCTACCTTATCTCAAGAGAATTCACTATTCTAACTTCTTTTTTTTTTTTAATTTTTTTTTAACGTTTTATTTATTTCTGAGACAGAAAGAGACAGAGCATGAACGCGGGAGGGTCAGAGAGAGAGGGAGACACAGAATCTGAAGCAGGCTCCAGGCTCTGAGCTGTCAGCACAGAGCCCGACGCGGGGCTCGAACTCGCGGACTGCGAGATCATGACCTGAGCCGAAGTCGGACGCTTAACCGACTGAGCCACCCAGGCGCCCCTAACTTCTAATATTAGAATTCATTATTCCTGTTTTTAAATTTAATAAGAAGACCCACAATGTCTTATTTATGTGTGTCTGCCTTCTTTCTGCTCAGTGTTATATTTGTGAAATTCATCATGTTTCCGGAAGTAGTTTTAGTTCCTTCATTTTCATCCATGTACAATATCATGAACTAAGAATATATAATAATTATTTTATCCATTCTCCTGTGGAAGGATGTTGGGTTCTTATTTCTTATGAGTGATTCTCAATAGTGCTGTACTCTTGTATTATACATTCTTGCATATATGCACACATTTCTGTCAAGTATATACCTAAGAATAGAACTCATTGGCTTCCAGACTAAATTTAGGTTCAGCTTTAGTTGACAGTACCAAGATGTTTTTCAAAGTGATTGTACTAATTTACATTCTTATGAGTGGTATATGAGAGTTGCTATAGCTCTAGATCCTCACCAATACTTAATATTACTAGCCTTTTAAATTTAATCATTCTGGTAGGTATGTAATCATGTGTCACTGGTCCAACAGGACAATAGTGTTCCTCTAAACACTGTTTGGAAATAATGGTCTAGGAAACAGGAAAATGAGGCCTGGGTCTGGGAATTTTATAAAAAGTTTATAGATGTTATAAAGAAGCCTTTTTTTTTTGGCTATGAAAGCTTATGAAATTGAAACAGAGCCATTAGGGTCAGAGCTCTACCCACAAAGTTTTTGAAGATCTCGAGGAACCAGAGGCTGAAGGAATAAAGAGACCAATTCGAAAGATCTAACTGAAGGCTATTAGCTCTATTCTACTCTGAATTTCTATGATTTATGCAGGATATGTTTACAAAGTTTTGTCAAATACTACTAAGGTTCCAGAAGTCCTACACGTGTAACCAATAACTATTTTACATAAACCTCAGGATCACTTCCTGAAGACCTGAAAATCACTGGTCATTCCATCGGCAGAAGGAAAGCATAAAAGCCACAGTGATGTTAGAATCATAATAAGTTATATCAGCCTTCTGGTCACTTCCCTTCTTTCTCTTTTGTATTTAAAATGCTAAATTCTGCCCACATAAAATTAACTTCTTTAGCAAAAAAAGAGTAAAGATCTCTTTACTGACATTTATTTACTTTTCTTTTTGCTGTAAGGTATATTGGCACAAGAATTATCATTTGTTTTTCTTATCTTGTTCAAACTAGTTATTAAAATATGGCCTAGATTGGTTCAACATTCAAAAATGAATTAATGCATCATATCAACAGGAAACAAAAAGGAATTAATTATTCCATTTATGTTTGATACTTACATCAGATTTCCTTTGTGGATATCCTTTGTTTCCATCTTACAATGTGGACTGATTCTATTTTCAGCCTCCACAAAAATTCTATTCTAGGATAGGATGTTACTCCTCACTAAGCAGATTCATAGATGAATGTGAGTGTTTTCTGGATGCTATGTCTTTCTTGGTTTTCTTTTTCTTTTTCTTTTCCTTCTCCTTTTTCTTTTCCTTTTCCTTTTTCTTTTTCTTTTCTCTTCTTTTTCTTTTCTTTTTTCTTTTATTTTCTTCCTCTCTCTCTTTCTCTCTCTCTCTTCCTTCCCTCCTTTCCCCTTCCTTCCTTCCTTCCTTCCTTCCTTCCTTCCTTCCTTCCTTCTCCCTTTCCTTTTTTTGGGAGGGAGGGCTGGAGGATATTCTCAAATGACTTTTCAAAAAAGCATATAGAGAAGCTAAAATTTTATTGGTTAGATTATGTGAAATACCTTTATTTGGTTCTCATGCAAGATTTGATTTGCCATCTTGGTTGGGAACAAAACTATAAAACAGTGTTCTCTGCAACTTTTGATACCCTTCCTTGTTTCCTACTATCATTTATTGTTATTGGTAAGTCTGATGGTGATCTTATTCTTGTTTTATTATTTTTGATATTTTGAAATTTTATACTGCATCTCAATGTGTGTTCCTTTTGATCAAGTGAATGCTTGGTGATCCTTTTCATTTCTGGAAAATTTCCCTATAATGCATCTATTTTTTTTTTCTTTTTTATTGTGGGAATTGATGCTCTCTTTTTTTTCTATCATATTTTAATATCCTTGTGTTTAGCTCAACTTTCTAAAAGATGTGTTTGATATTTTTCTTTCAAACTACTGATTTTTTCTTGCTTTATCTATGGTATATACAATTTATGGAAGCTCTTTATTAACCTTTATTATCCCTCCAAGATATCCCATTCCCACTTCATAGATAATATATATTTTTATTTCTCCAGGATATGAATTATAGTATGTATATACTTATCTTAGTTTCATACATTGTCTTGATTCTTCATATTTACATTTATACTATTTTTACATTTGGACTAGACTTAGGGAACCACCGTTCCAAAATGTAAGGTGGAAATGGAAATGAGAGGGAGATATCTAGAAAACCTTTAAAGGGAATTCTAAATTAGGTTTGGATACTCAGAATAATTGTTAATCATTGGCAGATCTAGTGAAGCAATTAAAAATATTAGCAATGAATATATAAATCAGATGAGACTAATATTACCATAATAACATGTGAATACTATTAAATTATATTTTTAATTTGTATTGATGTTTATTATAGTTACACAATTCTATTACATTTATAGTTACACATCTATTACATTTATAGTTACACATCTATAACAGTTCTATTAAATTTGTTATAATTCTATTAAATTTGTTATAGAGCTGCATTTTCTTTTTCTTCCTCAAAATGCCATCCTATGGTAATTCCATCTCATTGTCCCTGGAATAATTCAATAGATTATTCATGCTCACACACACACACACACACACACGCATATGCCTACAAGAACCACCAGAAAACACTATCAGGAAAGTCTTGAGTATATGGATATGCTCTTTTGGGTATATGCCCAAAATTGGGCATCAGAATGAATATGCTTTTAAGTATTATAACTAGTAGAGAAATTAGTATAGGGTGCTAGGTACTAGCAGAGTTAATGAACATTTAGTAAAGTAGTGGTGAACAAGGATAATCTGGCTGTGACTAGAGAAAAAAAGGTACAAGTTCCTAGAATAGAAATGTTTCATGACAGAAAACTTATACAATGAAATAGTAAAATATCATGAGTTTCCATTAAATGTGTGAGTAGTAGTGGTCTAAATTAATAAAACTCATTTCCGGGGCGCCTGGGTGGCACAGTCGGTTAAGCGTCCGACTTCAGCCAGGTCACGATCTCGCGGTCTGTGAGTTCGAGCCCCGCGTCAGGCTCTGGGCTGATGGCTCGGAGCCTGGAGCCTGTTTCCGATTCTGTGTCTCCCTCTCTCTCTGCCCCTCCCCCGTTCATGCTCTGTCTCTCTCTGTCCCAAAAAAAAAAAAAAAAAAAAAAAAAAAGAAGTTGAAAAAAAAAATAAATCAATTTAAAAAAAAATAAAAAATAAATAAATAAAACTCATTTCCTTTATGCTTCTTCAGGACTTGGTACATATTGGTGTCATATGTGTAGTAATATGATATATGAAGTACTAATTGATGTAGTTTTACTTCCCTCCATATTTGTTTCATCTGTTAAATGTGTATAATATTTCCTATGGGTGAGAGTTAAGTGAATATACTCAAAGTACTTAGAACATATCTGACACATAATACTCAATAAACGTTGGTTTTTGTTTTTGTTGCTATTACTAATGAATTGCTACACAATTACCTGAAGTTCTCCCCCACCCCCTACTACTCCCCCTAAATTCTGGCCAGATATCAAAGCCATTATTTCCTAAGTGGAATTGTCATGGGAAACAGATAAAAGATCATCAAGTTCTTGTATTTTAAATTTAAAAGGTTCAGTCTTAAGTGTTATAAGTTGAATTGTGTCTCTCCATTCTCAAACAAAAAAAAAAAAGGTATATTGAAATCCTAATCCCCATACCTTAGAATATACCCTTTTGGAAATGTATTTAACAGAGATAATCAAGTCAACGTAAAATCATTAGGGTGGACTCTAATCCAAAATGACTGGTGTCCTTATAAAAAGGTGAAATTTGGACACAGAGACAAGCATGCACAGAGGAAAGATTATGGCAAGAGATGCAAGGAGAATGCCATGGAAAGATGGAAATAGAGACTGCAGTTATGCTGCCACAAGCCCAGAAATGTCTGGACTACCAGCAGCTGGAAGAGATAACAAAGCATCCTTCCCCTACAGGCTTCAGAAGGAGCATGGGCCTGCTGACACCTTGTTTTAGGACTTTTAACCTCTAGAACTGTGAGACAATGAATTTCCATTGGTGTGAGCCACTCAGAGTGGTATTTTGTTACAGCAGCCCTAGACAGATAATGCATTAGGTAAAAGACATGAAGATTTGAGAGTAAAACTTGTGGATCCAGTTTACTACTGGCACGGAAGCAAAACTCTTTGGAGGCCAGAAAGGAAGTTTGTGAAGAAGCAAAGGAACCCAAATGAAGGGGGTCTCTGATGTGGCCCCTGCATAGCTTGTTCACCCAGAACTAGGTAACATATTAAAGAGATGAGACGTTGAAATATTCTAATGTAGCAGAGACTGTGCCTCACCTGTCTGAAGCCCACAGAGCACCTCACGTCCCATGAGATGGAACAGTAGAACAGAGATGGAGGTGTGGGGTGCCTCAGGTGTGGAACTTATATCAACCAATTACAGCCCAGCATGGCCCTGGAAACCTGCTACTTGTGTTTCTGCCTTCCTTCCCCAAGGACAGGAACAAAAGTCACATGAGAGGAAGAGCTGACAAACCTAAGGTAAGTAATGTTTACTAAGAGGGGATGTTGCCATGCAAAATTGGATGGATGCATTTCTGGGACCAAAGGGGAATGTGGGCATGTTGGTAGATGTCTGTGTGGAGGGATTTTGGTGTCCAACGATCATCACCTCATTGGTACCAAGGATTCTACACCTCACTGGATGCCCACATAGAAAAGTGGGAGGCTGGGGATCATACTCTGCTTTCTCCACACATATAAGCATTCTTAGACTTAAATCAACCCTGTGTGAGAAGATGAAAGAGGAAAAATGTATATTGGCTTAGTATAAACTTGAAAGCATTGGGGAAAGCCTCAAGTGACTCAGTCTACCTCTAACTGACTAAATTTATTTTCTGCCATTAGGCAAAATGGGGTCTGGAATGAAAAACTAAGTAAATATCATTCCTTGAGCACATGCCTTGAAAATATGGTACGTGCTATATTTGTCTCTCTTCATTATATGTAAGTTCCTTGATGGCAGGCACTGTATGTTTTTATCTTTGTCTTTTCAAAGCTAAACTAGCACTAACATATATTAAGGTGCTCTGTCAATATGAATATATTTTAATTAGTGATAAACTCATAAAATCATAGTTGTTTGCTCTAAGGTAAATATCAAAAGTCAAATAAAACGAATAGCATTTTGATTAAGAGTTGAGAAATCTCCTTTAATAAACTGTTAAAAGTCATTTTCATTTGGTGGCGCCTGGGTGGCTCAGATGGTTAAGCATCTAGCTCTCAGTTTAGGCTCGGATCATAATCTCACAGTTCCTGGGTGTGAGCCCCATGTTGGGTTCTGCGCCGACAGTGCGGAGCCTGATTGGAATTTTCTCTCTCTTTTTCTCTCTCTGTCCCTCCCCCACTGTTTCTCAAAACAAATAAATAAATAAATGAAGTCATTTTCATTTTGCTTATATATTGCGTGCTTCAATGTTCTTATAAAAAATGTTTTCTCAAGTACTTTAAAGACATAGATATAATAATACATAACCATTGATTTGAAATATCTCATATAAGATTAATTGTTCCTCACATCATATACACACACAAAAATAATCCACAGATCTAAGTTATCTAGACCTCAATAAAGTTTAGGATACTTTTCCACATTCAGATATTAATTCTTTGTAAATGCCTTACCAAGAGCAACACAAAAGTCTATCCATAAATGTGTATTACACTGTTCTTTAAGGAGTCTGGTTACTCACTTGGAAAATAATCCAGCCTGTGAGAAGAAAAAGTTTTCAGAAGACCAGCACAGACCACAAGAGAGATTTTTGCAAAACTCCACATGCAGGGTGTAAGGTAATCTAAAAATCCAAATTTTCAAAAAGAAATTTGTAGGTTTTATTTTAATTGTACTAGTTTATGAGTGAATAAAGTTTGTAAATTTAGAAAATTTAGAAAAAATATTGGTGAGGTGCAAATAAATGAGTATGGGAAAGAATCTCTGTACATACTCTTATGCAGGAGAGATGTTCTGTTTTACCTGATGATAAAGAATGAGGATGTTTTTCCTTTTGCTCAATTTTGTGTGTCTGCCAGTAGATGGCGGTACCATGTTGAGTGCTGTCAGCCTTTTTTTTTTTTTTTTTTTTCTTCCCCCCCTCAAAGCTGTTTTCTGATATATGTTGGGTACCATAGAGTGAATCTCAGAACAGGAAGCGGAGGCATAAGCAGAGAGGATTCTGGAAAGGTCTCTTTGTTTTCTTGTCCACAGAGAAAGCAAAGAAAAAAAACCATTGTAATTAATTTGTAGACATCTGTGGCCAAAAATCTGAACAACTGCAGAGGAAGGCACCTTATACTCTAACCATCTTGGATGCGGGGCTTTGTTATGCTGTGATCTGTGAGGCTCTGTTTTATCAGGTAAGCTGGCAAAACATTTAATTATCTGCACCATAGAATCTAGCCACCAGATCATTTCTCTTTTTTAAAATCATCTTCATGCTGCTATTTTTAACCTAATGCTGTTTTAATGTAAATTACAGCAACCAAAGTCATCATTTGATGTGTAAACTGCTTACTATTCCTTTATCTCTCAAAGGAAATAGAGCCTCTGTCTAGAAATGGTGACTTATGGTAGAGACTAGGCATTACTGATCTCGTGTTTTTGAAACATGCAGATGGTTATGATTCATTGTATTCAAAGAAAATTATTTTTTATTGCACAAAGCTAACCTAATGGTTTTTGTGGCTGTACATCGTTTATTTAAATGTCCAGTGTGTTCAGTATTCCAGTGTGTCCAGTATTTCTTAAACATAAATCTATAGTGAAATTGGAACTATCGTCCTTGTGCTGTAGTCTTTTATTTAACAGCTTTGGAGGGGCCATGTGTATAGGGAGCAATAACAATATAGAGGTGTAATAATCTATTTTCAGGGAGGGAAGAAGATAATAAATACTAACCATTAAAAAGAGATTTAACCTTTTAATAATAAAATCACCCCTATATGTTCCATAATATGTTATTTCTTTTATATTTTAATATGTTCATTTTTATATTAAATATTTAATTTTTAATTTATTGACTTAAAAAAGGCTATTATATTTTCTGGATGAATTCTCTTATAAGCTTGATATATTTCTGTTTATTTTTTTTCTCTATAGATTTAATAACTGGTTATTATGATTATTAAATATCAGAGAGAGCCACTTGAGCCAAAAGGAATAATTATTTAGTTTATTATATATATATTTATGTAGTTTTCTTTAAAATATTTTATAGCATAACCACAAATACTTCATTTAGTTAGCAATCACATCCTTAGAAGAAGAAGTTATTGGCACAAAATCTATAGTCATTAATTGAAAGAAGTGTTTTAAATATCATAAAGTTGTTTTTTTTTAATACAACAGGTGGTGTAATGTAGCATATGAGAACAAAGATAAAGGCATAAGTGCTTGTAGGAATTTGCATGCCAAGATTTCACCGCAACATTCCAAGTAGTGTGTGCCCTATGTGAAATAAAGACCTTTGATTTTAACCTGGGTTTCCAGTTAGTACTGGTCAAAATGGCCTAAAAATAGACATTGAGTATTTAAAAGCAATTGTAATTTCTAATGATATGGGCAAATACTGATTTCTCACTTAACACTTTACACTGAGTAACAAACAATAATACTCCCCCTAAAAACATAAAATAGTGGTTGCCTTAGAGAAAAGCCCTGAGTCTTGTGTATATCGGAAGAACTCCTACCATAGGATATGAAGAAAACTGTTTCTTGGAAAAGGGTTCCCAGAAATGGATGCTAATTGGCTTCGGTGTATTGTATATTCCATGCTTCTCTACAGGTGACTGAATATGAGTAACTTTGTTTTACGTGAACACAGGAGCTGGTCTTGATTGAACTGTTTTACATTTATGAATGGATGCTTATACTTTAGCCCTCAATACAAGCAATTTTTTTCAGTGTAGTTGTAATAATTTCTTAGTTATTTGTCTATATATGTAGTCACCATGTGAAGAGCAAACATACACAGAGTTCTTCACAAAATTTGTTCTTTGAAAATTTTTAAAAATAAAACCTGTTTTGATTAAATGATACATCAAATAAGTTTGGGTATCTTATTCTTTAGAAGAATCTAATAGTGACTTCATTTGTAAGGTCAAGAATAATTTATGTAATTTATGTAATTTATCATGTAGTAGAGATAAACAGGTTGAGCACTGAGCTGGAAGTCTTAGTTTTTGATTCAAGTTCTGCTACAAATAATGAGCTTTATCACCTGAGAAAAGACACCATGTATCACTGACGTGCATTTTCCTTGCCTGGAGGGTTATTAGAATCAAAAATATATGAGGACACTTTTTATTTATCTGGATTTTTGCCAATTTATTTCTCAGCTTAACTGTAATATGATACATCCTCAACTCTTACTGAGTTGTATATTACCACTAATGGTGCATTAAACCTGGAGATAGAAAAATAGAGGAATAGAGATGTTTTAAAGGTCCTTGGTCACTTCCTTCTGTGGTGGAAATGACTAGGAAGCAATATGGAGAAGTGGGGAAGAGCAAGGGCTGGCGGACTGAATCCTAGTTCCACTGTTAAATGACAAAGTATTTAAACTTTATAAGCCTCTCTTACATCATCTATAAAATAGGAATGATGTCTATGCTGCAGGATTGTGTAAATAAATAACGTCTGTTCAGTGCTTATTATATATCCTGGGACATGATTGAATGCCTACCCTTCCCTCTTCCCCTGTTCCCCATTAATAGTGATGGTGATATAATGTCTTCCACCACAACAGGAAGAACTGAATGAAACCGCCAAGAAATTTTGTAGTTAAAAGTGATAATTCTCATCCTAGAAGAGTGCCCTTGCTGAAACAACAACAACGACAACAACAACAACAACAACAACAACAACAAATGTGCTCTTTGTAATAATATTGATTAGTGCTAACATCCGGGGCATTTCCTGGGAGTTTAAAGAACTCTCATAATACCTTCTAGAAGACCATTCTTTTGTACAATGATATATTATCATGGACTCTACTTTAAAGACTTTCTTCTTTTTAACACAATAGGGCCAAGGGGCTTTATTTCACTGGCGCATTAACAGATATACTTATCAGACAAAAGACCTCTATAAAGATTCACAAAGAAAATTTAGGTTTCACCAAGAACATTTAAATACCAAATAACTTGTACTATAGCCATCAAATAACAAAGTCTAAATCCCAGAAACGACCATAGATGTTGGCTTTGTGATCAACTCACAAAGCTTTACTGCTTAAATCTTATTAATGATACAATAAAAGGTGGAGAGGCAAATTGTGCCTGATGAAATTGTAGGCATACTGCAAAATCCCTACTTCCCTCCAAAAGTTTTCTCTACGTGCAGTTTTGTGCTCTTGACAGCTCGTCAAGATCAGCTACTGGGATCTTAGGGAGCTACGGCTGGGATGTGCTTTCAGCACCCCAGGCCTCCTAATCCTGCCCTTCAACCACCCCTGGGCCTCTTTAAACTGACTCAAGTAACTGCACTGTCATTTTCATCTTCATGGCAGCCAAGATGACTTAATGGGCTCATGACTGGGCAGATGTGAGAAGTTCGGGAGGCTTAAAGATACGAGGGGAAGGTTTTTCAGTTACACAGTGCTGTGCTTGGAATTTGTTGGTAGTCCATCTTCCTTGAAACTAGGTAACTCCAGCTTTTGTGATTCCTTATATTTAGGGTTGAAATTAGCTGAAAGCAGTCATAAGTAAAAGAATATGAAGATAAATGCTTTCTTTTCCATTAAAGAATGAACATGTGGCTAGACAGTCAAATTTCTTTGCATGAGTGGCTGTACAGATTACTTTTTCTCATTATCATTCATGTATAGGAACATTGTGAACTCACTGAAGGTTGGGAATTAGTATTTTGTTTGTCATCTAAAAACATATTATTCATTCTATCTTAATATTCATGGTTGATTTACAAGTTTCCAAAACTATGAAGATTAATCACCTACCTGCCCCTGAAGTATAATTTAATATTAACAGTACACTTCTGCACTTTTAGGATCTGTTTTAAATTTTGATTAATTTCAATTCTAAATTATCTTTGCTTCCACTTGAATTTTACCCCATAAGCAACTTTAATGGCAATTCACCATAGAACCTGGTATCTGAACTATTACTTCTTGAGGTAGACTCTTGTTTGAGGTGATTATAAAATTTGGGAAGGATAAAATCCAGTTGTATTGTTGCTTGTGTTGCAAGGTCATATATTTATCTTTGATTAGGAAGCTACTTTTTAGTTCAGTTTTACCTGATGATAGTTTTCACTCTGTGGTACCTTTTAATGGGATATAACGAGTGTAGATACCTATTTCAGAGCAGACTAGTGTTAATTTTACTTGATAATATGGTAATAAAGAAAATGTGGCTCTCCTATTATGCAAAGACATGCTTTGTTCTATGAACTGCCTGACAAGTATCAACTCTTTGGGTACCTAAAACTCGAATCTATATCCAGACATATAATTAGCCACAGTAGAAGAATTCTTCAAAACTTATATGAATGCTTATTGGATACCACAAGCTTTAAGGTGCCTTATTTATTGATTGATTTTTTTTATACTCTACCTCTTTCCTTCAGAATTTGAAGTGATAAAGGACCTTATAGAGAGAATTTTAAAGATATTTCTTCCCAAGATATATGAATAGAGAAAAACTGCAAAGTAACTTATATACAAGTTTACAATATTTTACATACATATATATATATATACATATATATATATATATATATATATATATATATATGTATATATATACACACACACACAAATACAGTGCCTATGCTAGGTGGTGGTTTGTAGAAGATAATTCTCAGAGGTTGTTTCAGTTCAGAGAAATCTTTTAAAAGTCTGGAGTTATTTCTGTAATAATTGAATTAGGTTTTCATCCTTTTGGAGACTGCATATAGGGAGCCCTTCATGTGATTAAGCTCTGTGCTGGCACAAAGTGAAAGAAATGATGGTGCTTAAATTATTAAACAGTGGTTGAATATTGTTTTATTCAATGGGTGAATTCAAAGATGGGAAGTCACTCTTTAAATAACTTTGGCCATTTTCTGCCAAGAAGCTTACTTTGGGGAATTTTAATCTCTTAATATTCAGAATATACTTTATTCTTACTTGGGTTGTACAGAACACTGTGTCCTTTTCCTTTCCCAAGAGATATGACTGAAATAATTCACCAAATCCCAGTTTTTACTCCTAAGTGACATTGTGCTTCTGATCTATAATCCAAAATATTCTTGCATAGGTCTTAACAAAACACATTTTAAGGGCTTACGCCTCTATTTAAGAACCAGTCACCTGTTTGTTAGTTTCTCTGTCTCCTCGGTGTTTTTGCTTGTGACATTCATTTTCCTCTTTGTAAATTATTTCTGTTCTACCTAAACAAAGTATTGAGCATTTTCTTTTCATGGAACTTACATCATGGCTAGAAATAATCTTACAAATAAATTCTTAAGGAAACAAACCCAAACTTCTACATGGGCAAAATGGATAAGAAGAGGAATGAAGTCAGCCAGGTTAGAAGTAAGGAACTGGACAGCCCATACCCTTTACAAAGAGGGGAAACTCCATCTTAGGGCTAGGAGACTGTTGAATCAGATGATTTCTCCAAAGAAGCTAAAAAATCCAGATTTTTTTTTTAGAATTATCTCTTTTGTTAAACGTTGGCATCTATTTCAAATTATTTATAATACTAGATAGATTCAACAAAACATACCTACAGGCAGGATATGGCCAAAGGAGTTTGGCTGGGTTTTTTTTCCCTTTTGCCAATCCAACCAGTATTTTTACCAGTGAGGGAAAATAAACCTGATGGAGAGGAAATGGCTTGACTGCATTTCGAGGCACAGCCACAATAACACACTTCTTATCTACCATTCCAGGCCTCAACCAACTGCCTGTGATTTTCCTACTACATTCATTTCAAATCCTTGAATGTTCTATACATTACCTCCCATATATCTGTTTTTCCTACTGATATTTATATCACCAAATTTTAATCATCATAGATCCTTCTTACCCCCTTTTTTGTTGCTATTAGTGCTTTCCTTACTGTCACTATCATGTTACTGATATGATAGTTTATGCCCTGTTCTGAAACTATTAAAATTTGTCTTTACATTACAACTCAAAAATAGATCCTTTAGCTGTGAAATGGTAAAAATATTATTAATAGGATATTTACATGTCCTTGAGTCCCATATGGCCTCAAAGTTCTAAAATATCTTATCAAATTATCTTTAATAATAGTCAATAATGATTACAGCTCAAGTAAATCCATTCTTATATTATTTTTCAACAATTGTGTTGGGGTCCACTATCAATCTTTATATATGTGTACCAAAATTTAAAGTGTATTATTACATCAGCATTGGAAGAACAGACAAAAGTATAATTTACAATCATACCGCATTCTCTTTCATGGACATAAAAATCTGGTAGTATTAGAGAAGAATACACCTCAGATACATGCACTTGGAATGAGAACTTCTTGTCCAGTAAATGGGAAATCAGGGGGACAAAAGCGCAAAATGAGAAATGAAAAAAAATTAGGTTTTTAAAAACTCACTAATAAAAATGACAGAGGAAAAGAACACTTGAAGGGAAATAGATACGTAAACATCCTGAGAGAAAACAGAGGTACAACATGATAAGCTTTAGTTGCACACTGGAATCACCTGGGAAGCTTAAAAAAGAGCAATGCCAGCTCCACTTTAGATCAATTCAATTAGACTCTCTGGGGCTGAGTCTGGGTATCAGTGTTTATTTAAAAGCTCTGCAAGTATAGTTCAAATATGTGGCCAGCCTTGAAACCAGCTGACTGAAGGAAGGCAGAGAAAAATAAGAGAAGCTAATGAAAGGTTGGCTAGCGAAGTAAAAGCTGAGAAATGACTTTCAAAATTCTAGTAAGTGGATGTGTGTTCAGTAAAGAGACACACAAATGCTTAGGAAAATAACAACAACAACAAAATATATTCCTGTCCATTTCTTCCTTGGTTAAAAAGGCTGGTATTTATTCCATATGTTTAAGCAGTTTTATATTTCAAATTGTTAATTTCCTACCCTTCCCTCTATTTGAAGTTGACCCAGCTGCTGGCTATGGTATATTGTGCAAACTAACAATACAAACAATTGTGCACACTCAGAAATAAGCATCCACGAGCTGCAATTTGTACAACCAGAGATTTCGTTCTCTTTTTATTCTGTACCTCGTAAATTGCTCCTTTGAAAATTAAGCCCTCAATAATCGAATAAGAGTTTCTGTTGAAAGATACTCTTTGAATGTCCAGGTCATCCAACTGGAAACAAAACATTGATTTCTAATTTCTGAAACTGCAATTGTGGTAGATTCAGAGGGAAGGCAGACCTGTAAACCAACAAATTTCTTAAGGCCAAATGCATTTAAAAGTGTATTTTCAGAAAGTGATATTTATGAGAAAGAAATGAATTAATCTAATAGCTAAGCAGAATTAATAATGAATTGCATTTCTTAAAAGGAATTCCATTACCAAGATGAGTCAGCTTTTTCAACTCTTTAAGGAGACATTTACTGGGTTAACACCCCAGCTGCTTTTTATGTCGTTTTCCAGCAGTCCTTTCCACAGCTGGGAGGAGACTGCGGTAGCCATTAATAAAACAATCTTCTATGTGCTTCAGGACAAATTATATCCTCAAGTCTTTCCTCTAGATAAGTATCACTTAATATTACTACTTAAGTATGTTTTCTTCACAATTCTTACCATTCTGTCAATCTGGTCAGTAAAATTACCACCCTATAGGAAAGATCTGTTAAATCTCAGGTTGAGAATATCCATATTTTGAAGCAGGGGGCTGGTGTTTCTATGGCAAACAGAAGAAATACAATATTTTGTTTGAGGCTCAATTTATGATGGATGGATGTAAAACCATGCTTGGGTCCTTAAATTGGGATTGGATCATTTACTTAAAAATAATCAACATCCTACCTTTATACACAAAATACTTGGGGTTAGCCAACAATGAAAACGTAAAAAAATAAACCAGTGAAGTGTTAATAGGAATTAAAGCCTGAACCAGAGAAGAAATATTTTGCAAAGAAGGGTCACCTTAAATTATTCAGTGAGTATAGAGAGTGAAAAATTTATTGTTGATATAAACATTCTCTCTACCAACATGGTGACAAGTGTGCTAACTAACCTGATTCTTTGGGGAAAACCATTCCAAGTTGTCATTCAAAAGCAATTAGATCAATTGAAAAGGGAAAGGGTAATGCTCAGGAATAAATAAAAAGTGGCACAGCACATCAAATCACGATGCAGATCTCTATGCAAATTAACACAAAAGAGTCAAGCTACACCACCAAAGCCACAAAAGTGAGCTCTTTCTTATACTTTTGTTGGACACGTTGTTTGCCAGGTGTCCTAAAATTATTCTGAGTCATCGTAAGGCACATCTCTTTTAAACATCCATTAAGTGCACAATAGTGGTGCCACGTCTCCAGCACCCCTCTCTGAGACTAATTTAATCATAAAATAATACACACTTTTTCAACAGTCCATATCCCTCAAGAAAGCTAAATTTAGAGACTTTGTGAGAAAATATTTTCTTAAATTCTTAAATTCTTAAATTAAGAGAATATATTCTCTTAAATTCTTCCGGAATAAAAGGTTTCGGGACTAAATATTTAAAGCTGAAAAAGGCACACTTGATGTGGTAACTCTTCGTATTTTTCCAATCAAAATTTTTTGTTAGCCTGAAAGAATAAAGTCTATTAATTTTTTAAAGGGGGGGGGGTCACTTGAAGAAGGAGCGCATTCAATGCTCAATATTGCCGAAGCAATTTTATCAGAATCCTCAATTACCCAAATCCTTGAGGAGACATTTCGGGTGGCACGCTTGAAACATTGCAGGAATGCCACAGATTCCAGTTCTTTCTAGCATCTTTCTAGCATCTTTTCCCTTTAGCTTTTACATTTCTCCTCACTATTGCTGCCCTCTGTTAGCCAGGGGCTCACTTGCTAGATCGTCCATCCTGGGTAGAGCCAGGATAGACAGGCGACACCAGTCTTGGCTCTCGTGAGCAAGCTGGTTGCTGCAAATCCTTTCCTGAAATAAAGTCGTGCATCACATGTAATTTTTTCTTACCTGAGGCATTCTGGTTGTCTTTAGCCTCGAAGGAATTGAGCATTGAACAGCATCCTTCCTGCCTTTACATGCAGAGACCTTCCACTGTGTGTTCCTGCTATAGTGAGTGGCATCACTGACACCTAAATCAGGGCGGTGCACACAGGCCCTTGCTCTGATTTTTGGTGCCAATGATGTGCTTAGTGGCTGGAAAGGTGAAAAAAACAAACACTGACTTTTTGGGTCCTGAATTCAGATCCTAGGAGAAATATTTTCAGCTTTTCTGGCTTTAAAAGACCCTATTTTTGTGGCAGGGAAGGTGGTGGCGAGGCTGGGGGTGGGGGGAACTTAGCCAAGTGACTTGTCATATTTCACTGAAAATTAGACAAAGTTTTGTGAGTTTTTTTGTAAACCTGCTATTTGTGTAGAATTCCCCAGATGAGAAGACTTTTCGTATTACCATTTCATGAAGAAATCATGTATACAGGATTGAATATGTAGAGTTAGAAAGGATTTGAGGGATCGTTCTTTTCAGCAACCAACCTTCCAGCTGTGCTCTAGTCAAGGCATTCATAGTATTTATTCATCAAAAAAACATTGTTTAAATCTGAGCAAGTCCCAAGTTCACTAAAGTATTCTGAAGATGAAGGTAGCCTCTAGTAAGTATAGCACAGCCTAGCTCAGTTACATGATTGGTCCAGTATGCAGTGGTTCTTGTTGCTCAGAGTAGAAGACTATTGTTGTACGCATCATTCAATTCTCCCAGAAGTTATGGATGTTGGAGTGTGTCTGGTAGAGTCCCAGAGTCTGGATACGGGAACTAGAGTTTTAGAGACAAAAAAGGCACTACAAATGAGCTAGTCAATTTTCCTCCTCTCCCTCTTGTTTACAGATGTGGACAATGAACACCTAAGATGTTGAGTGTTCAATATGTCACAACAACTGATGGCAAACACAAGCCTAAAATACAGGTTACCTGAATGGCAGGCTCCATTTGTCTCCTGTTTTCCTCCCTCTCTTCCTTACCTTTTCATTAAATCTTTTTTTCTAAAAAGATAGAGCAGGGAAAACTTATCCATTATGTTACACTGTCTTCTGTGGCACTATGTCAGGGTGATCAGAGTGCATGGCATTATAATCATCTATTTGTGGAGCATGCTTAGTAGAGAAGCTCCCTCACGTGGCCGGGTCCTCACTGGTGAAGAATCACGTGACAGCTGAACCTCAGCCCCATCTAAATCAAACACCAATTCCACTAGAACTGATTGGAAGGGAGTGATTACAGCCTCTCTGTTCCAGGCTAGATAAATCTTAAACCTCTTAATTTTAAACCTCAAAGGAATTCAGGTTATATGTGAGGAAGAAAGCATTGCCATCTCGAAGTAATGCAAGTTGTTGTTTTTTTGTGGTTTGTTCTTGTTTTGTTTTGTTTCTGTGCCTCAGATTGCTTTATTTAATGCCTGTCCTCTTTTAGCACAAGAGGGAAGGGACCATTAATTTTCTTTCCCCCACCTTTTTAAAAATTTTGATTTTAGTTAGCTAACATACAGTGCAATATTGGCTTCAGGAGTAGAATTCAATGATTCATCACTTATATACTATACCTAGTGCTCATCACAAGTGCCTTCCTTAATATACATCACCCATCTAGCCCATCCCCAACACATCTCCCTCCATCTGTCTCAGTTTATTCTCCATCACCAAGAGCCTCTTGTGGTTTGTTTCCCTCTCTTTTCTTTTTCCCTCACTTCCTATATGTTCACCTGTTTTGTTTCTTATATTCCACATATGAGTGAAATCATATGGTATTTGTCTTTCTCTGATTGATTTATTTCACTTAGCATAATACATTATAGCTCTACCCACATCATTGCAAATGGCAAGATTTCATTCTTTTTGATGGTTGAGTAATATTCCATTATATACACCATATCTTCTTTATCCATCATCAGTTGATAGACCTTTGGGCTCTCTCTGTAGGTTGGCTATTATTGATAATGCTGCTATAAACATTAGGGTGCATGCACCCCTTTTGAATCTGTATTTTTGTATCCTTTGGGTAAAAACCTAATAGTGCAATTGCTAGATCATAGGATAGTTCTATTTTTAATTTCTTGAGGGACCTACAGAAACAGTAGTTCTCCAGGGTGGCTGCACCAGTTTGCTTTCTCATAAACAGTGCAAGAGAGTTCCCCTTTCTCTGCATCCTTGCCAGCACCTGTTGTTTCTTGCGTTGTTAATTTTAGCCATTCTGACAGGTATGGGGTACAATCTCATTGTGGTTTTGATTTGTATTTTCCTGATGATGAGTAATGTTGAGCATCTTTTCATGTGAGTGTTAGCCATCTAGATGCCTTCTTAGAAAAGTTTCTATTCATGTCTTCTGCCCATTTCTTAACTGGGTTATTTGTTTTTTGGGTGTTGAGTTTGACAATTCTTTATAGATTTTAGATATAAACTCTATATCAGATACATTATTTACAAGTATCTTCTCCCATTTCACAGGTTGCTTTCTAGTTTTGTTGATTGTTTCCCTCACTGTGTAGAAGTTTTTATCTTGAAGATGTCCCAATAGTTCATTTTTGCTTTTGTTTCCCTTTCCTCCGGAAATGTATGTAGTAAGAAGTTGCTATGGCTCATGTCAAAGAAGTTGCTGCCTATGTTCTCCAGGATTTTGATGGTTTCCTGTCTCACATTCAGGTCTTTCATTCTTTTGAATTTATTTTTGTGTGTGGTGTAAGAAAGTGGTCCAGTTTCATTCTTCTGCATGTCGCCATCCAGTCTTCCCAACACTATTTGTTGAAGAGACTGTCTTTTTTCCATTGGATATTCTTTCCTGATTTGTTGATGATTAATTGACCATACAGTTGTGGCTCCATTTTTGGATTTTCTATTCTGTTCCATTAATGTATGTGTCTGTTTTTGTGCCAGTACCATACTGTCTTGATGACTACAGCTTTGTAATATAGCACGAAATCCAGAATCATCATGCCTCCAGTTTTTTTTCCTTCCCAGAACTGCTTTGGCTATTCAGGATCTTTTGTGGTTCCATACAAATTTTAGGATGTAGCTCTGCAAAAAAAAGTGCTGGTGGTATTTTCATAGGGATTGCATTAAATGTGTAGATGGCTATGGGTAGTATAGACATTTTAGCAATGTTTGTTCTTCTAATCCATGAGCATGAAATGCTTTTCCATTTTTTTGTGTCCTCTTCAGTTTCCTTCATAAGTGTTCTGTAGTTTTCAGTGTTGATCTTTTACCTCTTTAGTCAGGATTATTTCTAGGTATCTTATTGTTTTGGTGCAATTGCAAATGGGATTGATCCCCTGATTTCTTTTTCTCCTGCTTTGTTTTGTTGTATAGAAATGCAACAGACTTTTGCACATTGATTTTATATCCTGCAACTTTGCTGAATTCATGTGTTAGTTCTAGAAATTTTTTGGTGGAATCATTTGGGTTTTCTACATGGGAGTATCATGTCATCTTCAAATAGTGAAAATTTGACTTTTTCCTTGCTGATTTGGATGCTTTTTATTTCTTTTTGTTGTCTGATTGCAGAGGCTAAGACTTCCAGTACTATATTAAGTAGTAATGGTGAGAGTGGACATCTTTGTCTTGTTACTGGCCATAGGGGAAAGGCTCTCAGTTTTCCCCATTGAGGATGATATTAGCTGTGAGTCTTTCATATGTGGCCTTCATGATGTTGAGGTATGCTCCATCTATCCCTACTTTGTTAAGGGTTTTTATCAAGAATAGATGTCGTATTTTGTCAAATGGTTTTTCTGCATCTAAGTAACACAAGTTGTACCTCAGGATCCCAGTTCTAAAGTTCCCTCAGGTTGCCAAGTGAAAAAGGCAATCAACTCTCAACACTCGGTTGTGAAAACAGTGTGCTGTCATTTTGATTACAGTCAGTAAACAGTCTGTGGTTGCCTGGAAAGAAACTGCCTAAAGCACACGGCACCAGCAGCAGTAGGAGAAATGCGGCTCAGGGCACTCACAGGGAGGGCTCTCTGTAATGGCTGAAGCAGCACTGATGTTATAGTAGGAGTATGGATCAAGGATTATATCACTGTTTGCTTTCTGTTTGCCATGCTGCCAATTTACCTCAAAATAGAAAGCTTTCTATAATTCTGTTGTATTCAGATTTAAATGTGGTTTCCACTCCAGAAACACATGTGCGTGCAGGCACACACCCCCACACACAGAATGTTTGCTTATGGACCAAATAAGTTTTTCACTATATTGTTGCTTGGTCCCAAATCCTGTGACTTAGGACAAAAATAACAATCTGACCAAGTAAAATAGAAAAATTATCCATCCAGAGAGAGCCCCCCCCTCACTTTTTGAGCATCTCAGAATAGGGGATTGTCCCCCTTTCTAATTCCTGTGTTTGTTTAGGGGTTTGACCATTTGGAGGAGGGTGAGAGGGTAGGGTAATTGTATATATCAGAGCAGCCCTATTCAATAGAAATATAATGAGACCCCTATATGTACTTTGAAATTTTCTAGATACTAAAAAAAGGAAAAATAAACAAGTGAAATTAACATTATTGATGCTATGTTTTTTAAAGCCAACATACTCCAAATATCATCATTTCAAATTTTGGCACTAGCCACATTTTAAATGCTCAACTCCTACATCTGGCTTGTGGCTACCACATCGGACAGGGCATTTATAAAATTTGTTTTAGGTAATTGTATTCAATAATTATCTAATAACTGCCTGCTTACTGTGGTGGCTAGTCAGTAAAATCCCATCCTCCAGGACTTTAACAGTAAATGTAGAAGCAATAAGGCACAACCTTAAGAACAACAGATGATAGAATATTATAATTATTATATGAATTTTAAAGACAATATGTGTGTGCTATGGGAGTTTAGAGGAATGCAAAATCACTTCTAACTTTAGAGTGTAGGTAGGATCTTAACAAGCAATGATTGGTGGTCAATGATATTTCAGGCACAAGGAATGTTTTTGATGTCCAGAGGCCAGAGACTGGAGACTTTCAGGGAATGGCAAATAGATCAGTTTGACATATATGTAGGTAAGTGTGTAAGATGAAACTGCAGAAGCAGATGGTAAAATAGTTTTAGAGAGAGAGTTTGATTACTTTTTCTAAAACAAAAAACAAAAAACAAAAAATGAACAACCACTTGATTTGATGGCACCATTTACTAGCCATGCAATCTTGGCCAAGTTACTTATCCTCTCTGGACCTTATAGTTCCTTTATCTGAAAAATGAGGACAATAACCACATTTATCTCACAGGGTCATTGTAAAGATTAAGTGAGCTGATCAGTGCCTATTGCATAGCAAATGCTTAGTTAATGTTCTATATAATCATTATTATTATGCCTCTACAATATTGATTGTAGGGAACTCTTTGACTAAAGCATTCAGTCTTCATTTTGCTCTGTTTAAAGACAGTCTAGTAAACTTAGCTTATTTATACAATTTAAGGTATACAAGATTTCAATGTGTGTTATTTTAATCTATATTAAATAGGACTACAAAATTAGGAAATATAGTACCCATAGATAATTTGGCTTTTACTGCTTTTTTTAATTTTATCATGTTAATGGCTGTATGATACAAACCTAAGTTACTTTACTTACTTAACCAATCCCCTATTAGTGGACATTTCATTTTTTTTCTAGACTTTACTATTATAAAATATACTGCCATAAATAGAATGCAAGCCTTTTTAAAGAGTGCATGTAGGTTGAATTTCTTTTCAGTAAATTAAAATATAAATTATTAAATTTTGTGGGAAAACCAAAATTAAATAATCCATTTATTCAAAAATGCCTCCTGAGCACCTACTATGTGTCATGTACTGTTCTAAGCACTTGGGATTTGTTGGTGAACAAAATAGACCCAAAAAGCAAATATTCCAGCCCTTACAAGGCTTATGTTCTACACAGGAGAGAAAGAAAATGAATAATAAACATTATAAATAAGTAAATGATGTAGTATATAATAAGGTGATGGTGTTTAGACACCAATAAAGTGAGGTAATAAACTGGAGGGGAAGCACAGTAGGTGTCTTTGAGAAGGTGTACATTTGGCCAAGACCTGAGGAAGATGAGGGAGTTAGGCATTCAGCTATCTAGAGAAAGAGCATTCTTGAGAGAGGGAACAGTATATATGTGTCTGGCAGGTGCAGAGGCCAGACAGAAGCCAATCTGGCTAACAAGCAGTGAGGGAGAGGGGGAGGGAGAGCAGGAGGAGATAAGTTCAGCTAGGTTGCTCTAAGGCCATATCGTGAGGCCTTATAGACAATTGAAAGGAGTTTGGCCCTTTCTCTGGGTAACTTCTGAAGGCTTTTGATCAGAGGAATGACATGATTTGATTTCCATTTTTCTCAAACTGATCTGATTGCTGTTGAAAATAGGCTGGGAGCTGGGAGACAGGAAGCTATTGCAGGCTTTTGTAGAATACTGCCACAAATCATTCCAAGACTCTGGGTTCAGAGCAATTATATCACAGGACATTAAATGAATGAACAAATGAGCAAATGAACAAATGAGAGCAATATTAATGGCACATATGTTTCTAACTTCAAGATAAATAAAATTGTGGTTTCTATAAGCCAGTCACGTCAAAGTATGATTCCTGGGCCAGAAGCACCAGCATCATCTGTATACTTGTTAGAAATGCAAAATTTGGGGCCTCACTCATATCTATAGAATTAGCAACTCTAGGGAGGCAACTGGCAAGGCCTTCCAGGTGACTTTGATGCCAATATGAAGAACCACTCCTATAAAACTTAGATGGTGAAAATAGATGGACTGAAAGATTCTTTTCAGTTTTAGGATACTGGGTTTCCAAGTTCAATTTTTTACATTTATTTCATTTTAAAATTAACTATAGTCTTTGAGAATAATAATTTACTTACAAGCAGCATAGACTCATGCTTACGAATAGAAAATTTATAAGTAGCATAGTCTCATGCTTATGAATAAACAGAAAAATTTGACATTAATTACATCCCACTTCTCTATAAAAATACTATGGGAAGTGGTATATTATTTTTTTTTAATCCATGTGCAATAGAAAGTTGAAGAAAAGGAAAATGGAGAAAATGGGGATGATAAACCCGCCAAGACTGTGGATTAATGAAGTTCCTCTTTTAGAATGTACATTTAGCTTTGAGCCTCTTGGGCTCAACATTTTTAGAGTGAACTCAGGAATGAATTTTATACAACTCAGAGAAACAAATCCCAGATTTTAGGTTAATGTGAATCACCATGAAGCTTTCTGGTGGTCAAATATGATCCAGGAGAATCTCTGGAGCACCCAAGGGAGTAGATGTATGGTTTACTTTCCAGACAAACTTCTTGTATTTCACTTCACTGGTGATTTGGTCATTTGGTATTGTCCCCTAGATAAGGGCCTGAAGTCTTAAAACCAAGTGAGCAGCTGGTAGGGTAGGATGATTACAGACATCAGAGAGCCAACCAGCATTCCCACCCAGATGGAATGCTGCCCCTTCCCTGTGGGGAAATGCTGCCAGAGACAGGCTGGCAAAGTCTGTGAATTCCTCAGAAAGAGGCTTTGGATCTGCTTCGGCCCTTGCACAAAGAGCTAAGTCCCCAGAGTTTTATAGCCTAATGCCTGGCAGAAATGGTTTTGATCAGGGTGGGGTCGGGAGAGGAAGGCAGGTATATCATATTATGAGTATAAAGGACAGGATGTATTGAGAGAAAAGAAAATAGCATAAATGGCCAGAAACAGTTACAAGATAAACTAAAGAGGAAAAATGATGGTAAAAACAATGCACCTGGAATAAGACAAAAATTTTTAAAAAATAATGGGACTCAGTCTTAAAGAACACATAAATTGTCAGGATAAACTAAAATACCACAAAAGTGAATATAAATGATTGAGCTCACCTCTACAAAATTCAGCTGTTGATGGCGCCTGGGTGGCTCAGTCGGTTGAGCGTCTGACTCTTGATTTTGGCTCAGGTCATGATCTTATAGTTGTAAGATCAAGCCTTGCACTGGACTCTGCACTGATACTGTGGAGACTGCTTAGGATTCTCTCTCTCCCTCCCTCTCTCTCTGCCCTTTTCCTGCTCACGCTCTTTCTCTCTCTCTCAAAATAAATAAATAAACATTAAAATGTTTTAAAAATTCAATTGTTGATATGAGTATTATAACTAATAATGTTAATATAAATATATTAAGAAAAATAAAATTGAAGCAACTTTGTCCAAGGTTCCTCAACTGATGACACCTACCTTTTTCAGGGTAAGGCCTTAACATGCTCTTTGAGCTATCACTTCCTCATTTGTGGCATAGAGAACCTCCCCTTAATTTCCAAAATGCTGAAATTCTGTTAACATAAGTTCAAAATTTGGGGGGATCTCCAGGCCCAATAGTTGTATACTAGATAATCTGAAAGTAAAGTTTCTGAACCATCCTATTTCATCGCCTTCTAAATGGAATTCACTGAGTTCAACTAATTTTAGCCATCAGTAGAAGTCTTATTTGATTTAACCTTGTATGGGTCTTTTGGGCAATTAAATTTAGGACATCTGTTAAGCATGTTACCTAGTGTCCCTTCTGTTATGTCCTAAGCAAAGTTTCTTTTCTCTATTTAGTTCTTGGAGAAAGTTTGCCTTTTTATACACAGCTTTTAGGAATTTTTATTTCTTCCTAAAACAGAATAAAGCCATGTAATCCAGTGTGCTTCTGCTCTTTCTTACTTATTGGGAACATTAGATCTAAATTCCAGCCTTGGTTTTTTAAAGTATCAATAGCCCATTTCTAGTAACTTCTATTCATTTCCTTCAGAGCAGCCTTCTCAAACTGTAATCTATGTGCCACCTGCACCAAATTCATTTAGGGAGCTTGTTTAAAATGCAGATTCCTGGGCCATGCCGCAAATCAACTTTTTCAGAATTTCCAGAGATAGAACCCAGAAATCTGTGTCTTTTACAAGTAGCCAAATGATTCTTATGCTTGCTTTAGTTCAGAGCTACTTTAAGGAATCCCCATTCTCTAAAGAATTCAATTACACCAGTTTTATATTTTAGTTAATCTGTAAGCCATGGTCTGCTTTTAAAGATGACTGAGACAGAACTCTTATTAAGGCACAATGTAACTTGAAGTATGAGGCCTAAATTGGAGCATGAAGCCATATACCGAAATCACTATGACTGGGGATTTGGGATTATTTGTATAGTTGGGATTGGCATGTTTATTTGGGATTGGCAAATCTTTCCCATTTGGAGCCCAAGCCATAGAATATATTTTCTCTGATCCACGAAGCAGTGATTTTTTTTTTACAAGAATAGGAAGAGGAGAGAGAAACCAAGCAAATCAGAACCTTTTGGGATGCTTTCTCAAACTACTCTCTTGCTCCTCCTTAAGTTCTTAGTTTCTCTTGGATATCCACCCTCTGTACCTAATCCCCCTCCATGTTCCCAGAGTAAAGTTGACAAATATTTTAGAAATATATCTAAATTGACATTTTGGTTTTTTAACATATGCTCATTTTATGTCAGGATGTAGATAGATTAAGCTATTTAAACACAGTTACTTATGTCCTGGGGAAGGGAAGTAGTGTTTATTAGGCTTGTGGCTGTAAAGTAGAGGAAACATTTACTGAAGGGCTATACATTTATTTTACAAATTAATATTTCAAGCTCTGATGCATGGTGTATCTGATGGGTATTGTTAGTAGCATAATAACAATAAAACTACTATTATAATTATTGCTACTTCTAATACCACTAAAACTTTCAGATTTTATGGAAAACCTACTTTATGCCCGCTATTGTATGAGTGACTTATAGCTGTGTGTGTGTGTGTGTGTGTGTGTGTATGTATGAAATAATATATCTCATTTAGTTCTAACAACAGCCCTGTTTCACTAGGCACTGTAAACCTCATTATCTCATGGGAAACTAAAAACTGAATGGGTTAGGTAGCATGTTCAACATTACATAGTTAGCAAGATCCGTGTTACCACCAAATGAAAGGTAAGTGAGATCATACAGGTCTGTAAGGAAGATCATACAGGTACCTGCATACTTTGCTAAAGTGACTAAGTCACTGAAGGCCACAGACAAATTTTAACAAGGGTGTAGGATATATGTTATATTTTAAAAGTCTATGTATAAAATTAAAAAGTGAGATTTAATGGTTTTGTTTGTTTGTTTGTCATAGTAAATTATAAAAGGAGATCTATTGGTGAGAATCCATTACCAGTTTGGCTTATGAGCGAATTGATGTAAACATTGTTTTAAATATCAATTGCTGATTTAAAAGTTACATATAATGCCCTTTGAAATAATTATTGGTTTAACTGGGCTAAGTTATTGCTAAAGGTTATGGCTGATGGAATATGACATCAGATTGTTATTCTTAGGTTAATATTATGCCTTGGTTTAACATGCTAGTTTTTCATCTCTTCTTGTCTAAAATTTACCTTAGAAGCCACTGAATAAGGCTTATTGGTCTTATCTTAACCAGTCAAATGGGGTTTTAGGTGGAGAGGAAAAGGAGCTAAAAAGGAACTAGAATGATGACCCATAACACCAGTGTAGATCACACGTTCCATTGGTCTACTTCTTTGGTCTTTCTGGTATTTGAAGAAAAGAAACAAAGAGGAAGAAAAGAGGGAGAGGAGGGAAGGAAGTAGGAGGTGAAGAACAGAAAGATGCTCTGGAGCTCTGGCATGCCTTCAGAAAGAGTAATTAAATCAAGGCTGCCAAAGAAAGAAGGGCCCCACCCCCACCCCAGGATCCTGGCAGTGGTTCCCAGCCCCATCGTTCCTTGAGCACACCAGGGCACCCAGACCCAGACCCACACCACCCATTTCACTCCAAATACCAAAGATGCTGGACTAACTTCACCTGTTTCCCTTTCTACACAGATTATGGAGCAAGAAAGCTGACACCAAGCCACATCAGTGTTCATCAGGGATGAGATATCTGTCAAGGATTTGTGGCAGAGTCGCTTACAGGAATAAAAACACAGAATTTCTTCTAGGGATAGTATAAGAACAAATGAGATAATTTCCAGAAGTGGCCTGAAGCTTTTCCAGAGAAAGGTGCTGTAACTATCTAAGGTACCTAAACTACCAGTGGCATAAATTTGTGTTTGTGGAAGGTAAACGAAAATCTCTATTAGCTAACAAGGGCAGCTGCATGAGGGGGGGAAAAAAAAGAAGAAGGCAAAAGAGTGATTATCTCCTTGCTTGCTAATATGTGTCTCCAAAGAGGCAAACACTTAGAGATGTGGCAGAGATGACCTCAGGGAGTGAAATGATGCCAAAGGCTATTGATGTAAGAAAGAGAGACTAACCCAGCTTTTTAGTTATTTTTCTTTTAAAAGAAACATCCATCCTGTGTGTTTAGTAAATTACCCAGGATTGTATTTACTTGAATTTTACTATATTTATTTGGTGATCGTATCCATAGCTTAACTGTTTGCATGGGGTAAAGGACATCCAAATAAATATATGGTTAGTATTTGGTTGAAAGCTGGCTTCTGAACTGGCCAAGTTTTTGAACCGACCAAGGAATATTTACTTGTTTGGCGTATCTGCTGCAACTAGCTAGAAAAACTGTCTAAAACCGTCTTAGTCAAGAAGGATGTTTATTGAATATAACAGGCAGTGCAGAGGTTGTTTGGGTCCAAGAGCTGAGCGATCCATCAAGAGCCCAGGGGGAGATCTGTCTCTGTGATCTGCCACCCTCAGTGTTCCAGCTTTGCCCTCAGAATGACATCCCTTCTGGTTTTAAGTTGACTGAAGTAGTGCCACGTATCATACCCGATGCAATAAGGTCGAGGGGACAGAGAATTCTGTCTCTTCCTTGGTCTCCTTCTTAGGAGTGAACAAACCTTTTATAGACACTCCTTTGGCAGGCTTCCCCTCACCTATTCCTGAGGCCTATTCCTGAACCATTGATTGGCAAGGGGCTTAGAGACGGTGTGTGGAGTGGAATGGATGCTAGGGAGTTGAACACACAATTTTCTCCAGTTTGCAAACATACAGTACAAAAATTCAGGAGCTAATAAAGCCAACAATTTGTCTATTACAATGTTATTCATTGTTATTAGTTAGCAGTTGTCTCTCTGTGCTTATAGCTGTCTGATAAAGACAAAGTCACTGGGAACATCAACTCCTAGAAACTATTCCAGGATAAAAATTGTTCTGATGACAGAGACGAGCTCACACTTTCATACTCAGCTATTTTTTTTCAGAGGTATGCCATTGAGTCCAGGTAAAGAAAGACAGAAATAGATCCTCTTATTAAAACAGTTAGCAAATCAATAAATAGCATTTATGTGTGGACAATCATGAGTTTAGCTAACAGGAAGGGAACAGTGGTAGAAAACATCTAAATTTCATCTATATTTGGCCATATAATAGTGATATCCTTGCTGTAGAGTTACTTTCTCAGTAGGTTTAATTCAGACAAGAGTACTGCATCATTCCTTGACACCACAATGAGAGCAAGAGGTAATGATATATAAGAAGCTAGCCTAGGCCTTTAATTTATCTTCAAATAACTCTAAGGTGCTTAAAATATGTCAGTATGTATCCATTAGATGTGAGTTTTATGCTTGTTATTAATTTATTCCTGTTTATCTTCTACATTAAAAACAAAGGTGAGGACTATATTGCTCTATTTCTTAGATTGCACCACTCCATTCCTAACATGGGGCTATATACGTAGTAACCTCCCAGTAAGGTAGCAGACTTATCCTAATTCAATTTCAGAACATGTGAACTAAAAATCCCATTTTGGGGCCCAGGCTATTTCCTGAACTATATTGATTCAAAACCTGTCTTCTTGACTCACCACTTTTACAGCTTGGGCAGATTATCCAACCTACTTGCACCTAGGTTTTTTGATCTCTAAAATGGGAATAACAAGGTTAAATAAAATTAAACGATTAAACCTCATAAGATTAAGTGAGTTAACGTATATAAATTATATGACAGAGTACCTGAGACATAGTAACAGTTTAACAGAGTTTTGTCTATTATCGTTTAATTCTCAAAGCCACCTAGTTAGGTAAGCATACCAACCAGATGTTATTTCAAAGATCTTCTGAAATACAGAAAATAACATTTAATTCTGCCTTGGAGAATGCCCAGTGGTTATTATTATAATGTGCCAAATGCTCTGTATATGCCTTTAAAAAATCATTATTTTCTTTGTCACATACGTGGCCTGAAAATACAGTAAATACCAGATAATTACTATCCCAAAGTGAAAAGCCCTTTAGAAAATGTTAATAACTTTATTCAAAGGAAGGGTAGTCAGCTCCATTTTGTCTTTTAGATTATGCCCTTCTATAATAGTTTCTCACTGATAACAAGAAAACACAGCATCTTTTCCTCAGCAGTGGACACAATCTTTCCCCAACAATTTGCTGTCTCATCATCAAGGACATAAAAATACACTGTGGATTTTTTCCCCTGTAATCTTTCAAGTTGTATGATACAGCTTTCCATCCTTGAAGATGGCAAATTTACAGCCTCTGACATAGTTTTGTCTCCATGGGAACAGACCAGAACTAATTGATTTTGGTCTGTAACATAATCATAAAAATCCCTACAAAGGGAAAGAGAAACTATTGATATTAACAGGTTATAGACCAGTGCAATTTTCCAACTGCTATTCTGGAAATTAGTCAAGGTAAGAACTCCCAGGCTATATGAGTAATGGAGAAAAAATACTTTTGTCTTTGCCTCAGTAATGCCACAGCATATCCCAACTGTTTGCTATGCCCTTTTCCTCAGATTCTGATTCATTAACAAATAGTAGCTTTGTATTCATATTTTTTGGTTTCACAGAGTTTCAGAAGCTTATGTTAGTATCACAGCATACACATATGTGAGCCTGGAAAACTGAATCTAACTACATAAATGTATTTTTATGCAGTTATTTACATATAGCTTAGATCTTTAAAATCAAATCACACAATAGTAAGATTCAAGATAAAAATGTCAACTGTAATAGGAAAAGTCAGTCAAGAATAGAATGTGTGGAAAATGTTTTGCCTCAGAACAACAATTTGTGTTGTCAGTAGACGTTTCAGTGAAGGTTACTTAGCTTCTCTGTGCCTGTTGTTCATTCATTTTAAATGAATTATTTGACTAATTGTCAAATCCAATATACGCCTTTTAATTAGCATCTTCAAAATTCCTCCTTTGGCATCTATGTAACTGTTCTGACTTCACTGTCTAATTTTCCTTTCCTTAAAAACTGGTAGTCACAAGAGTCCTACCTTTGATCTTCTGATTTTTTCTAGACAGTGTAATGCATATTCTTATCTTCAGTTTCAACCAGTGATTCCTTAATCAACATTTTCTCAGCCCAGACGGCTTTCCTGATTCTCAGACCCATATTTTAATTACATACCCAGCTGTCTAACAGGCATCTCAACCTAAATAAATCCCAAACAGAATTTATTATCATGCCCTACAAACGCTTTCCGCTTTTCTGTTGGGTTAATGACAACTTGTGGTTTAAACCAATCTGGGATTGAGCTTAACCTCATAACGCTTCTTCAATCCTCATATCAAAACATCATAAAATCTCATTGATTTTCTCTCTCCTAATTTTGCATTAAATACAGTCCTCTGGCCATGGTTTGTTTTCTCTCTAACTTTTTGATGGTCTACTATCTTCCAAGCATGGTGTTCACCCTCTAGGGGCTTTTTCTTATTTAATGTCACATTAACTCTATGAAATATGTGCTATTATTGCTATCATTATCTTTATTATGCAGACAGGGAAACTGAAGATTATAAAGGATAAAACAAATTGCCCAAGGTCAAACTGCTAGAAAGTCGCAGAGCCAGGGCTTGAATACAGTTCTGACTGTAGGCCCTTAAATAGTACAGCTGTAGTCATATTCTCTTGCCCTCTTCTTTAGATTCCTGGTGCCCAACTGTTTCCTTCTAGGGCAGTTCTCAAAGGGTGGTTTGCAGACAACTGGGGGTTCCCCAGTCCCTTTCAGGGGGGCAGTGAGTTCCAACTATTTTCCGAACAGTAATACCAAGATGACCTTTGCCTTTTTCACTGATAGCGCAAAAGTCATGGAGTGAAAGTGCTAATGTCTTAGCAGGGAGCAAAGCAGCAGCATCAAACTGTAGGACAAGTTTTGACATTTTCACTCCCACACACTTTCAGTAAGCAAAAAGTACCAGTTCACATAAGAACAACTTTGATGAAGCAGGAAATATTATTAATTTTATTAAATCTTGACCTAAGGGACATGTGTTTTTAGTATTCTGTATGATGAAACTGGAAAAAATACATAGAGCATTTCTGCTGCATATTGAACTGCCATGGTTGTCTCAAGGAAAAGCATTTGTGTGACTGTGTGAATCAGAAGCTGAATAAACCACTTTTTCTTTTTTTCATGGAATACCATTTTCACTTGAAAGAAGAAGTGACAAACTATGGTTATTCAGACTCGGATATTTAGCAGATATTTTCTAAAAAATGAACAAAGGAAAAGGCTGTCACTTCAGGAAAAGCAAATGACAGCATTTGTTGTCAGTGTTAAAACTGGAGCTTTCAAGTGGAAATTGGAATTGTGGAAAAATTTTACCTGCCACTACGAACTAGACAGCCTCCCAATACATTATGACTTTTCTCATGAGATCAATGGTGACATTAACGAACGTGACTTTTGAACGTTATTTAATGAAATTTGCCAAATTTTGGGAAATCTGCCTACCAGTGTGCCAATATTTTCCAAATGATCCATACATGCTACAGAATCCATCCAAGAGGCAAGATCAGTAAATAATTCCTGATACAGTTGCAGATTTCACATTGAAACTAATTCAAGCAATTATTATTTGTAGAGTTTTGGTGTGGATCAAAGAATATTCAAAACAGCCTGAAAAAAACAATTAAAAAACTCGTTTTTCCAGCTACATATATATTTATTATGAGGATTTTCTTCATCTACTTCAATCAAAACAACATATCTCAGCAGACTGAACCTAGAAGCAGATAGGAGAATCTGGTTGTATTCCAGACAGTAAAGAGATTTGCCCAAATTTAAAATAAATTCCTGGGGCACCTTGGTGGCTCAGTCGGTTAAGTGTCCGACTTCAGCTCAGGTCATGATCTCATGGTTCGTGGGTTCGAGCCCCATGTCGGACTCTGTGCTGACAGCTCAGAGCCTGGAGCCTGCTTCAGATTCTCTATCTCCTTCTTTCTCTGAATCTCTCTCTCTCTCTCAAAAATAAAAATTGACATTAAAAAAATTTTTTTAATAAAATAAAAAAATAAATTCCTTTTTCTCACACCATTTTTTTTTTCATCTGGGATAGCATAGTTATTTTTTATTAAAAATGTGTTTTGTATGTAAACACACAAGGGCTTGTCATTATTAAGTTAATAAAAGTTTTTAAATCTTAATTTTTAATATGATAAATATGAATAGATAAGCCCCCCATAAACAAAAGCTCTTTGATATCATCAGTAATTTTTTTTAATGTTTATTTATTTTTCAGAGAGAAAGAGACAGAATGCTAGTGGGGGAGGGGCAGGGAGAGAGGGAGACACAGAATCCAAAATAGGCTCCAGACTCCGAGCTATCAGCATAGAGCCCAACGCGGGGCTCAAACTCATCAACCCCAAGATCATGACCTGAGCTGACGTCAGATGCTCAGCCGACTGAGCCACCCAGGTGCCCCGATATCATCAATAATTTTAGGAGTCTAAAAGGGAGCGCCTGCATGGCTCAGTTGGTTAAGCCTCTGACTCTTGATTTTGGCTCAGGTTATTATCTCTTGGTTTGTGAGTCTGAGCCCCTCATCGGGCCGTAAACTTGACAGTGTGGAGCCTCCTTGGGATTCTCTCTCTCTTTCTCTCTCTCTCCCTCTCTCTCTCTTTCTCTCTCTCTTTTCCTCCCCACTTGTGCTCTGTCTCTCTCTCAAAATAAATAAATAAACCTAAAAAAAAAAGGATCCTGAAGTCAAAATGTTTGAAAACCATTGTTCTAGGATCACCCCCACCTGTCTGTCCTTTATCCTGCCACTATCTTTCTAATCTTCAAATCAATCCCATCACTCCCCATCCATGGTTTACCTCAGCATGCTGTACAAGACCTTTTGTGATTTATATCCTGCCAGCGTTTCAGCCTTGCTCTAACCACTTTCTTTTGAGCAGGTTGGTCTCTATGAACTTCTTAGTTCTTAGTAATGAACTTCTTCTTAGTAATGAACTTCTTAGTTCTTCCAAAGCTCTCCCTGCTTTTTCTTATTTCTGGGCCCATTCACATACTATCTCTACTGATTTGTCTTCCTACCAACTTTCCTCCAACTACCACCACCATGCCAGTTGGTCAAATCACAATTAGTCTATAAAACTTTCTCAGGAAAACTTCTCTGAACCATAAGCCTCCTCACCCTTGCCTGGGCAGAATAAATTGCTCCCATTTATGGAGCTCAGACAATAACCAGTCATATATGTACAATGGTATTATAATTATTTGTGTAAACATCTCTCACACTGGACTGTCAGCTTTTTTTTATGTTTATTTATTTTTGAGACAGAGAAACAGAGAATGAGCAGGGGAAGGGCAGAGAGAGAGGGAGACACAGAATCTGAAGCAGGCTCCAGGCTCTGAGCTGTCAGCACAGAGCCCAATGCAGGGCTCGAACTCACCAAGGCGAGATCATGATCTGACCTGAAGTCAGATGCTCAACCGACTGAGCCACCCAGGCTCCCCTGGACTGTCAGCTTCTTAAGAGTAAGGACCATGGGTGCCTAGTCCAAACATAGTGTTGACACATAGTAGTCTCTCAATAAATATTTCTTGCATAAATGATCCTAATCCTTCCAGGCTATAAATTCTGTGGTCCATCCCTAGAATAGGATTTTGGAAACTACAATATTTTTATTGATTAACAGAGATGCATTTGGTTTACTCACACACATTCACACACACACTTTGGTTTTTAGTCAAAGAGATCATCTCCTCAGGTCTTTTTTTTTTTTTTAATCTTTTTTGTCCTTGCAAGGACAGTTCTAGAGAAAATTTGGCATATTAAATTTGATATATTTTAATAAATTATAATGCACATATATTCATTAATAATATATATCCCACACCAAGGCATCAGTAGGAATTAATTTTTAAAAGTCTGCTCTAATGGAAATGTAAAATTATGTAAGAGGTCTATATAATTGGCTCACAAAGAACAAGAGGGAAGAGGAAAAAAACTTAAAATCGAACTGCTTTAGAACTATGAGAGGTTTCTAAACAGCAAAGCTGCAGGAGAAGCCATGAGAAGGAATCTCCCCTCGCTATGATTTTTAATGTCTCAACCTATCCAAATATTGGGCAAACCCTACTCAAGGAAAAGCCTTGAGTCTGGAACTGATCTATGTTCTCAGGATTTAGAAACAATAGTGTGGCAGTTTCAAAGAGACTTTGTTACTTTCTTTTGGCCAAGACTCACATTCGTTGTGCTAGTCCTTGCAAACAGGAAGGTAAAGAATAATTTGTTTAAATATGTGTTTACGATTTTGTGATGGTACCCTGTTCCACGTCATCTCAGAGAAATCAAAGTAATCTGTACAGATTATTGAAATATTTCTACATTAGATATTTTTTAAAAATTTTAATGTTTACTTATTTTTGAGACAGAGAGAGACAGAGCATGAACGGGGGAAGGTCAAAGAGAGAGGGAGGCACAGAATCTGAAACAGGCTCCAGGCTCCGAGCTGTCAGCAAAGAGTCCGACGCGGGCTCGAACTCACGGACAGTCAGATCGTGACCTGAGCTGAAGTCAGAAGCTCAACCGACTGAGCCACCCAGGCGCCCCTCCACATTAGATATTTTTAACCTAATTTCATTTTAAAACCTAGGAACCAGGAAATTTCAATTAAATGAGTATAAGTGGTTATTTCTTTGTGGCAAAGTGTTGCCACATATATGGTAAAGTGTTTCAATGACAGTGAGGTTAAGGGAAGTTACATGTCATAAACAAATTGTTAGGCTCAGTACAGACCCAGAACTCAGGATTCTAACTGCTGCATGCTTTTCATTCCATTGTTAATAAAGAAACGAAAATTAGTTTAACTAAACTCTCAAATACAATAGTAAACTTTCTTCTTCCCTAAGAAAGCAGCCATGCTTCATAGAAATGTCTTAAGATATCTTTGTCATGCTGTTTCATTTTCATTTAGCACTTGGTAAACATCTTATCCATTTAGTTCATGAAAGGTGATGAGAGATAGATGGATTACACATCTCTGGGTATTTAAGGCTTGCAGTTAATGCACAAACTCCTTCCACATTCAAAAGTATTAAGGTGATTATTCTATAACAGCTTAGCACTGGATTGGCCATGTGTAGGTCAAAATGAACATAAAATGGCAAAAAAACTTTAATTCTACTTTGTGCCATGTGTCGTGAAGTTAGAAGGCACAAAATAAACAGGTGATTAATTTTTGACTAAAATAGAATAACTATTCTCAAAATTTCTAATTCACATGCTACTCGATGGCAAACAAAACAAAACAAAAATCCCAGTCCCACCACAAACCAGAAATTCTTTTTCAGAACTAGTAAGGAAAATGGCACAGCTTTTGACATCTGATATTTTTTTTAACTTACTTAGAATATACCTTCATAGTAGCAGAAAATATAACAATGTCATATTATAAATACTAGTTAAATGAAAGGACACAGCTATTGGGGTGCCTGAGTGTCCGACTTCGGCTCAGGCCATCATCTCACGGTCTGTGGGTTCAAGCCTTGCATTGTGCTCTGTGCTAATAGCTCAGAGCCTGGAGCCTCCTTCGGATTCTGTGTCTCCCTCTCTCTCTCTCTCTCTCAAAAATAAATAAACATTAAAAAAAAAGAAAAGAAAAAGCTATTAAAAATACTTAACTCATTAGAACAGACCAGGGCACTAGGAATTCAGATATAAACCCCCAAAAAACCATATGTAATAATCTATAGTCATTTTTAATCTATATCATTTTTCTTATGTTACTATAAGATCTGGAGTTTCTTATTGTCTGTAAGCTCAGTATATACATGCCACAAACAGCTAAGAATTAGAAGGCCATTTAGGGATAAATGACTATGGAGACTAGAGTAAATGCAGGGGCAGAAATGGGGTAGGTGGTTGGGCCAGAAAAAATGTCAGACGACTCTGATGATTACCCCAATGCCATGGTTGTAGATTGTTTTATAAGATGACTGATGTGCTCATTGAAGTTTGTTTATTGTTTCTATTTTCTAGGTTTTTTAAATGTGATTTTTGACATGATGCAAAATAAAATAGCTATTAACTTATGTTTCACAATATATGTAGCTGATTTCTAGTATTTTTGACCGTTCTGTCACACTTGTAGCAGAATTTTTTTTAACCTTCCCTGGAAAATTGATCAGGGTCACTCCACATGTCTGCTTTCTTCTCCTTTCTAATCCTAGCCAGTTGCATGGCATGTGAATATGGCCCTGTACTTTCTGGTCCACTCTTGGAGCTCTGTGGTCAGTTGTGGTTCCACCAAATCAGGACCTCACTTAAGGGAAATGCCTGGAAGTGTGAGGATGCTTGAAACCACAACAGAGGACACAGCTACAAGGAATGAAAGATAATTATATTATGATGGTTGACACCAACACAGCGCTGACTAATTCCAGAACAGTCTAGACACTTAATGTAAATTAATTCATTTACTCGTTACCATAATCTGGGAGGTCATTTCTCATAGCTTCCCCATTTTATAAGTGGAGACTGAAGAACTGAGGGCTTACATTTTGCAAAGTCATGTGGCTCATAAATGGCAGAGCCAGGGTTAAGAACAGAGTCTAGCTCCATAGTCCATGCTTCCAAGTAATACATCAAATGGAAGATTCAGAAAGAATACGAAAAGTGTCTTGGAATAATTGAATAACAGCAGACTAGAAAATGAAATATATTCCGCCTTGCCTCAGAAGATGCTTCAGAAGGATCCAAGGTGAAAGTTGAGAGAGAAGTTTTGATTTCTCTGTCACTGCTGATGGTCAAACTTTGGAGAACCCATGGTCAATGATAATGATGCTGATAACCAGAACAGTGGTTGGATTAGGCAAAACTTCTTTTCCTATCCTGAGATTTTATAAGTCAGGCATATACTACTGTGTTTCTTTATTTGGAATCAGTATGATGTGATAAAAGGAGCAGGGAAAGAAATGATGGGTCCTTAAGTAGTTTTACTGACAAGCATCAATGACATTATTCTCTTCACCAAATGTATACTATATTTTGGCTCAAAAGTCTCTGACCCGACTTTGACAGACCTATATACTTGGCTTATTGAAAATTAGATTGGATAATGATGCTTCCAGGTTAAAATTTGTAGTGCAGCACTAAAAGCACTATTTTTTTTTAAATTTTTTTTAACGTTTATTTATTTTTGAGACAGAGCATGAACAGGGGAGGGACAGAGAGAGAGGGAGACACAGAATCTGAAACAGGCTCCAGGCTCTGAGTGGTCAGCACAGAGCCCGACGCGGGGCTCAAACTCACGGACCGCGAGATCGTGACCTGAGCCGAAGTCGGCCACTTAACCGGCTGAGCCACCCAGGCGCCCCTAAAAGCACTATTAATGTTTATACTTTTAAAAAGTTACTAGAAGAATCCTCAAAGGGACACTGTAAAATGTTTATGCTGAAACAACATGCAGAAAAGAGCAACATGCGTATTGAAGAAGAAAAGAGCTTTTCACCAAAAATAATGTTCATTTATTAATATACTAGCAAAAAAGTTACTAGAAGAAACATTAAATGACATCTTGGTTGATTTTCTCAATCCGTCTCATTCACTGGCTTTCCTCTCATGCATTTTTTTTTTTTTTTTTTTTTTTTTTTTTTGCAGGCAATTCTTATGCAAGAAGCTAAACGTCATTAAATGTGCAGGATGAAAAGATGGCACAGGCACTGCTGGTACCCCCGGGGCCTGAAAGCTTCCGCCTTTTTACTAGAGAATCTCTTGCTGCTATCGAAAAACGTGCTGCAGAAGAGAAAGCCCAAAAGCCCAAGAGAGAACAAGACAATGATGACGAGAACAAACCAAAGCCAAACAGTGACTTGGAAGCTGGAAAGAACCTTCCGTTTATTTATGGAGACATCCCTCCAGAGATGGTGTCAGAGCCTCTGGAGGACCTGGACCCGTACTATATCAGTAAGAAGGTGAGTGTTGATGTTATTGATTTTAAAGTTAAGTGATATTTTCAAAGTTAAGTCTTCAATTAAACACTTAACTTTAATATACTTTTTCCTGGCTCATACACATACTGCATCAGAAGTTTTCTACCTTTAGAGAGTTTATACTTTTTATTTCCACTTACTTTTAGGCACAGTATAAGCAGAAATATTTACAAGAAATGAAGTCAAGATTTGGCTACAGTGAAGAGATATGAGGGGCGAACAATTTCTACAATTTCACAGTAACTGAGATAGTCAGAATTAAAACTGACACCAACAAAGCAAAATATCTGTTATTACTGACATACTTAAGCACATGGTAGAGAACAGAAGAACAGCCATGCCAAAGAAGAGTTGTGGGCATACGTACTTCTTATTTTTTAGTTTTTAATTAGCTTGAGGTTTCCTCACAATAGATTTGTACTCTAGAGGGTATTAAAAAAATTTTTTTACAGTTATTTATTTTTGAGTGACAGAGAGAGACAGAGCACATGTGTGTGTGTGGGGGGGAGGGGTGGCAGAGAGAGAATGAGGCACAGAATCTGAAGCAGGCTCCAGGCTCTGAGCTGTCAGAGCAGAGCTCGATGTGGGGCTTGAACTCACAAATGGTGAGACCATGACCTGAGCTGAAGCTGGACGCTTAACCGACTGAGCCACACAAGCACCCCCAGAGGGTAATATTTTTATTTAGCATCCTCCTATAGGAAGAGAATACATTGACAAGCACAGTCATAATTACTTATTGTTAAAACATCAGTCTGTGAAAAAAATGTCAAAAACAGAAGACAAAAACAAAATACTCAAGTTTTCTCTATCTACATATGATTTAAATCAAGTTATGACTATGCCTTCCTAAAGCTATAATAACCACAAAATTCTGTCAGAATAAAATAGTTTTTGAATATAACCAGCTTTGCAGAGTTTATAGTAAATATTTTTTAATAGATTATAGATTCTGCATGATGTAATTGGGTATTTTGGCATTTTATAACCACAATTTATATTTCACATTCATAAGAATAAAAACAGGTATGTGTAGAAAATAGAGATAAATAGATATCACCATGAATTGATGGTTTGTGGATTTAAAAAGGTTTTAAACACCTTTATTAATTAGAGCCAGTCCTTTTAAAAGGAATGGCTAAGGAAATTGCATTCTCTAAGCAGTACACAATTTAAACAGAGAAGATCAGTGATGTTAAAGAGCCTGGCAGTTAACCATCCAATCGTGGAGCTAGCCCTATTGCTCTAAAGAAGGGTTTCTCAAACTTGCATGTTTATACACATTATCTGAGGATCCTGTTAAGATATAGATTCTGACTCCACAGGTCTGAGAGGAGTCTAGAGATCTACATCTCTAATAAGTCCTTGAGTGAGATTCTTGCTGCTAATGCATGGGCCACACTTTGAGTAGCAAGTTTTAAAATGTTTTCTATAAATCATCAAACAAATTTAAATAGCTAAGCATGGCCCTTCTTTTTCCTTTGAAATTAGTCTCATGAAAGGTGGCATTCAATATAGATTCATATATTTTTAAAAGTAATTTATTCCAGAACTTTACTACAGAAGCACTAAAGAAAAATTTGAAATTTAGTTACTGTATTATTATATACAATGATAAGTGAGGCATCCCCCAAGAAACTATAATAAAATTGTCCTTAAAATTACTGATTCAAAGTATATATTTTAAAAGATATCTTCAAGAGACAGGGGAATGCTTACTCTGACATGGTTAAAAGTATTTGCTACTTAAAGAAAGGAAGTGTTCTTAAGGAAGGAAATTGGTAAGATTAAAGGATGGGGAAAATAACAGAGACAAACACTGGCATTTTTCAAGGGAGACAGATCTGAAAGCATTTTCCTCCTGAAATCAAGTCCATTTCATTGCAGAGGGGCTACACGAGGCTACTGAACAGAGGAGGCATTAAACATTCTGCATTTGATTAAGTTGACTTAAGTTGACTCAGCAAAGAACCTTCTTACTAGAATTTGTCTTCCCATAGATCTGCTTGAAAGGAAAGAGTATGCTGGTTATGCCATTACAATTATTTCAGTCCACGTGACAGAAATAAATCTTGTTGTAAATAAATAGATTTGCATTCTGATTTTGTATGTCATGCTCTTAAGCTTGGTTAATGTGAGTCTGCTGCCAAGAAACAGAATTGTTCTCTGTGTGCTAACAAAGTCAGTTCTTACTGCCTCCCTGTCTGAGAACCAGATTTGGACCTTGATTTACTCATGGTGGCCATGACCCATCTCAGGAGACATCTATTTACTCTTTACTGTGGGTGCACTGCTTTTCTTTATGAAGTATCTAGAAAAATGAAGACTTAGGTGATGCTATTGAAAAAGATGGTAGTTCGTGATTGTTAGGATAAAAGAAGCTAATGTAAAAAGCTAATGGAGAAGTTCTGGAATTTAAGAATATGGTATGAAGTTTATGTTAATTATATGAATAATGCAGGTGAAAGGCATTTTAAAATCGTAAAGCATTATGTAACAGTTTGTTGCCATTAATTAATGATATATTTTGCATGCCTAATTTAATCAGATAATCAGATGAGCCACATCACAATGCATTTTAATGGTATTTAAGTTGGCCAGGTAATAAGAATAGTGACAGTGATAATAATGATAGCTAATAATGTGCTCAGACAAAATAGGTGTGGATTTCAGGCACTGTTTGGGTGTTTAGGTGGCAGAATTCATTTATTATTCAAGAACCAACAAGGCAGGTACCATTGGCCTCATTTTACACATGGGTTAAGTGTTAGTGTTAAGTGTTACACATGGGTTAACCCCAGAGAGGTTACGTAACTTTGCCCAAGTTATACTCCATAAGAGGTCGATTCTGGGATTGAACCAGCAGTCAGAGCTCTTAAGTACTAAGCAAAGCTATATATGGTATTTATTGATAAAATGAAAGATAATGTTAAAAACTGCTTGTATAACTTTTTGAATTCTCTGATTGAAGTTGTCCTACTTAGAGATGGAAAGCTTACTCTTGCCTCAAGTAGTAAAAATTTTAGTGAACCTATATGATGTATATTTATCTCTGAAAAAGCAAGTAGCATTCCAGAGTGAACAATAACCGGTTTGACGCGCTTTCAGCTATTACCTTCATCATCTTAGTGGCAATATGCAGTAATTGTCTTTTAGCCACATCATTATTTATCATTACTTGCAAACCAGATTCTGGAGTTGACACTATCTACTCCTCTTCCAATTATCTGTCACTCAAATAATTTTCAGTTTAGCTACATCTCTCAATAACATCAGAGCCCCAATTTTCAAACGTCTTCCTTGTAATTATTTCACTATATAGGATAGTAGTATTTTATTCTTCATTTCTCAGAACTCAGGTTTTATACCAGGTGTTGTTCCCCCAGAAATAAACTGAAATTGTGTCCTTAAGGCCTGCTGTGTTCCAGAACCTGTAAATTCACTGAAGATGCCCTTGGCATGTCATTTTTAATCCCGTTACTACCACAGAGGCTAATCTTTCAGGGGAGCAGAGGATTCCATGTTTAAAGGGACAGTTCATTCCTGTCACTCTGTTTTTGGAGATTTTCAAAATAAATTCCCCTCCTAATGTTACAAGTGTTAACTGTTTTTTCATGGCAATTGTTTCACAAAAGCATAAGTAAATGCACTTTAAATTATGGTGAACTCTACATGTTATTGAATGTCTAAATAGATCTAGATTGTTTGAAATGTAAATAACCTAATCCTGTAAAATCAAGAAAATCTTTTAATGCATTTGTGCTTGAAGGGCAGTTTTCTCAATGTCCACTGTCCTGTGTGGATGATCTCAATGCTAGAAAGAAGTTTCCTTGTCCTTCTTATACAATTGTTCAAATTTATAGATTGCAGTTCATGGAAAATGGTTGGTTAGGTAATGCTTGACTCCATGGTCTTGAATACAATAGGGCAATGTACACAGAAATTGTTTTCTTTGCCTTTAATACTCACAATATAAATATTTCTCTCTACCTATTCAAACACTACCGTGTTGTCAGTGAACATGATTGTATGGGATACAGCTCTTAAAGAGTAAAAACATATTATTAAGCAAATGGATATATAGATGTCTTAAAGGTAAATGACATCTTAAAGGTAAGCCTGCATTTAATTAAAACAAGTATTTATGTACAAACCACACTATTAAATACTGTGGAAAAAAATGGAGAAAAAGTAGATTACAGGCTTTTTATGCTCAATAGTTTATAACAACTTCTAACCTAGTCCTCAGTGGAATGAACCCTACATGTAAACTGCTACTTGACTATAATTACAAGCAACATGCCAATGTGTGCAAATTAATACACTAAGACTTACTGGTAAAGGGAAACAATTAGGGAGCCATCAGAAGGCAGTGATTTATCTGGAAAGACATGATGAAGGAGGTGACTTTGATAGCTGAGGACATTTTCTGAGGGTAGGGCTTTTCAACCCTGGCTGCATATTAGAATTGCCTGAGGAAACTTAAAAAAATCCCATGTCTATGCCCATCCTTTAGAAATTCTGATTCATTTGGTTTTGAGTAGAACTCAAATATTGGCAATTTTAAAATCACCTACGGAGATTCTAATATGCAGACAGGACTAAGAACCTTTGAAATAATAGTGGATGGGACCTCACTGACAGGCTTGTTACGGACCCCAAATGGGGGGAGTTTGTATTAGATGACCTCACAGGTACCTCCTTCCTCTAGGATTTTATGACACTCATTTCCAGAATCAGAAGGAGAAGCTGACAGGCTGTGAGCGGGATTGACAAGTGGACTGATTTGGTTGGAGCAGAGATGCCTTGGTGGTAAAAAGTAAATGATCTTAGAGAGATGTGGTAGGTAATCACCGGGTAGCATAGCTTAAATGCTAAGTTGATGATTATAGGTTTCAAGTCATAGGATTTTAGCTATGGAATGCCCTTTGAAATGATGTCTTTAAGCCTAATTCTCTATGCAGCTGTCCCTTCTCAGTATTACCAGCAGATCTATAGAATCAGCAAAACCAGGTTATTCAGCCTGTTTAAACATCTTAAAATAGGACAACTACCACAGGGAAAATACAAAGGCTTCATAAGCTTTAGAGTTCAAAGACTTGAAATAATTAAAATAAAAGATTATTTTAGTAGCAATATGTACAGAATAATCTGAAAAGTTACCAAAGCTGGAGACAGATGGTAAGCTTTAAATAAAGTTGGAATCTGTAAAGTTACAACTTGATAAAAAAAAAAAAAATCTGTGTAGGATCATTAGTTTGTATCAGAAAGTTGAAACCTTAGAGACAAATTAGGTAGTAGTAAATCATATGTTTACTTGTAGCTATATATTAAGGGAGAAACATATAATGTGTTTATAGTTATGATATACCAACTTGTTTAAACAAACAGGTTTGAACAAACAAATCAGGTAAAAAGTTCTTCATGTGTGTAAACTCTCCAAATAAACCACATGTCTAATCTAGTGACTTTTTTTTCATATTTTCTTTTTCAGACTTTTATAGTATTGAATAAAGGGAAGGCAATTTTCCGATTCAGTGCCACCTCTGCCTTGTATATTTTAACTCCGCTAAACCCTGTTAGGAAAATTGCTATTAAGATTTTGGTACATTCATATCCTTTTCATGTGACTGAATGCCTACGGTTGATTTTAAAGAAAATGTCATTCATATGTATATGAATATATTTTATATATTTATATTTTATATATATTCCTTTATATGTTATATATATATAATTATTTTGAGATTAATGGTGACATTGTTATTTAACCTGTTCTCATTGATTTTCTGCTATTTATAAAAAGATTAGCATAGAATTACTACTACGATTCTAGAAGTAAAAAAATGAATGATGATAATAAATGTGTAAATGAAACGCACTGTGTAGAAGGAATAACAGCAAAGCTACTTAACACTTTTATTAACCTCAATTAGACCATACATAACCACTGCTAAAGAAACATGATCTGTATTACCAATGTTCAAACTTTTATGCCCTAACTGGTTCTATATCTTCAGCACCTGGGTCTGTCCATCCTCCTTCACTAAATATTTGTTAAACTACTATGTGCCTATATATCTGATAGTATATATTTAAATATCACTGAATTTAGGACTACTTACAATGATAGTCAAAAAGTACACAAAAAAGGACAGAATAGCTGTGGACTTCAAAAGTATTCTCAAATAGGTAATGATAAAATAGGTATTCAGAGGCTGTGTTCAAGAATGGGCATTGATTTTTATTTAAATTCCAGTTAGTTAACATACAGTGTAATTTTAGTATCAGGTGTACAATTTAGTGATTCAATGCTTCCATATAACACCTGGTGCTCATCACAAGTGCATGCCTTAATCCCCATCACCTGTTTAACCCATTCCCCTACCCACCTCCTCTCTGGTAACCAATAGTTTTTCTCTGTAGGTTAAGAGTCTGTTTCTTGGTTTGTCTCTTTTAGCCCCATGATAGTTTTGTTTCTTAAATTCCACACATGACTGGAATTATATGGTATTTGTCTTTCTCTGGCTGACTTATTTCACTTAGCATAATATTCTCTAGTTCCATCCACATCATTGCAAATAGCAAGATTTCATTCTTTTTTATGGCTGAGAAATATTCCATTATGTGTGTGTATATGTATATGTACATGTACATGTGTATGTCTATGTATATATACACACCACACTTCTATATCCATTCATCAGTTGATGAACATTTGGGCTCTTTCCACAATTTGGCCATTGTAGATAATGCTGCTATAAACATTGGGGTGTATGTATCCCTTCCCATTATATTTTTTGTGTCCTTTGGGTAAATACCTCGGAATGCAATTGCTGGATTGTAGGGTAGTTCTACTCTTACTCTAGGAGAGTTCTTTTGCAGAACCTCCATACTGTTTTCCAGAGTGGCTGTACCACTTTGCATTCTTACCAACAGTGTAAGAGGGTTCCCCTTTCTCCACATCCTTGCCAACACCTGTGGTTTCTTGTATTGTTAATTTTAGCCATTCTGACGGGTGTGAGGTGATATCTCATTGGAGTTTTGATTTGTATTTCCCTGATGATGAGTGATGTTGAGAGTCTTTTCATGTGTCTGTTAGCCATCTGGATGTCTTTTTTGGAAAAAATGTCTATTCTTGTCTTCTGCCCATTTTTTAAATTGGATTATTTGTTTTTTGAGTGTTGAGTTTGATAATTTCATTATAGATGTTGGATACTAACCCTTTATCCAATGTGTCATTTGCAAATATAATCTATTCCATAGGTTGCCTTTTAGTTTTGTTGATTATTTCCTTCACTATGCAGAAGTATTTCATTTTGATCAAGTACCAATAGTTTAGTTTTGCTTTTGTTTGCCTTGCCTCAGGAGGCATATCTTGTAAGACACTGCTCCAGCGGATGTCAAAGAGATCACTGCCTATGTTTTCCTCTAGGATTTTAATGGTTTCCTATCTCACTTTAGCTCTCTAATCAAGAATGGGCATTTTATATAGACAGATTCAAAATGGCCTTCTAAAAACTAAAAGAGAGACAAAAGACTGATTAACCTAGAGACAGGACAGACAGGACTGATAATTTTTTGAGGTTCATTTGAATTATTTTCATTCTATGGATTCATATTAGAAAGTATTTATATTTTTAAATAAAAGATTTACCCCCAAATAATCATAATTTTCCTTAGAGTGAAGTCTGATTGAGATCTTAAGAGAAATTAATTACAGCTAATTCTCAGGAAGTTTTCAAAATACTATATCTGTTTTGGTATGGTGTGGACTAGATACAGGAAGATAACTACATGACCTATGAAGTCCCCCCACAGGTCTAGAGTGAAATCAAAAATTAGAAAACAATATTAACTTACCAGCAAAAAATGATCTATTCCTTTATTCTTATGTTATAAACACTAAAAGAATGAGACTAATAAGATGATTAAGAGTACCTAATTACAGTAGAATGCTCAATCAGTGTCATTGTTGAATATACTGGGCTATACATTCCTAGGGTTTTTATATTGTACCCATTAATGTTTTGTCAGTTAGTGGTGACTTTAAATTATATCTGAAGTACAATCTGAAGTACAACTTCAGATATAATCAAAGTCAGACTTCTTATACTTTTTTACTGTGAACTTAGTAAAGAACAGTCATTTCCCCTTGCAGTTCTATTTCACATAATTGCTTGGGATGTAAAATTCCCATTGCTTCAAATACATATCTCTATTAAATTCGGTTTTGTGAGAAAAGTGAAAAGGAGTAGACTCAGGATGTATGACAGGCTTTACAATTTCTTCTTATTTTATTTTAATACTTTACTACTATGATTTTTGCCATTGCTTTAAAACAAATAAGTAAGACTAATTTCACAGGTAACTTTGTTGATGATTTTTTTTTTGGTATTTGATCATTTGTAAATGGCCGTGATAATATACTAGCATTTATTCCTTAACTATAATCTACATTATTCAGCATGCTTATCATGTGCACTATTTTGACCAACTGTGTATTTATGACCTTGAGTAACCCTCCAGACTGGACGAAGAATGTAGAGTAAGTAGGAATGACTTCTTGGAATGAGAAATGCACAATCAAATTCTCTCACAGTCTCCTTATGATTATGGTCTGACTTAAGTTTCCCACTTTTTGGAGTCAGGCTAAAAGCTTCTAAGAAAAAGTTATTTCCATAACATGAAAGAAGAAAAGGGAAGTTCTTTAGGGGAGTTTTTCTTCTATAAGGTAAGTATTTTTTCCCAACAAATTCATGACAGTACCTGTTTAAGAAAGGTTATAAATAGTACACATTAGCTGGACTAAACCAGTCATCGAGCTGTACAATTAGCTGTACTAAACCAGTCATTTAGCATAAAAGTATAGTTATGTATTTTAGATAAAAAACAATGACCATCTGAGTAATATGAATAAAATTATTGTATTCTAGTGTATTACTATTATTGCTATATTTTCGTAAAACAAATTTAGGTGTTTAGCATTATATATTATATTAGGTATCATGGTTATATATCATTATATTTAGGAAAGTAGCTTAGATGTTTAGTTACAGTCAGATATGTAGTTTATTTAGACACAGCATGTGTGCTAAAACACCATAGATGTCTTCCATAAAAGAAACAAAATGTCTCTACAAAATCAGAGCTCAAAAAAAATAATAGGGCTTTAGGGGAAAACATGATTAAGAGCAGATCATTCAAACTTATGAGATTTTGTGATTAGAACACTAATAAAAGCAGTAACAATCCCAATAAAAAAAATACTGGCCTAGTTAAACGTCTGTAGATGTTTGTACCCAAAGTCATAGCCAACAACTCCTTTGCAGTCTCAGACCCCAGGCCTTGTCCTTTTTCTTTTAAGATGAAGACCCTGGGGACATTTCTATCATGTCTTCAAATTAAACATTTGATTCATTATTTTAATACAAAGGGAAAGGTGTAAGCACAATAGTTTTGGGGCATGTTAAACTAGCCTCTGCTTGCACTGAAGAAGGCTCTTAGGTCAATTTTCTGCATTAGTATTAATGTCTTCTTTTAATGCTAAGGATGTTCTATTTAAGTATGACGAAAAAGATGCCACTAATTGATTCAAAACATCAATATGGGGAAAATTTTGCATTAACTAATACAATTTTTGCATCATAATAACAACATTATTCCCTAAGTTATCAGTCACATATGAGATTATTCATGACAAAGAAACACATTAATTAGTGAAACAGAAGGTGTTTAGGGTATGTAGGCTATTTATGTATGGTATAATACAATGATCAGGTTTAGTGAAAAGAAGTTTTTAGTATGTTCTTTTTGTTGTCATATTTTTAAAAATAATACCCAATAGGAGATAAATTATTATGACAAACATTGCCACTTCTATTTCTGCCTTTGTAGGCTTCTTTGAGGATTTAATGCACTATTCTAAGCCATCATTTGTCAGTGATCTAACACATTAAAGACTTTTTTTTCTCCTTGGTAGTAGCTTGGAAATGCTCCCTAGAAATCATTTTAGGAAAGAATCCAGTTCTTATGTTGAGCAAGCAATTTAACAGAATTTTTAGTTATCATTTATCATCTGTGGGTTAACAAATGGACATACCTATATAAAACTATTCTGTATGTACTTTTCCTAGCAGAAATTACTGAAGCATTTAAACCTGTGTAAATCTCATTTATCTGTAAAACATTATTAAAAGATAGGCAAAGAGGACACTTGAATATTATTACTTGACTATGCAGGTCTCTCGTTTTATTTTATTTATTGATTTATTTATTTAATTTTTTTAACGTTTATTTATTTTTGGGAGACCGAGAGACAGAGTGAGGGAGGAGCAGAGACAGAGGGAGACACAGCATCTGAAGCAGGCTCCAGGCTCTGAGCCGGTCAGCACAGAGCCTGACATGAGGCTCAAACCCACAAAGTGTGGGATCATGACCTGGGCCGAAGTCAGATGCTTAACTGACCGAGCCACCCAGGTGCCCCAGGTCTCTCGTTTTAAAGTAATTTTTTAGAGGTGACTATATCCATTATGAAAATAGTCTTACCCCCACAAAGTTTTTGACTTCATCAGTCAGTGAGAAAACTTTGCACAAGTTTCCTGATCATTTATCCTTACTCACTTGACAGTAAAGAGGCAGGAAAACAAGCAAAATCAGTGGTTACAGCCAACAAAACAAAGCTAACAGAGTCCAAAGCAAAAAGAAGATAACTCAGTTCTGACATGAAAACAGGACATTGGTAGCATAAACAGTCCCTGTACAAAGAGGTGACACACACAGAATAGGCTGAGAACCATATTGTATAGTGAGGTCATGTTACAAAAGGGAGGCGGGTCTATAGACGTCATAATTATGGGAGAAAACCTCGGTGACATGGACAGAATCAACAGCATGATTAGAGTCTAGTAGGGGCAGAGCCAAGAAAGATCAAGGTACCCTTGATTCTCACTTCCCTGTTCAATCTAGTTTGCTAATAGGTACTTCTGAACACCTGTTCTGTGCAAAGCTCTATCTCAGATGTTAAGCTCTGGGACTCTCTTCCTTGAATAGCTATCAACACTCACTATATACTCCAAATGTCACAAATTTTCTTACTTTTCTAAAAAACAGGGATAGGAGTAGGGACTTTCATCTTACCCCTAGTAAATCTGCAGAAAACTTAGAATTGCCTAAGCATAAACCATAAGACATTAACCATTAATGTGATAAATAAAGCACACATTGAGCTGTCTCTGATGGCTTTTTACAAGGCAGCTATCTTCGAACAGAAATGTCATGGTGGTTATGTGTAATGTGCAAAGATCCAAACTAAAACACAAGTAAATATAAGCGTGGCGTTGTAAAGTATACCTTTTCCTAATAAGGTCAGCTACTTCATAAGTAAATATAGCAATTACACTTATTCCTCAAAAACTAAGCTGAATTATTTTAAAAGGGAGGAGGAATATTCTTAGGAAAACCTGATATGAAGATCTCTGCATACATTTTTCTCTTATTTCTTTGTTCCCTTATCTGAGAGAAATTTCTGCAGAAAACAATGCAAAAATAACTCCCCTAACTTTATTCACATATACAATACTAGTAGGCAGGCAAATATAATTGTTTTTAATATAAGTAAGTCAAATCTTTGTGACTTGGGTGAATTAATCTGAAGGGGTAATCGTAAATCGTACTTTTTTAAAAGAACACAATATTGAAAAACAAGTATTCTTTCTCAACTATTTTTGGAAGAAACAGAAATAACTTAATATTGTCAACACTCAAAGGAAAGAGAGCTAAAAATGCACTGTATCAAACAGTAAATGGAAAATCTTTCACCATTTTGGAGGCTGAAATTTGAATTTAAGCATATTTAAATGATGTGTCCCAATTGTATAGAAATAGTAGCTGATGCAAGGTTAGAATCAGAAATTTTGTTTATCTGTGAATTTTGGTAATTGTGTAAATGCACATACATAAAATACTAATAAATTGAAAATTTTCTTATATATATATATACACACACACATATATACATACATATATATATATATATACACATATATATACATAGAGAGAGAGACAGTTTTACAAGCCTATGCCTGACTCTTAAAAAGGGGAAACATATTTTCTAGATTAGACATGTGATATATTCCTAAAAATAATTCTATTCATTAATAAATTTGAATGAAATATTTTATTATAAATAAACAAATCCAAGAAATTTTACCTCTAGAGCTGTATTGTCTAATGAGGGAAACGCTAGCCACATGTGAAACCTGAAATTTGTCTACTCTTAATTGTTAGAATAATAGTGTTTCAGATATATTGGTTGAAATAAAATATAATATGAAAATTAAATTCACTTGTTTTTTCTTACTTTTTTATTTGGCTACTAAAAATTTCCAAACAACATATGTAGCTTATATGATATTTTAGTCAAACAGCGTTGCTCTAGAGGGCCAAGCTGGATCATTATGCATAAAACACATGAAACTATTATTCTAAAAATCTAAAGAGTTAAACAAGATCAGATTCTTTGGGAGAAGATATTATCTCTTCAGTTTAACCCTTCACTCAGGCTTGTAAGATTAATTAAACTAGTCAAGTCTTTGTAAGTGGAAATAAGAAACAAGATTTTAGCAAATTAAAAACCACAAAAGGATAAGATTTGCCATGTTGAAAATATGTATATTTACAGCTCAAATGAAATTGTTAATTTTTGTTTGGATGCTTCTCCTAGGTACACATTCACTGGAATCTACACCTTTGAGTCGCTTATAAAAATCTTGGCAAGAGGGTTTTGCTTAGAAGATTTTACATTCCTTCGTGATCCATGGAACTGGCTGGATTTCAGTGTCATCGTGATGGCGTGAGTATCTTTGAAAAGTTGTTAAACTCGAAGGAATGAAAATAGTTGTAGCATCAACCAGATTGTTGTGACATATTTTAATTGTAGAGTGTTCTTATTAGCCAAATTAACTATATGCCTCATATGTTTTGAGAATACACATTAGAATACATATTGCAAGGTAAATATATCTGGTAAATGAGCAAATAAACAGAATTACTTTCATGTCATAGAGTCTTCCACATCATCAAAATGAAGTTATGCATTGACTCTAACACCTTCAACTGTATTTTGATAACTTTTATAAACAAACTTGTTAATATTAGTGAAAATTACATTGAAATAAAGCAGCCTGCCGCTGAGGCACTCTGAGTTCTGTAGCAATTCCATTTGTTAAAGTCAAGAGGCTCTATATGCCAAACCCAGCTTTCATTCTTTATTTGGAATAAACTTTGCCAAAATTATCAGTAACTCTGATTTAATTCTACAGGTATGTAACAGAATTTGTAAGCCTAGGCAATGTTTCAGCCCTTCAAACTTTCAGAGTCTTGAAAGCTCTGAAAACTATTTCTGTAATTCCAGGTAAGAAGAAACTGGTGTAAGACGATAGGCTCCTTTTATCTCCAACTTTTCTTGTGTATTATTGTGTTGTGTGTGAACTCCCTATTACAGATATGTGACAGAGTTCGTGGACCTGGGCAATGTCTCAGCACTGAGAACATTCAGAGTTCTTCGAGCCCTGAAAACAATTTCAGTCATTCCAGGTGAGAGCTAGGTTAAACACTGGGGTGGACTTTAAATACACTGTAATATTCAGGTTGAAACCACACTTATGACATTAAACTTGTTTATTATTCTTGTTTGTCAACTTCAAGAATGCCAAATGATGTTTCCATGCAGTTCAGTTCCTAAAATTTTAGAAATTACATACTTATTTATAAAGTCATCTGAGTTTAACGGAGAATTGCATGAGTGTCTATAAAAGTACTAGTCTGCCCTAGTACATGTGTGCACTCTCTGTCTCTCTCTTCCTTTTTGCATTTATGATGTAAAGTTTTCTCTTTTACAATCTGGAAAAAGCTTTGCTAGCATGCCTTTACTAATTGATTTGGGTTTTACCATTCACTGCAGGTCTATTCTGAAAATAGATCTCCTTTTATAAAGGAGAAAAGATTATTATTGAACAGCATGTACCTGGCATGGGATTGTTAGTATTTTCAATTCTTTTCTCCTCTGATTATAGCTACATGGAGGCTGGTATAAAGAATGGGTTGGAGGGAGACAGCCTCATGAAACACAAAATCTGAAATGAAAAGTAACTACAAGTTCATCTTTAGGTGCTCATGGCAACATGTAAAACCACAGGCAAGAAAGCTTCCTGTCTAGGGGTGCCTGGGTGCCTCAGTCAATTAAGCATCCAACTTCGGCCCAGGACATGACCTCACGGTTTGTGGGTTTGAGCCTCACATTGGGCTCTGTGCTGACAGCTCAGAGCCTGCTTCAGATTCTGTGTGTGTTTGTCTCTCCCTGTCTGTCCCTCCCCTGCTCACACACTCTCTCTCTCAAAAATAAATGAATAAGCAAAAAAAAAAAAAAAAAAAAAAAAAAAGCTTCTTGCCTAGATATTTACACTTTCATTTTAAAATCCCCAGAAAGCATACTATTCATATATAAAACCTGCTTTTCATCCATTTCCCAAACCATCTGGCTATCCATTAAGCTCTGGTGTCTAAACAGCCAAGCAACAGTTTATGGGAAATGAGAATGTGTGTGACTAAGAAGATACACATTGTGGCTTATGACACTATTCCTTGGATGACCTATTGTTGTCTCTCCTCAGGTTTAAAGACCATTGTGGGGGCCTTAATCCAGTCCGTGAAGAAGCTTTCTGACGTCATGATCTTGACTGTGTTCTGTCTGAGCGTGTTTGCTCTAATTGGTCTGCAGCTGTTCATGGGCAACCTGCGGAATAAATGCTTGCAATGGCCCCCAAGCGATTCTGCTTTTGAAACCAACACCACATCCTACTTTAATGGCACAATGGATTCAAATGGAATATTTGTTAATGTAACAATGAGTACATTTAACTGGAAGGATTATATTGAAGATGACAGTAAGAAATATTGCTACATTGTTAACCTGAGTGTTGCTGAATGATTTTTCAACTATAAATAGTTGAGGCTGTGGGGTTGAAGCCATCTTTGTAAATATACTTTATTGTGTCCACTTTGAAAATAACTGATAGTCAAACTCTAATTTATTCCTAATGTCAGTAGGATTGATATGAAATGAATTAGCTAATTCTTCTTTATATTAACAGGTCACTTTTATGTTTTGGATGGACAAAAGGACCCTTTACTCTGTGGAAATGGCTCAGATGCAGGGTAAGAAACATCATATAAAAAATGTAGAACACTTTGAGAAAAAGCAGATAGGAAAAAAAATACAAGGGTATTCTTACATGTAGATTGTAAAGAGTAGCGCTACCTACCTAGGAAGTACCTTCTCTATGTTACTGGATTGCTATTAATTCTAAATTCACAGCCATTAAAATCACCCTCTGGGTGAAGACCTTTTTTCCTAGAATTCCATAGTTAAGATGTACCTGATTATTACCCCAAAGTGTGAAGACCCATAGTCTGTTTTTTCTGTAAGCCCATCAGAGCTGTTTAATAAATACAGGGAAGAAAACACAATATGAGCACATTTTGATTGATAATGGGTATGTGTTGATGTGATGAGCTTTGCTGTGGCTGGAAAAGATCCAGAATATAACATGATCTTCAGGGCAAAAGCTCATTTGGCAAATTGCTTTTGAGAGAGTTGGTTGTTCTTGAAGTAGCATGTGCAAAAAAGCCAAGGGACAGATATATGTCAAAGCCATGTACAAGTTTGAGTCTGTATACCTTACAGTTCTTTTGGTCACATTCTACAATAAGGGGCACTTTAATATCTTAGTCATCCTGCTGGTCTCTCATACTTAACATATTTTCCCAAGGGGATTAAAAAGTGATTTTAGGTCAGGGTATAATTTTTTTTAGAAGTGAAGGACAGCAACATTAAGTGACTCTTAAACCACAAAACTTACACAGAACATATTTTGAGTCATCCCAGAAAATGGGAAACTTGTATGGCCATAAATATCTAAGCGCATTATTGAAAAAGTGTATCAGTCCCAGAGATGGTGTTGACAGGGGGAGAATTGTTTTCCTGACGTTTTTCCTAACCTTTTTTTTAGGAGAGTGTAGTAAATAAGAGCATGAATTCTAGAGTTTACATATACTTGGAATCAAACCCTAATTCTGACATTTATAAACCCTGACTTTGGAAAAATATTCTAAGCTCTCTGTATCTGAGTTTATTTATTTTTAAAATGTGGAAAGTAATATTGTCTCTTAGGGTTGTTATGGTGATTGATTAAGTAGTACACATAAAGTACTTGGATTAGCACCTGGTCTATCATGAGCATTTAGTGCACTTTAGGTATTATTATTTTATAATATTATTATTATTGTTAATATAAAAGCCTAGATAAAACTTTAGAGAAGGTTGGATGATACATACTTTATCCCTATTAAGCCATAATAATCATTTCTCTTTATTGGGTAGTTAGTATGCATTAGGTGATTTATATGGTAAAATTGATGGCCACTATTGTTAATTGTCAAATAAAATTCTGAAGAAATCTACCTAATTTCAAGACTTCCTATAACACTACAGTAATCAAGACACTATGGTACCTGGGAAAGAATACATATACAGATCACTGAAACAGAAAAGAGACAGCACCCTGCCCCCCAAAACACAAAAATAGACCTACACAAATGTAGTCAACTAATTTTTGACAAAGAGGAAAATGCAGTGCAATGGAGATAGGAAAGTTTTTTTTGACAAATGGTGCTGGAACAATTGGAAATCCAAATGCAAAGAAATGAACCTAGGTGTAGATCTCACACCCTACCCAAGAACTAAATCAAAATCAATCATAGACCTAAATGTAAAATACAAAACCATAAAATGTATATAAGAAAGCATAGAATAAAATTTACATGACTTCAGATTTAGTGATAAGTTTTAAACACCAATAACAGAATCCATGAAAGAACAAATTGATTAATTTGGACTTAATTAAAATTAAAAATTTCTGCTCTGCAGAGACACCATAAAGGGAATGAAAAAACAAGCTATAATTGGAAGAAAATATTTGCAAAACATGTATCTGAAAAAAGACTTGTATCGAAAATATACAAAGAAAGTACTCTTAAAACTCAACAACAACAAAAAACCCAAATAACTCAATTTAAAAGCAGGCAAAAATCTGGACACCCTATAAAAGAATATATACAGAAGTCTAATAAGGATATATAAAGATGCTAAACAACATTTGTCATTGGGGAATTGAAAATTAAAACAAAAATGAGTTACTACTATATATTATATACCTATTAGAATGGTTAAAAATCCAAAAAAACCTGGCAATACAAATTGCAGAACAACAAGATGGATGCAGAACAATAAGAATCGTCATTCATCGCTGGTGGGAATGCAAAACAGTACAGCCACTTTGCGAGACAATCTGGCAGTTTCTTACAAAATAAACACAGTCTAACCATATGATCCAGCAATTGCCCTACTAGATATTTAGCCAATTAAATTGAAATTTATGTCTACACAAAAACATTCATGTGAATATTTATAACAGTTGTATTCATAATCACAAGAAACTGGGAAGCCTGGGTGGTTTAGTCAGTTAAGCATCCAACTTTTGATTTCAGCTCAGGTCACGATCTCACAGTTCATGACATTGATCTCCATATCAGGTTCCAGGCTGCATGGAGCTTGCTTGGGATTCTCTCTCGCCCTCTTTTTCTGCCCCTGCCCTGCTCATACACATGCACACATGCTCTCTCTCTCTCTCTCTCTCTCTCTCAAAATAAATAAACTTAAAAAAAAACCAAAAAACTGGAAGCAATCAAGATGTCCTTTAACAGGTGAATGGATAACTGTGCTGTATTCATCCAGTGAAATATTACTCAGTGATAAAAAGAAAATGAGCTATCAGGCCACAAAAAGACATTGAGAACCTTAAATGCATATTAATACATGAAAAAAGCCATATAAACAAAGCTATATTCGTCTGATTCCAATTACATGACATTATGGAAAAGATCACAATAGAAATGATTTAAAAAATCAGATTTTCAAAGGTTTGGGGTGGGTTGACTGGGTGATACACGTAGAATTTTTTAGGGTGGAGAAATTTCTTCATGATTCTGTAATGATGAACACAAGCATCTGTCAAAACCCACAGAACTTTACAGTACAATGAGTTAACACTGTATGCAAATAAAAAAAATAATTTGTCAGTTTGGGTATCTCTGGTTGAAATACAGAATGTGACAAAGGGATATAAATATATTTAAAATGTATAAAAAAAAAACTGAAGGAAGGAGTGGGAGAATAAGTACCTATCTAAGCAACTTTGGAAATGAGTGGAGTCTGTAAGACAAAGGCAAAAACCCTGTACTCTAGTTAATAAAGTTGTTTCCCATGTTAGTTTGGATTAACAGTCCTGAAACAACTTTGCATGTGTACTGGTATTGAACAGTTAAGCATATAGATAGCAGATGATGGAAGCAGCCAATTTTTTTTATCTTTCCATTTATTTAAATTCAAGTTAGTTACCATATAGTGTAGCATTGGTTTAAGGAGTAGAACCCAGTGATTCACCACTTACATATAACACCCAGTGCTCATCCCAACAAGTGTCTTCCTCAATGCCCACCACCCATTTAGTCCATCCCCCCATCTACCTCCCCTCTAGCAATCCCCAGTTTGTTCTCTGTATTTAAGAGTCTTATGGTTTGCCTCCCTACCTGTTTTTATCTTATTTTTCCTTCCTTTCCTCTATGTTCATCTGTTGTGTTTCCTAAATTCCACATCAGTGAAATCATATATATTTGTCTTTCTCTGGCTGACTTATTTTGCTTAGCATTATACCCTCTAGTTCCACCCACATTTTTGCAAGTGGCAAGATTTCATTCTTTTTGATCGCTGAGTATTTCATTGTGTATATGTACCACATCTTCTTTATCCATTCGTCAGTCAATGGACATTTGGGCTCTTTCCATAATTTGGCTATTGTTGATAGTACTGCTATCAACATTGGGGTGCATGTGCCCCTTCCAATCAGCAGTTTTGTATCCTTTGGATAAATACCTAGTAGTGCAATTGCTGTATTGTAGGGTAGTTCTATTTTTAATTTTTTGAGGAACCTCCATACTGTTTTCCAGAGTTGCTGTACCAGTTTGCTTTCCCACCAGCAGTGTGAAAGGGCTTCCCTTTCTCCACATCCTCGTCAACATCTGTTGTTGCCTGAGTTGTTAACTTTAGCTATTCTGACAGGTGTGAGATGGTATCTCATTGTGGTTTTGATTTGTGTTTCCCTGATGATGAGTGATGTTAAACATCTTTTCATGTGTCTGTTGGCCATCTGGATGTCTTCTTTGGAAAAATATAAATTCATGTCTTCTGGCCATTTCTTCACTGGATTATTTGTTTTTGGTGTGTTGAGTTTGGTAAGTTCTTTATAGATTTTGGGTACTAGCCCTTTATCAGATATGTCATTTCCAAGTATCTTCTCACATTCTGTTGGTTGCCTTTTAGTTTTGTTGATTGTTTCCTTTGCTGTGTGGAAGTTTTTTATTTTGATGAGGTCCCAATAGTTCACTTTTGCTTTTATTTCCTTTGCCTCCAGAGACATGTCTAGAAAGAAGTTTCTGCAACCAAGATCTAAGAGGTTGCTTCCTGCTTTCTCCCGTAGGATTTTGATGGCTTCCTGTGTCACATTTAGGCCTTTCATCCATTTTGAATTTATTTTTGTGTATGGTGTAAGATAGTGGTCCAGTTTCATTCTTGTGCATGTCATTTATCCAGTTTTCCCAGCATCATTTTCTGAAGAGGCTGTCTTTTTTCCATTCGATAATCCTTTCTTGCTCAAAGATTAGTTGGCTATACATTTGTGGATCCACTTCTGGGTTCTCTATTCTGTTCCATTCATCTATGTGTCTGTTTTTGTGCCAGCACCATTACTATCTTGATAATTACAGCTTTGTAATACAACTTAAGGTCTGGAATTGTGATGCTTCCAGCTTTGGCTTTCTTTTTAACATTACGTTGTCTATTTGGGGTCTTTTCTAGTTCCAAACAAATTTTAGGGATTGTTTGTTCTAGCTCTGTGAAGAATGTTGGTGTTATTTTGAGAATCTACACATTTTGAATGTGTAGATTGCTTTGGGTAGTATAGACATTTTAACATCAGTTGTTCTTCCATCCATGAGCATGAAATGTTTGCCCTGGTTTCTAGTACCGTTCTCCAATAAAAGACAAGGTCTTCTTGGACAAATGGCCAATGCTAGAGCAGGAAATATGAGTCTGTGGCATCTTGCAGTGCCACAAAGTTAGAAAGTGCTAAAAAAGACAAACAAAACAAGACACACAGAATTATGAGGTTAAATCAAAGAGAAGTAGTCAATGAAGTCAATGAAAAAGCTTTCAATGACCAAAACTGGAACAATTTAAGCAACAAATTATATAAAACAAATTAGAATTCAAAGTGAAAATTAGTATTATGAGTAAATACTCATATAAACAAGTGATTGAATACCCATTCATCAGTCAGTGGACGTTGGGCTTTTTATATAATTTGGCTATTGTTGATAATGCTGCTATAAACATTGAGGTGCATGTGCCTCTTTGAATCAGTATTTTTATATCCTTTGGGTAAATACGTAGTAGTGCAATTGCTGGATTACAGGAGAGTTCTTTTTTAACTTTTTGAGTAACTTCCACACTGTTTTCCACAGTGGCTGCACCAGTTTGCATCCCCATCAACAGTGTAAGAGGGTTCTTTCTCTGCCTCCTCACCAACACCTGTTGTTTCCCGTGTTGTTAATTTTAGCCATTCTAACAGGTGTGAGGTGATATCTCATTGGAGTTCTGATTTGTATCTCCCTGATGGTGAGCGATGTTGAACAGCTTTTCATGACTGTTAGCCATCTGGACGTCTTTTTTGGAAAAATGTCTATTCATGTCTTCTGCCCATTTCTTAACTGGGTTATTTGTTTTTTGAGTGTTGAGTTTGGAAAGTTCCTTATGGATTTTGGATACTAACACTTTATCAGATATGTCATTTGCCAGTACCCTCTCCCATTCAGTAGGTTGCCTTTCAGTTTTGTTGATTGTTTCCTTTGCTGTGCAGAAGCTTTTTATCTTGATGAGGTCCCAATAGTACATTTTTGCTCGTTTCCCTTGCTCTGGAGATGCATTTAGTAAGAAGTTACTATGGCTGGTGTCAAACAACATGGATGGAGCTAGACCATATTACCCTAAGCAAAATAAGTCAGTCAGAAAAAGACAAATACCACATAATTTCACTTATATGTGGAATTTAAGAAGTGAAACAGATGAACATATAGGGAAAAAGAGAGAGACAAACCATGAAACAGACTCTTAGCTACAGAGAACAAACAGGGTTGCTGATGGGAGGTGGGCAGAGGATGGGTTAAAAGGGTGGTGGGTATTAAGGAGGGCACTGGTGATGAGCACTGAGTGTTGTATGTAAGTGACGAATTCATAAATTCTACTTATGAAACTAATATTATACTATATGTTAACTAACTAGAATTTAAATAAAAACTTGAAATTAAAAAAGAAATTATTGAATAAATACATAAATGAGAGGTAATAGACAAATCCCCCATGCAGAAGAATTCCAAATAATTTATGTACTTACTCTGCTCTTAAGAAGGTGGATCATAACTCCCTGTTCCTGATGTGTGGGCTGCACATTGTGACTTCATTACAAAGAGCGCACTATGGGGGAAAAAAAGAGTAAATTTACAGTGGAGAAACTTGACAAACACTACCTCCAGTCAGGTGATGAAAGTTAGTGTCGACAATGATAAGTCATATCGATAGTATGTACCCTTGATATGATAGGACAATAATAATATTGTACCTCTGTGGTCTTCTTTCCAAAAATCCATAACCCCAATCTCATCATGAGAACAACAACATCAGACAAATACCAATTGAAAGAAATTCTTCCAAATACCCAAAAGTATTCCTCAAAACTATGAAAGTAATCAGAAACAAGGGAAGTCTTAGAAACTTTCTCAGAGGAGCCTAAAGTGACATGATGACTAAATAGAACATGGAATCCTGAATGGGATCCTGGAATATAAAAAGGATATTAGGGGAAAAAAACCTGAGAAAATCTGAATGAAGCATTGGCTTTGGTTAATAATAATGTATCAGTATTAGTTAAAATGTACCATACCAACATAAGATGTTAATAATAGGGGAAACTGGGCATATTTGGGAAGTCACTGTGCCCTCTTTTTAATTGTTTTGTAAATCTCAAGTTATTCTAAAATATAAGTTTTATTTTATAAAATTCTATAGAAGTGGCTAATGAAGCAGCTCATTAAGTGGTTCCCTACTGGCCCTTCTGGCCTTTCATTTTAAATAATTGATTCTTGCTTGACACTTTGTAAAGAGCAGGGGACTAATGATGTTAGAGGCAAAAGTGTGTGGTTGCTGCCTCTTTGCCATTCTAAGTATCTGTAAATCTGACTCCTTGCATCCAAATTTTCTATTGGTTTTCCTAATACATTTCATATAATAACAGTATCACTGTATGCAATTACTGAGGGTGCTCTACAAATACAGGCAAGAAAATTCATCATAGACAGCAACTCTGGGTTTTGACAAGTCCTTTATATCAACATCAATTGAAATAACTATAATGGCTATGCTGACCTTAGCTCCAATTCTCTCTCTTATAGCCAGTGTCCAGAAGGATACATCTGTGTGAAGGCTGGTCGAAACCCCAACTATGGATACACAAGCTTTGATACCTTTAGTTGGGCTTTCTTGTCTCTATTTCGACTCATGACTCAAGACTACTGGGAGAATCTTTACCAGTTGGTAAGTGTCTTAGTCCATTGGGGCTGCTGCAACAATATACCACAGACTGGATAGCTTATAAATAACAGAATTTTATTGCTCACAGTTCTGGAGACTGGGAAGTTTAAGAACAAGACACCAGCATGGCTCCATTCTGGCAAGAGCCCCTTTCTGGTTCATAAGCTGATACCTTCTCACTGTGTCATCATCTCTCTGGAGGCTCTTTTTTTCAGGCACTAATCCCATTCATGATAGCTCTACCTTCAAAACCTCCCAAAGGCCCCCACCTTCTAATACTATCACCTTGGACATTAGGATTTAAAGTTAGGAATTTTGGGGGGACATAAGCATTCAGGCCGTAGGAGTAAGGTTCAAATCAACATGTGTGGGATTTAATTTTATGAACATATATGAACTGAAAAATATCAATACTTGTTAGTAACACACTAGAATACAGAGGAGGGTCCAGTACAGCAAGTTTGCCTAGAATCCCAATTGTTCATTCAGTCAGTACATGTACAGTAAGGACTTTTTATATGAAGGACATTTCGCTAGGAACTATAGAAGATGCAAAGAATGTTCAAGGCTTTGAGTTCATAATCTAATTATAGATATAAAAGGAACACGTGAAAATATTTAAAAGCTCAATGCTCACTTTTTCTTTCTTTCCTTATTTAAATTCAAGTTAGTTAACACACAGTGTAGTGTTGGTTTCAGGAGAACTGTGATTCATCACTTACATATGACACGCAGTCCTCATACCAACAAGTGCCTTCCTCAATGCCCATCACCCATTTAGCCCATCCGCCCCATCCCCCTCCCCTCCAGCAACCCTTAGTTTGTTCTCTGTATTTAAGAGTCTCTTATGGTTTGCCTCCCCCTCTGTTTTTATCTTATGTTTCCCTCCTTTCCCCTATAGTGAAAGATAAATATATGATTTCACTTATATGTGGAATTTAAGAAACAAAACAGAATCAATGTTCATTTTAACACCAAACAAATCTTGGTCAAAATACAGGATGATAAAAAGTATTCATCTCCTCACTATCTAATTATGGAAATAAAATCTTTACCTGGGACATTATATAAAATACTGATGAAATTACCCTTTGTTTCCTCTAGACATTACGTGCTGCTGGAAAAACCTACATGATATTTTTTGTCCTGGTGATTTTCTTGGGATCTTTTTATTTGGTGAATTTGATACTGGCTGTGGTGGCCATGGCCTATGAGGAACAGAATCAGGCCACCTTGGAAGAGGCAGAACAGAAAGAGGCTGAATTTCAGCAAATGCTTGAACAGCTTAAAAAACAACAGGAAGAAGCTCAGGTACTAAGTGATAAAGTTTCATGGTTACTGTTGTTATTTTTTTATTGTAAATTTTAAGTAGGAATATTGTTGTGCACAGAGGTCAAACTGGAACTGGCTTTTCATTTGGTATACAAGCACTGTCATTAGAAAAGGGAAAGCTGGGGCACCTGGGTGGCCCAGTTGGTTAAGCATCGACTTTGGCTCAGGTCATGATCACATCATGTTCCAGGAGTTTGAGCCCCATGTTGGGCTCTGTGCTGACAGCTCAGACCTTGGAGCCTGCTATGGAGTCTGTGTCTCCCTCTCTCTCTGCCCCTCCCCTGCTCACACTTTGTCTCTTTCTCTTAAAAATAAATAAACATAATTAAAAAAAAAAAAGAGAGAGAAAGCTATTCAAACCTAAAATTGTTTCTCAAGTTGGAATCAAAGGAACATTATCTATAGAAATTAGCTTGGGGTAGAAAACACAGTTGGGATAAGGTTAACTATGAAAGTGTCTCATGAAACCTGAGAGAGGAATCTGATATTCAGTTTAATGTGAAAAGATATATAACTGGTATTTCCAACTATTCATGTTTCACTCCTAATTATAACATTTGAGGGTTTATTCTGAAGTTAATTGAGCTCAATGTTAACAAGAGAACTTTATGTATACCTACTTTTAACCATTCTTTGGGGTTTCTGTAGCTTAAAAGGTGTTTGCTACAGCCCCTATCAGGATATCATGAAAGCATCTGCATTAGATTCCAACTTTAAATTCTCATTAATATTAAAAGGCTATTTGAACACAGGTCATGGTGAATGGGGTATTCATGTCTTGAGGGAACAGACAGAAGAACAGTATTGGCTTAAAAGAAAATCATAGGAAGACAGTAAATTCTGATTGAGGGCAGTGAAACTTACAGTTCCTCCACATTTTTGCCAATATTTGGTATGGTCAGTCTTACTAGCCATTCTACTAAGTCCTTCACTGTTTTATTCTGCATTTTCTTAATGATTAATGATGTTGAGCATATTTTCATGTTATTTTCTGTCTATGTATCTTCTATTATGAAGTGGATGTTTAAATCATTTGCCCATTTGTTTTTTAAACTGGGTTTTTTGTTTTCTTGAGTTTTTAGTCTTTATATATCCTCAAAATAAGTCCTTTAGTCTTCAATGATATATATACTTTGCAAATATTTTCTCCTAGTCTGTAATTTACTTTTCATTCTTCTAATAATATTTTTAGGATAAAAGTTAAACTTTGATGAAATATACTTTACCAAGCCTTTTTTGATTGTTAGGTCAGTTTTGGCATTGTATCTAACACATTTTTGCCAAATTAACATCATACAGATTTTCCATTTTTTCTTCTAGAAGCTTTATAGTTTCATGTCCTATATTTAGGTCAATGATCCATCTTAAGTTAATTTTTGTGTAAGGTGTAATTTATATGTTGAGATTTTTCTTTTGCATATGTACATCTAATTACTATAGCACCATTTGTTGAACAAAATATCTTTCTCCACTAAACTGCGTTTGAACTTTTGTCAAAAATCAGTTGTCCAGATGTGAATGTGTCTATTTCTGGATTTTGTTCTGTTCAATTGATTTGTTTCTCTTTATACCAATACACATTTTTATTACCACAGCTATTTAATAAGTCTTGAAATTAGACAGTTATAGCTCTCCAACTTTCTTTTTCATAGCTGTTTTAACTATTCTAAGCCCTTTGTAACTTTATATGGGTTTTAGAATCACCTTGTCAATTTCAGTTACATTAATTTCTGTTGCTGTGTCTTCAAGTTCATCATCTTTTCTTCTGTAATGTCTGATGTGTCATTAATCCTATCCAGTGCCTTTTTCAACTCAGTTTATGCCATTTTCATCTCTAAAACATTGATCTGCATCTCTTTTATATTTCCCATGTCTTTAACATTTTGAACAGACACAATATAGTTATAATAACTGTTTAAAGTCCTTGTCTGCTAATTCTGAATCTGTGTCAGGTCTTAGTTGGTTTTAATTAATTTTTTTTCTTCATTACTGTTCATGTATTACTGATTTTTTTTTTGCATTCCTAACAATTCTCAATTTAATTCCAGACACTGTTAACTTTACCTTTTTTGGGTGCTGGATATTTTTGTATTCCTAAAAAATTTCTTGATCCTTATTTGGGGACATTACTTACATTACTTATAAACGGTTTGATTCTTTTGCATCTTGAAACCTTTGAAGAGTTATTAGGTAGAAGTGGTGGAGCATCTAGTGAAAAGCAGACTATTCCCTACCACTGAGCGAAGATCCTTTTAAATAGTATCCAATGCCCCATTAATGCAGTGTCTTCAAAACCACTGTTACATGTATTTTGTCTGTTTTAGTGTTTGTTGCAGGAGGGAGAGCAAATCCCTATTACCATATCTTAGCCAGAAGCAGAAGTCCAAATAACTTTTGTACATAGTGACTTTTTGATATATAGTGATTTTTTTTTCAGACGGATGGTTCTAGGTATTTAAAGCATTATTTGAATGACAGCAGATCTTTGAATTTGTAGATTCAAAATTTAAGTTCTTAATAATTCTTAGTTACTTTGAAGATGCACAACATATAGCACTAAGTCCTTTTTTTGAGGCTTTTTTTTGGTGGGACAGGGATTTGACAATGATTGTTTAGCTGGTTACCCAAACCAACCATTTTCTTAGCATTTGTTGAACAAGCTGGCTTTACTATTTTCATCTTACCATTGGGTACAGAGTAGTATCATTGTTACATTTATTGATTTTATAAGAAAAGCTAAAAAACAAGTTTGATGACACTTGAAAATCTTATGAAAATATACCTCATGGTTGGCAGAAAGTTCTACTACATTTCAAGTACTTAAGAGTTTACTTCAGACCACTGTAAATAAAACCCATTTATAAGATAATGAAATACATTATCTATTTACAGGGCTAATTATTTATCTCAAGGTTTAAATAAATATTATAGGAGGTAATATTTATAGATTTTATGTAAATGTATCTTAAAGAATTGGATTATTATAGTATCATTTATAAAAACAGACAAAGCAATGTGCTTGAAAATACTACACAGATACATAGTACAGAGTAAGAATACATTGTGAAATTCTACCACTTGAGGGTAAAATATGGCATCAATTAAAAGAGTATAATCTTTTAAAGTTAGAAGTGAAAGTGCATAATATCTATTAGAAGTTTAAAGAATCTAATTATCTACATCCTAATTAGGTCAACTAAAAAATGTCCATTCTTTTCACTTAAGTGTCAGTTATTGGATTCCAGTGAACAAATGATGATTTGATAGCTTCATACATATACAAATTTAAACTGATTCTAGGGTAACTAATCCCAGTATCTTAATAGGGACTAGGATGGCACAGTACCAATCCAATATTACTTCCTTATTGAGAGTAGAGGTAACAATGCCCAGATAATAGCCAGTGTTGAAACACAGGAAGGGGTTGGAGGCAGACACAGAGGGAGACGTAGTCTACCCATGAGATCATTGGTGCTCCAGTGTAAACTTGCATCTTGCTAATCACCAGTGACTCTTCAAATTTACCATTTAGTCAATGACTTCATGAAGCCTAGCATCACTTCTGTTTTCATTTAGTATCTGTTGAAGGGCCTCCTAGTGCTAGTCATTGTTTAGACATGCAAAAGTAATGTAGTAAGCTCAGTGAACTCACAAATCAAATATAACTTTAAAGGATCATGAAAGACAAAACCCAACAACAACAAAAAGATTTATCCTAAGTCCCCATAACTATTTGGCAGTTAACTTGTGATCTTTAAATGTCTAATAGTGCCCAATATAACATATCCCATAACAATGTATATTGATCTGATAGGAAAAATTTAATAATAAACTTTGGGGCAAAATTAGAAATAGTGGTATTTAAGAGATCCAAAATAATTAGAGGTAAAATTGAAACAGGTATAGTTAATGTCTTATAATTTTATGGGTTTTGGATTTATGTCTTTAAATTTTTTTAAGTTTATTTATCCATTTTGAGAGAGAGAGGTAGGCAGGGAGGGGTAGAGAAAGGATCCCAAGTACAGAGCCTGATGTAGGGTTCAAACTCACGAACAGCAAGACCATGACCTAAGCTGAAATCAAGAGTTGGACGCTTAACTCACTGAGCCACCCAGACACCCCCAAACTGGATTTATGCTTATTTATTTATTTTTAAATAAATGAAATTTATTGTCAAATTGGTTTCCATACAACACCCAGTGCTCATCCCATCAGGTGCCCTCCTCAATACCCATCACCCACCCTCCCTTCCCTCCCACCCCACATCAGCCCTCAGTTTGTTCTCAGTTTTTAAGAGTCTCTTATGCTGGATTTATGTTTAAAGTGAAGTATAATTACAAGCAGCCATGTGGCTTTATTTTTTAAGGACTGTGTGTATACAGTGAGTTATATACGCTAAATCACACAGAAAGGTTATAAGAAGAACTAAATGTTATTCCTTGAGTAAATATTAAGCATATATTTGTTATTTGTTATAGGAGGAATTCATCAATGCAATACTCCCAGTCTAAGTAAGCAGGACATTGGTCTTGTCACAGAGATGGGTAGAAACAGGTACACAGACATGAGAGGTGACAGGAAACATCTGCCTTTGAGGGAATCGGCAAATCACTGGCAGTGGAACAAGTGACAGATTTGAGTTGATGAGTGACACAGAAAATGTGTTGTGTCGGGAGGTTACTGTTGTTGCCTTAGAAATGCTTTAGTTTTGAGTTATTTGAACTGTTATCCAGAATAGGTAGGGAAATCATGTCTTATGCAAAACAAATTCCGGAAGTGATTTAAATGAACATGAGTTTCAGGATTATGACAAAGGAATATTACCACCACTTCCTTTATTTCTAACTGCAAACAAGTCAATAAATGATTAACACTGTGTGTTGCACTGTGTTACTGTGTATGCAAAGTGGAAAGGAGAATTAAAGACTTTATTTGGATAAAAATAAATGTATGTATATTCATTAGTTCAACAAATGCTGTATATTATGTACCTCCTATGTATCAACTACTAAGCAACTCTAACTTGCTACAAATAAGTGCTTCATTTATTCACTTTATTTTATATATATTTACATTGGACTCATTCATATTTACAAAGGGCCCTTAATATTTCTCATCTTCCATTACTAATGATATTAGAAGTGATACTAAAATCAAGAATCCAATAAAAAAATCTGGCTCTCTGACACTATGTAATTTTATAAATACCCAAACTCTGAATTACTGTTCCACTAAATTGCTAGACAATGACTTATACTGAGTCTTAGATCTAGGTTTCCATAATGAATACAGTATTCAATATAAACAAAAATCTGTTTTACATTTTACGTACATTTTACATTGCTTAGCCCAACACACATATTTAATTCTATATGGAGTACTACGATTCCTATCCCTGGGATCATGATAATCTTAGAATATTTGTATTATACCACCTTTAGTTTTAAGCCTTTTTTTCTTTTTAATTATTTGCAGTTGAGATGAGATTTAGAAATAGAAGTTATTTTGGAGGCTTTGCTTCTCCTCAGGAAGGAAAAAACAAAAAGCATGTGTTATCAAACTCATTTTAAATTGTTTTATCTTCTTTACTAAAATATGTTTCTGTTATACAGATCATCGTGACACATAGTCTTTTAGGAGATCTTCAAAATCCAAGTCTAAATAAGATGTGTTGTTCTTTTCCCACCCTCACCCCAGTGTCTAAGACAATTGACAGCTTAATACCTTTTTTGTCTTTATTCACCAAACATTTACTGGACACTTTTTATGTCAGGTGGCATAATAGGCAATGTGCACAAACACATATGACTAAATTCTTATCTAGCATTTATCTAGTAGAGAAGATAGGATAGAACAAAATGGGTGGCTAAATTAGAGTTGTTTGTATTCGGTAATGACATATGTAAAGAGTTGAACCAACATTCTTATAATTTAATCATTTCCACTTCTGTGATTATATTTAAAAACAAGAATATACTTAATGAGAACTCAGCTTTGATATGCACTATATCGCTGTTTCATATTCTCTCTAGTCATGGCTAAATCATTTTCAGTCTTAAAATACTATTCATATAAATGAAATTACAACACATTTGTCATGTGTCATCTTAGAGCTGGTTGTTTCTTTAGTATATACAGAAATTCAAAGCAACTAAGTATACTTAGTGCTGAAACAAAAAAGAAAATATTTGAAGATCTAATAATCCCTTGAATGATCATTTCAGGCATTTACTGATTGCTATGTTAATCACTTATTATTTATAATAACAATAAATAATATATAAACATTAAAAAATTTAAAACTAAAAGTGCTATGTAATAAATTAGTCATGTTAATCTCAGTTCACCCTAGGGATGTGAACTATAGTACTGAATATAATTCAAATGAAGGAAAAGGTCAAACTTGCCAATATATTCCCACTCTTTTTATCTGGTGGTAAAGCAGTAGGCACTTCAAATGATTTGAGTTCATCACCAAAGGAAAAGAAACGATCTTAGTCCTAGATTTAGAAGGAAAAAATATCACTCAGTTGTTCACAGTCACATGTGGGAAGAACAAGTCTGTGGATGGAATTGGAATAGTAATCAGATCAGCAACCACCGCAAAGAGAACATTTGCTTTTAAAATGTAGAAGATATTTTTAAGAGAGCAATTTTGCCTAGAAATTAAGCTAATTTCAACAGGGTTTTTTTTTTTAAAGACTCTCCAAGAGATGTACCAAACCTGACTTTTCTTGCCTTAATGCATAGGTTACCATATTGCTTTGTACTGTTTTAAATCGTCATTATTAAGTAAACTCTCTTGAGGTAAAACACAACGAAATGACCAGAATGTTTCCATATGCTTAATAGTCTTACATGGCAATGTGTGTACCACAGTCAACTGTTTCCAAAATGACTTGTTATAAACAGTGCCTGGCTTTGTCTCAAACAGGCAGTTGCAGCCGCATCAGCTGCTTCAAGAGATTTCAGTGGAATAGGTGGGTTAGGAGAGCTCCTGGAAAGTTCTTCAGAAGCATCGAAGTTAAGTTCCAAAAGCGCTAAGGAGTGGAGGAACCGACGGAAGAAAAGAAGACAGAGGGAACATCTGGAAGGAAACAACAAAGGAGAGGGAGACAGGTTTCCCAAATCAGAATCTGAGGACAGTGTCAAAAGAAGAAGCTTTCTTTTCTCCATGGATGGAAATCGACTGACTAGCGACAAGAAATTCTACTCCCCTCATCAGGTATGGTTTTCTATGAAGTGTTCCATTTGTTTTGTCATTGCTATTGCTTTGTATTTACTGATTTTGGCATATTTTTATAATATCTCATATAAATGAGGGACAGGGAAACTAACATTTAATGGTTATTTAATTTGTATCATAAGTTGTCTTTAAAAGAGACTTTTATTAAACCATTGATAACGTTTAAGGTAATCAGCTTTACACATGCACTAATTTGAGACCCTGTTTCTTAATCTCCTCTTTTTTGGGGGGTGAGGGTATGAAACCCACCTATCAAATTTTTCTCTTCAGTGAGAGTTTTGCAATCTCTTGTTTACCTTTTTCATTTTGAGACCTCAAATGAACTTAGTATCTTTGCATATGGGTGTCTCCTTTTATTTTTTGAGGTTCTCACTGCAACATATGTATGAATTTTGAAAAGAAATGTTACTGGATTTTGCCTTATTCTTTTGATATGAGAACTGTGCTGTCATAAGTCTCCATTATGCTGACATGGTGTTGCTCTATGAAACATTAGAATGAAATGACCTAAGTGCTCTTGGAAGAGACCTAAATTGAAGACAGTATATGTTTGCTCTGATTTAATATGAACTACACAATTCTGCAGCATATCTTCAAGCCAATGAGGGAAAGTAGTTTTAAATCTTTGTTAATACATTTTATGGGTTGCATAATGTAAAGAGTAAATAATTATGAAATCTGTGATAAGTACAGTTATGTTTGAACATTATTTGGTTCCCCTAGAATTTCATGTGCCATGAATTATTAACTCTTATAATCATATTAATCTGGGTCAGAATTATACCCTAAAAATAATGTTTTAGGGGACATTATATAATTGAGATAAAGCAAAAAACTGTGTATCAACCAAGAGGTATGACATCTTTCTTATAAAGAACAAAAACTTTTCTAAAAATTAGAAGGATAAGCACAAAATTCAATATAGTGTTTAGTTATTGGCTGACAGGAAAGGGCATATGCAAGTTATCAATGGGTGTTTATTTCATAATTTATATTGAAGATGTAAATAAAATAAAAAATAAATCGATAATAAACTCCATATTAATAACTTGAATTCTCTTAGTAGAACAAAATAGATGTGCACACACAAAAAGTTAAAAGATAAAAATCATTTCCCTTCAGATAATGTCAGTACCAAGAGATCCAATTATGGTCTTGCATAATACAAATATAAAGTATGGTTTTATATCAGCACAACGCATTTGGGATTAACTGGAAGCTCTATTTGTCTATTTCTGTGACCAGATTTTTTTTGCTTAAACTGTCACCCTTGATATTTTAGCATTATTAAGACTATTAGGAGTCATTAGGATTAGGATTATTTGACACTGTAACATAATGATTGACGTCACAGAAGCTTGTGTTCATATGTCAACTCCAAGTGAGTTCTGTGACCTTTCTAGTCACTTGTACTATGTTCAATTTCTGTAAAAGAGGGTAATGATGCCTACCTTAAAGAGTTGTGTGAGATTAAGCAACACAGAGAAACCTTATGTGACAAATAGTAAAGCTCTTATTAAGTTGGTGAATTATTCAAAATGAGGGAACTTTTGAGTAGTTTCAACAATCGCAAATGTATATGCATAGTAGCAGTATTTATGTGAGCACATTTATGTTTTTAAAAACAGTATTACTTCCATCATTGTTTCATCACCGTGCTCAAAGATGAACTGTGGATTAGTTCATTCAGCCAATCAACAAATATTTTTTGACCACCTGTTACGTGGCAGAAATAGTTCTAGGTAATGAAAATACTTCAGTGAATGGATACAATTCACTAACTTCATGGAAATTTATACTAAAGAAGAAGCCAGACAATATGTGAGATAAGTTATATACTGTGTTAGAAGGTGATAAGTGCTATGGGGAAAAAAAAGTAAATCACGAAAAGGGGATCAGGAGCACTAACTGGATGTAAAAATTGTAAATAGGGTGGTTTGGGATGCTCTCACTGTAAAGGAGATATTTCAGCAAAGATTTTAAGGAGGCAAGAAAAGGGACTATCTCATTGAAGAGCATCTCAGACTTGTGGAAGAGCCAAGTGTAAGGCCCTGGCATGGCAGTATGCCTGGAATGCTCAAGGAGCATCTGTGAGCCTGTGTTGAGTGAACCACGGAGAGGCAATAGCAGAGGGAAGTTGGGGAACAGCCAGAATTTTAATACTCAAAACAGAATCAGTATATACACATGCTATATATAATTTATTTTCCAGTATTTATAGATACAGGGATAGTAGGTAGGTAGATAAATAGGTAGGGAGATAGATAAATGGATAGATAGATGGGAGAGATTTTAAAAGTAAAAGAAAGATCCTATTAACATGGATAATTTACATATTCCAGTAAAGACAGACAGGGAGCATTAACAAAACTCACAAGCAAAAATATACCAGAAGCAGTTTACAATTTCTGGTTGTATAAACAAAAAAGGACTCTCTGATAGTAAAGAAAATCAGTGAAAGTAGTGGGAATAGGAAGCATAAAATGGACATGGCATACTGTTCAAAACAAATTTGTCTTCTGAAAATGTCGAGGCAGAGAAGCCATAAATTATGGATACACTGCCCCATACTAACATAAATTTTAAATGTTTTTTTTTACATTTAATCATTATTTCATTTTCAAATAGATAAATCATGTTCAGAGTATAACATGAAAAGGTACTTAAGGATGTACAATGGAAAGTGAATCCCCTCCAAAGATTTTAGCTATGTTGTTTGGACACACAGATGATTTATTTCAACCAGGTTTGTAGTTATAACCAAGTATAGCTGTTGATTTATTGAAAACATTGACAGGTACATATACTGAATTTGAAATGCTATTGAGTATTGCCAACACTCACTTTACATGTTCCCTCTAGAACATCTTTAAATTCTCTGCATCATCTTCCATCTTGACTTTTCCCAATTGACTTCAAGTTCAATCCCCCTACATGCAGGATTGTGTTTTACACACCTAATGTCTTCTATTTTCCCAATTGTTATTGAATATCATAAGAGAAAAAGTTCATATTTATCTTCTTGGAACAAGGCAAAAGAAAAATAATGAAGATACCTTGGACTCATGTTGTGCTGTGTCTGAGGCAAAGAAAAATGGTCTTTTGGTCCTCAAAGCATAAAAGCTTGTTTTCTTTGAGAAAGGGCTGCCACAGCTGTGGGTATTCCCTCTACTTTGCTGCATCTTCTAGTGTGTTATTTTTGGTTTATTTTCTCTGAGTACTATTTTTGTTATCTTCTTTTTCAGTCTCTGTTGCCTTGAAAGCTCTGCTCATACCCGTTATTATACTTTCCAAAGAGTGAATAGAAATTTCAAATAAACTCAAAATTCTGGAAAGCCTTTGAAACACCCCAACATAAAAACATGCAAATTAAATGAATGTGCCAGATACATTATAATGTACACACATACCACATATCACATACTCCCAACCAATATCCTGTAGACTGATTTTCAGTTCCCAAAGTCAGTTGTGGAACATAGGTACATTAAGATGATCACCCTGTGCCATCCTAGGGATTAGTGTAAGAAAAAGTTAGCTTTCTTCTAACACTTGCATTAGAATCACCTGGAATATGTGTGGGATAATAAAAAAAAAATGGGACCTAAAAATACACACCAAAGTTTCAAAACACAAGTATGAGAATAACCACTATTATATTGCTAATTAAAATTGAGTCCAAGGAGATTAAAACATTAACATTCTTTATTACTGGGGGCTGAGTTTATGTCCGCATGGTATCTGATTTCTTGATCACTTTGATTGATTAGAAAATCAGTCTAACCACTGTCTGGCACTGGGTAGCCAACTATGTGTGAACTGAGTGTCACAGGGGCACAGTCTCAAGTTGGACAAGCTGGATAGTCAATAGTTCCTGTGGATAGTCTAAGTAAGTCCAAAGCAAGAGCACATTTCTTAATGAAAAATATCTTTCCAGAACATCACTATGACAGAGGGCAACAGCAATTATTCTGGTGCTTTGCAGTCTGGGAAAAGCCATAAAAATAAAGCTAAAAATGGGACCTAAGAAAATCAGCATGACCTAATTAGGCAGAGGAACCAAAAATAAATTTGATGGAGTCTGCCTTTCCTATGTTTTTTCCCACTAAAATTATTTTATTTGGCTCTATACTGAGGTTTGGAGGAAGAATGGGAAGGTCCAGGCATGTCTGCTGCAGGCATAGGGATATGTGTGTGTGTGTGTGTGTGTGTGTGTGTGTGTGTGTGTGTGTATACACACATACATATAAAACCCTGACAATGAAGATAGATAGGAGAGGTTATGAGAGTCTAAGCAGGGGGAGCAATGGGGAATGCCATTTTCTTTAAGTTTATGTATTTATTTTGAGAGAGAGAGCACGAGCAAGGGAAGGGCAGAAAGAGAGGGAGAGAGAGAATCCCAAGCTGGCTCTACATTGTCAGTGCAGAGCCAACACAAGGCTCAACTATGACATCATGATCTGAGCCGAGACAAGGAGTCAGCCGTTTGATGGACAGAGCCACCCAGGCACTCCTGGGAATGTCATTGTTAATGATGAGGAGAATAAACAAAGATTCTACAGACTGAATAGAGATTTTTTTTAAACTATCGCCAAGTTCAGAATAGAGATATTTGGTGTTGCTAGTTTAAAATTCATTCAAAAGGGTGAAAGAAGGGATTTCATGTTAAATCTTCATTTTCCAGTACCATTTACCCAATTTATTTGAGAACATATGTAATAAAAAAGTTCTGAATCATCCAGTTCCTTTTAATAAAATTGAAGCGAGATCAGAAGGATAAGCTATCTTCTACCTCATCCTCCTTGGTAAAGTCATGTAGATATGTCTTGCCTTTTTAAACTAGTGTTGAATTTTAAGTGATAATAGAATTTATATGGCAGTTTAGGAATTCTCTCTGTTGTGTTTGCTATGACATATATTCTCTCATGGTGAATCACTAGTAGCTATATTTGGGAAACTATTAGCAAATTTGCAAGACAGCATCATAGGTAAGTTTCGTGACTTTTATTCCCACATGGACAGAGACCAACAGATCCAGAAAGAAAGTAAACTAATTTCCTTTTAGAATCCAAAAAAAAAAAAAAAAAAGAAAACAGAGAGATAATAGTTTTGTTTTTAAATCATTATCTAGAAGTAACACATTTGGCATACATATTTTAAATTTGAGCCAACAATCTCTCTTGAGCCATAACTTATTTTCCAAGTTGCATGCCCTTCAGATCATAGCTTTTCAGAGAGAAAGCCATCTACTGTTTGTTTAACCACCACTTCCTCCAAAAAGAATCATTTGTCCTTTCTTGTATCAGTTCTACACCTATAACATTATAATAACAAAATCCACCTCATAGTATTAGAGTTAAGAAAAATGAAATAAATGGTCATGCACTTAGTAAATTATAAATCGCAATTCTTAATCAGAAAAACACCCTTTATGCCCAAATTTGCATTGTAGTCTTTAATAAAAATATCAAAACATACGTGTTCTCTCTAAACTTGTTTAGAGCAAGTGTTTAAGAGCCTGTGTTTAAGAGCAAGACTATTCTAATCCAAACAGATTCTGCAATATTAAGACTTTTGTTAAGTAACTGTGTTCCCCCCCACTCCCAATTCCTTTCTCCCTTGCTCTCTCCTCAGTCTCTGTTAAGTATCCGTGGCTCCCTGTTTTCCCCACGACGCAATAGCAAAACAAGCATTTTCAGCTTCAGAGGCCGGGCAAAGGATGTCGGTTCTGAAAATGACTTTGCTGATGATGAGCACAGTACATTTGAAGACAGCGAGAGCAGGAGAGACTCACTGTTTGTGCCGCACAGACATGGAGAGCGACGCAACAGTAACGTTAGTCAGGCCAGTATGTCATCCAGGATGGTGCCAGGGCTTCCAGCAAATGGGAAGATGCACAGCACTGTGGATTGCAATGGTGTGGTTTCCTTGGTGGGTGGACCGTCAGCTCTAACCTCACCTACTGGACAACTTCTGCCAGAGGTGATAATAGATAAGTTAGCTACTACTGACATTACACACCAATTTGAAATAATCAAAGTCTGGGCGGTTTAGCCTGTTATACCATCCTGCTTCCCCCAAATGAAATGCCTCAAAAATACTATATGATGCATTGAAGGAAAAACAATAGAATCTTTAGAACCAACTGAACTGTAGAAGACCATTAGCTTTCAAATGCATTAGAGTTTTTAGAGTCTGAGAAGAAACATCTGCAAATTCGGTAGACGTACCAACACAAAATAATGGACACTGTGACAACCAAATTGTTATTATAAATGCATGTTCACACAGAATTATACAATTATTTATTAATATAATGGAAATTTCATACACTTAAAATTAAATGTTATAATGCCCAATATATTGATAATAGGCAGTTTCCACACAAATATCAATATTACAGGGAAGTTAAAATGTTTTGATGTCTATTAAGATGACCCTAAAATGTTTTGATTCTTATAGGATGGCATATAGAAATAATCAAAGAAATCTCAGGAAAGCACACACATTTCATTGTACATCTGTGTTTGTGCATGGAAAAAAAATTGGCCCATATATGTCAATATAGCTTCAAAGAAAATAACTCTGCCTTGCAACATTTTAATCCTACTACTTTTTTTTGGGGGGGGAAGATTGATCTGATTATTAATCATTGAGATAAGCTGAAAATAATCTGCATTTGAATGAAATGAAACAATATATGACTTTAGCATGCTTATGAAATTTCTCTGAAAATTCTAACAGGTTAATTAAAATATTCCTGCAACAAAATTGTCCTATACAATTGCATCCAACTGGTGAATTCTTGTTAAATGCTATCGCTTGTGATAATTTTTAAAAGGTGTTTTTAACTTAATAATAAATTTAATATTTTATTATTACTTGAAAACTATTAACTGGAAAAACTGCATGTAGCATGATTTTCCAAAGAAATGCTCTGTGGTATTGTATTATTCATTGAAAGGGTGGTTTGAACCATCAGTATTTGGTTTGCAGGGCACCACCACTGAAACAGAAGTCAGAAAGAGAAGGCTAAGTTCTTACCAGATTTCAATGGAGATGCTAGAGGATTCCTCTGGAAGGCAAAGAGCCATGAGCATAGCCAGCATCCTGACCAATACAATGGAGGGTAAGAAGCAAGCCACAAGATAGTCAGCTTTACATGATGATATGCTTTGTGGAACTATCTCTTCTTCCTATAGAATTAATAAAGTCAATTACCTAAGATCAGAACTGTGTAACAGACCTACGTAGATGATATGTAAAATATGGTATTATCACACTGGTTACAAAAACTAATATTGTCCCTTTTTCTTTTTAACACCTTATCTGGTCTGCAGAGTGGTATTACTCCACTGGATTTTATGTCAGTGAGGATTTATCTTTATGTTACATTATCCTTAAACAATTAAATACTTCCCTTGTTAAGTCTTGGTATGTAAAAGAACAAGGAAACACCTCTTTCAAGCTTTAGTCAGTTCTCTGGGCAGGGAGGTAGTGATGTAGTTGGAGGAGGCATATAAATAAATTGGATAAATAAAAACTTGTGTTTAACATTGACCCTAAAAAAAGATCTCTCCTCCATTTTCCACATGTACAGAAACCATTACATTCCTCCAAAGGAGAGCTCACACAAATGCTTGTTAATTTTGACACATGGGAGGGGGCAGCAACTATTAATCTTCTGTTTATTCATTAAATAAGTCTCCAGTTCATGAAGTCTGGAGGGATATTACATTAGTTTTGCAATTTTATAAGTCTTTTATATAAGTAGTATTTAACATGTGTTTAGAAAATATCAATTACATTTTGTCTCTTGTCCTGTTGGTGTATGTGATACCTGAACAGTCACATAATAATTATAAAAGGTTTCACAAATTAAAATTACTAGCAACTTTTAAAAATATTTTAGGCTAAAGTTCTGAAAAATATGAGTAAATATGAATAACATAAATAGATTTCGGTTTGAATCTATACTAAAAAGGGCACACTACATTCTCGTTAATGCTAATGTGGAGACAATCAGAGGAGAGAGCTGGTCACACATTAATAAGAATCATAGCTTTAGACAGTGTTCTTACAAAGGCACTTTCAAAAGAAATAATACATGTTTGATACATTTAATTAAAAGATTATTTAAGATTATTTAAAAATTGTTTTGATGGTGGACATTTATTTTTATTCAGTTTTTTCTTAAAGTGAAGATAACTCTTTGTAAATGTCCTAGCGAAATACAGTAGCTTTCTGTTCACCCTTAAGTTAAGAGGGTGGATCCACTACTGACATTAAAAAAAAATGTTTTCATAAAAAGAATAGAGCAATTTAATCAATAATTACCTAGTTATTAGCTAATGAAGTTAGCTTATTTGAAGCAAAACATTAAGTTGAAGGTATTTATTTTCTGTACTTAATTAAAGGAGAAAGAAAAAATGTCTGTATCTTCATATGAAATTTATAATGAATATTTTGTGAACATATTTAATGGGATTGCCTTCTCAGGTTTCTTAAGCTAAGTAATATGAACTTTCATCCCCAGGTAGAAGCACTGATTTTGTCAAATATTGTATAATCTAGAGCAACAATAATTCATTTTTATTGTTATTTACTACTCTTCCTTTTTATTGTTCCCCTAGAACTTGAAGAATCTAGACAGAAATGTCCTCCATGCTGGTACAGATTTGCCAATGTGTTTTTGATCTGGGACTGCTGTGATGCATGGTTAAAAGTAAAGCATCTTGTGAATTTAATTGTCATGGATCCATTTGTTGATCTTGCCATCACTATTTGCATTGTCTTAAATACCCTCTTTATGGCTATGGAGCACTACCCAATGACCGGTCAATTCAGTAGTGTATTAACTGTAGGAAACTTGGTAAGTTCATTTGAAGTTTACTTATTCCCTTTGACAAGGATGGGGGATATAGACCAAGGGAAAAAAAATCCCTTTGTGCTGTGTAGGGAATCTCAGTGATAAGATCTAAAAGTCAACTGGTATGAATGCTGATTGGTCAGAACAATGTCCATGCTGATTGACCATGGTGTCTTACCAGTTGTAAACTTTTTAAATCTTTACTGCCATTCTTGCTGAAGTATAGGTTTAGAAAAACCATGATATCTAATTCCAGCTCCACAAAAATGCTGTTTTAATATACACAGCCTCTAAAGAAATCATGTCCATTGAAGGGAATATATAAAGATTGATTTCTGTACGAAAGAAGACATAGTTGTTTCAAATTGAATTACCTAATAAAATGCTTCAGTAGTATTCACATAAGTGAAGAAACAGTAAAAACGCATTTGTAATTTAGTCATACTTTTGGTTCAAAATACTTGAGCAGGCATCTGTGTATGTATGTGTTGACAAGTACATTTCCTCCTTAATCTATATGAGAAAATTGAAATGGATAAACAAGTAACGAAAGGATTATTCAAGAGCTTCCTTTGGGGCACAAGACAGAAATAAACTCAAATTACCTTAAGAGGAAAATAAAAAGAGTGACCCCTAAAATGGAAAGAAAAGATGAACTACCAAACCATATAAAGGGTAATTCTGCAGTTGGGCTTCAGGAAATGCTTTAACCAAGGACTTAGATGTAGCCCAAGTGTTCACTTTGTCTTTTATCTCTGGGTCAGGGAACATGTTTAGGCATACCTCACTGGTTTTACATCTTGTAATATCTGCACTAGAAAAAGACTGGATCTCTTTTTAGTTCCAGTTCAAAGACTCTCATGATAGGACTCTTGTTTGGTATAGCTTGAGTCAGATGCTCACCTCTGGCTTAATCAGAGGCACAGGGTGGAGCCATGTGAAAACATGACAGATCTGAGGAATCATACAAGTGGAGGAGCAATTCCCAACAGAAGTTGAAAAGGGAATCCTGGGCAGACGATTTCGTAAAAGTCTACCCAGTAAGTGGCCTCAGCTTAACTACATTATTTGACTTAGTAAAACACACATCTGATTCTTGAGATTTTCTTCATCCTTGACACCTGTGATACTGATTTTTCTTAAATGATTGTTCCTTGATCTTTCCGATCACTCTATCTTTGCCTTCTTTTCTGGGCTTCTTATGTCTACTAAGGCTATGTTTTCCATTCAATGTTTTTATGTACTCAACAACGATAGGAATTATCTACTATTGTGGTATAAGCTGTATCCCAGTTCTATATTTCCAACTGTTACAGATAGTTGTTCAAGGATAGCTTTAAACACAGTATGTGACAGCTGAAAGATCATCTTTCTCACAGCTTATTGAAAGTCCTAACAATTTCAATGTAGTCTTGTGTTACCTCTAGTAGTAACCTCCCAGCTTCAAAGAGCCTTTCAACTTCAAAGCTAGAAATCGGATAGCCATTTTGACTTACTTCTCCTTTATTTCTTATATACAAGTTGACATGAAGACATTATTTCTTCTTTCAAGGTATCTCTTTTTTAATCCTATAACTACTATTAAAATAATATTAACACACTGCACTCAGTATGCTTGCACTTTGCTAAAGTGTTATCTGTATTTGTGGTTCAACAGTCCTATTTGGTTTTCAAGACTCCCCATCTGCTCCCATCCTTTCTATACCATCTTATTGTCCACTGTTTCCTAAATCAGCCACTATTGGCCCATCAGAACAGCTATGTCACTATACTACACAAACACCACATCTTACATATGCTTACATGCTTACATCTTATATGCTTACATATGGAAAAATATTTCACTGTTCTCTACATTCACATCTAGAGTGTTCTAATTAAAATTACCTCATCTCAATTCTTCATATTCTTCAAGGTTATGTCCCATTTTTCTTTTGTATCTCCTACAGTATTTACATGGTTGCAGCTCAATAAATAACTAACTGGTTGTTTCCTAATCAGATGGGCTGCTTCAATTGAGTAGCATGTTTTCAGGAAAGAACATGGGCTCTGGAGTTGGGTGGAAGTGGGTTTGACCTCATTGCCAATGCTTACTAATAATGTAGCATCTGGACAAGTCTGATAAAAAATCTGAGTCTTTGTTTTCTATTTTGAAACGGATATACTAATACCCATCTCCTGGAGTTGTTGTGAAGGCGGAATGAGGTAATGTGAAAATAATACTATGCCTGGCATCTAGCATGTGCTCAATAAACAATTTCCTTCCTCTAATATATGCTATTAACCTTTCTCTGAAATACTGATAGAAAAAAGTTCTGGTCTAGCTCCTGTATTTTTCCCAAGATACTGGTCAGGAAAGTTGAACAGTTAGGAAGAAATTTTGGAAATTTTCCAGAGTGAAGCAGGAAATTGAGGTTTCATGGAATTCCCATGTTGAAGCACTAGTTTGGAAGCACAGGATAAGAGAGGTTGGATTATAGGATGATTGAATGGAAAAGCACTAGACTAAAGCACCAAATCTGGGTTGAAGTCCACTTGTCCGTGCTAAATAATTGGGTACTCTTGAAAAAGTCATTTAGATCTTTGGGTCTGTTCTCTAATGAGTAGAATATATCGGACTAGATGATTTTTCACGTCCCTTCCAGTTCTAAAATTCTGTAACTTTATGAGTAGCAATGGAAATAATGAGGTATAGAAATGAGGTTGAAGACTGATGCCTGATAGATTGTGGTAGAACCATTGGTAAGCTGAGGTTAACACTGGGGAAACAAGGCTCATCAAGATACAGAGTGCACATGACAAGAAACAGACCTGAGTTAACTATTACCAATCATAAAAGTAGGAGAATTTGTAAGCTGACTATTTGTATTAACCAAAATATCTTTGTTATTATTAATATCATATATAAGCCATTTCATAGTTTCTCATATAGTATCATATTTTATACCCATAACAAGCTTTATAATAAATATTTATATATGAAAATTTATATGTTTAATTGTATGTAAATGATATGTAAAAAAATCTATATAAGGAGAAAGAGACAGAGACAGAGAGAGGAAGACAGAGGGAGGGAGAGAAGGAGAGAATATATTCTTTATATCTTGGGTACTTAGTTGACTTTGGACTCTATTTTACACCATGCATGGTTATATTGCGTATTTTGTGGAGTTTATAGTTCACTCATTTAAATAAATTTAGTTTCTATGAAGAGTTATTAGTCCTCAAATGATTATATAATACCTTATAAATAAGGACATTTAGGTTTTGGCTGAATTGTTAGCAAAGGAACATACCATAAAAGACTTGTGGAACTTTCAGCTTTACTTAGATCAATGTGCCCCATTTGTATCCTGTTTCTGGAGCACATAAAAAGCACATCACTTCTCTAGTGATTGGGTTGATCAAACTTGAGTATCGAGAGACTTCAAATATCTGTTGAGTTTCTCTAAGATGCTCTATTTTGTTTTTGTTTTAACCATTATAAAACTAATGCACCCACCTTAAGAGATTTTATAAGCAAAAAATCTTCCATCAATCATAGCAGATTAGACAACCTCTTCATCATACAAACATTTCCAACTAACCTGTAACTCTTTCTTCAACGAATACAGATAGAGGTCTGTAGCTCCTATACTGACTACTTTTCTTACTATAACTCTCATTTTAACCAATGATTAAGAGTCCATGATATCCTTTTATTCTGTTGGATGCTGAAGGGAACTTGGAACATGGTACTTGTACTAAGCATTTCACAGGTTATTTGCATATAAAAGCCTAAAGAAACACAATTAGCTAAATTATTTCAATTAAATGGTGTGGAATAGAGTATAAATTTAAAATCTCAGGATAGGGACATGTTAACTCTTTGAAGGAAAAAAAAAAAACTTTTGCTTATTGAAAGATTAAACACTTGGGAGCCAAATCCTAAAATTTACCTGAGAGGCATTTTGCATCAATGAAGGTGCTATCTGGCCATTTAGCTCCTTTCCTAATATAATGCAAAGCTATCTTGTCTCCAAACTAAAAACTTATCATGAGGCTCTTGTGTAATAATTGTTGTCACCAATTTCTGAATACAATTTGGTAGGCAATACAATGCTGACAGAAATCCAAGAATTTTAGATACAGACCTGATGAGTCATCTCAATGAATATCCTCATTTGACAGATGAGGGAAAGGAACACCATAAATGTTAAATGATTTCCCATAATTTTTCTTTAAGTATATTTCAATTTCACCTCTACCACCGATCAACAACAACAACAACAAATATTTAAAGATGTGTATCCAAGAGACATGGGAATAATAAAACTAAAACCATTAAAATAAGAGGCTAATAACAATAGAGCAAAAGTAGGCTACAGTTACATCAAATTCACTACAAAAAAAAAATGGAGCATCAGTCTGGGCAAGCAGACATTCTGGAGAGCAAACTGATTGATAGGCAAACTTCAGCTTTTAGGATGAACATTTCTCTTTTTCATGTACATCAACATAACCTTCTTCTCTAAGTAAATACTCAATAAGGAAGCCTTCTCATCCTGAAATAAGACCTTAAACTGTAATATTTGGTCATCCTAAGCATCCTAAGTGTTGTGCCCCACAAAACAACTCAAAATGCTCCCAATTTCTTTATTCTTGGTTTAGAGTCCCAGGCTGATTCTCATCTCTATCTTTAGCACTTAGATTTTTACTACTTACCATGTGTCATCACCTACAATGCGTTAGGAACTTTTTATTGAACTTATCTACTCATTAAAGAAGCTGGATTAGGAAGCCTATAAATTCATTGTCCATAAGAAATGTATTAGCCTAGGGGCACCTGGGTGGCTCAGTCTGTTAAGTGTCCAGCTCTTGATCTCAGCTCAGGTTATGATCTCATGGTTCATGAGGCAGAACCTCATGTCCAGCTCTGCACTGACAGTAAAGAGCCTGCTTGAGATTCTCTCTCTCTCTCTCTCTCTCTCTCTCTCTCCTTCCCCTTCTGATTTTCTACCTTGCTCATGCTCTCTCTCAAAATAAATAAATAAACATTAAAAAAAAAGGACATGTATCAGCCTAAATGACTTGGTTGATACAGTCTCAGGTTTACATATCCTTATTTCTACTATATTTTCAAAGCCCAGCAAAACGTCTACCGTTTAGTAGGTGTTTAGCAGTTTTTTTCTGAATGAATGAGTGGCCACAGAAGCATATAATCTAAAGTTTCAAAGACAAACTTGTTTTCTGCAGAAAACAAGATAGAATTAGGCTAAGGCCAAACAATAAACATTCAGTAAGGTTTTTATTAATTGTTTTTAGTCTTAAAACTTTTTGTGATGTAGAAAATTCAAAGGTGGCTGAATGTATATTTATAAACCATACATTAGTATTGTTTACAAACCATACATGGGCATTATTTATATAATCTAATACAGATTTAGAGGTTGCCAGTTCTTTTTGTCCTTAGAATTTTTTTGATGGGAGTTTTAAAATCATGTAAGCATAGGCATTAAATCAGTATGCTAGACTGACCTTTGCTAGAATGAGAAGGAATTTTTAAGAATTCCTCATCACTGACAATACAAATGATTTTTAGGGCTTAAATTGAAAACATTTAAGGATATAAATAGATATAATTTTAAATTGCAAACTATAATTAAAATGAAAGGAGTTTCATGTTGGGGTTACATAAAATGAAAGAATGTATGTTTAAGGTATAGGGATTTTTAAAATTATTTATTTATTTATTTTGAGAGAGAGAGAGAGAAAATGCGCGCGCGGGAGAGGGACAGAGAGGAAGCGTGAATCCCAAGCAGGTTTCACAATGTCAGTTCAGAGTCTCACATGGAGCTTTATCTCACGAACTGTGAGATCATGACCTGAGTCCAAATCAAGAGTTGAGCACTTGGCCAACTGAGCCACCCAGGCGCCCCTAAGGTATAAGCTTTTATAATGCAGGAGATTCAGTCATTTCAAAAGAGCTGAAAAGATCGCCTTATGATTTCTCTGTAGAAAGAAATATTTGTAGATGATTTACCTGGATAGTTTCTACCTCAGTTTAATGTATTTCTATAATTAGGCTGCTAATTCAAATAGTTAGCTGCTCCTGAGACTTCATATAAGAAATAAAATTTCTCTAAATCAAAATTTATTTTACATTCATCAGGGAAAAATATCTTACGGTGAGTCGTTCTATAAGATAAAAAAGAAATAATTTTCAGTGTGCATTCCAGCATATATCTGTATTTTCATGCATTAATATTACTTGAAATACATTTTATTTCCACTTGAGTGAATGAAAGATGAACTGAAATTAAGCTATTTTTTCGGGAAGGGGTATTTCCCTTAGATCTTTCTGTGTTTAGGAAAATAACATATTAGCTGCATTTACACATTTCTAAGAGTGAATCAATATTTCTTTTTAATTAACCTGATGTTTTAGGAAACCAAATAATTTTGGATACTGTTATTTTGACAGAGTTCCTTCAAGGTAGAGGCTGATTTACCCTGTAAATGGTAAGCTTGACTTTATAGTCAGAAAATGCAGCTATCACCTATATTTAAGATAATTGCTTTAAAAGATTATTTGCAAGAGTAATTTCATAACTCTTCATGTCCCTGGGTCTCTTTGCCTGTGATTTTGAGTTAAATTTTTTTTGAGTTTGTTTCATTTTCTTTCTATTGTCGAACATTCTTCCAACCACTCAAGTAATTTATTAATTTTTACTGTGAGTGTATGCACACTGAGAATGTTCTCCTGCTGCTTTCAATTAAATCTGCAGCTCCTTGCTCTATTAATCCATTAACCTTAATTCTGAGGCATGCATCCAGAGATTATTATTATAAAACATTTGTGGCAACCTCACTCTTATTTCAGGAATATTTTTTAAATTATAGAAAAAAGATGATGTCCCTGAAAAAAAAAACACACAAAAATCAAGAATAAAATATGCTTTTTACCAAACTTAAAATAAATTTACAGTAACTTCAAATAATATATAGATTTGTTCCTAATGCAATAATACTAAAAACAAAATTCACTGTGATTATGGGAGAAGTATGATGTACCAAAAAGGGCTGGAATTCAGTAGTTACTATTTAGTATCAGATTTAAAATGTGAATGAGGAAATGTTTTCAAACCAGCATTTTCTTGGATAGCTAGCAGTTTTGTTAAATCTAAGCATATTTGTTAAATAAAATAAATACTCCCCTGGAAAAAAATGCTAAACAGTTTATCACATTTCTCCATTTTAAGTATTTTTACTCATGACTATTTAATATTCTTTACAGATTCTTGCAGTGTCAAAAGTTTTTTTCAATGTCTGTGATCTCTATTTTACTTTAGGTCTTCACTGGGATCTTCACAGCAGAAATGGTTCTCAAGATTATTGCCATGGATCCATATTATTATTTCCAAGAGGGCTGGAATATCTTTGATGGAATTATTGTCAGCCTTAGTTTGATGGAGCTTGGCCTGGCCAATGTGGAGGGATTGTCTGTACTGAGATCATTCAGATTGGTATCTACTTAGACTATGTTTATATTCTGTCACTGGCATAAAATTTATTTTGAAAATGAATCAATGTGTATCTTATATTTACTTTAGTAATATTTTAAATCTACATCAATATGCATGATACTCTAAGAAAATACATAAATATTCCCTTTAAAACTAAGAATGATAAAAATGGTTGAAGCATTTCATAATGATTAGTTATAGAGGGCAAATTTAAAAACACATGTGGTCTAAAATTATGTTTTAAATTCATTAACATTTTTTTTTGTTTCAACTCTGTAAAGAAATGCAAATAAAAACTTCAGGCCTCAATTAATCTTAGCTTTTTTTTTAAGATATGTGAATATTCTCATTTTTTTTAATGTTTATTTTGAGAAAGAGATAGAGCATGAGTGGGGGAGGGGCAGAGAGAGGGAGAGAATCCCAAATCTGCACTGATAGTGCAGAGCCCAATGCAGGGCTAGATCTCACGAACAGTGAAATCATGACCTGAGCCGAAATCAAGAGTCAGACGCTTAACCAACTGAACCACCTAGGTGCCCATAATCTTAGCTTTTTATCAACCTTACTTATATTAGTGGGAACTACTTTAAAGGAACATGTAGGAAAATATTTGATACCATTAGCATTTAAAACAATGGTGTAACAAACGTTTTTATATTTGTCAAAAAAAAATTATTTCAAAATATGTAAAATTTTATTGGAAATTAAGTAAAATGTGTATTTTTTTCAAATTGAAAGGAAGACTTCATGTAAGTTTTTTAAATCAAATTTGTTTATTTTAGTTTTATTTTATAAATATCCATTAAAATATATAACTCAGATTTTTAATATTTCTTTTTACTCTAAAATGTAGTCTGAGGGTGACATTAGTTTACCCAATCCAATTTAATTTAAAACACTGTAATCAAAATATTAATTTGTTTCTAGGGATATATCTGCTGATTAATCAGAATGTTTTATTTATTCTGAAATATTTTCTTTTACTTTTACATTTAAACGATATGACTTGATTTACAATTCTAGTATTGTTATCTCTTTTTTTCTGGATTTGAATTTTAGTATGGTTTGAGATTTTCATATCCCTCAGAAGTAGGTCTATAATATGGTATACTAATAAAATAATGTCTAACTAACTTCTAAAATTATATTGTAATTATACTGAGAGTATTTTTTCACTTAATTACAGCTTCGAGTTTTCAAGTTGGCAAAATCCTGGCCCACCCTGAATATGCTGATAAAGATCATTGGCAATTCTGTGGGGGCTCTAGGTAATCTCACCTTGGTGTTGGCCATTATTGTCTTCATTTTTGCTGTGGTTGGCATGCAGCTGTTTGGTAAAAGCTACAAAGAATGTGTCTGCAAGATCTCCAGTGACTGTCAACTTCCACGCTGGCACATGAATGACTTCTTTCACTCCTTTCTGATTGTGTTCCGCGTGCTATGTGGAGAGTGGATAGAAACCATGTGGGACTGTATGGAGGTCGCTGGCCAAACCATGTGCCTTATTGTTTTCATGTTGGTCATGGTCATTGGAAACCTTGTGGTACGTATGTATTACAAATGCTCATATTTAAGAACAAGATCAAACTGTAGCAAGGAAGGTGGCCTGATGCAATAGACAGCTCTGGTTTGATCTTCAGTAACTTAGACTCAAATCCCAGGACTAGCACTCTGAGTTTGGGGGAGTTTCTTAGCTTCTCTGAGCCCAAAGTTTCCCAACTATGACACTGGAATAACAGAGCTGAAATCTTACGGCTGGTGTGAGGATTAACTGAGGTACATTTGTGAAAGTTTGGGAGCAAAAATATTAGTTTTTTTCTTTGTTTTTCTTTTTCAAAGCAATGCTTTTATGAAGACTAATTTAATCCCAATATTACTGTTAAGGCTTGAATTATTTTTTTATCCTATTTTTACTTTGAGAAGAAAATGATCTCCAGTAAATCTAAAAATATAATTGTCCATTTTATATTGAAATTGATCTTTGCACATTCATAGTTCATATTGTTGGCTTACTCAGAGGCATAAGTTGCACATTACCAAATTCTGAAGATAAATTTCAATAAAATAGGCTTTTATATTGTAGCTATGTATTGTAATTATTCAAATGCCTTGGAAATGGTCTAAATATATCCTTCCCTGAATTTACTTTATTAAAAGAAAATAAGTTATTGCAGTTTGAGGTTTCATATGTATGGACACTGACAAGATTTTAAAAGCTTACTTTCAGTTCTGACCTAAAAGCACAAATGTAAAAGCACAATTTGCATATTTATGTGATTTGATGCATAAGTTTCTCAATTATGTGTGGACAAAGTGTTCTTTATGCCATCATACTGAACCTTTCCTTTGAGAGGTACATTTCCAGTTAGACTGCTTAAAAGAATGCTTGTGGAGGGATGCCTGGGTGGCTCAGTCAGTTAAGCATCTGACTTCAGCTCAGGTCATGATCTCATGGCCTGTAAGCCTGGAGCCTGCTTTGGACTCTGTATCTCCCTTTTTCTCTCCCCCTCCCCTGCTCTCACTCTGTCTCTCTCTCTCTCAAAAATAAATAAAAATTAAAAAAAATTTTAAGAATGTTTATGCAATAACTGTAGACATGCATTTTTTTCAGAATAGTATATTAGGAAGCTCTAGATTATGAACAAAATGATACAGAAATAAGGAAACAAACTAGGGTTCTTGCTTTGATGGCAAGTGTGTTAACCTTATATATTTGCATTTAGAAATCTCTGCTGTTATAAATTTGTGGCCATTGGACGAAGGAATTTATATGAAAAGTATACTGTTTTAACACATACCACTAGGCTATCAAATACATAAATTCATTATTTATACACACAAAGCTAGACACATTCTCTAGACAAACTAATAAAATGAAGTAAAATGACTAAAATGATCTTTTTTTCTCATTGGCTAAAACCATAAATTTGGATTTTTGTCTCTTCACTGGCAACCCTGAGTAGACAATTAAAGTCTTAGAAGTTTTCTTATTGTCCTTCTTCACGAAAGAAAAGGCACTTGTTTTATCGTTTCACCCTTACGGCAGGTAGAAGATTTCAGGTCCTTTAAATAGTGTGTGATTAAGACATGCATCTGAAATACAGTAAGCATTCGTTGAATTAATTTTAGTAAAGATCTATGAATTCCCTGTTTAAGTTATTAATTTATGAATACTTCATATTAATGTAGCAAATTTTCTTGTTTTATTTTAGGTTCTGAACCTCTTTCTGGCCTTATTGTTGAGTTCATTTAGCTCAGACAATCTTGCTGCTACTGATGATGATAATGAAATGAACAATCTCCAGATTGCAGTAGGAAGGATGCAAAAGGGAATTGATTATGTGAAAAGTAAGATACGGGAGTGTTTCAGAAAAACCTTTTTTAGAAAGCCAAAAGTTATAGAGGTCCATGAAGGCAACAAAATAGACAGCTGCATCTCCAATAATACTGGAATAGAAATCAGCAAAGAACTTAATTATCTTAAAGATGGGAATGGAACCACCAGTGGTGTAGGTACCGGAAGCAGTGTTGAAAAATATGTAATCGATGAAAATGATTATATGTCATTCATAAACAACCCCAGCCTCACTGTAACAGTGCCAATTGCTGTTGGAGAGTCTGACTTCGAAAACTTAAACACCGAAGAGTTTAGCAGTGAGTCAGAACTAGAAGAAAGCAAAGAGGTAAGAATGCCTTTAAAGTTTTTGTGGCATTTCCTATAATAACCATGCATTATGGTTATTTAGTATTTTCATTATGCTTATATGCATTATTAAAAAGTATACTGAAAGTCATATATATGACAATGTTGGAAAATTATGAGCTATTCTTTATTGGGAAATCCATTCATACAAATTCCAACTTTCCACAGGAAATCATCAATCTGTGTAATTAGTATATTCATCTTCTTGAAAGTTTGAAAATCTGGCTAAAAATTGTGGCCTGTCAAAACATCAACCTTATTTAATACATTCTATTCTACACTACGTTATGCTCTTTAGATGAATCAATGAACCGTATTTTATTGATCATTGTGAAAGTGTCATCTCCTTACCTTCTTTATTAGGTTTTGCTCTGATTTGTAATGTGAAAGTTTTGTGTAGCTTTTGTTCACCTCTGGAGGTTTATTGACTATGACAGAGTGTTATTCATTTATGAAAGTGTTACACATATTAGGAAAGTGCAAGAAGCATTTACATTTTGCCCAAGGGTGAGCAAATCTATAAGGTATTCCAGATTAACTTGAAAAATGCTAAGAGCTACTTAGAGAACCTCCACTTGAGGATTACAGTTAAGAAGTAAAAGTTGAAAATCTGCTCTTATTGTCATATTACTGTTGTTCAAAATAAAACAAAGAAGAAAGGGAATTGTTCCTACCGTGTGATTAGAATTAATAGGATCCCATAATAGCCACTTAATGGTATTAATTCTGCAGTTTTGCGTTGTGAAAAACAACATTAAAATTTTTACTACTATTCATTTTTGGACATCTAACATCCCAGTAGGAAGTAAGTCCAGTACAGAATTATAAAAGACAGATTTTAGCTTAAGGGTATGATATTTAGCACCACAGGAATCAGACCAATGATGTCTGATTTTGTGAGCATATTTTAAAAACCTCTCTTTTTAAGAATGGTATCAATAGAATTTGTATAAGTAATAAGTAGTTGACAATGTCATAACTCATAGTTCCTGATCCTTTCTTTCAGGCATTTCAGCACTGCTGAGATATATTATAATACCAAATTTGAAAATATTTTTAAGAGGTACAAATACATGCAAAATGAGGTATAATATTCTTGGAATTCCACTCAAAGTCTGCTTAATGAGCTCAATTCTAATTTACAAATTGCTCATTCTGATAAAATAAGAATTTAATTCTAATTTTATTTTTCATCCCCCAAATAGTCCTATTTAAGAAAAAACACCAACTAATTAATGAGCACTTATTGAGCACTTTCTGTAAATCCAGCACTCTGCTGGGCTACTAAGAGTAAGGAAGAGTTAAAGGAGAACTCTATAATATAACCCCTTTTGGGAAATCTCAACATCTTTGAGGAAGCTAACATTAATTCTTAAAATCATTCAAGACCTATTAAAAAGTTTTATCCTGCAGGACTGAATATAAAAATTAGAGATAGTGAGAAACAGCAAGAACATAGCAAGCTGCTAAACGGAAGAGATAAAATTGAAACAGGCGTCCAAGTTTGGGTCAAATATATGATCAGGAAGCCAAAGCAAAACCCTACCAAAGGAAACTCACAGTTGAGAATGGGCTTAGTATTAAGGTGTAACAGTGGAACAATCAGCATGAATAAAGTACTGGTTGAGAAGATACTGGAAAATATGTTTGGGTGAGTAAGGTGTTTCAGAATGTAAAATCTTTGAAGTGGAAAAGTTTAGAATTGGCGATACAGTCAATAAGGAGCTATTTGTTCTGAAGCAGGGGAAAGTGATGTTTTAGGCAAGTTTGTTTGGTATCAGTGAATTTATCTTGGGGAATGTGGTAACAATCATTTGATAGCAATGAGGTGATGAAATTCTGGGCTAAGGTGATAAGTATGGGCACTGAGACCTGGCAGTTTGACAAACTAGTAAAGAAAGACTCCGGGAAACTGGAAAAACAGTAATGCCACTGAAATGACTTCTTAGAAAGGTTACCAGGTTTAAGTAGGAAGAGGAAGAATTCAATTGGAATATCCTGAATTAGAAGTGATCATATTGGGAGTAAAACCCTGGAGGAGAAATCAGGGTTTAAAAACAGATTTGATAATGCAGATTTCATAATTACCTGATTCCCTGAAAATAGAGGAACTTACCAAAGAAGTTATAATAAAGAGAAAATAAGGTAAGATTAGGGACAAGAGTAGTTTGGGGTCAAGAAAGGGTTAAAAAAAACCCAAAAAACAAAAAACAGAAAACAAAAAAAGACAAAAAAAAAGAGGCAGAGAAACTTTTGCTACATTAATGTCATAAATTTTATCACATTGGATTTATGGAAATTAAATATCTTAATTTCTTTCTACCAAAAGGTTGATTTCCAGAATATTTCAAAAACTCTATAGTGCCCACAGGTATTTCAAATGGTTGCTTAGAAGAATATCACCTCATTGTCATATCTTCTTAATTGCTAGAAAATCATACACTTGGTGTGTGGAGACACAATGACTTCATTATTAAGTTCTGGAAAACATTTTATCATCTGAACAAAAATTCCTTTTCGGTGACTCTTTTTATAACCATTCTATCCTCTTCCAAGCTAAATTTTGGATACATGGAAACCAATAATAGAATGTAATGAAATTAAAATTATGTAAAATAGCTGGAAAAATTCATCAAACTAAATAGAAAAACTAAAGACTTTTATAAAGCTAGGATAAAATTTCAGATTATTTCAAAAAGTAGAAATAAATTAAACACATTTTATATGGATGATGTTTTAAATTAGTACTAAAAAAAACCCCTGAAAAAGTAATAGGGCAATTCTCATATATGCTCACACAAAGATTAAAAGTACATTGTTCTTAAAAATAAAAGCAAAAAATTAGCATGTTCTAACATAATACAGTGGGTTTAAATTCCAGCAAAGTTCAGTTTTAACCTGAAATTTCTCAAAACTGCTGGCACTGAACATAGGTCACATTTCATATGCATATTTATGTTGGCTGGGTTATTCTTTCTTAATAACTATTGCACACATACACATACACACACACAAATGAAAAGTAACATATCCATAAAGTGACATTTTGGTTCATGCTTCTAAGTTTTTGACCACAAGTAGAAAAAGAACATTGAGCTATGCTTTGAAGAGCACAGAATATCCTTTCTTTTTGCTGACAAAGTAAGAAATCATACAACCTAACCAACAGAGTGATACATTTCTCACTAAAAAACAAAACAACAACAACAACAAAAATCCCTGCAATATATTTCTGCTTTAAGAAAAGGCAATAAATTAATCATTAACTTAGATGGTATTTGAAAACTCTAGTCACTCTGCTCCTTACATTCATATTTGTCATATTGTATAATGAGCTAAAGTACAATTGGGAGAAATAATCCCTAAAATACTTGTTAGAGATAAAGATATGAATTGCTGTTATTATATTTGTAACATATATATTTATACATCTATATCTAAATCCATTATATCTATATATATTGGTCACTAACATAAATGAGATGGTATGGAAACAAATATAAAGCTTTGCATGAAAAAATGTAAGAGAATTAAAGGTATAGATTTCAAAACAGTGATCTTTTTATATTGGAAAAACTTGGAATCATACAAATCTTGTGACAAGATCGTAATGTAGAATTTTGTTTTTATATTTTTAAAGTTCACGTAATCATGATTTCTTGGAATATTTATATAACCGAGTTTTTACAATTTTGTTTATAAAAGGTTTTATTGTCTTCCTAGGTGAGGATATAGAATAAATGCTCTTAAGAATCATATTTGAAGTTGAATTCCAAAGCACAATCTAGCAATATCATACTCTGACCTTCACTGCTTACCATTCTTACTTCTCACAGGGGTAAAACCAAGCTGGAGCCATCAAGAATGCAACTCTGGTGTTTTTTAACCAGCCAGAGGCTCGTGCCATCACTTTTACCCGGGTTACCCAAGCAAGTTGTACATGTACAATCACTTTCTAAGTAAATTTTGACTGGCCTGCATGCTACTCAGCTCTGTTCCTTCCCCTGCCATGGCAAGGAAGTGCCAGATGTGCCCAGCTGCTCTCTGCTGAATCGTGTGACACATCACAGCATGGTCAGGAGACACGGGCAGTCCCACATCATATTTGATTCTGCTAATGAGTTTTCCAGTATAGCCTTTTAAACTTTTAAAAGCAATGATTGCATGCTCTATAGGATTTATATCTATTTTAAAATATGATAGGAATGTTTAAAGTTCAATGTAGTCAAGAATTTAAGAGAGCATGCATTTTTTTTATTTCTCTGCTTTTATTTCATTAAAATAAGACCACAACTCTTTGTTGTTGTTGATTCAGCCCTTATAAGTAAATTGTATACTAAAATGAGTCTCACAGGATTTTTTGATAGTGCCATTTTCAGATCATTATATTCAGATTCATGAATATAATTTTCAACCCTTATAATTCATTTGCTCCAGATGGAAATGTTTGCTTTCATGTTGTTTTTAAGGCTCTGTGAAAAACAAAAGCAAGGTGATCATAAGTTTTTGGATATGAAGGGCCATAGTCTGTATGTATTTGGGCACCACATATCTTGGATTTTTATGTAGTTTAGGAAAGTTGTTGAGTCATATGTCTGCAAAACCGTAAGTGTTCATTGGAAAATAAATAAAGAAGGAAGCATCGTGATATGGGATAGGAAAAGTTCACTGTATTTTTATCATTAAATAATTGGTCCAGTGTATCCATTTTAAAAAAAATTCCTTTATCTACATTAATTTTCCCTAAATGTCCTTTCTACCCAAAACTGAGCAGGTAAAAAAGAGACATAGAAAATGTCCTATTTTTTAGTATTAAATATAGTTTTATGAGGAGTAAAGGGCATCTCCCAAGACTGCCATAGGTTTGTACATAACTAAGTCTTTATTTTCTTCACTCAACTTTCTCTTGTTGATATCAGTGCTTGCTGGACTCTCAGCCAGAGGGGGGTTCTGGGAGGGAAATTACAAAGCAGAAGTAGAAAGTTCTTGAGTATTGGCAGTTTCAATACTTTTGGTGAAAAAAAAATCTAACTAGAGTTTGGAGTTGTCTCTAGGTTTAATTTATACCTGCTCTCTTCTTCCTTAGGGATAACTGAGAATTAGTTGGAGAATGAAATCAATTCAGAAATAAAATTATTAATGAAAAGTAGGGAAAAAATACAGGTCCCTGCTGATTTATACAATTTTTGTGTAACAATGACTATTAACTTTCAATGACCAACATTAGCCAGTGGAAAAAAATCTGATTTATTTTTTCTTCACAAGCAGGACAGAATTAAATGGTACTGGAGAATTATCTTTTACATCATGTTTATAACAGTATTCCCTCCATTTCAAAGTATTCATGGAAACTGTAAATAGATACTTGATGAAGACCTCAAGCACGTGCTCTTCTGGAAAAGGCACTGTGCTCTGTTTTCAGAATCTGGAGAGCAATGAAAGTACCTCTGGGCTTTCTCTGTCTTGCTCTCAGTGTCTTCCAAACACTCTCTTTGTGAAACTGAATGTGAGGCAACTCTTCCAGAGGCACAGATGGGTACGTCAATAGCCATTTTAAACCCATCGTGACCTTTAGAGAACTGTTTTGGTGTGGTAGCGTACTTCTGTTGAAATAAAACCCAATTAAGGCTAGTTTAGATGGAAATTTTTTGTATATCTTCTCAAGATAAGCCAGTTTTTTTTTTATTTTGGTTTCTTGATGCCCTTTTACCTTACTTTTCAACTACCACATAATTATTTTCACTTTCAAATATCATGTTCTTATTAACGCTGTTTTGAAATTAAAGAAGCACCAGGGCTGTTGCACTTTTAAAATGTGTTGAGGCAAAGCCACATACACGTGGTTTATATTTTTAGCCATTCAATAAGTGGCCTAGAAAAGAGAACTATTGGTTTTAATCTTGTTCTCCCTGCCTTGGACAAGCAGCCCAATGGCTTCCTGGTGTGTCTACCTATTCTTCAAGTGAAAGATCGTAAGTCAAGATATGGATATGCATATCCAAAAGATCAGACTAAGGCCCTGATAGTATGTGTGATCAAAAAATTTTCCTCTTCTACTTGTAAGACAAAACTCAGAAGTTATGAGAGAAATGGCTAGATTTTAAAGGCAATCTGTAATGGCTGAATCTTTTATTTTTGCCTCTTGAACCATATAGCAGTTTGTGAGAGTCAAGCATTTGATAGCTGACTGAAAATAAATGAAATGTAAGCGCATTTCAGTGGAAGTAGGCCAGTTGCTAACATTCTCTTCTATCTCTGAAAGTTAAATTTCATGTTTTAATTGGATAAAAATCAAGAGCAATATTCATCACAAAGGAGAATTTCTATATGAGTTCATGTTATTAGAGGGAAAAATGGTCTCATGGCCTTTATGGGTGCTGATTCTGTCATTTCTTATGAATGGTATTTGTAGTCAACCTTCTTGAAAACTACATATTCAGGTACCATGTCTTTGAGAACATGGTTCTTGGATCAGCGTGCAGCTTCCACAGTATTGCGCCAGGCTTCTGCTACAGCCAGGCATGTTTTCTGTGGCTGAATTAGGCCTGGAGAATGTTGCATCTTAAAACCTGCTTTCCAGTGTGCATTTGTAGAGCATAAGCCATCATCCCTCTGTAGATTCAGTAGTTTCTACAAGGGATGGAAGAATCGAACTTTTAAGTGCCATAAAATATTGGAGGGGTAAGGAGAAAATAGTACAAGAACACAAGTTTGAACTTGTACTATATGGTTTATATGGAAGTTTTCTACAGTTATGCCTATATACCTAATTATATTTTTCTAACTACTTCTAAAAAAGTATTAATTTTATTATTTAGTATAGTATTGAGTTCCTTAATATGGAAAATTTCATTTCAGGTTTCTTGGCTTTTTTTTTTTAATACCACTGTAGTATCACAGCTATGGCAATATAAAGAAAGTAAGTTATTCTTTGTGTTTATCATCAGTCACTTGCTTTTAAATCAGTTACATGCTTTTAAATAAATTTGGAAGTCATTTTGGTAGGGCTATGATAAAATGTATCACAAACTATGCTCTATCAGAGTATGAGTGCCAAATATTGAAATAACTAGAAAACGTTTAGATTACATAGATGGCATTATATCAACATACAGGATTTTAAATTTCTAGGATTTAAGTTTCTAGGATACAAATTAATTCTTTAAAAAGACAGCAGTAAAATCCTTTATGTATACAGTGACTAAAGCATATCAGGCAGTATATCATAATTAGTAAATTGTAACTTAATAAGAACACATTCTAAGCTTTACTTTATAAGTAAATTCACAACTTTTGAAATTTTATATGGTTGACACAAGATTTTTGTAACTTCATAGAAGAAAATGTATGTATTTCCCTATGACAAAAAAAATGTGGCCTATGAAGATTACAACAGAACAAGCCTGATACTCCAAGTTAAGAAGAATTAACTTATGTCAACTTCCACAGGGAAAGGAGTTTCCCACAAAACACTTCTTAGTGAAATGAACACTAGCCTACCAACTAACTTTTCAGCTTTGGTGCATGAGGGTCTACAAGACTCTGAATATTCCTTAAGAAACTTTCTAAGGTATAAGTTAAAATCAGAAAATCAGAAAAACTTAAAATCAGAAAAACTCCTGAGTAACTGTGAAGCAATTCTCTATGTAAAATGGGTTCTGCTTGTTTGAAAAGAGTAGAATACATGTGGAGTTTTGGAAGGGTGGTTTGTCTGTTTTTAAAACCCATGTTTTAAAATAATAATGCCAGGTAGATAGAGACAAACTAACTCACTACTGACCCTCTATTTTACAATCTTTACAATGTACAATGCGTAACTTCCATAACTATTTAGAAAATTGAAAGTATTTATATCCAAACATGTTAACCACATTCACAAAAACATTTATAACCTAAAGACAGTACTAATAACAAAAGAATATCCAATGGTCAATACTTGGCAATGGTAGATTCAGTTGTCATTCAGATTAGCAGCTACTATTACTTGTGTCATTCAGGTTTAAGTCAGTATAGTGTTTGTATTTAAATATAAGACCATCTGTAGACTATGAGGCAGACAATTATAATGTGAAAAATTGAACATCTCACAATTATATTAACAGTGGTAAAATGAGAAGAGTATGTTTTCTAGAGTTGTCAAATGGGAAAGTATACATGTATTTGTATATCTATACACATATGCTGATTACTTTCTTCCTTCATTGAATGTCTGCCAATATTTTAGAAAAACATTTCTTTATTGAATGTCTGCCAATATTTTAGAAAAACATTTGGAAATTTCATGGGTTTTTATTGCTAAAATATTATTAATTTTAAATAATTCCTATTCATTAAAAAGGTATTTTCTAATACAATTAAATAGACTTCTATCAAGGCCATTATTGAATTATATATCAAAGCGGAGAGATGAAATTACCTAAACACTATAATTCTCTCTCTAAAAGTAATACAAAATGCATTCAATCATTTATTGGCACTCTCTAAATTTGATATAAATATTTAGTGTTTATTCTGTGCTTGGGTCTTTTGGTATATATGTGTGTGTGTGTGTGTGTTTGGTATATACGTTTATGTATGCATACATAAATATATAATTTGTACCTATGTAAAATTTTATGTACATACATAATTTATATATATTCATGAGAATATCTGATCAAAGCAATCATGTATAATGGCCTAACATTCTATAAAATTTAGCATAAAGAAATTATGCAAGAAAGAAAGCCTTCATGGAAGAGGTGATCCATGACTAGGCTCAGAAGAAACTGGTGAATTTGGTTTGGCCAATAGGAAGAAGAAATACGGAATGTTTTATAACTAACCTCAAAATAATTTGGTTTCTTACTGGTTTTATTTATACAGTGGATATTATCACTGCCACTCATCAAATATCATAGTGTTCAACCCATAAGTCACCAGTGAAATTGGAAGGGAAGAGTTAGTCGCTGAATTCAAACAATTATCCAGTATTTTCTTTGTTATATCAGAAGCTGTTGCAATTCTATCCAGTAGTAGCTTTTCTGGGATTTTCTTAAAAGAATAAAGATATTCTGGTTATAAGAAGCAGAAAAGTCTTGCGGGAAGAAAATATGTCTCAGTCTTTCAGCTCTCCAAAAAGTAGAGAAATTTAGTGATAAAAATTCTTGTACTATAATGATCCTAAGAACCATCAGCTGAATATGATGGCCTAGTTTCTCTCTTTAGCATACGCAAGACAAGGAGGTATTTTATTATAGAATTGTATTTTGATTTAAAGTATTTTTCATAATATATATTCATAATATATTTAATTTTCATAATATATTTAGTTGGGCATGATTAACCTCACCTTCAAAGTAACATCGCAGAAAGTATCATCTGGATAGTACTTTTCAACTAGTTCACAATATAAAATATTAAACTACATTTGCATTATGATTCCAGTGAATCAAGAATCTTAAGCCAAATTTCCTCCAATATGACCAATGTTTAGGGAGTCATTTGGGGATTTTTTTGGTAACACATTAACTCTTTCAGAAGGCTAGGGCACAGCGACCCCTACCACTTAGCTACTAAAGTTAATGGGGGCTTTGGAAACATTACCATGTCCATGTGCTGTTTCATTCATCCTAAAATCTTTACATTGGCCAGGCTGTGTTGTATGTCATGTCTTTGCATCAGTTTTCATAAAACGCTGCAAATCCATAATGTCTTCCCAAGTGATCTCAAAGTATTTATATGTTTATTCTTGTAACATTAAAGTGGCTCTTCCCAGCCATGTGGCATGTCACAATGATTTATTTACAGGAAAAATTCACAACTTGGTAACATGTTGAATTCAGAATGTGCTCCTAATAAAAGTCTATACAGATTCTGCCCAATGCCATTTATGAAGAAATTTCCATTTGATTTAGGATTCTTTGGCAAGTATTGAAGTCATTTAAGCAGTTCAAAAAGAGAGAGATAGAGAGACAGAGAGAGATCCATCATCTTTCTGCTAGTAAAATAAGAAGATTATGTAAGCCAGAGGAAAAATATAGCCCAAAGTTGAAATATAATGACTGTGACTAATGTCAATGTGCTGCTCTTCCTTTCTAAAATTATAGAAACATGGACAGTAGTTTGAGACAACTGGTAATGTTCTTTGCTCTGAAAAATTCCATCATAAGAGGTGGAAATTATAATTTAATTTGATGCATTTTAACTAATATAATCAGTAGTGGATGTCAGCATACCAAAATTTCATCAAACTATTTTTGATTTGGTCTGAGTATTAATTCATTAAGCTATTTTCATATGGCACTCATATACAAATGGAGATCATAAAACAATCAGTATGACCCATCATTTCCAAATCACCCACACTGAATGCTGTCTTACTTTCTTCTGTCTGAATCAGGTCAGCAGTTCCATTGTTTTAAATAGTAGGTCTTTAATTATGTTAAATTATTAGTACCTAATGTCAGTAACGTTAATAGAGTCAGATGTAATCACCATCATTTTTTTCACACCATGACAAAGAGTTTCCAAATTAGCTGAATAAAAGGGGAGAAAAATCACAATTTGCAATGGGGTTTTGTTTCCAGAAATTAAATGCAACCAGCTCATCTGAAGGAAGCACAGTGGATGTTGCTCCCCCACGGGAAGGTGAACAAGCTGAAATGGAGCCTGAGGAAGACCTTAAACCAGAAGCTTGTTTTACTGAAGGTAAATAATTTCTAATATGATTCAAATGCAATGCCCCTTCTTTTCTTACAGTGGCTGAAAATACTTCACTTGAGGGAACTATTTTAAAGAAATGGTAAAGACACTTTATCTTTGCTTTTTTCTTTTCTTCTGAAAAGTTAATTTATCTATATTTCCAGATTACAGTGGAATAGCAGTGATTTGACATGTCTTTTGTTTTTCGTTTCATCCTCCAGAATGTGGAGAGGCTAACCCTATGAGATAAATAGCGTTCTGGAATGTCATCTCATTGATACTGACTGCAATCCCTTCAGACCTCATTGACAATGTTGTGATTTGATTTATAGATGCTACAATAATTATACCCCATCCTTCACAGTTTCAAATGTGGTTAATTTGTGCTGTGACCAGAGCTGTTAGGGGATGCGGATGTTTTGTAGAGTTTTGACAGGGAAAACAGTAGTTGTTCTCACAGAGACCAGTATAGTGTCTTGCACACAGATCAATAAAGATTTGCTGATTTACTGTGACTGGATTTAATCCAATGAGTAGTAGCTCAGAAAGAGCAGAAGAATGGATGAGAATTAGAAATAACATGAAAACTAGAAGGGGGAGGACAAAGGAACAGAGATACTAACTGACAAGATGAGTCATAGTGTAACTAAGAAAAGCACTGAGGCTGAAAATAAATTAGCTTGGGAAAAATGACAGTGGCTGATACCTAAGACAACAGGGGGCTTTTCTGTACATGAAAAGAAGGAAGTAAAAAATTCAGGATCACATCAAGGAATTAATAAACAATTTGAAAGTACAGTTTTCCCCCAAACCTATTTCCATCAATGGCCTTGAGGCAAAGAGAGATTCTAACTAGTATTAAAACATTTATACTCATGCAACTCTTGATAAAGTAATCCCTTGAATTTTAGGTGGCTGGCTGAATATGTAAGTCTGAGAATGATTCATTTTATAGGAAAGATGCTAAAGATAACTAGGGAATGAAGTAGCCAGTTCCCCTGTAAATGATGATCTGAGACTGGCATGGGGAGAAAGCAACAAAGTTTAATTTTTTCCTATTTAAGATTAAAATATATTTTCTAGGAATGATGGAGGTGGGTGGGAAAGTGAAGAATGTGGGTAAGGGGATGGGCAAAATAGATGGGCAAAATAGATGGGCAAAATGGGATTAACAGGTATGAACTTCCAGATATAAAATAAGTAAATCATGGAGATGAAAAGTATAGCACTGAGAACATAGTAATATTGTAATAACTATGTATGTGACAGACTGTGACTACACTTGTTGTGCTGAACACTCAATAATGTATGGGATTGTTGAATTAATATCTTGTACAAAATATATATACATTTCTAATTTATTGTATTTAATGTTATCTTTTAGGATGTATTAAAAAATTTCCATTCTGTCAAGTAAGTATAGAAGAGGGCAAAGGAAAGGTCTGGTGGAATCTTCGGAAAACCTGCTATAGCATTGTTGAACACAACTGGTTTGAGACTTTCATTGTCTTCATGATTCTTCTCAGCAGTGGTGCTTTGGTAAGTAAAATGCAAAGTGGTAAGAATCAGGTTCTAGTGAAATAGCTAATGCTCTGAAAATACAACAAACATACATTGAGTTTAAGAGGCAAAAAAGGAGGTATATCTATGCCTTGCAGAGCTTGGCACCCAGAGTTTAACTATGCAAAACTCAGCACAGAATAAATCAGAACTATGAACTGCCAGATGGAATTTCTCATCTGGTGTTTATCTAATAGATGTTTTCCTCACTGAGACAACCACTTACAGAGACATTCTGTAACTACGTTAACTTCTATGTCAAATACCATCCAGTTCTCCCTAATAATTATATTAACATTTATGGACTAAAAGTGTATTGTGTTTTCTTTATGTGTAATCAGTTTATTCTTTCAAAATAAGACAGATCATTCAGGGAATCAATAAAAGTAATGTTGGAATAGGCCAAGTCGATCCCTCATTAACAGAACTTCTAGTTATTTCCTGAGTTCATATTACTTCTCTAAAAGCATGTCTTTATGGCAGTAATTGAGACAGAGATTTGAAGGTGAGAGACAGGAAAGAAAGAACATTTAAATCAGTAAAGATATTGACATTTCCTTGCCAACATTTTCTGTTAGTTTTAGTCTTCAGAATTTGTCTGTTTGTCAGATATTAACCCATATTTATCAAATTACTGCTTTGTGTCCAATATTATACTAAGCAATTTTATCAAGTATTAGAGGGGAGCAAGTAATTCAAGTAAAATAAAAGTATTTTTGACTCACAGGCTTTTGAAGATATATACATCGAACAGCGAAAGACTATCAAAACCATGCTAGAATACGCTGACAAGGTCTTCACTTATATATTCATTCTGGAAATGCTCCTCAAATGGGTAGCTTATGGATTTCAAACATATTTCACCAATGCCTGGTGCTGGCTAGATTTCTTGATTGTCGACGTAAGTATCCTGAGTGATTTTTATGAAATTATTTTTAAAAAGGCAAGTTTGACACTTCACATATTTCTATATTAAAACCTTGACTTTTGAGAACTTACTCTCCCTCATGCTGACACAACTATGCAATTAAAAAAAACCCTACAATAAATGTAAAAGAAAGTGTGTGTTCTGTGCCATAAGCAGACAGCTCTTTTTCTGAAACTTAAGGACCTCAAGGTAAGGAATAGCTAAACATCTATCAGTTGACAGATCTAAGCACTTAAATTATTAACAGTTTAAGAAAAATCTCCAGGAGGTAAAATTAAGATAGATTTGGGGCCAGGGATTGTGAGATTGCATTTTAATTCCTTTCTAGACTACCTGTTACTAAATAATGCTAAAATAACCCATTGATTGTATTCATTCAGCCACATATCCACAGAGACAATAAAATACATTTCCATTCTTAAATCAGTAAGTAGATATCCCAGTAGCTCTTCAGACATATACCATGCAGAGAGTTAGGTATAGGAGCCCTGCTCTGAATCTGACTACCCTGGGGTCAGTAGTCATAAAAACATCACCAGTTATAGGATCTGTATGACTTGCACCCTATTCTCATTCCAAGTGATGAAGAAACACTGGAGCAAAATGACAGTCATCTGGTTCTTTGTAGTCTTTGATATTCCACTGCACAAAGCTTCACAGCCTCCCCCAAAAAACAAGGTACTTCAAGCACCATCTCTAGCTGTTCCCTAGCAATCAGAAAGCACTTTTTAGCCCTAACACTTGCCAATATGAATGAATAATTGCTGTATGTGTGCATTCATTTTATCATTTTGACAAGTGTGGGCCTATCTAAATTCTACTCCCCTTTTTCCCACGCATGCATAACTTATAATACTATAACCAATGTAAGTTTAACCCTTTGAGTTGATAAGAAATCTGCTACCAGATCACTTCAATGGACCAGAAATGATTTCTAATTCCCATGGCTGGCCTTTAATGGACAAAAAAAATGAGTCTCAATGTTACCCTGAAAAGCTATCCATAAGGGAAGTTTAATATTCTTATGATCTGCGGTGGAATGGGCCTCAAAGAATATCTAGACATTAGGAAACTGAAGCCTCAGTTTAAATAATTTTCCTAAGATAATACAACTACTTAGTAACAAAGCTGAGATTAGTGTCCAAATTTCCTGATTCTCAATTCAGTTCTCCTTTACCCCATGAGTTTCCTATCTGTTATAAATGTAATACTGTATTTTCAGACTGTGGCTTTGGGATTTAGCACTTATTATCATCTCCAGCTTCTCCCTGAAGAACACTTAAATACATTTAAGAATCCTCTCTGGTTCAGAAAGATCTTGTCATGCATGAAGGTCATTTACAAATGTGATAGAACTTATCCAGAGAATTCTGAAATTTACTGAAATATTTACATTTATTAAAAATTTTACATTTACTAAAATACTACATTGTACTTCAAGTATTTCCATATATTTGCCCCATATAGGACATATAAATAAGATGCTAAAATCTCTCAATAGCAGGGGTTTTGTATCATGTTTGTATCCTTAGAGACACCTAATATAGATACATAAGTATCTATTGAGTAATGTCTAAATGAATAAATTTAATTTCAAAAAATGTTGCCAAAAAAAAATTACTTCCCTTTTAGTGAGTCTCAATTAGTAGACTGGAACTGGGTTATTAAAGCCTTCTACTTTGGGACAAAGTATGTTACCTTAAATGGGTCTAGGGTCTATCCTTCACAAAGCTAGGGCTGAAATATGTGAATTAATATAACCTCAGTTAACAACTTGTTCTCAGACCACTGGGTCCACTAAGTTAAAGTAAACATAGAGATAAAACTGTTCTTGAAAGTACAAGTAAAACATACTTAAAAGGGCTTCACAGTCCATCAGGTAAATTGCTGTTAAAAAGATAAATAAATAAACAGCCACAGAAAGTAAAAAAAAAAAAAAAAAAAAAAATCTGAGGTATAAGTGAAGTACTTCAAACCAGAAGGAACATGTTTCAAACCTTGAAAAATGTATCTGTGTAAAAATATGATCTCTTCAATTCCCTACCTAAAAGTAAATGTAGACTGCAGTGGGCTACCTATCCAACCTCCTAACATTCATTCATTTATTTAATAAACGTGCCGAGCACCTAAAAAGGGCCACGTGCCATTTTAAACAAAGGAGGTGTGAACATGAACAGATCAAGCTGTTAGAGCTTACACCCTCTGGAAGGAAGGAACAAACAGTAAAGATATAAACAAATACAATCTAAAAATAAGATCTTTTGGGGCTCCTGGGTAGCTCAGTCGGTTGAGTGTCTGACTTCAGCTCAAGTCATGATCTCATGGTTCGTGAGTTTGAGCCCCGCATCAGGCACTGTGCTGACAGCCCAGAGCTTGGAGTCTGCTTCAGATTCTGTGTCTCCCTCTCTCTCTGCCCCTCTCCTGTTCATACTCTGTCTCTGCCTCTCTCTCTCTCAAAAATAAAATAAAACATTTAAAATATACGTAAATAAATAAAAATAAAAATAAGATCTTTTGTCGCATGTGGTATGATTGTTTTGCCTATTTGGGCTTTTGTTTCTTGACTTTGTTTTTTTGTCATGTAGAAATGTTTCATATTGATTTGGTCAAACTTATCAGTCTCATTTTTTCCCCTTCTTGGTTTGTTCATGCTTCTGAAGACCCTGTCATGTCAAGATTATTAAAACACTTTTTCATGTTTTTTACCCAGTTTTATAGATTGAGTTTTGTTTCTTCATCCATTTAATTTTTATTTTGGTGTAAGGTGTGAGATTAGGATCCAACACTATTTTTTTCAAAATGATTTCTGCCTGCCTCTCTCTCTCTCTCTCTCTCTCTCTCAACCTCTCCTTTGAAACGCTACCTTTAACTACATGGTAAATCTCAGCATGTCTTAGGTCTAATTTGGATTTTATTTGTTTCATTCATTTCTTTGTCTATCAACATAACAACTTGAATTACTGCAGATTTATAATTGGTTTTAACATCTAGTGGGGTCAGTGCTCTCTGTTCTTAAAACAATAATAAATTATACTTATACTTTCTCATGTTAATATTTTAAAGTTTATATAGTTCCAAAGGCTCCTATACAACTTTTTAAAAAATATATGAAAACATGTATTAGCACCTAAAATAATTGTATTATTTCTTATAATAGTTTTTTACTTTATTCCTTTGTTTTGTTGAGGTCAACAATAATATATCAGCAAATAATGATTCTACTACTTTTCTAATGCATATAGCTCTTATTTCTTTTTCCAGAAAGTGTTAAAAAAATGTTGGTAGTGGGCATATTCTTTTAGTCCACTTTAATGAGAATGCTTCTGGATTTTGCCATCAAAAATAATGCAAGTATTTGGAATGAAATGTATCATTGGAATGCATGGAGGTGATTGTGGTTTTTACTTCAACTTGCTCATACTGAACTTAATAAATCATCTTAAGCCATTTTAAAGAGAAATACATTCACATTACTTGGTTCATTAACCACTCACAGAACTCCCAGGGTCTTCTTCAAAATCATCAAATCCCTCCTGCATTATTTCTCTTTCTCAGTCTCGTTGATACAGAAACGTGGAAAGGTATGGAAGACAACTAAACCAACCTCCTGAAACAAATTTTAAGTGCGTGGCAAATCTTTAAAATTATTTTTTTCAATATTGCCTTAAAATATATGAAGTTTTTCACATTCGTTAACTCAATAAATTAGTTTTTATCCTACATAAAATGGGATGAGGCCCATTAAAGGAAGCTCAGTTACTTGTGCCCCACTTCTCTAAGAACTCAGAGTCAGGCATGGTGAGGTAGTTATATGCAAGTGGTCCCTCCCAGTCTTTGAACCCAGAATTTCCGATCCATCCAGTACTCTCTGATTTTGGCTATTGCCTTTCTTTTCTTCTCAAAACATAAGCTTCCTTACTTGAGGTCTTGAGGAATTTCTAGCCACTTTCCTTTAAACTCCCAGTTCTCAAATAAAAAGACTTGGAGAGCATGAGGGAACTCTTCTGAAAGCAGCTCCAGAGGCCTGAAGAAACTGTGAATGCTTCCTGAGGCAAAGAAGCCCAGAATACAGAAGATTGCATGTTCTCTAATAACCTTTCCCATCTTTCCAGTCTTCTGTAGCAGCAAACACTAGACAGAAATGAATAGCTCAATAAATTATCTTGCCACTAGTCATTTATTTTTCTGTTAAATTCTGTGAGATGTATGCTAAATTAAACAACGAGGGAACAGTGGTTCCATCTGCCTTTAAAGGCTCAGTTCTGTTTTTTGTGTCACGCTTTATACCATGTGTTCTTGGGCAGATGACTGTTTCCATTCTACCTCATAAGACTGTTGGAGGATTCATTCAGATCCATTTTCAACAGCCTTTCTCACAAGAAATTAAGTTCACATGCCTTTAGAGCATCCAGTGGATGTAATGAATTAACTCCTCCCTCCCTACACATCAAGGAAAGCACTTGTACAGTCCTTGAGAATTGAGAAGATAGTCACTCAAACCATTTTCTGTATTTCATGGCTCAGATGACAAACAAACATCTTCTTGGAGGTCTTAAAGCTCTTCCTGTTACAAAACGAGAAACAAATTTTTGATAAGGTATGCAAAAGGATAAGGTATGGTTTTGACGTCAGATCACTTGGGTTCAAGTCCCAACTCCACCTCTTATTACCACTTCATCTCTTTTCTTTTGGGGAGGTGGGGGGCTTAACCTCCTCACCAGTGAAAAGGCAATAGTGATAGTATCTACATCTTGAGATTTATGTGCATAAGGCACTTAGAACAGAACCTTGCAGTGCACCTGGGTGGCTCAGTTGGTTAAGCATCTGACTTCGGCTCAGATCACGATCTCACGGTTTGTGAGTTCAAGCCTTGCGTCGGGCTCTGTGCTGACCACTCAGAGCCTGGAGCCTGCTTTGGATTCTGTGTCTGCTTCTCTCTCTGCCCCTCCCCCCACTTGCACTCTGTCTCTGTCTCTCTCTGCCTCTCTCTCAAAAATAAATAAACTTAAAAAAAGAACAGAACCTTACGTATAGTAAATGTTCAATATATGCTACTATATTGAAAGAAAATCTAAGCAAATAAAGTATCTTCCTCTCAAAAAAGGGCATGTCTTCCTTAACCTTTCATGCATTTAACTAAAATTTCGTTATGTGTAAATATCAAAAGATGTATTTCACTACATTATAAGTCCAGAAGTTTGGGAAAATATTTCTTCATTACTATGAAACTACAACACAGTTTGATAAAATTTTTTTTCAGGTAAAACTATCCCATTATTTATTTATACAAAACATTTATTTATTTATACAGATAGCATTAGGCACCATAAGAGAAGAATGTTTCATGCCAGTCCATAAAAAGTTTATGTGACCTGCCTGGAATGGGAAAAGAAGATATCTAAGCAACTGACTCTATTAAATGGTAAATGCTTCCAGGACACATAACCAAGCCACTATATAAATTCAGGAGAGAAATACAACTTCCAATCAATGATATTAAGCACAGATCCACAGAGAATCTGGCTTTTGAATCAAATCCTGAATCATCAGTTATACATACACAGGTTGAAAGGGGTTCCATGGGGTGAAATATCTAACTTGAAGGGTTTACAGATATTTATAAAAATGAACAAAGACTCTGTTTCCATTGGTAAGAAAAGCAGTGACATCAGATGAGCCTGGCAATGTAAGATGATCCCACTATGTGGAAGGTGAAGGCTGCCAAGATACGTCTGAATTTTATGTGGTTGGTACTAAAGAAGAGACACCATATCCTATGTCTTTAGTCAACAGTTTATTTCTTGGTGGACTGATTAATATCTTTTGTTTTGTAGGTTTCTTTGGTTAGCTTGGTAGCCAACGCTCTCGGCTACTCAGAACTTGGTGCCATTAAATCCCTACGGACACTAAGAGCTTTAAGACCTCTAAGAGCATTATCCCGGTTTGAAGGCATGAGGGTAAGAAGAAAAAAACTCTGATGATTCATGTCAGAATTAAATGTAGGTGATCATTTAGATACAGAGGGGTACCATACTCTTCTGATATTTAGTTCATAGAGTTACAGAATTTAAGAGCAGGAATCTTAGAGATCACTAAGGCCAACCTCATGAAACCGAGGTTTATACAAGCAGGTCCTCAGAAACTGTGGCAGAACAGGACTAGAATTCAAGTCTTCTGATAACAGTTCAAGGATGTTTCTACAACATCCAAAAAATGTGTGCTGCCATTTATTTCTTTTCATTGCTTATACATTTTTAAATGATTATTTACTATTGACATTCATCTTAGTAAGGGTGTTTCTTCCTCCCAATGGGCAGTTTGATTCCTCAGAAATCACTGGTAATGAATGAAAAGTAAATAGTTTTTGTGTGCTTCACTTCTTCAATTAACAGGAGTAACAAAAAACACTTGTTGTACAAGAAAACAACACTAAATTGTAGCCTCTGATAAAATCTATACATCCTAAGCAACCAAAATAGGGGGTTAGAAAAATAAAGTTGGCATTTCAGGCAACCCCTGGGGTTTGTTTTAAAGATTGCTCTTTTAACGGAGCATTCTGAATAAGGTTCACTTTTTCCATAGCATGTGTATCGTTCTCACCAGCTCTCTTCTTTAGTGTATATTTTATGCATCTACATGTAAAGTACACACTTATTTAGTTACACAATCTCTTGTCATGCCCCTCAAAATACTAGTTAGCAAAGGCCAGCTTTGTTTAACCCAGCATGCAAATGCACATGGCTATTAAATTTCTCCCTGGCCATACGGCTTTTATGTTAGAAGGTTTGTTTGGAGCAATAAAAACACTTCAGCCTTGACTTTGAGATTCACTCATCAGGGAGAATGAAACCACTCTCCAGACTTTCCAGAAGCACTGTAAGCAAAGAAATATTTGGTTTTACATTCTAATTTCATTTCGTTGCTACTTGATAAAAGTCACAGGGCAAGATAAAATTCATAAAAATTATACAATTTCAAGTTCTTTTCAAACCAATCTTTGCCATTATTGACTTAAGCCCTCATCTTGAATCCACAGCTGCATATTAACAATTCCTCTTTGAGGGGAGATAGCAATTGAACAAAATAAGAAACTTATAAATTTGCTCCAATCTGAAAAAATATTGTTTGGCATTTTAATTCAACCATATGGCAGAATTAATATTCCCACTATAAAATATGGTAAATGTATCATGTATTTATTTGATAAGAAAATTTGTGCAGGTCATTTTGCACAAATTTTAGTAACAAAGAAATGTGGCAAGTATAATACATATGACTTAATTTCTAAAAGAAATAAAACAAGTAGCATATGAAATTTTTACAACTTTGAATTTCAGGTTTTGATGTTAATTAAAAAATTTTTGGTGTTGATTTCTAACATAACATTTACAGTATTTAAAAATTTTTTAACGTTTATTTTCGAGAGAGAGAGAGAGCAAGTGGGGAAGGGGCAGAATGAGAGGGAGACCCAGAATCCGAAGCAGATTCCAGGCTCTGAGCTGTCAGCATGGAGTCTGATGTGGGGCTTGAACCCATGAACAGTGAGATCATGCCCTCAGCCAAAGTCAGACACAACCGAACGAGCCACCCAGGTGCCCCACTTTTACAGTATTTTAAAATAAAACAATAGTTTTATTTAATATACATGCCTAACAAAATAGTCCAATATGAATCAGATTAAATTAGACAAGAAAAGATACTGTCAACCTCCCTAGAGATTTCAAAATACAACTTAAGCTCTTTTGAATTTAACAAGAGGAAAGGTAACTTGATTTCTCCTTCACGAACAGGTCAGTGTAGGTTGATGAAGCAACATGTACCCCAAAGTGAACATGTGAGAGATTTAGAATAATAATGAGGGCATATTCAGTACTTTTATGTCCAGAGATAAATTCCATCTCATTTAATATACTTTTTTAAATTGGGATTTACCAGTAGAGAAAAAAAAAGAACCTTGTAAATTCCTAACTCTATTCTTCATGGTCATAAAAAGTTGACTTGATCTGTGGATGCAGATTTAAGGCATTATTAATACTTCATTTGTAAAGGATTTGTTTAACCTTGTTTTCAAATCATCAGTCATTCATTAACACTTTTGAAAATTAAAATGTTTTGCTGAATGACGATTACTTCTTCTGTTGGTATTTAATGCATTTTTTTTTCTTTTCTCCCCAGCATACAAACATTTTCTGACTCCATCTTACTATATCAGGTTTTTATTTCTTTTCACACTTTGGCATATTTTGGTTTCCTTAAATCCTTTAGCTCTTTAGCTGTGTCACTGTTTGTTTTCCCTTATCAAACATGTCCTAGAAAATATCCAAGAAACAACTTACCTAGATTTTTAACTCTTTTCACGCCCATTTTAATATTAAATAAGTAAATGAAAGGAATGGTTTCCATTGTAACGATTTGTCGGCTGTCTTACCCTCGTTTCCTCTTCTAGGTTGTTGTGAATGCTCTTGTTGGAGCAATTCCCTCTATCATGAATGTGCTCTTGGTTTGTCTCATCTTCTGGCTGATCTTTAGCATTATGGGTGTGAATTTGTTTGCTGGCAAGTTCTACCACTGTGTTAACACGACAACGGGTAACATGTTTGAAGTTAGTGAAGTCAACAATCTGAGCGACTGTCAGGCTCTTGGCAAGCAAGCTCGATGGAAAAACGTCAAAGTAAACTTCGATAACGTTGGCGCTGGCTATCTTGCATTGCTTCAAGTGGTAAGTTGCCACTGTATGAGTTCTGAAGACATTTTCAAAATGTTTCACAAAAGATCATTTCTCTGATGGTCTTTGATTGAATAATTAATATCTGACAGTATAAAAGTAGTTGATGATAACACCTATATTATCAACTGAACTTGATTTTAAGATGTTTTGCAGTTAACTTATTATGTATTTACAGCAGTGTTCAGCTTTTAGTATGTTTTAACATAGCCTTGTATTTGATTCCTAGGTTTTTTTCTTTTTTTTCTTTTTAATTTTTTTAATGTTTATTTATTGAGAGAGAGAGGGGAAAGGGGCAGTTAGAGGGAGACAGAGGAACTGAAGCAGGCTCCGTGCTGTGAGCGTAGAGCCTGATGTGGGGCTCGAACTCATGAACCATGAGATCATGACTTGAACCAAAATCAAGAGTTGGTCACTTAACCGACTGAGCCACCCAGGCGCCCTGCTAGGTTTTCTCTTATTATATATTGAGGACTATTGCACTATACTGTTTTTAGTTTTCTTTAGCAGTCATTGCCAAAGGAGCAATTTTATATGTTAAAATAACAATGTATAGTTTATTGATGAATTAAATATATTTTAGTGCTAAATTAAATTATTAGCCAGGAAATTTATTGTACCAACATCTAAGGAGGATGGTTCTAGTATTTGTGGGAATACAAATCTTATGGGTAGACTTCAAAATGTATAATGTTTAATAATTTTGACTCAGTTGACCACATATTAATTAATCAGTTATTTGCTAATGAAAACCATTGAGTTGTGTTTAAACTCCCCACAGGTTTGAATCACAGAGCTTATGTTTTTGTATAAAAAGGACTTGAGACTAAGATGGCAATTTTATGAATCAAGCCTCCAGATAAATTTTAGTGTAGAAAAAAAAAATACAGTATCTTCCAAGAGAAACAAAGAAAATGAGTTCCAGACTCTAAATAAAATCATATTCTATTTCAATTTAATTTCTTCATTCAATTCATTTCAATCTATTTTTTTTAATTTTTTAAATGTTTATTTATTTTTGAGACAGACAGAGAGAGAGAGAGAGAGAGAGAGAGACAGAGAGAGGAGGCGGGGGAGGGGCAGGGAGAAAGGGAGACACAGAATCCAAAGCAGGCTCCAGGCTCTGAGCTGTCAGCACAGAGGCTAATGCAGCACTTGAACCCACGAGCTGTGAGATCATGACCTGAGCTGAAGTTAGACACTTAACCTACTGAGCCACCCAGTTGCCCCTTTAAAAAAAATTTTTTTTCACATTTCAACCTCTTTGTAGAAAATTTTACAATATTATACAAAAAGTTACTCATAGTAACACTATCAGATTTTCATATAGTGAAACGCCATATTCTTAGATTAGGTATTTAATGCAGAATTCAATCATGTATTGTTCACAGGCCACATTTAAAGGCTGGATGGATATTATGTACGCA